>NC_069691.1:44872597-46170930 GCF_023699985.2 Odocoileus virginianus | reverse complement strand
AGAGTGTACTGGTCTGATCCTGGAGAGCTGATCTAATTGAACCGAAAAAATTAAAGCCCTCCTCCATCTGTCCAGCACACCTGCTGACGGTGCGCTAGCACAGGTAGGGAGGGAATCTAGCAGAGACCGGTTATAAACAGATTTTTATTTCATCTGCTACAAGCCTGGCAGCTGAAGTGGGAGGCTGCCTACACCGGCAGTCAGGCAAAGGCCAGAAGCTGCTTTTATGTTTGGGTAGAAGGGACAAGGAGACAGAAACCTAAAGCAACAGAATGAAGGCAATTTCCCAGTAACTCATTTGGCAACCAACCAACAGTCAGGAAATCTGTTTAAAACATGTCGGGCATTTCTGTTGAGTGCTGGGGAGATGTAAATCAATCTCACTTCCTCGTAAGGATCATAAAGAATCTGCTGGGAAGGACATCTTCACTCATCACTTACAGAGCAAAGTTTCTATGTTCCAACTTCCCTTGCAGCATCTACAAAACTAAATCAGGAGACTTCCCTGACAGTCCAGTGGTTAGGACTCCAAGCTTCCAGTGTAAGGGGCAAGGGTTCAATCCCTGATGGAGGAACTAAGATCTCCATGCTACACAGCAGAGCCATAAAATTAAAATTTTAATTAAAAAAAATTTTTTTTAAAAACTGAATCAAGAAGGAGGAGAGCACCAGTAACAGGATAATGCCAACTTTACTGATGTACCATACTGTCCTGAGGATGAAGTCAACGGAGACCCAAAATGGACCAAAACAGCAATCAGAAGAAAACATTTTTGTGGAAAGAGAAACCAGCAGGCACAATCCATAGACTATCAGGAAGAACAGGAGGGGCAAGAAACATTCTGGTCCCTCCTTCTAAGTGTGAGCCAGAGAACCAATGAATGTGACTATTTTGACCAGATACTTAAGAGCAAAATGTCAGAGATCATACTTCCAAATAGGACCCTGGAGGAGGGGGAGGTGGGCAGGAAGAACAGGAGTGTTTATTTCACTGGGAGAAGTGCAGGCTTAGGGAAAATGCCCTGATGCCTTTCAAGAACATTAAGGATACTATCGAGAAGATAATGACCTGCTATTCTGTCACCACCAAGGACAACAAGAGAAATGGGATTGAACTGTGGCAAGGGAAAACTGGGTTAAATACGAGGAAGATGTTCTTGACAGCTCAAGTTATTAAACACAGTAAAGGGAAACTAGAGGCGATTAGGGATGCTCTCTGGAGGTCTTTAAAAAAGTAGAATAGCTTGGCAACTATCTGGGGGTAATTTAGGTGCAATTCTGCCTGCTCCTCTGGCCTTTATCAGGGCTCTAATTCATCCCCTGGCCCGGACAAGACACATCCACCATGGTAAACTACTGTCACACTCTGTTCAATAATAAGCTCTCCGAAGAAGAATAAGCATTAAGAAAATGGCAAAAGCTCTCTTGGAAGTAAAACACATTTTTCTTTATTTAAACTGCATGTTGGGTTTTTGTGGTTTGTTTTTTTTTTCTTTCCTTTTCCTAACACACATCCAGAAAAAGCCAAACAAAGGTCACTAGCACCTGTTTGTGGTTCCAAAGCATTAAAAGGAATCTGGGTAGAAGATTAAGTGAGGAGAAGGTTCTGAGCCAGAGACACACAAAACAATTCATCATGCACCTCTCTGCTAGGTGCTGTTTCGCACGGAAACTACGGTCCAGAGACTCTAGGATTTGCTTCTTAGGAGGCTAAGAAAGGAGATTCCCATTGCTCTGGCTACAAGGAGGCAGATGTACTGACCTCCAGGATTCTAAAGGTCTGGAGTCTTTGTTCATTTTATGGATTTATATTCAATGTCATATTTTTAAAAGGCAGAAGAGTCTTATAGTCAAAGAGGTCCATGTTCTTTAAAGTACATGGATATTAATGATTCTCCCTTTATCTGAAGTGGGAAAGAAGACTTATTAAACAGGCTCTTCTTCACCTGGCATACCTGACATTACATTTGATTGAACTGACTTTTTTGTGGTCTTTTCTTCACCGCTTTACTACAGGCTCCATGAGGGTAGAGATTGCTTATGTTCTGTCCACTACTGCATCCTCAACACTTAGCTCTAATAGACACTCAGATATTAAATGAATGATGAATTGAGTGCCTGAATGAATGCCTGTGATGAGTGCCTGTGATGTACCCCATCACAGAGCGAACAAGAACCAAGTAATGGAATGAATAAGAGATTCTAGACGCAGAAGACTTGATAGAGCCCTGGTGGTGGTTCAGTCGCTCAGTCGTGTCCGACTCTTGCAACCCCATGGACTGTAGCCTGCCAGGTTCCTCTGTCCATGGGATTCTGCAAGCCAGAATACTGGAGCGGGTTGCCATTTCCTTGTCCAGGGGATCTTCCCAACCCAGGAATCGAACCCAGGTCTCCTGCACTGCAGGCAGATTCTTTACCGACTGAGCTACAAGCGAAGCAGCGTTGTCATTAACTAGGTCAGGTACTTCACCTCCCTGCGCGTCAATGTGCTCAGCTTGAAATGTGTATGTTGTATGTATTGTGTGTGTGTCTCACGCCGCTGCAATTACTTAGGCGTAGATACAGAGAAAACACAGTTTGTACTAAAGAAAGGGTAAACATGCTCACATTTTCTTTATTAAAGTTTTCCCGAAACTTCTAAACAGTGGAGGGGTGATACAGAGATGCTGGCTCTCCCTGATGGCTGATTCCGGGGAAGAATTCAATAAATGGGAGGAAGAAGAAATGTACCAGCCCAGCCAAGGAGCGGACACTCAGCCGGCTTCCTTCTGTGCTGCCAGGACCGTGGCAGCCAACAAGTACACTGAGCAGCCAGCAAGTACAATAAGGCGGCTCAGAAGCTAAAGAACCTACCTGCAGGGCAGGAGACCCAGGTTCGATCCCTGGGTCGGGAAGATCCCCTGGAGAAGGGAATGGCTACCCACTCCAGTACTCTTGCCTGGAGAATTCCATGGACAGAGGAGACTGGCGGGCTACAGTCCATGGGGTTGCAAAGTGTTGGACATGACTGAATCACTGACACTTTCATTATAATAAGGTAAACATGCATTGAGCAAAGCATGTGGCTACTGCCCTTAAGAAAGGCGAGTCTGGTGGTGATAAATTTAAAATGTATAGAAATGGGACTTCTCTGGCAGCCCAGTGGATAAGACTTTGCCTTCCAATGCAGGGGGTATGGATTCAATCCCTGGTTGGGGAACTCACATCCCACATATCTAGTGGTCAAAAAACTCAAAAACATAAACCAGAAGCAATATTGTAACAAATTCAATAAAGATTTTGAAAATAGTTCACATCAAAAAAAAAAAAAAAACTTTAAAAAAAAAATTAAAGAAAATGCATAGAAATATCGAATCACTATATTGTGCACCAGGAACTAACACAGTGTTGTAGGTCAATTGTAAAAACAATCAATCAATCATAGAAAAAGAGACCAGATTTGTGGGTATGGGTAGGTGATGGGGGGAAGAAGGCTAAACGAAGGCAGTCAAAAGTACAAGCTTCCAGTTCTAAGTCCTGGGGATGTGATGTACAACATGCTAAATATAATTAACACCATTGTATATTACTTATGGTATGTAACATATGTATGTTACATATGTTACAAAGGAGAAAAGCAAATATATACCCATTTGAATGCAGAATTCCAAAGAATAGCAAGGAGAGATAAGAAAGCTTTCCTCGGTGATCAGGGCAAAGAAATAGAGGAAAACAATAGAATGGGAAAGACTAGAGATCTCCTCAAGAAAATTAGAGATACCAAGGGAACAGTTCATGCAAAGATGGGCTCAATAAAGGATAGAAATGGTATGGACCTAACAGAAGCAGAAGATATTAAGAAGAGGTGGCAAGAATACACAAAAGAACTGTACAAAAAAGATCTTCACGACCTAGATAATCATGATGGTGTGATCACTCACCTAGAGCTAGACATCCTGGAATGTGAAGTCAAGTGGGCCTTAGGAAGCATCACTACGAACAAAGATAGTGGAGGTGATGGAATTCAAATTGGGCTATTTCAAATCCTAAAAGATGATGCTGTAAAGGTGCTGCACTCAATATGCCAGCAAATTTGGAAAACTCAGCAGTGTCCACAGGACTGGAAAAGGTCAGTTTTCATTCCATTCCCAAAGAAAGGCAATGCCAAAGAATGCTCAAACTACCGCACAATTGCACTCATCCCATACGCTAGCAAAGTAAAACTCAAAATTCTCCAAGCCAGGCTTCAACAATACATGAACTGTAAACTTCCAGATGTTCAAGTTGGTTTTACAAAAGGCAGAGGAACCAGAGATCAAATTGCCAACATCCACTGGATCATTGAAAAAGCAAGAAAGTTCCAGAAAAACATCTGCTTTATTGATTATGCCAAAGCCTTTGACTGTGTGGATCACAACAAGCTGTGGAAAATTATTCAAGTGATGGGAATACCAGACCACCTGACCTGCCTCGAGAACTCTGTATGCAGGTCAGGAAGCAACAGTTAGAACTGGACATGGAACAACAGACTGGGTCCAAAATAGGAAAAGGAGTATGTCAAGGCTGTATATTGTCACCCTGCTTATTTAACTTACATGCAGAGTACATCATGAGAAATGCTGGGCTGGATGAAGTAGAAGCTGGAATCAAGATTGCTGGGAGAAATATCAATAATCTCAGATATGCAGATAACACCACCCCTATGGCAGAAAGTGAAGAACTAAAGAGATTCTTGATGAAATGAAAAAGGAAAGTTAAAAAGTTGGCTTAAAGCTCAATATTCAGAAAACAAAGATCATGGCATCCAGTTCCATCTCGTCATGGCAAATAGATGGAGAAACAGTGGAAATAGTGGCTGACTTTATTTTGGGGGGCTCCAAAATCACTGCAGATGGTGACTGCAGCCATGAAATTAAAAAGATGCTTACTCCTTGGAAGGAAAGTTTTGGCCAACCCAGACAGCATATTAAAAAGCAGAGACATTACTTTGCCAACAAAGCTCTGTCTAGCCAAAGCTATAGTTTTTCCAGTAGTCATGTATGGATGTGAGAGTTGGACTATAAAGAAAGCTGAGCGCCAAAGAATTGATGCTTTTGAACTGTGGTGTTGGAGAAGACTCTTGAGAGTCCCCTGGACTGCAAGGAGATCCAACTAGTCCATCCTAAGGGAAATCAGTCCTGAATGTTCATTGGAAGGACTGATACTAAAGCTGAAACTCCAATACTTTGGCCACCTGATGTGAAGAGGTGACTCATTTGAAAAGACTCTGATGCTGGGAAAGATTGCAGGCAAGAGGAGAAGGGGATGACAGAGGATGAGATGGTTGTATGGCATTACTGATTCAATGGACATGAGTTTGAGTAAACTCTGAGAGTTGTAAACAAGGAGGCCTGGCGTGCTGCAGTCCATGGGGTTGCAAACAGTTGGACACAACTGAGCGACTGAACTGAAATGATGTTACATATAGGCTTCCCTAGTGGCGCAGACGGTAAATAATCCGCCTGCAATGAGGGAGACCTGGATTTGATCCCTGGGTTGGGAGGATCCCTGAAGGAGGGCATGGCAACTCCATTATTCTTGCCTGGAGAATTCCCATGGACAGAGGAGCCTGGCGGGCTACAGTCCATGGGGTCGCAAAGAGTCAGACACGGCTGAGCAACTAAGCCTCAGCCAATGTTACACACGAAGGTTGTTCAGAGAGTAAATCCTGAGAGTTCTTATCACAAGGGAAAAACTTTTTTTCTCTTTCATGTTCCATCTATATGAGGTTGCGGGTGTTCACTAAACTTACTGTGGTCATCATTTCATGATGTTTGTATGTCTAATCATTATACTGTACACCTTAAACTGATGCAGTGCTGTGTGTCAATTATATCTCAAGAAAATGGAAAGAAAGAAAAAAAAAAGCAAGCATGCCAAGTGCAGGTCACCAGGCTTGCCTTAAGGTTTGGATCTGCAAGTCCACTCTTCTAGCAGTTGTTAATTTTCATCTAGAGCATTACCCTTGGTTATGTACTAATTTGTACTAATTCAAGTTTTCTCTGGGAGCACACATCCACATGCAGATTTTTTAAAACACACACAATCTCCAGTCAGTTCCACTTAAATTACAAGGAGCTGGGAAAGGAGAGGGCGTGCCTCACACACAACGCCCAGCAACCGCCCCCAGTCTTCCGGGTTCGGACCTTCTGTGTGTTCCTTTGTTTGGCAAAGTGATTTGGGAGATTAGGTGGGTTTTGTTTAGGCGGGATGGCTGCAGAAAGTTGGGGAATAAGTGCTACTTGATTGCACCACAAAAGATACACAAGAAGCCTCTGCCACAACTCAATCCCCCTTGCCCCAACAGTTTGAATTTCTCAATTAAGTTATTTTGTTAGCAAGAGGACTGGTGAGGGAAAGGAGAAAGTGCTTACTGCACCGAGATTATTCACTGTATAAAAATCAGTGTAAGCAGATCAACAGAACATTCTTGCTAAGAGTCTGAGAGCCCCTCTCTGGTGAAGCTGCTGATTCAACAGCAACGTGCCTGTCTTATTGGTGAGCTTAGGAGACTCTGCAAACAGCAAAATAACACTTCTCAACAATCATAAGGTGGCTCAGTGGTAAAGAATCCGCCTGCCAATACAGGAGACATGGGTTCGATCCCTGGGTCAGGAAGATTCCCAGAGAAGGAAATGGCAATCCACTCCAGTATTCTTCCCTAGAGAATCCCATGAACAGAGGAGCCTGGCGGACAATGGTCCATAGGGTCACAAAGAGTCGGTCACAACTGAAGTGACTTGGAATGTACATATATATATATATATATATAGCCATAAACAATGTATCTATTGTTATACATAATTTAAAATGTATATAAATGATTTTATCCTTTCTTCTGTTGATGGACATTTAATTTTTTGTCTTGGGCTGACTATGCTATCATGGCCAACTTGCATTTGACTTCTATTTGTGGTCTCTAGGGGAATTACCTAGAAATGGGGCTGTGTTGCCAAATATGTCAAATTACTCACTACAGGTATAAGTGTCAGTCACTCAGTCATGTCCAATTCTTTGTGACCCCATGGACTGTAGCCCACCAGGCTCCTCTGTCCATGGGATTTTCCAGGCAAGAATACTGGAGTGGGTTGCCATTTCCTCCTCTAGGGGATCTTTTCAAACCAGGGATTGAACCCGGGTCTCCCGCACTGCAGGAAGACTCTTTACTGACTGAGCCACCAGGGACACCCAAATTACTCAATATTGCCAAGTTATTCATCAAAGCACACGTCCCAGTTAACATTCCTGCATGAGGGCATCAAAGTTCTCATATGTCTGTATCTCCTCCATCTCCACCAATACTTTCAATATGCTTTCAGTCATATTGCCTCATTTAATGTTCTTAACAACCTTTCGATTTGATATTGTGACATCCACTTTTCTGAGAGGAAAAGTCAACCCTCAGATTTCCTGAGATTTTCTCAAGATCACCTAATTAGTAAGTGATCTAGTCCTGGGATTTAGTATTGTCACTACTATACCTCAGATGACCGTTAAGAACTCTGAAAATCTATTACTCTAAAGACACACCTGGTGGCTCAGAGGAGTAAAGCGTCTGCCTGCAGTGCAGGTAGACCTGAGCTCGATCCCTGGGTTGGGAAGATCCCCTGGAGGAGAAAATGGCAACCCACTCCAGTACCCTTGCCTGGAAAATCCCATGGACTGAGGAGCCTGGTAGGCTACAGTCCATGGGGTCACAAAGAGTCGGACACGACTGAGCAACTTACTTACTTAAAGACATACACATCATCATCAAGATCTGTGTTACTGACCTGAAACCACAGGTGTTAGTAAGTAAATGAAATGAAATATTTTTATCACTGAAATTTTTAAAACCACCCAATCAGACCCATTTATTCTATTTCTAATATACTGACCTCTTCTAAAATTAAGTACAAAAGTCTGATAAAATCTAGCACCGTTATTAATGGGAAAATTGGAAACCTTGCACCAGCAGGCTTTTCTTCTTCTTTTAATAATAAATGTTCAGTGCTTCCCTAGGGGCTCAGCGGTAAACCGGCCAATGCAGGAGATTCAGGTTCAATCCCTGATCCAGGAAGATCCCACACGCCACGGAGCAACTAAACCCGCGCACCACAACTGTGATGAGTCTGTGCTCTAGAACCTGGGAGTCACAACCGCTGAGCCCCCACGCTGCAGCCACTGGGGCCTGCGCTTCTCAGAGCCCGTGCTCTGCAACAAGCGGAGCCACAGCAACGAGAAGCCCATGCACCGCAGCTGGAGGGCAGGCCCAGCTCACCCCAGCTAGAGGAAGCCCACGCAGTAACGAAGACCCAGCACAGCCGAATGAATAAATAGAATGATTTCTAATAAATGTTCAAAATTCATAACCTAGAAATTATAATCTTATTTCTTCACTTACAATCTTTCATTCAACGGGCTCATGGTAAACACATACCAATCTTAAGAAAGCTAGTGATTAGATAAGACCCATGTTCCTAATTTGAGAATTTAAATATCATTAAATAAGTTTTCAAACATAACTACCACCAACAATATAAGCTAAAATTTTAAGCAATATACAGCTCCAGTCCTGTTCAGGTTATTTTACCAAGTATTAAACAAAACAATGTGAGTAACAGTATCACCTAGGGGAACCTGAACTTCACCCCCACCTGCAGTAGCAAGGCACCATTCCCACCCAAGCTGCAAAGAAAGGCCAGTGAGGAAACTGGACTTCCACTCCCACCTCCTGGTAATGAGGAAGTGTCTCCTCTTCCCTGCATTCGGGGGAGGGGGGGTGTGTCAGAGGAGTTCTATTAAAACAGAGATTTAAGTAAGATCCACAGTCTCATAACATATACCCCAAACATCCAAGACACAATCACAATCACTCATCATGCTAAGAACAAGAAAAATCTCAACCCAAACGAGAAAAGACAGTGAACTGACGGTGACACCAAATTGACACAGATGCTGGAATTATCTATGATAAGGATTTTAAAGCAGTTATCATAAAACTGTTTCAATAAGCACATTGAACACATGAAAAAACAGAAAGTCTCAGCAAAGAATGGCAGATAAAAATGCAAATTAAAACTCACTGGGTAGCCTCAACTACAGAATGAGGGTAACAGAGGAAAGAATCAGTGAACCGAAGATAGGAACAACAGAAATTACCCAATATGAACAACAAAGACAGAACAGACTTTAAAAAAAAAAAAAAAAAAAGACTGGTGTCAAGCACCCGGAGGACCATAATAACAACAAAAAAATCTATCATCCATATCATTCAAGTTCTGGAAGAAAAGGAGAAAGAGGAAAGGCCTAAAAATGGACTCAAAGAAATTACGGCTGAAAACCTTACAAATCCGGCAAAAAAAAACAAACAAAAACTTAAACCCCCATATTTAAGAAGATGAGTGAACACTGGGATAAATCCAAAGAAATCCATGCCAAGACACATCATAATCAAACTCTTTGAAAACTAGAGACAAAGCAAAAGAAAGTCAGGGGAAAGAAACATCTTGCATAGAATGGAAAACAATTGGAATGACAGCAGTTTCTCATCAGAAACCACACAGGCAGAAGGCAGTAGTGCTTGTTCAAGTGCTGGTGGGGGGAAAGTTATTGGCCCAGAACTCTATACCCAGCAAAAGTGTCCTCTGGGGAAAAAAAGGGGGCATCAAGACATTTTCAGATAAAGGAAAGTTAAGAGATTTGTTGCCAGCAGACCTTCCCTAAAAGAATGGCCAAAGGAAAACACCTAAACAGAAATGCTAAGAATGCAACAAGTTCCTCCTGGACAGCACAGGGACCTCAGTCAGTACCTTGTAACAACTGATAATGGAAAATAACCTTAAAAAGAATATATATACACACACACACACACTGAATCACATTGCTGTATATCAAAAACTAACACAACATTGTAAGTCAACTGTATTGAAATTATAAAAGAAAAAAAGAAATGGCAAGAATGCAAAGAAACCACTTTGGTTAAAAAAGAAATATGATTATCCCATGATAATGTACAAATACTATTTTAAGTGGTGATTACAGTATTGCCCTGATTAACACACCATGCAAAATTTTATACATAAAATAATTTACAGATGATGAATGTGGTGTTTGGGTTATTTCCACAAATTCTAGACATCAGGAGCCTTTAGTCAAATCTATAACTTCCTTTTTATTTTACCATTATCTATACTGGAAAGTCTAATTCAACTTGCAGCTTTCAGCTTACAATGAGCTTTTCAAAAACATAACCTGCTGTGAGAGCTCATACTGCCTTCTGACCAGCAATTCCACTTCTGGGCATATACAAAAAGAATTGAAAGAAGAGATTCATACAGATATTGGGTTGGCCAAAAAATGCATTTGGGTTTTCCCATGTTATGAAAACACTCAAGCAAACTTTTTGGCCAACACAATATTTGTATACCCACACTCAAAGCAGCATTATTTATAATAGCCAGAGGTGGGAACAACCCAAGTGTCCACTGACAGATGAACAGGTAGGTAGAATGTGCTGTATACAAATGCCATGGAATATGATTCAGCCTTAAAAACAAAGGACATTCTGAAATGTGCTACAGCATGCATGAACCTCAAGGACATTATGCTGAGTGAAACATCCAGTCACAAATACAGTCTGATGCCACTTACACACAGCACCTACAGTAGCCAAATTCACAGAGACAGGAACTAAAATGGGGGCTGCCGGGGAACTAGGAGGAGGGGAAATGAGAAGCTGTTATTTAACAGGGACAGAGTTTTAGTTTTGTAAGATGAAAATATGTCTGAGGATGGATCGTGGTGATGACAGCACAAAAAAACCAAATGAATATACTTAATGCCACCAAACTGAACACTTAAAGATAGTTAAGTCAGCAAAGTTTATGTTACAAATTTTTACAACAACTTGAAAAAACAGTATCTGGCATTCATTGAGTACTTTTTATGTACCAAACACTACACTAAGAGCTTTGTATATATTTCCCTAGTCTCCTACCAACAATCTTTGAGGAAGGTATCATGATCCCTGTTTTATACATGAAGAAACTAAGTTTATATAACTTGACCAAAGTTCAACAAGTAAAAAATGGAGTTAAAATTCAACCTGACCCTGGTGAGACTCTGAAGCCCATTCTCTCTAACCTAAGATGGTAAAGGGCTGTTTTCAAAGGCACTGAGATAAAGCAGTCCTGAGTGTCAGAGAGCAACCTGATCTTCTCAAGTTGGGGAAAATCACTTAAGAGTGTCTAACGGAAAAAGATATAAATGGCTTTGACATATGAGATGAAAAGGATGGCATCACTGCAGAGGGGCTAATTCTTCAAAACCCAAACTCTAATACCAAAATAATGTTCACAAAACCTCAACATCCATACATTATGCGTACTCTGATTATATAGGACCAAGAGATTCCTAACTGCAAGACAGAAGAGAGAATTTAAACTCTTATAACATTGTGGAAATTAGAACACAAACAGGTAACCTTTTTCCTTTTCTACACTTGCTTTTAAAGAAATTAAAAACGTGAAAGAGAAAGTCATCTCCAACTCTTTGCAACCCCGTGGAACACTTCATGGAATTCTCCCAGCCAGAATACTGGAGTGGGTAGCCTATCCCTTCTCCAGCGGATCTTCCTGACCCAGGAATCAAACTGGCGTCTCCTGCATTGCGGGTGAATTCTTTACCAGTTGAGCTACCAGGGAAGCTTTAAAGAAATAAAATAACCTTAAAGCAACCAGTGACCAAACTAAGAGATTTGTTTAGTTGGGGCTATTTGCATTTGGGGCTATTATTATTATTCACAACCTGTTGGGTTTCAGAATAACTGCCAACTTCAGTATTCTCCAAACCTTTTCTTTCACTTTACCAGAAGAATTTCTATATACTCATCTCTCCCTGTTTTCAACTGTGTTCTCTGGAACTCTTCTAATCACATCTCCTACCCCACCTGGAGGAAGAAATGGCACCCCACTCCAGCAGTCTTGCCTGGGAAATCCCAAGGACAGAGGAGCCTGGTGGGCTACAGTCCATGGGGTCACAAAGATTCGGACACAACTGAGCCACACACACACCACCTGGACCCCCTAGATCAAACATTGGAATGCTGCCCTCCCCACCCCAGACCCTCAGACCTTCTTCCTTTCCTGAAATTCCAATTCTAAGCCTCAACCCAGGCCCTCCCTCTCTCTCCAGGGCCACCGCTCATACCTGCAGTGACTCTGTACCTTCCTTTAGCCAACCAAGGCACAGGGCTTGGGAAGGAAAGGGCAGGCTGAATTTTAGCACCCCCACCCCTGATGCCCCTGCAGTACACAACAGTTCACCATGGTCCTGACCTGCCCCTCCCTCTCCTGGGCCTCCAAACAGCCCTGGAGAAAGACCAAGAAAGATGCTGGTCAACATGAACTAGCCTCAGCAACCCTTCGTCGCTGTCACCCACCCTCAAAGCGAGCTCTTTCTGATACTGCAGTCTAACCCCAAGACGGCACTTGCACCCTCGTTCGGCTGGTGACGTGACCGTCAGACTGAGGCCAACCGCTGAGCACTGCGCTCAGATCTCCGTGTGCTCCTTCACCGCACTCTCTCTCTCAGTCCCCTCAGCTTTCTTCCCAGGCTCAGCAGAGAGGCTTAAGCTTGTTAGACAACCGCTGGGCTCCTCCACGCTGAGGCCACACCACCAGGGCGTCAGGGACAGTTATGGGATCCTTCGGGGACACGAGGAGTGACAAATGAGACAACGGAGGGCCGGCTGGAGGGAAGGGCTGGTCAGGGCCACTGTGAAATCGGTCAAATCCTTGCTCTGTGTGGTCTCCGACGGCAAACTCGGGGGTTCTGATGTGGTCACAAAGAATGTGGCCCTACACTTCACCCTCTCTAAACCCATAACTAGCAACAAAGGCTCAGGACAAAAGCAACCATGAAGGAGAAAAACTATCTTAATCCAACAAGACTGAAGAAGATAATTAACTGGTTCACAACGTGGTTTGATCCTTCCAGGAATCCTTATTGGGCGGCCATTATAAACCGGCTCCTGCGCCAGGCATTGCCGCTGGAATTAGAGGCAATGGCTGACAGCCTTTGGTGCACTGTGATGACCTATACAATTGCTAGTTATTCTGATTTTCCCCTTTTCCCACAACTAGACCCTGAATCCCTTCTGGGCAGAAATTCTATCGTCGTATCCCCTACAATCCACATGGTGCCTGGCGCAGAGCACCTTTGAGAATATTCACGCGAAGACTTCCGTGGCGCACACCGGCAGCTGAAACACTTCTCATCTCCAGTCCACTGGCGACCAGCCCGGACAGAGGCCACTACACACATGCCTCCAAGCTCAGTCCCCTGGGCCCTGTGACTTTTATCTCCTTTCAGAAAATGAACCTATACCAGGTTCTCTTTATATGAGAGACCAACTGCAGGTCAGAAATGTTAGGCCACTAGGTGAAATGCTCCTCTATGTCTAGAGTCAAGAGATATATTATGCCCAAGAGTCTTTATGTTGGTGAACAAAGCTGAGGCAAACACTGAAACAAAAGGAAACACGAGAGAACGCAGAACTTGAACTGATTGGTCCACGTAAAGTACACCGCCCTCTAGCACACTTATTTCCTAAGGACGATGCTGGCTTATGGATGTGGGGTTGGCCTTCTCTTCTTCCTCTTTCTCACAAAAAAAAAAAAAAAGAAAGGAAAAATATTCCCTCATAAGAAGCCACTGTTTTTTACATCGCAGCCACATCTTTGAAGGCTCAGTGACACCTGCTTGGACATACATAAAATTCTAGCATGTGAGTGGTAGTTCTATCCTCCCTATTTAATTGTCCACCTCTTAATATTTGTATTGCTTATTTTAGATGTCCATCAGAAGACTTGAGCAGCTGAAGATTTTTGGTGAATAAGATGTAGAAACCTAAATAATGACAAAGCAAAACTCTCAGAGCTATCCAGACAACCTACCACTAATCTCCTGATTGTTTTGAAACAAACACAACAATACAAATACTGTACAACAAAAGTTAACAAAACTTTAATATATTGAAATAAATTTCATTACAGTAGTGCTACTTTATCTTTAGAATTCTGTAGTTCTATTTTAAATCTCTTCCCTCCTCTAATCATGTATGTGGCTTCCTTCCCTGTTACCCCAAATCAATAAGATATTAGCATACTAGAGCGGGCACTCAATAAACATTTGTTCAATAAACAAATAAATGAGTGAATAATTATAAAATGTTGGACTAAAGCCCCCCTGGGAGGTTTGTATTAGTACTATTATAGCATTTTGCATGTGTATGTTCAGGTATATCTAAATGGGACTTAATAACAGGCATCAAGAAGCAGTTAAATATTAATCTATTTGTCTTATTAAATCTACTTCAAAATATGCCACAATACGAACTACGATGAATAAATGCTGAGATAAAGTTCATTTACAATGATATCGCTTGTATTTACACACTTTAAGATTTGAAATATTAACACTAATGTGGAAATTTATAAACTAAATGCCAATGTGTTTGTAAAATAAAAGGTCTGAAAGAAAAGAAGAATGCACTACGTTAAACCTAAATGAATGTATTTGACAATGTAACCAACACCACTCCGTAAACATATCTTTGAAAAAAAAAAAAGGTTGTACAAAAAGTCTCTATTATATCCCATTAAGAAGGATCAACTTAATACAGAAATTTTTTCATTTTAAGATATGTAACAAGTAGGCCAGAGAGAATATACTAGTAAGAAACTTTATTAGTTATAACAGCTTATGTTTATTATAAAATCTTAAGTCTAATAAACACTATAACATGTAACTTTACCACTATCGAAAAATTCATTATTTTTAAGGTATGTTCTTATATCTTTGTTTTTCAATTCACTTATTTTTTATTATACTGTTAGAAAATAGCTGGATAAAATAGTCTGGATGTAAGTTTGTTCTTACTGAGTTCGCCGCAAAGAAGTTATGAAATAACCTAGCAAATAATTATTCTACCTTAAAGGGAAATAAATAAAAGAATAAAAGTCTTCAATAAATAAAAGAAGTTATACATCTAGCAAGTCTAAATGACAAGAGGTTATGTCAAATGTTTAAGAAGTAAATGAAAGTAAATATAAATCGGTAATAAGACGGTCGGTCAGTATTAAAATATAGCTCTAATTTAAACTTATTTACTGAACTTTCCTTTTGTTTCCTATATGGCTGGTTTTTAGTGTAGGCATGAATGATCTTGTGATCAGTTCAAAAGGGAAGACGGTAGCCAGGCAAACATCCCTTCCAGTGCCTATCAGCATGTCTTTTATGTCTTGGCGTCCATTTTAGAGCATCAGCGAGGTGGTGTATAAAGAAGCTTAGAAAACAAAGGTTGTCATTTTGGCAACCCACATGAACATCGAGTGATTTCAATAAAATGAAGATCAAAATGTTGATGAGTAAAAAAAAAAAGTTGAGGGAACTATTTAAGCTGGACTATGCAAAACACCTGTATTAGATTTCACATATTTTTAAATTGCATTTGTGTGCTACATGTCATCCTCACACTGCTGATGCGTCATGATAATACCATAAAAACCATTTACAACAATTGATTATCGAAGGCGCACAATAATATCAAGCTACAAACAAAAAAGAAATTTTTTTTGTCAAAGGATTCACAGATTCATGATGACAAACTCGAAACAAAAGCATGGCTCGTGGAGCAATCTCTTATACTGCCCAAAATGATTACTACTTATGTGAATATACATGAATTTTCTGTATTCTTTTAGTACACAAAATGTAAAAGAAAATGTATTATTACAGGAAGTCAGAACCTAATCCTACCACTCAAACTCTCTTCTTTAGAAATCGAACACTCACTGACAATGAGGGTGGTCGACAAAAATACGTGCCTTACAGGGCACCTTTCCTACAATAATGCTGATTTTTAAGAGCAGAACTATCACAATCCAACCATACCCAGGCCTAATAGGAAGTATTTATTGTTAAGAAAGCAGATATAAAGCATATATATATCTAAGTAGAACACCAGGTAGTATTGGAAAGAAAATCGATGAACTTTCTAGATTTTCCTTCCACTTAAAACATTTTGAGAGAGGCAGGCTATAGTCATCGTTTAATTATACAATCTAATCAACTAAACACAATAGAATTTTTCTCCAAGTATCTCAAGCACAGCTCACTACTTCTTATCCAAAAGATTTAAATTGCTATTCTCTGCCATTCCCAGCCATTTCTGCCAACATCATAAAAATTACCTTTTATCATTTCCTTCTCACAATGAGAATTCCCTAATCGCACACATCTTTTAGACAGAGACACCTCCCCACCCACCTCCCCACCCACCTCCAAAAACTGGTTCAGACCAAAGACACACACAAAAATAATGACCAAGCTCACATTTCTTGTTTGCCCTTCAAGCGAAGTCTGGTGTCTTCAGCTTGCCTTTCTGGTCTTCAGTGTTGTCACTCATTGCTGGGGGATGTAGTTTAGGACAGCATGAAGCAGCAGAAATAAAAGCTGTTGCTTTAAGAAAACGTTTTCTTAAACACATGGATAAAACAACTTCTACTCTGACTTCCTGGCTGAGTTGCATAAAATCTTAGAAACACTCCTTGACAAGTGAATGTCTACAAATGGGAAAAAAATAAAATAAGATAAAATCTAAAAACTTACGTTCTGAACACATTCCGAAGGAGGTCTGATTTGATTTGAAAGCAGGTTTGTATTGATGAACAAAGTTTATTTTGTAGAAAATTAATAGTCTCTCTAATTAGAAATTTGCCTTGCCATCTTCTACATTGTCAATCCTGTCTCTCATAGTATAATCATACATGCAAAAAAAAATCAAATACAGTATTTCCCAAATGCATGGACACTGTGGAAGCTTCATTTTGAAAAAGGCTTTTATTTCCCTTAATACTGGTGCCTAAACGTCATTGTATGTACCAACACTTTCAAATAGCCCAAGAGACTTAAAAAGCCTTCTAAGTTTGAAAACCAAAAAGTTCTGAGTTTTCTGTACCCCAGGACGGTTTTCTTTCCTGAAGCTCAAGCCGAGAAAGCAGACAAAAGAAGCTGATTTGACTGAGCTGTGCCAAGTCTTGCCTTTTTTCTTTCCTCAGCTCTCCCTCTGCTCTCTCTCTCTCCCTTCCCTCTCTCTCTCTCTTTCTCTCTCTCACTCCTTTGCTCCCAGTATGGCAACCTTCCGAGCAGTCTTGGCGGAGGTCCAGCCTGTGCCAGCCTGTCTGAATTCTTGTCTCCAAAAAGATGTCCTTTGCGGATCAATTAATACATCTGAAAACAGGAAAACTGTGGTACGGTACCCCAATCCTGGCACCAACAGCATCGACTTCTGCCAAATCACCTTACAGATTTCATGGTATCCTACCTTTCATCATCATTACTAACATGTTCCCGGAGCAATAATGGAGTACTAGAAGCCATTCACTGTTCAGCGATAAAGAATCTGTTCCCTAGAAATGTCCATATGCGACATATGCACAACCTGCAGTAAATCAAAATTCTCCTGTGAGAAGAGATGTATGTAACTTTAATAAGCACCACATACTGTATTTCTTTTTATAAGGCTTGCTTTCCCTTGCCCTGCTGCAAAGAATCATGGGAGAACAGAGAAGGAGGCATGCAGATTAAAATTAAAACTGTATGCCCAAATAAGTCATGCTTTATCCTAAAGGAAAAGAACAGAGTTCTGATTGATCAGCAATTCCTATGTTCAAGGAAACTCTAATATAAACTGTACCCATCCAAAATGTTACTGGACATGAGAGGCAGAAAAATTTCTTTTCAAAACACAAATACCAATTCAAAAGGGAAAAAAAAGAGTGGATGGAGTAAAATTAAGCATCTTTTGATAATCTGAACTTCAAGTATCAACGCAGCCACTTGCTTACTAAATTCATACCATCTGATAAGTATAAATAAATGCTGTTGATTTTTATTTGCCGCATGTACAGCTTTTGAAGCGAAACAGTCAGTCTGTGTTTCACACACATACCTGTCCTTTGTGGATCTAGTGATACATTTGAAAACGGGAAACTGTGGGTACGGTGTCCAAATTCCAGCACCAACAGCATCACGGTCTACAAAATCATATTTCATTTAAGAAACCATTTTTACCTCTGATGTTTCAAAATACAGAATACTTTAGACGTGGTTTCATAGAAAGAACCCAGAACAGTAGCCTCTAGTCTCTGGCTCAGTCCTTCTAACTCATGTAACCTCAGGGTCTTAAACTGCTTAATGCATATAACACTTAGTGTGCTTTCCGATCTAATATAAAAATCAGTGATTCCCCCTCTCTGCTCCCAAAGCACTCTGTTTATACTAAGTATACCTTCATTCTAAATGTATAATAATTGGTTGAGTATGTGTCTTCTACCAACCAAATGTGTCATCCTCATAGAGAGAACCATTTGTCACTTACCTAAGAAACCTGAAAGTCGTGCAGAGTCTTCATATGGAGGGGCTCAACAAATCTATTGTGAATGAACTATGGGGATCAATCACATAAACATCACTCTGAAATTCTATAAAACTATGAAATATAGTAATGAAAAACAAAACAACATCCTACTAAATCATACAGTTGACAGATGAGAGAAATGCTACAGAGATCCGTTGAGGGACAAATTAAAGCAGTAACCAAAATGTTCCATATTACCCTTTCAAATAAGGACTGATGGGCAGGGTGACAGTGGATTTGCAATTTCTAATCAAACTGTTGAAACCAAAGACAAAGAGAAAATCTTGAAAGTAGCAAGAACTGACTCTTCAGGTATAGTAAGTCCCCTACAAATGAACCTTCAAGATGCAAACTTTCAAAGATGTGAACATGTGTTTGCATGTCCAGTTACATAAGTTAGTTCACATGTCTGGCATATATTGTTACACACATGCATCTTCTACAAGTGGTTGTGGTTTTAAGCACTTTAAGTACTTCACTGTACACACTTCAATGTACTCTATTACTATACTAAAGTAGTAGAGTATCTTTATCTCAAGTCCAGGATATAAAAAAGCAAGTGTAAAAGCAGCAGTGATGTAACTGGTCCTGCTAAGAAGTGCCAGGTGATAACAATGGAAACAAAAGTGAAAATAATTGAGAGAGTAGAGCAAGGCAAAAAGATGATATAAACCTATAACAGTACAGTACTATACAGCCAACAGTGTGAGTTGGGTACCAAGGCTAACTTTGTTGGACTTACAAGCAAATTGGACTTATGAATGTGCTCTGGGGATGGAATCTGTTCATATATAGGGGACTTAGTGCACAAAGAAGGCTTCAGGAGATTAACAGCTGACTGATCAGTTAAAACCATGGAGGCCAGAAGCAAGTGGTATGAGACACCAAAAGCACTGAAAGGAAATCATCACCCACCAAGAACTCCGTCAGCAAAACTCTTCTTCAAAATTCAAGCAGATATCAAGACATTCCCAGACAAACAAAAACAGAGTTTCTTCTTAGCAGATCTGCCCTATAAGAAACACAAAGGGAACTTCTCCTTCAGGCGACAATGAAAGGAGACTAGATAGCAACTCAAATTCACATGAAGAAATAAAAAGCACAGGTAAACCCACAGAAGCAAATGTTAAAGACAGTAGAAATATATGTTTTGTTTGTAACTCTTTTTCTTTTATTTGATTTTGAAGACAAAAGCATAAAGCATAATTATAAATTATGTTGATAGGCACATAATGTATGAAGATTTGCAACAATAGAATAAAGGAAGGATCAAACAGCTATACAGGAAAAAAGCTTCTGTGTACTACTGAAGTTAAGTGGGTATTAATCTTAATTGCATCACTATAAATTAAGATGTGAACTATAATTCCCATAGCAATCACTAAGAAAACAACAATGGAATTAAAATGTTACCATAGAAAAATATTTATTTAAGACAAAAGAAGGTGGTAATGAAAGGACAAAGACATAAAAAGACAGATAAATAGAAAATAGCAAAATGGCAAAAGTAAATCTAACCTTGCCAGTATTTAATAAAATGTAAATAAACTGTGGATGGTGACTGCAGCCATGAAATTAGAAGACGCTTACTCCTTGGAAGGAAAGTTATGACCAACCTAGAGAGCATATTAAAAAGCAGAGACATTACTTTGCCAACAAAGGTCCATCTAGTCAAGGCTATAGTTTTTCCAGTGGTCATATATGGATGTGAGAGTTGGACTGTGAAGAAAGCTGAGCGCCAAAAAATTGATGCTTTTGAACTGTGGTGTTGGAGAAGACTCTTGAGAGCCCCTTGGACTGCAAGGAGATCCAACCAGTCCATCCTAAAGGAGATCAGTCCTGGGTGTTCATTGGAAGGACTGATGCTGAAGCTGAAACTCCAGTACTTTGGCCACCTCATGTAAGAGTTGACTCATTGGAAAAGACCCTGATGCTGGGAGGGATTGGGGGCAAGAGGAGGAGGGGACGACAGAGGATGACATGGCTGGATGGCATCACCGACTCGATGGGCATGAGTTTGAGTCAACTCCGGAAGTTGGTGATGGACAGGGAGGTCTGGCGTGCTGCAATTCATGGGGTCACAAAGAGTCGGACACGACTGAGCAACTGAACTGAACTGAACTGAAATAAACTAAAGGCTCCAATTAAAAGACAGAGGTAGGCAGGATGAATAAAAATAAATGATCCAACTATAATGTCTCTATAAGACCTACCTTTTAGATCCAAAGAAACAAATAGGTTGAAAGAAAAGAATTAAAAAAACCTACACCACACAAACAGCAACCAAAAGAAAGCTGGAGTGATTTACCACCATAAGACAGAATAAACATTAAGACAAAAATTATTATTAGAAGAAAATAAGGACAATTTCTAATGATAAAAGGGTCAGTTAATCAAGAAGATACAACCATTATAAACATATATATACAAAACAAAAATGTTCAAAATGCATAAAGCAAAAAATGAAATAAATGAAGGAATAGACAATTCAATAATGGTCAGAGACTTCAGTAAACAACTTTCAATAATGGATAAAATAACTAGATAAACGTTAGCATGAAAATAGGAGATTCGAACAACACTGTAAAGTAACTAGGCCTAACAGACATTTATAGAATACTGCCCTCAACAGCAGCAGAATGCACATTCTTCTCAGGTTCACAAGGAACATCTTCAGGGCAGACAACATTTTAGGCCATAAAACAAGCTCCAATAAATTTAAAGGATTTGAAACCATCCTAAGTATTTCTTCAACCACAATGGAATAAATGTAGGAATCAGTAATAGGGAAAAGGATTATGAAAGTCACAAATATATAAAAATTAAATAATGCTCCTGAATAACCAATAAAGAAATATAAAGACTAGAGTGGAATGTTCAGCAAGAAAATAGAAGATTTGAACAGCACTGTAAAAAGTAGGAAATCAGGAGATACCTGGAAGAATAGGCAAGTTTGGCCTTGGCATACAAAATGAAGCAGAGCAAAGACTAACAGTGCTGCCAAGAGAACGCACTGGTCATAGTGAACACCCTCTTCCAACAACACAAGAGACAACTCTACACATGGACATCACCAGATGGTCAATACCAAAATCAGACTGATTGTACTCTTTGCAGCCAAAAATGGAGAAGTTCTATACAGTCAGCAAAAACAAGACCGGGAGCTGACTGTGGCTCAGATCATGAACTCCTTAGTGCCAAATTCAGACTTAAATTGAAGAAAGTAGGGAAAACCACTAGGCCATTCAGGTATGACCTAAATCAAATCCTTTATGATTATACAGTAGAAGCGACAAATAGATTCAAGGGATTAGATCTGATAGACAGAGTGCCTGAAGAACTATGGACAGACGTTCATAACATTGTATAGGAGGTGGTGATCAAAACCATCCCCAAGAAAAAAAATGCAAAAAGGCAAAATTGTTGTCTCAGGAGGCCTTACAAATAGGTGAAAAAAGAAGAGAAGTAAAAAGCAAAGGAGAAAAGGAAAGCTATATCAATTTGAATGAAGAGTTCCAAATAATAGCAAGGAGAGACGATAAAGCCTTCCTAAGTGATCAATGCAAAGAAATCGAGGAAAACAATAGAATGGGAAAGACTAGAGATCTCTTCAAGAATATTAGAGACACCAAGGGAACATTTCATGCAAAGATGGGCACAATAAAGGACAGAAATGGTATGAACCTAACAGAAGCAGAAGATATTAAGAAAAGGTGGCCAGAATACACAGAAGAACTACACAAAAAAGATCTTCACGACCCAGATAATCACGATGGTGTGATCACTCACCTAGAGCCAGACATCCTGGAAAGTGAAATCAAGTGGGTCTTAGGACAAAACTAGTGGAGGTGATGGAATTCCAGTTGAGCTATTTCAAATCCTAAAAGATGATGCTGCGAAAGTGCTGTGCTCAATATGCCAGCAAATTTGGAAAACTCAGCAGTGGCCACACGACTGGAAAAGGTCAGTTTTCATTCCAATCCTAAAGAAAGGCAGTGCCAAAGGATGTTAAAACTACCACACAACTGTACTCATCTCACACGCAAACAAAGTAATACTCAAGATTCTCCAAGCTAGGCTTCAACAGTACATGAACCAAGAACTTCCAGATGCTCAAGCTGGATTTAGAAAAGGCAGAGGAACCAGAGATCAAATTGCCAACATCCGCTGGATCATCGAAAAAGCAAGAGAGTTCCAGAAAAACATCTACTTCTTCATTGACTATGCTAAAGCCTTTGACTGTGTGGATCACAACAAACTGGAAAATTCTTCAAGAGATGGGAATACTAGACCTTCTTACCTGCCTCCTGAGAAACCTGTATGCAGGTCAAGAAGCAACAGTTAGAACCAGACATGGTACAACAGACTGGTTCCAAATTGGTAAAGGATCACGTCAAGGCTGTATATTGTCACCCTCTTTATTTAACTCCTATGCAGAGTACATCATGTGAAATTCTGGGCCAGATAAAGCACAAACTGGAATCAAGATTGTTGGAAGAGATATCAATAACCTCAGATATGAAAATGACACCACCCTTATGGCAGAAAGTGAAGACGAACTGAAGAGCCTCTTGATGAAAGTGAAAGAGGAGAATGAAAAAGCTGGTTTAAAACTCAACATTCAAAAAACTAAGATCATGGCATCTGGTCCCATCACTTCATGGCAAGTAGATGGAGAAACAATGGAAACAATGACAGACTTTATTTTCTTGGGCTCCAAAATCACTGCAGATGGTGACTGCAGCCATGAAATTAAAAGATGCTTGCTCCTTGGAAGAAAAACTATGACAACCTAGACAGCATATTAAAAAGCAGAGACATGACTTTTCTGACAAAGGTCCGTCTAGTCAAGGTTGTGGTTTTTCCAATAGTTATGTGTGGATGTGAGAGTTGGGCCATAAAGAAAGCTGAGCACTGAAGTACTGATGCTTTTGAACTGTGGTGGTGGAGAAGACTCTTGAGAGTCCCTTGGACTGCAAGATCAAAGCAGTCAATCCTACAGGAAATAAGTCCTAAATATTTGAATAATTGGAAGGATCTATGCTAAAGCTGAAGGTTCAACTTTGGCCACCTCATGCGAGTGCTGACTCATTGGAAAAGACCCTGATGGTGGGGAAGATTGAAGGCAGGAGGAGAAGGGACGACAGAGGACAGTATGGTTGGACCGCACCACTGATTCAACGCACATGAGTTTGAGCAAGTTCATGGAGTTGGTGATGGACAGGGAAGCCTGGCATGCTGCAGTCCATGGGGTTGCAAAGGGTTGGTCACGAGTGACTGAACTGAACTGAGAGTGGAACTAAATGAAACAGAGCCTAGAAATCAAAACAGAAAATCAAAGATACTGTAAGAAAACCACATACCAATATCCCTTATGAATATAGCTGCAAATTTTCTGCACAAAATATTAACAAACTGAATGTAGCAACATATAAAAAGGATCATAAACCTTGACCAAGTGGGAATTAGACCAGGAATGCAAGATTGGTTCAACACAGAAAAATCAATCAATGTTATCAATCAATACTATATTAATAAAGGACAAAAACCACTTGCATCAAAAGACAGGAAAAAGCATCTGACAAACCAAACACCTTTCATGATTAGAAATCTAGGTCTTCAGAAAGAAAGGAAAAGCACTAAAGGAATAAGTGAAGGTAAAAACTTTTATTGTTCTTATTTTTAATTGATCAAACAGATAACAGCTGTTCAAAATGATAGCAATAATGTATTGAGTTATACATGCTTATGCATCTACATTCATGTGGGAGCTTCCTGATGGCTCAGCAATAAAGAACCTGCTGCAAGCCAAGAGACCCAGGAGACTCAGGTTGAATCCGTGGGTCAGGAAGATCTCCTGGAGAAGGAAATGACAACCCACACCAGTATTCTTGCCTGGGAAACCATGTGGACAAAGAAGCCTGGCAGAGCTACAGCTCATGGGGTTGCAAAAGAGGAGGACATGACTTAGCAACTAAAAAAAAACACATACATATATGTGTATATGCTGATATACAGTTACATATAAGCAAAATGAATGACAGCAACGATACAAGAGTCAGGAAGGATTAACTAGGATTATTTTGTCATTATAAGGCATTCACGCTACCCATGAAGGAGTATAACATTATTTGAAACTGGATTTGGATTAGTTGTATAAGTGATATACTGATAAAGGCAAGAAAACGGAATCATACAAAATGCTCAATTAAAACGACAAAAGGAAAAAAAAGACAAAAGGCAGGGGAAAAAATACAAGACAAAAACAGAAATATAAAACAAGGCAACAAATAGAAAAGAGAAATATGGTAGATATTTATCCAAGTATATCAATTTTTACCTTGAACACCAATAATCTACATGCATCAATACAAGACAAAGATTGTTACTGTGGATCAAAAACATATCTCTGCACAAAAAAATTGTACACAAATGTTCATAACAGCATTATTCATAATAGCCAAAAAGTGAAAACAATCCAAATGGCCATCAACTGTTGAACAGGTAAACAAAATGTGTTTTCTCCATACAGTGGAATATTATTCAGCAATAAAAAGGGATGAAACAACAATGCATGCTATAATATGGATGGCCTTTGAAAAATGTATGCCAAGTAAAAGAAGCCAGACAGAAAAGTCCACATACTATATGTTTCTATGTATATGAAAGGTCCAGAATAGGCAAGTCTACAGACACAAGACCAGCGATTGCCAGGGGCTAGGCAGCAAGAACAACAGGGAGTGGCTGCTCATGGGTATAAGGTTCCCCCTTGGAGTGAAGAACGTGCTATGGAATTAGTGGTGATGGTTGCACAACACAGTCAATATACTAAAACCCACTGGATTGTACACTACAGAATGGTGGGTTTTATGGTATGTCAATTATATCTCAAAAAAGAAAAAAGCTGCAGTTCATCTCTCCAGTATTTCTGAGTGTTATAAATGATTATACCCCGTGGGAAACCCTCAAAAATCCTTTCAGCCTCTTTCTTAAAGAAAATACTACACATTAGCTCTTCCCATGCAGTCCAATGCCAGAGGGCTCACCAAGCCCTTCTCGGTGCGAATCCATGTTCTGACTC
Organism: Odocoileus virginianus; assembly: GCF_023699985.2. Classification (NCBI taxonomy): domain Eukaryota; kingdom Metazoa; phylum Chordata; class Mammalia; order Artiodactyla; family Cervidae; genus Odocoileus; species Odocoileus virginianus. The sequence goes on along the minus strand of NC_069691.1, from coordinate 46,145,368 downwards.
AACCTTTTAATCTCAGCTTTTCCTCCACCTCTCTGTGCCTCCCCCTCCCAGCTACCCACTTCAGTGGACACTACTCCCCGCACCCACACAGGATACTGACCAGAAGACCCCAAATTCATAAACATGGGACATGTCTTTCCAGTGTGTACTGTTTATCTGACTCACTGGTGGCCTCAAAACCTTCTATTGATTCAAACTCTCAAAGTACAGTCAGAAGGCATCGATTCTCAGAAGTTTTATCTAACCCACAAGCTAGCGGTTTCAGGTAGGAGCTTGGTTAAGTGTTTGTACAAACAGCTAAAGTGTATTGAGGGCAGCAGAAGAAATACAGGGTCAAAATGCAAGACTTCCTCTAAACCTGTGGTTTTCCAAACTTCCTTGCATGGATCCCTGGAGATGCTGCAGGACCTTCACAGAGGTGAAAGAAAAGATAAGCAGGCAAGGTCCTAGGGCAAAACCCCTGCATTGACCAGAGTAGTTCTGTTTTTATGATGTGTATGTTTGGGGTTCACATAAGATTTTATTTGGCAAAAAAAAAAAAAAAAGGTTTTCTTAAAAAAAAAAAGTTTAATATCCTTTGTATGTATATATATGTGCTTAGTTGTGTCTGACTCTTTGTGACCTTATGGCCTATAGTCCACCAGGCTCCTCTGTCCATGGGATTACGCAGGCAAGAATAGTGAAGTGGGTTGCCATTTCCTTCTCCAGTGGATCTTGCCAACCCAGGGATCGAACCCGCATCTCCTGCATTACAGGCGGATTCTTTACCACAAGTCCTTTACTTTAAGCCAATTCAGGAAAACACTACCTAACGAGCTAACTTGACAATGACTTCTAAGGTTGTATCCCTCTCAGAATATTTATAATATGAGCTAATGTTGTCATCTGAGATTTAAGATAGTCATGGGGAGCTACTCCCTAACATATTGAGATTATATCTACCTTATCCACAAGATAGAAAATAGAGTTACTGGACCATTTACCTACTGTCTTTTGCTCCCTAGATTTATATCTTTAGAGTTATAATCTGAAACCCCAAAGAGCATGAGTCTGATCTTCTTTCCCAGCTACTCATTAAGTCTTCAATACAGTCATGTAGTCAGGAATAACTCTCTTAAGCATTATCTGAATGATGACTTTGTGCCAGGTGTGTGCCAAGGACAAGAAGCCCCTGCTATCACAGGGCAGATATATAAACAGGTAATTACAATTTCAGGTCATCTGTCAGCTATGAGAGAAGCATGTCCACAACATCCTATGGACATAGGAAAGAAATAAGATGCTGAAGAGTCATCTATCCACCAACTAAAAGTCAAATACATGTCACTCTAGTTAGAATGAAGAGAGAAGTTTAAAAAGTGTACTCAAATCATTTTATACACATTTTTTGTGTTCATATTACACTTAAGTTAATGCTCTAGGGGATCCAGAGGCACATCAGAAATCACCCCAGGCCTCGAGAAGCTGCAAGTCTAGTATGAAGATAGTTCAGTTCAGTTCAGTTGCTCAGTCATGTCCGACTCTTTGCGACCCCATGAATCGCAGCACACCAGGCCTCCCTATCCATCACAAACTCCTGGAGTTTACTCAAACTCATGTCCATCGAGTCAGTGATGCCATCCACCCATCTCATCCTCTGTCGATAAGACACCTATAAACACTACACTTATGGGACAGATGTTATTATTTAAGTATCTCTCCATATAGGTCTATGTATGGCTGATTCATTTTGCATATAGCAGAAACTAACACAAAACCGTAAAGCAACTATACTCTAACAAAAATTAATTTTAAAAAGTAAACAAGTAAATAAAAATATCTCCCAAAATCCAAATTCTTCCATGTTCCTTCCTGGAGTACACAACATAAAAATAAACTGCCTGTCTACAAAGCTTGAGTGTGAAATTGCAATGGTCATCCTTCCTAAAGCCAATCCAAATTATATTCACTCTCTCTTTCCTCTCTCCTCTCCTCTCTTTTTCCTTCTTTCTTACTTCTCTTCTTTCTCCCTTTTCTAACATCATACATTTAGTTGTTACCTGCATTCATTAAGTCAGTATTTACTGAGCACTTGCTTATGTACAAAATATGGGGTCAGAAGCCACAGTGGACACAAAAGTGAAATAAAATTCATGTATTAGTAATAATAATCATGATAATAAGCACCTTCACATTCATTAACGCATTCACTCCTCGCCCAGTGTTTGGAAGAAGACAGGTGTTACTTTATAGATGAGGAAACTGACATCAAAGGAAGTTATATGACTTGTCCAGAGCATCAGACACATATCTAGAGTACAGAAAACTGAAGCAACTATTCCAGGTTTCATTACTTAAGGAACTTAAGAAGATGCAATGAACACAAGCAGCCTCATACATTCCACTACCTACTTAACAATCTCTCTGAGTGGTAAAAAGGCACCTCAAAGCCACCTTGGCCAAAGCAGAAATCTTGATTTGTCTTAGAAAAGTTCATTCCTCCCTCAGCCTTCATTAAACAACAATCCAAGAGTCATCCTTGATTCATCTTCCATCAGTCACTAGAAAGGCTAAAAGGAAAAAGATTAACACCAGGTGCTGGTAAGGATGCTGGAAACTGGAACCTCATACACTGTGATGGGAATGTAACACGGTAAACACCATGGCAGTTTCTTTAGAAGTTCAATTGATACCCACTGAAGGAACCAGTGATGTCCACCCCTAAGTCTACCTGCGAGAAAACTTGTCCACACAAAGACCTGGGCGTGAACACTCACTGGAGAATTACTCCTAACAGACAAAGGCTGGAGACTACCCAGAAGTCCACCAGGTGGGAATGGATAACACAGTGTGGTCTACCTCTCACTGCTACACAATAAAAAGGCACTAATTACTAACACATTCAACAACACGGATGAAGCTCAGAAACACTGTGCTAAAGGGGAAAAGGCAGGCAGACAGGACTACATGTTGCACAATCCAATGCCAATAAAATACATTTAAAAAGATAAAACTGCAGGAACAGAAAGCAGATTATTTGTGGTGTGGGGCTGGGGTAGGAGAAGGGATTGACAGCAAATAAGCAAGAGAGAACTTTGCAGGTGAGGGAAGTGTTTCCAATTGAACCACACTGATCGTTTTAAGACTTCCTCAATTTATTAAAAGTCACCAAACCATACACTCAGAACACGTGAATTTTATGGTACATAAATGATACCTCAATACAGATACACAACAATTAAAGTGTTGGAGCAACAATTTACTTCATCCGAGACACTGTATTAGGCCCCAGAGGAGGGACTAAGACACTGCCCCCACCCTGAAGGAGCTCCCAGCCCCTTTCTTCCAACTGCAGAAAGAGAACATGGACATCACAGACATCACACACCAAAAAATCAATGCCCAGTAAGTGGAACAGGCAGTGAATGTGACAAAGACCAGAGCGATGGGGAGCAAGGCGTTGGGGAGGCCTTACAGAGCAGGCTAGGTTGAACTAACCTCTGAAGGATGGATGATCATCAGAAAAGTGGGATCTGGAAGGCAGTCCTGAGGAAAGACCCAAGGCAGAAATGAGCAATTGGTGGGGCAGTCTGGCTGAAACAGAGACCCACGGGGAGAGCAGAAAGGGTCCCAGCAACCTTGGAAGCATGAAGCCTGTGCCTTCTCGTGGGGCTTCCTCAAACCTCAGGTATCTGAGCACCACGTTTATGATTTTTGCCATATTTAAAATTATGGTATGATTTATGTATTATTGGTTTAACATAATTCTCACTTGTTTTACCTAGATTCATTTCTAAAGGAGACTATAACACAACTAGACAATGAAAACTAGCATCTCTGCCAGAAATAGAAAATACTGGAAAAATGGGTGTATTGTCAAAGCCTGAAGCCATCTCTAAGCTAGAAGCCTATCTCTATTAAAAAGAAAGACTTAACAAGTGAAGGAGAAGGGTTAAAAACACTCAACATTCAAGCACCAAACTGGTACTTTCCTTGATATAATCGGAAGAGCTAAAAGACAATTGAAAAAATGAATAGCTTTCTCTCTGTGGTTTAGTCTCATTTATGCCAGAGTTTTGAACTGTCTAATATCACACTGCGTTAGGAGTTCCACATTATGGAAAATGCAGGAGTACAGTAAATCCTGGGAGCAGGGGAGGGGGGTAGAAGGGATGATAATGATAATTAATACTTATTTAGCATTTACTATGTGCCAGTCACTGTTCTAAACATTTCTCATTTAATCCTCATAGTAACAATACCTACCTCAAAAGGGTACTGTCAGCCTATTTTCAGATTAAGAAACTGAGGCATACAGAGTTTAACTAACTTACCCAAAGTCACACAACTTGCCCAAGGTCACACAGTTAATAAACGGCAGAGCTGGAACTGAACCCAGGCAACCTGTCTCCAGTCTATGAACTTAACCACTGCAACTGAGCTGACTCTCATGTGAAATGATATTTCTGGAAGATTCCCCTGGCTATGATTTGCTTGCTGAAATAAAGGAAAGAGAAGCCAGAAGACTACTGCAATGACCCAGGCAACTACGGGGCCGTGGGCAGCTGGGCTGGAAGGGTTCCTGCCATTCGCTGTGGACGGCAGAGGGCAGTAGGGAGCTGCGGAGCAATCGCCGGGCCCCGCCCAGGCTTCCAGCCAGGGACTTCCGACGCAGAAGGGAACCGGGCCTAAGACTCAAGTCAGAGATGCAAAGCCTACACCGGAAAGAGAAGGGCTAGGGACGCCACGTCCTTAGGCACCAGGAGAAGCCAATCCTGGATGTGGGGATGAGCCCAGAGAGGGCACAGCGGTGCTGAAGGAGCAGCATCTCAGAGCGGCCAGGTGGCTGAAACACCAGGCCCTGGGCTGCCACTGAAGACCCCCTACACGCTGACACTGTCTTAAGTTCTTCCATATTTCACTCCCAAAAGTAACAGCAACACCGTGACCTCTTTTTTTTTTTTTAATGGATTTCAGGTCTTTCAAAGTAGGAAATATGGATGTACCTTGGCCTAGTTCAGTTCAGTTCAGTTCAGTTGCTCAGTTGTGTCCAACTCTTTGCGACCCCCTTTAAACTCAAAATGCGCACTTAGGGCTAGTATCCAGTTCTCAGACAAAGTGTTTTAAAATTAAAATTAAGATAAACATTCAAATGGCATTTCCAAGCTTCTGACAGGTCTGAAATATCTTGAATACAGACACCATTCATCCATAGACATCAAAATTGCTTTATTACCTTAAATCTTCCAAAATCATTGTTTGAAGAAAAAGAAAAAAGATAGCAGATAAAACTGTCAGAAAACCTCCTCAAAGAAAATGTTCTATGCATGGAAAAAGAAAGACTCAAAAAATTAAGAACAAAAATAACTTATCTGGACTGCCTGGTTTGATGCTAAACTCAGGCTTTATTAAAAAGGTAGAAAAATTCAACTTTGTAAGTTTGGGAAAATGTGATTTCTTATTTCCCAGGAGAAAAGCTTTAAGAGCATCAATAGATTTCTCTGGATATCAAGTATTTCTCCATTATTGTGAGTAAATTATATTTAGATCAAAATCAGATGGATTAAATTTCCCTTAAAATACCCAAGAGATTTTAAAAATACAACAAAAGGTGTCACATATCCAAAAACAATATTTTATCCTAATACCTCTGTGGAAATATCTCTCCATTAGAATAATTAGCCAGAAAACAAAACTAACCTGAGTTTTAGATATACTAAGTTCAAAATAACTTATTAAAACTCAATTGTCATTTGCTGATACTAAGATGAAATGCATAGTCTTTGATGTACTTTTTAAATCCCTGGAAATATGCCTTTACCTTTTTGCTTTTAATCTGGAAAAAAAATGTATCTGATTTAGTGATAAGCTGGATAGGAGTCTGAATTTTATTTAAATACTACTACATACACAAGAAAGACTATAAATGACAGTATATGCTTCCAAATTCTTGATAAATTCAACCCCGCATCAGTGCCACAAGGTTCATGGCTGAACTACTCTCATCTATGTTATTTTTGTCTTCTTGACTGAACTACAAATTCCTTAAAGGATTATTAATTTTTAAACTCCTCCATTAGCACCACACTGACCCATCTATTTGCTCAGTAAGTATTTACTGAACACCTACTATGTTAAAAGGCACCTTGGTAAGTGCTACACAGATAAACTATTTAATGAAGCAGAAACAGTCTTTGCCTGCAAAGATGCTACTGTCCAGAGGGGGAAGTGGGGAGGCTGATAAAATGCATAAGAGGGGGAAGTGGGGAGGCTGATAAAATGCATATAAGACTGAGAGGTTTGCAAACATCCCTCAGTGAAAGAAGGGCCCTCTAAACCCAATCGCTCTTTACCATCCCCTCTTCCTAGTCTCAAACCTACTTAGTTTGCCATCCAGTTCAAGCTCCACTATTACAAAATTTAATCCTAGGTCAACGCAGGAAAAGTCTTTGGTCTTTGAGAAAACAACTTGATGTGTTTCTGAAACATTAGACAAGACCCTTAGAGCTGGATATTAGCTGGAATTCAAGGCATATAGAGAGGGGCTTCCCCAATGTCTCAGCAGGTAAAGAATCCATCTGCAATGCAGAAGACAGGTAATGTGAATTCGATCCCTGCGTCAGGAAGATCCCATGAAGGAGGAAATGGTAACCCACTCCAGTATTCTTGCCTGGGAAATCACATGGACAGAGGAGCCTGACGGGCTACAGTCCATGGGGTCGCAAAGAGTCGGACATGAGCACGCAGGCAAGTCATAGAGAAGCGCTAGGTCTGTTCCATGTGAGAAGATTCACATTTTCTTGGAAAGAGGCTGAAAGAAGTGAGGCATCAGCGGGGTGGGAGCTGAGCGGAAACAGAGGTGCAGGCTCGGCCCTGCGCCGGGGGGGGTCAGGGAGGAGGCAGCGGGGCCGAGGGCGCGGGGCAGCCGGGCTGTGGACAGGCTCTGCTCTCCACAGTCAACCCCTCCAGCGCTTCCGGCCCGAGCTCCAGTCCAGTCTGTGATGTGCTCCCTTGTGCTGTGTGGGGTCTGGGAGATAAAAGGCTAACGGGGTCAATTCAGTGTGATAAAAAGAGAATACTTGGGGATGCTGGAACCGGGAGGCAGTGGTAATCGAGATAATACAAGCATCCCACACACACATTCCAGAATTCAGAGGAATCTCAAGGATGGCTTGGGACTTCCAGGGTTAGGAACTGGGGTTTGAGTTAGAGCAGGAGGTCCCCAAGGGCAAGTGAGTCACACAGTCAGGTAGGCGGGGTTCAGAGCATGAAGGGGCGCCGGCAGCTTCAGAGGAGGGCCCCTACACCTGGTCTCACCCAGACTGATCCTGATGATGCCTCCTGATCACCCGCTCCTGACGGTGAGCAGCGCACAACCCCAGCCGGGGCTGCCGCCTCCCGCTGTGCTGACTGCCCCTATCCGGCCCCAGGGCCACTTCGGCTTCCACCTGTGTTGTGACACCTCCCCCAAGCATTTCCCCAGCACACAACATCAACCTGTCTCTGCAGCCCATGAACTACTCCTCTTTTCAGACTGAGAGCTCACAGGACAAGGGCTGGCCACACCGGCACCGCAGAAGACCTGGGCACCATGATTAGGAGGACATCAGACCTCAGAAGGAAAAGCTGTAGACAAATTCCAGGTTTCGGAGACAGAATTACAGATGGGAACCGGACCGAGTCTGCAAAGAACAAGGTCCACATGTAGTCTGTGTGGGAAGAACTTTGCTCAGTGAAAAAAAAAAACGCAGTGTGCTTCTACTTCTAAAATGCCTGTGGGTCTGCTTCGACTGTACTTTGAAATATTCAGGTATAGTGGGGAAAAGTTAACCTCCAAGAATGTCCAAAAGAAAACCATACACAACAAAGAATGCAAATAATAGTACATGCTTCCAAATTCTTGATAAATTCACCTTCTCATCAGTGCCACAAGGTTCATGGCTTAACTCTTCTCATCTTATTTTTTTGTTTTTCCTGACTGAACTATAAACTCCTTAAGAAATGATTAACTTTTTAAATCATCCATGAGCACTACTATGACCCATCTATTATCTCAGTAAATATTTACTGAATACCTACTATGTTCAAGGCTCCTTGGTATATAGTATAGGACAAAGTAATAAAGTGGAAACAGTTCTTGTCTTTAAAGATGTTACTGTTCAGAGGGGGAGTGAGGAGGCTGATAAAATGCATATAACACTAAGCTGTCTCATTAAAATAAAATAAGGAGGAATAAAAAAGGCTGAGCGCCAAAGAATTGATGCTTTTGAACTGTGGTCCTAGAGAAGACTCTTCAGAGTCCCTTGGAAAGCAAGGAGATCAAACCAGTCAATCTCAAAGGAAGTCAACCCTGAATACTCTTTGCAAGGACTGATGCTTGAACCTCCAATATTTTGGCCACCTGATGCAAAGAGCTGACTCACTGGAAAAGACTCTAATGCTAGGAAACATTGGAGACAGAAGAAGAAGATGACAGAGGATGAGATGGTTGGATGTCATCATCAATTCAATGGGCATGAATCTGGGCAAACTCCAGGAGACAGTGAAGGACAGGAAAGCCTGGTGTGCTGCAGTCCATGGTGTTAAGAAGAGTCAGACACGACTTGGCCACTGAACAACAAAGTTAGTTTGCAGGCAGAGAGATGAATTCACAGTTGCCAAAGTAACTTCCTCCAGATTGAGAAACAAGCTATCAGGAAATATTGTAACCATAAGCACAACCACATTTCTCTGCCTTTTCCTCAAGGGGAAAAAAGAACAGAAAAGAAGAGGGAGAAGAAAGCAAGTACAACCATGCAAGAAAGATGCAGGGTTTAGAGCTGGAGTTAATGAGCTCCTAAGGAAGGAGATTCATTCTGAAGGGAAGAGAGAAAATCCTAAGCGAAATACAAAGAAAGCACTTTAAGTCACTGCAGGAATGGAAAAGAACCTCTAGGAGCTTTGCTTCCAAAGCCTTTTTATATATAAGCCAATGCGAGGCTAGAGAAGTAAGTAGGGGACACAAAGTTACGCAGCGAACAGAGGCACAACCAAAACCCAGGAAGCGTGCGCCCACCTCCAGCGGCCACGCCACAGGGCTGCAAAGGCTTCTCACTTTGGTGCTGGTGAGCAGAACAAGAGCGAGAAGCGGAGAAAAGCTTTAAGTAGCTCAGGGAAACTGCTGTATAAGCCGTGGACCCTGTGATCATTCATTTCGGAAATGCCAAATATAAAAGACTAGTAAAAGTCGTCCTTGAAGTATGGGGAAAAAAAGGGGGGGTCAAGTTTCACGATGCAACAGTTGCTGAGAGCTGGGCTTAATAGCAAAGCTGGCAGTTTATTCCAAGAGCGTGGACTTTTGTAAATGTCATCTCTTCTAGTGATGAACTATAACTGATGATGCTACTTTAACAGAGAGCTTTATTTTTTTAGGAAAAAAGAAAAAAAAAAAAAAAAACAATCTAAGAACCAGACCAGACTGCTTAGCCAGGTTCTACCACTCACCTGATTCTCGAAACCTAGATGTGTATGTGCCACATGCCCAGGCTCAGAGTGTGTGAGTGAGGCCAAAACTACGGCCTCCGCGGGCCCGTGACAGGGTCGGCTGCCCCATCAGCAGTTTCCAGCTCCCGTGCCCAGAGGAGAGGCACCAAGCCCTGGGAGGGTCAGATCCCATCCCAGGGAAGCAGAAAGGCCGGGGGCAGTCACAGTAGACAGTCTAGCTCTGAGAGGAACCTCGTGAAGGGGGCGTGGGCCACATGACCCCTGATGAGCACACAGCACCAGCCTCATCGCTCCCACCCAGGGAGACATCAGCAGCATATGCCTACAGAGACTGCTCGCGCACAGCATCTCTCATATGCCGGCTTCCATTCCTGTCTCCACCATGGCTTACGACATTCAATACCCATTGGCTGACAAGAGGAGGAAAGGAGAAGAAAGGAGGAGGGAGGGAAGAAGATGGGAAGGGAGCAGCAGGGAGGAGAAGACCAGAAAGGAAGTTTCAAAACTGCAGAGGCCTCTTCATTGCACTCTCTTCTCCCCCTCCAACAAAGACAATTACAAAACACTCATTGGAAAGCAGTAACTAAGTCTTCCCACAATGGCTTTGTATCAGTTCTAAAACCAAAAAAAAAAAAAAATTTATTTTGCGTGCTTCATTTCCTGTGCCACTGTTCTTGACAAAGTTGGTTGGGCTTGCATCCAAAAACCTACAGAGAATTAAGCATGAAAAACTTAGAAATGGCACAGGGCGAACACAATGCCCTGAGATGTGGCTTGACATATAAGAAATCAGGCAGTAAACAATGTAAAGAGCATTAGGAAGGGTTCATTTATAGCTGAAGACGGATGGCTGGGACCAATAGACAATGTGAGTTTCTTCCTAAAAGGACAAACCCAGAACCCATCCAAAAGGACAGGACTGTAAGACAGCGATTAATAGACAAGTTGTCAGAAATCTCAAAATGGGGGACTTCCCTGGCAGTTCAGTGGTTAAGACTCGTGGGACATGCATTCCATCACTGGTTGGGAAACTAAGATCCCATATACTGTGTAGTGTGGCCAAAAAAAAGGGAGGGGAAGAAAAGAAATCTCAAAAGGAGAGAGGAGAAGAACAAAGGAGGGAGAGTGAGTGAAGGAAGCAGTGATGAAGGGAAGGAGCAAGGAAGGAAAATGAAGCAGGAAAATAACCATGAATTAGAAAAACAAAAGGACCGGTAGTCAGGAAGAGAAGAACCCACCCATAAAATGACAAAAAGCAGGGCAAATTTAAATGAACCTCTTTTCTATAAAATCCTCCCATATCTTCCTCCTTCAGAATATATTCATTCTCAAGTCACTCCCATCTTTAAAAACTATCTCCCTTTTGAATTTAACTATTGCCCGATTTGCTTTCCACTCCAACCAACCTTGCTGAAAGAGAAGATGGAGTCCATTCTTTTCTCCACTTCCTCACCACCCAACCCCGGCCACCAGTTTCTGCCCTCTCGTCCCCACGCCCACCAAAGCAAGTGGTTCTGGCTGACTATGCCCACCTTTCCCGTTTGCTCTCCCCCTGGTTTCCTGAGGGCTCCTTTCTCTTTTCTGACTGCCTCTTCTATGCATCCATAATGGTTCTTCCTCCTTTGCGCTTAAGTTTTGGGATTCCACCACATCCCATCCCAAGACTCTCCTCTCTCTCCTTGTGATGCTGTATACTTCATGGGAGCAGAGAACCATGGGTCCAGGCTCTGGACTCTAGAAAAGGAACCCAGAGCTGAGGGGCACCCTCACGGGTCAGGAGGATGCCCTGGAGGAGGAAATGGCAGCCCACTGCAGTATTTCTGCCTGGAGAATCAGGACAGAGGAGCCTGGCGGGCAGCTAACACAGTTAACACCAGGATCAGGGTTAGGGTCAGAGTTAAGCTCACTGGCCACAAAGCAGTTCAGCCACGAAAGAAAGGAGTGGGCAGTCAGGAAGGACCCATCTCCAGGGGGTGGGAGGACAGAGGCTCAGCACACGTACACCCCGTGCTATCCGCCTGAAGTCCCCTGAGAGGTGTAGGGCATAAGCAATGATGGACCTCCGTGTGCCACAGGTGGATCCAGGGCCAATCCTTCTGAAAGGAAAGTGGGCCGAGAGAAGGAAATGAAGTGAGTCTGAGGTCACGAGGAGTCTGTGCCAGGTCGCTTCGCTGACCCGCCCGCGGCTCTCTTGGTGAGCATGCTCTTGAGACAACCGCCGGCCAGTGTCATAGAACGGGGCCAACGACACAGGGAGCCGTTCCCTCAGCCTCTCCACGGGGACCTCCCGCTGCAAAAGCAGCATCTGCCGACAGCCAGGTATCACACTGGTTCTTTCGGTTCTCTCCCCGTGATCTCAGCTATTCCCAGATACATCCATCTGAGGAAGGTGCCACCGTTTCCGTTTTACAAATGAGAAAACCGAGGCGAATCTATTCACGGTCACGCAACTGGTAAGCGCAGGAAACGAAGTTCAGAATCACTGTCCAGAGGTTACAGGCCTGTGCTTTCCACCCTCCCAACTCACCGCTCACTGAAGGATACATTTCTGAACACTGCCTACCGATGGTGAGGTGGCAAATGTCCACCTATGGCCCTGACAGGTCCCGTAGAGCGAGACGACAGACAGGCGTTCATCTCCCAGCACCGTACGCTGCAGCGTAAATGAGTTTCCATGTCTTTGTATTAAGTCAAGAGGGGAAAGTGGAAACCCTCAGAAGAAAATAATGAATGATACCACAGGAACACAACAAACTCAATAAATCCAGAGACTAATATTGCTATGTGATCTCTGTAGTAGTTATGCTGGTGTTGATAACCTTACAAACGCTCTTGGTGGAACGTGTTAAATCATAAAATCATCTCTTGATTCTGGAACATAAAACAATGTCTTTTTTATGTAAACACAACCTTGGGGATACAAGGATAACTATGGATCTTTTTTAAGATATTTTCTTCATCACAGTGGGAGCCATTTCCTTTACTCATCAATATTTTTACATATTTGTAGAAAGACTTCTCTCCCATAAATATGAAACACAAATTACAATGTGACAGCTAAGGGCTCAGATCTCCTCTAACAACTATTTGGAAAGTCAGCCATTGGGTTCACACAAGCAGTCATAATCAAATTTCTAAAGATGGATAGTTCATGCTGGAAGATAAGTTAAAAGGTGAACACCCATTTATTGAGATTCAATTACTATTACTATGTATTGACCTGCACCATACTAAAAAGACTTTATTGAACAACTCCCAAACTTAATACTACACAGAATATTAGCTCAATCATTCTTTCATTCACTTAACTAATAATTACTATGTAACATAAACACACATAGGCATAGAATTATACAAATAGATAAACTACTTATACAAATTTGTGTATTACTCGATATGAATAAGTAAATAAGTCATCACTAAAAATGCAGTTATAGAGAAATATGTACATATATTAAAGCTAAATTGCTATTATAAAGTTAAACAATGATAAGACAACAATATAAGACATCTTCAGAGAATAAGATTGCACATTCAATGAATAGTAAAGAAAACATGCTAAGCATTCTAAGAGACAAGGATCAAATGGGTTGGAGTGTAAGGGAAGACATTGCTGAGGATGGAGGCAGTAAACGATAAAAGGAAGTTAGGTGAAGAGAAAAAAAAAAGAGATGTATTTTTGGTCAAAGTATGTTCTGGAGAGAGTAGATCAAGCAAGTTTAAACAAAATGTGTCTGCAGAGATGCAGGACGTAATATCTTTACCAATTAATAATCTATAAGCACAAACCTACAATGGTTTCAGTGATCTAAGGAATACATTCACTTATTTCCTAACTTAAGGGGCATCATTTATCCAGGTCTTCATTTTCAACCAAAGCAACAAATGTGCCAAAACTTCAAAACCCCTTAGAAAAACAAAACACAACAAATGTGTATCTACAGTGTAAAGAGTCACTGAATTTAGAACGCCGCACTCCACTGGACCCATTCAGTTCAGTTCAGTGACTCAGTCATGTCTGACTCTTTGTGACCCCATGGACTGCAGCACGCCAGTATTCTCTGTTCATCACCAACTCCCAGAGCTTGCCCAAACTCATGTCCCTTGGTCGGTGATAACATCCAACCTTCTCATCCTCTGCCATCTCCTTCTCCTCCTGCCTTCAATCTTTCCCAGCGTCAGGGTCTTTTCCAATAAGTCAGTTCTTCTCATCAGATGGCCAAACTATTGGAGCTTCAGCATCAGTCCTTCCCATGAATATTCAGAACTGATTTCCTTTAGGATTGACTAGTTTGATCTCCTTGCAGTCCAAAGGACTCTCAAGAGTCTGGACCCTTTAGAGATCACTAAAATCATGAATCATCCCATCATGTAAACATTCTGAAACAGCAGTGCTGATGACATACAGTAATTTGGGTAAGAAACAAGGGCCAGTGTAATGCAAGTAATTTGTCCAGGTGGATGGTCAAGGTAAGAAGTTAACAGTAGTTACTGGGCTAAGAACTCCCCAAAATACTACCGCTGATACTAACAGAAATACAGACATGTTTACAATAGAGAAGGCCTTTGGAAGTCAGCCAGATCATCACACGTCCATATCTTCTTTCAAGATGGGCACTGCCAACAACTCACGGTCTAAGTCTTGGACAACTGAAGATGCGCATGTGGAGTGATTCAGAGTTTGTAACAAACTTACAATATCAAGAGATAGGAGGAATTCTGATGGGGAAAGGGAAAAAAAAGGTGAGCCAAAATGAAGACTGTGAACTACAGCAGCAGTCAGAAAACCTTTTCTATGAAAGGCTAGATAATAAATATTTCAGGCTTTGTGGGTCACATGATCCCTGTCCAACTCTCACATCCAAACATGACTACTAGAAAAACTATAGCTTTGACTAAACGGACCTTTATCGGCAAAGTAAAGCCTCTGCTTTTTCATAGGCTGTCTAGCTAGATTTGTCATAGCTTTTCTTCCAAAGACCCCAGAGAAGGAAATAGAAACTCACTCCAGTATTATTGCCTGGAAAATCCCAAGGACAGAGGAGCCTGGCAAGCTACAGTCCACTGGCTCACAAAGAGTCGGACATGACTGAGCAACTTCACTTTTCTTCCAAGGAGCAAGTGTCTTTTTAATTTCATGGCTGCAGTCACTATCTACAGTGATTTTGGAGCCTAAGAAAATAGTCTCTCAGTATTTCCATTGTTTCCCCATTTATTTGTCATGAAGTGATGGGACCAGATGCCATAATCTTCATTTTTTGAATGTTGAGTTTTAAGCCAGCTTTTTCACTCTCTTTCACTTTCAAGAGACTCTTTAGTCTCTCTTCGATTTCTGCCATAAGGGTGGTGCCATCTGCATATCTGAGGTAATTGATATTTCTCCCAAGATACTGGAGATATTTCTCCCAAGCAATCCAGCTTGTGCTTCATCCACCCTGGCATTTCGCATGATGTACTCTGCATAGAAGTTAAGTAACCAGGATGACAATATACCAGCCTTGACATACTCCTTTCCCAATTTGGAACCAATCCGTTGTGCCATGTCCAGTTCTAACTGGTGCTTCTTGACCTGCATACAGATTTCTCAGGAGGCAGGAAAGGTGGTCTGTTATTCCCATCTCTTGAAGAATTTTCCACAGTTTGTTGTGACCTACACAGTCAAAGGCTTTGGCGTAGTCAATAGAGCAGAAGTAGATGCTTTTCTGGAACTCTCTTGCTTTTTCTCTGATCCAGCAGATGTTGGCAATTTGATCTCTGGTTCCTCTGCCTTTCTAAATCCAGCTTGAACATCTGGAAGTTCTTGGTTCACATACTATTGAAGTCTCACTTGGAGAATTTTGAGCATTACTTTGCTAGCATGTGTGATGAGTGCAATTGTGTGGTAGTTTGAACATTCTTTGGCATTTCCTTTCTTTGGGATTGGAATGAAAACTGATTGATGCTTTTGAACTGTGGTGTTGGAGAAGGCTCTTGAGAGTTCCTTGGACTCCAAGGAGATCAAACCAGTCCATCCTAAAGGAAATCAATCCTGAGCATTCATTGGAAAGACTGACGCTAAAGCTGAAACTCCAATACTTTGGCCACCTGATGCAAAGAACCGACTCACTGGAAAAGACCCTGGTGCTGGGAAAGATGACGGCAGGAGGAGAAGGGGACGACAGAGGATGAGATGGTTAGATGGCATCACCGACTCAATGGACATGAGTCTGAGCAAGCTCTGGGAGTTGGGTGATGGACAGGGAAGCCTGGCATGCTGCAGTCCATGGGGTTACAAAGAGTCAGACATGACTGAGTGACTGAACTGTAAAGATCCCTGTCAAAAGTACTCAGTTCTGGTGTTGTACTGTCAAAATAGACAGAGATTGTAGACAAACCAATAAGCATACCTGTGTTCCAATAAAACTTTATTTACAAAAACAGGTGGTGGAAGACCCATTCATGATAAAAGTCTCAGCAAGTTAGGAACAGAGTGGAATTACGTCACCTCAATAAAGAAGATCTACAAAAAACCTACAGCTACAATCACACTTAATAATGAAAGACTAAATGCTTTTCCCCTAAGGTTTGGAACATGGGATTTTAACAAATGGTTCTTCAGCAACTGGATATCCATAGGGGGAAAAAAAAAACAGAAGAACCTCAAACTAAATCTCAAACTTTAAACAAAAATTAACTCAAAGTGGATCACAGACTCAAATGTAAAATGTAAAACTACAAAACTTTTACCAAAAAAAAAAAGGAGAGAATCTCTGAGATCAAGGCTAGGCAGAATTCTTAGGCTTAACACTAAAAGCATAATCCATAAAATGAAGAACTAATAAATCGGAACTCATCAAAATGGAAAAATTTTACCTGCAAAGCCTCTACTAAGAAGATTAAAAAAAAACAAGCTACGGGATAGAATAAAATATTTGCAAGCCATGTATCTGACACAGAACTGATACTTAGAATATATATAAGAACTTACAAAAATGAGCAGGATAAAGGCATATAATCCAAATAGAAATGTCTAACGTTTTACCAAAGATATTTCACTGAAGAGGATATACAAATGACATGAAAAGGTGTTCAACATCCTTAGCCATGAGGGAAGTGAAAATTTAAACCAATGAGACATCACTACACACCTATCAGAATGGCTAAAATAAAAAATAACAGGGACTTCTCTGTCAGTCCAGTGGTTAACAAACACTCTGTGCTTCCAATGCAAGGAGCACAGGTTCAGTCCCTGTTCAGGGAACTAAGATCCCATAACCTGTACAGTGCAATCAAAAAAAAAAAAAAGTGATAACATCAAATGCTGGCGAGGATGCAGAGACTGAATCACTCAGACATTGCTGGTGTGAATGCAAAATGGTACAAGCACTCTGGAATATACTCTAGCACTTTCTTATAAAACTAAACATGGGACTACTCTATGATCCAACAATTGCACTCTTGGGCCCTGATCCCTAGAGAAATAAAAACTATGTTCACATAAACACTGTACACATTCTGAAGGCTGACCAGTTTCAGACACAGATATAAAGAACAGACTTTTGGACTCTGTGTGAGAAGGCAAAGGTGGGATGATTTGAGAGAATAACAATGAAACATGTATATTACTATATGTGAAATAGATGACCAGGCCAAGTTCAATGCATGAAACAGGGCACTCAAAACCAGAAGGATGAGATGGGGAGGGAGTGTGGGACGGGGTGTTCAGGACGGGAGGACACATGTACACCCGTGGCTTATTCATGTCAATGTATGGTAAAAACCACCATGATATTGTAAAGTAATTAGCCTACAATTAAAATAAATGAACTTTTAAAAACTGTACACAAATGGTCCTAACAGATATATTTACAACAGCCAAAAACTGAAAATAATCCATACGTCTTTCAGTGGGTAGATGGTTACACAAACTGTGGTACATTCATACCATACCACGGGATACTATTCCACAATAAAAGGGAACAAAGTATTGACACTGACACATGCAGTAACTCTGCTGAATCTCCAGGGAATTATATAAATTGAAAAAAAGCCAACCTTAAAAGTTACATGCCGTATGATTCCATTTATATAATAACACTCTTGATTTGATAAAATTAGAAATGAGATTAGTGGTTGCCAAGTATTAGGGATGGGGGTGTGAGGAAGGAGGTGGGGTGGGTGCCGCCTTCTATAGCTGCCCTGTAACAGGGCGACTCAGGGGATCCTTGCGACAGAACTGTTCTGTATATTGACTCTGTCACTGTCAATATCCTAATTGTGTACAACAGATTTCCTAGATGCAACCTTTGGGGAAACTGGGTAAAAGAAAAGTACAGAATCTCTCTGTATTACTGTTTGACAACTGTGTGTGAATCCATAATTATCTCAAAATAAAAAGTTTAATTTTAAAAAAAAAAGACCACAGGATAGGCCAAATATGACCCACAGACCGTATTCTGCCAACCCCTAGTTTACGGTAAAGGTACTGAAACTGTGTGGTCCAATTCATTACACGTAACCAGGTCATAACTCTAGATGTCAACTGACCTGTAAGTTCCCAGAATAAACAATTCCATAACCTGGCTGCCAAGCTGTATCCAGAAACCAATCCAAACAGTACCAACAAGCATCCACGACCCATAGGACGTTTATACTTCATGGACAGAGGGCAAACCTCTGCACACTTGAACCTCTGACTTTCCCTCGTATGTATCATCAGAGAACCTATATTCTGTCCATTTTCTACTCTGATCCAAACCCCTTATTTAGGTTGGCTTCGAGGCATTGCATAACCTGGCACCAACTTTATCTCTTTTGACTAGATTTACCAGAAAGGTATTCATAAGCGCTTACAGTATGTGCACAACAGACCATGATTAATAAATGTATCTACAGCACTACTGAAGCCAAACATGTAATAACTGATCAAGAGTTTAACTTTGCTTATTTTAATAAACTGTAGTTTACCATGGGCTACATACATACACAGGGCTATTATGCAACCATTTAAAACACCATATTTAATTTCAGCAAACTAGGAATGGGGGGAACTTCCTCAACCTGATAAAGAACATGTACAAAAAAACCTAAGCAATCATGATAACTAATGGTGAGAAACCAGATACTTTACCACTAAGATCAGGAATAAGGCAAGGATGTCATAGGGTCACAAAGAGTTGGACACAACTGAAGCGACTCAGTGCACATACACACACGTCCCCTCTCACCACTACTACTCAATACCATACTGGAAGTTCTAGCTAATGCAATAAGAAAAGGAAATAGAAGGTATACAGATAGGGAAGAAGAAATTAAGATGCCTTTGTGTGCAGATGACATGATTGTCTAAATCCCAATGAATCAAAAACAAAAAGATTACAGGATATAATTTTACTAGCGCAAATGTTTTCTTATATGCCAACAATGAACAATTGGAATTTGAAATTAAAAAAATAATACCTTTTACATTAGCACTAGAAAAGTTAAATACTGAGGTATACATGTAACAAAATATGTATAAGATCTATATGGGGGAAACTATAAAATTCTGATGAAAGTAATCAAAGAATATCTAAATAAATGCAGAGATATTTCATGCACATGGATAGGAAGACTCATTACTATCAAGATGTATGTAAAGTCTTCCCAACTTGATCTATAGATTCAACACTATCAAAATCTCAGCAAGTTATTTTGTCAGTCAGTTCAGTCGCTCAGTCATGTCCAACTCTTTGCAACACCATGGACTGCAGCAAGCCAGGCTTCCCTGTCCATCACCAACTCCCAGAGTGCCTACTCAAACTCAGGTCCATTGCATCAGTGATGCCATCCAACCATCTCATCCTCTGTCATCCCCTTGTCTTCCCACCTTCAATCTTTCCCAGCATCAAGGTCTTTTCCAATGAGTCAGTTCTTGTCATCAGGTGGCCAAAGAAAGTACTGGAGCTTCAGCTTCAGCATCAGTCCTTCCAATGAATATTCAGTACTGATTTCCTTTAGGATGGACTGGTTTGATCTCCTTGCAGTCCAAGGGACGCTCAAGAATCTTCTCCAACACCACAGTTCAAAAGCATCAATTCTTCAGTGCTCAGATTTCTTCACAGTCCAACTCTCACATCCGTACATGACTGCTGGAAAAACCATAGCTTTGACTAGACAGACCTTTGTTGGCAAAGTCATGTCTCTGCTTTTTAATATGCTGTCTAGTTTGGTCATCTGGAGAAGGAAATGGCAACCCACTCCGGTGTTCTTGCCTGGAAAATTCCATGGACAGAGGAGCCTGATGGGCTACAATCCATGGGGTCCCAGAGAGTCGGACACAACTAAGCTACTGAACAACAACAAGGTTGGTCATAACTTTCCTTCCAAGGACCAAGCACCATTTAATTTCATGGCTGCAGTCACCATCTGCAGTGATTTTGGAGCCCCAAAAAATAAAGTCTCTTACTGTTTCCATGGTTTCCCCATCTATTTGCCATGAAGTGATGGGACCAGATGCCTCGATCTTAGTTTTCTGAATGCTGAGTTTTAAGCCAACTTTTTCACTCTTCTCTTTTCACTTTCATCAAGGGGCTCTTTATTTTGTGGATGTGGACAAAATGGTTCTAAAATCATATGGACAGGGAAAAGAGCCAGAGCTGACAACACGATATGGAAGAACAACAAAGACGGAGGACTGATGCCACCCAACTTCAAGACTTACCATAAAATACCATAATTAAGACAGTGTGGTATTGGTGAAAGAATAGACAAATGGCTCAACAGAACAGAATAAAGAGCCCAGAAATAGACCCACACAAATACAGTCAACTGATGTTTGGGAAAGAAAGAAAGCCAATACAACAGAACGAAGACAGTCTTTTCAGAATGGTGCTTAACAACTGGACATTCACAACAAAAAAAAATAATTTAAATCTAGACCTAGATATTACATCTTTGACAAAAATTAACTCAAAATTTAAAATGCAAACCTATAAAGCTTCTAGAAAGTAACTTGAGAAAATACCTGTGACTTTAGATTTGGCAATGATTTTTTAGATACTAAAAATGATATGTAAAAGAAAAAATTGATAAGTTGGGGTCATTAAAATTAAAAATGACTGCTCTGCAAAAGTTATTGTCAAGAGTATAAGAAGACAGGCCACTATCCAAGAGAAAATATTTGCAAAATACATATCTGATAAAGAACTGCTATCCAAAGTATAAAAAAATTTTTTAAAAACTCAACAATAAGAAAATCTGAAATGGAATTTAAAAGTGGATAAAGGACATAAACAGACATTTCATCAAAGAAGATATACAGATGGTAAATAAGCATGTGAAAAGATGTCCATCATATGTCATTAGGGAACTACAAATTAAAATAATAATGAAATACCACTTCATACCTTTAGAATGGCTAAAATCTAAAACACTGACTAAACCAAATACTGACAAGGATGTGAATCAACAGGAATCTCATTCATTGCTGAAGAGAATGTGAAATGGTGCAATTACCTTTGAACACAGTTTGGCAGTTTCTTACAAAACTAAACATACTCTTATGGTAATAAGATCTAGCAATTGTGGTCCATGGTATTTACCCCAAAAGAGCTGAAAACTTACATTCACACAAAAACTTGCATAAGAATGTTTACCATAATGTATTCATAACTGCCAAAACCTAGACACAACCAAGATGCTCTTCAATGGGTGAATGGATAAACAAATCGTGATAAATCCATACAATGGAATATTATTCAGCACTAAAAAGAAATGAGCTGTCCAGATACAGAGAAACCCTAAATGCTTCTAACTAAGTGAAAAAAGTCCATCTGAAAAGGCTGCACACTGTATGATTCCAACTAAATGATATTTTCGAAAAGGCAAAATTGTGGAGACAGTAAAAAGATCAGTGGTTGCCAGCAGTGCATCAGGGAGGAACTGAAGAGTAAGTGGGAAGACAGAGATTTTTAGGGCAGTGAAACTATTCTGTATGATACTGTAATGGTAGATACCTGTCATTTTATAAAACCTATAGCATGTACAAACACAAAGAATGAACTCTAATATAAAGTATGGACTTCAGATAATAATAATAACGCATTGCTATGACTTGTCTATTATAACACGTACCACAGTAAAGCAAAATATTAATAGTAGGGGAAACTGGGTGGAAGGACAGGTGTATATGGGAACTCGTACTTTTCACTCAATTTTTCTATAAGCCTAAAATACTCTCCAAAAAATTAAATCTATTGTTAAAATGAATACATTAAGATACACCAGCTGACTTGGAGATGTTTCCATAATGCACTATTAAGCCAGAAAAGTGAGATGCAGAGAATGTAAACTGATCCACTTTTATAAAATAGCATCAATAAATAATGTGAGTGTTTAGGTAGGACTTCACGGATAAGAAGAAAGGCACTAAAGAATGCCCCCTTGGCTCTGGACAGTGGTTACTTGGGAAATTGAGGGAAGAGGATAAAACTGATTTGCTGCTGTTGTTGTTCAGTCACTCAGTTGAAGACTCTTCTCCAGGACCACAGTTCAAAAGCATCAATTATTCGGCGCTCAGCCTCCGTTATGGCCCGACTCTCATATCCATACATGACTACTATAAAAACCATAGCTTTGACTAGACATGCCTTTGTTGGCAATGTAATCTCTCTGCTTTTTAATATGCCGTCTAAGTTTGTTATAGCTTTTCTTCCAAGGAGCACGCGCCTGTTTAATTTCATGGCTGCAGTCACCATCTGCAGCGATTTTGGAGCCCAAGAAAATAAAAATGATTAAAAACTTCCAAACTTTGAGCAAAAATATGGATAAAAATCTAAGGTTTAATAAAGGCCCTGAAGCAAAGAGAAGCCATCTCAGCACAGACTCGGCAGAACAGTGAGAAGAGCCTCTGTTCAGACTCCCTGGGAAGAAAACTCAGAGACTGAGAGCAAAGACACCTTGTTTCCTTTCTAAGAGAGCAAACAATAGAGAATCCTCATTTTTAAAATTATATCAATTTTGTCTGTCAACCACCTATAGGTTGCAAAGAAAACATATACAGAAAAAGAAGCCTACGCTTCAGGTCTTTAACCAGTCTCGTTTTTTGAGAAAAATAATGGTTGGGTTTCTATTGAACTGAAATAGCTAAAGCTTAAACTCCATCATATTCACAGAAACTCCTTGGTTCATATTTTGCCCCTGGAAATTCCTATGTAAATGTATATAGCTTCTTCCTGTATGTTTCCCCCCCAAAATACTGCAGCAAACGGCTATTTTATCTCACTCATCCGACCTCTAATTTTCACCAGAAAATAATTATTCTCTTTTACTCCACTTATCAAAATAAATCCACAGAGCTTCTTAGGATGAGCATAATCCTGAAGAAGAGAAAAAAAATTTTTTTAATTTCTGAAAATAAAGTTATCTGCAAAGGGCCTCCTCCAGCCTCTTTTACTTACAGAGGCAGTTGGGTGCAGAGTCTCCTCTGGGGGGCAGGGGGGGGGGGGGTACGGTTTCCTGGCAACCTGCCTCCAGTTGTCAGGGAGAGTAGATGGTGAGCAGGGCTGTTATCTGGCGAGGTGCAGCCTAGGTTGGGGGGGTGGCGGGTGGAGCGGACAGCTCCATGCAGCTGCTTCATGCCAGTGCACACAGTTTGGTGTGTGAGGAATGCTAAGTGGTGGGCCAGGAACCCCAGGGACCAGCAGGACTTGCTACACTGGGCTTCCTGCTAGATGACGTCGCTCTTCATGAATCGGTTCTTAGGAAGAGATAAGGAAATGGAGATCTGCAGCCATGCAGTGTTTTCTCCGGGGCTCTATTTGAAAGCTGGCTGCTCCATTCGGCCAACCCTAACGTGGTTTCCTTTGCATCTGCTAACTACGGTACATTTGGGATTTTTTTTTTTCCTTGAGGTTTCATTTGCTCCAGCTGGAAAGCTCTGAATTCCATTGCAGTATTTCATTTTCATGGCTCTCGCCTTCTGGGTAAAATCTGTTAAAATATCAAATTTTCTTCAGCTGGCCAAAGAATAATTTTGGGCCTCCTGGGAACAATGCTTTTTAATTTTTCACATTGTGTTTGACCTAAGCAAACTATAAATTGCCTAAGAGTAAACTACAAGTTTAAAAAAAATTAAAGGTAAAATATGAAAAAATTCCAGAGGAAAACTCAACACTAATGTTATTACCTTACCATGGTAACATTTTCAAAAGAATTCATTTTATATACACGCTCTGGGAAGACAGTCAGTGTTTCTGAACTTTATTCTTCATTTTTAAGAAAACGTAATGATAATATATTCATCAAAACATATTGTAATCCTGCATTTCTTCCAGTTTCACTACTACCAGTCTTTGCTGTATTATAATGCAAATTTAACACACTTATTCAGCAAGCTAGTGGATCAGAAATATACCCTGCTGAGAAACTTCGTAGATATGCTCACATGAAATGTTACAAAAGTCCTACAGAAATGTAAGGGACCATCTTTTTTTCTGTCAAGGGCAATAGTCTTATTCAACCTTTTATAAGAGACCTAGCTTACAGAAGAGGTCCCAGCTGGTTCAAAGGGTATGGCAGTCTCTGGTCACGGCAAAACCAAGCATTTGGTGGTTTTTAAAAACAAACAAATGAAAAATAGGCCCTAAATAGAGTCACTTATGCTGAGCCTCATGGCTTCCCAGGAGTCTCAGTGGTAAAGAATCCACGTGCCAATGCAGGAAATGCAGGGGATGTGGACTTGATTCCTGGGTCTGGAATGGCAATTCACTCCAGTCTTTCTGCCTAGGAAACCCCATGGACGGAGAAGCCTGGCAGACTACGGTCCATGGGGCCCCAGACAGCTGAACACAACTTAGCAGGTGAGCACATGCTGAGCCCCGTGACACCAAATCAAGACTTACCCTGGCTATCTATGGTTTTGGCTCTCCCAAAGATGGGAGAGAAATGGTTTAAGAACCAGTCAATCAGCAATCTCCTGATGGGCACTAGCTGGGTAATCTATGTGGTAGACATCCTGCCATGCCGGGAGGAAAGCAACCTTACTATACCCACCCTGCCTAGCACAACTTCTCTGTTTCCGCTCCCTTCTGGCTCTAAGAATCTTCCGTTTTGTACAGCTCCTCAGAGCTCCTTTCTATCAGCAAGATTGGATGCAGCCCAATTTGAATGAATTTTTGCTCAAATAAACTCTTAAAAGTTCATAAGTTTTAAGATGAGTTTATGTTAACAGCATCATGCTCAAAGTAATCCAATGTCTTGCCAAATGGGAAGAACATTCCGACAGGACATCCAGAGAGGAAGTTACCAGAAAGACCAAGCTGCCTGGTCTTTGTAATCTCTGAGTTCTGGTCATGCAACCAGGCGAGAAGTTAAGGAAACACAAGGGAGAAAAGTGGCAATCTCTGAGCTCCAAAGACATTGAAGGAACTCAACTCCACCACCCTTAAGGAGACACCCTGGAATAAAAGTGTAAAACAGGGCCTCAAGGCCCTAGCTCCACGTCCAACTCTAAGAGCAATCGATGCTGAAGCAGTCCCCCAAAGGCCGCATGGAAGGGGCAGAACTGAGAGAAGCCTTGAAAGGCCCGGGAAGGTTGAAATGAGCTGTGACAGAGAAAGTCAACTTCCCGGAGGAAGTTACTAAGAGCAGGAGTCAGGCTCAGGGGCAGAAGCAGAGATGAAGAACACTGAGATCAGCAGCAAGTTAAAGAAGGCTTCTAACCCCAGGACGAACAGAGTCATTGCCAGATCACACAGAGTTATCTTTATTTTCTTAGAAGTGACAGAAAGAAATCTGAGGTTTAAACAGATGCCTGATAGTGGTGCTCATGAAAGAGACAACTTAAAGCAGTAACCCAGGAAAGTATGATGGTTAGTTTCCTCTGCCAAGCTGACTGGGTTAAAGGATGCCCAGGTAGCTGGTTAAACATGTCGTGAAGGTACTTCCAGAAGAGACTAACATTTGAATTATACACTGAGTAAGAAGGTGATCCCACCAACATGGTGCGGGGAGGTGAAGCGGGACGGGTGTGTGTCTCATCCAGTCCCATCAGATTGGAACAAAAAGGTGGAAGAAGGGTGAATTCACTCTCCTTGTCTGATCTGGAACATCCATCTCCTTCGGCCCTCAGGTGCTCCTGGTTCTCAGGCTTTAGGACTCAGGCTGGAACCCCGAGCTCCCCTGGTTCTCAGCTTTCAGGGTTGGACTCAATTACATCACCAGCTATTCTGGGCCTCCAGCTTACAGACAGCAGATCTTGAACTCCTCAGCCTCCATTATCACGTGAGCCAATCCCTCCTAATAAATCTCTTTACACACACACACACACACACACACACACACACACACACACACACACACACGATTGGTTCTGTTTCTCTGGAAAACCCTGACTAATACAGAAGGCAAGGAACAATCAAGATTTGTTGGAGGAGGGCCAGTTTAAATACAGAGGCAAGGATCAAAGATGCATGTGGCTAAGGTTTGGGGGACTTAAAAGCATAGGAGTAATGCCACTGACAGAAATGGGGAAATTAAAATATGCATCCAATGTTTTGAAGGGAAAATGGTTTGGTTTTAGAACTAAGTTGGGGTTATGGCAGGATATACAATCCTCTAGGGCTTCCCTAGTGCCTCAGTCAGTAAAGAATCTGCCTACAATGCGGGAGACCTGGGTTCCATCCCTGGGCTGGGAAGATCCCCTGGAGGAGGGCATGGTAACCCACGCCAGTATTCTTGACTGGAGAATCCCCATGGACAGAGGAGCCTGGCGGGCTACAGTGCATGGGGCACAAAGAGTCGTACGCAACTGAGTACAAGAATTTGGAAATGGGAAGCAGATGGGTTTATGGGAGAAATCAAATTCAAGCAGGACAAGTTGTGAGGAAGAACAGGACGAGGCTATGCGGAGAACACAATACTTCACCCAAGCAAGCATTTAGTGAACATTTAACAAAGACGACTGAATGAAAAGATCAGAGTGTGGATCCCACTTTGACATTTCCAGAGGCAAAACACTGAACCACATGCTAACCAGAAGATGGGGTTCTACAGCAGTGGTCCCCAACCTTTCTGGCACCAGGGTCCAGTTTCATGGAAGACAATTTTTCCACAGAGCGGGGCAGGGGGGATGGTTCCGCGGCGAGTCAAGAACATTACATTGATTGTGCATTTAATTTCTACTATTATTACATCACCTCCACCTCAGATCATCAGACATCAGGTCCCAAAGTTGGGGACCCCTGTTCTAGAGGGGGCACAGTGGGAAGAAAAGCTGGGAAGGTGAGGGTCGGATCGTGGGAGCTCTGGAATCCCCCCCAGGGACTTCAGAGAAGTACTGCAGATTCTGAAATAGAGGGGAAAATAAAGAGCTTTAGACAGGATGCAGAGAGGATAGATAATAGTTCTGTGTCCTACAATTTAGAAATTAATCACACACTGGGGAAAATTTTTTCTAAAAGGAAAATTGTTTTCTATCATTTTCTTCTAAAAAGTCTATGTACATCACTCAAAATAAAAGCAATACACATAATGCCTTCTACATAATAGTGGAAGAAATCTGTCCCCAAAGATCTTTTCTTTGTATAAATGATGCCACCACAATTGACACTTCAATAAAAATGAATATTTATGAAATGTAAAATGACTTGGATTAACTTATTCCAATTTCACCCTCTAAATTTAGATTTTTAAATCACGCCAAAATGTGGATTTTGATTACAAAAGCAAGTTGGGGCAGAAAAAAAGAACTTGACATGAAAAAGAGAGCAAAATTTAAAAAGAAGGAAAAAAAACAGAACTTGAAATAGGTTTGACAAAAGATGATAGAAAGGTGGTCAATTAGACTAAAAATATCAGAAGGAGATCATCTGCAAAGCGCAGTTATTTAATTCAGTAATGCAGTCAGATTTACAAGAATCAAAATTTTTTTAAAAAGCACGGAGTCAGGTTTCCTGGCTGGGTCCCCCCCTCCACCACCAGCTCACAGCATAGCCCTCTCCGTGGCCATTACTTTCTGAGCTATCCTTCCAAAGTTTCAAAGTTTCTATTATTATTTTCCTCCCTGTTCACACAAAAGTTAATATATAACACTGTTCTGACCTTGTACTTCCCACCTAACACTGTACCTTGGCAATCTCTCTGTATCTATTCACATAGATATTCCATGTTCTTTTTTACAGCTGCATTTTCCATTGTGAGGAGGAACCATAATTTATTTAACTAGCCCCTATTGATGGGCGTTTGGGTTATGTCCAATCGTTGATGACTGCAAACAAAGCTGCAGTGAATAACCTGGTACAGTCATTGTTTGGCACGAATGCGAGTATATCTGTAGGATAAATTCTCAGAAATTGCATTCCTGGGTCAAAAGGTATATGCATTTAAATTTGGGGTAGATATTGCCAAATTGCCTTCCGTAAGAGTTGGGCCAATTTACATTCTCGCCGGCTAAGGAGGAGGGTGTCTTTTTCCTTAAGAATTACCAACAAACTGTATCATCAGAGTTCTGGATCTTTGCCAACCTGAAGAATGAAAAATGGTACTTACACTCTCCTCATTATGAATAAGTTGAGCATCTTTTTATATGTTTAAGAGCAAATTACACTTCCTTTTCTGTGAACTGCTCATAACCTCTATTTTTCTAATGGATGTTGTTTTCTTATTATCTTCTAGAAGTTTCCTACATATTAGGGAGATTAGTCCTTCACCTATGATATGAATTGCAAGTATTTACCCCAGTTTGTTTTTTGAATTTGCTTACAGTAATTTTTGCCTGCAGAAGATTTTTATTCTGTCGTGATCTAATTTATCCATCTTTTTTGTCTTCTGATTTTCAAGTCGTGGTTAGAAAGGCTTTGCTTTCTAAAAGAATTCTCTCTTGCTCATTCTTCAATTATTTCATTCTTTACATTTAACTAAATGAAAAAACAGTACAGATAGTACTGTTAAGATCACAAACTCTAGAGGCAAACTGCCTACATTCATATCACAGATCCACCACTTACTAGTCACGTGACCTTGCGTAAGTCACCTAAAACTCTATAGGCTTCAGTTTCCATTCCAACAAGTGAGGGTAAAACAGTTAACACCTCCACGGGTCATAGTGAAGATTAAACGCATTAGTCAGACATGACTTAGC
Source organism: Odocoileus virginianus (assembly GCF_023699985.2). Taxonomy (NCBI): domain Eukaryota; kingdom Metazoa; phylum Chordata; class Mammalia; order Artiodactyla; family Cervidae; genus Odocoileus; species Odocoileus virginianus. The sequence continues at coordinate 46,116,807 of NC_069691.1, read as the reverse complement.
AACTGAACAACAACAAATGTGAATCAATTACTAGTGTCTGGCATAGAGTTAAGCACTCAATATGCATGAGCTATTATCAACATATATCTTTTGGAACGTATCCTGGTTTAAGAATGTGAAGTATAGATCCAACTTTGGAGGGTTCTCTGGTTTGTTTTTTCCATATGGCTACACAGTTGTACCATAACCATTTATTGAATATTTCATCTTTTCCTCACTGATTTAAGATGTCACCTGTATCATATACTATATTTTCACACATATTTAAGAATTTCTGATCTTTCTATTCTGTATATTGACTTATCTGTTCATGGACAGTCCCATGTTGTTTCAATTATTAAGCTTTGCTTTGACTATCTGTTCAGAGCCAACTGTTCTTCTTTGTTCTTATTTTACAGTTACCATAACTATTCCTGTTTATTTTTCCAAACGAATTTTTTAAATGAATGCATCAATTTCTAGAACAAAATTAAAATATCATTAGTATTTTACTTCAAATCATGTTACCTTTATAAATTAACTTCAGGGACAACTGATACATGATTCCTGTTTAGCCTTCGAATCCAATAAACTGGTATGTTCTTCCATTTGTTCAAGTTTTCTTTTTGTGCTCCTCTGTATGTTCCCTTCACAAAGGTTGGACATATCTCTTGCCATGTTTGTTCTTAAATTTTAACTTTTTTGGTTGCTATTACAAAGGGGGTTTTTTTTCTATTATATTTTCCAACTGGTTGTTTAGAATAAAGCTGTTGGTTTCTGTCTAATAAGTATATAAATTGATACCTTATTAAACTCTTGGATTTTCTAGTTATGTAATCTTATCATCTGCAAATGGCATTAGTTTTACCTTCTCTTTTCCAATCTGTACATCTCTAATTGCCTTGTCTTATCTGACTGATTGACTAGCACATACAACACAATGTTAATAATAAACAATCATCCAAAGCAGGCCAAGTCATAACTTGATACAACATAGGCAGCCCTGGAAAAATTAAGCAGTAAAGAAATCTGAAGGTTTGACTCTTACTTTCTTGCAGAGTAATAACCTACCAGGCCACAGTTCATAAAAGGATGGAGATTTTTTTAAGAACACACAAAAGGTAAGATTAAAGCCAAGATGATGACCCTTAAGAACAAAAGAATTGAGTGACAGTACACACCTGCCACTAGAAAAAGCAAGCATTAAGCACCTCCACATCCCTTCTTGACCGGGACTTAAATGGAAATCTCTAATATTTCTTCATTAAGCATGATGTTGGCAGATACGTTCTATCACATTAAGAAAGTAGCTATCTCTGACTGTTATCAAGAATGGTTGTTAAATATGATCAAATAACTTCACAGCATCTAGGGAAACAGTTATATCATTTTTCTCCCCAGACCAACTAAATGATGAATTATATTAACAAGGGCTTCCCAGGTGGCACCGTGGTAAAGAATCCACCTGCCAGTGAAGGAAAGGAAAGAAATATGGGTTCAATCCCTGGCTGGGGAATATCCCCTGGAGTAGGAAATGGCAACCCACTCCAGAATTCTTGCCGGGAAAATTCCACGGACAGAGGAGCCTTACAGGCTACAGTCCACGGGGTCACAAAGAGGCCGATATGACTGAGCCACACACAACAAACTATGTTATTAAGTTTCCTAATATTGACAAATCCTTGCATTCTAAGACTAAATCCCATTGCTAGATTCTGCTTACTAATATTTATTTAGCAGTTTTGTATCTATATTCATAAGTGAGAATGGTTTGTTTTCTTTTTAGTGCAATATTTATCAGGTTTGGTTTCAATATTATACTTGTTTCATAAAAAGACTTTGACAATCCTTTCAGTTTAAATACACTATTGGAATTATATGTTAACTATTTAGACGTCACCTCTAAAACTGGATATAATACTTTAAGAGGAGGCAATCTTTGACAACTTTATTTTTTCTAGAAAAATCAATCTGTTAAGATTTTCTTTCTGGGGTCAGTTTAGGTCAGTTATATTTTCCTAAAAGTTATCTATTTCATCCAAGTTTTCAAATTTATTTTCAAAGAATTGAGTAAATAGCCTCTTATCTCTTATGATTCTTCAACTTTTCTATTATTCCCTCTTCCAGTTCTTATTTCATATATTTGTACTTTATTCCTTTTCTCCTTTATCAGATAGCTAATAGTCACAGTACAATTGTTTTTTCAAAGAGCCACCTTTTGGATTACTCACATTGTTCTGTTTTTGTGCTAATATTTACAGTTCTTAGAAGAGCAAACCTTTAGCAGATGTTCTACACCTCTTGCTCTCCCCAGAGAGACATCACAGTAATAAATACGGCAAACACTACCTAAGGATAGACAGGCAAGAAAGCAAAGGAGCTGCCAACATTCTCTTGGATGATATATCCAAATCCCAAACACCTGATCAAAAAATAGATTAGCCATATTTCCAATATGGCTGGAAAAAAATGAGCCATATAAATAAAAGCTGGGCTTTCACAATAATTGATTCACTAAAAATATTATCAGTTCCTCTTTTTCTGTTGATTGCTTTTTTATATTTTTTAAAAATTTTTATTGAAACATAGTTTGATTACAATGTTGTGTAAGTTTCAGATGTATAGCAAAGTGATTCAGATATATATATATTCAAATATAGATATAGATATATTCTTTCTTCAAGTCTTTTCCATTATAGGCAGCTATTATAAGCTATTTAGAAGTTTCCTGTGCTATACCTTAGGTTCTTCTTGGTTACCTATCTTATAGTAGTGTGTACATTTTAATCCTAAACTCCTAAGTTATCCCTCCCCTGAAGATCAGTTCTTACTATAAAAAACTTAGATTTTAATAACACAGGAGGCACTCTGAGGTTTTAATTATAAGCTTTCTGCCTCCTGCCTCTCTCTAGCAATTGACTGACCACCAGTTCAGTCCAGCAAGCATGAATTTCCCTTTTCCCCCCGTCCGAAAGTTCTCTGAATATTGCTCTCTAGCCAGGCACTGAACAAAGAGCCCACCACTACATAAAAAGACCAGCAAGTTCCTGTGTGCCCTGCCAGTCAATGGTGCCCCGAGCCTGCCACTGATCTCAACAGAGTGTGCCAGTCTAGGCAGGTTTAGTTCTAACCAGCCACCCAAAGTAGGCCTATTCATATTTTGATCCACTTTAGGTAGCCTGGGAGAAATTAAAGAAGTCTGAAGGGTTGAATCTCACCTTCTTGCAAAGCAGAAATCTACTACTAGGCTGTAGTTTATGAAAGGGTGTACATTTCTGTAAGAATACCCAACAAAGGTAGAGTTAAAGCTAAAATGATAACCCTTCACCCCAAATGTATTTGGTAACAGTGCACACCTGGTACCAGGCTGAGCCAAAAACACTCAGCCAAACACACTAAACGGACAGGCTTTGTCGTCTAAAGTCACAAGGTGACGCTTCTGCCACAGAGCTTTTCAGAGAGTAGGGGCGCAAGTAACAGATGTAGACAGAGGTAATACAGAGAGGTGAAGAGCTGTTAAGCAGACTGGAGATGAATTTAACTTCCAAAGCAGTAATATTCAGTCTGTAAGCTTCAATCTTAAGCCACTGAAAACACACCTGGGAAGTAACACTGCCCATTTCTGGGGCCAATCAGAACCTTTGACAAGGTAACAACCTGTCAAGGCAGCAGTCAGGGGGTAGATACAGGAAAGCCACTATCTAAAATGTAAGTATGGGCTGGTGGCGGCGGGGGGGCGGGGGGGTGGTTACAACAGCTGAACACAAAGGACATGCATTGTAGGCTTAGCCCTACACCAAAAAAAAAAAAAAAATTGGTTGATTGGTCCAGCAATAGCAATGTGTGCATGGCTATATAAAAAGGCAAAAGAGCCAGGTCTTGAGGTTTTGCAGTCAGAATTAGTAGATGGATAGAGGGGGAAAAAAAAAAAACCTGTTGGCTTGTTTCTGTCATGCTAGTTAATCTTTTACTGAAAGTGTTATCTACATACTAAATAACTGATTGGGAAGACTTTGGTTAAGATAAAGGAGAACTAAATTCAGGACAATTTTAATCTTCAACCAGTTTGGGGATCTGATCAGGCTTGTTTGTTTTTTTGATGTCTGGGAGGACATACCAAAGACACCAGTGTATAAAAATGAAGCTTCATACAAGTTGGGGAAGTTCAGCATTGAGAAGCATTGCCTTTAAATATCAATTTATGAATCCTAGTTTGTTAAAGGAGAATTCACGTTCAAGATAAAGTTTAGATAATAGGATTATATAGTTTAGAGATAATCTGGATTTTTTTTTTTTTGAAACTCATTCTCTGAATTTGAGTCTAAAATAAGCTTTTTAAGGTTGTTAATGAACTGAAGTGAAGTGATAGGGGACATAGGATTTAAAGCTGCTGATGTAGGTGAATGAGAACAGGTCACACAGCGTCAGTTTCCAAACTACTTCAAACGCAAAGACCTCCACCTTGTCCATTCTCATACTGAGTAGGGTGTGTGATGCACAGACTCAGAACGACCTTCTCCTATGTATACTCAACAAATCTTATGGTAAAGAAAAATGGAAGAATCCCTAAGAAATTATAAAATTATAATTTATCTTGGCATCGAACCATCCGTGAAAGATTTATCACCACTTAACCCTCCAACAGCTCGAAGGCAGCGGTTCACAACTACTGAATGCATTAGTATCACGGGAAGGGCTTGTTTAAAAGACAGCACTTTGAGAAGCAATGCACCAAAGTAACCTTTCTCAAAGCATGATCCTCACGTTGGTGGCAGGAGGAAACGGGGACAACAGAGGACGACATGGCTGGATGGCATCACCAACTCAAGGAACTACGAGTTTGAGCAAGCTCCGGGATGTGGTGAAGGACAAGGAAGCCCAGCGTGCTGCAGTTCATGCGGTCGCAGTCAAGTATGACAGAGTGACTAAACAACCGGTTGGTGGACTTGCGCTGTCTGCGGCCTTCTACAGTGCTGAGACAGAAATTCAGAGAGTGAAGCTTTCAAAACTTTTAGAGCAGTTTCCAGTACTTCATATTTCTCCATGTTATTCACTTTATTTCGTTTTCCTAGCATCTCACTGTTATTACATTTTATGTATTCTATTAGAGTCTCCAAAAGTATTGGTATGCGATTGGGAAATTATATTTAAGTTTGGCAAGCACAGCGCTTCTGCGTGACTGATATACAAGTGCAGAATCGGGAGCACGGGGCCAGGGGAAGCTCCTGCCAAGTCGGGGAAATTGGGCAATTCTGGAGGATAAGGGCAGCGTGAGGCTAACTCCTGCAACCAGAACACTGGCGTGAGAACCCATTTCAAAACCTCAGTATATACACATCGTTCTGTATCATTCCATGGCTCCCGTGACAACACAAACCCGCACCACCTCTGCAAGTGGCCCGAATCCCAGCCGCCAAAGCAGAGAAGAAAGGAAAGTGGATGCACACCCGTGAGAAGGGCGGAAAGCAGGTCGGCGATTTTCCCGCCTGAAGTTTGAAGCCGCCGAGGGGTATTTACAGTCTAGGTGGGCCGTATCAACATACTAGATCCCTTCACTGTGTCTCCCGTTGTTCTAGTGGATGAAAACCTAAACAAAGAAAGAGGATCGATCCCTCATCCCCTCCACTCCCAGCGCCCTCCGCGCCTGCGCAGACCCCCAGCAGCCGACCCTTCCGAGGCCGGCCCCCGGCTCCCTTCCGGCGGCCCGAGGATGCGCGTGCGCAGAGGCGAGGACCGCGCCCTCGGTGCGTGGCCGCGTCCTTACCCGCTACGACGATGATGGGCTCCTTCCGGCCCGGCAAGGCTTCCTGGGGGCTGACGATCTTGGAGGCGGAGTCACCCATTCTCGGGATCGGAAAGAGGCTGTGAAAGAGCTGGCGGGCCGTCCTGGTGGCCGACAGCATGGACGGGCCACTGGCCAAAGGGCCGCCGGGCGGTCGGGAGCGGAGGCGCCGCTGCGGAGTGGGCGGCTGGCGCGGCGCGGCGGGAGCTGCGTGCCCTGGACGCGGGGCTGGCGGGCGGGTTAGCGACGACACGTGCGCCGCGGGTTGTGCCGCTGCCGCCGCCCCGGAACCGAGGTTATTACTCAGCCTCAGGCCGGGAGGGCCAGGACAGAGGGCGTGTTCTCGCCCTGAGCCGGGCTTGTGCAGGGAGGAACCTGCGAGTTCTTGCTCCCCTTCTGTACAAAGTTCCCGGGCGGAGAACGAGTGTCCTAATGGCAGTGCGAAGTACGTGAAGCGGAAGAGGCCAAAATAATAATAATAATACGCTACTTGGGCTTTAAAGTCACTACGGTTTTCACAGCCTTCTTACCAGCTGCTGGGTATGCCCAGTAAGCTGGACGATGACCTGACTTTCAAACTAGCATCTATGTCTGTTTCCACTGGAGCCAGTATGATGGTTAATAATCCAAAAGATGGATTATTTATCCAAAGTGAAAACTAACCACAATTTTCAAAAAGTTAAGAATATAGGGAAGATAATACAATGTTTTATATATATATACACATATGCACACACATATATATATAATATATTGATGATTATCATAATATATTTCCCCCGTTTTACAAGGGGGAAGAAAAGAGCGAGATACTAATACTTTTTTTTTTTTTTTGGAGGGGGCACCCGGATATGAACCGGGGACCTCTTGATACTTTGTTAGTTCAGGTGAACTTAAGGGTGCTATTGGATCATTCTTGACTTTCAAATCATGGGGCATAACATTTGTTCTGTGACAAATTTTCGAACCAAAAAATAAGGTGGGTGGAGGCAGATGGGTGACTGGGGAGTTCCATATGTGAAATTTTGGTTTTCTGCAAATGTTATGCCAAAATGGGCAGATAGTCTCATGAGGAAGGGAACTTCAGATTAGCACCCACAGAAATGAGGCTTTGACCCAACCTTCCACGTAGGTTCAGTTGCCTTGTTTTCTTCATGTGGTCTGTAACATAAGGACAGGAGGATCAGCGCTCCTGTGTTGTAGGATATGGCCTGACAGGAAATACTAAAATTTAGATTAAAGTGTTTATTTTGTAATACAGATTCTGTTCTGGGCAGTGTGCCTCGGTTCTTACTTGTTATTTATTTGGTTTTGCTATGAGATTACAGGAAGTAGTTTCTGTAGGCCTTTCCTGAAAACCCTCCAAGGTGTCGTTATAGGTGGTAAGATCATTCTTCTGTCAAAGGAAATAGTCTGTTTTCTTTTTCATTTCTGCATTTTGATTTGCTTTTTCTGTTTTTTTGTGACTGATTGTATAAAATTAAGAACTGAAGAATTTTTCACATCAAGGAGAAGTACTTACATTGTGTTAAGCAAGAAAGCACAACAAAGCTACAGTGTGTCTATGTGTAGTATGTAGTGTACATTATAAATAAATGCATACACCTCTCCTTAGGCACCCACTGAAGAAAGGCTAGAAAAAATTAAAACGATGTTTGCAGTTGTGTTGTTGATCATGGTAATGACTGACTAGCTTTCTCTTGCTTTAAACTTCTTGTTTGAAATGGTTACATTTTTACAGTGTTCTCAGATGTTCCAATAGCTGTGTTACTTTTATTATTATTTAAAAACCTTTTAAAAGAGAAAAATACCTTATTTCATAAAACAGGAGTTTCTTACCTCATTTACCAGGATAGATGAGAGAAAAGTTGAATTGAGATTGGTTTGTTGAGAGAATGACCGTTGTTGCCTTCGTTGATGCCATTTTCATCATTAGAGTTTCCTTTTCTTCAAACTGCTCTTAATCCCTTCTGAGCTTCTCCACACTGAGAGTCTTTTTTTGTTCATATTCCCCATTGGGCACACACTGCTTTGATGTGTTATTTTTGTGATTATGCTCTGATTTTCCAACGAATTTTAACAATGTATGTTCTTTAGGATTCAGTCTAACCATCTTCTTTGGTACAATAAAGAGCCAAAATACAGCAGTGTAGACAAAATAAGAAGTTTATTTCTTCTATTATGTAACGATCCAGAAATAGGTAGTTCAGCGCTGAGCCAGATCATGTCTGTTCTTTAAAAAAAAGTTTGAAAGCCATGTTCTAAGAAGACCATAAATTCTCAGAAGGCCCTTTCAGCAGGGCACGCTCTGCAGTGTGTGTGCACAGGAGGAGCCATGCCTAAGGGCAGGGCCAAAGCTATGAGGACAGCCTCACAGGTTCCTTGCACCATCAGGTTGAGTGTGGAGAAAGCAGAAGAGCATGGCCGGGTCTCCCAAGGTGCATGGGGATGTGGAGGGACTGAGAGAACCCATGACCCAGATAAAGCTTGGAGTTAGAATAAGGAGTCCCCCGTGCTGAGACCATGTGACCAGATGGAACTGCAAAGCCCTCCCTCATCTGGAGCAGGAGTCTGCCTGATGCCCAAAGGACATCCAGAAACAACTGTGTCTCAGCCTGGCAGGAACCCAATGAGCAGGAGTCCATACCACATCAATGCACACGCTTAGGACAGGGGCCAAAGCCAAGAGACACGGCAGTGGGACACCACGAGACCAGGAGCACACCAAGCTCTCCAAGAACCCAGATACTGTCTTGAAAAGAGTAAGGAAAGCCTTGGAGAGAACCTCAAAAGACTGAACACGGGAGTCCATGCCCCAGGGCTGAAAAAAGAGCTGTCACAGGTGTGGAAGATGAACTCAAGGACAAATGGTGCAGTGAAAGAAAGTGAAAGTCACAAAGTTGTGTCTGACTCTTTGGGATCCCTTGAGCTATACAGTCCATGGAATTTTCCAGGCCAGAATACTAGCCTTTCCCTTCTCCAGGGGATCTTCCAAACCGAGGGATCAAATCCAGGTCTCCCACACCCAGGTCTCCCCCATCAAAGGTGGATTCTTTACCAGCTGAGCCACAAGGGAAGCCCAAGATTACTGGAGTGGGTAACCTATGCCTTCTCCAGTGGATCTTCCCAACCCAGGAATCAAAACTGGGGTCTCCTGCAGTGCAGGCAGATTCTTTACCAACTGAGCTAAATGGTGCAAAGGGTGAGCTTTGTCCCCTCCAAGAGGCATTTCAGCTCTGCCCCTGTTCTTTATTAAACCATGAATAACTGCCGGGGGCACCCTGGTGGACTCAAACTGATATAAAGCTTTTTTTGGTCTTTTTAGAGAAATCCACTTCAGCAGGCAAAAGGCACCCTTCTAAGTGAATAAACAGAAAGCTTACTATGATACTTGATGTTTGCATACTTAAAACATAGTGCCTTATTTATGGTCTGTCTGTAGAAGATTCAGAGCTGTCTTAAGCATGTTAATTCATTGCTTAGATTATTTTACTGTGTTTTAAGAGAAAATCACAATAATAATACAGTTTTTTGAAGTTTCTCTTGCCAGGGTTTCAGTTTCCTAAAGTCCGTCTCAGTCTGAAAATATTTAATGGAAAATTCCAGAAATAAATAATGTATAAGTTTTAATTTTCATGCCATACTGAGCAGCGTGATGAACCCTTGCTGTCCCTCGCCATCTCCCCCCACCCCCGACACACATGAATCATCACTTTGTTCCGCATATCCCATCCGTTAGTAACTTACTCCGCTATTAGATCAACTTTCAGGTGTCTCATTGCTTGAGTTCAATTGAGTTTTACTTATTAATGGCCCCAAAGGGCAAGATTGGTGAAACTGGCAATTGGGATGTGCCAAAGAGCGGCCATAAAGTACTTCCTTTAATCGAGACTTTCCTGGCGGTCCAGTGGTTGAGACTTGGCCTTCCAGTGCAGGGTGTACAGATTTGGTCCCTGGTCAGGGAGTTGAGATCCACCCGCCTCGGAACCAAAAAGCCAAAACAAAAACAGTAATGTAATAAATTCAATAATGACTTAAAAAATGGTCCACATAAAAAAAAATCTTTGAAAAGATAAAGAAAAAAAATCATATGCTGAGGTTGTGAAGATCTTCAGTAAGAACAAATCTATCTGTGAAACTGTGAAGAAGGAAAGAGAAATTCGTGCTAGTTTTGCTGTCACACCTCAGGCCAAAAAAGTTAACAGCCACAGTGAGTGATAAGTGGGTAGTTAAGATGGAAAAGACATTAACTCTGTATAATATTTTGAGAACAAAAGCTCCACCATATTCACATAAATTGTATCACAGTACCTTGTCTTAATTGTTCTATTTTATTATCATTTATTGTTGTTCATCTCTTTCTACACCTAATCTATAAATTAAACTTGATCGTAGAATGTATGTACAGAAAAAAACACAGCATAGATAGGGTTCCATGCTTGCCGTGTTTCAGGCATCTACTGGGTAGCTTGGGCCATATCCTCAAAGATACAGAGGAATGACTGTAGTTACTGTTTGTTAAGCACCTATTAGCCACCCTGTCGTGGGCTTCCCAGGTGGCACTGGTGGTAAAGAACCCGCCCGCCAATGTGGGAGACATAAGAGACATAGGTTTTATACCTGGGTTGGGAACATCTCCTGGAGGAGGGCATGGCAACCCACTCCAGTATTCTTGCCTGGAGAATCCCATTAACAGAGAAGCCTGGCAGGCTACGGCTCATAGGGTTGCAAAGAATCGGACACGACTGAGATGGCTGTGCACACACACACGGGGGAATCTTAAACTTTTGAATGGAGGGGCAGGGCTCCGCAGACAGCAGAGGAACAAGCTGAATGCTTGGAATCCAGGAAACATCAAAGATGTCAGAGAATGAGCCAGGAAACCTTCAGATGTATAACTCACACTTTCCCAACCCATGGTGGCCTTTGGAAAGGGCCAGTAAGAGGTGACTTTGAGCTTTTTCACTGGCAAAGTCCACAGTGATTTGTGTGCTCACCTCCGCTGTCACCAGTGTCCGCCCCCCCCCCCCCATCACAACGGATGCTACTCATGCCGCCACCATCAGAGCATCTGACACTGCCAACCCTGTGTGGCTGCCACTCCCGAGGGCTCAGGGGTCACCTTGTTTTAATTAGAGAATTCTTTGGGATTGCAAAAAGTTGGAGACAACTGAGCGACTTCCATTTTCACTTTCACTTCACTGCCACCTTGGAAGGCAGGGCAGCCTGTGACAATCCTTTCTCAGTCTCCTTGGGGTACACCCCAAAGCCAGGTTAGTTTCCCTAAGGAATGATCTCATGTCAGTATGAACCATTCCTTTGTAGCTCCTATCAGAAAAATAACTGGGGATAATAAGAGTAGCACCTAACTCAGATTTTTAATTTTGGTTTTGTTTTTTTTTCTTGGTGGTGATTACATAAGTTAATACAAGAAAAATGCCTGAAATCATGTCTGGCACATAGGAAGCCCTCAGTAAATATTAGCTATAATTATTTTAAACATTTATTTGTGTGATTGTTGGAAATCTGTCTCATCCACTAGACCATGAACTCTAGGAACAGATGTTATGTTATGTTCTTTTTTTTTTTTTTTTTTTTTCATTTTATCCCAACTGCCTACTCAGTGTCAAGGCCACAGTAAGAATTCAGCCATTGTTGGTCAAATGAATGCATGAATCAATCATAGCATCTCTGGAACCAGCTGGGCAAATCGTTCCAAAAGTTCCTTCTTCCCACTTCTCCTCAATGTCTAATGGGTCCTGATGCAAGTAGGACTGACTTATCTCTTATTTTGCATCCAAGTGTTCTCTAGTTAGTATACAAGTTAAGCTCCATACGCACACACAGACACATGCATGTACATATGAACATCAGAGTCCCCCAAAGGATGCAAGTAGAGTTTTCTTTGTTTTAACAGCTTTATCAAGATGAATAATTGATATCCAAAAGTTGCACATATTTAACAGATAAATTTGGTGGGCTTGGACATAGGCAAACCCCTCTGAAACCAGCACCACAATCATGGTGACAGATATTTCCATCATCTCCAAAATTCTCTTGTCTCCCTTTGTTTTGTTTTGATTTGGTTTCATGTGGTAAGATCACTTAACAGGAGATCTACCTTCTTAATAAATCTTTAAATGCACAATACAGTATTATTCACTACAGGCATTATGTTGTACAGCAGATTTCTAGAGCTAATTATTATTTTGCAACTGAAACTTTATACCCATTGAACAACATCTCACTTCCCCCACCTCTCAACCCCTGGAACCACCATTCTGTTCTTTGTTTCTATGAGTTTGCCTATTTTAGGTGCCTCTTATAAGTGGAGTCATGCAGTATTTGTCCTTCTGTGACTGACTTATTTAACTTAGCATAATGTTCTCCAGGCTCATCCATGTTATAGCAAATGAAAGGATTTCTTTCTTTTCGAAGGCTGGATAATATTTCATTGTGTATACATACCCTATTTTCATCCATTGATGGACACTTTGATTGTTTCCAGGTTCTTGCTATTATAAATAGCCAGAAGATCTCTTTAGGATGTTTTATAAGACAGTTTTTAAAGAGCACATTTAGATTTACAACAAAATTAAGAGAGAGGTACAGAGATTTCCCACTCACCCTCTGTTTCCTCACAAGCATAGACTACTGCCACAATGATCAACATCACTCTCTAGAATGGTATATTTCTTTACCAAAGATTTTTACATTAGCGCGTCATAATCACACAAACTCCATAGTTTACCGTAGGGTTCACTCTTGGTGTTGTACATTCTATGGATTTGGACAAATGTAGGATGACATATCCTGGAGGAGGGCATGGCAACCCACTCCAGTATTCTTGCCTGGAGAATTCCATGGACAAAGGAGCCTGGCAGGCTACAGCCCTGAGGTCACATAGAGTCGGACATGACTGAAGAATCTTAGCACAGATGCATAATGACATATATCTATGACTATAATACCATACATATAGTATCATATCATATATGGTATTGTCACTGTCCTAAAAATCCTCTGTTCTCGGCCTATTTACTTCCCCCACCCGGACTCTCCAGAAAGTTTATTAAGAATATTGCGGTTTTTCAGGTTAACTTAAAACGTGTCCCACAAACAGAGTGTACCTTCTGCTTTTCACCCCGAGCTCTGCAGCAGGTTTTCATTAGTTGTCTATTTTATACGTAGTCTCAATTGTGCATATATATCATTCCCAGTCTCCCAACTCATCCCACCCCCTTTTCCCTTCCTTGTCATCCATATGTTTGTTCTGTACGTCTGTTTCTCTATTTCTGCTTCGCAAATAGGTCCATCAGTACCATTTTTCTAGATTCCACATATACGCACCAATATATTTGTTTTTCTCCTTCTGTCTGACTTCACTCTGTGTGACAGTCTCTAGGTCCTCTTATACAAGGTACCCAGAACAGTCAAATTCATGGATTCAGAAAGTACATTGGTAGATGCAAGGGCTGGAGTGGGGAGTGGGCAGGGAGACTGAGAACTTAGCATTTAATGAGGCCAGAGTTTCAGTTTAGGAAGGTGAAAATTTGGGTGATAGAGGATGGTGAGAGTTGCACAACTATGTGAATGTACTTACTGCCACTGAACACTACAGTTAAATATGGTTAAAATAGTATGTTTTTTAATATGTGACTTTTACCACAATAAAAATATTTTTTAAAAAGAATGCTGTAATTTGTCAACATTATTTTTTCTGCTCTAAGTGCTTGCTGAGATTATATAACCATTAAACAACATAATCCAAGTGAAAATTCTTAATATAGTCCCTAATGCCTGGTGATTCAGATAGTCTGCCTACAATGTGGAAGACCCAGGTTCAATCCCTGGTTCGGGAAGATCTCCTGGAGAAGGAAATGGCAACCCACTCCAGTATTCTGGCCTGGAAAATCCCATGGACAGAGGAGCCTGGTAGGCTACAGTCCATGGGGTCACAAGGAGTCTGACACGACTGAGCAACTTGGCTTTCGGTTTCACTAATGCCTAATAGCTATTGTTATTGTTATTATTTTGTCTTTGTTATGAGAAATGATGAGCTGAGAGACCTGGACCACCTTTGGAGAGACAATAAAGATTTGAAGATTAAATGAATAAATGGCAAGGTGAATGAGCACAAAAAAGGAGTGAGTGCTGACTTATAATGGAGAAGGCAATGGCGACCCACTCCAGTACTCTTGCCTGGAAAATCCCATGGCCGGAGGAACCTGGTGGGCTGCAGTCCGTGGGGTCGCTCAGAGTCGGACACGACTGAAGCAACTTAGCAGCAGCAGCACCTGACTTAAAATACTTATTTTGGACTAACTAGTTCTGTGGTCTTTCACTGGTTATACAATGTCTTAGTTTTTGTCTCGTAAAGTTGAAGCAAGAGGAGAGAGAAGTCACAACTTCTCTAAATGCACTGAGTCACCAACATTTTAACCTGCATTTGGCAGAACCCTCCGTTGGTGGATAGTTCATCAGGTTCATCCAGAGCCCAGAGGTGATATTGTCAAGTTGTCCAGGCTTGAAAAACAAGACTGTCTGGTTCTTAGTCCAGAAAACACCTCTAGCCACACAAAGACTCAGTAACTATGTGCTGAATGAATAGTGAACAATCCAGTGTTATCTAATTTAAAGCTGATTTAGATAGGCTTTTTAAAGCTTAATTATCAAATTACATATTTATTTGACTATTGGTTATCAACAATAATTCTTAAACTTTGGGTCTTCTTTGCCAACTCCAGAGAAAAAAGTGAGATTTCCCTCAACAACCAGTTACATATATGTCATATTTAAAATCAGAGGGAAAAGAACAAAATAAAATACAGTCATGCCTCATTTTGGGCTTCCCTGGTGGCTCACATGGTAAAGAATCCACCAGCAATGTGGGAGACCCGGGTTCGATCCCTAAGTCAGGAAGATCCTCTGGAGAAGGAAATGGCAACCCATTCCAGTATTCTTCCCTGGAGACTTCCGTGGACAGAGCAGCCTGGCATCTATAGCCCGCACAGAGTCGGACATGACTGAGCAATTAACTTTCACTTTCACCTCATTTTACCGTGTTCCACTTTATTGTACTTGGCAGATATGGCATTTTTTACAAATTGAACATTTGTGACAATCCTGCGTCCAACAGCATTTGCTCCACCTGGTATCTCTGTGTCCCAACTTGGTGATTCTCGCAGTACTTGAAAATTTTTCATTATTATTATATTGCTTCTGGTGATCTGTGTATCAGTGGTCTTCTACTGTAATTGTTTTGGGACACCACAAACCACACCCATATAAGAAGGCAACTTAATTATTGAAAGGATGACAAAAGATTTGGAATATGACATAAATTCAGTTGATAAGCAGGGTTTGAGAGGACTGGCTCCAGCTTTGAACAAAGCTCTACTGTGGGTAAAATGCTATCAGCATTGCATGCTACAGAGAAATCATTCCTGAAAGAAAGAGTCAATGGATATGGCAGACTTCTCATTGTCTTATTTTAAAAAGTTGCCACAGCCACCCAGCCTTCAGCAATCATCACCCTGATCAGTCAGCAGTCTTCAACATCCAGACAACACCCTCCACCAGCAAAAAGCTATCAATTCACTAAAGGCTCAGATAATGTTTAGCATTTTTTAGCAATATTTTTAATTAAGATATGAACATTGCTTTTTTTAGACATAACACTATTGCACATTCAGTAGACTGCAGTATTGCGTAAATATAACTTTATATGCACTGGGAATCCAAAAAATTCACGTGATTCATTTTAGTGTAATATGTGCTTTATTGGATGGTCTGGAACCCCACCCACAATATCACTGAGGTGATCCTGTAACCCAAATGCTGACAGTGGTTTTCTCTCTATAACGGGCCTGTGGTTAATTTTTATTTTTTTCCTTATACTTTTCTATTTTTGAATTTTCTGCAATATACATGTATCATTTTTGTAATCAGAACAACAAAGATGAATTATAGATTGGTTAAAAAAAAAAAAGTGAACTGTCTTAACCAGTTCAATTTTTTCTTTTAACTTCAAATACTGGACTACCTCATTAAGTTAGATTTTTATCTCCTTTGGTTTATTCATAACCTGAATAGGAAGATAAAACTGCTTTATCAGCGAAAGAAAATATTCTTTCTGCACCTTCAGAAGAAATCAGTGCTTTCAACAGTTAATTGTCCAATTTTAGGTTATGTTTGAAAAGGGAATGGTTCCCTATTTATTGGTCTTCTTTTATTCAATTCTCATTAGCAAATAAATACTTAAAAATTGCTAACCAATAATTATAAGATGCATGTGCTGTCAGAAATATTTGCTGAATTCCTTTATACCTACTTCAGATTTGTTCAGTAGTTTAATGATCTGATATTGAGTATTTCTGAAGAGACTTTTTAATGCATGCTTTAAAAAGCAAGTATTTAAAATATTTTTAAGTATGTTATTTATTTAAATACATTAACATCTTTAAAAGTAGGCATTGAAGATTGACATAATTTTTAAATAATCTTGAAAGGTTAACTATCTCAATGTGAGTACAAATAGAAATTAAGATCTCTAATTCAAGACTAACTTTAAGCTCTGCTTCCCTCACGGTGGTTACCCCTTAGTATATTTGACAAATAAATGAATGAAATTCTCTTTAACTAGGTTTATATGTCATTCTTTACACTCCAAAATTATAAATAAACATGTGCTTGTTCCAAAAACATCACACAGTACAGAATATCCAGAGATAAAGCAGCCGCTTGAACATATTCTACCATTGGCATACATTCTCTCAGATCTTTTTAAATATAGATTTATTTTTAAATTGCTTCATTAAAACATTTTAATCAGGTCTGAAATTTCAATTCTGGTTCTCATATACAAACACCATATATAATACATTTTGATTTAGAAATAATGTGGTCTTCTCAAGTTTTGCTTTGCTTTCTTTTGTTTTGTCTTTTACCTACTCTGCCTACAGATAAGATGCAAAAATTTTCTGGGTCACAATTATTTTCCACCAGCATCTCTCTTGAAACTATCACCAGCAGTAGTGCACAAAAGGAGGAAAAAAGCATCCATTTTTACCTCTAGTCTCGTGTACATTTTCCATCTTGAGTGAGCTGTGTTTCATGTGCCATGTGCTTCAATCAGACTCTCAGAAGGTCTAATTGCGACTTAGGCACTTAATAAATATTTGTGGGATTAAATTGAATTTCAGTAGTTATTCTGTAATTTTTAAAGCTTGCAGACGTTGGGAGGAGGATGCACACTTTGGTGTTTTTCACTTCAGAGCCTCAAGATACCCATGCTTAAAATCAGGTGACATTGCTAAGCGGGGGGTTGTGAGTTATTTGGGGTTCACCACAGAGAATATTTTGAACGCCTTCAATCATGCTTTACTTCTTGGTCCTAGATTTCTCAGCTAACATCTCAATTGGAAATAAACTCATTTCCTTAAGCCATCTGGTGGCTTTCACTTGTAACTACAACATCACCAAATGGCCAAACGGCACTTGCCTGCATCCCTCAACACAGATAAACTCTGTCATTTTTTTTTAACGTCTCTTATGATGACATGATGTTATGGTGACATGATACCTAAGTAATGTGTAGGTGTTAAAAACCCAAGAAAAATAGTCATGATTTTCACCTCAAGGATACATGAATATCAAGAGCAACATGATGAAGGCTATGGGTGATGGAGTCAGAAAAATTACATTATTACAGTTACATAATAAGATAAGGTTTATGGAGTATCTATCATGTGCCAGGCAGAGCGCATAGGTTAGAAAAACCAATGCAGTTCCCATATTTTCAGGGAATAGGGGCAAATTGATATGTGAACAGCATCTAAGTGTTATTTAATATAATAGCCATGCTGAAGTGGAGACAGGAAGACCCTCACTGGGCTCATTTATCCCCCACTGGACACCATGAAATGGGCACTATTCCCTCCAAGAATACACAAGACACCAGAAAATAATACCAAAGTTCCACCAAAATTTCACTTCTTAAGAAGCCTCTTAAGAACCTTCTCGAACCTTTCAACACAGAAAGTGTTCCAATAACATTTTTTTGCTCGGGGGTAATGAGATAGAGCCTGACCAAAATATTGTGATATCTGCTTGTTAAGAGAGATGTGTTAAATACATTTCAAATGAATAAACATGCATTCTTATACACGCCTGATTATTTACAGATCACCCAGCAGGTTGAGTAAGAGGAAGTCAGCCTCGTTTTTTTCTGCAGATTACTGCCTGGAAATGACTTTGGAGTCAAGTGGGGGGATACCTGGAGGAAAGTGAAGGTCTGGGTTCATGAAAATGCTGTGGATAATTCTAAAAATAAATTTTCCACCAAGTGTATGTCCAGCTGCATTAATATCCTATCTGTCTGCCTATCTGCTCAGTCATGTCTGACTCGTTACACCCCCGTGGGCTATAACCTGCCAGGCTCCTCTGTCCATGGGATTCTCCAGGCAAGAATACTGGAGTGAGTTACCGATTCCTCCTCCAAGGGATCTTCTCAACCCAGGGATCGAACCCATGTCTCTTATGTCTTCTGCATTGGCAGGCAGATCCTTTACCATACCGGAAGTCAAAGTGCTAAGTCACAGTCACATTTATCCATAAGAGGCTGTCACTGCTTATCTTCAGCCTTGTTTGGAGCATTAAACCCTGGACCCAACCAGCATGATGAAATGGAAAGTGAGGAGAGATGAGAGCGGCCAGTATGGAGCTATGAAATATGCCCCTCTATCTTTTTCTGCCCATCTCACACTGGGGGCAAATGGCAATCAAGGTCACTCTGAAGAAATATCAACACTGTTCATTTACTGGAACTTAAAATTTAAAAGCTACCGAATTCTTTTAAGAGGGGAATTATTTTCCTTCTATCAATAAATCAACTTTCCTCTCTCATCTTCCATCCTATTATATTTTAAAAGAAATTCATTCCAATTAATACGAAAATGAGTATCCAGAAATTATGAAGGATGCTTGTGGACACAGCTCTTGTGATTCACCAAGTCTGTCTGTTAATCTAGGTATCAACAACACACTTGGTTTTCAATCATTTAAATGCTCTCAGTATCCATCTGCTCTTGAAACCAATCAGAACATCCTCACATTATTTTATAAGGGATGCACTAATGGAAAGATACTAAGCCCTTTTATTAATACTAAGAGCTCCATGTCACTTTTAGGCAATCAGTAAGATATTCTAAAAGAAGAGATGATGTCCACACAAGGATAGTATTGGAATGAATTTGAACCTTGTGGAAAGAACCCTCATTTCCCTTATTAAATGCTCAAAAGTAAAAAATATATACATACTTCACCACATTTTTGCTCTAATATTTATTATTGTCTTTATTAAACCCTACATGGTCAGATAAACAGTATAGTTTCCTCAATGAGATCAAGCACTTTCTATAAAATATTTTGACATTGAATAAGGTAAGTATTCCCTTGCCAGTATTCTTTTTCAAACTACTTTGGTCCTTCTCCCTATTCATTTTTGTCAATAGATTTTTAATAAGCTTGTAGTTGCTCCCCAAATTCTTTGGGGTTTTGATTGAAATCTTTTCATTTTTATGTCATAAATTGGAGAAAACAGACATCTTCAGTTTTCATATCCATGAAAGTGATAGATCTGTCCATTTCTTCCTTCTTTTTCTGCCTCAGTGAATTACAGCATTTTCTTCATGTGGGCCTACCTATTAAGTTTATTCATTGTTATTTTGCAACAGTTTTGCTGCACTTAAAATGTGTCCAAAAGTGCAAGCTAGAGTGACACTTGAAGAACTGAAGTATTTCTAGTATGGTATTTTAAGAAATCACAGAAAATAGAGAAAAATGTAGGAGTTCATCTTTTTTTATGAAGAAACGGCTTGTTTTATAAATTATATTTTGGTTGCTTTATAGAAATACCTACAAAATCACAGTGTGACTGCAGGAAATGTGGTTTTTGAAGAGCACACAGTGTCAGATCAATCTGTTTTCTTTTTGATCAGGATAGCTGACTTTTAGATAAGAGTGAAGAATTACATGTGAAGCACTTGGATTTCAGGAAGTGTTTATTCTTTATGAATATGGTTCTGTCACAAAAGAATACTCTGGTGCTGACTCCTTTGTTGGAGAGTTTCTATGTGAGAAGGGGCTATCTGTTTAACTCTGTTTATTTATTAAGTTAAAAGGCAATAGCCATATGACAAATATGCATTATTCTTATAGGACAACACAAATAGCTTTCCCCATAGTTTCTGTTGATCACAGTCACCTGCGGTGTTGGGGATGGGGGATGAATTGGAAGACTGAGATTAACATATACCCACTACTGGGCTTCCCAAGTAGCTCAGTGGTAAAGAATCTACCTGCCAATGCAGGAGACACGGGTTTGATCCCTGGGTCAGGAAAATTCCCTAACGAAGGAATGGCAACCCACTCCAATATTCTTCCCTGGAAAATCTCATCGACAGCGGAGCCTGGCTGCTACAGTCCATGGGGTTGCAAAAGAGTCAGACACGACTTAGTAACTAAACAACTGCAGCAAACACCCACTACTGTATAAAACAGATAACTAGTAAGGACCTACTGTAGCACAGGGAATGTTACTCAATGCTCTGTGGCTCATGTGGGAAAAGAAAAGTGTGGATACATGTATATGTATAACTGATTCACTTTGCTCTGCCTCTGAAATCAACACAACATTGTAAATCAACTCTACTTCGATAAAAGCTAAAAATAAAATAAAATTGTATTAAATGAAACTTTTTTTAAAAAGCAATGTAATTCTCTTGGTCTATTTGTTTAGAAAACATTCCTGTGCCTAAATTCCCAGTGTATGGCTATTAATATTAGACTATATAACAATGTCAGCTTGAGAACAAAGAGAGGACCATAAATGTAAAACTCCATGATTCTGTGAATGCTACTATTCCTATCCCACCAGTTTATTTAGTGTTTTATCAAGTCATGGAAGCCCAAGTCCAAAAGAGACAGAGAGGGTGGCGGTTGTTCATGGATGAACATTAAGACCCTTACAAACATAATAACGCTTCCTCTAGATTTACAGGTTTGAAGAGACGACTGCGGTAGAAAGCAGCAGGAACTGATAGAGGCACAGAACAACTGGAAATCTCATATGTTGTCACTGGGGTGCAGAGTGGTACAACTGCTCAAGATAGCAAGGCAGAACATTAAACCAAGCACAGAGCCCTTCTGAGGCCCATTGTTCCCATCCATGAAGTCGCCCTGTATTTTCCCAACAGAAATGAAAATGTATACTCACACAAAGACATGTACACGAATGTATGTATATCATTACTCATAGTAGCCCCCAAACTGGAAGCAACCCGAATATCCACCAATTGATACATGAATTACGTATGCCATAAAATGAACTATTACTTAGAAATAAAAAGGAAATATTATTAAATCATACAACATGGATGAGTCTCAAAAAGCTTCTATTAAATAAATGAGACACAAAAACTAAAAACGGTATAATTCTAACTATACAAAATTCTAGGAGAGATAAATTATTGTAACAGAAAGCAGATCATAGTTGCCTTGGGCCAGGGATTGGGGAAGGGACTTTACTACACAGCAGCAGGAGGAACTATTTTTGGGTGACGAAAATACTCTATATTTCGAGGAACTATTGTTATATGTATATTATACTTCAAAGAACCTAGAAGAAAAAATTGAATAGCAACAGAAAGCTGAGTTTATATATATATATATATATATATAGACTTAAGTATACATCACATTAATCCAAAATTGTTTTAAATATATAAGTAGGAAAAAACCTAACTAAAGAGGTAAAAGACCTATACTAAGAAAACTATAAGACACTGATGAAATTAGCTGAAAATGACACAAACAGATGGAAAGATACATAGTGTTCCTAGGTTGGAAGAATTACCATTGTTAAAATGACCATACTGCCCAAGGCAATTTACAGATTCAATGAAACCCCTACAAAATACCAAGGGCATTTTTCACCTAACTGGAAAAGGTAATTTTAAAATTATTTAGAAACACAACAGACTCCAAATAACCAAAACAGTCTTGAAAAAAGAGCGAGGGAAACCATGCTCCCTGACTTCAGACTATTCTACAAAACTACAGTAATCAAAACAGTATAGTACTGGCACAAAAGCAGAAATATAGATCAACGGAACAGAATAGAGAGCCCAGAAATAAACCCATGTACTTATGGTCAATTAACCTATAACAAAGGAGACAAGAATAAAAAATAGAGAAAAGACAGTGTTTTCAATAAGTGGTGCTGGAAAACTAGACAGCTTTATATAAAAGGATGAAATTAAAACATTCTCTAAGACCATATACAAAATAAACTCAAAATGGATTAAAGACCTAAATGCAAGAACAGAAACCAAAAAACTCCTAGAGGAAAACATAATTGGAACACTCTTTGATGTAAATCATAGCAATATTTTTCTGGATCTGTCTCCTAAACCAAAGGAAATAAAACAAAAATAAGCACTTGGGACCTAATTAAACTTAAAAGCTTTTGCATAGTGAAAGAAATTGACAAAACAAAAAGACAATCTTATGAATGGGAAAAAATAATTTACAAATGACATTACTGGTAAGTGGTTAATATCTAACTATATAAACAGTTCATACAACTCAATATCATAAAACAAACAACCTGATTAAAAAATAAGGAACAGATAAGAGTAGACATTTTTTCCAAAGAAGACATCCAAATGACCACAGGCACACGAAAAGGTGCTTAACATTGTTAATCACCAGAGAAATAAGATATCATCTGACACCGATCAGAATGACACAAATAACAGATGTTGATGAGGATGTGGAGAAAAGGAACTCTTAAATACTGTTGGTGAGATGGTGCAACCAACTATGGAGACAGTACGGCGGTCTCTCAAAGAACTAAAAAGAGCACTACCATACGACCCCGTGATTCCACTCCTGGGTATATATTTATAAAAATCAAAAACATGACTTCAAAAAAATACATGCACCTCAATGTTCATAGCAGCATTATTTACAGTTGTCAAAATATGGAAGGATCTATCAACAGATGAATAGATAAAGTGATGTGGTATATACAAATATATCCTCAAATATTATAATGGAATACTACTCAGTTGTTAAAAAGAACAAATTTTGCCATTTGCAACAACATGGATAGACCTGGAGGTATTAGGATCAGAGAAATTACTCAGACGGAGAAAGAAAAATACTGTATGTTATCACTTATATGTGGAATCTAAAAAAATACAACAAACACGACAGACTAGTGAATATAACAAAAAAGCAGCAGACTCACAGATATAAAGAACAAACCAGTGGCTACCAGTGGGGAGAGGGAAGGGGAAAGAAGTCATATAGAAGTAGAGGGTGATTCGAGACACAGGTCCCAGAGGTAAACAGTGTTGTTTTTTCCACTGGAGCATAATTGCTTTACAATGTTGTGCTACTTTCTGTTGTACAACAAAGTGAATCAACCACACATATACATATATCTTCTCCCTCCCAAAGAGGGAAGGGAGAAGCGGGGCGCTGGAGGAGGGCTGAAACACTGTCACACTTGTGGGTTCACCTTCACTCCCTGTTAAAGGTTGAACTGTGGGCCCCAAAGGGTTTATTTGAGGTCCTAAACCCCAGAATCTCAGAAGGTGACTGCCTTTGGAAATAGGGTTATTGCAGATGTGATTAGTTATGAAGTCCTACTGGAGTAAGGTGGGCTCTTGATCCAATAGGCCCAGTGTTCTAATAGGAAGATGGTGTGACGACCCAGGGGAGGAAGCCATGGAATGATGGAGACAGGCTGGAGTGACGGAGCTCAAGCCAGGGAACACCAAGGACTGCTGCCCCACTGGAAGCTAAGAAGGGCCAAGAAGGGCCACCCCAGAGTCTAGGAGGGATTGTGGCCCTGCAGACACATTGTTTGGACTTTTAGCCTTTACAATTGTGAGGGAATACATGTCTGTGCTTTTAAGTCATCCAGCTTGTAATTTGTCCTGGCAGCTCTATGGAACTAGCCCACCCCCCCGCCCCAGACTGCAAGCTTCTGGAAGGCAGGCCAGGCCTGTTCACTCTTCCCCTTCAGGGTGTGTCTCACAGCAGGTGTGACAGAGAAAGTAAGGCACTCATTCTCCTCCTCAGATCCCCAAAGCTGAGGCCTTGCCCTGTGTGGGCTGAGCAGCTCCCCCTCTTTTGTTAATCTATTTATCTTTCTCTTTGGCTGGGCTGGGTCTTTGTCCTGCGCACAGGCTTTCCTCAGCGGTGACAAATGGAGGCTACACTCTAGCTGTGGTGCGTGGACTGCTCGCGGCGGCAGCTTCTCTTGTTGCGGGGTACGGCCTCTGGGGTTCAGGCTTCGGTAGCTGCTTCACACGGGCCTGGTTGTCCCCTGGTATGTGGGATCTTCCTGAGCCAGGGATCGAACCCATGTCCCCCCGCATTGGCAAGCGGATTCATCACCGCTGGACCACCAGGGCAGTCCTCAGCCGCTCCTTCGACACTCCTGTGGGAGGTGGCTATGGGGATGGGGCTAACCCTCTGGAGGAACTGGGACCTTTCCTCCCCATGTGATGTCTGCGTTATGTTCTTGAAGGCCACTTGGGCGCTTCATCAAGGTTTGTATTGCTGTTGATAACATCGAGCAGCCTCACTCTTCGTATGTGAATCAGTTAAACATCTCTCCTCTGGACTCCTAGCACATCCTGGTAAACCTTCTATTCTCTCTGCCACAGACAATTAAAAGGGTCTGCATGTGCCCCTATCACCCCCCAGATTGAGGATTCTGTTGGGGGAGGTGGTCTTATTTATTTCTGAACCTTTCACACTCAGTGGCTGGTGCATAACAGAATTCCTGTGCAAGTGCTGAATGAACAGACCTGCCTTTTAGAGTTTAGCCACAGATTCAAGCAAATTTCTGGATGATCTGGAGCATTCATCTCCTCACTCAAAGTGACACCGTGTCTTGAAGAAGACCCTGTGTGTCTGTGGCGTTTTACAGGCACATCGTGCTCCTGGAGGGGCTGGGAAGCTGGCCTGACTCATTTCCTCACAGTTTATTATGTGGAAAAACATAAGCCTTCTGTTTTCTTGGGCTGTTAACTTGGCACCTCATTTCATATATAAAACTTGCATTGAAAGATAACTACCTCTGTGATTTAATCAGCCATAGAGGATCAAAACTACTTTATGGGAGGAGGAACACTCGGTGCTCATGCTCCATGAAAAATGATTCCATAGGCCGGGTAAAAGAGACTGGGTGCCCAAATATTAATCCTCAAAACAACATAACGAAGTTGGTATAAGACTTGCTTCAAAGGCAGTGGAACTGAAACTCAGAACAGGTAAATGACAAGCCCAAGATCACACAAATGCTAAGGGACAAGGTCTAATGTCTCTGACTCAAAATGTCTCTGGATTATTTTTTCTTTTTTAAAAAAATATATTTACTGTTAAATCATCCCTCTAGGTTGTCACAGAGCCCGGGTTTGAGCTCCCAGAAACACACAGCAAATCCCCGCAGGCTGTCGACTGTATACGTGGTAGGGTATATGTTTCCAGGCTTCCCTTGTGGCTCAGTTGGTAAAGAATCCGTGTGCAGTGCAAGAGACCTGGGTTTGATCCCTGGGTTGAAAAGATCCCCTGGAGAAGGGAAAGGCTGCCCACTCCAATATTCTGTCCTAGAGAATCCCATGGACTATACAGTCCACGGGGTTGCAAAGAGTTGGACATGACTGGGCGACTTTCATTTCACTTCACTTCAGATGCTTCCGTGCTACTCTCTCCATTCATTCCACCCTCTCCTCCCCCACCTGGGGGTCCACAAGTCTGTTCTCTGTGTCTGCATCTCCATTGCTGCCCTGCAAATTGGTTCATCAGTACCATTTTTCTAGATTCCATACATATAAAGCTGTGGATCTTTTAAAAACTCCATTCAGACTCTCAAAGTCACAGAATCAGAGAGTGGAAATTTTTAAAATGGAAGTGTGGTTGCTTTACAAGGTCATGTTAGTTTCAGGTGACAGAATTTTAAAGATAACAATGAATTGTCTTTCACAGGAAGACTTGGAATTATTCAAATACATAATGCCCTTCACAGCTATTTCTTAGGTTAAACAGCAGTTCTGATGATTAGCTGTTCTTTGTTTCATTTGGGGGACACTTCAAAGATTCAGGTCTTTAGAACCTGATGTACATTTGGGGGGGTGGGCATAGAGCTGCACCGTGTGACTTGCAAGATCTTAGTTCACTGACCAGAGATGAAACCTGTGCTCCCTGCAGTGGAAGCTCAGAGTCCTAACCTCTGAACCACCAAGGAAGTCCCCTGATGTACATTCTATTATTTATTATCCCAAAGTGGCAAATCTTCAACTCTGAAGTCTTTCTGAGAAGAACATGGAGAACATAGCCAGTGATTAAACTGAGCACTCATATTTTAGATCAAACATGTTTGGCTATAAAGATACAGGATAGATTTTCAGTGTAGATCTAGAAACAGCTTGACCAAGTTTCTGCACCTGATTTGAAGCCAGGAAAAGAGAAAGGGTCTGAAATCTGTTTGGCCACTTACTATTTGACCTTGAATGAGTAGCTTAATGGTCTTCCCAAGTGGCTCCAGGGGTAAAGAACCCAGCTGCCAATGCGGGAGACACAAGAGACTTGAGTTCGATCCCTGGGTTTGGAAGATCCCCTTGAGGAGGGCATGGCAACCCACTTCAGTATTCTTGCCTGGAGAATCCCATGGACAGAGGAGCCTGGCGGGGTGCAGTCCCTAAGGTCGCAAAGAGTAAGAAGTGACTAAAACAACTTAGCACACAGGCACGCAAGTGGCTTAACCTCTCCAAGCCTGTCTCCTCAGTAAAAATCAGGTCATCACTAATCTTTTTTTTTTTTAGGTCATCACTAATCTTAAAGGATGGTTAAAAAGAAACAATGCATATAGAGCAGTCACAGAGACATGGTGCTTACCAAATGACTGCCATTGTTATGGATCAAAAAAAGACTTCTCCAAAAAAGCTTTGATTAATAACAACATCATCGGACATACATCTTCAAGAGCATTCATCTAAGTGTTTAAGCTCTCGTACCTTCCATATGTCCAGGAGCAGGACCAGCCATTCAAGGTGAGAGCTCTGGTGGTTTATTTCTTCCCATGGGTTAAATGCATCCCATACTCTTCAATGAGGCTGGCCCTTACAATAATTGAAGCAGTAAAATAATGCCATATTCATGGTCTGATCATTCCTTATCTGCTTATTACTGTTCTATGCTCCAGGAAGAAAAAGAAGTGGACTTCTATCAAAATTTTTAAAAATCTGTCTTTAAAAACTGGTAGGTAACCAAGCATCCTGGAGGAAGAAATAGCAAGTCACTCCAGTATCCTTGCCTGGGAAATCGCATGGACAGAGGAACCTGGTGCATAAAGAGTCGGACACAACTGAGCGACTAAGCACACAGGCATTAATAACTGAGCTTGGGCTCCTTCCCTGAACGGAGCTGACTCTGCACCTGAACTGATTGGTTAAATATTTATTGCAGAGTTTTATGAGGCCAACTGGCTGACTGGGATTCATACCCTAAAATAATTTTTTTCATACAACATATATTTCTTTTTCATTTCACTAGAAATACATGTTCCTTGTAGAAAGACTAGAAATTGTTGACAAGCAGAAATAATGCTTAAATCATACATAATTCTGCCACCCAGAGATAAATACTGTTAATATTTTGGTGAACGTTCATTCAAGTGTCACTTATATTTATCTATTTTTTACACAAATGAGACTGCATTATACATGCACTATTAGAACATGGTTTATTAACTAAGCAATACCATAAACATCTCTCATTGTCAACAGACGTACTTGTACAGTACAGTTTTTACCAAATGGTGAAAGAATAAC
Organism: Odocoileus virginianus; assembly: GCF_023699985.2. Classification (NCBI taxonomy): domain Eukaryota; kingdom Metazoa; phylum Chordata; class Mammalia; order Artiodactyla; family Cervidae; genus Odocoileus; species Odocoileus virginianus. The sequence continues at coordinate 46,089,135 of NC_069691.1, read as the reverse complement.
CTATATTTATCTACTGTTGTACTGTGGAACCCTTGAGTTGTTTTGCAGTCATGTGCTTGCTGTTAGAAATGGTGCTGCGTGTTATGGTTCCCGGAAGGAAGGGTGGGGGGAAGGGGTAGTTAGGGAGTTTGGGACAGGCAGGTGCACACTGCTGGATTTAAAATGGATAACCAAATAAATGGAAAAAAATAAAATGAAATAAAATGGATAACCAACAAGGACTCACTGCATAGCACGGGGAACTCTGCTCAATGTTAATGGCCCCTCTGTCCATGGGATTCTCCAGGCAAGAATACTGGCGTGGGTTGCCATGCCCTTCTCCAGATAATCTTCCCAACCCAGGGATTCAACTTGGGTCTCCCTCGTTGCAGGAAGGTTCTTTACTATCTGAGCCGCCAGGGAAGCCCCCCAAAATTTCTTCGCTTCAATTTTAAAAAATGAATCTAAAAAAGAAAGAAAATGAACTATGGATATCTTGTCACTTCACTCATAAATGCTCTTCAAGAATAAAGAAAGGACATTTTCAAACATAACTCCAATCCCATTCATACTTTTAAAATTAATAGTAATTCCACAGTATCACTCGATATGCATTCCATAGTCAAATTTTCCCACTTGTCCCGAACCTGTCTTTTACATTTTTACCTAACAGAAGATTCATGCACTGTGTGTGGTTTTAATGTCAGCTCAATCACTTTTGAAAACAATCTGGTATCATTTTATACAAATTCTTGCACAAATGTACCAAGAAATATGTATAAGATGTCCATAGCAATATAAGTCTTAAGAGAAAAAAAAAAAACTAGAAACAACTCATTTGGAGGCAAGAGGAGGAAATTGAAGGAAGGAATAGTGAATTGGGATCTGGTTTGGGCATCTGGGGGACAAAGGTGTCTTGCTTCCTGCTTTTCCCACAGGTCTCATAATAGTCCATTTGCTTTCTGGTTTCAAAGTTCACCTAGGTGCCATCCACAATTGCTCAAAACTCACTCTACCAGCTTTGAGCCTCAAAAATATTAAGAGCATTTTTACTGCTCCTGTGATGTCTTTCCTTGTTTGCCTTTCACAAAACTAAGAAATGTAAAAATGCTTTGGAGGTGAGTCCCCTCCAATGCTGAACGACTCCACTCCTGGCCTTCACTCTGCACAGCCGCTGCATGTCCCTAGATGATGTAATGGCCTCTAATTCCAAGCACAGCCTGAAACACTCCCCCACTGCGCAGCAGCCATTTTTCCTAAGATTATGCCCTGCTTCCACCATGAAACATCCCATACTCTTCACCCACCCTCTTCCTTCACTGAAACTGGAGTCTAAAGCAGACATCCCCTGCCCCATGGAGTTTAACTGCTTTCCTCTCTCATGCCTTCTTCTGTGTGTGGCTTCCATACATATGCAGTGGTGAAATGTCTGCTTAAGACTTAGATCTATGTGTTTGTCTGCAGTAATCTGAATATGAATGGCTTGGGTCATTGACTATTGAATACTCTGGCTTATAATATGTCACCTCCATTGGTCATTTTCTCTTCAGGCTGATGCAGCCTGAAAGATTAATGGGGAGGGGAAATATTGAAGAATGCCTATGAGACACTGCTTAGGTAAATTAAATCATACACAAGATTTCAACATGACTACTCATACATTGCCTTGTATGAGGTGATCATGCTATCATTCCTGAAAATGGTTCTTCATCATCTTGCTTAAACTATGTACAGCATCTCTGGTAGCAGTTCTAATGATGTCAGAAGGTACAGACTATGCCTTATGCTCTGAAACAGACTCAAAGGTAAAACATGGTGGACTGTGTGGCCTAATCCTTGATGGGCCTCAACTTTTTTAAAGAACTTAAATCAAAATTTCAGCCAACTAAATGGGAAGGAAATCCAAATCCAGCTATACATGTACAGCTGATCCACTTTTGTTGTAGAGTAGAAACTAACACAACATTATAAAATAACCATACTTCAAAAAAATTGAAAACGAAGCAAACTTTGATCAAATAGCCCCAGGCATTTTTCAGTGCTTCCCAGAAGTCTTCCAAGATTATCATAGACTTCTTGTAAAGACTCAAAGGGCTGCTAGTCTCATCTAATCCTTTGAAGAAAGCGGTGGTTGATCCTTTTCTGGCTGTACAAAGCAACATGAATGGCCTTTTCTAGCATTTCTATACCCAGCACATATGATAGCACAGAGACAGGCAGCCATTTGCTGATAACAGTCTTACAGTCTTTTTTTTTTTTAAGTCTTACAGTCTTTTGTTAGTGAAAGTATAGGAGAGCACTGTATGCCAAGGGTCCTAGTCATTCATTATGCAGGGTTTTGTTCTTTTCAGTTTCCCAAGTCACGCATTGCTATGATGATACCAGGAGTGATCAGAGATCATATTCACCATCATATTTCTCTCACTTTCTATTATAAAACTTCCAATGCCTCAGAAAACCTCCTTAGTGGGACTTCTCTGGTGATCCAGTGGTTCAATACAGGGGGTACAGTTTCGATCCCTGGTTGGGGAACTAAAATCCCACACGCCTCTAGGCCAAAAAACCAAAACATAAAAAAAAAAAAGAAAACCAGAAGCAACATTGTAACAAATTCAAAAAAGAATTTAATAATGATCCACATCCAAAAAAAAAAAACCTTGGGGGAAAAAGAAAGCCTCCTTAGTTATTTCTTGGAATTTCCACGTGTTTTTGATAATTCTAGTGAGCAAATTCTTCCAGTACCAATGGGATAGCTACCATTTTCATGCTTTTCTGACCCAATAGAGACACTTGGTTTTCACACCTAGCTACTCACAAGCCCACATGAAGCTCTCCCTTCTGCCTCTACTCCTGGGGCTCACTAAGAGAGTCTGAATGTCAGTACTCCATGTACTGTCTCCTTATGCTCATAAAAGACCAGCCCCACCTCCCACTGCAGTTCCCACAGTGTTCTAGAACATATTATGCTGCAGAGCCCACAGTGAAGACATCCCCCTGTGTTCTGACTTCGGCCCCATCTTTCCACGAAACTCAGAGTCCAAAGAAGCTGCCCTAGAGGACCACTCCCAGGGGAGATTCCAACTGTGCTCAGAAACATCCCAGTGCTATGAACACTAAGGCATTGTTTTAAGTTCCCACCAGTGTGCCTGCCTTCCTTTAGGAAGGGCTCCTTCTGGAGAATATATTAGGCCCCTTTTCTGAATCCTAAGAAGTGAAAATGTTAGTCACTCAGTCGTGTCCAACTCTTTGTGACCCCATTGACTGTAGCCTGCCAGGCTCCTCAGTCCTTGGGATTTTCCAGGCAAGAATATTGGAGTGGGTTGCCATTTCCTTCTTCAGGGGATATTCCCAACCCAGGGATCAAACCTGGGTCTCCTGCACTGTAGGCAGGCTCTTAAAAAAATCAAGAAAATGGGATTTCTCCTGTAAGAATTAATGCTTAACAATCATCAGACAGTGCCAGTTTGAAGCAACCCATTGACACCAAGTTAAAAGCAAGAGCAGCTAGGCTTGAACACAATCAGTTTTGATGTTTCTGGGAACCGGGATAGGACATGCGGAAGGAAAGAGGTCAAATTTGTCATCAGTGGGTCTGCTTGTGGTTGCCCTGATGTAAGTGATTCTCCTAGGGCTAGTCTGCTATTAACGGTAAACCATGCTTGCAAACAAAATGAATATTGTTAAGTTTGAAGGCATAGAATACATTATGTAAGTTCTATGAGTGATATTCTAAGAAATAAGTTTTGGAAACAAATGAATCCTTCATTTGGCAATGCTAGGACTTCCCTGGTTGTCCACTGGTTAAAACTCTTCTCTTCCACTGCAGGGGGCAAGGGTTCCATCCCTGGATGGGGAACTAAGATCCCACGTGGCACATGGAGCAGCCATAAAAAAAATAAATAAATGAAAATATGATCATCAGTAGGTAAAAAATAATGGCAATGCCAACACGTGATGCTATGAAGGATCATAGGATCCTTAGGATATCCAAATATTACATTATTTGAATATTACTCAATGATGTTCCATGGTTTTTTCCAGTGTTTGATTATTCTCTATAGACCATAGTTTTTTTTAATGTTACCAGAAAAAAAAATTCAAAGAGAATAGGATGTAAAAATTGTCAGAAAGAATGGGTCATCTTAATTTTTTTAATCAAAATGTGAGACTCCAATAAAGCATTTGATGTTTTTGCTAGGAGAATGCAGCAATACATTAAATAGGCACTAGATGCTTCAATGAATAATTTATGTATTTCACTGGTATTAGTTCTACAATTATCTTACTACCACTTGCTGGGACATGGCAACAATTATTCACATACTAGTGTACTGATTATTGAGACTGTGGAGCAGCTTCAATCAAGTCAATATAAGCAATGAAAAAATAATAGAAGTTATCATGTGTTTCACAAAAAAAAATAAATAAACAAACTAGATTTGGTAGAATCCACAATAAAGCCTGATACAAAAAACGAACTAGAAAAGCAAAACTGGTTGAAATACCAAACATTTGCATAGCTGTGATGAAAATCAACTTTATACAATTATTGCTTTCTTCAGTTCAGATGCTTTGAGGATTAAAAAAAAATCATGTGAATTAAAAAAACACATTTAAAATGATCAAAGATTCAAAGATGGGAGGTCAGGGGAAGTTACTGTGTAGCAGTGAGCAAGAAAACAGCAAACCCCACCATTGTTTTATTTATATGTTTTATCAGAGGATTTACTGCTGCTATTGCTAAGTCGATTCAGTCGTGTCCGACTCTGTGCGACCCCATAGACGGCAGCCCACCAGGCTCCCCCGTCCCTGGGATTCTCCAGGCAAGAACAATGGAGTGCGTTGCCATTTCCTTCTCCAGTGCATGAAAGTGAAAAGTGAAAGTGAAGTCGCTCAGTCGTGTCCGACTCTTAGCGACCCCATGGACTGCAGCCTACCAGGTTCTGCCGTCCATGGGATTTTCCAGGCAAGAGCACTGGAGGGGGGTGCCATTACCTTCTCCAGAGGATTTACTAGAGCCCCACAAAGTCTATTTAATTAAACTCACTTATGTGACAGCAAGATAAATAAGTATTGTTTTATGCTGTTTTACGTTACATCTTCTGCTTTCTCTATCTTTTGGTGGGCTCTCCTTCTGAAAAGTCCTGCACTATGTTCTCACGTCTCATGGTTTATATTCTCTTGTGCTAAGTCGCTTCAGTTGTGTCCAACTCTTTGCAACCCCATGGACTGTAGCCCGCCAGGCTCCTCCATCCATGGGATTCTCCAGGCAAGAAAACTGGAGTGGGTTGCCATTTCCTTCTCCATTACATCCTCTTAACTGCATTTAAGTATTTCTCTATTAGGGGAAGCTGTTTTAAAACCTATCAACTTTCACTGAATTGCCTTTGTAGGAGGCACTGGCTTAGTGGGGAGTAGGAAGGCCAACAAAGCTAGTCCCTGTCCTCAAGGTATTCACTGTCTAGAATGAGTAAGCGCTTAGAGGATACTACCAAATCTATTTAGCTTGCTTACAATTTCTGCTAATCAGGTACTGGTACAGGGTATTAAAGGTGAAGTCATGTGACCCCTCTTCCCAAGCCTTCCCATCACCACCACCCCCACATAACGCTGCCCTTCAACAGTAAAAAGGATAAATAAATTGTGGTATAGTCATACAATGGAAAACCGCACATAATGAGAATGAACATCTATACCAACACTCACCAATTCCGATGAATTCTACACATAAACTGTTGGATGAAAGAAGGTAGACATTGAAGGATGCACGCCATATAATTCATATATATAATGCGAAAAAGCAGGCTGAACAAAGCTATGTTGTTAGACATCAGGAAAGTGGGTGTCCAGGCATAAGTTGGTAGGATCAAAGACTGATTAGCAACATGTGAGTATCCTGGGGTGCTGGTGATATTCTCTCAGTCTGAGTACTGGCTAAAACAAGTGTGTTCAATTTGTTGTTTGTTTGTTTTTTTTTATGTATTCAATTTGTAAAAATACACTGACCTGTGTGCTCACAATACATGCCCTTTTCTCTATGTGTATTATATTTCAACACAAAGTTTTCAAAAAATATTATCAAACTGCAGTTTTTTAATATTGATAATAGTTTAGCTCTATGTTTTCCTCATTTTTTTATAGAAACAGATAAGAGTAATACTTCTTCAAGACACATCTCAGCGAGAAGCATTACTTTGTTCAAAGATGCTTAAAAGGCTCTTCAAATCAAAGTTCCCTTCACATAGAGGCTGAAGGAAGAATTCATGCCACATAATTGATCAGGTTTTTGTAGTCTTTGCCCATTCCAACTGGTAAGCTAAAAGTTACAGGAAGGTAGGGTAAAATAATAAGAAGAATTAACTCCTTTTTAAAGGCAGGGGAGAACATGGAGACTAACAAGAACCCCAAGTAGGGTACTAGCTGAATGAAGTAAATGTGCCTTTAAATTATTTCTATTTGATGGTGGAGGAAAACGCTCTTTAAAGAACACTCACATATTGTATGCTAGCACCCATAAAGCAAAAGAGATCTAATAGAAGCACCACTAAGTGGGTAATGAACAACTTGTGAATGCAATACAGACAATGGAGTGCCCTGTTTAACTCATCTACACAAACGAAATATGCGTGGAGTCAACTGGGCCAAATGAGCTTTTTATAAAAACAAGAGTCTCCGTAAGGAGTAACACAAGGAAAAAGGAAATCAATCGCATTTTACAAAATATAAGAGTGTATTCTATGGGTTAAGATCTATATTTAACTGGTAGGATTGAAAATCTTTGCAGTTTCCTTTCACATGTATCTACTGTATTTAGTACATTAGCATATTTTATCTAAAAACAATCCCATGCATCCAAATTGCAAAAACACAAGAAGAACGTTGAATTCTATCAACCCAAAGTAAGCATCTGAAAACCTGATTAGATACATACGAAATCATGGCATGACAGATAGAAAATGAATCCACAGTCTATCCTTGATTTCAAACAAGGACTTAGGAAAATGGTTCAGAATATAAAATTATGGAAAACATCACAGCACATCAAAGCCAAGCAAGTTTAATTAGGCTTAGTTTGATAATTGCTGAAAACAAAGACCCGCGCCTCTCAGCATGGCTGGTGTAAAATCCAGCAGTAAGTCCAGATGATCCAAATTAAAACTGCGCTATCTACCATTCCACATGAATCCTTTTATCTGAAGTCTACAGAGAACAAAGAATTACAATTCAGCTCAGAATTACAGAGGGCTGGCCGTTTTTTCCATCAGGGTTAGCTTTGGCTAAAACCTGACTCTATGTGTTTCACTTCCCTGTTTTTAAAAATGTAACATGGAAGGGCTTTAAAGTCAAAGCCAAGAGACTAACCAATACTAGCAAAAGCCCGTAGCAGATCAATGTATTTCTGGAGCTTGTTTGGATCTACAGAATCCTTTTGCATTTTTCCAGTGCAGGAGTCACATGTGCTGTGTTGCTATGCTGTGCTAAGATGCTTCAGTCGTGTCCAACTCTGCGCAGCTCTATGAACTGGAGCCTGCCACGTTCCTCTGTCCATGGGGTTTTCCAGGCAAGAATACTGGAGTGGGTTGCCATTCACTCCTCCAGGGGATCTTCCCAACCCAGGGATCAAACCTGCATCTCTTACAGTCTCTTGCATTGGCAGGCAGGTTCTTTACCCCTAATGCCAAGTCATAGAGGGACATAATTCATCATCTTGCAGTCAAATTCCTTTCGAGTTATTGATTCTGTAGATGGGAAGTGAAGAAATGGACCGCTCAGGAGAATAATAAAATCTCTCCCAAATTTAAATAGATTGGGAGCATCATGAGATTAGTCGGATCAAAGCATTACTACTGGACAGGTCACAGTGGAGAGTTCGGACAAAATGTGGTCTACTGGAGAAGGGAATGGCAAGCCACTTGAGCACTCTTGCCTTAAGAATCCCATGAACACTATGAAAATACAAAAAGATACGACACTGAAAGATGAACTCCCCAGGTTGGTAGGTGACCATATGCTACTGGAGAAGAGTGGAGAAACAGCTCCAGAGGAAAGAAGCAGCTGAGCCAAAGTGGAAACAAAACCCAGGTGTGGATGAGTCTGGTGGTGAAAGTAAAGTCCAATGCTGAAAGAACAATATTGCTTAGGAACCTCCTGAAATGTTAGGTTCATGAATCAAGGTAAATTGGAAGTGGTCAAAGAGGAGATGATAAGAGTGAACATCAACGTTTTAGAAATCAGTGAACTAAAATGGACTGGAATGGGTGGACTTAATTCAGATGACCATTATATCTACTACTGTGGGTTGGAATCCCTTAGAAGAATTTAAGTAGCCCTCATTGTTAACAAAAGAGTCCAAAATGCAGTACTTGGGTGCAATCTCAAAAACGATAGAATGATCTCTGTTTGTTTCCAAGACTAATCATTCAGTATCACAGTAATCCAAGTCTATGCCCTAATCACTAATGCCAAAGAAGCTGAAATCAAATGGTTCTATGATGACCTATAAGAACTTCTAGAACTAACACCGAAAAAAGATGTTCTTTTCATCATAGGAGACTGGAATGCAAAAATAGGAATTCAAGAGACACCTGGAGTAAAAGGCAAGTTTGGACTTGGAGTACAAACTGAAGCAGGGCAAAGGCCCACAAAGTTTTGCCAAGAGAATGCACTGGTCATAGCAAACACCGTCTTCCAACAACACAAGAGATGACTCTACACATGGACATCACCAGATGGTCAACACCAAAAGAAGAAATCAGATAATTACATCTTTGCAGCTGAAGATGGAGAAGCTCTATACAGTCAGCAAAAACAAGACTGGGAGCTGACTGTGGCTCAGATCATGAACGCCTTATTGCCAAATTCAGACTTAAGTTGAAGAAAGTAGAGAAAACCACTACACTATTCAGGTATGACCTAGATCAAATCCTTACAATATACAGTGGAAATGACAAATAGATTCAAGGGATTAGATCTTATAGACAGAATACCTGAAGAACTATGGATGGAGGTTCATAACATTGTACAGGAGGTGGTAATCAAAACCATCCCCAAGAAAGTGAAATGCAAAAAGGCAAAATGGTTGTCTGAGGAGGCCTCATAAATAATTGAGAGAAGAAGAGAAGCAAGAGGCAAAGGAGAAAAGATATACCCATCTGAATGCAGAGTACCAAAAAAGAGCAAGGAGGGATAAAAAAGCCTTCCTAAGTGATCAATGCAAAGAAATGGAGGAAAACAACAGAATGGGAAAGACTATAGATCTCTTCAAGAAAATTAAAGATACCAAGGGAACATTTCATGCAAAGATGGAAACAGTATGGACCTAACAGATGTAGATGATATTAAGAAGAGGTGGCAAGAATACACAGAAGAACTATACAAAAGAGATCTTAATAACCCTGATAACCTTGATAGTGTGATCATTCACCCAGAGCCTGACATCCTGGAGTGTGAAGTCAAATGAGCCTTAGGAAGCACCACTGTGAACAAAGCTAGTGGAGGTGATGGAATTCCAGCTGAGCTATTTCAAATCCTAAAAGATGATGCTATGAAAACACTGCACTCAATATGCTAGCAAATTTGGAAAACATAGCAGTGGCCACAGGACTGTAAAAGGTCAGTTTTCATTCCAATTCCAAAGAAAGGCAATGCCAAAGAATGTTCAAACTACCGCATAACTGCACACTATCACACACTATCTCACACACTATCAAAGTAATGCTCAAAATTCTCCAACCTGGCTTCAACAGTATATGAACCAAGAACTTCCAGATTTTCAAGCTGGATTTAGAAAATGCAGAGGAACGAGAGATCAAATTGCCAGCACCCATTGGATCATGAAAAAGCAAGAGAATCCCAGAAAAACATCTACTTCTGCTTCAATGGATACACCAAAGCCTTTGACTGTGTGGATCACAACAAACTGTGGAAAATTCTTCAAGAGATGGGAATACCAGACCACCTCACCTGCCTTCTGAAAAATCTGTGTGCAGGTCGAGAAGCACCATTTAGAACCAGACATGGAACAACAGACAGTTTCAAGTTGGGAAAGGAGTGTGTCAAGGCTGTATATTGTCACCCTGCTTATTTAACTTCTATGCAGAGTACATCATGGGAAATGCTGGGCTAGATGAAGCACAAGCTGGAATCAAGATTGCTGGGAGAAATATCAATAACCTCAGATATACAGATGACACCACCCTTATGACAGAAAGCAAAGAGGAACTAAAGAGTCCCTTGATGAAAGTGAAAGAGAAGAGTAAAAAAGTTTGCTTCAAACTCAACATTCAAAAAACGAAGATCATGGCATCTGGTCCCATCACTTCATGGCAAATAGATGGGAAAACAATGGAAACAGTAACAGACTTTATTTTCTTGGACTCCAAAATCACTGCAGATGGTGACTGCAGCCATGAAATTAAAAGAGGCTTGCTCCTTGGAAGAAAAGCTATGACCAACCTAGATAGCATATTAAAAGGCAGAGACATTACTTTGCCAACAAAGGTCTGTCTAGTCAAGGCTATTGTTTTTCCAGTAGTCATGTATGGATGTGAGAGTAGGACCATAAAGAAGGCTGAGTGCCAAAGAATTGATGTTTTTGAACTGTGGTGCTGGAGAAGACTCTTGAGAGTCCCTTGGACTGCAAGGAGATCAAACCAGTCAATCCTAAAGGAAATCAATCCTGAATATTCATTGGAAGGACTGATGCTGAAGCTGAAGCTCCAATACTTTGTCCACCTGATGTGAAGAGCCAACTCATTAAAAAGACTCTAATTATGGGAAAGATTGAAGGTAGCAGAAGGTGATGACAGAGGATGAGATGGTTGGATGGCATCACCGACTTAATGGACATGAGTCTGAGTAAGCTCCAGGAGTTGGTGAAGGACAGGGAGGCCTGGAGTGCTGCAGTGCATGCGGTCACAATGAGTTGGACACGACTGAGTGACTGAACAACACCGTTGCTACTGTCCTAGTTTTTCAAAGTGGAAAATGTATTGATAACGGGAAATCAGGAACTCGGAAAATTCAGAAGTGGCAATGGAATGCTGTCAGATCTCTGGATTCCCCACCTGGTTTAGGCCTTCATCGTCTATCAGCAGCCCATCACTGAGTTCTCCTTTGGCATTCCTGACCTCAGGCTCCTCCAGCCACCCATTTGCAATACTCCCACCCAAATTACAATTTTAAAAAATAAATATGATCATGTTTTCTGACCACTTACAGAATTCCATGGAAATTTTACATATTCAATCCTCATAGGAAGAACATTCAACCTCACTAATAATAAAAATGCTAAGTAAAACAGCCATTTAGTATATTTTTGATTATCAAATGGGGACAGATGTCAAACAAAGACAGGATGGGTGTTGGCAAGAGAGTTAAGAAACAGGCATTTCTATAAATACCTCTAGTGAAAGCATCAACCCTTCTGAAAATCAATTTGGCTATATAAAATCATGAGCATTAAGAAAAAAGCCACATGCTTTGACCCTACCTCTAAGAATTTATCCTAAGAAGTAAACAAAGTTAGGAACAAAGATTTGTATAGAAGAACAATCGGGACAGGTTAAAATTACTGATCTTGGTGGGATGAATTGGGAGATTGGATTGACATTGTACACTACTATGTATAAAATAGATAACTAATGAGAACCTACTGTGTAGTGTAGAGAACTCTACCCAGTGCTCTGTGATTCAATGCAGCTGATTCACTTTTCTTTACAGAAGAAACTATCACAACATTATGAAACAACTATACTCCAATAAAAATCAATTTTTAAAAAATCACCAACCTCAGCAAAAACAATGCAAAGCTCCAAGACTAGGAAAATGACATCTAGAAGTCCAGCTCAGGCCAGACCAGACACCTGCCTCCATCCATTCAGGCTGCTATAAGGAAAATACTACAGACTGGGTGGCCTGTAAACCACAGATGTTAATTTCTCAGAGTTCTGGAGGGTGGGAAGTCCAAGATCAAGGTGCTGACAGATTCAATGTCTGGTAAGAGCTCACTTCTTGGTTCATAGCCATCCATCTTCTCACTGTATCCTCACATGATGGAAGTAGCTAGGGATTTCTCTGGGGTCACTTTTACAAAGGATGTTAATTCCATTTATGAGGGCTGCACTCTAGTGACCTAATCACCTCCCCAAATCCACAGCTAGTAATACCATCACACCAAATGTTAGGATTTTAACGTATGAATTTCCAAATCACATCCTGTCTATAGCATACTGCAGGGCAGAACTCTGAGGATATGAAATTCTATAGCTATAATTAGCTTGCATATATTGACTAGTTTCTGGAGTAAGAAAAGAAGTGAAGCTGAGGGTTAAGTCTATGAATACAGGAGTAGATGAAGAGGAGGAAGTTGTCTCAATATGGAATGCCCTGCAAAGTTGCTGATGCTGCATTTTGAAATGATTTTTTTTGATAATACATACAAGTAACAAGGAATTCAAATAACATAGAATACACAAAGCTACATTTTAACCCAAACACCAAGACATGAAATAAATTATTATAAATATCAAAGTGCATATCATTCCAGGAGCTCTTCATCATATATAAACTGCATAGAAGAAATACTTTCATAAAAATAGGATCATAATATAACTTTTATTTTTATTAAAAGTATTACATTTAATTTTGCTATAATTTTATAGAAAGAAGAGAAAATAAAGTGAAACTTAAGGAATTGCTGAAGTCTAGATAAGTATTTTTCTAGACCACTCAGTTAGGTTCAGTTCAGTTCAGTCACTCAGTCGTATCTGACTCTACACCCCATGGACTGCAGCATGCCAGGCTTCCCTGTCCATCACCAACTCCTGGACCATGCTCAAACTCATGTCCATTAGTCAGTGATACCATCCAACCATCTCATCCTCTGTCATCCCCTTCTCCTCCTGCCTTCAATCTTTCCCATAATCAGGGTCATTTCTAATGATTTGGGTCTTTGCATCACAAGGCTTGGAGCTTCAGCTTTAAGCGTCAGTCCTTCCGATGAATATTCAGGATTGATTTCTTTTAGGATTGACTGGTTTGATTTCCTTGCAGTCCAAATGATTCTCAAGAGTCTTCTCCAACACCACAGTTCAAAAGCATCAATTCTTTGGCTTTCACCTTTCTTATGGTCCAACTCTCACACCCATACATGACTACTGGAAAAACCATAGCTTTGACTAGGCGGTTCTTTGTTGACAAAGTAATGTCTCTGCTTTTTAATATACTGTCTAGGTTGATCATAGCTTTTCTTCCAAGAAACAAGCATCTTTTAATTTCATGGCTGCAGTCACCATCTGCAGTGATTTTGGAGTCCAAAAAAATAAAGTCTGTCACTGTTTCCATTGTTTTCCCATCTATTTGCCATGAAGTGATGGGATCAGATGCCATCATCTTCATTTTTTGAATGTTGAGTTTGAAGCAAACTTTTTCATTCTCCTCTTTCATTTTCATCAAGAGACTCTTTCATTCTTCGCTTTCTGCCAGAAGTGTGGTGTCATCTGCACATCTGAGGTTATTGCTATTTCCCCCAGCAATCTTGATTCCAGCATATGCTTCATCTAACCCAGCATTTCACATGATGTCCTCTGCTATAGAAGTTAAATAAGCAGGGTGACAATATACAGCCTTGACATACTCCTTTCCCAATTTGGAACCAGTCCATTCTTCTATGTCTGGTACTAACTGTTGCTTCCTAACCTGCGTACAAATTTCTCAGGAGGCAGGAAAGATGATCTGGTATTCCCATCTCTTGAAGAATTTTCCACAGTTTGTTGTGATCCAAACAGTCAAAGGCTTTGGCATAGTCAATAAGGCAGAGATAGATGTTTTTCTGGGATTCTCTTGCTTTTTCTATGATCCAATGGATGTTTGCAATTTGATCTCTGGTTTCTCTGCCTTTTCTAAATCCAGCTTGAACATCTGGAAAATCTTAGTTCACGTACTGCTGAAGTCTCGCTTGGAAAAATTTGAGCATTACTTTGACAGCATGAGAGATGAGTGTAATTTTGCAGTAGTTTGAGCATTCTGTGGCATTGCCTTTATTTGGGATAGGAATGAACAGTGACCTTTTCCAGTCCTGTGGCCACTGCTGAGTTTTCCAAATTTGCGGGCATTTTGAGTGCAGCACTTTCACAGCATTGTCTTTTAGGATTTGAAGTAGCTCAGCTGGAATTCCATCACCTCCACTAGCTTTGTTCATAGTGATGCTACCTAAGGCCCACTTGACTTTGCACTCCAGGATGTTTGACTCTAGGTGAGTGATCACACCATGGTGGTTATCTGCGTCATCAAGATCCCTTTTGTTTAGTTCTTCTGTGTATTCTTGCCATCTCTTCTTAATATCTTCTGCTTCTGTTAGGTCCATACTGTTTCTGTCCTTTATTGTGCTTGTCTTTGCATGAAATATTCTCTTGGTATCACTTTATGAAATTATAAGAAAAAAAGGTTTAAGGAGAAAACAGATTGGAGTCATCTAAGATCTGTACATGTTTTTGTACACACTGCTATTTTTTTAAAGGATAACCATCAAGGACCAACTGTACAGCACATGGATCTCTCCTCAATGGTATTTGGCAGCCTGGATGGGAGGGGAGTTTTGGGAAAAGTGGATACATGTATATGTATGACTGAATTGCTCCATTGTGCACCTGAAACTATTACAACATTGTTCATTGGTTTGCTTCAATATAAAATTAAAAGTTAAAAATAAAAGATCTGTATATGTTTAATTTTAGACAAAAGCAATACTGTCTGTAATGAAAGATAAGAAAATGGCATTTCTCATATTTCCTTTCCTAGTCTTATTTTTTCAGCTATATTATTCTTTCTTCCAGTGAAAATGTATATAATACCTATTTTCTGTTCTATCACCATATTCTCACAGTTGTTTGATCTTAGTTCTACAACTTCTGGGTTTTTTTTAAGTAAAGGGATGGTAAACACAAGATTCAAGAGAGTTGCCTTCTGTTTGGGGAGGAAAGGTAGTTGAATCAAGGAGTGACAGAGAACTTCAATCATGTGGGTTCTATGTTCATGATCATTTTTGTGTTTACTCCTAGTCCATTTACAAAATTGATATGATATGAATCGTATCATAGTCAAAGTTTGATACTATTTTCAAAGTTCTGAGAGAAAAGTAACTGTCAGTTGAGGACTATAAGCCCAGAAAACCTATCTTTCAGAAATGAAAGCAAAATAATGACATTTTTAAATAAATAGAAGTATGATACTCTGTCTCAGCAGTGCTTTACTGAAGGGACTCCTAAAATATGTATTCTAGGAAGAAAGAAAATGCTCCTATAAGGGAGGTCTGTGATGCAAGAAGGAAACGAAAACAAGAAAACTGACAAACACAAGAGTAAATCCAAGCTAACAATTTCTGTGAAAAATGAGGGAACACTTTCCACGAGGGAACATTTCCCACTATTCCACGAGGGTTAGTATGACTTTGGAGGTATTAAAAGTAAAATGACAGGCCCCACTCACTCAAGAAAATAGATTCAAACATCCTGGAAAAAAAATTGCCAAACTAAATTTAGTTTATATTAAAAAGTCACATATCATGATCAAATTTAGCTTAGCCCTGTCAGGTAGAGCTTCCCTGGTAGCTCAGACTCTAAAGAATCTGCCTTCCACACAGGAGACCTGGATTCGATCCCTGAGTCAGGAAGATTCCCTGGAGAAGGGAATGGCTACCCACCCCAATATTCTTGCCTGGAGAATCCCATGGACAGAGGAGCCTGGTGGGCTACTGTCCATGGGGTTGCAGAGTTGGACACGAGTGACTAACCCTTTCACTTTCACTTTCAGGAAGGTGACGACATTTAACATAGACAAATATAAAACATAATTTTCTACATTAAGAAATCAAAGGAGAAAAAAAATCACATAATCATTCCACAAGTGCAAAAAAAGAATTTGATAAAATTTAACACTTTTATCCCTTGGCTTATAACCTCTCTAACCCCGTTTCCTGCTATGCGTTCCCTGGCTCATTCAGTTTCAGATATGCTGGTCACCTTGCTGTTTCTTTTCCTTTTCTGTTTCTGTGGCTTGGGTCTCTCCCAAGAAATAAATTTAATAAATTTATAATTTAATATATAAAATAATTTAATAAAATTTATTTATTTGGCTGCATCAGGTCTTAGTTGTAGCATGTAGCATCGTTGTTGCAGCATGCAGGATCATTCATTCTGGCTCCATGTGGGCTCCAGAATGTGCAAGATCCCACGATATATGGGATCTTAGTTCCCCAACCAGGGATCAAACCCATGTCCTCTGCATTACAAGGTGAATTCTTAACCACTGAACCACCAGGAAAGTCCCCTGCTTGCTGTTTCTTAAGCCATCCAGCCTCTGACCTCAGTCTTTGTGCCTGCTACTCTCTCTGCCTGGAATGCATTCTGTGTAATTATTTGCATAGCTCCCTTCCTTTTCTACTTTCAGTATTCATTCAAACATCACCTTGTCCTTGCAGCCTTCCCTCATTAAAAATTGCATCCCTCATCCCGCATCCTGTTATCCCCTTCCTGGCCATCCCTTTCCCTGCCGTGGTTTCCTCCCTAGCATTTATCATCTTCTAGCACACCATAAAATATTTATTTGCTGTGTTTTCCTCCTCCACACTGCAAGCTCCATGAGAACAGAACATTTTGCCTGTTTTGTTTTGAGATGTATCCCTAACGGTTAGACTGAGTGAGCCTCTTTTGCTCACTTCCTCTCTCTCTCCATTTCCCTGATCCCAGTAATAGTATAAAGATGTCCCCTCAATTTGATCGTCTCCATCCAGATTTGAGCATGTTTCAATTTATAGCATCACTTTCAGGAGGATGCATAGAGTTGCCCCCTGGTATCTGTGTGAAAGTGTTAGTAGCTCAGTCATACCCAACTCTTTATGACCTCATGGACTATAGCCCCGCCAAGCTCCTCCATCCAAGGGATTTTCAGATAAGAATACTGGTTAGCTATTCCCTTCTCCATGGGATCTTCCCAACCCAGGGATTGAACCCAGGTCTCCTGCACTGCAGGAGGATTCCTCTCAATCCGAGCCACCATCTGTGGGGATTCCAGAACCCCCACAGACACCACAATCCCAGGAAGCTCAAATCCCTTGTGTTAAATGGCACAGTATTTGCCTATAACCATCCTTTTGTAAACTTTACATCATTTGTGGATTACTTAGAATACCTAATGCACTATAATATTTTTGTTCTGTTTTTACTATATTTTACAATGGCCCTTGCTGCTAAGTCACTTCAGTCGCGTCCGACTCTGTGTGACCCCATAGACGGCAGCCCACCAGGCTCCCCCGTCCCTGGGATTCTCCAGGCAAGAATACTGGAGTGGGCTGCCATTTCCTTCTCAATGCATGAAAGTGAAAAATGAAAGTGAAGTCGCTCAGTCGTGTCCGACTCTTAGCGACCCCATGGACCACAGCCCAGCAGGCTCCCCAGTCCCTGGGATTCTCCAGGCCAGAGCACTGGAGAGGGGGCCGCTGCCTTCTCCAACAACGGCCCTTGAGGATCATTATTTAGAGTCCTTCCTTGATCTGACCCAACTTCAAGTGTCCTGGTGTCATAAGCATCTGGAGTTAGAAGATCTTAATCAGTCAATGTTTACTGACTACATACACCCTGCACCCAGTGCTACGGAGATAAATAAAAAGTAACCGTCTCTGCCTTCCCAGAATTTACCAGTTCAGGAGATAAGATGTGTTCCTCCAAATAGTTCCAGACAAGTAATAAACGCTCCGCTCTGTGCTCCAGCTCAGCCTAAAGTTTTGCTAAGATCAATTACATCCACAGGGCAGAGCCCAAGAGATCATTTTGTCCAACTTCTCATACTGAAGTACTCGTCATAAATGCCTGTTTGTGAGCAGCCATTACTGATCATTTAGTGATAACTGCAAGCGGCACTTATAAAGACTGCAATGTCTTACACACCTCTTCTGAATAAGGGATGTCACCAACAAAGAAAATTGAATCATGAAGCAAAGAAAGGAGATACTGCAGCAGAAACTTCTGGCCAGGACATCACCTGACCGCACCTGTTCACCCCACCATTTAGGTTCTGATTTTCACTCTGCATTGCTCACCTGCATGGGTGTGGGCACCACCTGTGTGTGCCCGTTACTCCCTACCCACACAAACCTGCACACCCTTATCTTTGAATTCAGTCTTTCCCTCCTCATTCTTTCTGCCCCATTGGTATCAGGGAAGGGGTACAGACACTCAGAACCACCAGTGTCGCATATCCAAGGGTTTGATCTCCAGAGGTAATTTCACCCAACAATGCATTTTCCTGATTTAATTTCCTCTGTCACATTCTCTATCATGATTCTAAATCAACCTTGATGATGTTAATCCAGGCCAAGAATTTTAGGGGGAAGATCATATAGAATGGAATTCAATATAGGAAGAGTTTTCAGTGATCGAAGACTTGTTCATCTTTTTCCTGTCATGGTGGCATTTGGAATTTTTCTATTACTCATTTGGATTCCAGTCTCTGAGACTCCTTCTCCTTTCTCCTAGCTTCTAAGTCAAACAGATTTTTTCTCAGAAAAAGAACCCTTCAGCTACTACCAGGGACAGACTGGTATGTGGGCTACAGCAGATGTACGAGACAAGTTCTACAGGCTTGTGAAAGGGTTCATTGTCAAGACAATTTTTCTAATGCAGCTTTTCCTCTCAAGTGCCATTTATCATCTTTTAGATGTGGAGCTCCTTATAAAAACTCTTTTTTCTAAGTCCTGTTTGTTATTTTACCCTTGATTCAGGACAGGCTTCGAAATTAGATTGACTCGTTTCATTTCTGCTTGCAAATTCCCTTTCTTGACTTCCACTGCTAATTTTTTTCCCTTTGCCTTGAAACTCAAATTATATTCCAACACTTTGAAAAACAATGTCAATTAGAATTTGGCACTTTTCAGGGAGGTAGGGGAAGGACTGGGGGAAGGGATAGTTAGGGAGTTTGGGATGGACAGGTATACACTACTATATTTAAAACAGATAACCAACAAGGACCTACTGTATAGCACAGGGAACTCTGCTCAATGTTGTGTGGCAGCCTGGATAGGAGGGGAGTTGGGGGAAGAATGGATCCGTGTGTATGTATGGCTGAGTCCCTTTGCTGTCACCTGAAACTATCACAACATTGTTAATCGGCTATAATCTGATATAAAATAAAGGCTTTTAAAAAATGAAAAAAAAGAATTTGGCACTTTTGTGGAAGCTGTTTGTTCCCAAAATGCCTTTAAGCACGTTCACATTGATGTTTTAGTGGACCCACATCCAAAGGGAACTGAGGGTGCCTACAAAGTCACCTGGTGTGTATCATAGGAATGACAGTGCTTCTGATGTCGTGAAGCCTTTGCTGCAACTGAGGAAAGAGACCCAGTTGCTTTAAAATTATTACATCCAGGAACTTCCCTGATCATCCAGTGGTTAAGACTCCCAACTTCCACTGCAGGAGGCATGGTATGATCCCTGGTCGGGAAACTAAGATTCCCACACACTATTTGGTGAAGCCAAAAAATAAATAAAAATTGGGAAAAATAACTCTGAGAACAAAGTTATTTAGTCCAATGATCATAGACTGTTAGAACACAGAGCTGTCCCATGCCCCCTGAATTATGGCGATGTGATAGGGAAAGGAGCGTTAGTCACAGAGCATTATCTGAGAGTCATCCTCAGGTCCTGACCCTCAGAGGATGCCAGGTCATGTCACAATAGCATGTCTGAAAAGGTTGACGAAGTCAGGGCTTCTTGACATAAGAATCAGGAATACAAATGCATAACCAATCAGTTCAGTTCAGTTCAGTCACTCAGTCATGTCCGACTCTTTGTGACCCCATGAACCGCAGCACACTAAGCCTCTCTGTTCATCACCAACTCCCAGAGTCTACCCAAACTCATGTCCATTGAGTTGGTGATGCCATCCAACCATCTCATCCTCTGTCGTCCACTTCTCCTCCTGCCCTCAATCTTTCCAGCATCAGGGTCTTTTCAAATGAGTCAGGTCTTTGCATCAAGTGGCCAAAGTATTGGAGTTTCAGATTCAACATCAGTCCTTCCAATGAACACCCAGGACTCACCTCCCTTAGGATGGACTGGTTGGATCTCCTTGCAGTCCAAGGGACTCTCAAGAGTCTTCCCCAGCACCACAGTTCAAAAGCATCAATTCTTCAGCGCTCAGCTTTCTTTATAGTTCAACTCTCACATCCATACATGACTATTGGAAAAACCATAGCCTTGATTAGATGGACCTTTGTTGACAAAGTAATGTCTCTGCTTTTTACTATGCTATCTTGGTTGGTCATAACTTTCCTTCCAAGGAGTAAGTGTCTTTTAATTTTATGGCTGCAATCACCATCTGCAGTGATTTTGGGGCCCAAAAAAATAAAGTCTGCCACTGTTTCCACTGTTTCCCCATCTATTTGCCATGAAGGGATGGGACCAAATGCCATGATCTTAGTTTTCTGAATGTTGAGCTTTAAGCCAAGTTTTTCACTCTCCTCTTTCACTTTCACCAAGAGGCTCTTTAGTTCTTCTTCACTTTCTACCATAAGGGTGGTGTCATCTGCCTATCTGAGGTTATTGCTATTTTTCCCGGCAATCTTGTGCTTCATACAGCCCAGCCGTTTCTCATGATGTACTCTACACATAAGTTAAATAAGCAGGGTGATGATATACAGCCTTGACGTACTCCTTTTCCTATTTGGAACCAGTCTGTTGTTCCATGTCCAGTTCTACTGCATACAGATTTCTCAAGAGGAAGGTCAGGTGGTCTGGTATGCCCATCTCTTTCAGAATTTTCCACAGTTTATTGTGATCCACACAGTCAAAGGCTTTGGCATAGTCAGTAAAGCAGAAATAGATGTTTTTCTGGAACTCTCTTGCTTTTTCAATGATCCAGCAGATGTTGGCAATTTGATCTCTGGTTCCTCTGCCTTTTCTAAAACCAGCTTGAACATCTGGAAGTTCACAGTTCACATATTGCTGAAGCCTGGCTTGGAGAATTTTGAGCATTACTTTACTAGCGTGTGAGATGAGTGCAACCATGCGGTAGTTTGAGCATTCTTTGGCATTGCCTTTCTTTGGGATTGGAATGAAAACTGACCTTTTCCAGTCCCGTGGCCACTGCTGAATTTTCCAAATTTGCTGACATATTGAGTGCAGCACTTTCACAGCACCACCTTTTAGGCATAACCAATAGACATCAGAAATCAGGAAAAGATGCTCTAGGTGTGCAGTGGACCAGAAAAGAAAACTAGATGTTGGACGAGGCAAATTCTGGAAATGGGCTGGTGTCCTTTGCCAGTTTCCTTCTTCTTGTAAGGGCTCGAAAGGGGCAGGGGCTTCCCCAGGTGGCTCATTTGTTAAGAACCTGCCTGTAATTCAGGAGACGCTGGAGATATGGGTTCGATTCCTGGTTTGGGAAGATCCCCTGGTGGAGGGCACAGCAACCCATTCCAGTATTCTTGCCTGGAGAATCCCATGCACAAAGGAGCCTGGCAGGCTACAGACCATAGGGTTGCAAAGAGTCGGACATGACTGAAGTGACTTACCACATGGAAGGGGCAGAGTTCAGGAACCTTCTGGCCCAATAGCTGTGCTGAATGAGGCTTACCAACAGACATCTCCACATGGTTTTCCCAACTGAAATTAATCACTGGCTCCCCAGACTCCCACAGCCCTTTGTTACCTCATTTATAGGCCTTGAAATAATAGATGTGGAAGTGCTTGGTGAACTGAAAAGCACTCTACAGATGTCACACGTTGGGGGCTTAGCAGGGGAGCAATAGATAATGCATTTCTTCCATTCCTGAGTCAGAAACCGATGGAGATGGAGACACATGGGGAGTCAGCCAGACTGCAGATCAACTCGTCAGACTTATCACAGATAACAGCTGGTATAGATTCAGGGCTGCAGTGAACTTCCTCACACTTTGCCCCAGAATTAAACTTATCCACCCAGTCAGGTCTGATTGCCTGCAAAACAGGTTGACCAAGGAACTGATCAGGGTTCCTTGGCTCATCAGATGAGTCAAAATAGGCTGATCAGAGGCATCAACCTCCTCCCCTAGAAGGTGTGAAGTAGGGAGCGGGGCAAGGGGAAGCCAGAGTGTTACTCTAAGTCAGTGGTCCCCAACCTTTTTGGCACCAGGAGCTAATTTCGTGGAAGACAATTTTTCCATGGACTAGGAGGTTGGTTTTGGAACGATTGAAATGTATTACATTTATTATGCACCTTATTTCCATTATTATTATTACTATATCAGCTCTACCTCAGATCATCAGGCATTAGATCCCAGAGGTTGGGGGCCTCCTGTTCTAAGTCCCTCCATATTGAAACACAAAGAGAAGTGTAAACCATCCATTCATCATATAGGACTTTCTGTGCTTCAGGCTTCAGTCCCTCATGCGTATATACTCTGCAGGCTCTGTGCTAGATGCTGGAAATGTAGAAATCAGTGAGACCTCATAGCATTTATAATCTAGCAGAAACTATTAACAATCCAAGGATTTTCCAGATGGCTCAGTGTTGAAGAATCTGCCTGCCAATGCAGGAGACTTGGGAGACGTGGGTTCGATATCTGGGCTGGGAAGATTCCCTGGAAGAGGAAATGGCAACCCACTCCAGTATTCTTACCTGGGACATCCCATGGACAGAGGCTGGCAGGCTATCGTTCACGGGGTTGCAAAGAGTAGGACATGACTGAGCAAGCACACACTCATTAACAATCCAGTGTGATAGCCATACATTAGGAAGCTGTGCATTCAGAAGGGTAGCGTTCATTCTCCCTGGGTGAACTGGGAAGGTTTCATAGAGCAGGTGATAAGTCATCTGGCTCTTGGATTTTGTGTAGGAGTTTACCAGATGGAGAAGCAAAGGAAGGGAATTTCCAGTAAGGGAAGCAGCAGAGCCAAGACAGGAAACGTGAAACTATGAAATGAAATGAGGCACAAATAAACAAACACACAAAGGCCTTCAAGAGTACAAAGCTACATACGATCACATTTTACTTTTCTATACATCAAGGTTGAAGGCAAAATTCAGATTAAAATCTGTGCTTTTCTTGGGAGGCGGGTGGGAGGAAGGGCCATGAGGGATGACATCTATGAGCAAAGGAGAAAAGGAAAGATATACCCATCCAAATGCAGAGTTCCAAAGAACAGCAAGGAGAGATAAGAAAGCCTTCCTAAGTGATCAACACAAAGAAATAGAGGAAAACAGTAGAATGGGAAAGACTAGAGATCTCTTCAAGAAAATTACAGATATCAAGGGAACATTTCATGCAAAGATGGGCTCAATAAAGGACAGAAATGGTATGGACCTAACAGAAGCAGAAGATATTAAGGGGGCAAGAATATACAGAAGAACTATACAAAGGAGATCTTAATAATCCAGATAACCATGATGGTGTGATCACTCATCTAGAGCCAGACATCCTGGAGTGCGAAGTCAAGTGGGCCTTGGGAATCATCACTACAAACAAAGCTAGTGGAGATGATGGAATTCCAGCTGAGCTACTTCAAATCCTAAAAGATGATGCTGTGAAAGTGCTGCACTCAAAATGCCCGCAAATTTGGAAAACTCAGCAGTGGCCACAGGATATTCCTATCCCAAAGAAAGACAATGTCACAGAATGTTCAAACTACTGCACAACTGCACTCATTTCACATGCTATCAAAGTAATGCTCAAAATTATCCAAGCAAGGCTTCAACAGTATGTGAACCGAGAACTTCCAAATGTTCAAGCTGGATTTTGAAAAGGCAGATAAACCAGAGATCAAATTGCCAACATCCCTTGGATCATACAAAAAGCAAGAGAATTCCAGAAAAACATCTCATCTATTTCTGCTTCAGTGGATATGCCAAAGCCTTTGACTGTGTGGATCACAACAAACTGTGGAAAATTCTTCAAGAGATGGGAATACCAGACCATCTTTCCTGCCTCCTGAGAAATTTGTATGCAGGTCAGGAAGCAACAGTTAGAACCAGACATGGAAGAATGGACTGGTTCCAAATTGGGAAAGGAATATGTCAAGGCTATATATTGTCACCCTGCTTATTTAACTTCTATAACAGAGTACATCATGTGAAATGCTGGGCTAGATGAAGCACAAGCTGGAATCAAGATTATTGGGAGAAATATCAATAACCTTAGATATTCAGATGATACCATCCTTATGGCAGAAAGTGAAGAGGAACTAAAGAGCCACCCTTGATGAAAATGAAAGAGGAAAGTGAAAAAGCTGGCTTAAAACTCAACATTCAAAAAATGAAGATCATGACATCTAGGCTCATCACTTCATGGCAAGTAGATGGAGAAACAATGGAAACAGTGACAGACTTTATTTTCTTGGACTCCAAAATCACTGCAGATGGTGACTGCAGCCATGAAATTAAAATATGCTTGCTCTTTGGAAGAAAAGCTATGACCAACCTAGACAAAATATTAAAAAGCAGAGACATGACTTTGCCGACAAAGGTCCATATAGTCAAAGTTATGGTTTTTCCAATAGCTATTTATGGATGTGAGAGTTGGACCATAAAGAAAGCTGAGCACTGAAGTATTGATGCTTTTGAACTGTGTGTTGGAGAAGACTCTTGAGAGTCCCTTGGACTGCAAGGAGATCCAACCAGTCCATCCTAAAAGAAATCAGTCCTGAATATTCATTGGAAGGACTGATGCTGACGCTGAAGCTCCAGTACATTAGCCATGTGATGTGAAGAACTGATTGATTGGAAAAGAACCTGATGCTGGGAAAGATTGAAGGCAGGAGGAGAAAGGAACAACAAAAGAAGAGACGGCTGGATGGCATCACCAACTCAATGGACATGAGTTTGAGCAAGCTCTGGGGGTTGGTGATGGACAGGGAAGCCTGGCGGGCAGCAGTCCATGGGGTCACAGAGAGTCAGACAGGACTAAACAACTGAAATGAACTGATGGCTAATTCACTTTGTTGTACAACATTGTAAAGCAACCATACTCTAATAAATAAATAAATTTTACATAAAGATTTTTAAAAAGAAATAATTGTAAATTATTGCAATAAGCTCAGTGAGAGCTTCAGTCTCACAGGTAGCTCAGTGGTAAAGAATCCACCTGCCAAGGGGGAGACGAGGGTTTGATCCCTGGTGAGGAAGATACACTGAAGGAGGAAAGGACAACCCACTCCAGTATTCTTGCCTAGAAAGTTCCATGGATAGAGGAACCTGGTGGGCTATAGTTCATGAGGTACAAAGAGCTGGACATGCCTTAGCAACTAAACAACAACCACAACAAAAATCCGGGCTTTTAATCTCAAGATAAAACAGTAATTTTTCTTTCTAATCCTATTAACATATATAAGGAGAAGTTTTGGAATTTGCTTTTGTTTCTCTTTCTAAAAATAAGTCCCAAAAGCATCTTAAAGAAGATACAACCTTTATGAACTGCAGCACAAACAGTTCAGTTTTGGAGTTCTTTAGCAAAAGGTACAGTTTGACAGACAATAAAAAAGCAAAAGGGGATACCACTATTAACTCACTTCTATTGAAGCATTAAAGGAAATTTACATAGGCTACAGAAACATTTAGTGAATTCCCCCCCTTTTTTTTTGAGGAGATTTTATTTGTTACATCAGATGTGTCTGTGTATCTCACAAATTAGTTAGATCCCATTTGAACAAATATTTTTCCTTGCATCAACTTGACACTAAAATTTATACATTCAGTTCAGTTCAGTTCAGCCTCTCAGTCGTGTCCAACCCTGCGACCCCGTGGACTGCAGCACGCCAGGCCTCCCTGTCCATCATCAACTCCCGGAGTTTACCTAGACTCTTTCACTTTCATCAGGAGGCCCTTTAGTTCTTCTTCACTTCCTGCCATAAGGGTGGTGTCATCTGCATATCTGAGGTTATTGATATAAATGGGCAAAAATCCAAGAGCAGGTACCTGTGAATAGCCAGCATATCACAGCATATCAGAGCTCTTCAAAATAAGTTCACTTCAAAAAGTGTATTTAAAAATAATTAATGAATTATGGTTACTGTTTCTTGATAAGACAACTTTTTTTAACACTACAGTAGACACTTTGCTAGTAGCTCATTCGTTCTCCCCAACAATGTGTAAAAAGTGAATTATTAACCTTGTTTTCAGAGACGTAGTTAGAGGTTTTACCCTTTACTAGAGTCAAATGGCCACAAACACAGACTGGCATCTGAATTCAGGTCTGTCTGAAGTTTAGATCATCTTGCATGTACTTAGTGGTTTCTGAAATAACTATCACTGACTAATTTACATAATCTCACCTCTGTAAACACAGCCTAGTAACTTTCTGTAAAATCCCCTTCCTTATCCTGTCTACTTCAAACCTGGTCAGAAACTCTCTCCTCAACAGCCCTCTTCAAGACAAATAAAGCCTTCTTCAGATAAGGGAATACCCTCCCCTTAATCATTTATGTTTTCTGTTCTTAACATATATATTTGCAATATATATGAGCTATGTGATAGTTACAAGCTATAATTGTAGAGAATTCACTCATCATTCCAAAATAAAATCCCTATTCAAACACATTTCCCACTGTTCTCCATACATTAAAAAGCAAAATATTTTGGCTCTTTTCTCCAAGTTTAAATTTTTAGGATCCCCTTATATGCAGTTGTCATAATTTTGTTTTTGAGCAGCTTTCCTTCATCCTGGGGAATGAAATTGCATCCATCTGTCATCTGAACTTTTTCAAAGAAGCTTTCTCCAAAATCTGAGGACAGTCCTTGCCTATAAAGTCAAAGATATCAGAGTCACTTTCTCCAACTGTTCCCATCACATCCACTCATCAAATACTTTTTCCTGATTTTAAAGACACCCCAGAGCCTGTGCCCTTCACCACCCTCTGTCTTGTTCCCAGCCCCCACCTGACCCTGTTAATCTGCTCGGGGGTTACCTTTGACCTCTAATGACTCATCTCCTCAACAAACATCAGTCAGAACTCTTGATCAGAATGGTTCCAAATGTCAGTTTGTCCCCACCTTCTGCATGGCAGTGCTTCTGCTTCCAGGGCCCCATTGTTTTGTCATAGTTATGACTATGACATAGTTAAGAGTGCCAAATTAGAGGGAAAAGTTTTAAACAAAATAACAAGGAGTAAATATATGACACAAAAAAATTAAGATCTTCAATTAACAAGTGGATAAAGAAACAATTCACCAAAATTAAACACAATTAATTAACAAACTCAGATGAAATTTTCACCTTCTCAAGTAATCAAAGTAATACAAATTGCAACAATGAAAAAATAAAGTTTGGTAATAAAAATATTTAAAAGATTATATCCAATGTTGCAAAGGTTTAGGAAGACAGATATTCTGGTCAATGGGTAAAATTTTTGATGAAAGCAATATCAGGGTGTTTACTTTCAAATTGAAGATTTTCTCATAAGGATAAAATGGATAAAATATATACACAAAGATACTCAGCACTTTTTGTATACTCAGCAGTATTTGTAATAGCAACAAAATTAGAAGTATTCTTGGGCTTCCCTGGTGGTCCAGTGGTTTAGATTGTGCTTCCACCACAGGGGACACAGGTTCAATCCCTGGTTGTGGAACTAAGATCCCACATGACATGCAGCATGGCCAAATTAAATAAATAATAAAAATTTAAAAGCCCTTCTTCTTTAAAAAAGAAGTATCCTTAATGTCTATTTTTAGACAAATAGTTTTATGATGCTAATAAAGACTTCGGTGCATATGAAAATATATATGTATGTATAATTATGGAAATACAAGCAGATATGCATAGAAAAAGACAAAAGGAATTAGCAACCATTGAACTTAAATGATGGAACTATGAGTAATCTTCAATCTCACCTAACTTTTCTATGTTACTCAATTTTTAAAAAATAATAATATATTATATCTATAATAAGGGGAAAAACTTTTTAAAAGGCACTTGATTGATAATCAAGAGACCTCTTTCTAGTCTGAGTTCTACCGCTAAAAAATTATTGTGCTTTGAATAATTCACATCATCTTTCTGAGCAGAATTTTAGATCTGAGAGTGTGGTGGCTTTGTAATGGGTCAACTTGACAAAACAAAACTGGTTCTTAAAATTCCTTTCCCTGTAAGTTCCCAGTAGGGTTGCAAAAGACTCAGACATTACTAAGCTACTAAACAACAACAATATTATCATATCACTATATGTCTCAGAGAATATAAAAGTGACTAACTAAAAGAACCCAACACAGGAATGGTTGAAAAAAGTGGTTGTCCTAGGGAATGAGCCTGGAAGTCAGAATAATGTATCCTTGGAGCTCTGAGGCTCCTTGAGAGGAGGGGCTGGCTTCAGAGTGAAGGCTGCACAGGTGACCAGGATCTGGAGACAGAATAACTCAGGTCTGTTGACTTGTTAGACTCCCTCAGTCAAGCTGAGTGCAGAACTGGATTTTTATCGATGTAGGCTGTCTTTGCACCTTTGGGTTGCTTTAACAGAATACCACAAACTGGAAGGATTATAAACAATAGAAATTTATTTCCCACAGATCTAGACACTGGAAAGTTCAAGATCAAGGTGCTGGCAGATTTGACGTACCCTGAAAACCAGCCTCCTCAGAGTCTTCTCACTGTGTCCTCATGAGGAGGACGAGGGAGCTCTTACACAAGGGCATTAATCCCATTCATGAAGATTCTACTCTCATTACCTCACTTCCAAAAGCCCCACCTCCAAAAACCATCACCAGGTTGGTTAGGATTGCAACATATGAATGCAGGGGCCACACATTCAGACCATAGCATAAGCCAGTAAGTCTGCTTTTGAATTGGCTGTCTGGAACTTTGTCTTAAAAATGACCAATATAGGAACTTCCCTGGTGGTCCAGTAGCTAAGATCCCATGCTCCCAATGCAGGCGGCCCAATGCATGCTCCCAGTTAGGTTCAATCCCTGGTCTGGGAACTAAGATCCCCACTAAAACCTAGAACAGTCAAAGAAATTTGTTAAATACATAAAAAGAATTTTTTAAAAATGCCCAACATACACCAACAGCCTCTACTCCTTCCCCACCTCCAGTGGAGGACCTTGCCTTCCTGTCCTTGCAAACCTGTGTGTGTTGAATGCCTAGTACTGTGTATTTGCCTAGCAAGTTGGAAGTTCCTTGCTTTGTGAATTAATAATAGAATTCTTTTTTAAGCAGTAAGTCCAAGTTTATCTAGCAATGCTGTCTTTAAATCTAAGGAGGTCCTATTGATTTGATTAGGGTGGGTGACTACATTGAGTTTCTGGGTTTGAGACCTCTCTGGTCACCTCAACCAGAGTATTCTATGTTGTTCAGTCATTCGGTTTTGTCCGACCCTTTGTGATCCTATAGGCTGCAGTCCACCAGGCTTCTCTGTCCATGGACTTCTCCAGGGAAGAAGACTGGAGTGCGTAGCCGTTCACTTCTCCAGGGGATCTTCCCGACCCAGGGATTTTAGCCAGGTTTCCTACACTGAAGGCAGATTCTTTACCATCTGTGCACCAGGGAGCCCAGAGAACACAAACGGGGGTGCAAAGGAGGCTCAGTGGTAGTAACTGATCACTGAGCCTGCCCGGTCTCCCTGCCCAATCCTTCCCCAAACTAGGCCATTCCAGAAAATTCTGAGGCCCTTCTGAATCTGAGATCCTGGACATTAGAGGCTGGGCACCTGGGGCAAGGAAATCCTTTCTGCAGTCTGTAGGTGCATTAAGCCCAGGCAAGGGCACCCCTTCACTGATGCCAGTGGGAGGGGTTGCTCTCCTGGGTTTTAAACTCTTTTTAGAGCAACATTTTTTTCAAATTGAATCACTAGTAAATTTTAGTCTTGCACAAAAGTTAAAAAATAGCACTCAAGGGTCACCTAAGGGAGAAAAAAGAACAACCATGCATCTCACTGTTCTCACCCAGGACTTATTCTCTCCTGGCTCTAGTCTATGTGAACACAATTTTGCTTGGTTGTAATCAGAAAGAGCATACAATTTTGTATTAAAGCAATAAAGTTTTAATGATATATGGATATAGAAGGCAAAAGGCCATAAAGCAAAATTTATGTAGGTTTGGAGGGAAAAATCCATTTTGAAGGGGAGAATATAGGCTAATTGCACATATTAGAGCAGTACACTTGGGACCATGTTTATAAAGATTTTAATAAAATTCCTTCTCTTTCCTTTTGATACTATTCCTTAACCAAGTCATTTTGAAATAAACATTATATATGTTCGGTCTATGTTTGTACGATTTGATTTTTAAAACAATCATGGTAGTTAAGAAGGAAAAAAAAATCCATAGCTCTTAGTGCTAGAAGGGACCTTAGGAATATTACTTCCAACCCAGAAAGAGGCAAATTGTTCATGGCATTTGGAGTTACATAAGCGAGGCTGAGTCTTGCCATGCAAATCCAGCTCACCTCAAATTATAAGTTGACAAGCATTTCTCTATGACTCACCATGAGTCTGGTGCTAGGGTTATTTGGGGTCACAAAATGGTAGACCTTTTTCCCACAAGGTTCTTACAAATTTCTTTAAAAAAATTGAGGCAAGCGTCTACTAAACCATTAGTGAATTGACCTGACATGTTACATATTTAGGGCTTCACTGCTGGTTCAGCCGGTAAAGAACCCGCCTGCCAGTGCAGGAGACCTGCGTTTGATCCATGAATCGGGAAGATCCTCTAGAGAAGGGAATGGCTACCCACTCCAGTATTCTTGCCTGGAGAATCCCCTGGACAGAGGAGGCTGGCTGGCTACAGTCCATGGGATCATGAAGAGTCAGACACGACCAAGCAGCTAAGCACACACGATCACATGTTTCATCGTCACTTTGTTTTCTGTCTGTAATCCGCTCTTAGAAGGTGAGCCCCAGGCAAGAACTTTGTTTGGCTCACTACTGTATCAGCTACCCCTCAGTCTTAGCCTGCTTGGGTTACTATAACAAAACATAATATTGATTGAGTGCCTTAAACAACAAACCTTTATTTCTCACAGCTCTGGAGGCTGGGAAGTGCGAGATCAAGGTGCCAGCAGATCTGACATCTGGGGAGAGCCTTGTTCCTGGCTCGTAGATGACTGCCCTCTCACTGCGTGTTCATGTGGCATAGAACGAACTCTGGTCTCTTCATTCCCTTATAAGGGCCCCAATCCTAGTCTGAGGGCTCCACTGATGATCTCTTCCAAACCCAAGTACCTCCCAAAGACTGTCTCCAAAATCCACATTGTTGGAATCAGGACTTCAGTATCTGAGTCTGGGGGTACACACACATTCAGTACGCAGTACCCTCCTGCAGTGTCTTACTATTGTGTCTCCCAACAGGTCAACTGACTCCTACTTTCTGTTACTTTCTTATTAGATTTACAGCCCCATAGCCTCCTACTAGCTTTCCTGTTTCCTCTCCAGTTCCAGATTGCAAGGTAACTGGATTAAAAAAAAAAACCACACACACACTCTATCTCAAATAACATGTAAGATTCTATTATTTGAGAAGATGTGCAGTCTGTTTCTCTCATAACTGCTCCATGTGGATACAATAGTGAGAAAGAGAATCGACTGACATGAACTCTACCTTCCCTAAAGTTTAGGCATCTGTCCCTGGAGACCCAGAAGACACAGATTTGATCCCTGGGTCAGGAAGATCCCCTGGAGGAGGAAATGGCAACCCACTCCTGGAAAATCCCATGGACAGAGGAGCCTGCCTGACTACAGTCCATGGAGTCACAAAGACATGACTGAGACACCAAACATGCATGCACGCCCCCTGCAAAACTGTAGTAATCAAGATAAGTTGCCAATAACACAATCCACTCTCACTGATTCAAATAGAAGGAGATTTGCAAGGAATTATACTCACGGCTCACAGTAGCAGAGGCAGAGGGCTTTGGAGAGAGAGCTACCCTGACCTTCTAAAACAGCTTTCAAACTCACACCACAGAGCTAGACTGCCAGGTCTCCTGCCACAATCAGGAACTTCCTGGTCAAATCCCAAAGCTGTCGATATACCTTTGAATTCAGAACCACACATCTGCTGCAGTGCAGCCTCCTGCCCCTCCCACCTCCAAAGGTGCCTCTCCCGCCAGGGTAACCAGTTGGTGGGATCTAAATCACACCAGGGGATTTCTCTGGTGGTCCAGTGGCTGAGACTCCACACTCCTAATGCAGGGGGCCTGGGTCCAATCCCTGGTCAGGGAACTGGACCCCACATGCCGCAACTTAGATGGAAGATCCCTCAAGCTACAGGTAAGACCCAGCACAGCCAAACAAATAACAAATAAATAAGATAAACCTTTTAAAAAATAAAATAAATCACATCAGAAGTGGGACTGCAAGGGAGTCTAGGGAGAGGGTGCTGGACTTTTCAGACTCTATAATAATCAGCCCTTTAGAGAGAAGGAGTTTGAAATATAGGCTGAGGAATCCCAGCCACACTGTCTTCTACACTGGAAGGGAAACACACCAAATTCAAGGGGGCAGTCTTTGTATGCTGCCTTTGCAACTCATTTCAGAGTCATTAGTTTTCTAAATCAACAAATTGTTTTCAGTTTCACTGAGATATAATTGACATACAACATTTTATAAGTTTAAGGCATAGAGCGCAGTGACTGGATATTTGTATATACTGTGAAATAACCACCACGTTAAGTCTAGTTAGCATCCATCACCTCACTCAGTTACCAGTGTTTTTCCTTGTGATGAGACCCCTGAGGAATCCTTGGGTCAAAGATGAATCCCCCATCAGCACCCCATCCCTGCTCATCTCTTCCCCTCTCTATTGTGTTGTGTGTTTTCATGGAAGACAGAAATGGATCTTTTCCATCTCTGATCGACAGTACATGACATCTGACCAGAGAGTGGTGCTCAGGAAAAAAAGGAGGGAGGAAGGAGAGAGACAGGGAGGAAGGGAAAATAAAGGCTGGAAGGAAGAGAGGGAGGAAGGGAGGGAAGGAGGATAAGAGAGAGGCAAGAAGAAAGAAAGGAAGGAAAAGGAGAAGGAAAGAAGGGAAGGGCAGAGGAAAGGAGGAAGTCAGCCTTATATAGGACAAGTAGACAATTAGCAAGTAGGAACAGAACTGATCTAATAAGCTGCTGGATAAAACAAACACGATCTATGCCTGGAGTGAAGAGCTACTCTCTGCCCCATCTCAACATCTCCTTGGTCCAAACCAGCTTCTCTCATGACCCACCCATGGGCTCCCAGCCCTTGAGGATGAAGGACTATCCTTGGTTTGACCTCCATAAAGCCCATTTTTTTCTACCCAAATGCCCAATCTGTGGTACTGTGGACAGAGCACTAGCCTGTCAGCTGTGAGACCTGCAATCCCGATGAAGCTCTGTTTATCTGAATGACCGTGGGCAAGTCACTTAACCTCTCTGAGGCCTCATCTTAAGGGTCCTCGTACAGTAAAGGGCACACAGCGTGATCTCTAAGATTTCCTCCTGCCCCAGGATCCTGTGATACTGGGTCACGCTGGCCAGCTCCATCCACCAGCTTTGAGTTTTGTTTGCGGCTGCAGCCCTGGCCCTTCCCCTTCCCCCCAGCTTCCTCCTTGGGCTGGTCACCTAGTCACAGTCCACATATAGGTCTCTATCTTATACGGGGAGGAAAACAGCAGCCTCCCCACCACGGACAGGCAAGAACTATAAACAGGGCCTAACACTAGACATGTTAATCTCAGGCAAGCACTGAATCTCAGGCTAGACACAGAGGTCAGCTCAAACGCTGCTCCCGCAAGGTTTTGCCCAATCTGAGGACAGGCAAGAACTATAAACAGGGCCTAACACTAGACATATTAATCTCAGGCAAGCACTGAATCTCAGGCTAGACACAGAGGTCAGCTCAAACGCTGCTCCCACAAGGTTTTGCCCAATCTGATTAAGTCCAGGCAATCCCAGGCGCCTTTCTCCATCAAGGATGCTTCTAGCGCTGCACAGACACCAGTAGATCCTTGTGAGGTTTCTGCATCTACTCAGGAGTCTGCTCCTCAACACAGCCCAGTTTCTATTTTCTGTGCTACTCATTCTCAGCCCTGGTCCCTGGTTTCTCCTCCTTTTTTTTTTTTGATAAGAAAGCCACATGCATAAAGTCCTCTCCAGGGGGACAAAGTGGCCTCTTGTGTTTACCCATCTTGTGGACACCTTAGCTGTCAGCTATTAAGGAAAGCTCTAGATCCACCCACATCTTCAACTCCCAAGGGCACAGGAGAATAGCACAGGTTTACTGCTTTCTCTGAAAGAAAAAGAAGGAAGAAGGAAAGAAGATGGGTGCAGGTGAAGGTATTGCCCTGAGGGAAAAGCAGGGCAGAAAATCCACTGATATTAATGGTCCAAGCACTGAGGTGAACCTGAGTCAGGATCCACAGGATGTAGGGGTCCCACCCCTCTCCTAAAGGGCGACAGGTGCCTGAATTGTAATTTTCATAAAGAATCCTGGGAGAAAATATCAAATCCAGCCTTCTGAGAGAGTCCCCAGAAAGGAGTCATCGGTTCTGTCTTGGGGAACATCAAGATAGACATTCACACGGAAGTAAAATTTGAAGACTTTCTAGACTTTCCAGTTTTATTAAATAGTGGTAACAGTGTTTTCCACCCTGGGACTTCCCTGATGGTCCAGTGGCTAAGACTCCATGCTTCCAGTGGAGGGGGCCTGAGCTCAATCCCTGGTCAGGGAACTAGATCCCACATGCCACAATGAAGATCAAAGAACCCACACAGCCAAATAAATAAATAAATACAATAAACAAATAACAATAATGCTTTCCATCTTTGCTGCACTTTCTGGTTTACAAAGTGTCTCCTGGACTTTATTCTCTTTGATGTATTCAGGCATGTATTCCCTCACTTAGTGACTGAGCCCTGTGTGTGCCAGGCAAAGCTCTAAAGATGAAAACCACACAACCCTGGTCCTCTAAGAGTTCACCTCTAGTAGGACTGAAAGCCAAGAAAACAAGTGATAGCGAGGCCAAGTTTCTGTCCCAAAGTGGAAATTAATGTGGTAGCCAAAAGGGGTGTGAATTTTATTTTAACCATGGGTTGAGGGGGAAAGATTTGGGGACAGAGTGAAGAAGAGAACATTGGGGTATGCTAGGT
Source organism: Odocoileus virginianus (assembly GCF_023699985.2). NCBI lineage: Eukaryota > Metazoa > Chordata > Mammalia > Artiodactyla > Cervidae > Odocoileus > Odocoileus virginianus. The sequence continues at coordinate 46,054,083 of NC_069691.1, read as the reverse complement.
GTGAGCAGGAGGACCTGGGGTGTGACAGAAGGTTGATATGGAAAAGAACATTTTGGAACAATACCAGCAAAGGCAGAGACTGAACATAGTCAGAATATAGGGAAGAATTTGGGCAGAAGATGCAGGATCTCCTTTGGGGGTGATCCTGGGGTGAGAAATGCAGATGGAGGTGGGTATCAGAATTGCTTGAGGAACTCCTTCAGAATATTCCTGGTGAGAAAGAAAGAAAAGAAAGTGTTAGTCGCTCAGTCGTGTACAACTCTTTGCGATCCCACAGATTATAGCCCACAAGGCTCCCCTGACCAAGGGATTTCTTGGGTAATAATATTGGAGTGGGTTGCCATTTCCACCTCCAGGAGATCTTCCCTACCCAGGGATTGAACCCACATCTCCTGCATTGGAGGCAGATTCTTTACCACTGAGCCACATGGGAAACCCATCCACTGGAACAGCTACCATCAAAAAAAAAAAAAAATAGAAAACACCAAGTGTTGGCAAGGATGTAGAGAAAATGAAACCCTTGTGCACTGTTGGTGGGATTGTAAAATGAGGCAGTCAGATGGAAAACAGCATAGAGTTTCCTTTAAAAATCAAAAATAGAACTATTTTTAGATTCAGCAATTCCACTTTGGGGAATTCATCCAAAACACTCAAAACAAGATCTTGAAGAGATATTTGCACACTCAGGTTAATAACAGCATTATTCACAAAAGCCAAGCGATAGAAGCAACCTAAATGTCCATCGATGAATAAATAAACTAAATGTGGTAATGTATACACACAGTGGAAAGCTCTTCAGCCTTAACAAGGAGGGAAACTCTATCACGTGCTACAACATGGATGAATCCTGAGATATACGCTAAATGAAATAAACCAGTCACAAAAAGACAAACCCTGGGCTCCAATTCTGTATCCCTATCATCCATTGGCTCTGTTCTCCTGGAGGAATGGTCTGTATTGAAGAGGAAACGTTAAAATTTTACATCACCTCCTGCTCCTTCTGCCTCTGTAACTCAAGCTTGCTCCTTGCAATGTCTGGATCATGTAGGTCACGCAGTCTCAGAAAGTGGGGACTTACAATACTAGGAACTGGAGCTTATCTCACTCACCCTTGTCCTGCTCTTTGCAATTGCCCAACCCTGCAAACCTGCTTAAGCATGCCTGTCTGTAAAGGTCAGGCATCCCCCTCCCCATCTTGACTGCTGTTCCCACGCGCGTGAAACCGCTTGGTTTAAACCAGCCTATTAGCAGTTGTGTTGCCCACTATAGTAGGTTTATAAAAACTCTGCAACCGCTTCGTCTGGGGCTCAGAGCTCTGGGCCTGAGGGCATAACAAACCTGAGTTCTCCAACTCCCCGAGGGTGGTACTTGGTTTCTTGATTACTGGTTTCTGCAACAGTATCATCTTGCTGACCTTCATGGTAGAAAAATGGGCTTGGCTCCTCCAGACCTCATATTTGCATACCACCTCATTCAAAGGAAAAAAAAAAAATGCACAGGTTTTCCTTCCTCCAGCCTTCATACAGAGAAGTCCTGCATTTACTCCACTTGGATCAAATGGAACCAAACTCTGGGGTAAAGAAGTGCCCATACACGGAACAGCTTGGACCTCTGAGCCGATCTCTGTGACATGAGACAGAATTATGCTGACTGAGTCTAATCAGGAGCCCACCCCTTGGATGAGGGGCAGGGTAAATTTTACCCAAACTGCATAGCAAATACAAGGTAAGGAAGTGATTCTTCAAAGGAGATCTGCGGGCTGTGAGCAATGGGAGAGGGAAGGAATGGATGCTAGGTTAAGAAGCCACCTCTTGGATTTCCCTGGTTGTGCAGCGGATAAGAATCCGCCTGCCAATACAGGGGACATGGGTTCAATCCCTAGTGATCCCAAATGCCTCGGATCAGCTAGGCACATGCCCCACAACTACTGAGCCTGTGCTCTAGAGTCCCCGAGCCCCAACTATCGAGCCTGCGTGCTGCAACTTCTGAAGCCTGCACACCCTAGAACCCAAACGCCCCAACTACTGAGCCCAAGGGCCTAGAGCCATGCTCCACAAGAGAAAGCAGTGCAATGAGAAGCTTGCACACCGCAATGCAGAGTGGCCACCACTCACTGCGACTAAAGAAGGCCCGTGCACAGCAATGAAGACCCAGTGCAGCCATAAATAAATAAATAGTAAATAAATAATTTTAAAAAGAAGTCAACTCTGGGCCATGATAGAGAAACAGGAATAAGGAGTCATCAAAGATGGCCCCAAGATTTCTGGCGTGGCTAGCTGAGGACATTGACACTCTTAACAAAGACCAGAAATATAAAAGGAGAAGCACTTTTGAGGGTGGCACAGAGAGGTAAGGGGCACACATGAATTTGTTGTTGGAAAGAACCAGGAGACATGTCCCAGGGACAGAGGAACCTGGCAGGCTATAGTCCATGGGGGTCACGAAACAGTCAGGTATGACTTAGCAGCTAAACAAAGACAACAAAAGACAGATAGTTCTTTGATGCTTGATGGTCAGTTCTGGCTCTTCCCAGTAACCCCACACAAGTGAAACCATACCTAAATGATCCCACCATTTTCCATAACACTATGTCTCCTTAGAGTTCTGAAATACTCCATTATTGATTTGCCATTAGTGATTCCCTCTGACTGTGCTAAGTATTTCCTCTTCCTCTCTAGTACTATAACTTAGGACGATTCTCTGGAAATGGGGGTTGAGCAGGTGCAGATCTGAAGACAAAACATTCCTCTTCATGTGAGAAATTAATCTGTAGCTCTAATTGCCTCAAACTCTAAATGAAAAAAAAAAAAAAATCTGCCTTCTCCCAGCATTCAAAATAGAACACAGGCTTTATCTGAATAAAGAAAATAATCTGTCAGGGGGAAAAAAAGGACTTAAGCTGCTAAAATGTCAATCTTACCACATTGTTAAGAAAAGCAACTTTAATTACATTCACATCTACATAGAATGATTTCTTTTGAGTGGTGCACCCAGGAGCCTAAAGGTCTAAGATTTGAGAATTGACAAGGTACCTTAAACAAAGGCAATGGGGAAAGAGCAAAGTATAATGGGGGAGGGGCATGGTTTCAGAATTGGAGGCTTTGTGTCCTGGAGTCAGCCAGCCATTAAGTCCTTTAGGACCCCTGTCACATCTGTACTGTAGTTCTGTCACATGTGATAGAAGGTTGTTGCTGTTTTAGTCACTAAGTCATGTCCGACTCTTTTGCGACCCCATGAACTGCAGCCCGCCAGGCTCCTCTGTCCATGGGATGTCCCAGCCAAGAATACTGGAATGGGTTGCCATTTCCTTCTCCAGGGGATCTTCCCAACCTAGGGATCAAACCCGGGTCTCCTGCATTAGAGGCAGATTCTACACTGCTGTCCCACCGGGGAAGCCCCGTGATAGAAGTGCCAAGGTGTAAATGTTCTCAAGTTGCCTTTCGCATCTATGAAAACATCACAGAAAGTTGAGTCTAGACTCTTCCCCCACCCCAATACTTATTTTATCGTGTAGAACACAGCCTTACTGGTTTTTCTATATCCCTAGAACTATACAGAAAAATGACCTGGAATTTTCCAATTCACAGATATCCAAAAAGAGGCTAAGGAAGGGGTCCCACCTGAGATGATCCAGAAAATCAATGGTGACTCAGAACTTGATGGACGAATACCATATTTTGCTCCAGAAGCCAGGCCAAAGAACTATTAACTAAAAACAAAAAGCAGCGGAACTTGCCTGGTGGTCCAGTGGCTAAGACCCTGGGCTCCCAATGCAGGGGGCCTGGGTTCAATCCCTGGTCAGGGAACTAGATCCCACATGCTGCCACTAAAATTCCTGAATGCTGCCACTAAAACTTAGTACAGCCAAATAAATGAATAAGTATTAAAAAATAACAAATAAAAGGCAGCTTGTTCTTACTTCAGGGAAAATGAGTCTACCCTCATCCATCTTCATGTTTCCCACCCTTTGTCCTCCCCAGAAAAAACTGGGGGAGAAACATAAGTCAAGTGCCTCGCAGTAGGGAAGGCACCAAGGATGCTGGCTTCTGAGGCGGTGACACAGGGGAACGTGGTCTGGCACAGGGCAGCCCTTAGCCAAGCAGTTGCTCTGTACCAGGGTGCGTAAACAAGCACTGGGGGGGAAGATTTCACAACTCAACAGACTGACTGCTTCAATGAGCTCCAAGGGTTGTACCGCAAGAGCCAGCGGCTGACAGGCAGCCAGATGCAGACGTTCCCTGCTCAAGTTTAGGCTGCTGCATTAGCATTGCGTTGGGTTTACCTGGTGGCTCAGAGAGTAAAGAATCCACCTGCAATGTGGGAGACCTGGGTTTGATCCCTGGGTCAGGAAGATCGTTAGAGGAGGGCACGGCAACCCACTCCAGTATTCTTGCGTGGAGAATCCCCATGGACAGAGGAGCCTGGTGGGCTGCAGTCCCTGGGGTCGCAAAGAGTCGGACACGACTGAGCTCCTAAGCACAGCATACATCCCTTCTCCAGTGGATCTTCCCGACCCAGGGTTGAATCGGGGTCTCCTGCATTGCAGCAGGAGATACCTCTTTACCAACTGAGGTATCAGGGAGGCCTACACATATATAATCATTGCAGAAGGCTCTACCCTTTTCCCAGTGTCAGTCTGATTACTTACCTACTGGCCTTTTCACTTCTTACTTTCTATTCAAGAGCAAAACCATTTGAGGAACTCAAATGGTTGATCAGTGTATGTCTTCCCACTCCTGCATTCATCTCCGGAGAGTTCTAGGAGTATTAAGAAATAGCTGGAGAAAACAAAAACGATGGTGGACCCCAGAAATCTATTGAGGCAGCTCCAAAGAAGACATACAAATGGCCAGTAGGCATAGGAAAAGATGCTCAGCAATCACTAATTGTTAAAGAAACGCAAATGAAAACTGCAATGAGGTACCACCTCACACCAGTCAGAATGGCCATCATTAAAAAGTCTACAAGTAACAAATCCTAGAAAAGCTGTGAAGGAAAGGCAACCCTCCTACACCGTTAGTGGAAATGCAAATTGGTGCAGCCACTATGGGAAACAGTATGGAGGTTTCTCAGAAAACTAAAAATAGAATTACCATATGATCCAGCAATTCCACTCCTGGAAATATACCCGGACAAAACTATACTTCAATATGATACATGCACCTCTGTGTTCATTAGCATCACTTTTCAGAATAGCCAAGACATGGAAACAACTTTAAATGTCCATCAACAGATGAATGGATAAAGAAGATGTGGTACATGTATACAACGAAGCCATAAAAAGAATGTCATTTGCAGCAACAGCCAGCTGTACTCTCTGGGTACAGCAAGAGAGTCATAAGTGAAGTAAGTCAGAAAGAGAAAGACGAATACCATATGATATCACTTAGATGTAGAATCTAAAACATGACACAAATGAACTCAAAGACAAAAGAGAAACAGACTCACGGATGTAGAGGACAGACCTGGGGTTGCCAAGGGGTGGAGGAGGGAGAGGGATGGATCAGGAGCTATGAACCAACTATCACATTTAGGATGGATAAACAGCAAAGTCCCACTGTGCAGGGATTTTAATAACCAGGAATTATCACTCAGCATTCTCTGATAAACCATAATGGAAAAGAATATTAAAAAAGAATGTATATATGTGTACAACTGAGTCTCTTTGCTATTCAGAAGAGATTGGCAAAACATTGTAAATCAACTACAACTTTAAAAAAAGTCTAGAAAAAAAGAAAAAAAGAAATCCATCAAGGCAGGAAATTGCAACTAAATTGCCATTTTTTAAACAGTGGTCTGGCCAGGTGCAGCACACTCTGACAGGAATATTCCAGGCTAAGTCCAACTTCCATGTTCAGGCTAAGTCCAGCTTCCATAAGGACCATGCTTGGACCAAAATTTCACGTGCAGAAGTCAGAAGGTTCCAGCTGGTCAGTGTACAAGAACACCTGAAGTGGCTCTCTCACTTGGGGCATTAATGAAGACAACAGAAAGATGGAGTGGAGTCTGACCCGTGGAATAAGGGCTGCCCAGGTCCCTTACAGTTAACTTAAATATAATTCTACAAGGGACAACAATAAGAAGTGTACAGCAGAGTTCTGATGCTCACTTCCAATCTCCCCTCATTGGAGAACAGGTGAAAAGCCTTCTTCAAAGGTGACGGGAACTGCCTTTGTCTGGTTCAGTGGGGAATGTCTTCTTGTGTGATCCCGGCTAGGCCGATCCTCTGCATCTCAGGCTGTTCTTGTTCCAGGCCGTTCTGTGCCGGAATGGTTATTTCCTGATATCAGCGTCATTACCACTAATTTCAGAAAACGCCTGTCTCTTAGCCTCAGGTTTTCTAAAGAGTCTTCATGCATTGTACTTACGGAAGAATGCTTGTTTTTCTCCAGGATTCTCTGTTGAATGCCTATTTGCCAGCCATTTATCACCACGGGACTGGCTTTTTCTCCTCCATGACCGTGGCTTTCTGTCTCTCCCTGAATACCCCTGTCTGAAACCTCTGGGTTGCCCCCAAAAAAATCCTCGAGAAAGATAGGACATTTAGAAGCTTGCTCCTTTTGATAGGAATAATAATTTTGGTAAATCCACACAGAAATGTTTCTCTTCCCCACCTCTGCAAAATCATTGCTGGCTTGCTACTTCTGGCACACCCTCCCTGCCCACGGAAGCCCTAGATTTGATTCTTTTTTTGGAACATTTTAAATTTTATTTCTTTATTTCATATTTGGTTGTGCTGGGTCTTGGTTGCTGTGAGTGGGTTTTCTCTAGTCGTGGCGAGTGGGGCTAGTCTCCCGTTGGCGGCGCACGGTCTTTTCGTGGTGGTGGCTTCTGTTGTTGAGAGCATGAGCTCCAGGGCACGCAGGCTCAGTAGTTTTGATGCATAGGCTTAGTTGCCCCCACAGCATGTGGAATCTTCATAGACCAGGGATCAATCCTGTGTTCCCTGCATTAGCAGGTGGATTCTCAACCACTGGACCACCAGGGAAGTCTGCTAGATTTGATTCTTTGACCATTTCACATTCTCTGTTGTGTGAGAACAAATTTACCAGATTTGCCCCCAGCCAAACTGGATTCTCCTTGCATTCTGACTATAATAAAATACCTCTATTGTATCAAGAACTCAATTAAGAACTGAAACATTTCAAGGATACATGAGCTTTAAAAAACGAATCATATTTTTTTGCCTTTATAGATTTTCACTTTCTAAGGATTGGTTGAGGGTGGGTTACCATAGTTGGAAACTGTATTTGATGATCAAATGTATGTAAATAACATAATATATTCCCCCTGTTTTGGTTTAGATCTCAATCTGAGCAACCTTATTACGATCCTACAGGAAAGTTTGGACCCTGAGTCTATAAAACAGTATTTTTACCAAAATATACATGATGGGGATTTCCCTGGAAGTTCAGTGGTTAAGATTCTATGCTGCCAAGGCAAGGGGGGTAGATCCTATCCCTGGTCAGGGAACTAAGATCCCATATGCTGTGTGATGTGGCCAAAAAATATTTTTAAAAAAGAGAGAAACAAAATACATCTGATGTTCCCATAAAAAGGTGAAAATGTTGGTCGTTCAGTTGTGTCTAGCTCTTTGCAACCCCATGGACTGTAGCCCACCAGGCTCCTCTGTCCATGGAATTCTCCAGGCAAGAGTACTGGGGTGGGTGCCATTCCCTTCTCCAGGGGATCTTCCCCACCCAGGGATTGAAAATGAGTGGATATATGTGTGTATATACATATATATGATTCATTTAGGTGTGCAGCAGAAACTAACACAACATTATAAATCAACTGTACTCCAATAAATTTAAAAAAAAAAAAAAAACAGAAAAAGAACTGGCTCTCAGAAAGAAAAGGAAATAATCAAAATGGACAGGGCTTGCTGACCATGGAATAGTTCGGCTTCTCTCTTTGAAACATCCAGGGAAGTCTTACACATCCCAGAGAGAGAAGCTGACTTGCCCGCAGGTTCCCATAGGAAATGAGGGATGAGCCCCATCGTGCCTCAAGGGCAAACACCCAGAAGATGCAAAGCCCCCAAATACAAACCAGCTGCAAGGAAACAGTCCTTCAGATGGTGAGGTCTAATTACCCAAGGCAAGTGGTCAAGATCATTCTTCCAAATAAAAAATGTTTTCTCTCTCCAGGCTCAGCCTTTCTGAGGACACGGGCTGGCTGCACAACCATCAGCCAGAATGCTGTCTGATGAGACACTCAACAAATGTCTGCTGAGGACCTACCAGATTGGGGTTTGCCTAGAGAGGTGACATTACTGGCTCCCTTCAGGATTCAACCAGCTTATGCACACAGATGGGGTCACTGAGACCACTGTTTGCTCTCCAGAGTAAGTTCATTTGTTTCTCCCGGACTGATCCACAAACAGTGGCTTCTTGCAGTGATGAGCAGGGCCTCTGTGCTCCATGACCCAGGCTGGATGCACTTGGCTCCACCCTCAGAGAGCTCGCATAGAAAGATCTTCAGTGCCAGCCTTCTTTCTCCCTCTGTTTGCCACTGGATCACCAGAAAAGGCAGATGGCGCTCTGCAAACACATCCATAAACTAGGCAAATGTGAACCGTGTTGATAATGGAAATCCAGCATTGGGCACACTAGCCCTTGGGGACTGCTGGGTGGGAATGGGAGGCCAGCTTCAGGTCCGCATGAAGAACATCCTCAACAGTGACAAGGATGCCCCACTGAGCCAGCCTCCCCCAGCAGCACCAGCTGTGAAAACTCTCCATGCCTCAATCTCCGCATCTTTAAAAATAAGTGATGCTTGCTTCCTCCTAAGTTGGAGATGAGCATAAAGAGAGATGGCTGTTTTAGCACCGTGCTTGCCACAGAGCGGGCTTCCTGGATGGCTCTGTGGTAGAGAATCTGCCTGCAAAGCAGGAGACGTGGGTTCGATCCCTGGGTTGGAAAGATCCCCTGGAGAAGGAAATGTCAACCCACTCCAGTGCTCTTGCCTGGAGAATCCCATGGACAGAGGAGCCTGACAGGCTACATACAGTCCATGGGATCGCAAAGAGTTAGACACAACTGACTGACTAAGCAGCAACAGCTGCCGTCAGTAATATTGCAGAAGAGAGTCCAGCGTGGGTGGGGGTAGACTCAATTTTACTGACTCCAAAGCCACGTTCCCTGCAGGGACTCTGAAACATGGAGTCTAGCTACATCATTTCTTTATGGGCGTCTGCATCACCCCATGTCCACTCAGCCAACATTCACGGGACATGGACCACGTCCAAAGCATTGGGCACCAAGTATCAACAGTGGGGGGTTTTAACCACAAAGGCTGGGCAAGTTCATTTACACCCAGCCAGTGTGGCTGTGGTGCTAATGACCCCGGGAGGGGGACACAGAACAGCCTACACACACTGATCAAACGAAGACTTGTTTTCTGTTTCTGCCTTTGGGGGTTATCTAAGGGATTGGCAGGTCTTTAAATCACTCCAAGCTGCTTGACCATGACGCCAGACCTGCTACCCAAAACACTCTGCCAAGCGTGATGCTTGTTTATCCAAACAAGGTTTAAAAAAATCTTTCCTTCAATTTCCACTCTATTTCCTAATCGAGAAATGCATAATCCCAGGAGAAAGCCAGCTCTCATTTCTCTATCTTTTTCTGTCTCTCTCCCCTCCACCCACCCACTCTGTCTCCTTCTGTCTCCCTTGATCTCCTCCCTCCCTCTTTCCCTCTCCCCACACCCCCTTCAGCTTTTATCATTTTAAGCTGTATGCATGCCATTCTTCAGGGGATTAAAGTCAAATTTAGTCTCCAGCAATTGTTATTACCTACCCCTTGGCTTATGAGATGCATTTGCCTGCATTTGTAATGCATCAATAACTTCCACTCTCCTCCACTTGTAAACAATGCATTATATTAAATAGCCTGTGTCTAGCCTTGTACTGAAACAGACGATAAATTAGGACTTCCAGTTCTTGGTTTTTACTGATTCCTAAACCTGCCAGTTACATGCCTGTCCGCCCCACTGAACATTCTCTCTAAAGCTGAGAATGCACAAAGCCCTTGTTCATCGTTCTCCTGTCTCCATCACTGCTGCCGGCTGTCAGTTTCACACCACCAAGCAGATTGTAATTGGCAGGATGAGGTGCAGAAATAGGGAATGGTTCGAATATGTGGTTCTCACCACACACACACACACACACACACACACACACACACACAGTCTTTCTGGCTTATGATATTCTGCAAATTTAGGGACAGATATGTGAAGACTCTAATCAGGACCCACAAGGACTGCCCTCATTCGTTAGCCCCTGGGTTGGAAGCAGAGAATGGGAACACGGTGTAATCAACACCTATGCCATCCTAAGCTAGAGCAAGGTCTGTCGGATCCGGATCCCGGATGGATGCTGCTTTGGGAACATGCCCCGCTGGGAGCCAGCCCTGGTGCTTTGTTGGGCGGCTGCCCTGGGATTTGAGATCTGCAAGCTTCCTGAGAGGCATAACTGTCTTGCTCATCCTTGAGGGAGGTCCAGGAGCAAGGAGCAGAATCTAGCTTTGGGGAATGCCAGGTAGTTTTGATGGATCTTTTCCTTCCTGGAAATGAAAAGTCAACATCAATCTTCCCCTGAGGTGTATTGCAATGCCCACCATTTTTATACAAATCCAAACTTTGCCCAATTGGATCACTTAGAGCAGGGTTTCTCGGGACTTCCCCGGCAGTCCAGTGGTTGGGACTTCACCTCCCAGTGCAGCAGGTGCGGGGTCAATCCCTGGTCAGGGAGCTGAGATCCCACCTACCTCACAGCCAAAAAAATCAAAACCTAGAAACAGAAGCAATATCGTAACAAGTTCAATAAAGACTTTAAAAATGGCCCACATCAAAAAAATCTTTGAAAGAGCCTCGGCTTTTTCTCGTGATATTCTAAACGAGATAATTCTTTGTAGTGAGGACTGTCCTGGGCATTTTCAAATGTTGAACAGCATCTCAGGCATCTACTTACTAGACACCCGGAGCAACACATCCTGATTCCAAGACTATCAAAAATGTCTCTAGACCTTGCCGAATGGCTCCTGCAGGCAGAATCAGCTTCCGTTGAGAAGCGAGACAACTTACATTTAGTCCTGACATCTGTCCGGAGTTGAAAATTTTCAGACCTAATAAAAACAAGAGAGTTCCTCTACTCCTCTGCTTCTCAAAGTGTGGTCCTCCTGACCAGCATCACCTAGAAACTTGTTAAAAATGCAAATCAGGGAGCCCCACCCAGACTGAGTCAAAAATCCTGGGATGAGGCCCAAGCACTCTGCTTTAATAAGCCTTCCAGGTGATCTGGACTAGAGTTAAATGTTGTGGCAGTCTGAACACGAGCTGGAAAACAATTCCCAGACATGGAGTACTGCAGAAAGGAGTGAGTTTACTAAGAACAGAGAGCAGAGATAACTTGGGCGCTGAGAGCCCAGTGGGTCCAACTTCTGACAGATCAGGGAGAGTCACCAGAACATTGTCAGAACAGCGGGTGGCTCACGAAGAGCCGATGCTTTTCACGGGTTAGTAGCCAGTTTTTATTGCCTCAAGACAGAGAAAATTCCTGCCGAAAGGGTGGTGTTAGGTGACTGGTGAGTACTGGGGGCGGGCATTTTTGACTAATAGGGGATCAGGAAACCTGCTGGTGATAATCAGAGAGGCTTTTGGCAACAGTTACAAAGTGGTTCAGTCAGTTCCAGAGATGACCTTCTTTCTGGGCTCAGCTTCTGTGGCCCTCCGGCAAGGCCTCACACTTGTGGCCTTGGCTCAGTCACTTCACTTATATCCAACTCTTTGAGACTCCATGGACTGTAGACCACCAGGCTCCTCTGTCCATGGGATTCTCCAAGCAGGAATATTGAAGTGTGTTGCCATCTTCTTCTGCAGGGAATCTTCTCAACCCAGGGATTGAACCTCTTACCTCTCCTGCATTGGCAGGCGGGTTCTTTACCACTAGCACCACCTGGGGAGCCCCAGCCTTGGGCTAGGACTCCACATTAAAGTTTGAGAACTACTGTGCTATTTCAACACTCAGCTTGTACAGATAGAAACACTGAGACCCAGAGAGGTGACGTTACTGCCCCGAAGTCACAGACTGTAGACTCAGATTGAGATCTACTGGAGATTCAGATCTTCTACTGCCCAGACCTTTACTTACTCCATTTGAGAGATGGTCTATTGATTAAGCTGAGATTGGATTCAACTGCTTTTTCCGGTGAGACTCGCCTCCTGCCCAGCAGGGGTCTGTGGCAGCACCCATGGTGTGAGTGTGGGTCTGTGTAACTTTGCGGATGATCTCTGTGTTTGTGTCTACATGTGTGCCAGCCCTGTGTGTGTGCAGAAATTCACAAAGGAGAGAGGGTAAGGTTCCCATCGGGCGGCCCGGCTCGGGCTCTCAGGCCCCCATCTCTGAGCACAGAATCAGTAACCTGTGACAGCCTCTGGCAGCTTGTCCTGCAGTGTGAGGGCCAGTGGCAGGCGTGAATTTTCTAAGGCAGACTTCAGCAGGCAGAAACTGACATGTCCCTTCTTTCAGATGGGATGACAATGAAAATTCATCTCTTGGCCTTCCAGAAAACACATATGTTAATCCAGGGTCAATAGATTGACTATTTTTGACTGAAATTCAAACTGCCTTTGTGATTTTTATCCCTCACAGAACCGATCAATTGCTAGGATGAAAAACCATTATTTTTACATCAGATGGACAGAGCCCCTGGCCCCTAGTCTTGTGTGAACATTAATAGTTTGAAAATAAAAATCAGATTTGGGGCATGGGCCACCAGTTCCCCTTGCTTAGCCCTGCAACAAACCTTTCTCTACTCCAATAAATATATGTATATATCAGTTTTTCTAGGTCAGAAGAAGCACTGAACCATTGTCCAATTTAAATCCTGATTTTAGTCAAGCATAGATGTATTGGGGCGGGGGGCTTCCCTGGGCGCTCAGCAGTAAAGAACCCGCCTGCCAATGCCGGAGATGCAGATTCAGTGCCTGGGTTGGGAAGATCCCCCGGAAAAAGAAATGATAACCCACTCCAGTACTCTTGCCTGGGAAATCCTACGGACAGAGGAGCATGGTAGGCTACAGTCCATGGTGTCACAAAGGGAAGGACATGACTTAGAGAATAAACAACAACAACAGATGTATTGGGGTGGCTGTAGAAATCCATTCAGGAGATAGGATGGCTCGGGCTGCAAATTCACAACAGTGCTTGGGAGAGAACCTGGATCCCTGACTGCAATAAACGGTTACCCACTTACATTCAAAGACTCTCTCTTTGGCCAAATTTAACCAGGTTTCTCTGAGACCTCCGCTCAGCTAGGCCCAAACTTGGGCTTCCATCTCTGTCCTTACGGATCCAGTTTTAGCAGCAATCCTGCTCCGTCAGTTTGGAGTGAATCCCTACCTTCAAAATCTGATCAAATTTCCTTGTCCCCACCAAGCCCCCGAGTGATATCCGCTCACCCCAGCCTGCCTTCAGCAATGACCCTCTTAGGACAGTTTAGCAAGAACCCAGCTCTTCCTGATGTTTTCTTTTAGGAATTTTCCTCCCACTGACCTTCCCCATCAACTGTCCTCCTTGGTTAGAAATCCCTACTTCTCCTTCTTGTTTTCAAAGCTGAACCCAGTCTCTCTCTCATCCTGCAAAACCCCACTGTTAATCAGCTGCACCACAATAAAAAATGTTTTCGGTGTTAAAAATAAATACATAAGTGGAATTTTAAAAAAAAAACCCACTGTAATAACCCCTTTGAATAAAGCTTTCCTTATCATCACCAACAAGTGTCATGAATAATTTTTCTTTAACAGATCACATGTCAGTCATGATTTATCCATTGTGAATGATGAAACAGGCTCTTCCTTGATGGATACCTGGGGTGGGGGGAAGGTTGGTCCTTGGACTTAGGTTCTGGTAACAACTATGAAAAGCTTGGCTGTGGAGATAAGATGAGGCCACGCTTCTCTACCCAGCCTGGTGGCTCAGTGGTAAAGCACCCTCCTGTCAGTGCAGGAGATGCAAGGGATGTGGGTTCGATCCCTGGGTCCGGAAGATCCCCTGAAGTAAGAAACGGCAACCAACTCCAGCATTCTTGCCTGGAAAATTCCATGGACAGAGGAACCTGGCAGGCTACAGTCCATGGGGCCGCAAAGAGTTAGACATGGCTGAGCACACACAGACACAAACACAGACACACTTCCCTATCTAGGACTCAAGACTTCTCTGAGCCCCCAGAAATGGAAAGATTCCACTTCTGGGAAAGGAATACTCAACAGATCGGATGAGAGAGGCCTGAGAAGAAATGGGTCAAATCTGGAAAACTAAATAGAACATTGGACCATATGAAATGATCTTCTTATAATCAAAAATGGTAGAAAGTTGACAAGTTCCTGGGTTCAACGTCTTAGCTTTCTTGAGTCTCTTAATAGCTCACTTGTGAATACCCACTGGGTTTCCAAGGATTCAAGGCGTGTCTTAGGAGAGGGAAGGAAGAGGACACAGATGGCATCAAAGGGCTTAAAATCAAATTCAGGGCTCAGAAAACTGAGTTTGCTCTTGCCTTACTCCTCAGTCAGAAAACTCAGAATGCAAATCTATATTTCCCCTATAGCTGCTGATTTTACAGGGAAGTTTTCTTAACACCAGAAGTTATATCTTGATTTAAGAAAAGAAGAAAATGGTGGTCTCTAGTGATAATTTTCTGGAGAAGGCAATGGCACCCCACTCCAGTACTCTTGCCTGAAAAATCCCATGGACAGAGGAGCCTGGTAGGCTACAGTCCATGGGGTCGCTAAGAGTCAGACACGACTGAGCGGCTTCACTTTCACTTTTCACTTTCATGCACTGGAGAAGGAAATGGCAACCCACTCCAGTGTTCTTGCCTGGAGAATCCCAAGGACAGCGGAGCCTGGTGGGCTGCCGTCTATGGGGCCGCACAGAGTCAGATACAACTAAAGTGACTTAGCAGCAGCAGCAGTGATAATTTTCACTTAGTAAGTATGTTTGTCTATTTTTAAATCATTTATATTTCTGGCAGGTGAAAGCCATCTATAAGAAAAACAACACTGGAAAGGATAAATGAGGAATTGCAGATTAACAGATACATGACACTATATGTAAAATAAACAACAAGGACCTACTGTTATAGCACAGGGAACTATATTCAATATCTTGTAATAACTTATAATGAAAAAGAATCGGAAAAATAGATATGTTTATCTGTACAGCTGAATCACTTTGCTCATACCTGAAACATTATAATAAATCAACTATACTTCAATTAAAAAAATGCAAATGAAAAATAATAAAAGGAAGAAAGAAAGAAATTGGATTCCCAGGTGGCTCAGCGGTAAAGAATCCACCCGCCAATGCAGGAGACGCAAGTTTGATCCCTGACTGAGGGATCACACATGCTGAGGAGCAGCTAAGCCCGTTGTTGTGGTTGTTATTGGTTAGTTGCTAAGTCGTGTCTGATTCTTTGGGACCCCATGGACTGTAGCCCACCAGGCAAGATTTCCCAGGCAAGAATACTAGAGTGGTTGCATTTTTCATTTCCAGAGGATCTTCCCAATCCAGGGATCAAAGCCACATCTCCTGCATATATATTATATATTTTATATATTTATATAAATATATATACTTTAAGGAATAACTACAGCTGTCAACCAGCTGTATCCAGTCTCTGGAGAGGATGAGCGCCCCCTAACGGAGCAAACAATTACAGACATTCTCCTCCATCAGGCACAGGGCAGATGGGAGGTCAGAAAAGGATTCCAGAGTTTCCTTCCACTGCTCCAAGTCTCAGATTCTTCCTTAAGTCATTTTCTAGGACTTGCAGGAAGAAGCTCACCTTACCTAAGAATCTGGACCAACACCCTTAGGAAGTGATGCAGGATAAATATTTAAGGCTGATGGAAATGCCACACTTGAGCATACGAACAAGAGCACAGTTTACAGTAAATATGGAGGAACTTGAAAGATTCCAAGAGCTTTTACTCATTGTATGTGAATTATACATTAAACTGATGTGAGTGAGGGGGGGTGGGCCCTCTTCAGTAAACAGGTGAAGCTAGTTGGCTCATAGGAGACCGAGGTGAAATGAATTTGCATTATATAAGAACACCTCTTGATGTGTGAAGGTCTTAATGCTGCTACAGAAATTCTGGGCTCATGAGGTTTGAACCACTCAAAGTGTCCTGACTGCCGTCACATGAGACAAAGATGAGGGTACCTACTCACCAAGAGAGCTGGGTTGTTGTGCCAAACAACCCAACAAGCTTGTGACTGAGATGCTAAAGACTACTGGGTCTGACACCAAGTCAGCTAAATCTGAATCTCCTGGGAATCAAGCCCAGAAATCTGAATTTCCACAAATCACCTTCCCCATCCCATGACGCTAGTTGAGATATTCCTAGGACCATTTAAGATATACCAGGAGGGAATTCCCTGTAGGTCCAGTGGTTAAGACACCACCCTTCCAATGCCTGGTGGGGGTGGCGGCACAGGATTGATGAGGTTGGGGTACTAAGATCCCATGTGTCACACGGTGAGGCCAAAAACTAATAAAAGTGCTCAGAAATTTTAGCTGTATTTATTTACTATCATTTATGAGAATCCATAATATACAAAGCAAAGAGGGGAAGGGGTGAAAAAAAGAATAGGGAAAAGAACAAAATAACCCCCTACTTTCAAGCAAATTATATCTAGTGAGGTTACATTTAAATTTTTCCTATAAACTGCTCAGGAAAAAAATCTCAACTTTCTTTCTGGGTTCATGAAGGTGCTATCAGCCTGAGTCAAAACCACATCAAAACCCTTGATCTTATTCAGAAGGCAACTTTATAAGTCAGAGGTGGGAAATCAGGGAATATATATGAGCACAAAAGCTAACCCTCCTTTGAACCATTCTAGGTAATATGAGTTTCTTTAAACTACCAATTGTTGACCAAGAGTTTACCAGCCTTTGTCCCATCCCTCACACTGAGCTTTTGCACCAATGTGTTCGATATCAGAAAGCATTACAGCCTTAAGAAACATACAAGGGTGCTCTTGGCTACTGTTTATGGATAGCCTTCAAATTCCCCTTTACGGGATGGTAGCTCCTAGGATCCTGTATCTATGCCAATTATAGGAGAGCAGGGGTAAAGGCAACCTTCTCAGACCAGACCCCATCAAAACCCATCCCCTTGGGACTTCCCTGGTGATCCAATAGTTAAGAGTCCCCTCTTCCAATGCAGGGATGCAGCAGGCACGGGGTTCGATCCCTGGTCAGGAAACTAAGATCCCTCACGCTGTGTGGTGTGGCCAAAAAACAAAACAAAAAAAGAACAGAAACAAAAACCCCATCCCCTCTGAAGGAAAAACATTCTCCAAAGGATCTTCCCAACCCAGGGATTGAATCCAGGTCTCCTGCATTGCAGGTGGGTTCTTTACCATCTGAACCATCCAGGAAGCCCACCCACTATAAAAGCACCTCTGATTCTCTGTGCCAAGGGAAGAATATCATGAACAGCTATTTTTCAAAATTATAGCTGATTCCAAAATCATATCTTGGGGCTCTAACTGCACAATGCTTCAGAGAAATCACGCCATCCAAATTAAGCCAGGGAAAGCTTAAAAACTTTACCCCTGCCCTCAGTTGAACTTCTCCTTTACCTGTATCCATTCTAGAGGTAAGCAGAGAACACTTCCATAGTTGATATAAAACAACTCAAAGCCGATTTCCCCTCTTTCTGATTCAAAGTCAATTGGAGTTGATGAGCAAGAGTTTTAATTCAAAAGTCCTCTTAGGACACGTGCACCCCAATGTTCATCGCAGCACTGTTTATCATAGCCAGGACATGGAAGCAACCTAGATGCCCATCAGCAGACAAATGGATAAGGAAGTTGTGGTACATATACACCATGGAATATTACTCAGCCATTAAAAAGAATTCATTTGAATCAGTTCTAATGAGATGGATGAAACTGGAGCCCATTATACAGAGTGAAGTAAGCCAAAAGGATAAAGACCATTACAGTATCCTAACACATATATATGGAATTTAGAAAGATGGTAACGATAACCCCATATGCAAAACAGAAAAAGAGACACAGATGTATAGAACAGACTTTTGGACTCTGTGGGAGAAGGCGAGGGTGGAATGTTTCAAGAGAACAGCATCAGAACATGTATATTATCTAGGGTGAAACAGATCACCAGCCCAGGTTGGATGCATGAGACAAGTGCTCGGACCTGGTGCACTGGGAAGACCCAGAGGGATCGGGTGGAGAGGGAGGTGGGAGGCGGGGATCGGGATGGGGAACACATGTAAATCCATGGTTGATTCATGTCAATGTATGACAAAACCCACTCCAAATTGTAAAGTAATTAGCCTCCAACTAATAAAAATAAATAAATAAATAAAAATTTTTTTAAAAGAAAAAAAAAAAACAATGTAAAATTACTCTCTTACAGTTCTGACAGTCAGAAGTCTATGATGGGTCTCACGGGGCTAAAATCAAGGTGCTGGAATGGCTATGTTTCTTCTGGAGGCTTTAGGTGAGGCTTCTATTTCCTCACCTTTTTCAGCTTCTAGAGTCAGCCTGCAGTTTTTGGCTCATGGCCCCTTTCTCCATCTTCAAAGCCATTGAGGGCAAATTGAGTCCTTGTTATGCTGCATCACTCTAATTCTGGCTCTTATGCCTTCTACTTCCATTTCAAAAGACTTGTGATTAGATTCAACCCATCCTGATAATCCAGGATTTCAGCATCTGAAGGTCAGGTGGTTAGCAATCTTAATTTCAGCTGAAGCCAACCTTAATCACCTCTTGCCATGTAGGTGACATATTCACAGGTTCCAAGGATTAGGACACAGACATTTTTGGAGGACCATTATTTTGCCTACTATGTCAAGCTTTAACAGAACTGTAAAATGCTACTTACCTCTCTCATCATCCATCACTTCTAAGCCTTCTATTCTATATATCAGCCATCAGATGAATGTTTCCAAAGGTTCTGGGTTTCTCTCAAGCTGTTACTCAGGTAAATGTGATAAACACAGACCCTGATTCATAGATTACATTCTACTTTCAATTGTTTTCACTTTTTTCTACCATCTCCTGATATTTGGAAATAAAAAGTCTCTGTTCCCATTATCTATTGCTGTGTAACAAACCACTTAGTGGCTTAAAAAAAAAAAAAAAAAAGTCCTCTTAGTAAGATTACAGACTTCATAGAGCATAACTATAAGTGGGAGCTACTGAATAAGCTGAAATAACAACTTTATCACCTTGGCTAACTATGTCAAGAAGAAATTTACATCAAGAGTTTCTAAGGAGGAACAATGGGCTTCCCTGGTGGCTCAGTAGTAAAGAATCCACCTGCCAATGCAGGAGAAATAGGTTCGATCCCTGGTCCAGGAAGATCCCCTGGAGAAGGAAATGGCAACCCACTCCAGTATTCTTGCCTGGAGAATCCCATGGAGTATGGCATGCAGTCTAACTACAGTCCCTGGAGTCACAAAGAGTTGGAAACAACTTAGTGACTGAACAACAAGAAGGAGGAAGAACAATGGTTGGATAATGCATCAGATAAATGGCAACTCTTTACCTAGAGGAGAGTTATAGCAGTGCTCTGTGGTGACCTAGATGGGAAGGAAATCCAAAAAAGAGGGATGAATGTGTGTGTGTGGCTGGTTCACTCCGTTGTATAGCAAAAGCTAACACAATTTTGTAAGGCAACTATACTCCAATAAAAAAAAAGAGAAGAGTTATGATGCCTAATTTGGTACAGTGATTTTTTAGTGGTAGTTCTTTAAACTCTTGATGCCACACCTTACCTCCAGGCCAATTAAATCAGAATTCCTGGGGGTTGGGCCAAGGCAACAGTGTTTTTTAAAAGATTCCCAAGTAGCTCCAGTGGGCAGCCTGGGTTGAGACCTCCTGCCTTAGTTAATAGAATTCAGTTACCTGAGGTAAATGCCGCTTTTAAAACAGTTTGACTTTTTCCTTGAGCACCAGACAAATCATGTTGATTAGCTAGCATTTTCCAAGCAACGGCAATGACTTAAACTGCTGCTAATGTTCAGACTATGGAATTAGACATGACTTGTAGGCATCAGACTCATCTCCCCAGATAGAGGGTTGAACACAGATTTCTGAGACCTAGAGCTTGACCTTGGCTGAGCAAGTATCATGAAAGGAACAAGACAAAACTACAAACTCATGTCTACCTTCACTCAAGTGTTTATTAAATGTGCCGAACACTGTGCTAGGGTATAGAGAGTCTGAGATCAAGAGAAGAGAAAATGATGCCCCTATAGGAATTGACAGTCTAACAGGGAGGAAGAATTGTATACAGAAATTTCCTGGCATGCAATATGTAGCTGAAGTTCACAGTCCGTGCGTGGGGAGCATTGAGGAGCTAAGAAGCCTTGAGATAACAGATGAGGATTCCTAGAGCAGGTAAGTATGAGATGAATCTAAAAGGATGGGTGGAAGTCTGCTAGATCAGTGGGGTCCACAACCTGTGCCCAAGTGAGGAGGTGCATGACCAGTTCTGGAAACAAGAAGAGTGATACATAAAGCTGGAAAGATAGGCAAAGAGCTGAAGATAAAGACCTGTATGTCATCTAAGGATTTGGGGTTTAACTTTGGAAGTGATGGAGTTTATGGATGGATTTCAAGTAGGAAAGTGACAGGATCAGGTTCACATTTAGAATGTTCATCCAGCAGTTTATAGAGCCTTACCCCTCAAAGCGTGGTCCGCAGGTTGGCATCATCAAGATCACATGGGAGCTTGTTAGAAGTTTAAAAAAAAAAAACTCCCTTCCCATCCCAACTGTACTAAATCAGAATCTGCATTTTAACAAGATCCGCAGATGATTCATACGCAAATTAAAGTTGGAGATGCATAGCTAAAAGGAGAAATTTTCGTGAAAAAGAGAGGTAAAACCTTAGAAAGACCAGTTAGGAGATTTTAGTAATGATTCGTTATACCACCCTTCAAAACAGTTCTTTAACAAACACCTATGGATAGACCCTCATCTGAAACATCCAGTCAGTAAGTGAAACAGTCAGGCAACACTTGTATAGACAATCTGAATTTTTTCTTCAAATTACCTTCATTTCTCACCAGATTAACCAGAATCCTAAAGACACAGCCATGGCACAAGAACCACAGGTTGGTTACACTGGAATATGCAGTGGGGCTCATTGTGGAATTTCAGGTAAAGTTTCAGCAGAAGGGAAGAAAAGTTCCTTTAATCTAGTTTTGATAATGGGTGTAGGCAATGAGACTATAGTCTTTCTGTCTTTATTTCAAACACTATGTGTAAGGTGAACACTATCTTGGTAGTGGGGAATCAGAGACCTAGATGAAAATTAATTGTGAACTTTAAAATTGCTGATCGGCTATCCTGAGATATATAAAGAGAGACAGACAGAGACAGAGAATCTGAAAAGAGACATGAGAGGCTGCAGGTCTTGACGAGGTGGTCTTTGATAGAGATAATTTCCTCTCTTTCATTGTGGGAAATAGTGGCAATGGGACTAAGCTGGGTCTTCCTCAAGGCACTCCTTTTCATCAGAAAATAGCCCTTCCACAGAAGTGAATCTTGAAGAATTTGAAAGAAGTGTGCTCTACTAGGTAAGAAGTAGGGGGGTTAGAAGGACAAACAAGCAATTAGTCTATAAATAAGCACAAGTGTACCTCATCCTTAATAATCAGTGTGTTATTGAATGGGATATACATTTGGACTGGGGTTAAATTAAACCTATTTCAAATCCATTCTGGGAATTTGCTATTTAAAGGAATCCTTTGTAAAGTAGATAATCACCCACTAATGAAGCTTTTGTTCAATCTGGAGTTCTGTGAAGGTGAAGTTCCCAAACAAACCGTGATTGGAAAATCACCCCCACAGACGTCCAATGGAGGACAGCTTGTCTGTGTGCCAGAGAAATGAATTCTATAAAGAAAGCCGAGGGAACCCACCCTTGAAAGGAAAGAAGAGTCCTGTCCCTGAGGAAAGTGGATCTGTAGATATAATAACATATAACTTGGTGACTAGAAGAGAATCAAAGACTCAAGGGCCAAGGGAAGTAGGTGGAAGACTGATAAGAGCAGATGGATTAGTAGACAGCATATTGGAGGCAACAGAAGAAAGGATGAATGAACACAAAAAAGTCTGGGGGTTGTACCTAAATTATGATTAAATATTTCTCTTACTCATCTCAAGATTTATAGTGCTAGTAACCACAACGTTTCAAAATCCTCCTAACACAATTACCTGAGGAGTATCTGTGAATTCCTAATTAGCTAGGGAGACATTCTGGTTGGGAGCAATGTAATAGAGAAGCAATTTTATCAAGTGATCTTGCTCATCCTGACTCTGAGGGCTGAAAGAAGATGTTCTTCTGTATTAGACTTCTTGGAATGTCTTCACAGAAAAGATGGAACTTGAATGGCAAATTGAAAGATAGGCAAAAAATAAAAGGTGGGCAAAGTTTGGTAATTTGATAATAGGAAAAATGAAACAGAATTAAATATATATTTCTTTAAAACTCTCTAAGTTATCAAGCATAAGTCATGAACTCCCAAATAAAAAGATATATCCATTTATAAGCATGGTATAGGACTCCAAGAAAGAGCCCAGGATAAGCAGATAAGAACCAAGGACACTCCTCTTCCCAAAAGTCATCTAGGATCAACCTCAGAACTTCACACTTTCTATAAAGTAGAATGCCCCCTTCCTACAGGTGAAGGGTGAATAAGGAGGAGGTTGGGAGATACAGAAGCACCAGTCCAGTGAATCAAAAAAGAATTCATGGGATGAAAAAGAAATCCAAGAGGTGGGTCAGTAAAAGGGTCAGAAAGGGGTTAAGTGGAGTCAAAACAAGTTCCATTTAGATTTCAACCAAGATCAGTACCAGCTATTTCTCAAAAGCTTTTAAGACTTCATGTAACTTAGCAACTGACCTATGTTTGTTTTTTGTTTTGTTTTTATCCAAGTCAGTTTCTCTGTAGTTAATATCAGCAAAAAAAAAAAAAAAAAGTGCTTAGGATTGTCCATTTACTGAGGGATGAGAGGTAAGGGGGAAAAATATGTGACAAGAGAGGAGAGCAAAACTGTTGAGCAAAAGGTCTAATTCTTGGAGTCCTGAAAAGAAAAATCAAAGCCTGAAGGCATCTCTGACATCCAGATGTGCTCTCAGGAGAACTGCCCCAGAAGACCCTTGATGGGACAGTTCCTTGGGATACTTCAGAATTTTATTCCTCACTTACCTGAAAAAGCAGGACCAAATCACGTGATCAGTCTTCCTAGATCCCCTGTGGTGTCCCACATTGAACCAAGTGGACTGGAAAATAAGTTAAGCTCTTTCACAGTTGACCTGGGGTCCCACAAGAATGCTTAGCTCTCCATCCCCACCAGATCCCTGTTCTCTCTTCTTAGCAAAGAATACTTGGACATGTCATGGCCAGTGATTCTCCCAGCTGTCAGGCATGAATTACTGGAATGGTAGACATACACACGTTATCACACACACACACACACGTACACACACACACACACACTCATGTTCACACACACACACGTTCTCACACACACACACGTTCACACACACACATTCTCACACACACACGTTCTCACACACACACACGTTCACACACACACGTTCACACACACATGTTCTCTCACACACACTGTTCACACACACACACGTTCTCACACACACACACGTTCACACACACACACGTTCTCACACACACACACGTTCACACACACACACATGTTCTCACACACACACACACGTTCTCACACACACACACACGTTCACACACACACGTTCACACACACACGTTCACACACACACACGTTCACACACACACGTTCACACACACACACGTTCTCACACACACACACACGTTCACACACACACGTACACACACACACGTTCACACACACGTACACACACACGCGTTCACACACACACGTACACACACACACGTACACACACACGTTCTCTCACACACACACACATTCTCACACACACACGTTCACACACACACACACGTTCACACACACATGTTCACACACACACACGTTCACACACACACACCCCTCGTCCTCTCTTTTTGCTGCTGCCATGCTGTGGCAGGTGCAGGCACAGCACCCAGGATTCTCACTAGCTCGGCTGCATGACCTGAAGTATCAGCACCACCCTGGTGGACAGCTCAAAGCTGGTCGCTCTGTGGCGCTTGTTCTAGTAATGCACTCAAAATTCTCAATAAGGCAAAGAAAGCAAATGTCCTCAAATGCTCAGCTGCCCCTTTCTGTCTTCCCTGAGACAGAGCCCAGAAGTTCTGTGATCCCGTCTTGGCTTAAAGAGGGCTCTAGCAACTCCCTCCAAGATGTCCGTAGAGCTTTTCATTTTAGAGTTTGACACCTGGAGGTAGATGGTTATTTTTGCACTGGGTTAGACTTCAGTGACACCACCAGCAATTTTGAGTCTATCTTTCCATTCTGCCATCCTTGGCTTGTTGGTTTTTTGTCATCTAACGGTCTCAAGATAACTGCACCTGCTCCAGGCATCACATCTGCATTCCAGAAAGACAGAAGGGAAAAGGGACATCACTCCAGTTCACTTTATTAAGAAAACAAGGGTTTTCCTTGAAGCATTTAGAGATTCTCATTTAGATTGATCAGTACTGTCAGATGACACTTCCAACTGCAGAGGAGTCTGGGAGAATGAGTGTTTAGCTTTCTTTACCTTTTATAGTCAAAGGAGGCAAGACAGAAGTTAATATGTCTGCCGTATGCAAAAAACATAATCACATAAGGCAACTTCCTCACCTATAAAATGGAATAATTCTAACACCTATTTCACAGACATAGTATGAAGCTATATGGCATGGTTCCCATAGAATACAGGACAAACAGACACAGCCCATTCCAGGACAGGCACTAGATATTTCACAGTCATCATAGGAGGCATACAAGCAAAACTCTGGGTTACTAAGTGATGCTGATATCTATAAAGAACTTTTAAGACAAGAAAGGTACACATCAATATAAAAGTAAAAAGGGGTTTCCTTGGTGGTCTCACTCCAGGATTCTTGAGTTACTCACTCCAGTAGCCTTGGGCGTCCCTGGGGGCTCAGACTGTAAAGAATCCACCTGCAGTGCAGGAGACCTGGATTTGACCCATGGGTTGGGAAGATCCCCTGGAGAAGGACATGGCAACCCATTCCAGTATTCTTGCCTGGAGAATCTCCATGGACAGAGGAGCCTTGCGGACTGCAGTCCTTTGGGTTGTAAAAAGTTGGGCATGGCTGAGCGACTAAGCACAGACGGGTGGCTAGTGATTAAGAATCCGCCTTCCAATCCAGGGGACCTGGGTTCACCCCGTCATCCGGAAAGGTCCCACGTGCTTCAGGAAAACCAAGCCCAGGCACCACAACTCCTGAGCCCACACACCTAGAGCCTGGGCTCCAAAAAAGTAGCTCCCTCTTGCTGCAACTAGAGAAAGCCCTTGGGTAGCAGTGAAGACCAATGCAGACAAAAATAAAGATATAAACAAATACACCTTAAAAAAAAAACAGATATTCTTTAAAAACAAAACTCCACTTAAAAAAAGTAATAGGAAACTTGAATCTTCAAGGCCTCAGAGTACAAAACAATTTCTTTTTCAAAATAAATAAATAAATTTGACTGCAATAGAATTAAAATTATCTCTAATTTGCAGAGGAGAATCTCAGAGAGGTTAAGTAACTTGCCCAAGATTACATAATTAACAATATTCATGACAATAGTAGCCATCACCATGGAATACCTGGCGCATGCATCCTCAGTCGCACAGTCGTGTCTGACTCTTTGCAACTTCATAGACTGTAGCCTACCAGTCTCCTCTGTCCATGGGATTTCCCAGGCAAGAACACTGGAGTGGGGAGCCACTTTCTTCTTCAATGGAATACCTAGTATGGACATACATTACATGTAATCACACCACAATAACCCCTCAAGACTGGTGTCATTATCCCTTCTAAGCTAATCTGGCTGGTAGGTCAGGAGAGCCAGTGTGGGAACCAAGGATTGTCTGGTTTCAAGCTCTTCCTGTCCCACCTTAATGTAGTCTGTACAGGGCACTCCTACTTCCAGAGATGGGACCTGAGGAATGATCAAAAAGAATGTTCAACCAGGTCAGTTCTGGGACTTGCACTTTCAATAAACAGATCAAACAAGTGCAGATGAGCCAAGAGGGTTATTCAGCCTAAATTATGATGAGGCAAAAACTTTGATAAACCCTTGCCTAGCTCAGTTGGTAAAGAATCCACCTGCAATGCAGGAGCCCTAGGTTCAATCCCTGGGTTGGGAAGATCCCCTGGAGAAGGAATAGGCTACCCACTCCAGTATTGTTGCCTGGAGAATTCCATGGATTGTATAGTTCCTGGGGTTGCAAAGAGTCAGACACAACTGAGCGACTTTCACTTTCACTTGTCTGGCAACCCACTGACAAACGAGCTGGGCTCTCAAATCTGGAGCCCATCCACCCACCACTGATGCTTGGCCAACTCCCCAGTGTCCTGCAGCTTCTTCTCAACCCTCAGGAAGAATCCTCCTACTCAAAAGACACCCCCTCCCACCATGGTCCAAGCTAGTGTAGCACCTGAGATACCCCATAGAGGGGACCTTGAAAAGTGGCCATATCTCTGGGGGATGTCATTTATGCTGAGTTCATTAGAAATTAATTTGATTCATTCCCTTTTTAAGAAATGATCATTTAAGAACACAAAGAAATGGAACCTTTCATGGGTTACATATTTTTAAAAGGAGAGGGGCACTAGATTAAGTGAAACAGGAAGAGCACTGGGTGGAGAGTCCAGAGCCCTGGGTTCTGATTGCAGCCGTGCTTCTCTGTGGATTAGTTAGCTGGGTAAGTCTTTTCAGCTGCATGAGCTTCTGGGTGTTTTACATCTCAGGTCCTGGAGTGGCAGTGTTGCAGGAAGGGAGACCTCTTCCAGGACCCAAGAGTGGGCTCTTATCTAACACTCAGAAATGAACTGTCCAAGGAGACACATGTACTGACAAAGGAAGAGACTTTGTTGGGAAGGATTGTCCAAGCGGAGAGCAGGAGGATAAGTGAATCCAACGGGACTGCTCTGCCATGTGGCTTGCAGTTTCAGGTTTTTATGGCGATGGGATTAGTTTCCGGTTGTCTCTGGTCAATCATTCTGACTCAGGGTCCTTCGTGGTGACACAGGCATTGCTCAACCAAGATGGATTCCAGTGGGGAGGATTCTGGGAGGTTGGTAGGACATGTGGTATCTCCTTGTGACCTTTCCCAAATTCTTCTGGTTGGTGGTGGCTTGTTAGTTTCATGTTCCTTACGAGGACCTCCTGTTGTAAAATAACTAATGCACATGGTTACTATGGTATCTGGCCAGAGTGGGTCATTTCAGTGTTTCCCGTAACAGCAGTAAGCAGGTCTGGAAAGGCAGCTTTCTGAAAAAAGGGGGGTTAGGATCTTGCTTAACCACTAGGTATTATAAGGTCTCTGAGGGAAATTTTTTGAAAGTGAAAGTGAAGTTGCTCAGTTGTGCCTGACTCTTTGCAGCCCCATGGACTGTAACCCACCAGGCTCCTCTGTCCATGGGATTCTCCAGGCAAGAATACTGGAGTGGGTTGCCATTTCCTTCTCCAGGAGATCTTCCCGACCCAGATTGAACCTGGGTCTCCTGCATTGCAGGCAGACCCTTAACCATCTGAGCCTCCAGGGTAGTCGTAAGTGAAACTTCTGAGTCCTAAGTGAAAATTTTTAGGGCAGTCAACTAGGGGTAGAAGTAAGTGGATGAATATGTAACGCAGGGAGCAACTGTCAACACTCCCTGAGAAATTCAGGAAGACCACATTCATGTGGCTTTCCAGGTGAGGGGGAAAGGGCTGTCCTTGTCTTTGCAGACATCCAGGCCCCGGCTACCCTTCCAGGCAGTGATGTGGGTGGCCATGGTTCCCCTTCCTCAACAAAGAGTGCTCTTAACTGAGAAACATTTTTGAACAGCTTGCTTGCTGCTTTAGTCAAATAGAATGAAGCATCTCTATTCAGTCAAGAGATTGAATGCAGCATCAGCTTCCTTCAAGGCACTGTGAGTGATGCAGAGAAGCCTGAAAGAAGACACATACAGAGAAGAAAACTTTCCTTGAGCACCAACTTGTGTCAAGTCCAATGCTAGGAAGTCTGCATCCATTGTCTCACCATTACAAAGTGGCAAGAAACAAATTACCATGAGAGATGCAAATGACCATGATGATAATAATAGTCATTGTAGACATAATATGCTATGGAAAAGTCTCTTCATCCCCCTCTCCACCTGTCTCAGTTTTCCCCTAACCGTCTGGCTTATGTTTCCTGAGCTTCCTTCCTGCTGTGCAGGGCCTCTGAGCCTGCCTTTGGTCTTAGTCATAAAGTGATTCTGGGAAAGAGAAGAGATTGGTCTCGATAGGCTGAGATCCCCAGGGTGACCTTGACCCAAATGGAGACTTCCATGGAGAAGAACAGGAAAGAACAGTTCCCGGAGGATGGTGCATTAAGAAAAGGGCATCCCCAGGAAGTGATCCATCACCCATGACATTTAAAATGAATCTGGGAAGAGCCAGCAGACAGGGACCCACAGAAAGGAGTTCCCTGACTAATGCCCAGAAGAATGAACTGGATGTGTCCCTTCCAGGACTCATCTCTCTCTCCCCAGCTTCTACCCTAGAGTGGCGCCACCTAAGGACTCCAAGTTTAATCCCAATTAGATTCTCCATTTACTGCTTGACCTTTGATCTCTTAAGTAGTATCTACACAGCCCCAAAACATCTTATCAGTTGAATCAGAAGATTTTGCCAGTCATTTACCTAGAGCTCTGGGCTCCAAATTTCTGGACCATCTTGAAAGATGCTTTTATTGAATTGATTAAATTGGCCACATGTTTTTCCTTCATTCTGGCATGGCCTCAGGTCTATATCTGGTTATAGCACTAGAGCCTAGAGGAAGGATGAATGAGAAATGAATGTGCATTTTTTTAAAACCCACAGTTCTGCTGACTGCACTTTGCTTGAAGAAAGTAGAGTGGGCATACTAGGTCTCCATGAACCAAATCTATGGAAAGGGCCCCCTCCCTGTTTGATGACCCTTCTTTAGTAACAGTTATAATTCATAGGGCATTTGACAGTTTATGAAACACTGCCACATTATCATTTCATTGACACTCGATGCAAAATAAGATATTATTTTTCTTATTTCACAATCAAGAATCAATATTCTCTCACCCATAGGAATCACCTGCCTCAGGTATAACCTAAATAAAATTTGGCTCTCTTGTGCCTGTTATCAGGCTCAATTCTTGGGATCTGAGATTTGGGAATCATTCACACCCAAAAGAAGCAAATCTGACTCCAAAAAAGACTTGGAGTCAAGATGATGCAATAAGTTCAAAATCTGGCAGACCTTTCTGCTCCGTCTA
Source organism: Odocoileus virginianus (assembly GCF_023699985.2). Taxonomy (NCBI): domain Eukaryota; kingdom Metazoa; phylum Chordata; class Mammalia; order Artiodactyla; family Cervidae; genus Odocoileus; species Odocoileus virginianus. Next base: position 46,024,603 of record NC_069691.1, on the reverse strand, counting down.
TATAGTGTTAATAGATAACATGATCTTAGGGAAAAAATTAAAATGGATAGCTTGACTCAGAAGTCAACAAATGTTCCCATGTACTACAGATGGAACAGAAAAATGGGGGCAAGTGTGAGCAGGATTGAAGCCGGAGCTGCTGGTTCCAGTGTCCAGGGGCAGTCATGGGGTCAGGAAACTGCTCCAGTAGACGTTGGTCCAATTGTGAGTGAGACAGAGAACCACATCTGGGATTATTCTAGAAGCCACAAGCAGCATGGTGCTCCTTTGCTTCCCCAACCCCTTCCACCTTGCTCTTAAAAAGAGGTTTTAAAAAACACTGCTGAACAAAGATTTTTAGGGCACTGAAAATACTCTGAACGATACTATAATGGTGGCTACCTGTCATTAGACATTTTTCCAAAGCCGCAGAATGTATACCACCAAGAAAGAGCCCTGGTGAACCTTAATGTAACTCAGCGGACTTTGAGGCATAATGATGTGTCTGTGTACTTTCATCAGTTATGGCAGGTGTACACTCTGGAGTGGGGTGTTGATAATAGGGGAGGCATGCCTGGGGCTGGAGGCAGGGAGTCTGTGGGAAACCTCGGTAACTCCTGCTCAGTTTGCTGTGAACCTAAGACTACTCTGGGAAAAAAAAAAGCCCATGTAAAAAAAGAAACAAAACCTGCGGCTGAGAACTCCTTTGTGCTGAGCTTAGCCGCTCAGTCATATCCAGCTCTTTACGACCCCATGGACTGTAGCCCACCAGGCTCCTCTGTCCATGGGGATTCTCCAGGCAAGAATATTGGAGTGGGTTGCCATGGCCTCCTCCAGGGATCTTCCCAACCCAGGTCTCCCGCACTGCAGGCAGATTCTTTACCATCTGAGCCCCCAGGGAAGCCCAAGAACTCCCTTTATTCTGTGGTTATCCTCATCTGCAGGTCTGGGAGCCTGGAGTCGCTGTGAGGACCCAGAGGCAGTCTCACAACCAGGGATTAACCAGGGCAACCACTGATCAGCTGGGTCAAATGTTGCTTAGGGACAAAGAAGATGGGACCTCCCTGTCTTCTGTGCTGGCTCTACGCCTTCCTAATCACTAAATATTGGAGTGCCCAGAAGGCTCTCTTCAGCCTCTTTGGACTCTATCTATACTCACTCTCCTAAAGCAGGGATCCCCAGACTCCAGGATCTAATGCCTGATGATTTGAAGTGGACCTGATGTAATAATAAAAGAAATAAAGTGTACTATAAATGTAATGCACTTGAATCATCTGCAAACCACCCCCCTGCCATGTCTGTGGAAAAACTGTCTTCCACGAAAGTGGTCCCTGGTGCCAGAAAGGTTGAGGACCACTGCCGAAAGTGTTTCCATGGCTTGATGCTTCCCAAATTTACGTGTGTAGCCTTGAACTCCCACTCTGAGCTCTAAGCTCATATAAATAAATGCCATAAGGACAGAGACTGTCTTCATTCAACTGCCCATCATCCCTCTTGGTACCTGCGGCAATACTGAGGCAGCAGGTATGGGTGAGAGATGCTGCATGACATTCTTTGCTTCCCAAACACAGAGGTGAGATCAGTCACACAGCCTGGAGAGTCCAGTCCTCATGGCTGAGGCTCGTGGTTCCACTCTCAGGACGCTTGAGGGTGACTTGTCCCTGTGGCATTCCAGGGGTCTGTCCATCTTTGCTCCTACATGAGCGCCACACTCCTCTGAGGCTTGACCAAAATACCAACACCAACACAGATTTTTCAGCTCCCACTCAACTGGAGACAAAAACATCAGAAATTATTCAGCTCAATCAGAAAAATTTCTGGAACAAATCCAAGAGGCTCTTGGAATAAGACATAAGGGGATTTCTCTGAGACTCAGCAGAGACAGTTGATGTAAGTTACCACTGGAATAGTATACCCATGTGGTTGGTAGGTAGCCTCTAAAATAACCCCCAAGCATCCCCACCCTCGGTATTCACACGTTTGTGTAATCCCCTCCCTTTGAATGTGGGCTGTATATATTGACTCACTTCAAATGAATAGAATATGGCAGAAATGATGGTACACCACTTCCAAGATTTAGCTATAAAAAGACTATGGCTTCCTTTGGAGGCTGTCTCTGTTCTCTTCAGAAGAAGGCAGCTGCCACGCTGGAGGCAGCCCCACGGAAAGGCACACGTGGAGAGGACCTGAGGCCAGCTGACAGCCGCGTGAGTGAGCGTGAAGGCAGAGTCTCCGCCAGTGGAACCCGGAGCCCCAGCTGACAACCCGACTGCATACTAAGGGAGCTTGAGCCAGAACTTTTGTTTAAGCTGCTCCCAGATTCCTGACCCACTTAGAACTGTCAGATAATGAACATTTGCCATTCTCAGCTGCTCTACATGTATTAGAAAGCAGAGACATCACTTTACTGACAAAGGTCCATCTAGTCAAAGCTATGTTTTTTCCTGCAGTCATGTATGGATGTGAGAGTTGGACCATAAAGAAGACTGAGCACTGAAGAATTGATGCTTTCAAACTGTGGTGCTGAAGAAGAGTCTTGAGAGTTCCTTGGACTGCAAAGAGATCAAACTAGTCAATCCTAAAGGAAATCAACCCTGAATATTCATTGGAAGGACTGTTGCTGAAACTTCAGCTCCAATCCTTTGACCACCTGATATGAAGAGCCGGCTCATTAGAAAAGACCCTAATGCTGGGAAAGGTTGAGGGCAAGAGAAGGGGTGGCAGAGGATGAGATGGTCAGATAGCATCACCGACTCAACAGACATGAATTTGAGCAAACTCTGGTAGACAGTTGAGGACAGATGAGCCTGGTGTGCTGCAGTCCATGGGGTCACAAAGTGTCAGACACAGCTTAGCAACTGAACAACAACAACATTTTGGGTGACTTATAATGCAGTGATAGACAACTAATACACCAACTTTAACATGGATGGACCCCACAGCTATGGATACCAATTTAGCTGTTTCCCATTGTCGTTTAAATGTTAACACACACATTCAGTTGTGACACATATGTTCAGCTCAGTTGTTAGGTACATGTTGGTATTTCATTTCATATATTTGGATGCTAAACACAGTACTGAAATACAAAATATGCATTTCGATGCACAGGAAAGCTCTCGGATACTGCGTTACCTTGGTGGGTCCCCAAGAGAAAGCCATCTGAAGCAAATCTTGGGTGCCAACACGTTACCAGCAATACAATCCCAGGACCACCAGGGTTAGGCAGGGGAGGGGAAAGATGAGGGGAAGGATGGAGACAAATGCAAGGTGGTAATTACCAAGCTGGCTTCAACTTCATCCGACAACACAGCCAGCTGCTCATTCACACCGGAAGTCTCCAGAAAGACCATATGGAGTCAGGGCACCTGGAACAGTCTAGGAGGGGGAGAAAAAGAGAGTCGTTTATGTGTTGGTTCCTTCCTGTCTCTCCTTGTGGTCAAACTTCATCCAAAGGGACATTTCATCCTCCCTAAACCTGCAAGTTATGTTAGCCAGCTCCTCTAGGGAAACCAAGTCTCTTGCAGGGACCTGGGGCTTCCCCTGAAACCAAAGCCTCTATAGGTGCATCTGGTCACCCTTGGGCACCAGAGTTGTGGTGGCTACCACCACGGCAGATGCAATGAGGCTTTGCCAAAGTCTGGCCTTCACTCTGGGGAGCTGGGACAGATGGCAGTGTTAGGAGATGAGGTGACAGAGGAAGCAGCTGGGGTTCTTCGTTGATCAGACAGCCAAGAACTGGAGGGTAGGTGAGGCTGAGCAAATCAGGGAGGAATATAAACTGGGTTTGGAACAGATGTACACACAGATGAACACCTACTCACGAGGATGCTACTTTTATATCTGAACTGTGTGTATATATATATAATATATACATTATATAGAATGTGCATATACATTATATAATATACACATGCTATACAAAATATATAGTGTACATATATATATACACATTACATAATGTGTACGTGCTATATAAAGTATATACATTTTATATACAATATATGTACATACATTCAAGGGTTACCTGTATTGACTCAGACTTTATTATTTGTCCCCAGGAAAGAGCCACCCTATATAGGACGCTTAGGAAAAGCTCCTGTGACTCTGAGCAGTTTCATTTCATGGAGACATCCTTATTCCTCTGGAGAATTCCACTTTCCTGGAAACTTAATATTATTTAATTCCATTGTCTGGTTTCACATCGTGATGTCACCAAGAACACAGGAAGGTGGGAGCTGACCCAGGATGAGATTGCAACTGAAACCCCAATCAAGCCTACACAGCGCTCTGAAGCTAAGACGGCCCTTCAGGAGTGGTCCCAAGGTGGAGACAAGGGGCCCAGGCTTCGTGTCCCTGTATTAGCCGGGCATGGGGCAGGTCGCTCCCAGAGGGGACTGGAACCTTGGACACCTGCTGCCACAGCCAATTGCAACAAGAGACACAACCTTGAACCCTTCAAAGCCAGTGCTGCTGGTGACCAGGGTTGGGAACTTCAGCCCCCAAAAGGGGCTCTAGGGACTTCTCGAGAGGTCCAGTGGTTAAGATTTCACCTTCCAGTGGGTTCAACCTCTGGTTGGGAAGCTAAGATCCCGTATGCCTCGAGGTGGATCCCACATGCCTCAAGGTCAAAAAACCAAAACATTAAAAAAACAGAAACAATACTGTAACAAATTCAATATAGGCTTTAAAAGTGGCCCACGTCAAAAAAAAAAAAAATCTTCAAAAGGGGGGTGGTATCTAGGTGCAATGCCAGCATATCCATGAGAGTTGGCTACTGTCTTGACTAACCTCCACATGATAAGAATTACAACTTAGTCATCTCTGGTTTTCTTCCCAAAATGAGCACACTGATTCACCGTAGACTTTTCTCCTGAATCAAAAAGGCTTTCCGTAGTTGTCATAAAATATTCTCAAGAAGTGTTGAGAATGACCACATGATGTTTCTTTCCAGCCTCAGATGATCCCTGGATTCATCAGAGTGACAAGGACAGGAGTCAGGCCACAGGTAACCCCCAATTCCAGGAAGCTTTGCCTTTGCAAATACTCTGAAATACAAATGTACCTTTCTTAATCACCATGCCTAGATTTCCTTGTCCTCCTGACCTAAGGATAAACCCAGCTATGCACTCCAGATGAAGAGACCACTGTCCTTTTGCCTCCTTAGACTCAAAGAAACCAGTAAAATCAAATATAAACTCACTCCTAGCTCAGAAATTTCATAACCCTCCCCCCACTACAGGTATGGCCAACCTTTGATTGTCCGTTACCTACCCCATGCTCCTCCTTCAGTCCCTGCTGCCACCAAGATCGTGGGATCCTGTCACTGTGCCCAGGTCCTCAACCTTCACTTACTCCACCAGCCCCCAGAACCCCATGGTTCCCCGAGGCCACTACTTCTCAAAGTGCAGACTGAATGCTTTGGGGTCTGACACAGCAGGGAAAGGACCCCTACCCTGACATTTTTCAGAGCGACTGCTTTGTTTTTTATTTTGTCGTTGTTGTTGCTTTTAATCTGTCTTACACACTGATCTTTATGTAAGATGTTTTCGGAAGAAAGGTCAAGAAAATCAATTTGAAAGTCTCTTTTCTTGTTCAACCTTGAAGTGTTTAGCATCAATGACATCAAATTGAACATCAGGCTGACCTCTGTTTCAGTGACCAGGCTTCCTCTTTCTGAGCCCAGACTCCCATCTCTCTGACACTTGCAAATGTCCTACTTTAGCTGAGAAACTGTGGACTAGAGCCCTTAGCTGTATCTAGCTGGCATTGCATAACCTTTCTTCTTTCCTCCGTCATGTTCTGTCTACAGTTGCCTTCTGTTGTGGCAAGCAGTATTTACTTACATCTCCATTTCTGGCATAAGATTTTCATTTTTCAATAAATACATTTCAGGTCTCCAAGCTAATAAATTTAAAGAAAATGATGAAGTAAATAATACAGCAGACTCACACAGTTATGGCCAAGAACATGAAGGTGGTCCAGGGATGAATGCCATCCTCCACGGAACAGTTACCTCTTGCTGGGCATCCCATCTGTGGTCCATCACCATCATTGTCCAAATGCTGCCCAGCAAGAGCTCTCCACCTGATTCTGCATAAGAACCAGAGACTCTAGTTGGAGGTGGAGACCAGGAATCTGAATTCTTAACTAGCTCCTCAGCTTACTCTCAGCTTATTCACCAGGACTTCCCTGGTGGCTCAGATGATAAACAATATGCCTCTAATGCGGGAACCCTGGGTTTGATCCGTGGGTTGGGAAGATCCCCTGGAGGAGGGCATGGCAACCCACTCCCGTATTCTTTCCTGGAGAATCCCCATGGACAGAGGAGCCTGGCAGGCTACAGTCCATGAGGTCCCAAAGAGTCAGATACGACTGAACGACTAAGCACAGCACACAGCTTGTTCTGGCGCCTGATGATCCCCTCTCCAGCATATTAATTCTCTAGGTCCACCAGACCAGGAGTTCTTCAAGGTAAAAAAAAAAATCATCTCTCTCTTACATTTAGCTGGGCTTAAGACATAGTCCACAAATAAATGTTTGGAGAACAAAGTCTGACAGGTAGGGCAGAAATGACATGAAATCAGAAAGTGGCAAGCTGGAAAAGGTCTTTCCATTATATTGGGTTGGCCAAAAAGTTCGTTTGGATTTTTCCATGACATTGTATAGAAAAAACCTGAACAGACTTTTTGGCCAACCCAATACCGATAGGTGATGAAGTTCCCAGAGGCTGAATTCCTTGTGCACAGCCCTCGGCCACAGAGAAGGCCAAATACTATATCTAGGCTCCAGCTCATAGTTTTGGCCCCTGCCTCTTGAGTTGGCCAGCTTCTGGGACTGGACTAGAAGTTGACAAAAACTTAGAAGATTACAGGTACATATTCAGTTAGTTTAACTCACTCTGTTCCACTGTGTAACTGAAGCTCTGAAGTTTTGCAAAAGCATAAGGGATAAAACAGCCTGCAAAGATTTGCAGACTGCAAGGAAAAGAACCAGCAAATGTACTCGAAGAAATCTGTAGCAACTTCTTCAAATGCAGATGTGAGCCATTAAGGCAGCCCTGGAGCCAAATGAATGAAATGCCTTAGTGACATCAGAAAGTTGAGCCCTCCCCCCATGTCAAAAATGTGAGATCTTGTGTGACCATCTTTATCCATCCCTGTGTCCTGACTGTCTTGTCTGGATATACAACTCCACTAAAGATCTCTCTGGGAGTCAGTTTAGTGCAGTAGTTAGAGCATCTGGCTTTAGAAACAGATTCCTGGGTTCTAATTGTGATTCTGATTTTTTTTTTTAATCTTTATAATCTTAGTCAATTTACTTAATGCTCTCTGTACCTCCATTCTCTCAACTATAAAACTGGAGTATTAGTACCTCTTCCTTCACAGAGCTTTCACCCACATCAAAGAGTCAGGACAGGGCTGCCTAACAGGTAGCAAACATTCAGTAAGTGTTAGCAACTCTTTTTGGCTTTCCTGGTGGCTCAGTGGTAAAGAATCTGCCTGCCAATGCAGGAGACTTGGGTTCAATCCCTGGTTCAGGAAGATCCCATGGAGAAGGGAATGGCAACCCACTCTTGTATTCTTGCCTGGGAAATCCCATGGACAGAGGAGCCTGGCAGGCTACAGTACATGGGGGTTGCAAAGAATCAGACATGACTTAGTGACTAAACAACAATAGCAACTACTCTACATTTTTCAAGAGTACCTATGGTAAGCACCATGAAAGATACAGAGTTACCCTAGAGGTATGTTCTGGACTGAATGTTTGTGTCCCTCCAAAATCCATGTGTTGAAACCTACCCCTCAGCCTGATGGTCTTAGGGGGTGGAGTCTTGGAGAGGTGATTAGGTCATGAAGGCGGAGTCCTCATGAGTGGGATTAGTGTCCTTATAAGAGACTCCAGAGGACTCCCTCTCCCTTTCTGCCTTGTAAGGACATAGCAAGAAGATGGCCATCTGTGAACCAGAAAGTGGGCTCTCACCAGACACTGAGTCTTCTGATAAAACTTGGTTTTGAGCTTCTCAGGCTCTAGAACAGTGAGAAATAATTATTTTTTTTTATAAGCCACCCAGTCGATGGTGTTCTGTTGTAGCAGCTCAAAGGGTTTAAGACAAGGTACATGCAATCTGATAGAGGAGATGCAAAGTGTACTATTACTCAAGGAGAGACCAGAGAGTCATAGGGTTGTGCACATAATCAGATTCCAAGCGGGAAGCATCTACCTAGAAGGTGCATACTCCAATCATTCCCCTTTGACCAGCATTGGGACTAGGGTGGAGAGTGGCTTCTTCATTTGCCCAAAATCACACAAGAAATAAATAACAGAGTCAAGTTTTGAGGACCACCTTCTCTTACTACAAAGCCTATCTTCCTAACAATACAGGCTGCCTGATAACAAGCTAAATTGCAGAGCCAACAAGGCCAGGGTTCTAAAAAAACCCGCAGCAATAGACTAACATTCCTCAGCGCTAACCTTACCGAAGCTAATAAATCTCCACTGCATGTGCTAAACGGTCTCTAATTTAATTAATGACTTACTTGGTTAGTGGGTTTACCAATGCATTAATAAGCCATTAATATCTAATTATACATATGGATACCAGCCTAATACCAGCGCCATTGTGTGTGTGCATGCTTTGTTGCTCTGTTGTGTCTGACTCTTTGTGACCCCATGGACAATAGCCTCCCAGGCTCCTCTGTATCATTAGGGTGGAAATAAATGCTCCACAGACAGGGGCCCCTGAACAAAGACGGATCGCTGAGAAGCATATAGACTCCAAAGAAAACAAAAATTCTGCAGCAAAGAATGTTTCAGCACAATTAAGAAAAGTAGGATAGGAATCAGAGATGGAGCCACCTGGCAAAAGATAAATTAGAACAGGTATGCAACCACTGGCCCATCGTTCCTCTTTTCTTTCTTGTTTTTTTTTTGGACTGTGCCTTGTAGCTTAAGAGATTTTAGTTCCTCGACCAGGAATTGAACCCAGGGCACTGGCAGTAAGAACGTCAGGTCCTAACCACTGGAACAACCTATTCCTCTTCTGTGGTCTTTAGTCTACATGAGCAATGCAGCTTACATTCCTATCAGCTGGTACGCTCACTGGGGAAACTATCATAAAAAGTCTTATTTTAGAATATGGCCACCTTCCCCTGTCTTGTAAGGAAAGGTCTCCGCTCTGTTCAACACAAGCTCGAGTGGACTGGAGGAGGCAACAGGCATGAAACAAAGGGGAATTGAGGGTCTCCATTCCTATGCAAGGAAGCAGCAGTGTGGGCGTGGAAGAAACCAGCTGGAAGTGAAGGGCTCCCAACAGTGATCAAGTAAGATGGAGCAGTCAGGTACAAGAGGCTGAAATGGCAAACGGTTCCTGGGGCTCTAGAACAATCTGAAGGAAGATGTGAGGCCTCCAGTGGCCAGGAGAGATGATGGAATGAGCCAGCTGTTCTAGGTGTCTGTTAGTTCATCCAGGTTCACAAAATCAACCTGATAGTGTAGGTCAGCCAAGTGGAATTTTACATGTATTTGACTTCTGTATCAACCAGAGTCCTGGCAGGATATGGATGGCAACTCAAGCCAAGTAAAAGAGGAGAGACAATAATAAGAGACTATTTATAAAGCAGCAGTCAGGATAAGAAGAAACTAACCAGGGATGGCGTGGTACCCCAAGGCTAGCAACACTGGGAACCCATTACCATTCCTGGACCGAAAAGGAGAAGAAGTATTAGCTGCCTCCAGGAAAGTAACTATATAAAGAGATGCTCCCTCATAGGAGCTGTGGCCTTTGGTACAGGGTCACAGCCATCCGTAGCAAGAAGCCAGGGAAACAGGCACCCGGCCACTCTTCCAGGTGGTGCATCCTGAAGCCAGAGGGCAAGGGTGGTCCCGAGGCACAAAGCAGAGTGAAGGATGAAGAGTGGATCGGGGTGGGGGGCAAAGGGTGGGGGCAGATGGAGCAAGTGAATTTCACACGCCTCCCAACAGTATTCTCACCCTTCTCCATCCTACTTTCTGCTTGCGTGGACCATATCGAAGGCTTCCCATGATCTCGGGCTTCTAGCTGGGGTTAGCCATTGGCAAAGACAAGGATGTGAACACAGTATTTATTTTTCTGGTCATCTCGGGCTAAGTGTGTCCCTCCACAGAGGGAGGCTGATTTACACAGCTTTCCCTTCAGGCTCTGGTAACGCTCTCTCCACTCGTCCTCTCTGATTATGTCACTGTCTCCTGTGGCCACCCTACAGCCCCACACCTTTGTAAAGAGCTTTTTGTGTTTTTTACGTCCCTTTGACTTACCCAATTCTAGTGTGTTGCCTTTTTCCTGTTGGGACCCTGATGAATTCACTTTATAAGGATGATTTTTCTAAGGTGGCATTTTTCTACAGTCATACAGCTCCAATTTTTTAATAGAAATTAATGAGAAATTTGAATTTATTTACCAGAAATCCATTTTTACATTTTACAAACCCCTTCAGAGTATATACATTCCACTACTTACAGGATACCTGGACAAGGAAGAGTTCAATAGAATTATTTCCTTATACAAGTGGGGAACATAAGAGATGAGGACCTTCCTTTCCTCCATGACCTTGAGACTCTGCTACTGCTGATTCTGAACTTCAGCATAAGAAAATGTCTCCCCATGCTAACATGAAAAGCAAACTGACCATTTAGCTTAACTATTCAGGAAAATATGGGCTTCCTGGGTGGTGCTAGTGGTAAGGAACCCACCTGCCAATACATGAGACTTAAGAGACACGGGTTTGATTCCTGGTTCTGGAAGATCCTCCGAAGAAGGAAATGGCAACCCACTCCAGAATTCTCGCAGAGAGAATCCCATGGACAGAGGACCTCGGTGGGCTACAGTCCATAGGGTTGCACAAAGTCGGATGAGACTGAGGCAACTTAGCACACACACACACATCCAGCAAAATATGGATTAAGGGGCTGTTAGTCTGAAGAGCTAGAATTCACTTGTGTCTTTCCTGCCTTAAAAAAAAAAAACCATAATGGTAAAAAAAAAAATGTATAATATACGTACAACTAAATCACTTTTTGTACAGCAGAAATTAACATAACACTGTAAAACAACCATATTTCAATAACGAATTCTATGGCTCTCCATTATGTATAGAATGAAATAAAGCCCAAGGCATACACTCCAAAGGCCTTTGAGATCCACCCCCAAACTGTTCTCTTCTCACCTTGCTCTCCAAGTGAATATCCTTCATTCCGTCTACCCCAGACTGCTACAACCCTGTTCCCTGTCCACCTCTTGCCTTTGCTTCTCTGTGACCTTTCGTCTGAAATATATTTTCATCTTCCGCTGTCAAAACCTACTTGAAATGCAAAGACTTGTACATAAATCTTCACAGAAGCTCAACTTTTAATAGTCACAAACTGGAAACAATCCAAATGTCCATCAACAGGTGAATGGATACACAAATTGTGGTATATCCATACAACGGACTTTACTCGGCAACAAAGGACACACTCTTGACCCATGCAGCAGCAGGGGTGAATCTTCAAATCGTTACAATGAGTGAAAGAAGCCAGGCGAAAAAGAGCACATACTGTATAATTTCATTTATATAAAATTCTAGTGATTGTAAATGAATTTATAGTAGCAGAAAGGGGATCAAGAGGCTGCCTGGGGATGAAGACAGAGAAATAAGCGGTCACCAAGGGCCTCGAGAACTCTTTGAAAGTGTAGTCACTTCAGTCATGTCTGACTCTTTTCAACCCCATGGACTGTAGCCCACCAGGCTCCTCTGTCCATGGAATTCTCCAGGCAAGAATACTGGAGTGGGTTGCCATTCCCTTCTCCAGGGGAATCTTCCTGACCCAGGGATCAAACCCAGGTCTCTTGCACTGCAGGCAGATTCTTTACTATCTTCCCTTGCGGCTTCCCCTGTGGCTCAGCTGGTAAAGAATCCGCCTGCAATGAGGGAGACATGGGTTTGATCCCCGGGTTGGGAAGATACCCTGGAGAAGGAACAGGTACCCACTCTAGTATTCTGGCCTGGAGAATTCCATGGATTGTATAGTCCATGAGCTCTCAAAGCGTCAGACATGACTGAGCCACCTTCACTTTGGTTTTCACTTTCTTCACTACCTGAGTCACGGGGGAAGTCCGAAAACTCTTTGAAGGGTGATAAAAATGCATGTTAATCTGATTACGATGATGGCTTCACTGGCTTCTACCTATTTCAAAACTCACAAAATTGAACATTTAACTACGTGCAGTTTATTGCACGCAACTATACCCCCTAAAGGTACAAGAAAAAAAATACGACCAAAAAAACTTGAAAAATTATTGGCAGCAAGTCAGAAAAAGAGTATTAGTCACAATATATTAAATGCCCCAACAAAGAAAAAATATACAAACAAAACAATCAAAAATGGGTACAGAGCACAAGTAGGTGATTCAGAAACAAAAACAAATGACAAACATGCTTGCCCGTAAGTGTTTTGCTGGAACAGAATGTAAAAATACACACTATTCACCAAGGAGTCTGAAGGACCAGCATCTGTAAAGATCATCAGTGAGGCATGAACCTTCTGGCAGGGAGAGGACTTATCCCCAGCATCTTAACAACATTCTCAGCCCTTTGGCCTTCATCCCCCAGGCTCAGCATCCTGAGTGATACCCAGCATGTCAGGTCACCAAATTCCTTATGTGAAACTGAGGCCCATCCCATATTTAAACTTGTCCTTCAATTGTACGCTTTCAATCCAAGTCATCATTGGAATGTGAACATACACTGGTCACAGTTACAGTTACTCCAGTGCAATACCTAGAGCGGTGGTCACTCATCCTCCAGCCAGGACAGACCTTCCCCTTGGCTTTAAAACAGCCTGCATTCTGCCACAGGGAGTGGCACGCCTCCCCGCTCCTCCCCATGGGGAAACACAAACCCCTGGAGGTCATAAGGTGATCTCCTCATCGCTCTTCCCCTGGGAACCCAGCATAGAGCCGCCTGCTCGGCATCGGGAAGAATACCTTGAGATTTAGCACATCACCTACCAAAGCCCTGTCTTCTACTTTTAAAACTGATCTCTCACAAGAAGCCTGAGCTAGTATGATGATTAATCTAGCATCATTACCCTTACTCTCAGTCTGAAGAAGCAGGGGTTCGCCGTGGAGCGCCTATGCTCCGGGTGGCCCTCTTGCTCAGAAAGGAGAGGAGATCATCACCGCTCCCCCCGCCCTCCCCGCTCAACCGCAGTACAGTCAGTCCCCGGCGCCGCAACCACTTTGAAAACGCGAGCCGAACGGAATTTCCGCCCAAGCCGCGGCGGGGGAGCTCGCTATGCGATCTGACTGCTCAAAGGCTTGCCCTTCGTCTTCTCCCCCATCCACCAGCTTGTTCCAGTCGGTTTGCCCTCATCGGACTGAAACGGGCAGGCTGGCCAGGCAGCTAGAGCAGAGCGGGATGGGGGGAGGGGTGTGGAGGAGGGGCGAGGCCGGAGGAAGACTCGAGATGGAAAAATCCCAGGTGACCAGGCAAGAAACAAGAGCATCCATAAGAGGAGGAAGACAAAGAGAATAAAAGTTGGACAGCCGGGGACACCCCAAAGCTGCAGAAGACTTCATGAAAGAAAAAGAAAAAGGATGAACGGAGGATAGCACATTTATTATTAACAAACAAGTAGCACTAATGAATATCATTATTAAAAAGCATTTTGTGAATATTAAATGTAGTTATATTCTAAATATTGTCCTCCCCTTGGCCAGCCTGTAACAATCTTCCTTCAGAAGTCAACTATTTTAATTATTACCACTGCCCTCTATCTACAAACCCCACAGTCACAACCTTGATTCCATATCTCTTCTAGTCTTTATCACCAAGAAGACATTGTTAAGATATGATTTTCTACCTTTATTTTTTACTGTCTGTCTCCCTGCACTAGAGCATATGCTTTACAAAGACATGGATTTGTGTGTTTTGTACACTGATGTGGACAAGTACCGAGTTCACCATAGGTGCTCAATAAATATTTACTGAGAAAATACAGTAGTACTAAACGAGAAAGGGAGAGGGGGGCCCTTCAATGCACCACGCCTGCTTCCTGAAGACTTCCTCTCCCCATCAGCTCTTTCTCTCCTCCATGGCTTGTAAGAGAGGTGAAGAAAATCACACGAGAGGCAAAGAAAACCTCAGTTCAAGCCATGATCTTTGCCTTTCCCTTTGAGCAGACTTCTAGCAGTGGAGAAGCTAGAACTGACAGCCCCACCTTGGAGTTCCTGGCTGCTGCCCCCTGGCCCTCGGAATCTAGGCAGCATCCTCCCATGTAAGCACATAATCAGTGCAGCAGAGTTGAAAGGATCAAACCCTCTCATTTTACAGATGCGGACTCTGGGACCCAGTGAGATGGAGCAACCTGCCCAGATGCATGCAGTGAGCTTCTGAGTCCCTCTAGCCTCTCTCCTGATCCATGGGGATTTGTTGGTAGGTGACCAATGGCCCAGCTGTTGGCAAAATGCCCGAGGCAGAGGATGCAATGGCGTCTAGCAGCTTTGGTTTTCTATGTACTCATCCCTCCTCACCCCTGCACGTGGCTGTCCTTTTCCAGAGCTGTGGAGAGATGGTGATTCAACTAGAGATTGCACTTGGCCTGGCAGACAACACCCAATTTGGACTAGCCCAGAGGAGGAGGCTCGGGCAGTGGGTTACAGGCCTTAGGAACCCATGTGACAGAGCAGATGTTCAAAGCCAGTGAGAGGAAATGACTGGCCCAGAGTGTCTGTGTGTGCCGGGGCTGGAGGAATCCAGATTTCCTGGTTCCAGTTTCTCTGCCTGCAAATTTCTCTCCCCTCCATCATCATCACTACTTGAGCAGAGAAGAGCTGGGTGTACAAGGAGAATGTCAGGCAGGTTTTTCCTGATCCTCCGTGAGCTAAGTAAGCCTGACATATAGGAGCTTGATTTTACCCATATGCTTCCAAATGGATGGAACCACATCTTCAGAGGCAGCCAGCAGAGTCCATGGCACAAGAGCTGAGAAACTAACTAAAATAGGCCCCAAGGACTCCTATTTATTGAGCATCTAATAAGTGCCAAGCACCCAGTGGTTTATCCTCTGATATAATGCACACCACAGTCCTACAACACAGGCTCAGAGAGGTTAATCAGCCTGCCAGGTGTCACACAGCCAGTGCGACAGAGCTGGCATTCAGACTGAGAGTTGCATGACACCAGAGCCGGTCAACGTCTGTGCCTAAAATCTTAGCCACAGAGGACAACGTCAGGATGAAACAAAGGACCGGCTTCCCATCTACCTTCAGGATAAGGGCTCTCCTGTCCCTCAGAGGCTGCCTTCTCCGCAGGGTCCTTTCCATCCCACGATTTCAGGTTCGGTTTTCCACATCTCCTGTTGCCATGGCAGTAGGGGCTCTCAACACCATTCAAAAACCCAGAAGAGGGAAAGAAGAGGACTCAACTCTTTGATTCAAGAGCTGACCAGTTCTTTTAAAAGATAAACTCAATCAGGTCCTTGAATCAGGATTCGGAATGGAAGCCAGATAATGGCACTTGTAGGCATTGGAGTTATTTAGCTTCTTGCTCCAAGAAGCCTAGTT
Source organism: Odocoileus virginianus (assembly GCF_023699985.2). NCBI lineage: Eukaryota > Metazoa > Chordata > Mammalia > Artiodactyla > Cervidae > Odocoileus > Odocoileus virginianus. The sequence goes on along the minus strand of NC_069691.1, from coordinate 46,009,041 downwards.
CCTTTTTCAGACATGATCTCATTCTTCTCTGCAGGACCTCAGAAAAGAAACCAGAGAATTGACCGGGGCAGTTCTCTGCGGGGTGAGACCAGAGGGAGACTCACAGCCCCCGCCCATGTGTCTGAACTTGTTCCTCTTCATTTTTTTCCTACCAGCATGGAAGATAAAGATGTCACACCATTGGCAATGTTACATGAAAGTGGGAATTTATGTGAGGCCCGTGGTTTGCCCCATCAAGTTTAAAAGATGAAGAAATAAATATGCTGCGAGGTTTGGAGACTATTAGAGATGAGAGGGACTTTACTGTTCTGAGCCCCGTTCTGACCTCCCCGCCTCTCCATCACCTACCTCGCATCTTCCAGAGGAGCAAAGAGAAGCCCAGAGAGATGAAGCAAACTGGAAGGAGCAAGCTTCAGCTCCTCACCTTCAAAATAGCCTCTGGAGATTGGGACTGCCTTTCCTGTGGCCAGGAGAGAAGCAGTTTCTACCCCTTCCAGGATGCTCAGAGTATGTTTTGTTCATCACTCACTCTGCTGGGTCTTTGGATTTCCTTCCTAACCACTTGCTCTTAGCACATTGGTATAGTGGAAGGAGGGTTTCCCTGGTGATTCAGACAGTAAAGAATCTGCCTGCAAAGCAGGAGACCCGGGTTCGAACCCTGGGTCTGGAAGATTCCCTGGAGAAGGGAATGGCAACACACTCCAGTATTCTTGCCAGGAAAATTCCATGGACAGAGGAACCTGGTGGGCTACAGTCAATGGGGTCGCAAAGAGTCAGACACAACTGAGTGACTAACACTTCATAGTGGAAAGAGCATGCATTTTGGAATCAGACAGACTTGGGTTTAAAGCTCAGCTCTTCCTCCACTGAAAAACTGTGTGATTTTAGACAAGTTACTTAATATTCTTTCCATCTCAGGGCCAAAAACAGTCTGGACGGGCCCATTTGAAGTCCAACACTCTGATTTCCTGTTCTAGGTTACTTAAATAAGGTATCAGAAGAGTCCAGATCCTCATGTGTATGCCTAGAGCTGAGTCATGTCGAGGCGTGGCAGAAACCAACATGATGTTGCTGTTGTGTTGTGTGCCCTGTCTTGTCTGACTCTTTGCAAACCCACGGACTGTGACCCATCAGGCTCCTCTGCCCACGGGATTCTTCAGGCAAGAATACTAGAATGGGTTACCATTTCCTCATCCAGGGGATCTTCCCGACCCAGGGATCAAACACACATCTCTTGCATCTCCTGCATTAGCAGACAGATTCTTTACCACTGCACCATGTGCGAAGCCCAACCAATACAATATTGTAAAGCAATTATCATCCAATCAAAAAGAAATAAATTTTAAAAATAAATGAAAGTTCATTCTAAGATAAAAAAGAGCCAAAACAGGAGAACTTCTAGGAGTCACTGTTTCTAGAAACAAGAATATATTTTCTTTATTCATCTTAAATTGCACCTGACAGAATACAGAGGCTTCCCTGATAGCTGTTGGTAAAGAATCCACGTGCAGTGCAGGAGACCCTGGTTTGATTCCTGGCTCGGGAAGATCCGCTGGAGAAGGGATAGGCTCCCCACTCCAGTATTCTTGGGCTTCCCTGGTGGCTCAGGTGGTATAGAATCCGCCCACAATGCGGGAGACCTGGGTTCGATCCCTGGGTTGAGAAGATCCCCTGGAGAAGGGAAAGGCTACCCACTCCAGTATTCTGGCCTGGAGAATTTCATGGACAAAGGAGCCTGGTGGACTATAATGGGATCGCAGAGAGTCTGCAAAAGACAGAATACTCAGAGAGTTTTTTTTAAGTGCAATGAAACTAAATAAAATTTTAAGACCCTTAAACTAAAAGAAAAATGAGTCCAGGTCCTTGTTTAATGTTTCAACATCCTAGTGCTTGCAGTTCAGATGTTTTAACATTCAGTTCTGGATTCCATGTCTCAGTCCTCCAGGATTTTATACTTACACTCTATGGTTTAAGTTTTGTTGGCCTGTTCTCCTAGAGAAGGATCTGTTGGGAGTTCAGAACTCCCGACAGATCAATTTCTAACTTGGTTAGAAATTTCTAACTTGGTTAAACCACTCAGGGATGAGAGAAGAGACAGAGTCCTTTCCTTTGTAGAGCATGCTATTCAGTAACCAATTTCCTTGTTTGAAGGTAAGGCCAAAAGGGTGTTAAGCACTGTTTGTTTAGTCATCTATGAATCATCTTTCTCAGCTCTCAGCCCACACTGCCAAGGAAATTCTATTTGAAATTTCCAACAGTCTCAGCCTTAGGCAGCACATAAACATAAAAGAGAGAAATGGACAAAAATGCAATTCTAGAACTTCCAATATCTCAGTACATTGGAAAATCGAACACTCTAGGCACTATTTAGAAAGCATTCATTCAGGAATTCATCCTCATATTTAAACTGAACTGTCTACTTCCTTGTCTTGTCAGAATTAGTCTCAAAGTTAGTAGGACTTGGGAGGCTAAGTAATATTCCATTAATGCCAGAGTTGCAAGCATTAACAAATCCTTGAGTGCCCAATAGGCTTGAGCTCAAAATTCTTAAGCAACAGACTTCACTGGTAGTCCATTGACTAAGGTTCCATGCTGCCAATGCAGGGGGTTGTGGGTTCGATCCCTGGTTGGGGAGCTAAGATACCACATGATTCCTGATTAAGGATCTAAGATCCCATATGCCATGGGGTGTGGCCAAAAGACTTTTTTTTTTAATCCTTAAGCAAAAGTCTCAAGAATCTGGGGAGAAATGGGGCTAATGGATTTGTAGTTTCTTTTTACGGTGATGAAAATTTTCAAAAATTGTGTTGATGGTTGCATTATGGTGAGTATTCTAAAAAGCATTGAATTGTATATTTTAAATATACAATTGTATACAATATACAATTAAATATACATTTATTTTAAATGAGTGAATTGTATGGTATGTGAACTACACCTCAATGAAACTGTTCTTAATATTCCTAGGCATCTAATTCTCAGTTTCATTATTACAAATTGAGGACAATACCTTAAAATGCTAATGTAGACACCAAGTGACTATAGTGAAGTGTCCAGTATCGCTTTACAGTAGATGCTCAAGTTACAGAATATTTTATTGTCAGAGCAGCAGTAGTCATAGTAATTATGACAGGGATGATATTGAAAGTATTCTCATATCCTTCATAGTTTCTTAGTCATTGTAGCCCCAAATTCCTTTTCTTCTCAATTGTTATCTATACATTTCATTTGGAAAATTGAAAAATTAGTGATCTGTCTTTTTGTGATAGCTCTGTTGTCCGGAACAATTATTCCTATTTTCTTTTTTTAATTCCTGTTTTCTATTCAGCTAGTTTTACAGCGAAAAGTAACTTTTTGCTTGTTTGTATCATCTTTCAGCTAGACTATGAAAGCCCAAGGATAGAGAAAGTATCTCAGTGCCCCCTGTCAACCACACTTGCACGTGGGAGGCCCTCGATATGGTTTTTTGACCAGGTTGTATTACTGCATCTGTTGGGAGGATGAAACTAATTTCCTTACAGCTTCTTGTGTCCCCCCTGTTTCCCCATCTGTCTTTCTGTCTTAATTTCCATCTAGTGGCTCATCAGTCATCTATCTATGAGTGTAAAGAATCAGTCTTTAAAAATGGCTTCCTCCAGGACTTCCGTGGTGAACCAGTGGTTAAGACTCCACGCTTCCAATGCAGAGGGTGTGGGTTCGATCCCTGGTCAGGGAACTAGGATCCCGCATGCTACATGGCATGGCAAAAAAAAAAAAAATTGTTTTTAATGGCTTCCTCCACTTTCTACCATCCCTGTGAGTCAGACAATACACAGAGCTGAGAGGAAGAAATCATTGCTCCAACTGACAGATTGTCAGCTGAAGAGTCTTGCCTAGAAGGGTGGGCATGATACCCTGTTAATATGGTCCTTCAAGGAAGATTAACAAATATGGCCTCCAGAAACCCTTTATATATAGAATCTTGGGCTCCCAAACTGGCTTCTAAGGAGAAAAGAGTCTTGCTACTTGACAAATATCTCCTTCCTTGGTAGGCTCCTTGTTCTGTGTAACCAAAGGATATCTCTCCTACTCAAACAAAAAAAAACCTATTACATCAAGCAGTTGAGTTAGAAGATGAGGCTTGGCATCCAGAAGAAATAGAATCAGCTATGATTAAGAACAAATCTGAATATCTAAGAAAACAGACTCCATAAACTCGCAGAATATGTCTACTAACGCCTGCCAGCTTACATCATTGGAAACACGTGGCTGAGATTGGCAGGAGCAAGTGAAATGCTGTTGGTTTAAGAAGCTCAGGAAATTCATCTGGAGTACTGTTTGTGGAGCTCAACAGTAGGTCAAGTGTGCACTATATCTTTTACAAATGACCTAGACTCATCTCCTGACCAGCAACTGAGTGTATTAGAAAAGAATGCTTTTAGCTGCAAGTAACAGAAACCCCTGCCCAATCAGTAAAGAACTTGACTATCTCACAAAATTTGAAGGCCAGAAGAAATGCAGGCTTCAGAATTGATTGATTCGGTAGCATGGCAATGTCACCAAGAACCTAGGTTCTTTTCACTTCTCTGTCATCCATGCTGTTGGCTTTAATATTAGGCCAGTAGCAGTTTGGCAGCAACAGTTCTCAGCATCTCATCCAGACATGTCACCATCTCTTAGAGGTAAGGAAGCCTTTTGCAGAGACCTCACAGCACTAACCTCTGGCACAGGGGAGAGGACAGTCAGGCTTACTCTGGAGCTGGGGGGCAAGGTCAGCTTTCTGCAGATACATGGCTGCATGGGGAATGGAGGATACACGAACCCAGTTGCAGCTCTGTTAGAAAAGATGGGGAAGTGAAGTCAGCCTTAGGGCTTACCCTCTCTTAGAGAAAACACAAAGTAATCTTTCTTAGGAACTCCATAGGAAGGTCAAATTATCTAAAAGATGTGGCAGCAATGAGTGGAAGTGACATGAAGGTAGCTGAGGGGTGGATGGGAGCATGTGGGCAATGACAAATAAAAACCCACAGGTTTCTGCCAGATTCTGGGATGTGTAACTGCCAGTGGGAAGTGAGGTGGAGGCAGGGATGTGTCACTAGCTGTTTCCAGCAGTACTGTGACTGTCTGACAAATCAAGGGTGTCAGTGTGAGTTCCCTGGCTTATTAAGTTAATGAAAGAAAAAAAAATTCAGATACAGAAGGGACTAAAGCCAAGTTCACAGACAATGGCCAACTCAAGGTAGGATGACAAGTGTCCTTTTGAATTGTCCTGGCATCACTATCTGTGCCTCTCTGACAAGCATTGTTTGATACTCTCGCAGCCCACATTGGGGTTTGGAAACCAGAAATGCCTATATCTTCCTATCAGTGGTTTTGCAGGAACTGTTATTATTAATTATTGGGTAGTACTCTGCAGTTAACAACAGGACTTCTCACGAATGACCCCATTAATTTTTACTTAAGATGAGGTTTTGTTGTTATCCTCTTTTTATACTTAAGGAAACTGAGGCTCCAGGAAGTTAAGTGACCTGTTCTAATCTTCACAGTTGGTGAAGAATTAGATCTATAACCAGCGCAGCCTCAATATGCCTTTTATCACATTCTTTGTGGCATCTCTGAGACCCTGAAGATTCTTGGAGAATATCTTCTACCTTGGCCTGAAATTGAGCCTGAAATTCCTACTAGTGGGAACATACCCATTGAGCTAAGGCACTGCAAAATGTCCATGTGCCACCTGGGAAAGTGGAAAAGAAATAGGCATTCTGCTGTCTTGTCAGTTATACTTTAGTGCCTATCCATGCTTTCCCCAAAATCCAGGGTAGTTTAGACAACTCTTGCATGGAAAACAGCGAGGGGTCCAAGGAAAAAGAGAGCATACTTAGACCAGAAGGAACCAGATTAGTTATGGGGATGGGGAAAGAGATGGTGTAGGATTCCATCTTCTTCCTTTCTGATAGAATGGGGAAGAAAAGATTAGACAAATGCTTCAAGCAGCTGGAAAAAGAAAAGAGATCCAAAAGAATGCACTTTAAAGGAATCTGGGTTAGTTCCTAGGATTCTGAGCCTTCCCCAGATCCCAATCTTCAACACAGCTTGCCAAGAACACTGAATCAAACAGACAGAAGTCCCCAGTGTAAACAGCCACAGAGTCCCAGCTCAGTGTCAAGGGGCTCCCGAGGCGCTGTCTTCGGTGCTGAAGTAGCACAGCCTGGCGCAGGGAAGTCGCAGAGGCAGCAAGAGTGATGCCCAGGCTCTGCGTCTGATTTCACTCTGGAGTCCTGCGGCCCTCGAATTACTTGTTTCAGATCTGGGACAGAGTGCCTTAAATACCCACCTTTACTTTTACTCTCACCACTCAAGCCAGCTTCTTGCAAGCCCAGAAGAGGGCTTTTTGAAGTTTTAAGACTAGTACGGGGCAAACAGCCAGGTCAGATCATGCACCTCCTGAAAATCCACTTTTCATGTCCTCGTTCTTTCCTTTTGTGGTTCTTCCTCACCCTGTCTTGAGTGCAGCTCTTCCACAAACTGCTTCCCAAGCCCGATCTTGGAAGAGAGTCTGGGAGAAACCTTTCACAAACTAGTGAATTCGCATTGGTGTGGGACTTAATTTGAAATCTTACATGCCTTGAAATGAAAGTTTGCACTACCATTTAAGAAAGGTATTTTGGGGACTTCCCTGGTGGTCCAGTGGTTAAGAATCCACCTGCCATGCAGGGGACATGCGTTTGATCCCTAGTCTGGGGAGATTTTACATGCGGTGGGGCATCTAAGCCCGTGCACCACAACTCATGAAATCTGCACGCTGCAACTACTGAAGCCTCTGCTGCTCGCTGGAGCCCGTGCTCCCCAACAAGGGAAGCCATCACAAAGAGAAGCTGGCGCACCGCAACAAAGCATAGCTCCCGCTCGCCGCAACTAAAGAGAGCCTGCATGCAGCAACAAAGACCCGTAACAGCTGAATTTTTTCTCTTTTAATCATGTAAGAAAGGTATCTGGGAGGCAGTAAGAAAAGGGGAGTCCTCCAGGTTTTCACACCCAAAAGCAGCTTCTATAGCTGGTCCTTGTTACTATTATCATGACACAATGGGAAAGGTTTTGGTGCTACAGAAAAAAAAACACACAACTTATAAACCAGACTTATTTAGTCATAAGGATGGCTAAGAAACAGACTCTATTCTCAATGCATTTCCAATCCAGTTGGGAGGATGGGTGGCATATTACAAACCAATCATTTATACACCAACACATGAGCCAAGTTTCATGGGTGCTCAGAGTCCTGCCTGGAGGATCTAGGCATGGATCTAGAGAAGATATTTATTAGATTAATGAAAGGGAAAAGGAAAAAAGTGCAGATTTTGTGGTTATAAAGTGTGGATTCCAGCCCTAATTCTGCCCATTATGATGTGTTCTTAGGAGAATTGCCTGTCACATGAGAAGAAAAATATCAGACTTACTGAGCTATTTTATTCTATTTTAGCCTGGCCATATGGCATGAGGGATCTTAGTTCCCTGACCAGGGATCAAACCCTTGCCCCTGTGTTGGAAACGGTCCTTTTTAAAAATTTTTTTTAATTAATTGGAGGATAATTGCTTTACAATATTGTGTTGGTATCTGCCTTATAACAATGTGAATCAGCCATAAATATACACATATCTCCTCCCTCTTGAGCCTCCCTCTGGCCACCCCCCATACCCCATACCACCCCTGTAGGTTGTCACACAATACCGGGCTGAACGCCCTGTGTTATATAGCAACTTCCCACTAGCCATCTATTTTACACATGGTAGTGTGTATTTGTCAAGCCTACTCTCTCTACTCATCCCATCCTTGTCTTCTCCCACTGTGTCCACAAGTCTCTTCTCTACATCTGAAGTGCAGAGTCTTAACCACTGGACTGGCAGGGGGTCCCTTACTGAGTTATTTTAGAGTTGAATTTAGAGTTACTATAAAAACACACTTCCTAGACTTCAAAGCACCATGAAATAAAAAGCTTAACCATTTTCTGACTGAGTGACAGTACATAAGCTTGCATGTAAGTGCCATGAAGGCAAGACCGAGTCCTTCTCGCTGAATACAGTGCCTAGCACAGATTCACATGCCCAGAGGGAGTTATCAAGAGCATCTTGATTCCAAAAGAGCTCTGACTTGGGGAAGAAAAAATACAGTGTTTGTCCTCAGTGGCCAGTTCTGCCCAAACCACCCCTGGGGTGCAGGGCAGAGAGGCGCAACGGAAAAAAAAAAAACAGCTCTCACAGGGGGAGTTGGCCTAAAACATTAGCTCCAGATGGAATTTCAGCTGGAAGCATACAGCAGCCGCTAAGCTCAAAGAAATGACTGAGGTTTTCTGGACCTACTCTCTGGCTGGTGGATGAGATGAATCAGGAAGGAATAGAGGACAGGTGGTGTGGGCAGAAGGGAAAGGAGGAGAAGCAAAAGAGAGGTCATGACAGAGGTCACATTCCAAATCTTTTGCTTGGGTGGAAATTTTCATCGAATACAAGCACCACTGGATATAGCTAGAGCGTCATAAAAAGATACTTTTAAGAAAGAAGATAACACAGATTATTAATGTTGGAATAAACCTTTAAAATGATCTAATCCAACACCTTCATTTTACAGATAAGATTAGGGTCAAAAAAGGTGAAGTTCAAAGTAAAAAAAAAAAAAAAAGAGTTCCTGGAAAAAAAAAACAAAAAAACATAAGATTCAGGTCTTCTAATTCTCAGGTCAGACTTTGTTTCTCACTAGCCAATGAGATTGGGCTTCCCGGGTGGCGCAGTGGTAAAGAATCCACCTGCCAACACAAGAGATGCAAGTTAGATCCCTGGGTAGGAAATATCAACCTGCTCCAGTATTCTTGCCTGTAAAATCCCGTGGACAGAGAAGTCTGGCAGGCTACAATCTATGAGGTTGCAAAGAGTCGGACATAGCTGAGCACACATACACACACAGAGTAATTGAATTAAGGTTAACTTTGAGGTGCTGCAACAAATAAACCCAACACTGCAGAAACTTAAAGAATATAATCCTATAGCCACCTAAACTTCCTTCTTCCAGAGCATTCTTTTTTTTTATTTATAAAATATTTTTAAAATTTATTTTTAATTGAAGAATAATTTACAATGTTGTGTTGGTTTCTGCCATATACCAACATGAATCAGCCACATGCCCTCCCTTTGAACCTCCATCCCAGGCCCCATCTCACCCCTCTAGGTCATCACAGAGCACCCAGCCGAGCTCCCCATATTACAAGAGTAACTTCCCACTTGGCTATTTTACATATGGTAATGGGTATGTTTCAATGCTACTCTCTCAACTCCCACCCTCTCTTTCCCCTGCTGTGTCCATAAGTCAATTCCCAGAGAATTCTCTTAGGTCTCTAGTCCAAAGAATAAGGAATTGAGATCTATGCTCAGGTGCTTCTGTCTGGGGTCCAGAAGATCCAGGTGTGCCTGTTCTCATTGGTGAGCACCAATGGGTTCATCCTTCTTGGAACAGTGTTCAGAAGTTCATCCTTCTTGGAATAGTGTTCAGAAGTCCTTAGAGTTTTAGGTAACAACAGTTCTACGTATAAAGACATTCTTCCCTGAGTGTGCATCCTCACTGTTGCTTTCATGCAGTCTGTTCTTGGCAGCTTACAAAGCACATTTACATCCATCAACTCGGGAATTTCCAAACAAGGGTACAAATAGGGGCTTCAGACACGACTGAAGTGACTGAGCATGCACGCAGGAGACATGCAGAGCCATTCACTGAAGTGCAGGAGAGATAATATCAGAAAGTCTATTTTGTCTTAAATGTCAGAAAGAAGTTAAAAGTAAAGTAAAGTGAAAGTTGCTCAGTCATGTCTGACTCTTTGCAACCCAATGGACTGTATAGTCCATGGGATTCTCTGGGCCAGAATACTGGAGTGGGTAGCCTTTCCCTTCTCCAGAAGATCTTCCCAACCCAGAGATGGAACCCAGGTTTCCCTCATTGCAGACGATTCTTTACCAGCTGAGCCACAAGGGAAATGTTAGAAAGAAGTTAATTTTTACTAATATCTGATATATGGATTGACCTTGATGACTTTTAGAAGCCCCAGTGTCACTTACTGGAAACATGTTATCCTGAGGAAAGAGTGAGAGTTCCATATGTGCAAAAGTTAAGTGGAGTTGCAGAGCAAACCATTTTAGTTGTTTTGTTTTTTAAAACTTTTTATTTTATATTGGTGGATAGCCAATTTAAAATGTTATGATAGTTTCAGGGGAACAGCAAAAGTACTCCGTCATACACATACATGTAACCATTCTCCCCCTTAACTCCCTTCCCATCCATGCTATCAAATAACATTGAGCAGAGCTCCTTGGGGCTTCCCTGGTCCCTGCAATGCAGGAGACCTGTGTTCAATCCCTGGGGTGAGAAGATCCCTCTGGAGAAGGAAATGGCAACCCACTCCAGTGTCCTTGCCTGGAGAATTCCATGGACAGGGGGGCCTGATGGAACACAGAGTTCCTTGTGCTGGACAGTAGGACCTTGTTTGTTATCCAGACCATCTTATTTTTAAACTAACCCCCACATACATAGAGTGGATGCTTGGTTTAGAAATATTCCCATGAAGAAATCCCAAATGGAGATGAATACTCACAACACAAACAATGAGCAAAGGTGAAGCTGACACTTTCAGTCCTAGTAAGAGATCAACCATGCTACAACCATATTCATAACCAGAATAGAAGATCAAAATAATGATGACTTATCCAGACCCAAAAAGAAGTTGGCCAAGGTTTTTTTAAATTATCACAAGCATTTGAAATATCATTTAATATCCACTACCATTAGTAATGAACCTCATCTTTAGCGTATATTGTGACTTGAGGTGTTAGCTAATGGCATGTCTGTTATATAATTTACAAATACATAAACATACCTACACTGGGGGTATACTCGCAAATAAATTTTTCCTGATGGAGAGCACCCTCAAGATTTGGAGACCATTGCCATAAATCACGTAAATTCTTCCTGATCATCCTGTGGGTGGTGTTATTTTGCAGATGAGAAAACAGAAAGTCAGGATGGCAAAAACTCCCAGAGCCCATCAGCTACAGAATTTATGGGGAAGCAAAGACTAGTCATCATTGACACTGATGAATCTATTTGTAGGGCAGCCATAGAGATTCAGACACAGAGAAGAGACTTGTGAACACAGCAGGGGAAGGAGGGGGTGGGAGGAACAGAGAGAGTAGCGTGGAAACATATACATTGCCATATGTAAAATAGAGAGCCAGTGGGAATTTGCTGTGTGACGCAGGGAGCTCAGTTTGGTGCTCTGTGACAACCAGGATGGGTGGGATGGGGTGGGGGCGGGAGGGAGGCTCAGAGAGAGGCGACATATATATATCCATGGCTGATCCATGTTGATGTATGACAGAAACCAATGCAGTATTGTAAAGCAGTTATCCTCCAGTTAAAAAATAAACAATGTTTTTTAAAAAAGACCAGCCACCGGTGAAACTGGCACCCCAAAAGCTGAGTGAGGAATTCAGGGAGACATCTGTGGAAATTAATAAGCAAACTCCACCCCCATAGCGAATGAGTTCCAGGCTCTGCCCTGTTCTGTTCCCAAAAGATTATGCCAAGAAAGCCAGCACCACAAAGCATATCTCATCCTATCAGATTGAGGTCTCCTGGAACCCTGGCAGCCCGCAGAAACATTACCTTTTTAGAAAAAAAAGCCAGGCCTTTCCCCTAGCATTTAAGGATGCTTAAAGACCCTGTCACCATCCTCATCCACAAACACCAAGATCCCTAAGTGTAAGTCTGGGGCAGGAAGTAAGATCACAATCTCCTGATGACTGAATCTGACTCCACAAGGGAGGCTTGATCTTGGCAAAGCCAAGGTTTTTCACAGTCATCCCTTTGAGGAGTGCAAGGTTTAAAAGTAAATATCCTCCCACCACCCAGACCCACTGCGCAGAAATAGCCCTTGGAGGAATGGCAACCCAGTTTCCTCTGCAGCAAGCCAGTCCGCCCTCCAGTGCTGAGAAATGTGCTGTGCTCAGCATTTCTGTGCGGCTGCTGCGTCCATGGTCGAAAAGGCGGGCGGCTGCAGCAGCCGCAGCAGCAGTCGCTCTAGGGGTTAGAAATCAGATCGCAGCATTTCTACCTCATTTGGCAGCAGAAGCACTGGGTCACAAGGAAGACGAGGTCCTAGTCCAGAAGCTGCTGGGCTTTGTCACTCTGAAGGTGGTGAGTAACGTGGCTATTCACTGGGGTGTTAGGTTTTTGCGCTTCCCTAGGTGACGCTTCTGGATGTAAGAGGATGTGTGTGTGTGTGTGTGTATGTGTGTCTGACTGTACACATGCATGGACATTCATATTTTCAGTGAGCAGCAATACTTGGAAAGCTGTGAGTGGAATAAATAAATAGAATGTAGTGTGGTCGAGATGGAGAGAGACACAGAAATCATGTACTCCCAGCCCCTTGGTTCACAGAAGAGGATCCTGAGGTTCAGAGAGGTGAAGCCCTTTGCCTGAGGTCACAGAGCCAGTAAGCCGCCAGGTCTAGAAGCCAGCATCCTGGCTCCCAAGACGGGAGTCTTCCCACCGCTCTGTCTGGGTACACGATGACTCCCCTCTATGCCCAGTGACCTCTGTCCCTGAGAATGGATTGAAAACCTACAGGCACAGCCTTCACATCCCGAAACCCTTCTGGATGTTTCCAGGAAACGTGGAAAGCCATTTCCGACTAACTGCAGCCTGGGGCAGAAAAGCAAAAAAGCAGGACTTGTTTGCTACAAATTGCTTCAGTCCTAATGGCTACCTCCGCCCCTCTAGGTTATTCTTTGGGTCACACTGCAAACAAAGTGTCTACAGAACCAGCCAATCTTCCCAGCAGCCTCAAGTGGGCTGCTGATAGGAATGGAGGGTATCATCAATAATACCTCCCTTTGCTTGGAACAAATATTTGCTGAACAGCATCCATATGCCAGGCACTGCAAAAGCGATCGTGACAGTCTTTATCTCATTTAATTCTCACTGCTGCTTCTCGAGTATTATTATTTATACCTGACAAGTAAAACTGAGGCTGGATGAGGTGAAAATGTGCAGGCTATTTTTGGGTCTTTTAAAAATTCCTAGTTCTTCCAAGAATTACGGTTTTAAAAATAGTTATTTTCTGTGGTCCTCCTTACCAGAATGACCATTGCCCCTGAAATGGTAGGAAATGTTCTCCCCTGAACAAAAAGCAATTATCTGCAACATTCTGGATCAGATATACAGTCAGAGCAGGAAAATGTCACCGAACATTTGGAGACTTTGCCTCTAAAATTAGGCATTGCCTGGACCTTTCGGGTTTTCTCAGGTTTTTCTCCTGTTTTTCTGGGTTCTGGTTCAAGTTAAGATTACACCATATGCTTAGGAACTTTGGCTTTTTTTTTTTAACGCAACTTTCCCCCAAACTGTGTGATCTGGAAACAAGTCACTACTTTTCTGAGCCTCAGTCTTCTGATTGATAGCTTGACAACTAAGTGAGTTCTACTTCCCAGGGAGCAGTGAAATGTTTGCGTATGTTTCATTCATTCATTCACTTATTTGTGCGTTTCTTGAGTTCCCGCCACACTCCAGGTGCGACGCTGGTGGTGGAAGGAGTTTTGGAGATAACCTCCCCTAGTCCCACAGCTTTGAGACTGGAGAGGGTACTTGTCACCAGGTGTGATTCTAGAGCAGCCCCATCAAGACCTTGTCCAGCAGGCTTTCCTGAACTATGCTTCCCTCAAGTCGCCCTCCCAGCTCTAGAGGACGTGAATTTCCTCTCCCCTTGCCCTTTTCTATAATAACATTTGTTGACTACTTACCCAATGAAACACAGTGCCAGGCACTGTGCTAAGCAGTTTTCATGCATTACATCATTTAATCCAGACAGTAATCCTATTCAATAGATAATATGATTAGCCCTGATTCTCAGATGAAGAAACTGGCAAAATTGCACAGTTAAAAGGGAATGGGGATGAAGTTTCTGTTTGAGATCATTATTGGAAAAGTTCTGGGAATACATAATTATGGCAGTTGCTCAGCATTATGAATGTACTTAATGCCACTGAATGGTACTGTTTAAAATGGTCAAAGGGGTAAGTTTTATATGGATATCTAGCCATCATAATAAAAGAAGAGGGGAACTTAAAACTAAGTAGCATCCAACTCTAAAACATTTTACCCCTAATCACTCATTCTTCCCCACCACAGACAGGAATCAGAAAGGTATGTATTCCTTCCCCAGTGGAGAGTTTAGTATTTTTTTTCCCCTAAGTTTCTTAAGAAGTCTCAAAATCACACCTAGGCATCAGGAAATTTCTTTCTGTGCTGAAGGTCATCAGTAGCCTATTCTGAATATGATCAGATTCCCAAGTCTGAACGAATCAGAAATCACTCCCACCTTCCTCCTTCCATTTCTCTTCCAGCCTATAAGCTAATGCTCTCTCTACAAATTCAATACAACTTCAAACACATTTAAATATCAGGTGGCTCCTTTTCACAAGTCCTCGCTCACAGGCTGCGGAGGAACAGAGTTGAGAAAGATCTAGTTTCAGCCTCAAAGAGTTTACAATCCAGCCAAGAGAGTAAATAAATAACTCCAAAGGAAAAGTCATCGAATAGGATTGCTGAGCACCTAAGCTAGATATAAAGCCTACAGAGATGAACAAAACATGGTTTTAGTCCCCCCACTGTAAAGATGGTGCAGATTCAGTGGGAAGGGTCTTTGGGGGGAGAGAGATTATGTGATCCTAGAAGGGATAGGTATTTTCAATGGAATGATGTTTCTTGACTGTAAAGTAGCTATGGACCTATTCCAGATGTCACTAGAGTCTGATTCTCATCACTTTTTCCCCCATTATTTTTTTTCTTCTTCTTTCTTTGGGCTTACTCTGTTTTTCTTCCCTTTTTTTTTTCACCTCCTCTGTTTGACATAAAGATTATTAATCTTTGGTCTTTCTTCTTTACTAATATAAGCATCTTCAGCCTATGTGTTATCCTTTACTCATTTCTGTGATTGAAAGACATGAAATCTTGATAAGTAGAATTTTAATTCATTAATTAATTATCATATGATTTCTTCTTGAAGCAGTGAGTTATTTAGAAATGCCTTTCCCTCCGCCCCCAAATGTATGGAGAGAAGCAGGTGGATTTTTCTTTTTTTTTTTTCTAAGATTTCTCACTACATGATACTGTGGTCAAATAATACAATCTGTATGACATTATATCACAGCATTTGTTGGGACTTCATTTCTGAGCTAGTACATGATCAGATTTTCTAAGTGTCCCACATATACACAAAAAGAATGTGATTTTTCTAATTATTAATAAGGGCAAGCTTGAGAATGTTTTGTTCAAACCTTCTACAAGATCCTTTCTGTTTTTATCAGTTACGGAGAAAGGTACATTAAAGCATCTTACTATTACTTCCACTGGAGGAGGAAATGGCAACCCACTCCAGTATTCTTACTTGGAAAATTCCATGGACAGTGGAGCCTGGTGGGCTGCAGTCCTGGGGGTCTCAGAGACAGACATGACTGGGCAAGCTTTCATATCATTTCCAATTCATCATTTTCTCCCTGAAATTGCTTCACTTTTTGTTTTTATATTTTGAAGCATGTTTCTAGGGGCATACAATGTTAGACCTATTCTTCTATTTAAATGTCCTTTTTAAATTGTTCATCATGTGAAGACCATCTTTATTACTAGTAATGTCTGTCTTCAAGTCTATTTTATATAACATTTAAAAAAAGGTCTATTTTATATTACATTAATAAACTACGTCTGTTTTCTTTCCTACTATTTCTTTTCTCATCTTTCTCCTTTTAGCTTTTTTGTTTCATGTTTTGGATGCTACACTTATGAATAGCATATAGCTAGATTTTATCTCTGGTCCAGTTGTGTTTATTTCCTTCAAACTCTACTAGGCAGTTAAAAGAATATTCATATATCTTATCTAAGATTTTTAGGTGCTAATTTTCATGAAGTTTTCAGGTTTCTCATTGCCAGAAATTAAGGGTCTAGGACCCTGCTATGTAAGAAGATGTCTTTTTACAATGCCTCCCCTAGGATGCTAAAAATTGACTCTTTCTCTCACTCAGTGTGTGCTGTTCCATCACATCAAACAAGTCCTAAATTTCATCTTGTCTCTCATATATCCCCAAAGAACTTCACATCCCCAGCTAAAGTCTTCAAAGTCTCCTTGCACTCCTGCTAATAGATAGTACTACAAGTGAAATGATGACAAAGTAGATACTGTAGGCCCCTCTCTTTCTTGAAAACAGACCTTAACTTTAACACTCAGGTCTCCAAAAGAGAGAGACTCGCTTAGACCCTTGGAAAATGGACTGACAATTGGCCTTCTCCACCATTAATGGTGATGCCATTACCATGGGCAGCTGGGGAACTTCCCTGGCTTTTTCACTAAGAAGAAAGCCAAGAACAGGAACAGTTTTCCTTGGCCAAGAGCAACATGGCTGCCTTTTTTCTTCAGTTAAAAAAATGTCTTCAGCTAGTGTGACTGAGCACATACTATGACAGGCATTGTGTTAAGCATCTATTGTACACGGTGCCATTTTATCCTGATTACCACTTTCTGACGTAGGTATAGCTATTATCCGCCTGAAAGAGGCCCTCAGAAGCTTGCAGTTCTGCCAGAGGTGTGCTCAGGCCCAGTGCAGAAACAGGTCCCCCATTCTGCAGCCACCCCGCCCCACCCCTGCACAGAACTCTACCCCTTCACGTCTGTGCCCTCCTCCGCCCCTCCTCCGCCCCCCCACGACACGTGTGCAAGCCCTGTCCTCTCTGATTCCAGTCACCTAAGGATAACTAGGGAGCCGAGGGAAGGTGCTTCACTCCTCTGGCCCTAAATTTCTCTTCCATCTCTGACCACTCCACACAGAGTGCGGTGGGTAGGGGGCTGGCAAGATGTCTGGTCATCTCAAGAAGGCAATGACTCCCACCTGCTCCAGCTCCATCCACGTGGAAGCTTCTGAGACCCTCAGCATTCCAAAAGGTTCCCACCAGGATTCAGGAGGAGTTCATAGCTGTGTTTCTCCCTATTTCATAATATGTTGTTTTCAAATTGCTTGTTCAGTGAGAGCATGGTGGATCAACTACAGAACATGAGTCATGAATCCAACCCTCCCCAGGTCCCCCTTCTGCTCAGATTGGGGCCAGCCGTGGACCTCACAGCACAGGCCGTGGCATCTTCCCCTGCCCACTTCCCTGCCTCCTCTTCTACTGGGGAGGCACACGGTGGGAGGAGCAGAGATCATCACTGGCCCCCTCCTGCCTTTCAGAGAGAACGCAGAGAGTGAAGTCCAAAACTGGCACTAACGGGATGTTCTCTCAGTAAATACTAGCCCTGTGAGGTCTGCCTTATCATCATTCACATACTGTATGTGAAAAACTAGCCAAAGTCAGCGAGCAAGTAGGTGGTGGAGCTGGTATGTGGTCTTGCATCTGTCTGGGCCCTCAGACTCCTGCTTGTTCAGATTTCACCCCCTTTGGTGCAAGAAGACAAGGACCCACGCAAACCTGGTATAATTTCAGAAACGCCAGTAAAGCCTCCTCTGTCTCCCCTAGCTACCCTTCACTGGCTCAGGGGTTCCTAAAATCTCCTGAGGAGACGAAGGACTTCCCAGGTGGCACTAGTGATAAAGAACCTGCCTGCCAAGGCAGGAGACATAAGAGACACGGGTTCAATCCCTGGGTTGGGAAGATCCCCTGGAGAAGAAAATGGCAACCCACTCCAGTATTCTTGCCTGGAAAACCCCATGGACAGAGGAGCCTGACGGGCTACAGTCCATGGGGTTGCAAAGAGTCAGACACGACTGCAGTGACAGCATGCCCATATGCACGCATGCACGCATGCATGAGAAGAAACGTAGTGAGGTGACGGTTTCAGCGTTGGAACGTTATCCTGCAAGCATCAGGAGGGAGCCCTGAGAAGTGGGGAACAGAACAAATGCAGGTTGGAGCCCTAGGTCCACCTCCTGCATCCCCCAGGGGGGAAAGTGCCTTGTCCAAGGTCACTGCAGCAAACCAAGAACTAGAACCCAGGCCTCCTGGCTCCCAGACCAGTAGCCCACCCAACGCGGACAGCATTCTGTGGGCCCTCTGGCTGCTTTACCGGACAAGGAACTCTTGGTAATATCATAACAACGATCTGTAATATCTTTGACATATGACAAGTTAAGGAATTTGAAATGCAATGTGATCGTTGCCTGTTCCGGGGCAGCTCAAAAATTTTAAAATACGTATTAAACAGAGAAACAAATCCCATAAAAACAAAATTTCCATCATTCCTTTTTTTATTCCCTCCTACCTTTTTTTAAAATTTATTTTATTTTTTAGTTATTTTTACCTTCTGCCTTTTCCATCACTTGCTTCAATCCATGTTTGGCTTTTTCCTCTTTTTTTTTTTTTTTTTCTTTCTTTCTTTCTTTTTTGGTGGTGGTGGTGGTTGTTTTTTTAGGACCAGCTCAGGGTATCTAGTCACACATCAAAAACAGGAAACATCTCTGCGGAGCAAGGCTCTTGCTTATCAGGCCTGCCTTGAGGGAGACAGGAAGCGGGAGACCTCCCAGAACCAAATGGAAGTACATTCATCTTGATTCACAGTCCTCCACCCCAAGAATTCCCCCAGGTACTCTGGGAGCCCCTAAGTCCTTTTCTATTTTCCAGCTCCCCTCCCCCACCCTACCCCACGTGACGAAAAGCTGTGACTGTGAAGATGCTTTCTGGATGGAGGTTATTATCACTACATATCATCCAGATAGGCTTGGTAGGTTGTACTCAGATGTCAGAATGATGCAGGCCAACATTTTTATTATTTAGGATACAGTATACTAAGTTTATGTTGATTACTCCAAGTATCATCTTTGAAAGATAACTAGCCTGAAAGTGTTGATCATGTCCCACTTTTGCAATCATATTTGCATAGTGTACACCAGAGTTTAGCAGGAGAAATTATCTTAAGTGGTGTTTCTCATCTGCTCTGTCGGTCTCATGCTGCTGGTTCCAAGTTGGTACAGGAAGCAGGACAAACGCTTACCATTTTTTTTTTTGTATCAGCTTTACATTATATAATGTCGTTCTTGTTTCTTCTGGGAAGCCTGCGGCATGGAGTCTTAGAGGCCGGTCTTAACTGGATTCCAATTCCAGTTTATGCACTTGACAAAGTCATTTAACCGCTCGGGAAAGCAGTTACCTCTTCTTTTAAAATGGGGTTAGTAAGGCTGTGAGGTTTAGATCACATAAAGAAAACACCTAAACAGCACTGTGCCTGGCCCGTAGCTGCCTGGCATGCAGCAGCCTTTGTTTCCCATACAGTGTTTTAAACGCCTGTCTACCGCATTTGGAAATTAAAGATGGGTAGTAAACCGACTTTGCCTGTACTGAACTGCTCACTGCGGATACGGTAGCCTCCCAGCAGGGTTTATATGCAGATAACCTGCTTGATGCTGCTCAACACAGAAGGGACACTGATTTCATTTTATGAACAACAGTTGAATGTCTACTCAGTGACAGCTACTGGGAAATAAATATTCTAAATTTCATCTACTCATTCATTCATTACAAACAAGCCATCCTCCAAACGACCCCCTCGATCTTCCCTTTCCCCTTTCCTTTTTTTTCCTCACATTCCCCCAGGCCTACTACAGTCTTTTTGCCCAATTGGATGTTATTTTTCATTTTCATCTTGTCACCACCTAATGTCCAAATTTATTTAAATCATCCTCAGACAGAATCCTACAAGATATGAATCACATTTGGCTTTTTTTTTTTCCTTCTGACTTGTCAGCTGTCTCAGTTGTGATTGACACGATTTCCATTTCAGTAATTTCTACTAATTCTGCTTCAAATCTGTATATGTAATGAACACACCAATTGGCATCTCATTATTAGTCAGGACCATTTTTCCAAGGGTAACGCGCTGGTTTCATAACTTACTGGGTAGCTGCCTTGAAATGAAACTCAAAGAAAGCCTTGTCCAGTTTGCATTAAAACAGTATCCGGCATATGAATACCAACATTCTTTCCTCTCCACGACCAGATCCTTTATGTATAAGAACACTGTTTACGTGCGTGCTCCCGTCAGACTCTTATTAAACACAAACAAGGCTTTCCTCTTTGTAAAGGTATGTTGAATTGTGTATCTCTGTAGAAAGACGGAAGGAAAAAACTGTAGTTTGCTTGCACCAAAAAAAAAAAAAAAACCAGTCCAAATTCTCTAATGCAAACACAATCTGACACATGCTAAAAATTGCCTGAAGCACTGGCAAGTTATAGATCTCCCTGGGGCAGATAATTCATTAGGAAATAGCCTCATGCCCTATGTAGCAATTTGAACAAAAATATTTACTTGTGGTAATATCAGATGATAAGGATAACAGGGTTTCTTTCCGAACAAGGGGGAGGGAAGACCCTGCCTGGATGCCCATCATAAGCATTGCAAATGAATCATTAGTCTTCATCCGGCAATCTAGGTCAGGACGGAGCTAAAGGGAAGGGCTTTTAAATCTGCTACAGGGCTCAGCTTGGATCTGCTTATGTGAAGGCAAAACAGGCAGACAGTTCCACTGTGGCAAGGGATTCTAAGAGCGATTGAAAAATGCTTTCACCTGCTAAAGGGACCTTCTCCCGACCCAGAGGGTCATCAAGAATAAAGAGCGTTGTACTTTCAGATGAATGTCATTGAAACACACATACAACCCTCCTTAAAGCTTTCTAGGTTCAACTTTTCAGGACCTGAATGGTATCTTAAGATATCTTAAGAACGGTATCTAAGAGTAGATCTTAAAAGGGAAACAATACTTTCCAGACTCGGGAATATGTGGATTTTCTGTTTTTTAAACAACAGAATCAAACATTATTGGTGTTGAAAGGACTTTAGAAATCATCTACTCCAAGTAGCTCCTGTTGAAGGTTTCATATCCTCTATGATAGAGTGACCCACTCGCCCAAGGTCACAGAGGTCATCTTCACCACACCACAGTTTCTTTCACTTTCGGGGTTTTTTCCCCCAAAGATCCCTTTTTTATACGATATGAATAATTTATTAAATAACACAGAAACAAAACAAACTGACTTCAGAACGGCCACCTGATAAACTAGGTCTGTATCAGGAACTTGTCACATGCCTTATCCTTTCTCCAAAATAATTATGAAAGGATGCTGTTTGCCAGACCTCTGTCCCGGGGTCCTTCTGCAAAACCTCCAGCTCTGACTTTATGTCATTATCTTCCAGGCCTGTTGTGGCACTTAATTCACTCTACCACATGCTCGGAAACTTTTGTGTGGCTCTGGCCTTTCCTTCCGGGGCCACAAGAGGTTGGCAGTGTGTGTGTTCCTAAATTTGTTCTGAAGTATCCATCAAACTAGAGAGTCTAAAGAGAAAAACTTGAATTTCAAAATTAAATCCCACCTACACACAAAAGGTACTTGCTAGGGTCAGTGGGCTGTTACTTACAAAATCCTAAGAAAACCTAAAGTTCAAATATGATATGAGAAAAACATACAGGCAAAAAAAGAACTGGTTTTGTTCTTAATTTTATCGCTGAATTTGCTACCAACCATCCACATGATATCTAGAAGCAATTTTTCCTTCTCTCTAGGCCATGTTTTCCTCTTCTATTCAAGTAAGAAAGAAACCAAATGATCTCCAGGGTTCCATCATTAGCTATGCCACTCAAATAATATCTCCAAAATTGCTTAATTTTTTTGAAGCCACAGTCACTGCAGAACTATCTGGGGCTATTTCCAAAGATATGAACTGACACTAAAGGAACACTTCAGTATCTGCTAAATCTATGCAAAGTTTTCACAAGATGCAGTTTCACTACTGAAATAATTTCTCCAAAACAATGTTGACTGACTTTGGACTCAGAGTTTATTAATCTAATCCTCTAACCAGTATCTCTTCTCCCATTTCACTTTCCAGTTTGACTTGTGAGCGTTTTTTTTTTTTCTCCCCTTTCTCTTATTTATTTAAAATATTTAAGGCCTGAAGAGGACGCAGCACACAAATGAACACATAGATAAGTAAGAACAGGCCTGTTTCTTATCTAGCCTGCACACTTCAGTAGGGACAGAGTCTTATATTCAATTTCTCCAGCCACCACAACTTGAAGGTTATAGAATATTCTATTTCAGGACACTTTTAAAAACGAGGCGCCCGTTTTCAAAGTACTGCAGAGAGTTATTTTGATTTCTGCCACAGGATGAATCACTCGTCCTGAATGCAAACACCAGCAAAGAATGCGTTAGAGGATCCGCCATCATATTAAAAATTAAATCCGCCTGCATTTCATAATGGGCTTTCCTTTTTAAAGCACGGTTTCAGCTTCTCACCATGGAAATCGCGCTCTGATGGCCGTTCTTTATGGTTAACACTGAGGCATTGGCTGAGGTCAGAACCCCACTTCTCTGAACAGGGAACCACAAATGTCACTAACGCGTGGTACGCTTGGCAAATAATATATTTCTTCCCAACCTCCTGTGTCTTCAGTTTGCCTAAGATCATGCCTGTGGTAAGCTGGAAAGAGAGTTTATTTTTCAGGGTCTTCTTCCTTCCTTTGGTGGGACCAGCGGGAGGCATGCAATTTACAATGAATTCAAAAGTACACCTCTTGTGATTTTTGTTGCTGTCTTTATTTTAACCTCCAAGAAGAGAGAGATTTAACTCAGTCTTCACCCCAGGCTAAGCTAATACTTAGGTCATGTCTGAGCTCTCTGGGGAACCCCTGCTTTATACCATCCGAGGGGCAATGGTGTCTTTTCACGTGGAGTTGCACAGCTGTCCAGCCATATGGGCCCCAAACAGCCCCGTCAATCGGATTTGGGGAGGTTTTACAATGTAATTTCTTAACGTGTTAGTATTTGGGGTGAGTTTGATCAGGAGAACAGACAGCTCTTAAGCCCAAGGGTTTAGGTTTTAAGAAGCCATCACAAATGTCCCAGCATCTGATGAGACTGTTTAAAAACAGATATGAAATCTGTGACTGGGGGAGGGGAAAGGATTCGTGAGCCCCTCGTTGGAGAAAGCCCCAGGGATATGCTCTAACTATTATTTCAGCATCAGCTGCTTTTTCTTTCTTTTTTTCTTCTCTTTCCTTTTCTTTTTAAAACCAGGGCTCACCGTTTAAGGCGTTCCCACTCAGGCCTGCAGAGCCTGTTACAAAACCATCTCTCTGCTCCCCTCCCCCCATGCCGCAAGATGAGAGAGCAAATATCCTGCATTGCAGCAACGGGCTCAGAAGGACCGCGCTGAAACCGTTCTCAAGTAAAACCAGGCCTTTAAGAAAGCCAAGGGAAGGGCAAAAGCAGTGTGTCCCGCTGCCCTTCAGTCAGGGTTACCTGGAACTCGGCCCCCATCCCTCCACGTTGCAGGGCTTCAGGAACTGCTTGCTTAAAGGAATTCTTAGTAAATAGAAAACACATAGTCCTGAATCTAAAACCCTCATCAAAATGGTGGAAGTCTTGAGCCAAGCGACCGCCAAGATAGTTTTTCCACCACGAAAATATTTTAGTTTGCGGGCAACGTTATCAGAATGGTAAGTTTCCCCGGAGAGACAACCCAGATGACGGCTCTTTCCCACAAACTACAGTCTTCGGAAATTAGAAATCTACTACAGGAGTGTTTTATATTCTTTTCCGCTCCTCTCTCTGTCTCTTTCTCTCCATGTCTGCGTCTCTCTCGATTTTAAGCAAACTTTCCGCTTTTTAGAATTTACAAAAACTGCTTATTTTTATGCTTCTCGTGGTACATGTTAGAGGCAAAAAGCCAGTGCTAAGAGGTTGTGCTATTCTTCTTTTAATGGGGGCAAATACCCAATAGTTGGCAAGAACCGAAATGGCCTGGAAGCGAACCGGGCAGAGCCCAGGGTCACCATGCATTGGGACAGTGCCCGCGCGGTGGGCGCGCATCTGCCGCGACCCCGCAGGACCGCTCCCGGCCGCCGCGCGCGGGCCATCTGATTTAAGGAGCTGCTTTTAGCTGTCAGGGGCTTGTTCTTGCTACCCATCGCTCGTTGCTCTGAATCCAGCGCTGCCCGAGGGACACTTAAGATTTTTCTTTTCTTTTAAAGTCATCAAAGAAGAAAAGCCGGAGTAGGGGAAGCAGATGGGACCTGCGTGTGCGGACATCGCCGGGGTGAGGGTTGGCTCCCGCGGCTGCTGAACCGGCTCCCGGGAAAAGACCGAAGTTTCCTCCTTGCTGGCGCTGGGTTTCTTGTTGGGGGTCGGGGTGGGGGTGTCTTTGGGTTTTGTTCTCACGGGCAGATTCATTCTGAGCCCTTCCTTAAGGCCAAGCTAACCCAGCGCTCCCGAAAAACACTCCACACGGGCACAGCAGCACAACAAAAGGCGCCTCCCGAAGTGAGTCTAAACGTTCGCGGGACGGGTGGCGGCCGGACGTGGGGACGCACTTCTGCGCGCTCTAATCTCGGGCGTCCATCTGGCCCCGGCGGCGCGGGCTGGCGGGCTGGCTGGAGGGCGCCGCGGGCCGCGAAGCGGGGGGAGCCAGGAGGGGCGCGCGCACGTACCCAGAAGCGCGGACACGCGCGCCCGCTCTCCTTCACGTTCACCTTGACTGCAGGGGGGCGGGGATGGGACTCCCTCCCCCCGGATGACAACCCCTCTCCCCACCCCCGCCGCTGTCCTGCCCTGACGCCGGCTCCGGCTGCGGGGAGGGGGGAGGCGCGAAGGCGCTGCGGTCGCTGCAGCCGCGGGACAGCCGCGCGGTCTCCGCAGTGATGTCAACCGCATCCTCCTTAGGGCCCCCCCCCACCCCCAAGCACCCCGCCCCGGGCCTCGCCCGCGCCGCGGCCGGCGGAAACCCTCGTCCCGCGACCCCAGCCTGGGATTAGAAGCAGAGGGCGTGCGGTGCCCCGAGCCCCCTACTCCATTTGCCGAAGCTAGAGAGACAGGGGGTGGACCAGCCGCGGGGCGGCGGCCACCGGGGCGGAGGACGGGGAGCCGAGCTGGGGGCCGGGGGTAGGACAGCTGCCGGTCCCGGAACCCGTGCGGCCGGGGTTACGTGAAGGAGGCGAAGGGCACGGCCCACTGCAGGTGTCGCGCGTGTGGGCACGGCGAAAGCGCCTCCCTTCTCCCAGCATAGAAACGGATAAACGGAAGCGCGTGTGAATGTGGGGGTGCGAATCGCCACCTCCCGACTTGGCTTTCCCGCTCTTCCGAGCGCTCCCACTTCTCACTTTCCCCAAATCCGCATTTTCCTTGGCACAGCTCTCCCCAAGCAAGGAGGAGAGGGAGGTACCCGGGGGCAGTGAGAATGACGTGTGCTGGTGCAGAGAGGGGGTGGGGGGCTGCGGGCCCGGCTCTGTGGACCGGCTCCTAATCCTCTTGTTTTCGGTACAGTCAGCAGATGTGGCTTCTTTTAGCTGAATAATCCGTTAAAGGAATAACAATTTTTAAAAAGGGGATCGACCTCACCCAAAGAGGACGGCGAGCGAGATTAGGGCTTGGTAAGGATAAATGAAAAGGTTCCAAATTCTCTCTCCCTCTCTGCCTTCCTCTCTCCCCTCCTCCCCCTCCGTCCTCCTCCCTCCCCTCCCCCCTCTCCTTCCCCATCCCCTGCAATCCGCGCTCGACGCGAGTTCACGCGGAGGGCTGGATTTCCAGGCTCAACCGCAACTTGCGCTGCGCGTTATTATTATTCATCTGAGGGTGCTGCCGCCGCAACCTTTGCCTCCTGCTCCGCTCGCCTCTCCTTCCCCCCGGCCGCCGCCTCCGCCAGCAGTGCAGACCTTTCTGCACGCATGCTCTGGCTCACCAAAGGGAGATTCTGAATTTTTTTTTATCCTGCTCATGATCATCACCATGATGCTTCTTATCATGGTTATCATTTCCTTCTGCCAGGGAGAGCGACCACCAGCGCCTTCTCTCCGCCCGCCCCGTTCCCCAGCGAAGGCAGCCACTAGGGCCGGGCCCTGGCGGCCGCTCCCTACATGCGGACATCCTTCGCCTCTCCGCATCCCTCCTTCATTCATGTGCATGTACATTTTTCTTGATGCCTTTTTATTCCAGTAGATCTACTGCCTTTCGTTGGAACGCTGAGGACTGAGACCAGTCCCTCAAGAAGAACAAAAAGACGAAGACCTGAGTGGACACCCCCCCCGCCCCCCACCCCGGACAAAGCACTTTGGGCTCGGCGAGAAGGGACACGCCGGAGCGCTGGTTCGGGAATACGAGTGATCTCCTGTCCGCCGGGCGTGCGGACCTCCGAGGGGACTCGAATTTTATTTAGCCTCTTGGTATGATTGAACAGTGTCATTGTTGGGAACGGGTTCCATTTGCTGGTTTGTCTGGGTACGGGAGCGGAACTGTGGGAGATCGGATAGACTTAACTTGGCTTTCCTGCTCCCTGCCTCACCCTCTCGAGATCTGGGCGTTGAAGAGGAGACTGTGGAACAGGAGGCTTAGCAGAGTCGAAGCCAGAGATGAAGCCGAAGGGCTGAGGGGATAGTGTGAGTGGGGATGGGCTAGGTGGAGGAGGGTTGTGAAAAGAAGGGGTCTGTTTGAACCCCTCTCTGGGTTCACAGGATGAGTTTTGCTGGGGATGAGAATACTGGTGTCTGTTGATAGGAGATCTGAGAAATTGATGGAAAATTGGTATGTCCATGTACACACTTAAGGAAGAGAGAGGTAGAGGAGGGTATAGAGGGAAAGGCTGAAAATAATGTCATATTATCCCTTTGGTTTTAGGGACTCTCATCCTCTGATCCTCCCCCCCCCCTTTTTTTTTTGGCCCAGGGATCCAGCGCATTAGACAAGAGTGACCTTTTAAATCTGTGCCCACCCTTCACCTGGTAAAGCCCGTTGACAGTTTGGGGTGGGGTGGGGTGGGGTGGGGAGAGTGGTAGGGGTGTTTAGAAGACATATATTCTCTCTCCCCTTCGCTCGCTCTCTGCCTCCTCCCTCCCTTCTTCCCTCCCCCCCCTCCCCTGCGTCTACTCCTCCCTCGCTGTGCCCCCCCCCCCACTCTTTCTCTTCCTCCCTCCCACCTCCCTCGCTCCCTCCCTCCCTGCTGCATTTTGCATGAGCTATCTAGGTCATTAGCATTTTAGCGTATGCAAGACTTGACAAAGCTGTTGAGAGGCCAGATGGGCCTCGGTCTTATGGGTGGGTTTTTTTTTTTCCTCTTTTTTTTTTTTTTTCCTTTTCCTTTTTCCCCTCCACCACTTGGGACCTGAGCGAGAGGACTGCAGCAACCGAGTTCTGGAAGGCTGATTCCCCAGATTCTGGCCCCGGACCCCGGCAGCTCGCCCCTGCGGCACGCCCGGCCGGATTGCGCCTGGACTCAGCAAGCTAGGTAAAGGCGGTAGCGGAGCGCCTGCTGCCCTGCGGGTTCCTTCCCCTCGTCTTCCCCCTCCCGGCTCCCCTCAGTTTCCTGGGCAAAGCTGAGGGCGAAGTGGGTGGGTAGGATTTGCTGCGTTAAGGCGAGGTGGGGTTGGTGGGTTGCTTTTTTTTTTTTTTCATTGTCTGGGGCTACAGGGGAGGCGAGGTGCGGGGAAGGGGCGCGGGAAATCGGGTAATTAAAGCGGGGGGAGGCACCCCTCCGTCTCCCACTTCCACCCACACCCCTCAACCTACCACTCCCTCCGCTTTGCAGGAAAAAGCCTGGATTCGAAAGGATGGGGGAGAACAAAGAGGCTTTGCAAGACGTCGCTGTTATCTCATTGTCTGTGTGACTGGGGAGCTGCGGTAGAGAGGATGCTGTGGTCCTTTCCTCCCGGCGCTCCCCCACCCCCACGCCTTTCCCCGCTGTCAGTGCGCACGCACGCGCGCCGCTTTTTACTTGTTTTTCCCGTTTTCTCATTCCATCTTCTCCCCAACCGCCCCCTGCTTTCTTCCACCTTTCCTTCCTTCCTCCTCTCCTTCCTCAGGAGAAAGGCCTCTCTCTCCGTGTTCACAGCGGACCTTGATTTAAATGTCCATACAATTAAGGCACGCGGTGAATGCCAAGAATGGGGCTGGCTGAGCACCCGTCGGTCCGCGAGGGCCCTGCGAGCAAGGAGCCACAGAGCCCAGTCGTCCTCCGCAGAGCTCCGCGCCGCGGCTTCGGGAGCGGGTGGGGGTGGACGGGGGGCGGGGGTCGCGGGCTCGCGCCGGCTGGGCTGCCCCAACCGAAGCCTTTGGGGTGGGGAGGTGTGTAGCTTGTGACAGACAGGGGCTTAGAGATGCAAACAAACTCAGAGAAACAGAAGCTGATTCTGTGACGGAAACACAGATCTGTGCAAGCACAGATGGGGGCGGGAGGATGCTGTGAGCGCATTGCGGAGTGCTTCGTGTGCAGATTTTTCTCTGGGCTCCGGGTGCATTGTATGCGGGTCGACACCTTCCTTCGCGGCTGCGTTTTTGCTCTGGTTTTAGCTTTTGGTTTACCCTCTTTTAACAAATAACCGGGCATCCAGAAGACTGGCAGATTGTGCCAGGGCTGGGGCTGCAGATATATTGGGGTCTGCTTGCGCTTAGGGTGGGGGCACGGGAGCCCGCTGGAAGGGAGTAGGGAAGGGATTTGTCCCCCTTTGCTGTGAAGCTGTATTACAGGCTTAAGGAAGTCATTGAGATACAGAGGGGGAAAGCATCAAACTCCTGGACCATTCTCAAGCTCTGTCAGAGCCGAAAGTCTGGCCAGGACTCTGGGGAGCCTCTCACTTCCTCTTTGCGGCTGTGATTGCAGTTGTAGGCAGAGATCTGGGAGATGATGAGGGGGAGAGGCGCAGGAACCTACCTAGACCCAAGGAGGGAGGGTTCATGCCTTTTAAACATCTGAACAGAAGGAAAACCAGAATGTGTACAGGAGGGGGTCTGAGGAAAGCTTATTTTTGAAAGAGACCATTCAGGGAATGCAAAGGGTTAACCTGCCCTTCCCTGAAGAACCTGCTACCCAAATCAGCCTGTCTCTACATCAACAGACCTAGAGCAGCAGTTGGTCCTACGGATCCCCCTGCTCTCCACAGGCACAGCCCCATCCCACCTCCAGCTCTGTGTTAACCACCTCCAGCTCTGTGTTAACCGCCTCCACCCCCACCTTGAGCTCCAGAGGATGGTGGAGACCTAAACTCATTAATTTCCAGGTGGAGAACATGGAGGCAGGGCAGGTCCCTGCAGAGAAAGGAGGCCAAGAACTGGATCTTCCTACCCACAAAGGCTGCTCTGATCATCCCTTTCTTTCCCCAGCCCTGGGCAGAGGCCTGTCTCTACAAGGCCAAGGCCATAGGGATGCTGAGGATTGTATTTGATTCCTGACACAGTAAACAAAACCTAAAAGAGTCTCTCTACTGAAACTTGCTGAGGACCTCTTTCATCTCCAAAGCCTCACCCTCTCCCACTCAGTCAATTAGTATTCATGGACCCCTAGCCTTATTTCCTCCTGTATATTTTTTTAGTACCTACTATGTGCCAATCATTGTGTAATTGTTGTATCTTAGATTCTTCCTTTGCCCCCCTAAGGGAGTGTCTGGAGTCAGGTGAGATTAAGTTCACTGCACCCCATCTAGACACTGCCAGAACCTTCTCTGGGTCTGACAGAAATGCACCAGAACCTGCTCACCCCTGCAGAGAGAAGACTGCAGTCCGCATCATGTAAACTGCAAGCACAGTGCTGTCCTTCAGATCCCAGAAGGCCAGCCTGGCTGGTGGACAGAAGAGAAAGCAGCTTCTCTAGCCCCTGGGCCTTAGCCAGTGTTGTCTTAAGAGGCACCCACAGCCACCCCCTTCAAAATAGTCCTCCCTCTAAACAGTCCCTCTTTGGCTCTCCTCTCCTTCCTCTGAGGGCTGTTCAGACAGTTCTTTGAGGCTGATCTAAGCCTCTGATGACCAACCCTCGACCCCACAGTTGTTCACATAAATGAGCTTTATCTCCCTAATTGCTTCCCTGTAATTCCATCAGATGTGGCCGTGCCCTCTGCTGATGTGCCTGCTGCCAGCATCTCCAGACGCCTTTCCCAAGTAATGTCCCTCTAAGGTGGAAACCTAACACGCTTCTCCCTGAGAGTTTAAACCGCAGGCACCATGGACCAGGCCTTCCGGCTTCCTGCTGCCGATCATTAGGAGGGAGGGGCATGCTTTATTTTATTACTTATGTAAACTCTTGTTCCAGAAAGCTCTTATGTGTGGGGGAGTGTTCTGGGTTTGTTGGGGCTTTTCCGGCATTCACCAGGTCTCATTATGAAATGTGTTTGTATGAAGGGGGCTTTAATGGCTGAAATGGCAGCGATGAATACACCATTCTGCCCCCTGGGTAATTTCAAGGCCCCTTTTGTGTGCCCCAGATAGAGGTGTGGGGTAAAGGTCAGTCCTGGCATCTTCCTTTCGGCTCTGTTAGAGGCTTGCTTATGCCTGGCAATACCTAGGTAAGAAACCTAACTGTTTCTGCTCTTTCAAGGCATTTTTTTTAAAGACTTTATTGAATTTGTTGGAATACTGCTTTTGTTTTGTTTTGGTTTTTTTGGCTGGGAGGCATATGGGATCTTGGCTCCCCACCGGGGATGGAACCTACACCCCCTGTATTGGAAAGTGAAGTCTTCTTTTAACTCTCCACATCATCTTCACCCCTACCTATTTGAAGCCCCTCTAATTACGACCTATGGCTTAAATGAAAGAAAAACTATTATTTTTTTAAAATGTGGGACGTGTTTGAGGCAGTTTGCCGACTGAATATGGTCTGAAGACCCATGCCATCATTCAAACACACCACCATCATTGTGGTCCTCATCCTGATGGCAGCTCAAAGGTTTCTCAAGGAGTCAGCGTCAGATACTTTAAGATGGATTTAGAAATGTATCAAAGGAAAAATCGGTAACATTCTTATTTCCCCTGCCAGAGACCCTCCAGGCTCAGAACTCTAAGCTGAAAAGCAACTGAACTTTTAACAAAGGCAAAGGTAAATTCCAACTATCATCACTACATTCCTGTTGCCCACAGGGTGGGGAGAAGGGACAGTTTTTGTGGGCTCATGAGGAGCCTTAGCCAGAGAAATAAATATTTGGGAGTAGGGGTAATTTCTCAGCAGGCATATGCTCATATACACATATAGAGATTTTTCTCACACAGTCATATCCATTGCTAGTATTTATAGGAAAGTATTGAATCACACAAACACACACACGCAAAATCCATCCACCTATCCTATCTCTGCAGAGAAATAACTTTCTCTTTCCTTCTACTGAACTTACATAATATCCCCACCCCTTGTTCCAACCTTAGAAGAGCGTCCTCCGGGGGCAGCTGTGAAGCCTTCTTCCTAGGACAGATGGAGCCACCCTTCCTCAGATACTCTGTGGGTGGGTTTAGTGAGTCAGGGTCTGAGGGATGTGGTGGTGGCTTGTGTTTGTGGCTTGCCTGGGTGATTCACGGTGCTGAGTATGTCAACAATTATGACAATTTTAA
This sequence comes from Odocoileus virginianus, assembly GCF_023699985.2. Taxonomy (NCBI): domain Eukaryota; kingdom Metazoa; phylum Chordata; class Mammalia; order Artiodactyla; family Cervidae; genus Odocoileus; species Odocoileus virginianus. Next base: position 45,977,633 of record NC_069691.1, on the reverse strand, counting down.
TACCTAATAAAGATGTTTTCTTCCACGTCCCATCTACAATTCTCTTATTTGGGTGTTTTTGCCAAGTCTTATCAATTTGACTTCAGTTTAAATATATATAAAAAATACATAATTGCATCTCCCATATAGGCATAGAAGAAGAAAAAGACTTTAAACGGGATGCATTCCTGTCCACCTGTGCTGCTATGAGCCACTGTATGCGGGTCTGCTGGAGGCCTGGAGAGAACTGCGCCAAATTTAGATGGCCTCAAAAAAAAAAAAAAAAAAAGATCAGACTTTATTGAGAGCAAGGAATGTTTCAGGGGTCAGAAATGAAGTGTCAGCAACTCTCAATAGATTCACCTTTTCATTTTCTAATCCTTCCATTTGTCTTAAAATGGAAATGTTACCCCCCAAAATGAGGACCTGGGTCAGGGCTGCGTAAACCCAAAAAATTAAACCTTGTGGATCACTAGGGACTTTCTCCAAATTAAAGGGGGGAGAGAGGTTTATTTGAAACTAAAATCCAATCTATTTCTTAGACATACACAAATAAAGAGACCTAGGAGGCTGGAGGTTCCATTTGCTGCTTCGTGCCACGTTCTTACTGTTCAGGGTTAGTCCCTCTCCAAGAGCTGCAGGCTAGAGGTGGCGCCTGCTAGGCTCACAGTGACCCTCTTGCCAACACGTTTGTCTTTTTCTGTTCATGCCCTGAGACCCCTAAATTGAGCCAGGCGAAGATGAACAGAGTTGCTTTCCTTTTTTGTTCCTGTTTTCCTGACTTTTTTTTCTCCCTTGCTCAAATCAAGTTACTTGGAGACCCAAAGACCTAGGTCCACACTCATTTCCTGAAGCTTCGGGACTGATCAGGGTAGACACGGAGGGGGCAGAGCAAGCACCCTCTCCCTACGGCTCCCAGTGGGACAGTCCCCGGAGAGGCTACTTTTCCGCGCACCTCTGCTCTCTATTTCACAGACGGACACACAGTGGTCAACAGAGACGATTACAGAGTCCGGACAGGAAGGGAGGGCGGGGATACACCTTCAGATTCGAAGACCGCACAAACGGAAGGCCTGGGCAGATAGCCTGTCCTCCCAGCTCCCCAGCGCTTCCCGGCCTGGCCTTTGCGCTGGGACGGCAGGGTGCGGTCCCCTCGATCCCTCTCCCCTCATCCTCTTCCGGGCCTCCCCCTCGTCCACCCCGGGCCCTGTGGCGCCCACCAGCTCATCCTTCACTCTAGAAAGCCTCGGACTGAACCAGAAAGGGGCTACCTGGCAACAGGCTGGGAGAGGACCCAACCTGAAAGCCCTTCTTAGCCATCCCTTTAGCTTCCCACCAGCCGAGTGCAACGGTTAAAGTCCTTGGCAAGCGGTGGTTTTGGGGTGAAATCCTCCGGACCTCCCTTTAAGCCCACCCAGCCTCCTTCATCCTCTCCCCAGGGCACAGGCTTCTTACCCCAGGGCCCAGCGATCCACCACCCCACCCCCAGCGACACGCCCTGGCCCTCCCCAAACACCCTCCTTCCCCCACCCCCACAACCCTCTCTAAAGAAGCCAAAACAGCAGCAGAACTCTCAGCACAGAAGAAAAAGATACATTTCTCTTACAGCCTTCCTGCCAGTTCCAGGTCTACGCCAGAAGGTTCCCAGCGGGCTGAGAGGTGGGTCTGACTTCCTCTTGCTGGCTCTGGGAGCCTCCAAACCCCAGCCCTCTGACCCAGACAGAAAGAGATAGGGCCCTTCCATCCACGGGACCTGGTCTCTGTTTTTAAGAAAACTCAATTCTTCCTTTTTCCCAGCTGCTGGGCCCAGCCCGGTGCAACCTTAGTGATGCAAGTCTCCATAGGATTAACAGATGGGTCCCTTAGAGTAATCTTCAGAGTCCTGCGGTCAAGGTGGCCTGCCCAAGGAAAGGGCCGGTGGGTCACCAGAGGCCACACCCAGGTCAGGAGCAGAAGGTGCCCGACAGAGGTCACAGCACGGAGAGCCTGCGACACACGGGGAGACGCACCTGGACATCGTCACCCGGGGCTTCCCTTCTGCCTGTCACACGTCCCCAGATTGATGTGGCAATATTTATTCCCATTTAATTGAGACACTGGTTTAATTTCACATCGCCTCGGTTTAAGGCCCAATGGGGTTTTCTACAGTTCTTTTCCCCCAGTGCCTCTACAGAAACTAATTGCTGTTAATATCCAATTTTGGCTTTATTATTCGTTAGCCAATTACGTAGCCCATAGCCCGGGCCCCTTGCTGCTTACGGCCTCGGCAGGAATCTGCGAACACTAGGCCTGGCTTCTGCGTTTCTTCCTTGCCTCTATTCAAACCCCTCCCCCACCCCAAGATGATTTACTGGGCACATCCGTCTTCTTGTTTGTTTGTCCCAGCACTTAGCCCAGTGGGGGAGGGAGGGGGGCAGTTACCCTCAGGCTTTTTTTTTCTCCTTTTGAGGGAGATTTCTTCTTTGCCCTTGAAGTCAGTAATTCCCACTTTTTTAAAAAATGGCATCTTCAGTTTTTCCTTCCTCTATTCACCACTTCTGGGCTTGCTTTCTCTGGAGCCATTTTTTTTTTTTTTTAATTTTCCATTATGGTTCATTATAGGATATTGAATAGAGTTGAATTTGGAGCTGCACGTTTCCATGAGAAGAAGACACTGGGGGCCTCCACTTCTTCCCCCCTCCCCTTTCCCAGCCCTCCCTCACCTCCCCAGAAGCTCAACCAGGGCCGGCCTGAGAGCTTAGGACCCAGATATAACATCATCGATTCACGGAGAGCTGGAACCTTGTCATTTCACATTTCGAGGAGGGAAACTTGAGAAAGCAATTTGGGAAAAGCACCCTTTTCGGAGATGAAGAGGCAAGCTTTTGTCTCCTGTCCCACGGATGCCCTGGAAACCTCTCCTGCTTCACTTCCTGACCATGCAGAGCGGTCACTATTAGGGGCTATCGCCTTAAAGAAAAAAAAAATGTCTTTTACCTTGTTTTATTTGTGTGCCCAGAATTCATTGATATCTGGAAGTGAGCACTTCCGCTTATGGGTGCTCTGGAAACAGGAAAATAAAAGGAAAAAATCCAAACGACAAGCAGGGAGATCCTTCTTATTTATTTTGTAACTTTTTATTTTCTATTGGGGTATAGCTGATTAACAATGCTGTGATGGTTTCAGGTGAACTGCAAAGGGACTCAGCCATACATATATGTGTATCCATTCTGCCCCAAACTCCCCTCCCAGCGAGATCCGTCTTTGCCTGTTTTTTTCCCTTCTTCCCCATTTTGAAATAATGCTTTAAATGCTCTAGCGGGCTCTTTCAGTTACCTCTAACAGTTCTATAGCAACCTGCATTGTGTCAGCATCAGAACTGAACTGAGAGAAAGCAAAATGTCAGAGCAGCTGGTGATGGCTGAGGCCCTGCATTGCCCCAGTGCTGACGGGGTCGGAGGCCTTCATTCTGGCCTGGGAATCCTGTGGTCAGGTTTCTTGTTGGGCCAACATGAGGGTGAGTGTTGTGTTGGGCTGGGACATTGTTAAGAAGGTGTCTTCCACATAAGGCTCAGTAAATACCACCTAAATTGGATGTCATTAAATTAGCAGCAGCTGCCCTTCTTCTTTAGCTGCAAAAAATCTACAATTATGCATGAAGACCTCTTGGACAGGAAATAGAGTGGCCTCATTGTCAAGGAAGGGGCTGAAAACTGTTTCTGGTTTATCCACTGGCCCCAGCCCTGCTTAACTCATCCAGATGTGTGGACTTGATTTTCAGATACTTCATGCATGGTTGAGAGACCACATACATGCCCATTCCCACACGTAAAATCAGAGTAAAAAAAAAAAAAAATCTTGGCTCCCCGTGTGGTTTAGTGGTGAAGCATCACCTGCCAACGCAGGAGACACAGGTTTGATCCCTGACCCGGGACGATCCCACCATGACTATTGAGCCTGTGCTTCAGAGCCCAGGAACCGCAACACTGAAGCCTGAGCGCCCTAGAGCCCTGTGTTCCGCAGTAAGAGAAGCTACGTCCGTGAGAAGCCCATGCTCCACAGCTAGGGAGTAGCCCCCTCTCTCCTCAGCTGGGGCAAAGCCCATGAAGCAATGAAGACCCAGCCCAGCCCAAAAAAAAGTGTAAAAAAATCTCCTTTGAGCCCTTTTGCCTTCTTTGTCAAGTACTTGTTTTCCTTTCTAACAACCCCTACACTCAAATCTCTTCCTTCACCACCCCCAATTGACACTGCAACCCAGGTGTTCCCAACTGATGGATTCGAGCCAAGTCACTTTAGTCGTGTCCGACTCTTGGCGACCCCATGGACTGTAGCCCGCCAGGCTCCTCTGTCCATGGGGATTCTCTTGGCAAGAATACTTGGGTTCTTCCCATACTTGGGTTGCCATGCCCTTCTCCAGGGGATCTTCCCAACCCAGGGATCAAACCCCCATATCACATCTTCTGCATTGGCAGGCAGGTTCTTTACCAGGAACTGGGGTATGCCATAAATAAATAAATATCAATTTATTTACCCTTCCTGACTGGGGTATGCCATAAATAAATAACAATTTCTCTCTCCTTCTACTCTCCTCCTCCCAGCCCCATGAAAATATGTATATTCTCAATGGTCAAGCGGTATTAGGAGACGAGCAGTGAAGTTAAGCCATATCACACAAATACATGAATTGCTTTGTCTCAAATTTCCTAGAGATATTTACATCTTAGACGAGGTACCGAGTGAAATCTAGGTTGGAGCTTCTTGTGAATGGGTCTAAAAGCAGGGAGAATAACACCAACTTCCCCATTTGTTTGAGGAAAGCACCCCTTCCTTCTAGACATATTGATGCTCCAAACATTTGTTATTGTTTAGTTGCTAAGTTGTGTCCAACTCATTGCAACCCCATGGACTGTAGCCCACCAGCCTTCTCTGTCCATGGAATTTCCCAGGCAAGAATGCTGGAATAGGTTGCCATTTCCTTCTCCAGAAGATCTTCCCAACCCAGGGATTGAACCCGTGTCTCGTGCACTGGTAGGCAAATTTTTTACAACCGAGCAACCAGGGAAGCCTTAACATATTATATGACACAGTTAATTAGAAAACACATTTCAAGAACCCCAGGTGGGGACTTCCCTGGTGGTCCAGGGGCTAAGAATTGGTGCTCCCAATACAAAGGGCCAAGGTTCAATCCCTGGTCAGGGAACTAGATCCTCTGTGCCTCAACTAAAGGATTCTGCATACTGAAACAAAGATCCTGAGTGATTCAACTAAGACCTGGTGCTGCCAAAAAAAAAAAAGAACCTCAGGTGAACCCTCTTTGGTTTCCTCTCCCAATTGAAGGCTGGTAGGAGCACCTGAGCCTTGAACAGAGACACCTGTGACTTCTGCACATTATATGCTATCAGTTTCGGTTAAGGCCACTGCCTTTAAGGCCAGTCTGCTCATGTCAGTTTGCATAGTTGTGAATTCTGATTTTACTGTTCCATAAAGAGTCACAGTTAATTATTTGATTAAACATTGGACGCTGTGACCCAGCGAGCCCAGTTCCCTATAGTGACTCAAAGTAGAATCTAAGGCGTTTCTGGTGAATCTGGGAATCAAGTTGTATAAAATGAGGCTACCCCAGATGGCTGTTCCCTTGCTCTTGGAACATCCCCTGCTCCGCTGATTCCTGCTTCACCTAAACCCTGTTCAAATGACTGGCCTTCCTACATACTCGCCCTGGCCCCAGCTGGTGACTGTCCTAATCTTTGGGTCAGAACAACCCCGCCTTGATGGCTCCTCAAAGGGGAGGGGAAGGTTTTGCTCCTCTGCTTGTTTCCCTGCTAACCTGCAAGCCCACCTGACATCAATTACCACCATCACCGGTAACCTCTCCCTCCCAACCCCCAGGAAAAACCGCTGCCATGTCCTGCCCACCACCTGCCCCACACAATGGGGTGTTGCCCCAGGATCTTGCTCCAGACATGTAAGTTTCCCCATCCATTAACTATTTTTTTTTAATTTTATTTTTGGCTGCGCTGGGTCTTCATCGCTTTTGCACAGGCTTTTTCTAGTTGTAGCAGTCAGGGGCTAGTCTTCATTGTGGAGCACCAGTTCTAGGTGTGGGATTCAGTAGTTGCAGCTCCCAGGCCCTAAAGCGCAAGCTTAGTTGTGGTGGTGCATGGCCTCCGTGTGCATATGGAATCTTCCCAGACCAGTGATCGAACCTATGTCCCCTGCATTGGCAGGTGGATACTCAATCACTGGACCACCAGGGATGTCCCCCATCCATTAACTATTGATGTCTCTGTCGCTGACGTTGTGCTTTTTCTTCACTCTTAAAGCTGGTTAAGTACAGACTCATAGCCCGTCAGGATGCAGCACGTGACTTTGGTACCTCCCTGCATTGTTTTTGTTCACTCTCCTTTCCCTAGCCAGTCTTCCCTGGTCTAAGTGGAGTTCCATCATCTCCTTGACACCCTGATAGCATCCATTTTTCTTGGAGAAGCCACGTTGCAATGCCAAGCCAGGATCCAGAGCAGATTCTTTCAGGGCAAGGAGTTGAATGGGCTGTGAGTTTTGTTAGTGAGCTTGAAGCCAGTAAATTCGAATTATGCCAGAGCCTTCCTGGGTTCCCACTAGCCTCTTAGAAAACTTGGTCTTGGAGAAAGTCTTTTGCGGGTTTCCTCTCTTTTCCTTCTGCCTTAGCATCTTGCTGCCTTTGCCGGGATGATTAATCAAGAGCAACAGCCTAGCCCGAGAAGTTCGGAGCGTGGTTCCGCCACCAGCCTGCACCCACCCCTGTTTCAATAAACCTGTATTATCCAGTTCCTGAATCCCTCCTTATATGACTGACTGAAAGCTATCCCTAGCATTTGGGGTGGCTAGGAAAATTATTTAATGTGATACCAAGGTCTCTCAGGAGTCTGGAGAGATTTCATCCCTTCCATTTCCTGAGGCTCCCAAGCTATTCCAAAATTAAGAAATGCGAAAGCAAGGATTACCAAAATTGTGATGTCTTTTACATGCTTAGAGTTAAGAATTTGAAATTAAATACCTGCTTTCAGTTCTGTTACTGTACCTATGCTATCTGTAGAGCATCTTCCAAAAGTATTACCAAAAAGTCTGCATTTGAGACCCTTCATGATTCTGGCTCCCAAGCAGAGGCCAGAGTCACAGAGGGCCCCCTAGGCCCAGGCCCAGCCCCTAGAGAAAGCACAGCCTAATGTATATGACCTTGGGTAAGTTGCTAAATCTGAGTGTCTTTGCAAAAAGGTAATGATTATAATGGTGTCTACTTCATAGAGTTGTTTTATGGATTAAATTAGATAATGCATGTTAAAAACATTTTGTTAATGTTCAGCCGCTCACTCGTGTCCAACTCTTTGTGACCTCATGAACTGCAGCATGCCAGGCTTCCCTGTCCTTCACTACCTCCTGGAGTTTGCTCAAGCTCACGTCCATTGAGTCGGTGATGCCATCCAACCATCTAATCCTCTGTCATCCCCCTTAAAACAGTTAGCACTGTTCAATAGAAATATAATGCAAATATATACAAAACTTAAATCTCTTTGGCAGCCACATTTTAAAAAGTGAAAAGAAACATATAACATTGAGTTTAATCATATATTTTATTTAACCCAATACATAGAACCCCAAATACTGTAATTTCAACATGTTAATCAGAGTACAAACTATTCATGTGACATCTAACATTCTTTTATTCAGGCTACATCTTCAAAATCTGATGAGTAGCTAACACATACCATGCCGCCCAGTTCAGTTATTGAATTTTCAACAGAAAGACTTGCTTCCTATTAGACTTCCTACAATCTAGAGTTGAAGAACGAATTCACACACCCAAGGTAGTTTCAAACATTTAAAAGTATTTTCTAATAACCCAAGAAAGTACTTGTTTTTTTCCAAATGATTTCTTTCATTAAATATTTATTTATTTATTTTTGACTGTGCTGGCCTTGGCTGCTGGGCCTGGCTTTCCCTAGTTGGGGAGATCGGGGCTGCTCTCTAGCTGGGTGTGTGGGTTTCTCCTCGTGGGGGCTTCTTTTGTGGCAGAGCACGAGCTCTAGAGTGTGGGCCCTGTGGTTGTGGTGCATGGGTTTATTTACTATCAACCTCCCCCATGTGGCATCTTCCTGGACCAGGGATCAAACCCGTGTCAGCTGCATTGGCAGGCAGATTCTTAACCACTGGACCACTAGGAAAGTCCCTAGAGTATTTGTTTTTAAGCCTAAATTATATCAAAGATCCATTCTTCAATTGCAATAGTCACCTGTCAAGAGCTCCATAGCTACATGTAGTTCGTGGCTCTCCCATCAGGCAATGCAGGCTTCAGCATAATACCTGGCATATGGTCAGTGCTCAATAAGCACTCACTAGCCATTGCTTTTAGGGCCCCTTCTCTCCCCAGATGGGAATAGAGAGCAGTGCCTTCTCCTCCCTCAGACTCCAGATTGACTGCCAGGCTGTCATTTGCTCCACACACAGCCTGTGAAACAAGGCCAGGCCCAGCAACTCCAGGGCTTCTTCGGGGGCAATTTCACTGTCACTGATAGGGCCATTTCCCAGAAGCATCTCCCTGATTTCCCCCACTGTAACTTTAGGAAGTCTTCCAGGATTATTTGTGTGCATAAAAGACCCTGATGCTGGGAAAGATTGAAGGCAGGAGGAAAAGGGTGTGACAGAGGATTAGATGGTTGGATGGCATCACTGACTCAATGGACATGAGCTTGCACAAGCTCTAGGAGTTGGTGATGACAGGGAAGCCTGGTGTGTAGTGCATGGGGTCACAAAGAGTTGGACATGACTAAGCGACTGAACTGAACTGATGTGTGTAAGGAGTGAGGTTAGGAAGGCTGTTGTGGAGGATTATTCTTGTAAACACTAACTTGGGACATCTGTGCAGAAGGACAGACAGAACTAACATGGCCACAGCCAGGACTGACTTGGGGGCATATTTAGAGACCGCTGGATGTGGGAGAAGGTTGATGTGACAGAAACACCCTAAATTTATCCCTGTGCTAATTCTTGTGCTGTTGATTATAAATCTCTGCTTCCTGGATTCACTTGCAAGCATTTTATTGAAATCTTGCTGTTCATCAAACCCTGATATCAGCCAGGAGGAATTTGTGGATACTTAGGGCCCCCTCCTTCCCTGCCCTCCATAATCTTTGAGTCCAGTAGAAAAAAATAAGAAATACTTAAATAATTACAATGAAACCAAATGCGGTTGATATCGTAAAAGAGAAAAGTCAAAATGCCAGAGGAGTTCAAATAAAAAAGACTCCTTTTCCAATAAGACAATGAGGGAAATTTCAAGAGGTAGAATTTGGGAGTGGGGGGAGCAGCCTAAATGGCAAGATGAACAAGAGCATCGTCCTGGGGTGGGGAGGGTTTGCAGAACAAAGCATAGGTATAATGACAATATAGCAGAAAGAAAGTGTGGGGCCAGATTGCATGTGGGAATTGCTGGATCATATAGTGTCTTAGTCAGCCCAGGCTGCCATAACAAAATACCACAGACTGGCTGGCTTAAACAACAGAAATTTATTTTCTCCCCATTCTGGAGGCTGGAAGTCCAAGATCAGGGTGCCAGCGTGGTCGAGTTCTAGTGAAAGCTCTGTTCCTGACTTGCAGATGGCGGCCTTCTTGCTGTGTTCTCATGTGGCAAAGAGAAAGACAGACAGGAGGCTCTGGTTTCGTCTCATAAGGGCCATCATGATGACCCCACTCATCTAAACATGATCACCTCCCAAGCACCATTTGCCATCTCCAAATACCATTACCTTGGGAGTTAGGACTTGAAGAGAGACACAATTCAGTCCACAGCACATAGGAATTCTATTTTTAATTTTTTGAAGACCCTCCATACTGTTTTCCACAGTGGTTGAACCATTTGCATTTCTAGCAACAACACACAAGAGTTTCCTTTTCTCTACATTCTTGCCAACACTAATTTTCTGGTGTGTGGGGTGGGGTGAGGGGGGAGGTGGGATTGTTTTGTTTTTTTGTTTTTAGTAGTCAACCTAATAATGATGCTTCTTTGGTTTTTGACTTGCATTTGCCCTAAAGATTAGTGATGTTGAGAATCTTTTCAAGTGTTTATTAGCCATTTGCATGTCTTCTTTAGCAAAATGTCTATTCAAGGCCTCAGTTCATTTTTTAAATCAGGTTATTTTTTGTTTTGCCAATGCTGTGACAATTCTGTTGGCAAATCTGAGGATGTTCTGACAAATGGAGTGGAGGCAGCAGTCCCTTACCCACTGAGTACAGCCTTTCTGTCCTAAAATGGGTATCAAGTCATTGCTCTGGTCACCTGCATGCCCACTGATTGTCATCTATCTCCTGGCAGTTTGTGCTTAAATCCTCAAACCAGCCTCCTTGGTTGGGTCTCTGAAAACCTTCCTATATCTCGCCTGCCTGTAATTTCTGAGAGCTAGCCTTCATCTCTGAGGAACTCCTACTGTAAATCTGATAAAGGACTTAGAACAACAGTAAAAGGACTTTCCTGGCAGTCCAGTGGTTAAGACTCCACACTTGTTATACAGGTGGTGAGGGTTCAATCCCTGGTCGGGAAGCTAATATCCCACATGCCTTATGGCCGAAAATCCAAAACATGAAACAGAGGCAATACTGTAACAAATTAAATAAAGGTTTAAGAAGAACAATAGACTCACAACCCTGACCCTGACTTCTAGCATATTATTCAGAACTCTGATTTCAAGCGACAGAAGCACAATTTGAACCAGCTTAATCATGAAGGGGGATTTATCATTCCACGGAATCCAGTTACTCAAGGACAGCTAGAAACATGGACTCAGACATCTTTCTCTGTGTCTCCAGCATCTGCTCCTCTCTGCACATATCTAATTCTTCTCTTTCTTCAAACTCGCCTCTGCTTCCCAGGTTTACACAGCAAGAAACATGGCCATTGGGATTTCCCAGACTTAATATTTATAGCTCAGATTAACTTAAGAGCCTACCCCTGGACCAATAAACTTAACCAAAAGCATAGGAAACCCCGATTGGTCAAATGTGAGTTAAGTGTGTACATGGAGCTCCTATGGTAACCTTAGAAGGGAGGGAGGGACAGCAGCCTAGAAATGAGTCCTGACCAAGTAACATCACTGGTAGTACCGCCAATGTCCTGTGAATGGTGCATCTGAAGTTGTGCGGTGCACACCCCGTATGATGGAGGTTCCAGTAGAATAGATTATTCCTGGATTCCAACCCACCAGATTGGTATCTCCCTCCTGCATCCCCCTTCCTTGGAAGATCTCAGCACCAAGTCCATCACATCCTCTGGAGTTCTGTGGTTTGAAATGTTGGCCTTTTCTCCTAACCCTCCAAACAAGTTCCCAGCACACTTCAGAGTCCAAGTTTAGTGTTATGACAGAAGCTTCTGTGAAGACCATAAATCGTTACTTTTTTTTCCACCAACTGTATAACATTTGGTGTTTTTCACAACACCGCACTGCTTATGACTTACTGTGCTGTCTCTCTCCCTAGCAAGCCACCAATATTTCTTGTCTCCTCCCTACACAAGAAAAATAGGGAGAGAAGAGCCAGAAATGCCTATGCTCCCCTCTCCCAGGTAAAGCAATGCATATGCCTTGAGTAGAGTAATTTGGGACCGAAAGGAAACCCCCATGGAGGGGCCCTGCCCCCAGGTCTCACTAATTCAGGATTTAATTCTCTCCTGTGAGCCAGGCATTGAATTACTGCCCTCCTCCCCATGCCTCCTGTTTTCCACTGTCTCATCTAATAAAAGCTCCAGATCTGAAAGTCTCTGAGACCCTAACCCTAATCCAATTAAACCCTGCAAAAGCAACTAGACTGGAGAAAGACAAAGAGGTGAAGAGGTTAATAGCAGACAAAGCCTCCACTGACAAGCTAAATTAGCCTGCCCACCTCAGGAGAAATAGTAAAAGCAGATTACTGAGACTGCTGGTGGTGATTAACATTTGCTCAAAATTCTAAGTAGCTGACTTGTTTTTTCAAGTTAAATGTTAACCTGAGGAAAGAGGGGTAGTAACCATGGGAGAGAAATAGGAAGAAAGAAACAGAAAGACCAGCCTTCTGGGCGGGTGAACATCTTCCCGAAATAGTTGAGGAACTGTTTCCCATTCAATCTTGTTTCCTTATCAGGCAGGAGAGATGGAGATTTGCAACATCTTCATTTCTCAGAGAAGCTAGATTCTAGGATGAGAATGGAAGCAGGAAGGTTACCAACCCTGACCTTGGAGGGAACAGGTCAGGAGCCACCTGGAACCCTTCCAGTCTTGTATCCTGTCTTAGTCAGTTTGGGTTGCTGTAACAAATACCAGGGGCTTCACTGGTGGCTCAGTGGTAAAGAATCTGCCTGCCAATACAGGAGGCCTGGATTTGATCCCTGGGCCAGGAAGATCCCCTGGAGGAGGAAATGGCAACCCCCTCCAGTATTCTTGCCTGGAAAACCCCATGGACAGAGGCGCCTGGCAGGCTACAGTCCATGGGGTGGCGAAGAGTTGGACATGACTGACTGAGTATACATACATGCACACACAACAAATACCCTGGACTGAGTGGCTTTAACAACAGACATTTATTTCTCACAGTTCTGGAGGCTTGAAGTCCAAGGTTTAGATGCCAGTCAATTTGATTCCTGGTGAGGACCCTCTTCTTTGCCTGCAGACAGTGCCTTCTCCCTGTGTCTTCACATGGCTCTGATCTCTTCATCCCCTTATAAGGGTATCAATCCCATCATTTGGACCCCACCCCCATGACTTCATCCAAATCCAATTACTTCACAAAAGCCCCACCTCCAAACACCAACACATGGGAGATTAAAGTTTGACATATGGATTTTGGGAGTGGGGTGCTGGAGAAGACTTTTGAGAGTCCCAAGGACAGCAAGGAGATCAAGTCAGTTGATCCTAAAGGAAATCAACTCTGAATATTCATTGGAAGGACTGATGCTGAAGCTCCAGTACTTTGTCCGCTTGATGAGAAGAGCTGACTCATTGTAAAAGACCCTGATGCTGGGAAAGATTGAGGGCAGGAGGAGAACAGGGTGACAGAGAATGAATTGGTTGGGTGGCATCACCAACTCAATGGACATGACTTTGAGCAAACTCAGGGAGATAGTGAAGGACAGGGATGCCTGGTATGCTAAAGTCCACGGGGTCACAAAGAGTCAGACACAACTTAGTGACTGAATGATACATAGCGCGTATGTATGAGATGCAGTTCATAGCACATCTTTGTGAATTTGTCTGTGGGGTGAGTTTGTTCTGATGCAATAAGTAGCTAACACTGGAAAACTACCATCTCTGCTCAGCATTTAGGGGCACTTCAGTGTATCAGGACAATATTCTTGGTGCAAATCAACATCTTGAGATCCTTTAATAGACACTTCATTTATCATGATGAAGAGCAGAAAGACTATGATATGACTGTTTGGTGTGACTACCTGTGAATCATTGATAGGATATCGACATGTATAGAAATTCAGCACTTTGAGACTTCCCTGGTGGTCCAGTGGTTAAGACTCTGAGCTCCCAACGCAGGAGGCCTGGGTTCCCTTAGTGAACTATATCCCACGTGCCGCAACTGAGACTAGTGCAGCCAACTAAATACTTAAAATAAAACAGCTTAAAAAAAAAGAAAGTCAGCCCTTCAATAACGAGTAAGGCACCAGTATTAAGGGGCAGAATATCTATGAGCACTATATTAAGACACTTATATAGAAACCTGAGAGGAAACAGAAAAACTGGACATGAATCTTACCTTTTAGGAACTTATAATCAGGAATGAAAAGACTTGTATCAGTGGCTAAGAGCATAATGGAAAGTAATACCTAACAGTACTGTAAAAAAGGTCACGTATTTTCAAGAATGTAAAATGGTACAGCCACTGTGAAAAAGAATATAGCATTTCCTCAAAAAATTTAAAACAGAGTTACCATGAGATCTAGCAATCCCACTGCTGGGTACAAATTCAAAAAAATTGGAAGCAAGGTCTCAAACACACATTTGTACACCCGTGTTCATTGCAGCATTATTCACAGCAGCCGAACAGTGAAGGCAACCCAGGTATCTATCAACAAATGAATCAATAAAGAAAACACAGTATAAAGATGCAATGGAATATTAGCCTTAAAAAGGAACAAAATTCTGACATGTGTTACCACGTGGATGAATCTTGAAGACATTATGCTAAGTGAAACAAATGAGTCACGAAAGGACAAATACTGTGTGATTTTACTCATATGAGGTTCTATAGTGGTCAGATTCATAGAGACTGAAAGTAGAATGGTGGTTACCTGGCGGGGTAGAGTTGAGGCGAGTAATATGGAGTTGTTGTTTAATGCGTACAGTTTCTGTTTTATAAGATGCAGAGTACTATGAATGGACGGTGGTGATGCTTATACAATAATATGTATGTGCTCAATATCATTGAACTGTGCACTTAAAAATGGCTATGATGGTGAATTTTATATAATATAGTTTTATCATGATCTTTTTATTTCTTAAAAAATTTATATAATTTTTGAAAATTAGTTTCTGTTTACAGTTATTACAAATATTGGTTATATTCCCCATGTTGTACAATACATCCTTGAGCCTATCTTATACCAAATAGTTTGTGTCTCCCACTGTGTTCATGCTCAATCAAATTTGACTCTTTGTGACCCCAGGGACTGTAGCCCACCAGGCTCCTCTCTTCATGGGATTCCCCGGGCAAGAATGCTAGAATAGGTTGCCTTTTTCTACTCCAGGGCATCTGCCCGACCCAGGGATCAAACCCACGTCTCTTGCTTCTCCTGCTTTGACAGGCAGATTTTTCACCATTGTGCCACCTGGGAAGCCCATATATCCCACTCCCCCATTTCCATTTGGCACCCCTCCCACACTTGTTAAAAACAGCATGTTGTTTCAGATGAGACTTCCCAGAAGACTCTGAGTTGGCACTGAGTTGGGCTTGAAAGGGCAGATACATTTCAATAGATAAAGAAGAGGAAGACACTTCCCTGGCGGTCCAGTCCAGGGGGCATGGTTTTGATCCCTGGTCAGGGAATTAAGATCCCACATGCTTCACAGCCAAAAAAAAACAAAGCATAAAACACAGGCAATATTGTAACAAATTCAATAAAGACATTAAAAACGGTCTACATAAAAAAAAATCTTTAAAAAAGAGAAGAAAAGGAAAAGGGGCTTCGGAGGTAGAAGGAAGAACATGAAATGTCCAAAAGCAGTGAAGCATCAGTAGGCAGGCATGATGGCTAGGTTTAAGTTTCCTGTGACAAAGCGTTCAGGAAGAAAAATAAGGTTCAGCAACTGTTGAAGCCAAGATAACACAGCCTCAGTGGCTAGACCAAGGAGTTTGGATTCTGTCCTCTAAGCCGTCATAGCCAGCATTTCCACAGTGTGTTCCACAGAAAACTAGTTCCCTGAGATGCTCTGGGGAAAATGCAGGGGAAGGGAGTTATAGTTGAATAAGTTTGGGAGATAATGCATAGTCCTAGAGACAATGCCTTATGCTAAGTCCTAACATAAAGAAACTCGACTCACTTTGTTTCACTTACTGTTCCCAAAATTCATTTGATCATGCTACCCTTGGAGGAAGCTTCAGAAGCCATTTTATTCTTTTCTTAGCTTTTTAGTTGTTCCAGCCAACGTAGAAATGGTATCTTGCAAAGAGGCAATTTTAGATTTTTTTGTGCACAATTGGAAGCTTCTGCATACCAATGAAAATAAATATACCATTCATTTAGCTTAATTTTAGAACTGCAGTACTCCAATTTAATCTTAAGAAAAAACGAATTTGGAGAAATCAAAAGTTCTCCACAATGACCATTGTGATGCAAAATCACTCTTAGTTTGTTCAGACCACTTAGTTTAAAGATGTGCATGTAGGAGGTCATAGTTGTTTTTTTTTTCCATTTATTTTTATTAGTTGGAGGCTAATTACTTTACATCATTGCAGTGGTTTTTGTCATACATTGAAATGAATTAGCCATGGATTTACAAGAGGTCACAGTTTTTAAACGTCAAGTGAGCCTGAGTCCCCAAAGGAGGGCTGCCCTTAGAGCCCTTAGATGACTGGCATCCCATTTTCCTAAACTTTTCTGAAAACGTAAGTTGCTAGAGTCCTAGTCTAAATCCCAAAAGGAATCTAGAAACAAAAATTCTTGGATTTCAGTTCATCTGATCTCCCAAAGAGAACCTCACTACCTTGCACTTCAGGAAACAACTGAGTCCTCACCAAGGACAAAACCTTAAATTAGAAAAGAGGAACTCTTTTCCCTGAAGGGACAAAGCCTTTCTGGATCCGAATAAAGTCAGAGAACTCAAAATGCACAAAGAGCAGAGCTTGAAAGCTCAGAGAAGACCCGCCAACCTGAAAACAGGAGGCTGCTCATGGAAGCAATGAGTACAGGGGTTTGGTGTGAGTACCTCATTCAGTTCTGGGGGTCTATCACCTCTCAAGATTTGCCTCCTTTGAACCCCACTTCTGACACCAAAAATGTCAACTCTAATAATATAATACCCATTTATTTTACCAGCAAAAGCAAGTTTATTTGGGAATGCCCAGATGAATTGTCACTTGAGCTATGTGATTACGATGAACCACAGGGGAATCCAGGCTTCCCTGTGGCTCAGCTGGTAAAGAATCCGCCTGCAGTGCGGGAGACCGGGGTTTGATCCCTGGGTTGGGAAGATCCCCTGGAGAAGGGAAAGGCTACCGAATCCAGTATTCTGGCCTGGAGAATTCCATGGACTGTGTAGACCATGGGGTCGCAAAGAATCGGACATGACTGAACGACTTTCACTCACTCACTCACAGGGGAATCCAGAGAACAAGGCAGGGGAACTTGCTTTCAACAGGAAAAGAGAAGAGTTGGGAGGGGCTGTAATAACCAGAATCCACTGGAAGAACTCTGGAAGTCCAAAGTGTGGCGGCTTCTCACTAGTTGTACTGCTACAGTCTCTGATTGGCCGGACTGTCAAGGGGTGGAGAATTTTCTTCTTCCTGACAGAGTAAAGTAGGTAAAATCTTCCTGTCAGCAATGTAGGCCTACACTGCTCCCTGTGGGGAGTAATTAATGATATATGGCAGGGCATGGAGGCTTCCTGGATGGCTCAGCCGGAAGGTAAAGAATCCACCTGCAATGCAGGAGGCACAGGAGATGAGAGTTCAGTCCGTGGGTCAGGAAGATCCCCTCGAGGAGTAAATGGAAAGGTGCTCCAGTGTTCTCCCCTGAGAAATCCCATGGACAGAAGAGCCTGGTGGGCTACGGTCCACAGAGTTGCAAAGAGTCGGACACAGGTGTGCAACTAAGCAATCACCGCAGGGCATAAGATCTGCCCCAACAGGTCTATCTCAGCTCCAGTTTTAGCTGAAGTTTCTTTAATTCCACAGTTTCCAGACTTTTGAATTTTTCCTTTTAGGAACCCAATGCCATAAATAGATCTTTGGGCACTGGAGGATGGTACCTCATCCTTTCAGGGTACTTCCTGTAAGCCGACACTTCAGTTGCTCCTTTATTTATTTATTTTGCTGCTGTGAAGTAGCTCAGTCGTGTCCAACTCTTTGCAACCCCATGGACTGTAGCCTACCAGGCTCCTCCCTCCATGGGATTCTCCAGGCAAGAATACTGGAGTGGGTTGCCATTTCCTTCTCCAGGGGATCTTTCTGACCCAGGGATCAAACCTGGGTCTCCCGCATTGCAGGCAGACGCTTTAACCTCTGAGCCACCAGGGAAGCCCTTATTTATTTTAGAAAGTCTAATTTTTTAAAAAAATATTTATTTATTTATTTGTCTGTGCCTGCTCTTAGTTGCAGCACACAGGGTCTCCCATATTTGTTGTGGCATGTGGTATCTTTAGTTGTGGCACATGAACTCTTAGTTGCAGCATGTGGGATCTAGTTCCCTGACCAAGGATCAAACCTGGGTCCCCTACATTAGGAGCTCTGAGTCTTAGCCACTGGCCCACCAGGAAAGTGCCCAGTTGCTCCCTTAGAAGGCCATTCCAGGATTCTATGAGGCCAACTGTCTGAAGGTGGTGTGGTATGTGATATAATAATACACTTCTGAGCATCCTTAGCTATAAGGACCCAGACCGTCTCAGTCTTCTGGGCCTGCCATAAGAGAAGACCACAGACAGCATTGCTTAAACAATAGACATTAGTTTTCTCATGGTTCTGGAAGCTGAAATCTCCAAGATCAAAATGTCAGGTGGTTTGGCTTCTGGTAAGAGCTCTCTTATTGGCTTGCAGGTGGCTGCCTTCTTGCTGTGTCCTCACATGACATGGAGGAGGGAAGTGGCAAAGAGAAAAAGAAAGATCTTCCTCTTCTTATGAGGCCACAGACCTATCAGACTAGGGCCCCACCCCTATAATCACATTTAAATTTAATGGTCTCCTAAAAGCCTTATCTCCAAATAGAATCACTTTGGGGATTAATGATTCAACATATGAATTTGGGTAGAACACAGTTCAGTCCATAGCACAGATTTTCCCATGGCCCTGTCTTCTGCAAAGCAGACCCACCATAGCTGAGTATTCTGACATCTCTGGAGCTGTGACTCATGATGAGGTCTTCTGCCTGATGCTCAAGTGTCTCTGCCTTTCCACTCTGGGTAGCAAGGCCTCTTTGTGAACCACCATGGAGGCATTCTGACTCTTGCACTTAGCCTTTATCTGCTTGTTAATGGTTTCAGGTCTCTCATTATCCTTTTGCAGAGCATCAGTGCAACTTTTCAGTAAACAGTGAATTCCATTGTCTTTGAGGCATTGATCCCTCCATATTTTTCAAATTCTTGCATTGTCACACCTGTCACAGTGTTCCCCCCAACCCTCTACCATGACATTTCCCAGGTAACCACCAGTGAAATCTTTGGCAGTTGAGCTACCACACTGTACCAGAGACTGGTACACCTCCAGTGTACCTCCTAATCTTCCTCTTCATATGTTGGGTGGTGGGCAACCCAGGCCCACATCCCCAGCTTCTCCCTTGTTCTCTCAGACCACTCTGAATACCACTTGTGTTAGTCCAGGTCCTCTGAGATACAAACATCAAGGAAGGGTTAAGCATGCAAAGATTTTTATGCCCATGGGGAGAACTAATGGGGAGGGAGCCCCAAATGCTGGAGACCCATGTCAGACCTCAAAGCAAGTCTTGCCACACATGAAAGAGAGAGGGAAGGAGGGAATTGGATGGAAGCATCCTAGACTGCCACAAAGTCTAAGGAAGTTTCAACAAGGTTCAAGGCAAAGCCACCTGTCAGAGAAGCCCTGGTATCCTTGCATACTTAGTCACTGGCTGGCAGCCCCCCGGTGGGACGCATGGACTCAGCACAAATATATTGCTCTGGATTCCAGAGTCAAGTACCGGGGGTGTCAGGTCAACTATGATCTCTCTACTTCCATGTCTGAGTGGTACAATCACCACTCTACCATGTCCCAGACTTTCCCTGACTCCAGTTGGGCAGAATGAATAAAGAGTTGCAGTCAACAAAAGAGTAAGCACATGGTGTTTCTTAGTCCTTGAGTATTGATCTAAATACCCACATCTGCCCAAAAAGCCACAGAGATAAACTGAGAACTCTGATTGCCAAAGGCGTTTTCTAGTACAGTTGCGAGTCAGCCCTGGGCCAATGACCTTTTGCATCTCCATTCAGTTATTTTATCTTACATCTCATCTCAGATCCTGACATCAGCTACCTACTAGCTACCTACCATGTTGGTAGCTGTTTGTTATTTTTCCCCTACAAGGCAAAGTAAATGCTGTTCTTGGTGGCCGAAAGTGAAAGTGAAAGTTGCTCAGTCATGTCCAACTCTTTGCAACCCCATGGAGTCCATGGAATTCTCCAGGCCAGAATACTGAAGTGGGTAGCCTTTCCTTTCTTCAGGGGATCTTCCCAACTGAGGAATCAAACCGAGGTCTCCCTCATGGCAGGCGGATTCTTTACCAGCTGAACCAAAAGCGAAGCCCAAGAACATCGGAATGGGTAGACTATCCCTTCTTCAGCGGATCTTCCCAACCCAGGAATCAAACCCGGGTCTCCTGCATTGCAGGTGGATCTTTACCAACTGAGCTATGAGGGAAGCCCAGATTTGCTAAAGATCATGTTCATTTTCTCCCACATCTTTTCAATAATTGTCTTTCTGGGAATCTCACCACCAAGAAGTATTCAGAATATTTTCCCATTGCCATAGTATATTTTAAAAAATTATTTATTAATTTATCTTGCTTTTTGGTTGTGCTGGGTCTTAATTGCTATGAGGGCTTTCTCTAGTTGGGGAGAGTGGGAGCTACACTACATTACGGTGCATGGGCTTCTTATTTCAGGGTCTTCTCTAGTTGTGGAGCACAGGCTTTAGGACGATCAGTCTTCAGAAATTGCTGCTTGCAGGCTCTAAAATGCAGGCTCAGTAGTTGTGGCTTATAGGCTTAGTTGCCCTGTGGCACGTGGGATCTTCCCAGACCAGGGGTCAAACGGGTGTCTCCTGCATTGGCAGGTGGATTCTTAAGCACTGGACCACTAGGGAAGTCTAAGTATCATTTTTATAATGTTCATGATGCTCGGCTAGTCTCTGCATGTGAAAGTTAAATAAATGGTGAATCAAGCTGTATCCCCACATGACCTTTGAAAGGAAGGGAGCAAGCAGGTAGGATTCTGCTCCTTTACCCAGAAGCAAAAAAGTGGAATTGGTGGTAGCAGAGCTATGCAGACCTGAGAGCTCTGATTGCCAAAGGCGTTTCCTAGGTGCAGTTGCGAGTCAGCCCTGGGCAGATGGCCTTTTGCATCTCCATTCAGTTATTTTATTTTACATCTCATCCCAGATCGTGACACCAGTCAAAATCGATTTCCAGTTATCAATGGCAAGTGGCCTTCTGGCCTGAACTCATATAAAACAAACAAAAAGAGCCCCTGGGTTGCCAGCTCAGCATTTATTGAGCTCCTGGTGCACACCAAGCACAAACTGTTAAGTTTGGCAATACAGGGATAATAAGATACTGGCCCTACTTTCTGAAAGCTCCCAATCAGTTCTTTCACCATCCTCTCACACTCTTCACTGCATTCCGAGTGCCAGGGTCTAAATTATTCACAGAGGATAAAATGGTCTATTTTGGGGTAATTCCTATCACACTTCATGGTGACTGCTTCCATTTTTAAAATAGCCTCAAGTGTGACTATTAATCAGTATATCATTAAAAATAATATCTGTCAGGATGACATTCATTTCTGTTCCATAAATAATGTCACCAGCATTGAATTCCTGAACAGTGGGACATGTACAAAGTTACCAAAGAACTCTGGGTAATGAGATTTGGAAAGGGAGGCTGTGTCTTCTGCCTTTCCAACACAGAGCACCTGGAACAGTGTCTGACTCATAGGAAGAGCTCAGCAAATGTTTGTGGGAGTAATTTTTAAGTCCCTCCACATCACATTGTGATCCTGTTGTGAAACTAAGTGACGTCGAGCTCCAAGGTTAGGTGAGCTTCAAAACTGTCTTAATGTGTCCTAGAGACCCATTTGTGCTTTTTCACGTTATGCCTATATTTTTATCCTCCTACATCTCGTGTGTGTGTGCTCAATTGTGTCCGACTCTTTTGCGACCTCATAGACTGTAGCCTGCCAGGCTCCTCTGTTCATGGGATTCTCCAGGCAAAAGTACTGGAGGAGGTTGCCATTTCCTACTCCAGGGGATCTTCCTGACCCGGGAATTGAGCCACTGTGTCCTGCATTTCCTGCATTGCAGATGGATTCTTTCCCGCTGAGCCATCATGGAAGCCCTTACATCTCGTAGGTGAATACATTTCTTAAGTTTATTACTCAATGTATGAACAGGCACATAGTTCTATTGATTTTAAATCTACTTATATTAAAGGTCAAGAGCTGCCCCTTTTGAATTGGATAAAAATCAATGTCAGCGTAGCTTTGTCCATTTCTACATTTCTCTAGCACTAACATTCTAGGCTTATTTAATTTTTTTAATTAGATTTTGAGATAATTGCAGATCCACATGCAGTGGTGAAAAATAGTACAGAGTGCGTCCATGTCCTCTTCACCCAATCTCTTACTAATGGTGTCATTTTGCATGACCTTAGTGCGATGTCACAACCAGGAATATCATTTGTGTGTGTATGTGTGTGTTCAGTTCAGTTTTATCACATGTGTAGATTTGTAAGTTCACTCCCACACTGAAGCCTCAGGACAGTTTCCCTGACACAACTATCCCTCATGCTACCCTTCTACACACCCACCTACAGTACTTCCTGCCCTGCCTGCAACTTCTGGCAACCACAAATCTGTTCTCCATCTCTATAATTCTGTGTATAGCATGTTATATAAATGGACCCATACAGCATGTGACATTTTGAGATTTGAGATCCACCCAAGTGGCTATCCATATCAATAGCCTATTTCTTTTTATTACTGAGTAGTATTCTGCAATGAAATGTAGTTACCGACATCCATACTGTAGTGAAACTGTGCTACCGTATGGATGGAGCACAGTTTAACCATTCACCCGCTGAAGGACATTTGGGTTGTTTCAACTTGGAAATCTATTTGATTTTAGCTTTAAATAAGTGTTTCAGGGTTTCCCTGGTGACTCAGTGGTAAAGAATCCACCTGCCAGTGCAGGAGACATGGGTTCAATCCCTGATCCGGGAAGATTCTACATGCCACGGAGCAACTAAGCCCATGTGCCACAGCTATGGAGGCTGTGCTCTGCGACAGAGAAGCCGCCACAACAAGAAGCCCACGAGCCACAACTAGGTCAGCGAAGACCCAGCAGAGCCCCAAATGGAAGAATAAATAAATAAAATGACCAATAAGTGTATCAACCACCAGTTTTACCAGATTCAAAAGCCCAAATACTTTGTTTCCTTTCTCATTCCTTTAACTGTTTTCAGTGCCCTTCTCAAGTACTAGAATATTTTTCTGAGATTTGTCAACCAAAATTCCAACATAGAATTCAGCCTGAAAAACACAATACGTTTTTATGATACTGGGACAGTGTTTCCCCTCTAATTTCTAACACCTTTCCTGGCTCGGCCCTACCTGTAATCAACTTCTCTGGTTACTGGAAAAGGATAAGCTCAGAGGACAATCTCAGACAGTGCACAGACATATTTTAGCCCAAGGAACTATAAGTATAATTTGGATTATTATTTTTCTCAGTATT
The DNA here is from genome assembly GCF_023699985.2 of Odocoileus virginianus. Lineage (NCBI taxonomy): Eukaryota > Metazoa > Chordata > Mammalia > Artiodactyla > Cervidae > Odocoileus > Odocoileus virginianus. The sequence continues at coordinate 45,954,497 of NC_069691.1, read as the reverse complement.
TCATCTTTCATTTACCCATCTTGAAACTCATCCGCTGCTTTTCTGCAATTCAGAGAATCTGGAAAGATCTTCCTCCATCTCTTATGTTCTCACTGCCTGGTAAGTCCTATGAGGTCTGTAGACTTGGAGAATGCTGCTCACGTTGTATACAGGTCCAGGGCTTGTGGCCAGCTTTTCTCAATTACCTGCCACTGTGTCTCTTGCTAATGAGAGTCTTAGCTAGGAACACTCTCTGTTCATCAGAAGGAAGGAATTTATCTGTCTTTCCAAAACCCTGAGCCAGCTTTCTGAGCTCTAGGAAACCAGCATCCTTCCTGTCATAGGTTGAAGGCGAAATGTAAGCCACACCTGTGCTCCCCACATCTGTCTGTACATCATACTCAGGGTTCACTTCCAATGCATTAAATCCAGGGAAAAGCCAGGGCATGAGCATTTTTCAGAAGTCTTCAGGAAGGGCTTCCCTGGCGGCTCAGTGATAAAGACTCCACCTGCCAATGCAGGAGACACAGCTTCACCTCTGATCGGGGAAGATCCCGTAAGCCACGGAGCAATTAATCCATGAGCCACAACTACTGAGCCTGTGCTCTAGAGTCTGGGAGCCACAACTACTGTGCTGCAGCTATTGGAGCCCAAGCACCCTAGAGCCTGTGTTCCACAACAAGAGAAGCCACCACAATGACAAGCTCCAGCCCTCACTCACCACAACTGGAGAAAAACCCACACAGCAACAAAGGTTCTGTATGGCAATAAATAATTTTTTTTTTTAAGTCCTCGGAACTCAAATTATAGTAAACCCTCATGTTGGAATACAATGCAAACTTAAGACTGAGGAAGTTGTCAACATACTGATAAGAAAAAAATCTCCTTAGTAGCGTGCTATATGAATAAAATTGGTTTAAATCCATATGCCAGCAAATCTGGAAAACTCAGCAGTGGCCACAGGACTGGAAAAGGTCAGTTTTCATTCTAATCCCAAAGAAAGCTAATGCCAAAGAAAGTTCAAATTACCACTCAATTGCACTCATCTCACACGCTAGCAAAGTTATGCTCAAAATTCTCCAAACCAGGCTTCAACAGTATGTGAACCATGAAATTCCAGGTGTTCAAGCTGGATTTAGAAAAGGCAGAGGAACCAGAGATCAATTTGCCAATATCCATCGGATCATAGAAAAAGCAAAATAGTTCCAGAAAAACATCTATTTCTGCTTTATTGACTACACCAAAGTCTCTGACTGTGTGGATCACAACAAACTGTGGAAAATTCTTCAAGAGATGGGAATACCAGACCACCTGACCTGCCTCCTGAGAAATCTGTATACAGGTCAAGAAGCAACAGTTAGAACCGAACGTGGAACAATGGACTGGTTCAAATATTGGGAAAGGAGTACGTCAAGACTATATGTTGTCACCCTGCTTATTTAACTTCTATACAGAGTACATCATTTGAAATGCCTGGCTGGATGAAGCACAAGCTGGAATCAAGATTGCCAGAAGAAATATTAATAACCTCAGATACACAGATGATACCACCCAGAAAGCTAAGAACTAAAGAGCCTCTTGATGAAGGTGAAAGAGGAGAGTGAAAAAGTTGGCTTAAAACTCAACATTCAGAAAACAAAGATCATGGCACCCAGTACCATCACTTCATAGCAAATAGATGGGTAAACAATGGAAATAGTGACAGACTTTATTTTGGGGGGCTCCAAAATCACTGCAGATGGTGATTGCAGCCATGAAATTAAAAGACACTTGCTCCTTAGAAGGAAAGCTATGACCAACCTAGACAGCATGTTAAAAAGCAGAGACATTACTTTGCCAACAAAGGTCCATCTAGTCAAAGCTATGGTTTTTCCAGTAATCATGTATGGGTATGAGAGTTGGACTATAAAGCTGAGCATGGAAAAATTGATGCTTTTGAACTGTGGTGTTGGGGAAGACTCTTGAGAGTCCCTTGGACTGCAAGGAGATCAAACTGGTCAATCCTAAAGGAATTAGACCTGAATATTCACTGGAAGGACTGATGCTGAAGCTGAAACTCCAATACTTTGGCTACCTGATGTGAAGAGCTGATTCATTGGAAAAGACCCTGATGCTGGGAAAGATTGAAGGCAGGAGCAGAAGGGGATGACAGAGGATGAGATGGTTGGATGGCATCACCAACTCAATGGACATGAATTTGAGCAAGCTCTGGGAGTTGGTGATGGACAGGGAAGCCTGGTGTGCTGTAGTCCATGGGGTCGCAAAGAGTCAGACATGACTGAGGGATTGAACTGAACTGAAACATTTGTTCAGGAGATGAAAATGTGCACATGTCTTCACTTATCTAGGCATAAAATATCCTGGAAGGATTTATAAGACTCTAGCGACAGTGGTTGTCTCTGAAGAAGTTTTTGGTGGATGCAGGGTTGGGGTCAGAGGGCAACTTTTTGCCGCCTACCTCTTCAAATCTGTTGAATATGCAACCAGGTAAATAGATTGCCTATGTCAAAAATCAAATTAAAATTCACAAAATTAAAGTAGAGGGAAAGTGATGCTCATGTACAGCCAGGATTGAGAACCTCTGTGCTACACAATCATGAGCTGACTGTGAAAACAACAAGTCCAAGGGCAAGTTTCCTGAGTTATTTACTACTAATTTGTTTGTTTTGGAAAAGATTGAACATTCTCTTTTAGGTGCCATACATACCTTTTTAAAAATTGAGATCTAATACAAACAGAAAAGAGAGCACAATAAGAGTACATCCTGGTGAATTTACATACGTGTACACATGCATTCAGAACAAGAGGCAGACCATTCCCAGTCCCCTAGAAGGTTCTGCATGACTCCTCTCAATCAATAATCCCCCTTCCACAGACAACCACTATTCTGACTTCTATTGTTTCTCCTTTCTTAAAATATTTGACTATACCACGTCTTAGTTGCAGCACACGGGCTCCTTACTTGCAGCATGTGAACTTTTTTTTTTTCCATTTATTTTTATTAGTTGGAGGCTAATTACTTCACAACATTGCAGTGGGTTTTGTCATACACTGACATGAATCAGCCATGGAGTTACATGTATTCCCCATCCCAATCCCCCCTCCCACCTCCCTCTCCACCCGATTCCTCTGGGTCTTCCCAGTGCACCAGGCCCGAGCACTTGTCTCATGCATCCCACCTGGGCTGGTGATCTGTTTCACTATAGATAATATACATGCTGTTCTCTCAAAACATCCCACCCTCGCCTTCTCCCACAGAGTCCAAAAGTCTGTTCTGTACATCTGTGTCTCTTTTTCTGTTTTGCATATAGGGTTATCGTCACCCTCTTTCTAAATTCCATATATATGTGTTAGTATGCTATAATGTTCTTTGTCTTTCTGGCTTACTTCACTCTGTATAATGGGCTCCAGTTTCATCCATCTCATTAGAACCGATTCAAATGAATTCTTTTTAATGGCTGAATAATATTCCATGGTGTATATGTACCACAGCTTCCTTATCCATTCGTCTGCTGATGGGCATCTAGGTTACTTCCATGTCCTAGCTATTATAAACAGTGCTGAGATGAACATTGGGGTGCACGTGTCTCTTTCAGATCTGGTTTTGATGAATTTGTAGGAGAGAAAGTGGTCTCTCCGTCCTATTCCTCCGCCATCTTGGCTTCTCCCCGCCATGAACTCTTACTTTAGGCATGGGGGATCTAGCTCCTTGATCAGGGATTTAAGCCGGGCCCCTGAATTGAGAGTGCAGAGAGTCTTAGCCACTGGACCACCAGGAAAGTCCCTCTATTGTTTCTTCTGAACTTCATGTAAATGGAATGTATCCAGCTTCTTTCATCCAAATTTACATCTGTGAGACTGATCCATGTTGTCGCGTGTGGTAATAGTTTGGGGGCTTTGGCGAGGGATTGCAGAGGGAATTTTGCTAAGGAATCTCCCATTGTATGAATATACTACAATTTACCTGTCTTTTCTTCAGTTGATGTATGTTTCAGTTGTTTGCAGTTTGGCACTATTATAAAGCTATATGAATATTCTTATGGCCATCTTTCAGACATAGACACTTATTTCTTTTGGCTACTCTTTTTTAATATATTCATTTTGTTTATTTATGTGGCTGTGCCAGTTCTTCGATCTTCATTGTAGCATGCAGGATCTTTAGTTGCGGCATGCAAACCTTTAGTTGTGGCAGGTGGGATCTAGTTCCCTGACCAGGGATTGAACCAGGGGTCCCCCCGCATTGGAAGCATTGCATCTTAGCCTCTGGACCACCAGGGAAGTCCCTCTCTTGAGTACTGTGGCATCTTCTTATCAAGAATCTTTAATGGTTTATGTTTATCTTCCCTAAAGGATTATAAGCTTTCTAAACATAGGGAGAAATCTGTGACTTGTCCACTGGGGCTTCCCCTGAATAAAAAGGAAAATTCTCTATTGCCCCTAACCTTTCCTGTATTCTAGCCTGGAATAAGAGCCTGATGTCTGGAGATACGGCAGCTACCTTCTGAGAACAATAACAAAAACAGGGGCAAGGCAGGCAGTTATGAGGCATCTAGGTTCTGATAATATTGAAGGGCCACAGCACCAACCCTGGACTGACTACCTTCAAACTGGTCTGAGAAGAGAGAAACAGAGACAGAGGCGCAGAGTAAAGCAGAGGCGAGGGTCGGAGAAGGTCTAATAAGTTTAAGTCTCAAGTCTCAGCTCATTCTTGAGAGTTGGGTGCATGCTTTCCTCACATCTTACAATTCACCTGATCTAATAAATCCTTCTTTCTTGGCTTGAGCAAACACCACTGAATTTGTTACCTCAACCAAGGGTCTCACCTAAGTTAGTATTTCAGCCCTGTATTATCACTGATTTTTATAATTTTATCTCTAATCCATCCAGTAAAGTTTAAAAATATGCTTAGAATCCCAACTTTGAGAAAAGTAGGAGCATTTTCACAGTGTGGTAGCAATCACGTGGGTTTTGGAGTTGGATGAAATTGGATTCAAAGCTCCATCCTGGCAGTCACCCAACCTGTGATTTTAGCCAAGTTACATAATTTCTCCAAGCTTTGGGTTTTCTTACTGGCTAAATGATGATAATATCCACTTTGCAGAGATGTTAAGGGCTGAATGCAATAATGCATATAAAGGGCTGGTAAATAGTATTCAATAATGCAAGGAATTTTTTTAAAAGATGGAAAAGTATGTATTATATTGAAGGAAGATTTACCTTGAAAGTGATTTTTCTATTTATGGAATTATTTATTTTTTATTTTTTACCTTTTTAGAGAGAGAATTACCTTATTTCCCAATGATGCCAGATGGGAGACCATCAATACATACTAGTCCAAACTTGGAGTCTTGTAAACATCATTTTTGCGTGTCAATAAACCATGAGAAAAATTATGTGCTAGCTAAATGATATCTTCAAAGAAAGATTTCTAAAAATTTCCAGGCTCTGTGTAAAGAGATTGGCAGCCTGAGGCTGCTCCCAGATTCCCTTGCCAGAGCCCAGGGACAAACCAAGTGTCAAAGAACACCAGATGACTTTACAGACCCCATGCCTCCTGTATTCTTCTAAGACTCAGAGGCTTGTGCCATTCCTGGACCAGAAAACCACAGCCACGTGTCTGCGCTTCATCATGGACAACCGTAGCTTTAAATACAAGACAGCATTTTACAGTCAAATAGATCCAGATGGACAGCTCTCCCAAAGCCAAATCTATACCCAGGACACAGATTTTGAGGGGAAAATGCAGCCAAGGCAGATACAAAAACAACTCAGGGAACAAAAAGTCCCAGTCACTATAATGTCATCGATCACTCCACGGCTCAGCATTGAGATGCACACGCGCAGTGGGATGGCAGGCGCGGGGGTGGGGAGGACCACGAGCCAGATGCCAAAGTCCAAGAGACGTGTAGGGTGAGCAGAGGTCAGCAGAAGACAGGGGTGATAGTAGGGAGGGCATATGCTCTACCAACAGCACAGTCCACTTGCTCTCCCTTCCTTGTTAGGGTGTGAAGACCCAGCCTCACACATATTCATGGCCCTACTGTGTGCACGGGAGCTTCCCAGGTGGCTCAGAGGTAAAGAATCTGCCTGCCAATGCAGGAGACTTGGGATGGATCCCCAGGGTTGGGAAGATACCCTGGAGAAGGAAATGGCAACCCACTCCAGTATTCTTGCCTGGGAAATCCCATGGACAGAAGAGGCTGGTGGGCTACAGTCCATGGTGTTGCACAGAGTCAGACATGACTGAGCAACTAAACAACGACACAACTGTGTGCACAGCCTGGAAGTGTGGGCCACCAGCCCTGGTGTCAAGTATGACGCATGAAGGCAATGCACTGTCCAGGGTGCTTCCATCTTGCAGAAGACACACAGCTGCAGCTCCCCATCGTGGCATGGCAGGCCAGGACCTCAGTTTGGTCAATTTGCTGAGAAGTGGTCAGACCCTACAGGGTTGCCTTGTGCTGACCAAACTCATAAGAGACTTGTTGGTAAACCAGATGTCTATGGACTGACTCTTTTATTAGGAGGAGGCACCCTCTTGACACTGCCCTCTTTAGTAACATCTCTTGCCCCAAACTTTGTATTCCACCAATATAGATCTACCTTATGTCCATGTCTTCAAGATCCCTCTCACTGAGGCTAAACTATCTGATAAATGTGATGATGGTGAGTGGTCAAGGACAGGCTACTTCTTTTCAAATTACAGTCATAATAGTTGCCATTTATTGAGTAACTAGCACGTGTCAAGCGTTTAACGTACACAATCTCTTGTAATTCTCAGCCTTAGATAGTGGGCACTGATATTGTCATCCTGGGTTTTAAAGATGAAGAAATGGAGGCTCAGATTAATTCAATAACTTATTTGTCCCAGGTTGGGCTCCTCGGGAAGCAGACACTGGATTATTGGGCAGCATGCTTTTTAGGGCATGCCCTTGAGCAGGGGTGGTTTAGCACGGTGCTGAGAGTGCCCCTGAGATCAATACGGATGAAGGGAGAGGAGATGGGAACAAGAGTGAACAGGAGAAGTTGACCTCTGATGCAGCCCACTGCTGGCCTCAGCCAAACTACAGAAAGCTCTGGAGCTAGAGTGGCCCTTCAGAGTTATCTCAGGTTGAGCTGGGATGAACAAATCTTTATATTTCCTCTCAATCAGTCATGGGACTTAGGATCCCTCAGGAGGGTGGACTTTGGGCAAGATGGCTCTGCAGTGGGGCCAGAACTCCAAGGGGCTGATGGCTGCTGGCAGCCTGCTGACCACACTTCCAGTAGCTGGGCCAGCAAGCCCTTCACTGACCCAGGGACTGAGTTGTACATCACTGTGTCCAGAATGTTGAGAAGATCCCACAGCTCATGAGTAGTAGGGGCAGGCTTGGAACAGAGCCTCTCTGGTTCTAGATCCTTCCAGTCAAACATCTTTCTACAGCATTTCCCACAATGCTTTAAACTGAATGTTGAATGTTCGGCTCTCAACGGTAGTTTTCTTTTTCCATGTGCTTTGTCTGAAAATCAGTACCCTCCTCCAAGCTGGTGGGCCCCTGGAGTACATTTATGATTCTTCCCTAAAGAGGGATGACCCTGTGCCCACCTAAGGAACAACAGTGGTGTTGTTGACATCCTGAGCACTTAGCCTGGGGGAAATCAACAGATACCTCTGTCCCCCTCATATATGCTCAGCAGTCACTTCAGCCTTGAGAACAAACACAGGTGCCTGCAGAATGAAATCCAGTATTTCAGCAGTCCCACTTCACCCTTCTACATTAGAAGCATCTCTATCCATTTTCTTCTTTAAAAAGTAACTTTGCAATCTTACCTAATTTGTTCTTTCCCATCAGAGATGTTAGAGTAATGAGAGTGAGTAAAACAATGTAAGGGTCACAGATCCATTCTGTAAGATGACGCTTTATTTCTGTAAGAATTTCAAGCCATGTACTTTAAAATACTTTTATTTATTTGTGTATTTTTGGCAGTGCTGCTTCTTCACTCTTGCGTGCGGGCTTTCATTGCAGAGAGCAGAGGCTACTCTCTAGGTGCGGCGCTCAGGCTTCTCATAGCGGTAGCTTCTCTTGTTGCAGAGAATGGGCTCTAGGGCATGAAGGCTTCAGTAGTTGCATCCCGTGGGCTTAGCAGTCATGGCTCCTAGTGGTTGCGGCGAGGGGCTTAGTTGCTCCGTGGCATGTGGGATCTTCCCGGATCAGGGATGGAACTCATGTTTCCTGCATTGGCAGGCAGATTCTTTACCCCTAAACCACTAGGGAAACCCCATGCATTTTTTTTTAATTGCTCAAAATGACATCATTCGGGGTAACCACTGTTAACATTTTGAGTGCATCCTATTAGAAAGTTCAGGACATGTATGTGTATGAGCATGCTAAGTCGCTTCAGCTTGTCCGACCCTTTGTGACCCTATGGACTGTAGCCTGCCAGATTCCTCTGTCCATGGGATTCTCCAGGCAAGAATACTGGAGTGGGTTGCCATGTCCTTCTCCAGGGGATCTTCGCTACCCAGGGACTGAACCCAAATTTATTATGTCTCATGCAGTGGCAGGAGGGTTATTTACCACTGACGCCACCTGAGAAGCCCATAAAAGGGGACACTGTGGCTGCATTCTTCACAAATGGGAATAAACCACATTTGAACCATAATTTGTCTTTTCCCACCAGTGTGGTAGGAACATCTTTCAATGGTTACAAATTCTCACTCTGGAGCCTGTGAGGAGCTAACGATGACCCTGGAGATGGGGGTAGAGTTGGGGAGATAGATGGGCATGGCTATGATAAAGGTTTGAGATCTTATCCTAAGTAGAAGGAGGAGATACAGAAGTGCTGCAAAATTCAATTTATTTTTTAAATGGCTTATTCTAAATACTTGTCGTGATATGAGTGTGTGTTGTCATTATTTAGTCAAAAATCTATCTCTAAGTGATAGCTCCATGATGTTCAACTTCAGACATAAGAGAAGCAAATGTTGGCAATTTCCACTCAATCTGTCCACTCAAGCCCCTACAGAGGCTTCTTGGGTAAGAATTTACTGATTACCAGAGAAAGAGTTGTCATCTATCATGGTTTTCCCATCTTTATAAATCTTACCTATCTGCTTTCCAGAACCAATAAATGTGCATAGCAGAAAACATAGAGAATTTTTAAAAAGAAAATAAATTTAACTCATAATTCTACCATCCCAAAATAACCACTAACATTACCGTGTTGGAATGGTTCCTGCCAGTATTTTTTCTAAGGATATTTTTTTCTGTTACAAATAAGATCAACCATATTGTACAAACTGTTTTATATTTTAATATAGTACAAATATATTTCTGGATCATTAAATATTTCCCTACGACGTCATTTTCAGTGATCCCTTAGTATCCATTTTGTGGTACCAGCATTTGTTAAACTAGTCTCCACTTGCTGGGGAGTTAGGTTGTTTTGAGTTATTTATATTTACTATCATAAAGCACACTGTGATGAACAGTCTTGTGGGTAAATCACACTGGGATGAATATCCTTATAGGTAAATATTTGCATGTATTGCCACTTTAAGATTTCATAGACTTGGGACTTCCCTGGTGGTCCAGTGGTTGAGACTTCAGGCTTCCACTGTAGGCGACACAGGTTTGATTCCTTCCTGCCACGTGGTGCGGCTAAATAAATAAATAAATAAATAAAATTTCTAAAAGATTTCATAAGCTGTTTCCATTCTTACAGCCTCACCCCAAGCACACCAAACATTGTAAAATATACCTCCAGCTAGCATTAAATATAGTTTTGCTGTAAACTATTAAATGGATTTTTCTAAGTTGCTTTTGAAATTGTTTAGCTCCAAGGAAATCATTTAATTTGCATATGAATTCTCAGTAATCATTTAGCTTATACCGGAATTCTTGTGAAGTGAAAAAATCAAATCCACAAATAGGTTTGTCTTTTTAATTTATTTTTAAAAATTTTATTGAAGTATAGTTGATTTGCAATGTTGTGTTAATGTTTTCTGTAGAGCAAAGTGATTCAGTTATACATGTTTATTTCCTTTCTCATATTCTTTTCCATTATAGTTTGTCACAGGATATTGAATATCGTTCCCTGTGCTACACAGTAGGACCTTGTTGTTTATCCATCCTGTATATACTAGTTTGCCTCTTCTAAACCCCAACTCCTTCCTAAACCCATTCCTTCCCTTCCTTGCCCTTCTTCCCCCTTGGTTATAGTTTTTTAATATAATGAAAATTGAAAAATAATAATTTTAATAATTCATTCAATAGATCTAAAGTTATACTTTGTGAATACTTCCACATCTGCTTTTTCTTTTCTCTTAATTTTGGCGAGATAGACTTTTTCTTTTCCCACGGTATCAGGCATTTTTTAAGCTCTTTAAAAGCTGATAGACATCAGGCAGTGTGACTATGTTGTTGCTGAGTCGCCCATTCGTGTCTGGCTCCTTGTTACCCCATGGAATGCAGCATGCCCTGCCTCCCTGTCCCTCACCATCTCCCAGAGTTTGCCCAAGTTCATGTCTATTACATCAGTGATGCCATCCAGCCATCTCATCCTCTGACACCCTCTTCTCTTTCTGTCCTCAATCTTTCCCAGCATCAGGGACTTTTCCAATGAGTGTCTGTTTGCATCAGATGACCAAAATACTGGTCTATAGTGTGGATCTATGGTGTGACTATAAATCCTAATAGATAAAGTGACTTTGCAAGTATTGCTAAAAGGGGCCAATAATATAGAAAGATTTTAAAACAAAGCATGATCGCTCTCCTTTTTTTGTTTTGGCTACAACCCAAAGTATGTGGGATCTTACTTAGTTCCCGACCAGGGATTGAACCAACACCCCCTTGCGTTGGAAGGATGGAGTCTTAACCAGGAGCCCCATGGAAGTCCCTAATCACTCTCATTCTTGAAAAACTTTAATGAATCTTTTTTTTTTTTAAATAATTGTATGTGTTTATTTTTGGCTGTGCTGGGTCTTTGTTGCTGCGAACCAAGGCTGTTCTCTCCTTGCGGTGCACGGGCTTCTCAATGCAGTGATTCCTCTGTTGCGGGGCACAGGAGCACAGGCCATCTGGGCCTCAGTAGTTGCAGCCCGGAGCACAGGCTCAATAGCTGTTTCACTGCCTGTGGGATCTCCCCGGACCAGGGGTCAAACTCATGTCCCCTGCATCGGCAGGCAGACTCTTTACCACTGAGCCAGCTGAGAAATCCTCTTGATAAACCTAAACCCTCCAATTCCTTCTCTCTGCGTGAAACGCTTACTACCTGTAGGTCAATGGGTGTCCCCAGGAGAAACAAGAAAGGCGTTTTGCTTCTTGGAGGTTGGTTTCAGAAGAGCCTGCTTGCTGTTTTTGCTGGACAGATCTGTGGATCAGCCCTCACACGGGCACATGGACATGCTCCTGCCGGATGGATGTCTGCTGAGATGGGATGGTATTTGCATGGACATGTGTCCACATCCTTGAAGATGTGACCATGGTGGGGGCACAGGTAACCAGAGAAACCCTGCATCAGGGCCCCACACCCCCGACTCCACCCAGATTGCCTTCCTGCTCCTGGGGAAGCTCACTCACTTTTCCGTTTGTGTTCTTACGAGGCCATGGGAGCCTCCCCTGAACAGCATCTTCAGCCCAGAAGTCAGGAGGAAAGAAACCCACCCCTTCCAGCCATCTGGGATTAGGCCGGCTGAAGCAGGCAACCCCCAGATAGATCATGGCAGGATTTCTGCAACCATCTCCAAATGTCAAGTGGAGGAATGAATTACAGCTCATCAATTGCTGCTGCTTTCTTTGAAGAGACATTTTAGGGAGAGGAAAAGGTCACTGCCTGCTTCCATCCTTTCTTCTTCCTCACTTTTTATTTGATAGACTTTACTTTTTTAGAGCACTTTTAGGCTCGCTATAAAATTGAGCAGAAGGCAAGCGACTATACTTCAATAAAAATTAATATAAAAAAATTGAACAGGCCTTCTCTGGTGGCTCAGTGGTAGAGAATCTGCCTGCCAATGCAGGATTCAATCCCTGGCTGGGAAGATTCTACATATTGATTCCACAACTACTGAGCCTGTGTTCTAGAGTCTGGAAGTCACGACTAAGGAGCCTGTATGGCGAAACTACTGAAGCCCACGTGCCATAGAGCCCATGATCTGCAGCGAGAAAAGCCACCGCAAGGAGAAGCCCACACACTGCAACCAAGAGTAGCTCCCGATTGCCACGACAGAAAGCCCATGCAGCTACAAAGACCCAGCCCAGCTATAAATAAATAAAATTATTTTAAAAATTGAGCAAAAGGTACAGAGATTTCTGATGGACCCCACACACAGGCACAGCTATCCCATCATCAACATTCCCCATCAGAGGCTCATGCATTTTTTTTAATGCCCTCCATTTCTTCTTTCAGACTTTCTTTCTTTTTGCTGTGAAATTCCTTCCTCCTGCCTCTCCTTTCATTTCACACTTAATGTTCTTTTGACTTTAGCTCCTTATCACTGGCATGGAGTCTCAGGGCTTCTCCTGTACATCCTTACCCTAGCTACATTTTCTCTACCCCAAATTTCCCTTGTTATTCTCTGCATTTATTAACAATGCATTTTCTTCTCATTGCATTTTATATATTAGTATAAAAGTAACAGGGCTTCCTGGTGGCTCAGACGGTAAAGAATCTGCCTGCAATGCGGGAGACCTGGGTTCGGAAGATCCCCTGGAGGAGGGCATGGCAACCCACTCCAGTATTCTTGCCTGCAGAATCCCATGGACAGAGGAGCCTGGCGGGCTACAGTCCATGGGGTCACAAAGAGTCAGACATGACTCAGCGACTAGGCACAGCACAGAACATAAGAGTAATAACACAAACCTAGTATATCTTGGTATTTAGCTATGGCCAAAGCCCCATCTACCCAAACCACCACCACTAACTACTACCATCAGGAATTCATTCAACAAATATTCTATCAGATTCCTACTATGTCCTTGGGACCACTCTAGGAACTGCAGTTGTCCAAGAATGTTTCTTACAGTTGCTGTGAATGTTGTTTTGATTTTGATCCGAGATCAAATCAACTGTCATATATTGCATTTATTATGTCTTTCTGCTCTCTTTTAATTGGAACAGTCTCCTTGCTTTTTTGATATAATTATTAAATAATTATAACTATAAAATTAAAGACCCTGATGCTGGGAAAGATGGAGGGCAGGAGGAGAAGGGGGTGACAGAGGATGAGATGGTTGGACGGCATCATCAACTCTATGGACATGACTTTGAGCAAAGTCTGGGAGATAGTGAAGGACAGGGAAGCCTGGTGTGCTGCAGTCAATGGGGTCTCAAAGAGTTGGACACAACTGAGTGACTGAATAATAACAATAAGAATTATATTCTTATATATTAATATTACAGTATATTATGGTATTTTTTGACAAGCATGGGCCAGTTATCTGTTGTCTTCTACTTTGTCCAGAATAGCTCATATTTGGGATTTGTCTGATTGTTCCCTCATGCCTAGTTTCAAGTTAAACATTTTTGACAAGAGCACATCCTCAGTGATACTGCATTCCTCTTGTTACATCACTTCAGGAGACACAGAATGTCAAGGTGTCCCATCATTAGTGTTGCTAAATTTAATTCCTGAGTCCAGATGATGACTCCCAGCTCTCTCCACTCTAAAGAGACACTGTTAATTAATTACCCTTGGTAATTAATAAAATTCTGAAGAGTGACAACTTTGAGACCATGAGAATATCTTATTCCTCAACAAATGTATTTATCCATCAGTGATCCTTACCTGAAATAACTATTGCTTTGGAGGTTAGAAATGATGGTTTTCTAACATTCCTTCCACCATTAGTTTTATTTTTATCTTTGTTCCACTTATTCATGTGGACTTGTGGAATTTTAAAAAATCAATGTATTATTTCAACATAAGACCCAAAATTACAAATCTCCTAGAAGAAACATAGGGGAAAATCTTTACGACAATGGATTTGGCACTGACATCTTGGATATGACATCAAAAGCATAAGCAACAAAAGCAAAAACATACAAATGGGATTGCATCCAAACTTCGAAACTCTTGTGAATCAAATGGTAATAACAGTGAAAAGGGAACCCATAGAATGAGAGAAAATATTTGCAAATAACATGTCTGACAGGGAATTGGAGAAAATTTTACAAATAATGTATCTGAAAACACCGGACACAATATTCAGTATTTTCACCATGCCACGAGCATTTTCGCTGCAAAAATTTTGACTGCGGAACTAATTGGCCGTAAGGCAGTTTTGCTGTGAAAGATGAAATAACTGCTTGATGATTTTTGGTCTGACACTTTGGTTTCAAATGATTTCAAATGCATTAGCAATGCATGTGACAACACACCAAGAGCATAAAACAGTGTAGAGGCTTTCACAAAGCAACAAAGAGCTAAGTTACAAATATTCATCCCAGTATTTAGAAGCTGATACCTCTCTTAATGAAGGAAGAAATTTTAGCAAAAAAGAAAAAGTGCCATGCTGAACAAGGAAATGGATAAACAAGCAAAAAAGGTATAACACACAATGAATGAAAGACTTGGAAGGAAAGTGCTCAGGTACAACCCACAAAATAAAATACATGCTTTGTGCAACATTGCCATGAATCTACACACATTTTCAAAGTATTCAAGTATTTTGCATTTTGCAATAAAGACTTCTTAATTTTGTTACTCATTTCTCATGTTTCATTATGTCCTTTTTAATGTCCTTCTTTTATTTTTCATTATTTTATCTTGTGTGACAAAATTGCCTGACAGTCAATCAGTTATGCAGCAAAGATCCTTGTGGCAAAGATATTTATGATGAAAGTACCTAGACCAATAGCCAGAATATATAAAGAACTTATACAACTCAACAACAAAAAATTCAAATAACCCAATTAAAAATAAGACCAAAGACTTGAATAGACATTTCTCCAAAGATGATTACACAAATGGCCCGTACATGAAAAGATGCTTCGTGTCAGATCTCAATGCTATCACATCTAAATGTTATTTGATGTTTTCAAAGATCTTTTGATAAATGCAAATGAAAACCATAATGATATACCAACATACACCCATTAGGATGAGACTTCTATAAAAAATAATAGTAACAACTGTTGGCAAGGAAGTAGAGAAATTGGTGGGATTATAAAATGGTTCAACTATTATGGAAAACAGTATGGTGAGTCCTCAAAAAATTAAAAATAGAATTATCATATGATCTAGCAATTTCACTTCCTGGTACATATTCAAAAGAAGTGAAAGCTGGGTTTCAAAGGGATATTTTCACCCATGTTCATAGCAGCACTGTTTGCAATATCCAAGAGGGAGAAGCAATAAAAATGTTATATATATGAATATTGTTGATAGTTACTAAGTATTATCCGACTCTTTTGTAACCCCATGGACTGTAGCCCACCAGGTGCCTCTGTCCATGGGATTTTCCTGACAGGAATACTGGAGTAGGTTGCCATTTCCTTCTCTGGGGATCTTCCTGACCCAGGGATCAAACCCAGGTCTCCTGGCCTGGCAGGCAGATTCTCTGCCACTGCGCCGCCAGGGAAGCACATATATGAATATTACTCAGCCTGGAAAAGGAAGACAATTCTGACACAAGCTACAACATGGATAAAACTTGAGGACATTATGCTGAGTCTTCAGTTACAAAAGGACAAATGCTGTATGATTCCACTTATATTCTTGCTACAATGTCCCAGTAAACTTATAATGAAGGCCCTTTTTTTAAAGTCTTCTTTTTAAAACACGAGTAACACATCCACATGATTCAAAATCCCAATGTACAAGAGCATAAAAAGTAAAAACCTCCCCTTCTTTCCTATAATCCCTGTTCCATGCTTCCTGCATGGCCTCCAGCTTGCAGTTCTTCTCCATGGAGGTTATTAATGTCACTACTTTCTAACCTCTGTCTATATTGCCATACTTTTAAGAGAATATCCAAGAGCTAACTTCCAAGTGCTCATATTGTTGAGTCAAAGTGTAGGTGGTCTTAATGAAACTTAAAAGCTTTTGCACAACAAAGGAAACTATAAGCAAGGTGAAAAGACAGCCCTCAGATTGGGAGAAAATAATAGCAAATGAAGAAACAGACAAAGGATTAATCTCAAAAATATACAAGCAACTCCTCCAGCTCAACTCCAGAAAAATAAATGACCCAATCAAAAAATGGGCCAAAGAACTAAACAGACATTTCTCCAAGGAAGACATACAGATGGCTAACAAACACATGAAAAGATGCTCAACATCACTCATTATCAGAGAAATGCAAATCAAAACCACAATGAGGTACCATTATATGCCAGTCAGGATGGCTGCTATCCAAAAGTCTACAAGCAATAAATGCTGGAGAGGGTGTGGAGAAAAGGGAACCCTCTTACACTGCTGGTGGGAATGCAAATTAGTACAGCCACTATGGAAAACAGTGTGGAGATTTCTTAAAAAGCTGGAAATAGAACTGCCATATGACCCAGCAATCCCACTTCTGGGCATACACACCGAGGAAACCAGATCTGAAAGAGACACATGCACCCCAATGTTCATCGCAGCACTGTTTGTAATAGCCAGGACATGGAAGCAACCTAGATACCCATCAGCAGATGAATGGATGAGGAAGCTGTGGTACATATACACCATGGAATATTACTCAGCCATTAAAAAGAATTCATTTGAATCAGTTCTAATGAGATGGATGAAACTGGAGCCCATTATACAGAGTGAAGTAAGCCAGAAAGATAAAGACCATTACAGTATACTAACGCATATATATGGAATTTAGAAAGATGGTAACGATAACCCTATATGAAAAACAGAAAAAGAGACTCAGATGTATAGAACAGACTTGTGGACTCTGGGAGAAGGCGAGGGTGGGATTTTTCAAGAGAACAGCATCGAAACATGTATATTATCTAGGGTGAAACAGATCACCAGCCCAGGTTGGGTGCATGAGACAAGTGCTCGGGCCTGGTGCACTGGGAAGACCCAGAGGGATTGGGTGGAGAGGGAGGTGGGAGGGGGGACCGGGATGGGGAATACATGTAAATCCATGGCTGATTCATGTCAATGTATGACAAAAACCACTGCAATGATGTAAAGTAATTAGCCTCCAACTAATAAAAATAAATGGAAAAAAATAATAATAAAATAATAATATAAATGTGAAAAAAAAAAACAAAGTGTAGGTGGTCTTGCTTTTTAAGAGTTGATGCTGCCAACTGTTCTTCAAAAAGATTATACTGATGTAATTAGTAAATATTAATTCAGTGGTTAGCAATACTAATTAGGACTTAGTAAATACTAGCAGCAGCAAATAAATTTACATTCCTACCAGCAAAAAATAATATTTATTTCCCTACATACTCACCAATACTGGCTCTTTTCAAACCTATAAATGTTTGCTAATCTGATAGGTGATTAGGAATCCCTTGTCACTTTGATCTACAGTTCTTAAATGATAAGTGAAGGTAAGCAACTTTTCATATGCTTATTTCTATTTGAATTTTTTTTTCTGTGAACTGCGTATTCAGGTCGTTTGCCCATTTTTCTATTAGGTGGTTATACTTCTCTTATTGATTTGTAAGTTTTTCTGGCATGAAATCTACAAATATTTTCCCTTCTAATACCTTTATAATTAAAACCACATAATTCAAAATGTAAAATTCCTATTCAGGGATGTCCCTTTCGTCTCCTCAGTCAGACTGTAAATTATTTAAAAACTGGGACCTAGAAACTACTCTAGTCCTAAATTGCATGGCAAACTCTGGTTGATCAGCTGCGACCTTCATTCTGGGCACAGGATCGAGATCCTCTGGGGAAGAATTTGTGTCTTCTGTTGTTACCGAAGGAGATGAGATGTGACTTCCTGGGTCAGCCCCTCCATCGATCCAGGGTATCTTTCGATCTGACAGCAGCAACAAGAAGCATGTTGAAGAGAATCCAATTACCCTCTTTGACACCTGCTTCAAAAGCTTAGGAATTTATACTGTATATCACCCTTTGCGATCTCTCTTGCATCCATTCATCTAAACCAGTCCTGAACCTCAGCATACAGTCCCACTACAGGCACTACTGGTAATGAGTTCTTTTCTTTTTAATGCAATATATCAACTTCTGGGTCACAAGGGCGGCACAATATGTAAGCACATATAATTCCCCCCACTTCACTCCAAATACCTATAAATAATCAATTTTAAGTAAGTTTAAAATATTAACAAAATATTCCTTTTGTTAGTTCCAAAACTGTCAAGCTTTTCTTTGATCTTTTTTTCATTGTACATTATTACATACAGAAAAAGACAAAAACATACAAAAGTACAGTTTAATGAACAACATTAACCCTACAGCTATGTAATCACACCAGGTCAAGGAAGGGGGTCCCCAAACCCCCACGTGTCTCTTCCTCACAACGAGAAGGTAAACACCATACTGACTTTTGAAATAATCATTTTCTTGTATTTTTGAAGATGTTGTATTACCTACAGATATACCCCTAAATGCTAAAGTGTAGTTTGAGCTGGCTTTGAATTTTATGTACATGAACTGTCTATATTTTTTGTGTCTTCTTTCTTCCCCTCAACATTAAGTTTTAGGATTCATCCATGTTTGCTGAGAATAGTTCTAAGTCATTCATTCTCTTTCGTGATCTGTTTCCATCATAGGACTATACCACAATTAAATTACAAATTCTACTGATGGATATTTGGGTTGTTTCCAGGTTGGAGTTATTACAAATAATGCTATTATTCTTATAAATGTATCCTGGGCCATGTGTATACAATTTTCCCTAGGGGTATAGACAGGAATGAAATTACTGAGTCATAGGCATACATATTTTCTACTATTAGATAGTACTGCCAAACATCTTCCCAAAGTAGTTACACTGGAAATTCTCTGGCGGTCCATTAGCTAAGACTCAGTTTTTACTCCAGGTGTGTAGGTTCAACCCCTGGTCAAAGAACTAAGGTCCCTGCAAGCTATGAGACATGGCCAAAAAAGAAAATAAATAAAAGTAAAGACAAAAATGGTTATACTAATTTGCATCTCCTATGAACAGCACCTGAGAGTTTCCATTACTCTATAGCTTCCTTAACGCCTGGTATTGTCAACGGTTTTTTGTTTGTTTTGTAATTTTTAACAGCTTTACTGGGTATAATTCATATACCACGCAATTCACCTTTTCAAACTGTAAAATTTGATGGTTTTTAGTATATTCACAGAGCTGTGCTTATATCATCACGATTTTTGAACATTTATATATATATATATCAAGTCATCACAATATATGCTTTAAATAAATACCTTACAATTTTATTTGTCAGTAATACCTCAATAAAACTTAAAAAAGAATTAATATTTTAAAAATTTTAGGATATTTTAATTGCCACAAAACCCCAAACCTCTTAGACATCACTGCTCATCCGCACAACTCCCTAGACAACATGGTTGCCTACTTTCTTTCTCTATAGATTTTCCTGTTTATTTCATTTCGTATAAGTAGAATCATCTGGGCCTTTGTGACTGGCATCTTTCACTAAGCATTACTACTCAAGCTTCACTCACTCCATAGCATGAATTAGTATTTCATTTCTTATACCAAATAATATTCCACTATATGACTATTATTATTTATCCATTTATCAGTTGATGAACATCAGGGTTTTTCCTCTTTTTGGCTATTAGGAAAATGACACCGTGAACATTCATTTACAAGTTTTTGTGTGGACATGTTCCAATCTCTTGTGTATATACATACCCAGGAGTAGAGGTCCTGATCATATGGGAATTCTACAGTTAATCTATTAAGGACCTGCCAGACAGTTTTCCAAAGCAGCTGCACCATTTTACATTCTCACCAGCAGCCTATGGTAGTTCCAGTTTCTCCACATCTTGTTGTTGCTATCTTTCTTTTTTTAATAGCCATTCCAGGGGGTGTGACTTGATTATTTTCTTCTGTTTTGATTTGCATCTCCATCATAGCCGATGATGTTGAGCAAATTTTCATGTGTTTATTGGTCGTTTGTTTATCTTCTTTGAAGAAATGTCTATCAGATCCAGTGCCCATTTTTAAACTGGATTGTCTTTATTATTTTATATATATATAGTAGTAGTTTAGTCGCTAAGTCATGTCCAACTCTCATGACCCTATGATCAGTAGCCTGCCAGGCTCCTCTGTCCATGGGATTCTCCAGGCAAAAATACTGGAGTGGGTTGCCATTTCCTTCTCATATATATATATATATATATATATGTATATATATATATATATGTATATGTATATATATGTGTGTGTGTGTGTGTGTGTGTGTGTATATATATATATATATCCCTTACCAGATATATGACTTGCAAAAATTTTCTCCCATACTATGGGTTTTCACTTTCTTCATGGTGTTTTTTGAAGCATAAAAGTTTAACATTTTGATGTTCAGTTAACCTATATTTTATTTTATTGCTTGTGCTTTTGGTATCATATTTAAGAAACCATCACGTAATCCAAGGCCACGCAGATTTACATCTATGTTTTCTTCTAAGAATTTAATAGTTTAGCTCTTACAATTAGCTTTTATCTATTTTGATTTAATTTTTGTATATTGTGTGTGATGTGAGTCCAGTTTTATTCCATGTAGGTAGTTATTTACATGTCTACTTACACTGAATTATCTTGGCACTCTTGTCACAAATCAATTAACTGTATGTAATGAATGCTTATTTCTGGGCTCTCAATTCTATTCCATTGATCTATATGTCCATCTTTGTACCAGTATCACACTGTCTTGATTACTGTCACTTTATAATAAGTCTTGTTTTGTTGCAAGTTTTGAATCAGGAAGTGTGAGTCCAACTCGGTCCTTCTTTATCTAGATCATTTTGGCTGTCATGGGTCCTTGCATTTCCATATGAATTTTAGGATCAGCTTGCTGATTTCTTTTCTTTTTTTTTTTTCTTTTTTGCTGATTTCTTTAATTCAACTGGGATTTTGATAGTGATTATGTTGAATGTATACATCAATTTGGAAAGAATTGCCATCTTAACAATATTAAGTCTTTTCATTCATGAGCATAGAATGTCTCCATTTATTTAGGCCTTCTTTAATTTCTTTCAATAATGTTTTGTAATTTTCAGTATACATATCTTGCATGACCTTTGTTAATTTATTCTTACATATCTATTTTTTTGGTGCTATTGAAAAGAAAAGTTTTCTTAATTTCAATTTTGGTTTGCTCATTGCTACTATATATTAATAGAAACACAAATGATCACTGTATATTGACTTTGTATCCTGCAACCATGTAGAACTCACTTATTAGTTCTAAAAGATTTTTAGTGGATTCCCTAGAATTTTCTATATACAAGATCATATCACATACAAGTAGTTTTATTTCTTCCTTACCAGTATATATGCATTTTATTTAATTTTCTTCCATCATTGCCCTGTCTAGAAACTCTAGCACAGTGGTGTATAGAACAGTGAAAGTGAAAGTCTTTGCCTTGTTCCTGATTTTAGGGGGAAAGCTTTTACATTAAGTATAATGTTAGCTATAGGTTTTTCATAGATGCCCCTTATCAGCTTGAGGAATTTTCCTTGTATTCCTGGTTTGTTGAGTGCTTTTATTATGATGAGGGGCTGAGTTTTGTGAAATGTTTTTCTGCATGCATTCAGATGACCATATTATTGTCCTTTATTCTACTGATGCATCACATTACATTAATTAATTTTTGAATGTTAAACCAAACTTCCTCTTCTGGGAAAAATCCCATTTGATCTCAGTGTATAATCTTTTCACTTATTATTGAGTTCTAGTTCCTAGTCTTTTGTGAGGATTTTTATGTCTGTATTCATGACACTGATTGGTCTCTAGTTTTCTTCTCTTGTGATGTCTTTTTCTGGTTTTACTACCAAGATAATTGTGTATGCATGCTCAGTGGCTCAGTTGTGTCCGACTCTTTATGACCCCATAGACTGTAGCTCACCAGGCTCCTCTGTCCATGGAATTTTCCAGGCAAGAATCCTGGAGTGGGTTGCCATTTCCTTCTCCCACAGATCTTCCCGATCCAGGGATTGAACCCACATCTCCTGCATTGGCGGTGGATTCTTTAGCACTGCACCACCTGGGAAGCCCCATCAGGATAATATTAGCCCCATAAAATAAAGTGTTCCTTCATTTTCTGGGTTATTAGTTTCTTGCAATTTTTTGTAAGAGTTTGGAAAGGATTGGTATTAATTTTTCTTTAAATGTTTGATAGTTATTGGACATTTTTATTTCTCCCAACACATGAAGATACACTAGTATTTCACAGTGGTTTAAATTTGCATTTCCTTGATTACAAAGAAAGTTGAACAGTTTTTCATCTATTCATTGGACTTCAGGATTTCCTTTTATTCAAGTGTTTTCATTATTTGGGGAAAGCTGACTTTTTATTGATTTACAGATGTTCTTTCTATGTTCCAGACACCTGTCCTTTGTGAATTATATGTGCTGAAACAAATATCATTTTTCTTTTCTGTGGCTTTTAAAATTGTTTATGAAGTCTTGATAAATAGGAATTCCTAACGTTTATATAGTCAAAAACGTGGTCTTTTCCTGACTATAAGGTCAGGAAATTTGTGTCTCATGTAAAAGTATTTAAAATATTACAAGATCATTAAATACCCTCCTGTAACATCTCCTAACTAATTTTCCTTTCATTTTATCCACATAGAAGTGTTTTATTGTAAATGACGTTAAATAGGAATCCAACTTAATTTTTTTCCCAAATGGACACCTATTCATCCTAACACTATTTCCTGAAAAAAAAATTATTTCTCCACCACTAGAATAAGCCAACTTTGTGACAGTATATTGTCCTTTTTATATATTGCTGGATCGTATTTGCTATTATTTTGCCTAAAATTTTTGTATATATGTGAAATTGTTGTTATTGTTGTTCAGTCACTCAGTCATATCTGAATCTTTGTGACCCCATGGACTGCAGCACACCAGCTTCCCTGTCCATCAGCATCTTCCGGAGCTTGCTCAAACTCATGTCCATTGAGTCGGTATTGCCATCCAACCATCTCATCCTCTGTTGTCCCCTTCTCCTCCTGCCTTCAATCTTTCTCAGCATCAAGGTCTTTTCCAATGAGTCAGTTCTTTGCATCAGGTGGCCAAAGTATTGGAGCTTCAGCTTCACCATCAGTCTTCCAAAGAATATTCAGGATTGATTTCCTTTAGGATTGACTGGTTTGATCTCCTTGCAGTCCAAGGGACTCTCAAGAGCCTTCTCCAACACCACAGTTCAAAAGCATCAATTCTTCTATGCTCAGCCTTCTTTAGGGTCCAACTCTCACATCCACACTTGACTAATGGAAAAACCGTAGCTTTTACAGACCTTTGTCAGCAAATTAATATCTCTGCTTTTCAATATGCTGTCTAGGATTGTCATAGCTTTTCTTCTAAAGCTTTTCTTCTAAGAAGCAAGCGTCTTTTAATTTCATGGCTGCTGTCACCATCTGCAGTGATTTTGGAGCCCAAAAAATAAAGTCTGACACTCTTTCCATAGTTTCCCCACCTATTTGCAATACAGTGATGGGACCAGATGCCATGATCTTTGTTTTTTCGAATGTTGAGTTTTTAGCCAGCTTTTTCACTTTCCTCTTTCACCTTCATCAGGAGGTTCTTCAGTTCCTCTTCACTTTCTGCCATAAGGGTGGTGTCATCTGCATATCTGAGGTTATTGATATTTCCAAATTTGCTGGCATATTGAGTGCAGCACTTTCACAGCAAAGTGAAATCTTTTAGGATTTGAAACAGCTCAACTGAAATTTCATCACCTCCACTAGCTTTGTTCATAGTGATGCCTCCTAAGGCCCCCTTGACTTGGCATTCCAGGATGTCTGGCTCTAGGTGAATGACACCATCATGGTTATCTGGGTCATGAAGATCTTTTTTGTATACTTCTTCTGTGTGTTCTTGCCACCTCTTCTTAACATCTTCTGCTTTTGTGAGGTTGGTTTGTATTTTTTTGCCTACTATCCATGTCAGATTTTGTTATCAAGGTTATAACAGCTTCAGAAATGAGTAAGAATAAGCCTCTTTGTCTATTTTCTAAAAAGTTTATGTAAGACTGGAATTATTTGTTCCTTGAATAATTGGTTTGAACTTTCGGTGAAACCATCTGGGCCTGGAATTTTGTTTGCAGGAATATTTTTCATTACTAACTCAATTCTTCCAATGATTATAAGAATTTGGGGGTTTGCTTTCACTTCCAGAGTTAATTTTCATTTTAAACACCCATATTGAGGTATAATTTATACACTATCAAACTCATGCATTTTAAGTGTACAATTCAACAACTTTTAGAATATAATTTCCTGTGTATCCGTAACCAGAATCTTGTTCTAGAGCCAATATTCAGTTTTGGTAAATCTTTTCTCCATGAATTTGTCCATTTCATCTGATTTTTGGCATAACACTATTCATAATATCTTGCTATTCAGTTGCTCAGTTGTGTCCGACTCTTTGCAATCTCATGAACTACAGCACGCTAGGCTTCCCTGTCCTTCAGCATCTCGTGGAGTTTGCTCAAACTCATGTCAGTTGAGTCGGTGATGCCATCTAACCATCTCATCGCTGTCATACTTTCTCCTCCTATCTTCAGTCTTTCCCAGCATCAAAGTCTTTTCCAGTGAGTTGGCTCTTCACATCAAGTGACCAAAAATTGGAGCTTCAGCATCATTTCTTCCAGTGAATATTCAGGATTGATTTCCTTTATATCATTCATTTTAACTATATCTAATTTATGTTCCCTTTTCACTCATGCATGTTTGTAACATTTTTCTTGTTTTCCTCAATCAGTCTCACCAAAGGTCTGTCAAACTTATTAATCTTTTTGGAAGAACTATTTCTGACTGTATCAAAACTCCCTATTTTCTAGTCTACTTATTTCTGCTTTTATCATAACTATTCCTTCTTTTTACTTTTGATAATTTATTTTATTTTTAATTAGTTAAGAAGTATACTTAACTCATTTTTTTCAGTCTTTATGCTTTTAGAATATACCTTTTAAGAGCTATAAATTTCCCACTGAGTACTATTTTTGCTACAAGTTTTAAAATGTAATGTTTTTATTATTGTTCAATTTGAAATATTTTAAAATTTCCATTATCATTTCCTTTTGCATTCATTATTATTTCGATGTACATTTCTTAATTTCCAAATTCATGGAGACACTTTGTTACATTTTTATTACTGATTTCTAGCATAATCCTATTTTGTTAAAAAAAATAAACATTGTGTGGTTTTGATACTTCAAAATTATTTACTTGCAGCCCAGAGCATAGTGAAATATTTTAAATATAAAATGTGCACTCAGAAAATGTTATTCTGGGACTTCCCTGATGGTCCAGTGGATAGGAATCTGCTGGCCAATGCAGGGGACACAGGTTCGATCCCTAGCCCAGGAAGATTCCATATGCCATGGGGCAACTAAGCCCATGTACCACAGCTATTGAGCCCAAGTTCTAGGGCTTGTGTTCCACAACCGGAGAAGCCACCACAGGGAGAAGCCTGTGTGTAGCAGCTAGAGAGGAGCCCCCACTCACCACAGCTAGAGAAAGCCCGCGCACAGCAACAAAGACCCAGAACAGCCAAAAATAAAATAAATAAAAGATATTTTTAGTTTAAAAAAAGAGAAAAAATGTTATGCTGTTACTGGGCTCAGTATGACTCTTGCTCCTTCTTCTATCAATTATTGAGAGTTAAGGGTCTTTAATCTTCCAGGATAATTGTAGATTGGTTATTTCTCCTACAATTCTGTCAAATTATCTTTAATTAAATTTGGCAAATGGTTGTTAGGTAAATACAGGTTTGGAGATCAAAAAGTATTTCTGATGAATCGATCTTTTATCGTTTTGACATGACTTTGGCTTTTTGCCTTAAAGTCCTTAGGTGTTGTTTTGTTTTGTTTTTTTCTTAGGTGTTTTTATTTAACAAATAGTGAACTTTATTCTTTTGGGTACAGTTCTAAGAGTTACTGGGAAATGCATAGAGTTCTGTGACCATCACCGCAATCAAGATACAGGACAATTCCATCACCCCCAAATTCTTTTGTTCTCTTCCTATGTAGATAGCCCTGACCATCACTGCTTTGTTTTCCATCACTACAGTTCTCCCTTCTCCAGAATAGCATATAAAGAGAACCATTAAGCATACAGCCTTTTGACTCTGGCTTCTTTCACACAGCTCTCGTTCAAAATTCATCTATGTTGTGGCAAGTGCATATCAGTAATTTGTTCTTTGTATTGCTAAGCGGTATTCCACTGCCTGGTAGCAAAATCTGCTCATCCATTCACCAGTTGAAGAACACTCAAGTTCACTCGAGGTTTTTAGTGGTTCGGAACAAAGCTGCTATAAACATTTACACACAGGTTTCCCAGAGATACTTTATTTCCCTCCTTTGGAGTTATTGGGTGATGTGATAAATGTATGTTTAACTTCATAAGAAACTGGCAGACTGTTACCAATGTGGCTGGACCATTCTG
Source organism: Odocoileus virginianus (assembly GCF_023699985.2). NCBI lineage: Eukaryota > Metazoa > Chordata > Mammalia > Artiodactyla > Cervidae > Odocoileus > Odocoileus virginianus. The sequence continues at coordinate 45,927,987 of NC_069691.1, read as the reverse complement.
CATTCTGCATTCCCACCAGCGATGGGTGAGAGTTCCCATCACTCAGCATCCTTACCAGCTGTTGGTATTACTGGGTTTTTGTTTGCTTTGTTTTGTCAACATTTTATTTTATGTTACAGTTGAATAATAATATTGTGACAGTTTCAGGTGAACATAAGAGTGATTTAGTTATACCTGTATTTCTTCTGTTTCAAATTCTTTTAGGTTGTTACATAATATTGAGCAGAGTTCCCTGTGCTATACAATAGGTCCTTGCTGGTTATCCACTTTAAATATAGCCATGTGTATTTTGTTTTAACCATTCTGTTACGTATATAGCAGTATCTCACTGGACTTTTAATATGCCTTTCCCCAATGATCAATGTTGAACAACTTTGCATGAGCTTATTTGCATCTATATATCTTTGTTGACAATATCTGTTCAAATCTTTTGCTTATTTTAAAAATGTGGTTATTTTTTTATTGTTGTTGAATTTTGAGAGTTCTATATAGTCCTTTGACATCCAATGTGATTTACAAATATTTTCTCCCAGCATGTGGCTTATCTTTTCATTCTCTTAACAACACCTTTCACACAGAAACAGTTTTTAATTTTATCTAAACCCATTTATAATTTTTATAAGGACAATGCTTTTGGTGCCCATGTCCAAAAATTTTCTTTAATTCAAGGCCACAAAAGTTTTCTCCTGTGTTTCCTTTGAGAAGTTTAATAGTTAAGGCTTTATATTAAAGTCTATGATGTATTTTAAGTCAATTTTTTGTATAAAATCTGAGGTATGGGTCAAGACTTTTGGGGGGGGAGTTGGTGATTTGTCTGGGAGAGGGGTTGCAAACTGTCCAACTGTTCTAGTATTACTTGTTGAAAAGATTATTCTTTCTCCCTTGAACTGCTTTCATAATCTTGTTAAAAACATCAATTGACCATATCTGTGGGAGTCTAATTCACATACACATAGATATACAGTTTATTACTTCACCAGTACCTCACTGTCCTAATTACTATAGATTCACTATAATTTTAAAGTCAGGGAATGTGTATCTTCCAACAGTTTTCTTTCTTTTCAAAATTGTTTTGACTACTTTATTTCCTATGTTTTTTGCTATGTAAATGTTAGATTCAGCTTGTCTGTCTACAAAATCTCCAGCTAAGGCTTTGTTTGGGATTGTACTGAATCTATAGATCAAATTAGGGAAAATGGGCACCTTCATGAAACTAAGTCTTCCTGTTGACAAGCAGAGCATATATAACCACTTATTTGGGTTTTCTTTTATTTCTTCCTTAAAGTTTATCTTGTCTGATAGAAATAAAACCATACCGACCTTCTTTTTGGTTAATATTTGCATGGTGTATCTCTTCCCACCTGTGGTACCTCATTGCTCACTCCATCCTAAGCCTCAGAACCTATGAATATGTTGACTGCTGGTCAGGACTCCATATGTTCACTACTGAGGGCAGTAGTGAAATCCACAACCACTGCAGATCGTGACTGCAGCCATGAAATTAAGACACTTGCTCCCTGGAAGAAGAGCTATGACCAACTTAGATAGCATATTAAAAAGCACAGACATTTACCTTGCCAATAGCCTGTGCCTCTGTGGCCCTCATCCTGCTGTTTTCTCTGCTTCTCAATCACAGTTCTGATCTTCTTTAGCATGCATTATCTCATATGCTCTAACTGTCCTAGAGGAAATATTTATAGGAAATATTTGAAGCTTCAGATAAAGCTTCTTATCCCCAGAGGGGATTTGCATTTGTATTTGCTCCTGCCTGTTACAGAGTCCAGAGAATGAACCACCAGTCCGGGCACTGACGTTTCCCTACCACCCAGATGGTAGAAGCCTGGAAAACAGATCCCTTGTTGGGCCAGTCCATCCTTACCCTAAAGATATGGCCTTCCCTAGGAACTTTCCTTCTTAAAGGACCAGAAATTTCTGGTGTTCCATCGAGTAATTCCTAACTTTAAATAAGGATAAGACAATGATGTTTTCATTCTTTTCTTTTTAATAATACTCACTGTGGTACCAAGAAACTTGTTGTTCCTTTAAGTCCAAGCAACATGTTTTACCAGTTTCCTTGAGAAACTATTTATAAAACAAAACAGCATACAATTCAAGAGATATTTTACAAATGTCTGCCATGAACCAGATGCTGTGGTGCTGGGAATATAATGCTGAGAAATACAGAAACCAGTGCTGCAATGATTATTTAATCTCTTTCCTGGATATACTTGGTGGCTTAAAGATTATTTTATTATTTTGACTTATAACTTTAAGAATAAGATAAGTCACGGTGTTTTCATTATTTCCCATTGCTACTACTCCTTAGAGAGCAGAAGGTTGTTGAGGGAGAAAACATGAAACAGACTGGGTAATTCAATTCTGCAGTTATTGTTATGGAAGGCCTCCAACAGGGAATGCATGCAAAGTGATGGTCACTGAGTTCTTAATTACTATGTTCCCGGTACTCTGCATTTGTTTCTTACCATAGACCCATGAGATGGGCATTAGCATCCCGTTTCTACCTAAAGAAAATGAGATACAGATGCATATTCTTTTCTGAAGGCACACAGTATGACGATTTCTGAAATAAACCCCAAAGAACACTGGTTTCCCCACCACACTGTGTTTTAACCCACCCCCCTGGGACTGGGCTAAAACTAGTGACTCAATTTAATGAGGATAATACAGCAAAAGTGTAGCCATATCACTTCTGAGATTAGGTCACAAAAGATTAACTTTCTCCCCCACCAACCCCTCTCTCCCTTCCCTCCCCCCACCCCCTTCTCTCTCTCTCTCTCCACCCCCACACCCCCTGTCTCTCCCTCTCCCCTGCCTCTGGCTCTTCTCACAGCTCCATTCTGATGAAGGAAGCTGCCATGTTGGGAGCTCCCTGTGGAGAGGCCCACAGGAAGAAGCTGAGGCCTTCCGTCCAGTAGCCCATGAGGAACTGAGGTCTGCCCACATCCACACACCTGAGCAGAAAGCAGATGGATCCTCCCCCAGCTGAGCCAGCAGGTGAGACAGCAGCCCCGTCTGACGCCTGACATCCAGCTCAGTCACAGCCAGATCCTCACCTGTGGAGACTGGGAGATGACACGTGTTGTCTTCAGCCATTAAGTTTGGGGTAATATGGTTCAAAACAGAGAACAAATACTCGCCACTAAAAACGAGGCACTCAGCTATTTGAAGGTCCACCTGAGACCACCATAGCCCACGGGGTCACCCAGAGTCAGACGGACTGAGGGCCTTTCACCTTCACTTCCACCGAGACCTCTTCCTGAGCATCTTTATACACGAACAACTAACTCCTCAGAGGAGGTGCCTCTGAATAGCAGTTTCAAGAAGGTCCAGACAATATAAATCATACAAAGTAGAGCTAAACTTGTTCTTGAAGCTCCTTTATCCAACTTCCGCATTTTACCTCTGGGAAACGGAGGGGCTGAGACTTTCTGAGAGCCCCCATGACATCTGGGAAGGGCCAGGACCTCAGCCCAGTTTGCATCTCCATCCAAGTGTCTGTCTACACGACTTCATCCTCACTGCTCGTGCTATTTAAGGCCGCAGTGATGCCTTCCTGGGTTTTCTGCACTTGTGTGTTTTGTATAAAGAGCTTGTACATGTTTTATTGTTTCTGTTGCTGCTCAGTTGTGTCCAACTCTTTGTGACTCCGTGGACTGCAGCACACCAGGGTTCCTGGTCCTTCACTATCTCCTGGAGCTTGCTCAAACTCCTGTCCATCGAGTCGGTGATGCCATCCAGCCATCTCATCCTCTGTCGTCCCCTTTTTCTCCTGCTCTCAGTCTTTCCCAGCATCAGGGTCTTTTCCAATTAGTCGGCTCTTCGCATCAAGTGGCCAAAGTATTGGAGCCTCAGCTTCAGCATCAGTCCTTCCAATGAACATTCAGGGTTGATTCCTTTAGGATGGACTGGTTTGATCTCCTTGAAGTCCAAGGGACTCTCAAGAGTTTTCTCCAGCACCACAGTTCAGAAGCATCAGTTCTATGCTCAGCCTTCTTTATGGTTCAACTCTCACATCTATACATGACTACTAGAAAAACCATAGCTTTGACTATATAGACCTTTGTCAGTGAAAGTAATGCCTCTGTTTTTTAATATGCTGTCTAAATAATAATAATAATAATAATAATAATATGCTGTCTAGGTTGGTCATAGCTTTGACTATTTGCTGCAAGAGTGGAAGCCCAACTATACTTGCTCCTTGAGTTCACAATGTAGAGAGTAGAGTTCACAATACTTCTTTATCTCTTTATACCCTTGGTTCTCCACCTCCCACCCCAGCAGCAAGGAACGGACATGAATGGAATTGTTAAGAATCGTGGAAAATGGGGATATCTGGTTGCTTTCTAAAGAGGAAACTGTAAACAAGCCACACGTAGGCAAGAGGGAAGGAGGTAGTTATAAAAGCTAGATTTGGTAAGTTATAAGTCAGAGTACTGCAGATATTTTGTAGCTCCTGGGATGTGGAAAGTGGTTCTGAAGATGAATCAGAATTTTTCAGGGTCCCAAGAAATCCCTCAAGAGAAAAGGGGGAAAAAAAAAACCAGACCCCCTTTGGCGAAGATATTCAACAAGTTTTCAAGCACCTTTGCGCTTCGCACCTCATTCATGATTGTAATGTCCACATGTGTCCACAGGAGGACAGCATTTACCACGACTTAAAGCAACGCGTCCAAAGCTGTCCTCTAAGACTAACCACTTGAGATACTGTCTGCCAAAGTGAATTTATTAGGAAATATCAACTTGGGTTTCCAATTTTTGCTTTTCAAAGGCACAAGTAAGAACCAGCATATCTGGAGAGGGTGTGGAGAAAAGGGAACCCTCTTACACTGTTGGTGGGAATGCAAATTAGTACAGCCACTATGGAAAACAGTGTGGAGATTTCTTAAAAAGCTGGAAATAGAACTGCCATATGACCCAGCAATCCCACTCCTGGGCATACACACCGAGGAAACCAGATATGAAAGAGACACGTGCACCCCAATGTTCATCGCAGCACTGTTTATAATAGCCAGGACATGGAAGCAACCTAGATGCCCATCAGCAGACGAATGGATAAGAAAGCTGTGGTACATATACACCATGGAATATCACTCAGCCATTAAAAAGAATTCATTTGAATCAGTTCTAATGAGATGGATGAAACTGGAGCCCATTATACAGAGCGAAGTAAGCCAGAAAGATAAAGACCATTACAGTGTACTAACACATATATATGGACTCTAGAAATATGGTTAACAATAACCCTATATGCAAAACAGAAAAAGAGACTCAGATGTATAGAACAGACTTGCGGACTCTGGGAGAAGGCGAGGGTGGGATGTTTCAAGAGAACAGCATTGAAACATGTATATTATCTAGGGTGAAACAGATAACCAGCCCAGGTTGGGTACATGAGACAAGTGCTCGGGCCTGGTGCCTTGGGAAGACCCAGAGGGATCGGGTGGAGAGGGAGGTGGGAGGGGGGACTGGGATGGGGAATACATGTAAATCCATGGCTAATTCATTTCAATGTATAACAAAAACTACTGTAATGATGTAAAGTAATTAGCCTCCAACTAATAAAAATAAATGGAAAAAGAAAAAAAAAAGAAAAAAAAAAAAAAGAACCAGCATATCTTTCAGATCACTCTGAGATAACCAGTGTTATGGTAGTCCAGCAACACCCCAGATTTTTGTGGTTAGCCTTCTCAGAGAGAAATGTAGAAAGAGGTATTCCTGGGGCCACACGGGGAGAAAAGCAGCCTCGCTGGGTCAGACCGTGGCGATGCGGGAAGTGCAGACGCCGTAGCAGCCTGAAGCGGAGGTCGCAGGCCCGGTCCCCGGCCGCGGCCAAGGCGGAGGGGCCCGAGGATCTGAACCTGCCCAACGCCGTCATCACCGGCATCACCAAGGAGGCGCTCCGGGACGGTGTCAACATCTCCACCCCCCACGCCGCCAGCGTCTTTGTGCTGAATGCCGCATCCTGTGCCAACAGCTTCGCGATGGGAGGGAAACTCAAGACATCGAATGCCAGCGATGTGCTGTCTGCAATGGAGGAGATGGCGTTTCAGCGCTTCGTTACCCCGTTCAAAGAAGCTCTGGAAGCTTATAGGAGGGAGCAGAAGGGCAAAGAAGGAAGCTTCAGAGCAAAAGAAGGACAAAGACCAAAAAAAAACCACAGATTCGGAAGAGCAGGACAAGAGCAGGGATGAGGACAACAATAAAGATGAGGGAAGGCTGAAGGAAGAAGAACAGAAGGAAGAAAGTGGACAACTGAAGAAGATGGGGAGACGCCCCTTGGCAGGTACCACGCCGAACCCTGGTACACGTTTGTGTGAAGCTTTTTCCTGCTGGGCAGAGTAGTCTTGACAGAAGAGCCTGAGAAGATCGAAATAAAAACTGAATTATCATCAGGGTTACCATCAAAGCCAGTGCTTCCCAGACTCAGAGCATCTGAGGAGCAGAATCCTGTTTTGCTTAATCAGTCTCAAGGTTATAACTTTTTGGAAAGAGGGACTCTGAACCCCTGATTTAATTGTCCCGTTTCATCTCTTTTGTTTACATACACTTAGAGTTAGGCAATTGTTGATCCCCAGTTCCCTCCCTGCACCGCCCCGCCCAAAAGTAACAATAAATTCCAAGCTGCCAACTGTGTCCCAGATCACAGAGGCAGTGAAGGGTCAGGAAAAATTGGGGTTTGATTACCCTGTCTGATTATACAGTGTTTGGCAATACTAGCTTATTTCAGTGATCAGAATGGCTTAGCTTTAGGAAATTACTAAAAGGGTTGAAGAGAACAATGAGATCCGCTGTCTCTTCACTTAACAGTAACATTAATTGAATTTTGTTTTCTACAGACCCACTTGGCTTGGCGCCCTCCTATATTGCCCGTTAGGCGTGTGACCTGCCTGGGAGGCTACCTCCTAGGCACGTAATGTTTTTAAATGCACAGAGTAGAAGTAGTTAAGCGAGCTTGCCAATGTCTTACTCTTATAAAACAGATGATTTAGTCTCAGATGCACCTCACTGCCTGCCACTGTGCAGCTTCAGGATTTGTCATCACCTCCTGGAAGGTATAAAATTCCAGGCTTTCTCATCCCATAGTCCATCTTCCAGCTTTGTGACTGTGGCTTTTCATTTTTCCAATTCATGACAAGTTCCAAATTTTACTTCTTCTAGGCACAACTTTCTCCCTCCGTGCTTCTCACCTCCTGTCTGTCCTGCCTCTCCTCTGCTCCCCATTCCCGCTTTCTCTGTCCCTCTTTTTCTCACTTCTGCCAACCCAGGAACTTGGATGACCTGCAATATCCCAGAGTATGGGTTCCTCTGATTCCCTAGTTCTAACCTCATGTCTTAAAACTGCTTTTGTAAACCTCTTTGACCCATGAGGGAAATCTGATGGTGCTGGGGAATCTAATTCCTTCCCTTAACCCATCCCCTTTAACTGCTTCTAAGTATCTCAGTAGACCTTTCCAGGTTTTATTCTCTTTCCTTTTGGTGCTCCAAGCACTTTTTTGTTGGTCTCTAAGTTGAGTATTGGGGGCAGGAGGGGAAGGGGATGACAGAGGATGATGGCTGGATGGCATCACCGACTCAATGGGCATAAGTTTGAGTAAACTCCGGGAGTTGGTGATGGACAGGGGTGCCTGGCATGCTGCGGGTTCAGGGGGTCGCAAAGAGTCGGACACGACTGAGCGACTGAACTGACCTGAACTGAAGTTTAGTGCTTTGAGGTTGAAAAGTAGTGTAGTTTGACACTGTTGATTTATTAAATGAGTGCAGTGGAAAGTTTGTTGATAAATGAGTGAAGACTATTGAGAAAATTCTAATGCTTTGTATAATAAACATTATTGTTAAAAGTGAAAAAAAAAGGTGTTATTAAAATGCTTAAAATTAAGAAAAGCAGGAATGGAGGGAGGGAAGAAAATCAAGACAAGAGAAGAGTAAGAGAAGAAATCTGAGAACCAGTATCATTCCTGTTACCCGGGGACCCAGAGGCTCTGGTTTGAGAAACCCTAATTTTCGCTGGAGGAATCAAACCATCTCCCCATGGTAGTGTCATGCCATTTTCCTTTCCAAAGTGGGACACACATTCTTCCTTGGATGGAGCCTCCTAATCTGGTCTGTGCTGGGGACGTGCTAAGTACAAGCTAAGGAAATCTTCTGGCTCATGGAGGTTTCTCATCACGTGTTCTTGGCTAATGACAATCATTGTGGAGTTGGAGTGGTGGTATTGGGCATCAGCTGAATTTGTGTCTACACATATTTTGGTGGCATAAGCTTAGAGGGAGGAAACATCAAGCCAGTTGAAGGCAGAATGAACTTAATTGACTTGATCAGACTGTAATATGCTTGACGTCTGGGACTCTATGTTATAGATCATTTTTTCCTCCAATGCCAGTACAGAGCTTGCAAGACAGAATAAATAAGTCAATGATAACACATTAAAAACCCAGGTATGCTAAGAGATAGGCATGAGCATCCCATTTTACAGCTAGAGAAAATGAGGTGCAAAGGCGTTTCCTTCCCTGAAGTCACACAGTATGATAGGCAGTTTCTGAAGTGAATTCCAAAAAACCCTGTCTTCTGATATCCCCACCACATTGGGTTTTAACCCATCCACTAGGGACTGGGCTAAAACTAGTGACTCAATTTAGTGAAAATAATATAGTAAAAGTATTGCAATATCACTACTGAGATTAGGTTTTAAAAGATTAATTTACCACCCCTCTCCCTCTCTCTCTCTTTCTCCCCCTCCTCTGGCTCTTCTCTCTGCTCCATTCTGATGAAGGAAGCTACCACGTTGGGATCTCCCAGTGGAGAGGCCCACAGGAAGAAGCTGAGGCCCTCTGTCCTTCAGCCCGTGAAGAACTGAGGTCTGCCCACAGCCACCCAGCTGAGCAGAAAGCAGATGGATCCTCCCCCAGCTGAGCCAGCAGGTGAGACGGCAGCCCCATCTGACACCTGACATCCAGCTCAGTCACGACCAGATCCTCACCCGTGGAGACTGGGAGGTGACACATGTTTTCAGCCACTAAGTTTGGAGCAGTGTGTTTAACAACAGACAGCGAATGCACACAATTAATCTGAGGCCATCAGCTGTGTGACAGATTCATCCCAGACTGCTTCCAGGGCATCTTTATACACTAACAACTAATCCTCAGAGGAGTTACCTCTACAGAGAAATTTCAAGAAAGGTCCAGGCAATATATATCATAAAAAAGTAAAGCTAAACTTTGTTCTGAAGCTCCTTTATCCAACTCTCCCATTTTACAGCTGGGAAACTGAGGGTTGCAGACTTTCTCAGAGCCCCCATGACATCTGGGAAGGGCCAGGACCTCAGCCTAGTATGTCTACATACCCAAAGTATAGATGGCTTCATCCTCACCTCCTTTGCTATTTAAGGCAGAAATGAGGGCTACCTGTGATTTGCTCACTAACCTGTTTTGTATAAATGGATTGTACATGTTATGAAGTGATGAATATTTGGTGTAAGCCCAAGAGTACTTGGTCCTTGATGTTCAAATAAAGAGAAGTTGTTCAATATATCTTTATATGCTTTGTACTCCACCTCCCACCCCAGTAGCAAGAAATGGACATGGAATTGAGCCCTATTCAAGAGCCCTGGGTAATGGGACACCTGGATACTTTCTAAACAGGAAATTGTAATCAGGCCACACACAGGTGAGAGGGAAGGACCTAGTTATAAACTATATTTGGTAGCTTAAATGCCAGAGAATTGCACGTAGTTTTTAGCTCCTGGGATGTGGATGGTGGTTCAGAAGATGAAGGAATATTTTTCAGGGTCCCAAGGAATCTTCAAAAGAAAAAGAAAAAAATAACCCTCTTTACAGAAGACATTCAATAACAAATTATCAAGCAACTTTTTTCAATAACAAGTTATCAAGCAACAAAGATGTACTTTTCATTATAGAGGACTGGAATGCAAAAATAGGAAGTCAAGAAACACCTGGAGTAACAGGCAAATTTGGCCTTGGAGTACGGAATGAAGTAGGGCAAAGGCTAATAGAGTTTTGCCAAGAGAATGCACTGGTCATAGCAAATACCCTCTCCCAACAACAGAAGAGAAGACTCTACGCATGGACATCACCATGTGGCCAACACCAAAATCAGATTGATTATATTCTTTGCAGCCAAAGATGGAGAAGCTCTATACAGTCAGCAAAAACAAGACTGGGAGCTGACTGTGGCTCAGATCATGAACTCCTTACTGCCAAATTCAGACTTAAATGGAAGAAAGTAGGGAAAACCACTAGACCATTCAGGTATGACCTAAATCAAATCCCTTACAATTATACAGTGGAAATGAGAAATAGATTTAAGGGACTAGATCTGATAAGAGTGCCTGAAATATTGATGGAGTTTCATGACATTGTAAAGGAGACAGGGATCAAGACCATTCCTAAGAAAAAGAAATGCAAAAAAGCAAAATGGTTGTCTGAGAGGCCTTACAAATAGTTGTGAAAAGAAGAGAAGCCAAAAGCAAAGGAGAAAAGGAAAGATATACCCATTTGAATGCAGAGTTCCAAAGAATAGCAAGGAGAGATAAGAAAGCCTTCCACAGTGATCAGTGCAAAGAAATAGAGGAGAACAACAGAATGACAAAGACTAGAGATCTCTTCAAGGAAATTAGAGATACCAAGGGAACATTTCATGCAAAGATGGGCTCGATAGAGGATAGAAATTGTATGGACCTAACAGAAGCAGAAGATATTAAGAAGAGATGGCAAGAATACACAGAAGAACTGTACAAAAATGATCTTCACAAAACAACTCACCTAGAGCCAGACATCTTGGAATGTGAAGTAAAGTGGGCCTTAGGAAGCATCACTATGAACAAAGCTAGTGGAGGTGATGGAATTCCAGTTGAACTATTTCAAATCCTAAAAGATGATAAAAAAAAAAAGATGATGTGTGAAAGTGCTGCACTCAATATGCCAGCAAATTTGGAAAACAGCAGTGACCACAAGACTGGAAAACATTAGTTTTCATTCCAATTCCAAAGAAAGGCAATGCCAAAGAATGCTCAAACTACCATACAGTTGCACTCACCTCACACGGTAGTAAAGTAATGCTCAAAATTCTCCAAGCCAGGCTTCAACAGTACGTGAGCCATGAGCTTCCGGATGTTCAGGTTGGATTTAGAAAAGGCAGAGGAACCAGAGATCAAATTGCCAACATCCGCTAGATCACTGAAAAAGCAAGAGAGCTCCAGAAAAACATTTATTTCTGCTTTATTGACTATGCCAAAGCCTTTCACTGTGTGGATCATGATAAACTGTGGAAAATTCTTCAAGAGATGGGAATACCAGACCACCTCACCTGCCTCTTGAGAAACCTGTGTGCAGGTCAGGAAGCAAAAGTTAGAACTGGACATGAAACAACAGACTGGTTCCAAATAGGGAAAGGAGTATATCAAGGCAGTATATTGTCACCCTGCTTATTTAACTTATATGCAGAGTACATCATGAGAAATGCTGGGCTGGAAGAAGCACAAGCTGGAATCAAGATTGCCGGGAGAAATATCAATAACCTCAGATATGCAGATGACACTACCCTTATGGCAGAAAGTGAAGAAGAACTAAAGAGCCTCTTGATGAAAGTGAAACAGGAGAGTGAAAAAGTTGGCTTAAAGCTCAACATTCAGAAAACTAAGATCATGGCATCCGGCCCCGTCACTTCATGGCAAATAGATGGGGAAACAGTGGAAACAGTGGCAGACTTTATTTTTTTTAGGCTCCAAATTCACTGCAGATGGTGATTGCAGCCATGAAATTAAAAGATTACTCTTTGGCAGGAAAGTTATGAGCAACCTAGACAGCATATTAAAAAGCAGAGACATTACTTTGCCAACAAAGGTCCATCTAGTCAAGGCTATGGTTTTTCTAGTAGTCATGTATGGATGTGAGAGTTGGACTATAAAGAAAGCTGAGTGCTGAGGAATTGATGCTTTTGAACTATGGTGTTGGAGAAGACTCTTGAGAGTCTTTTGGACTGCAAGGAGATCCAACCAGTCCATCCTAAAGGAGATCAGTCCTGAAGCTGGACTGATGCTGAAGCTGAAATTCCAATACTTTGGCCACCTGATGTGAAGAACTGGAAAAGACCCTGATGCTGGGAAAGATTGAAGGCAGGAGGAGAAGGGGATGACAGAGGATGAGATGGTTGGACGGCATCACTGACTCTATGGACATGAGTTTGAATAAGCTCTGGGAGTTGGTGATGAACAGGGAAGCCTGGCATGCTGCAGTCCATGGGGTCGCAAAGAGTTGGACATATTGGTGGGAATGCAAATTAGTACAGCCACTATGGAAAACAGTGTGGAGATTTCTTAAAAAGCTGGAAATAGAACTGCCCTATGACCCAGCAATCCCACTTCTGGGCATACACACCAAGGAAACCAGATCTGAAAGAGACATGTGCACCCCAATGTTCATCTCAGCACTGTTTATAATAGCCAGGACATGGAAGCAACCCAGATGCCCATCAGCAGATGAATGGATGAGGAAGCTGTGGTACATATACACCATGGAATATTACTCAGCCATTAAAAAGAATTCATTTGAATCAGTTCTAATGAGATGGATGAAACTGGAGCCCATTATACAGAGCGAAGTAAGCCAGAAAGATAAAGACCATTACAGTATACTAACACATATATATGGACTTTAGAAAGATGGTAATGAGAACCCTATATGCAAAACAGAAAAAGAGACTCAGATGTATAGAACAGACTTGTGGACTCTGGGAGAAGGCGAGGGTGGGATGTTTCAAGAGAACAGCATTGAAACATGTATATTATCTAGGATGAAACAGATCACCAGCCCAGGTTGGGTGCATGAGACAAGTGCTCGGGCCTGGTGCACTGGGAAGACCCAGAGGGATCGGGTGGAGAGGGAGGTGGGAGGGGGGACCGGGATGGGGAATACATGTAAATCCATGGCTAATTCATTTCAATGTATGACAAAAACTACTGTAATGATGTAAAGTAATTAGCCTCCAACTAATAAAAATAAATGGAAAAAAAATAAAAAATAAAAAATAAAAAAGAGTTGGACATGACTGAACAACTGAACTGAACTGAAGAGACACTTTGTCTGCCACACTGAATTTATTAAGAAATATCAACTCAGCTTTCCAATTTTTGCTTTTAAAGGGCACAAATAATAGGCATCATATATTTCAGATCACTCTGAGATAACCAGTGTTAGAAAATTCCAGTTATAAAAAAAATTTATAAAATATAAAATAAAAATTATAAAATTTGTATTTAGATTTCTCTCAGAGAAATGCAAGAAGAGTTATTAAAATGCTGAAAATTAAAAAGTGAGAAGGAAGGAATGAAGGGAGGGAAGGAAAAAAGAAAGGGAAAAGGTAAGAGTAGTCTGCAAATCCAGAGGCTCTGGTTTTGAAAAACCCTGATTTAAGCCAAAAGTGTCCAGCCCTTTCCCCAGGATAGGATAGGCCCATTTTCATTTTCAAAGTAGGACAGGCGTTCTTCTTTGGATAGAGCTTCTTAACCTAGCCTATGCTGGGGAAGTGCTAAATACATGTTAAAGGAATCTTCCAGCTGATGAAAGCTTCTCATCACATGTTCTTGGCCAGTAACAGTGGTTTTGGAGTTGGAGGGTGGTATTTGGCTTCAGCTGAATTGGTGTCTGCATATATTTTGGTGACATAAGCTTAGAGGGAGGAGACGTGAGGTCAATTCTAGGTAAGAAGAACTTAATCATCTTGACCAGGCTGTAATCTGCATGAAGTCTGGGACTGTGTACTATATGTCATTTTTCCTCCAATGCCAGTGCAGACCTTGGCACAGCGTGTAAATGAGTCAATGATACCACATTAAAAATGAAAACTGACACCTCTGTGGTAGTCCAGTGGCTAAGACTCTTGCTCGCAAAGCATCAGGCCTAGATTCCATCCTAGGCATTAGCAGGCCCGTTTTTTTAATTAATTATTTTAATTGGAGGCTAATTACTTTGCAATATTGTGGTGGTTTTTGCCATACATTGACATGAATCAGCCACGGGTGCACATGTGTCCCCCAATCCTGTATCCCCCTCCCACCTCCCTCCCCATCCCATCCCTCTGGGTCATCCCAGAGCACTGTCTTTGAGCGCCCTGCTTCATGCATCGAGTTTTCACCGGTCAGCTATTTCACATATGGCAATATACATGTCTCAGTGCTATTCTCTTTTTTTTTTTTCAATTATAAGATGCATTTTATTTTTTTTTTTCCATTTATTTTTATTAGTTGGAGGCTAATTATTTTACAATATTGTAATGGTTTTTGTCATACATTGACATGAATCAGCCATGGATTTACATGTATTCCCCATCCCGATCCCCCCTCCCACCTCCCTCTCCACCCGATTCCTCTGGGTCTTCCCAGTGCACCAGGCCCAAGCACTTGTCTCATGCACCCAACCTGGGCTGGTGATCTGTTTCACCCTAGATAATATACATGTTTCGATGCTGTTCTCTCGAAACATCCCACCCTCGCCTTCTCCCACAGAGTCCAAAATTCTGTTCTGTACATCTGTGTCTCTTTTTCTGTTTTGCATATAGAGTTATCGTTACCATCTTTCTAAATTCCATATATATGCGTTAGAATACTGTATTGGTCTTTATCTTTCTGGCTTACTTCACTCTGTATAATGGGCTCCAGTTTTATCCATCTCATTAGAACTGATTCAAATGCATTCTTTTTAATGGCTGAGTAATATTCCATGGTGTATATGTACCACAGCTTCCTCATCCATTCGACTGCTGATGGGCATCTAGGTTGCTTCCATGTCCTGGCTATTATAAACAGTGCTGAGATGAACATTGGGGTGCACGTGTCTCTTTCAGATCTGGTTTCCTCGGTGTGTATGCCCAGAAGTGGGATTGCTGGGTCATATGGCAGTTCTATTTCCAGTTTTTTAAGAAATCTCCACACTGTTCTCCATAGCGGCTATACTAGTTTGCATTCCCACCAACAGTGTAAGAGGGTTCCCTTTTCTCCACACCCTCTCCGGCATTTATTGCTTGTAGACTTTTGGATAGCAGACATCCTGACTGGCGTGTAATGCTACCTCATTGTGGTTTTGATTTGCATTTCTCTGATAATGAGTGATGTTGAGCATCTTTTCATGTGTTTGTTAGCCATCTGTATGTCTTCTTTGGAGAAATGTCTGTTTAGTTCTTTGGCCCATTTTTTGATTGGGTCATTTATTTTTCTGGAATTGAGCTGGAGGAGTTGCTTGTATATTTTTGAGATTAATCCTTTGTCTGTTGCTTCATTTGCTATTATTTTCTCCCAATCTGAGGGCTGTCTTTTCACCTTGCTTATAGTTTCCTTTGTTGTGCAAAAGCTTTTAAGTTTAATTAGGTCCCATTTGTTTATTTTTGCTCTTATTTCCAATATTCTGGGAGGTGGGTCAGTGCTATTCTCTTAAAGCATCCCGCCCTCGCCTTCTCCTACATAGTCCAAAACTCTGTTCTTTACACCTAGCAGGCCCATTTTATTTTTTTTACTTTATCTATTTTAATTGGAGGCTAAGTACTTTATAATATTGTGGTGTTTTTGCCATACATTGACATGAATCAGCCATGGGTGTACATGTGTCCCCCCCATCCTGAACCCCCCTCCCACCTGCCTCCCCATCCCATCCCTGTGGGTCATCCCAGTGTACCAGCCCTGAGCACCCTGTCTCATGCATCCGACCTGGGATGGCGATCTGTTTCACATATGGTAATATACATGCTTCAATGCTATTCTCTCAGATCATCCCACCCTCGCCTTCTCCCACAGAGTCCAAAAATCTGTTCTTTACTTCTGAGTCTCTTTTTCTGTTTTGCATAGAGGGTTATCGTTACCATCTTTCTAAATTCCATATATTTGCATTAGTATATTGTATTGGTGTTTTTCTTTCTGGCTTACTTCACTCTGTATAATGGGCTCCAGTTTCACCCACCTCATTAAAACTGGTTCAAATGCATTCTTTTTAATGGCTGAGTAATATTCCATGGTGTATATGTACCACAGCTTCCTTATCCATTCATCTGCCGATGGACATCTAGGTTGCTACCATGTCCTGGCTATTGTAAACAGTGCTGTGAAAACATTGGGGTACACATTTCTCTTTCAGATCCGGTTTCCTTGGTGTGTGTACCCAGCAGTGGGATTGCTGGGTCGTATGGCAGTTCTATTTCCAGTTTTTTAAGGAATCTCCACACTGTTCTCCATAGTAGCTAGCAGGCCCATTTTACAATGAAAGAAAATGAGGTACAGAAGATACTTACGTCATGGTTTCCCCACCACCCTGTGTTTTATCCCTTTCCCTTGGGACTGGGCTAAATCTAGTGACTCAATTTAATCAAAATAAGACAGCAAAAGTGATGGGATGTCACTTCTGAGATTAGGATACAGAAGACTAACATTCCTTCCCCTCCTCACTCTCTCCCTCCGCCCCCCCCTTCTCTCTCTCCCTCTCCCCCGCCTCTGGCTCTTCTCACTGCTCCATTCTGATGAAGGAAGCTGCCAGGTTGGGAGCTCCCCGTGGAGACACCCACAGGAAGAAGCCGAGACCTTCCGTCCAGCAGACCATGAGGAACAGAGGTCTGCCCGCGGCCACACAGCTGAGCAGAAAGCAGATGGATCTGCCCCCAGCTGAGCCAGCAGGTGAGACGGCAGCCCCATCCGATGCCTGACATCCAGCTCAGCCACGGCCAGATCCTCACCCGTGGAGCCTGGAGATGACTCGCGTTGTTTTCAGCCACTACGTTTGGGTAACGTGCATCAAAATAGAGGACAAATACTCACCACTAGTACCAGGCAATCAGATATTTGAAGGCCCATCCGAGACCTCTTCCTGAGCATCTTTATACACGAACAACTAAATCCTCAGAGGAGGTGCCTCTGAAAAGGAGTTTCAAGAAAAGTCCAGGGAGTATAAATCATACAAAAGTCGAGCTAAACTTGTTCTTAAAGCTCCTTTATCCAACGCTGTCAGTTTTCAGCTGGGAAATGAGGGCCTGAGACTCTCTCAGAGCCCCCATGACATTTGGGAAGAGCCAGGACCTCAGCCTGCTTGGTTTCTGCGTCTAGGTGTCTATCTACATGGCTTCATCTCACTTCTCTCGCCAGTTAAGGCAAAACTGATGCCTTCCTGGGGTTTGCTAATTGACATGTTTCGTATAAATGGCCTTACATGTTATAAGTGATGAATATTCCTGCAAGACTAGAAGCCCAACATTATTTAGTCCTACCTTTTTACAAAGGAGAGAAGTTGCTCAATCTCTCTTTGTACCCTTTGCTCCCCACCTCACTCCCCAGCAGCAGTAGATGGACATGAACGGAATTGTTAGGAGCCTGGGATAATGAGATACCTGGATGCTTTGTGACCAGGATTTTGTAACAGGGCCACACACACAGGCAAGAGGGAGGGAGCTAGTTTTAAGAACTACTTTGGTATCGCAGATATTGCAATATCAATATTGCAGAGACTTGCAGATATTCTGCAGCTCCTGGGATATGGAAAATGGTTCAGAAGATGAAGGAGAATTTTTCAGGGTCCCAAGGAATTCTGAAAAAGGAAAAAAAATAACAGGGTCCTCTTTGCAGAAGTCATTCAATAACATGTTCTCTGGCAACTTTTCTCTTGAAGTCGCATTCATAGGTTGTGATGTTTACATGTGTCCATAGGAGGGCAGCATTACCACGACTTAAAGACAAATAGCCTACGTCAACCTCTGAAGACTAACCCGCTTGAGATATTTTGTCTGCCAAACTGAATTTATTAAGAAATATCAGCTTGGGTTTCCAATTCTTGCTTTTCAAAGACACAAGTAAGAGCCATCATATGTTTCAAATCACTCTGAGATGACCAGTGTTAAAATATATACCTGCCCCCCACCAGAATAGCTTTTAATTGGTCTTCTCACAGAGAAATGTAAGGAGTTACTAAAATGCTGAAAAAATGTTAAGACGAGAGAAGGAAAGAATGGAGGGGAGGAAGGAAAGAAATAGAAAAAGAAGAACAGTCAGAAAAGAAATCTAAGCACCATTATGACTTGGCAGATCCTAGGGTATCCAGAGGCTACCTGGATTTGAGAAACCCTCATTTTAGCGAGAGGAGTCCAACCATCTCCCCAGGGTAGGGTGGTCCCATTTTCCTTTTCAAAGTATGACAGGAACTCTCTCTTGGATGGAGCTTCCTAATCTAGTCTGTGTTGGGGAAGTGCTAAATACATGTTAAGGAAATCTTCTGGCTCACATGCTTCTGGCCAGTGACGATCGTTTTGAAGCCCAGAGGAACTTAATCATCTTGACCACGTGGGAATATGCTTGAGGTCAGGGAGTCTAGACTATATGTCATTTTTTCCTCCAATGCCAATTCAGAACTTGGCACACAGAATAAATGAGTTGATGATAACACATTAGAAATCAAGACGTACTAGGAGATAGGCTTGAGCAGCCCCATTTTACATCGAAAGAAAATGGAATACAAAGGCATTTTCTTTCATGAAATCACACAGTATAATTGGCCGCTTCTGTGTTGACTCCCAAAGAACACTTCCTTCTAGAATTCCCACCACACTGATTTATCCCATCAACTTGGGACTGGGTTAAAAAATGATGACTGACTTTAATCAAAATATTGCAGCCAAAGTGATGGGATATCACTTCTGATTAGGTTATAATAGACTGAGTTTGCTCCCCACCCTGACCCGTCTCTCCGGATTTCAGTATCACCCGCCCGCCCTCCTTCCCACCCTCGGTCTCCCCCGCCTCTGGCTCTTCTCTCTGCTCCATTCTGACAAGGAAGCTGCCATGTTGGGAGCTCCCCGTGGAGACACCCACAGGAAGAAGCTGAGGCCGTCCGTCCTTCAGCCCGTGAGGAACTGAGGTCTGCCCACGGCCACACACCTGAGCAGAAAGCAGATGGATCCTCCCCCAGCTGAGCCAGCAGGTGAGACGGCAGCCCCACCCCACACCTGACATCCAGCTCAGCCACGGCCGGATCCTGACCCGTGGAGACTGGGAGATGACACATGTTATTTTGAGCCACTCAGTTTGGGTAATGTGTTTCACAGTAGGAAATGAATACACACCAGGCAATCAGATATTTGAAGGCCCACCTCAGACCAATTCCTGGACATCTTTTCACACTAACAACTAAATCATCAGAAGAGGTACCTTTGAATAGAAATTTCAAGAAAGGTCCAGAAAATAAAAACCATACAAAAGTAGAGCTAAACGTTATCCAACTGTCTCATTTTACAGCTGGGAAACTGAGAGACTGAGACTTTCTCAGAGCCTCCACGACATGTGGGAAGGGCCAGAACCTCAGCCCATGTTGTTTCTCCATCCAAAGTGTCCACAGGGTTCATCCTCACTTCCCTGCTATTTAAGGCAGCTATGAGGTGTTCTTGGGTTTTGTGCACCAACATGTTTTATATAAATGTCTTGTACATTTTATGAGTGGAGGCCAACAGTACTTGGTCCTTGATGTTCACAATGAAGGTACTGTTGCTCAGTATCTCTGTACACACTTTTCTCTCCACCTCCCACCCCAGCAGCAAGAAACAGACATGAATGGAATTGTTAGGAGCCCTGGGGCCCCTAACAGTGGGATAATGGGATCCTTGGATGCTTTCTAAACCGGAAACTGTAACCAACCTGACATAGGCAAGAGGGAGGGAGCTAGCTATAAGAGCTAGATGTGGTAGCTTATCTGCCAGAGACTTGCACATATTCTGTTGCCCCTGGGATATGAAGGTGGTTCAGAAGATGGAGAATTTTTCAGGGTCCAAGGAATTCTCAAGAGAAGAAGAAAATTAAAAAACAAAACAAAACAAAAAACAGGGCCTTCTTTGCAGAAGACGTTCAATAACGAGTTACCAAGCAACTTTTCTCTTGGAGCCTCATTCATAGGTTGTAATGTCCACATGTGTCCACGGGAGGGCAGCATTTACTATGACTTAAAGCAGAATTTTCAAAGCTGCCCTCTAAAAGACTACTTGAGATATTTTTATACCAAACTGAGTTAAGAAATATCAACTTGGCTTTCCAATTCTTGCTTTTAATGGACACAGATAATAGCCATCATATTTTTCAGATCACTTGTAGATGACCAGTCTTATCAAATTCCAGCAACTCCAATAATACTCTGTAAGTCATCTTACAGAGAAATGTAAGAACAGTTATTAAAATGCTGATAATTATAAATGAATAAATAAAGATAAAATGCTGATAATTAAAAAGAAAGAGATAAGGAAACAATGGAGGGATGGAAGGAAAGAAAGAAGGAGGAAAGTAAGACAAGAAGTCCGAGAACAATTACGATTCCCCAGTTCCCTGGGAATCCATTGTCTCTGGCTTTGAAAAACCCTAATTTTAGCCAGAGTGGTTCAGCCATCTCCCCAGGGTAGCATGCTGCCATTTTCCTTTTCGAAGTAGGACAGGCTTTCTTCCTTGGATAGAACTTCCTAATCTAGCCTGTGTTGGGGAAGTGCTAAATATTTGTTAAAGAAATATTGCAGCCCATGCAGTCTTCTCATCACATGTGCTTGGGCAGTGACAAACATTTGGCAGGTGCAGTGGTGGCATACGGCACCCACTGATTTGTATCTGCCTACATTTTGAAGGCATAACACTACAGAAACAGATTTTTTCTGGAATTTTCTTGCTTTTTAGTGATCCAACAGATGTTGGCAATTTGATCTCTGGTTCCTCTGCCTTTTCTAAAATCAGCTTGAACACCTGGAAGTTCATGGTACACATACTGTTGAAACCTGGCTTGGAGAATTTTGAGCATTACTTTGCTAGCCTGTGAGATGAGTGCAGCTGTGCGGTAGTTGGAGCATTCTTTGGCATTGCCTTTCTTTGGGATTGGAATGAAAACTGGGTAGTGTAATTTCATTTTCCTTTTCACGGTAGGACAGGCATTCTTCCTGGGATGGATCTTCCTAATCTAGCTTACGTTGGGAAAGTGCTAACTATGCACTGAGAAAATCTTCTAGCTCAGGCAAGCTTCTCATCACATGTTCTTGGCCAATGGCGATCGTCTTGGGATTGGAGTAGAGGTATTTGGCATCCGCTGAATCTGTGTCTACCTACATTTTGGTGACGTAAACTTACATCAGGTCAGTTCAAGGCAAGATGAACCTAATCATCTTGACCAGACTGTAACATGTGAGAGATCTACACTATGCTAATATGCAAGACTGTATACTATATATCATTTTTTCCTCCAATGCCAGTGCGGAGCTTGGCACCCTATATAAATGAGTCTATGATCACACATTAAAAACCAGGCATGCTAGGAGATAGGCCTGAGCAGCCCAATTTTAGGTATTGGGGTATAAAAGCATTTCCTTTCCTAAGGTGACAGCGTGATCAGCAGCTTCTGAAATTACTCCTAGAGAACACTGTCTCCTGGTTTCCCCACCACACTGAGTTTTATCCCATCCCCTTGGGACTGGGCTAAAACTAGGGACTCACTTAAAATCATACAGCAGAAGTGTAGGGATGTTGCTTCTGAGATTAGGTTACAAAAGATTCACCTTCTCCCCACCCACCCCTCTCTTCCTCGGTCTCCCTCCCTCCCTTCCCCTCTCTCTCTCTCCCTCTCCCCCGCCTCTGGCTCTTCTCTCTGCTCCATTCTGATGAAGGAAGCTGCCATGTTGGGATCTCCCTGTGGAGACACCCACAGGAAGAAGCTGAGGCCGTCTGTCCTTCAGTCCATGAGGAACTGAGGTCTGCCCGCGGCCACACACCGGAGCAGAAAGCAGATGGATCCTCCCCCAGCTGAGCCAGCAGGTGAGACGGCAGCCCCGTCTGACACCGGACATCCAGCTCAGTCATGGCCAGATCCTGACCTGTGGAGATTGGGGTTTGACACATGTGGTTTTGGGGTGAGGTACTTCACAACAGAGAATAAATACACACCACTGATACAGTCAATCAGACATTTGAAGGGCCATCTGAGACCTCTTCCTGGGCATTTATATGCTAACAACTAAATCCTCAGAGGAGGTACCTTTGGATAGAAATTTTATAAATCTCTATCCAGACAAAATCCAGACAAAATTCCAGACAAATCATATAAAAGTAGAGCTAAATTTGTTCCTAAAGCTACTTTATCCAACAT
This sequence comes from Odocoileus virginianus, assembly GCF_023699985.2. Classification (NCBI taxonomy): domain Eukaryota; kingdom Metazoa; phylum Chordata; class Mammalia; order Artiodactyla; family Cervidae; genus Odocoileus; species Odocoileus virginianus. Next base: position 45,905,824 of record NC_069691.1, on the reverse strand, counting down.
TCTCAGCTTACAGCTGGGAAACTGAGGGACTGAGCCTTTCTCAGAGCACCCATGACGTTAGGGAAGGGCCAGGACCTCAGCCTAATTCGTTTCTCCATCTGAAGTGTCCACAGAGCTTCACCCCCACTTCCCTCGCTATTTAAGGCAGAAGTGATGCTCTCTTGGCTTTTGCTCACTAACATGTTCTGAGTAAGTGCCCTCCACATGTTATGCAGGGATCAATATTTGATGCAGAAGGGGAGGCCCGGCAGTGCTCGCTCCTTGGTCTTCACGGCGCAGAGAAGTTGCTCTGTGCCTCTTTATAGCCGCTGCCCTCCCCCTCACGCCCCAGCAGCAATAGATGCACATGAGTGGAATTGTTAGGAGGCCTGGGTAATGGGATACCCAGATGCTTTCTGAACAGAACATTGTCACCAGGCCATACACAGGCAAGAGGGCAGGAGCTAGTTAAAAGAGCTAGATTGGTAGCTTATCATCCAGAGAATTGGGCTTCCCAGGTGGCACAGTGATGAATCCCCCTACCAATGCGGGAGAGACAAGAGACATGGATTTGATCCCTGTGTCTAGAAGATCCCCTGGAGGAGGAAATGGCTACCCACTCCACCATCCTCTCCTGAATAATTCCATGGATAGGAGAACCTGGCCAGCTATAGTGCATGGAGTCACAAAACAGTGGGACAGTACTGAACACGCCACCTGTTTGGTACTTCAGCCACCTGATGCAAAGAACCGACTCACTGGAAAAGACCCTGATGCTGGGCAAGATCGAGGGCAGGAGGAGAAGGGGACGACAGAGGATGAGACGGAAGGATGGCATCCCCGACTCGATGGACATGGCTTTGAGCAAGTTCCAGGAGTCAGTGATGGCCGGAGAAGGCTGGCGTGCTGCAGTCTATGTGGTGGCAAAGAGTTGAACACAACTGAGCAACTGAACTGAACTGAACTGGACATGCATGCACGCACGCACACAGAACTGCAGACATTCTGTAGCTCCTGGGATGTGGAAAGTGGTTCAGAAGAATAAGGAGAATTTTTCACAGTCCCAAGGAATCCTCCAAAAAAATGAAATAAAAAACAGAGCCCTCTTTGCAGAAGACAGTTAATAACAAATTATCAAGCAACTTTTTTCTTGGAGCCTCTTTCATAGGTTGTAATATCCACATGTGTCCACAGGAGGGCAGAATTTACCACAAATTAAAGCAGAATCTCCAGCTAGTCCTCTAAAGACTAACCCTTAAGATGCTTTATCCACCAAAAGAAATTGATTAAGAAATATCAACTGGGGTTTCCAACTTTCACTTTTCAAAGGCACAAATAATAGCCATCATATGTTTCAGATCACTCTGAGATAACCAGTGTCATCAAACTCCAGCACCCTCCGAAACATTTTGTAGTAGTTTGCTTTCTCACAGAGAAATGCAAGAAGAGTTATTAAGATGTGGAAAATTAAAAAGGAGACGGAAGCAATGGAGGGACGGAAAGAGGGAAAGGAGAAAAGTAAGAGAATTCTGAGAATCGTTATGGCTTTCCTGTTCCCTGGGGACCCAAGGGCTCTGGTTTAGAGAAACCCTAATTTCAGCCAAAAGAGTCCAGCCTTCTCGCCATGGTAGGGTCACCCCGTTTTCCTTTTCAAAGCAGGACAGGCATCCTTCCTTGGATGGAACTTTCTAATCTAGCCTATGTTTGGGAAGTGCTAAATATGTGTTAAGGAAATTATCTAGCTCAGGGAATTTTCTCATCACATGTTCTTGGCCGATGATAATTGTTTTACAGTTGGAGCGGTGATATTTGGCATCCGCTGAATTTGTGTCTACCTACATTTTGGTGACATAAGCTTAGAGGGAGGAGACATCAGGTCAATTCAAGGCAAGATGAACCTACTCATCTTGACCAGACTGTAATATGCTTGAGGTCAGGGACCTCATGCTACATGTCATTTCTCCTCCAGTGCCAGTGTGGAGCTTGGCACATGATATCGATGAGACGATGATAATGCATTAGAAACAGATGTGCTAAGAAGCTCCTGATGCGTAAAAAGTATTAATTTTCTAGTGTCTGTGACCCAAGGTATTGGGGGAACAGGCAACATACTATATATTCATTTGTATATGATCAGTGTTTAATTCCCAAGTTAAGATCTTAATAGTCAACAAAATTCAGAGGATTGGAAAAGGAATATTGTGCATATAGGAGATATATTCTCCTATTTCATTACAAAGGTCCACCCTGGGGGCCGGTAAAATGTTGGCCGCATGTTGACCACGCCATTGCCTGCAGTAAAATACTGGCCACCGAGTCGTATAATTGCCTGTGTGCTTGGCTGCTCAGTCGTGTCCGACTCTTTGTGACCCCTGGGACTGCGGCCCACCAGGCTCCTCTGTCCATGGGGATTCTCCAGGAAGAACGCTGGGGTGGGTTGCCATGCCCTCCTCCAGGGGATCATCCCAGCCCCGGGACTGAACTCAGGTCTCCCGCGTGGCAGGCGGATTGCTCACCGTCTGAGCCGCCAGAGAAGCCCGCCCGCCTTACCGTTTCTCTCTCCGCTGCTTCAGCGTCTCTGCAGGTGGGTCGCTGAGTGCTGGCTCTGCTGATGAGGCTGAATGGCCTTCAAGTTCGTTTCAATTAGTAAAACTGGGAAGAGAAAAAAGTAATGGACAGAATGATGGAGTTACAGCCAGACTCTTCACCTTTGAGTTCGTCTGAGATTCAGTTTGATTTTATTGGAGGAGACAGAGAAGGAAATGTTTCAGAAGCTCAGCTCCTACTTCTAACAGAATCAATGAGCTGGAAGGTGAAGTGTTTCCCGCCTTGGCTGGATTCTGTCTGTCTCCCTGTTCCGTGGGGCCGTCAGTAAGACATGGCTGAGGGTTTATTCCTTGTGAAAGACAGAAGTGAGGTTTGAGTATGTTACACAGAGGATGAAAGGGGTTTCTGGAGGTGACTTAAACATCCATCTTTTAACAGGGAACTATATTCAATATCCCGTGATAAACCATCCTGGAAAAGAAGATCAAACAAACAAAATGTCAGGGAGGAGGGAGTCTGTCATTCAAGCAGCCCTGACCCTGTTTTCAATACCACAGAGCAGAGAACTTCATCAGGTACAAAAAGGTAGCAACAAGGACTTCCCTGGTGGTCCCATGGTTAATACTCAACACTTCAAAGGCAGTGGGCACGGGTTCGATCCCTGGTCCTGGAACTAAGATTCCACATGCTATGCATCACAGCCAAACAGAAAAATAGGCAGCAACAACTGCCTAGATCCAATTAGACAGAGTTGAACCTGCAGTGAATATAAAGTCTCAAACCTGGATCCAAATAAATGAACAGTGCTGATTCAGCCAAATGCATGCCCCCTCCTCCCGCCCACCCCACCTGTGTCGGGCCACCATCCTCAGAACACATGTGGTTCCGGTTCTTTCACAACTGCCCTACTGTATTCAACCTTCACAGCAGCCCCATGCAGATGTCCTGACATCCCCATTTCAGGATGAGGAAAGCTGAGGCTGACTGGCGGGACTAGTGGCCCTGGGGTTTGGACACATCTTCCCTGGTAACTCAGATGGTAAAGAATCTGCCTGTAATGGGGAGACAGGGGTTTGATCCCTGGGTTGGGAAGATCCCCTAGAGGAGGAAACGGCAACCCACTCCAGTATTCTTGCCTGGAGAATCTCCATGGACAGAGGTGCCTGGCGGGCTGCAGTCCATGGGGTTGAAAGAGTTGGACATGACTTAGCAACTGTGCACATATGCAAAGCACCTTAGATTTTACTTAGCACATTGCAAAAAACGGTATTTTTGCTATTATTTGAAGAAAAAGAAACTGTATTGTTTATTATTGTAATTAGATGAGTCACAGCAATTAAATTTTTAGGCAAAAATGAATTTTAAAAAAAGAGAAAATGAAGTCACTCAGTCGTATCCGACTCTTTCAGACCCCATGGACTGTAGCCCGCCAGGCTTCTCCCTCCATGGGATTTTCCAAGCAAGATACTGGAGTGGAAAAAAAAAATTAAAAAAAAAATAAAAAGAATACTGGAGTGGGTTGCCGTTTCCTTCTCTAGGGGATCTTCCTGACCCAGGGATCAAACCCGGGTCTCCCACATGAGGGCAGACCCTTTACCGTCCAAGCCACCAGGGGATCCCTTAAAAAAAAAAGAAAGCTTTAAATCAGCCAAACTTAAAAAATGTTTGTTGTTGTTGTCCTCTCTTGTTTTCTCTGAATAAATCAAGACTGCTCCATCCTGTGAACCAGTGGGCCCAGGCTTTGACAAAGATTATTCAGTTTGATCAGTGAGACACTGTATACCTTGAGTGCCTACTGTGTGCCAGGCTTTGGCTAGCTATAAAGTGATGGACACTGCTGAGCGCTGCCTTGCTGGCTCCCCCAGGACTGTGGGAGGGAGAGTAAGTTACAAACCAGGAGAACGGTGTATTCTGTGTGACAGACTATAGATCAAGACCCTTTGAGAGTGAGAAAGAAGAGAATACTTCATTCAGCCCAAAGCATTCAGGGAAGGCTTCCTGGAGGAGGGGGCATTTAACCAAGTACCCAAGTGATAGGAAAGGGAAGAGAATTTAAACCAGAGGGAACTCAAGGGCAGGCGGGTGAGGCTAAAGGATGAGAAGTTGTGAGCAATTGGATGGACCTGGAGCTGGAAGCCAGAGGAGCCTCGAAGGAGCAGCGTCCCAAGCTTCAGGGTCTGGATTGTAACCCCTGCAAGAGCTTCTTTTTGTTTCTTTCTTTCACATTTGGCCTCACCATGCCGCATGTGGGATCTTAGTTCTGCAGACAGACAGTGAACGCACCCCCCTGTGATGGAAGTGGGAAGCCATAACCCACTTGACCGCCCAGGATGTCCCTCCTACATATTTCTACCCCTGCAGGTTTTACTCTCCGATGAGCAAGGGCTGACAAACCTTTTCTGTCAAAGGCCAGGTAGTTAATACTTTAGGCTCTTTCAACGCTGGGTTCTCAAATGAAATAGCACGGCCATGTATTCAATAACATTTTATTTGCGAAAACATTCAGTGGCCCAAAAATAAACCCTCCCATATATGGTCAAATGATTTTTGATGAGGGCTCCAAGATCATTCAATGTGGAGAGGGGTTTTTCAACAGTGTTGGGAAAAAAAGCCTTTCCGTAAGCCAAAGAAAAAGGTTGGACCCTGACGTCATACTATAGGCAAAAATTAACTCAAGATGGATCAAAGACCTAAATGTCAGAGCTAAAATTATAAACTTCTTAGGAAGAAAGCCTCATGATGTTGGATTTGGCAAGGCTCTCTTGGCAGTTTCATCAAAGGCAGAGACCACAACAACAAAAATAGATAAATGGGGCTTCATCAAAATGTAGAACTTTGCGGCATTGAAGGACACCATTAGGGACTTCCCTGGTGGTCCGGTGGGTAAGACTCTGCACTTCCAATGCAGAGGGTTCTGGTTCAATCCCTAGTTGGGGAACTAAGATCCCGCATGTGCTGCTGTGGTCAAAAATAATTAAAGTAAATTTTGAAAAGAAATTTTTTTAAAAAGACACATCAACGGAACAAAAAGTTACTCATGGAATACCAATCATGTTATCTGATGAGGGGTTAATATCCAAAAAATGTAAAGAACTCCCAAAACTTAACTACAACAGACAACCTGATTTAAAAATAGGCAAATGAAAAAAAAAGTAAAAGAAATAAAAATAGGCAAATGGGCTTCCCTGGTGGCTCGATGGTAAAGAATCTGCCTGCCCTATATAGGAGATACAGGTTCGATCCCTGATCCAGGAAGATCCCGCGTGCCTCGGAGTAACTGTCCCCGTGCCACAATTATTAAGCCCCTGCACTGGAGCCCAGGCGCTGCAGCTGCTGAGCCGTGTGCCTAGAGCCTGTGCTCCGCAATAAGCCACTGCACTGATTCGCCTGCACGCCGCAACTAGAGAGGAGCCCACACAGCGAGGAAGACCCAGCACGGAAAAAACAAATAAATAAATGTTTCAAAATAATAAGCCAAGGACTTGAATAGATATTTTTCCAAAAAAGATTTGCTGATAAGCACATGGAAAGATGTTCAACAGCATTCTTCAAGGAAATGCAAATCAAAACTACAAGGGAAGACCACCTGGTAGCCATTAGGAGGGTGATATTAAAGGAAAAAACTAAACAGAAAATAACAAGTGCTGAGGAACCCTTGCGCATTGCTGGTGGGACTGCAGAATGGTGCAGCAGCTATGGAAAACAATTCTTCAAAAAACAGTATAAATAGCAATTCCTCAAAAAAAAAAATTAAAAATATAGTTACCAGGGGAGTTCCCTGGTGGCCTAGTAGATAGGAATCTGGACTTTCACTGCCATGCGCTCAGGTTCAGTCCCTAGTGGGGGAATCCCAAAAGTCATGCAGTGTGGCCAAAAAAAAAAAAAAAGTTTACCTTATGATTCAGCAAATCCTTATCAGAGTATATACCGAAAAGAAGTGAAAGCAGGAAATCAAACAGATATTTACACACCCAGCTAAACTTTTACCACTATTCACAATAGCCAAAATGTGGAAACAATGCAAATGTCCATCAACTGATCAATGCAGAAACAAAATATTAATATGGTCTAGCCATACAATGAAATAGCATTCAGTCTTAAAAAGAAAGTTCTGACACAGGCTGCAAGATGGATGAATGTTATGTGGTTCAGTGATTAAGACTCTGAGCTTCCTCTGCAAGGACATGAGTTCAATCCCTGGTCAGGGAATTGGAGCCTGCATGCCACAACTGAAAAAAGATCCCACATATCGCAACAAAGGTACTGCCTGCCACAACTAAGGCCTGGCACGGCCAATAAATAAATAAATATTAAAAAAAAAAAACCTTCCCTCCTGCTCACCTGGGCTTCCCAGGTTGGCACTAGTGGTAAAGAACCCACCTGCCAACACAGGAAATGTAATGAGACGTGCATTCGGTCCCTGGGTTGGGAAGATCCCCTGGAGAAGGAAATGGCAACCCACCCCAGAATTCTTGCTTGGAGAATCTCCCCAGGCTATAGTCCACAGGACACGACTGAAGTGACTTAGCACTCACGCAGCACTCATGCTCAGTTCAGTTCAGTTCCGTTGCTCAGTTGTGTCCGACTCTTTACGACCCCAGGAATCCCAGCATGCCAGGCCTCCCCATCCATCACAAACTCCCGGAGTTTACTCAAACTCATGCCCATCGAGTCGGTGATGCCATCCAGCCATCTCATCCTCTGTCGTCCCCTCCTCCTCCTGCCCCCAACCCCTCCCAGCATCAGGGTCTTTTCCAACGAGTCAACTCTTCACATCAGGTGGCCAAAGTATTGGAGTTACAGCTTTAGCATCAATGCTTCCAATGAACACCCAGGACTGATCTCCTTCAGGATGGACTGGTTAGATCTGCTCACCTCCTATAAAATCAGATCACCTGCCTGTCCAACTTGAAAAAGCCATGAGAGATAAGAGGTTCTGAAAAGAAAATATTTTGCATCCTTGGAGGAGTGTTGAAGACTTCCAACAAGCGTTTCAGAATAGAAAGCGAGTTGTGGTTGAGTGGCTTTTAAACCCAGAGGGATGGGATGGAGAGGGAGGTGGGAGGGGGATCGGGATGGGGAACACATGTAAATCCATGGCTGATTCGTGTCAATGTATGGCAAAAACCACTACAATATTGTAAAGTAATTAGCCTCCAACTAATAAAAATAAATGAAAAAAAATGAAGAGATGAGCTGCTTCATCTAGAACTGGCAGGCAAGTGGCTGCTAACAGAGGGGTCCCACACTCACCGAACTGTTTCTGGAGCCAGAGTGACAGGTTTAGGCTGAGGGTCAAAGAAAATGCTAGACCTAAGCTTTCTCTTTCTCTCTCTTTTCTGGCCTTGAGGTGTGTGGGATCTTAGTTCCCCAACCGGGGATTGAACCTGCGTCTCCCGCAGTGGAAGCGTGGAGTCTTTAAGCACTGGACCCCCAGGGAAGTTCTAGCATTAAACTTTTGATCAGAGGGAATGAAGGGTGAATTGCAGGTCAACATCATAGCTGGGAGAGTAGAGAAGATCATGGAAACAACACCCAAGAGGGGAGATACCTGAGCCCACACCACTGAGCTCTGCAAAGACTGATGCCCAGGCATCCGTGCTTCCAGCAAGGAGTGATGGAGCAGGAGGGGCTTTATGCAGTCATTTTAAAGGAGATAAGGAGAGAGACTGAGGAAGGTAGATAATCGTCAGTAGGTGACCTTGGAGGTCCTTTCCATCTAAGAATCTCTGAGAACCAGATGGGATAAAAGGTACAGAAAAGTAATAAGACTGAGAGGAGGAAGCAGATACTTGGTTTGGGGACATTTTCTGTGAGTCAGGTATATTGCACATACATCTTTTTTTCTTTGTAAGATTTTTTTTGATGGGCACCATTTTTAAAATCTTTTTGAATTTATTACAATATTGCTTCTGTTTTATGGTTGGTTTTTTTTTTTTTTTTGGCCCTGGGGCATGTAGGATCTTAACTCCTCAACCAGGGATCAAACCCACATCCCTGCATTGCAAGGTGAGGTCTTAACCACTGGACCATGAAGGAAGTCCCTGCACATAGATCTTGTTGTACCTTCATACTAACCTAGTGGGTTGGTATTATTATTATTTCTGGTTGGCAGATGAGGGAACTGATGTTCAGTTTACATAACTTGCCCTGCGTCACACAGCTAAGCTGGTGGAGCCAGCAGGGCGCAAACCCAGGACTGTCTGATTCCCCAGAGAAAGTCCAACTTCTGGTAAATGAGAGAGAAATTGTGGAACACTTTGCAGTCATGGATTTTAGCCTTCTTTTGAGCCACTGACCTCTTTGAGGGAAGAAGTTTCTAAACAAGGGTCCCATGCATGGGCTTTGGGGGACCCAGGAACCACCTGAAACTACCTAGGAAATCTACTTTGCATGTGTATTTTTCTGGAGAGAAGATCCATGACTTTTCAGTTCTTTAAGGGTCCTTCAAAACATTTTAAAATAATATTTATTTATTTATTTGTCTCCACTGGGTCTTAGTTGCAGCGTGTGAACTCTTAGTTGCAGTATGTGGGATCTAGTTCCCTGACTGGGGATCAAACCCGGGCCCCCTGCACTGGGAGTGTGAAGTCTTAGCTAGTGGACCACCAGGGAAATCCAAGTAGATTTTAATCTTGTTCTAGGAAGTCCATGAACCCCCATGAGAGAAGAGAGGCAGGAGGTAAAAGCTCTCTCAAGAAAGAGGTTTAGACTATGCAGATAACAAAGGAGAACTAGAGTGCCAGATAAACTGATAAGGTCTTCCAAGATGTCGATCATCATGTCCACTGTCTTGAGTGTTTGTCACACTTGTGGCCACCCAGCGTCTTTTGAACACCCTTCCTGTTTCCTGGGAGTTTCTCATGCTGTGAATAATCCACTTCCAGTTCCCAGCATCCCTTGCTACTAGGGCACAGACGTGATCCAACTCTGCCGATCAGAAGCCCTCCAGCAGACTGGGGCTCAGATGGTGAATCTAGTGCAAGACGGTCCCTGTAGGGGGTCCTCATCAAACCAGTTTTGCAGTGTGGTTTGGACATTGCTTCTGGAAGCCAAGCCTGGCTGGATCTTTTAGCCCTTCCAACAAAATTGCCCAGTTATCTTTGTAAGAGACTCCCTTTCTGCTTAATCAGCTTAGTCAGTGTCTATTGCTTGTAATTAAGACCCCTAGATGACACACCTACATTTATGGGGTGCGCACACAAATGGGAACAACGCAGCACCCAGTCATGAGAGACTGAGACCCGCTTTAGAAACACACAGTGTCAAGAAGAAAAGAGCTGCAATTGGTGCCTGCTTGTCGATCACAGGCTCACCCTGTGGTTGATGAGGGGCTGATGAAAGAATAAATGATGTAAATTGTAACATTACAAAACAGAAGGAAAAAAGGAAAAGTAGAGGCCAGTGCAGCAATTACAAAAATTTAGATTTTTTTAACACAAAATTTTTATTATAAAAAACATGATAATGTAGCGATAAATCTGAATTAAGTACAATTGGTTCATCCTTATACCTCCCATTGGGCTTCCCTGGTGTCTCAGATGGTAAAGAATCTGCCTGCAATGCAGGAGACCCAGCTTTGATCGCTGGGTCGGGAAGATCCCCAGGAGAAAGAAATGGCTACCCACCCCAGTATTTTTGCCTGGAGAAGTCTGGTGGGCTACAGTCCATGGGGTTGCAAAGAGTCAGACACGACTGAGTGACTAACACTTTCACTTTCACACCTTTCACTAGGAATATGTTCCTCAAGGTTGAGTTGCAAAGTTTTTTTCCTTGTTTCCATTTAAAAATTTTTTCCTTTTCTTAGTACAGCTTTAAAGGTTACTTTCCATTCACAGTTACTACAAAATCTTGGCTGTATTCCCCATGTTGTACAGTACATCCTTGAGTTTATCTTATTCCAATAGTTTGTACCTCCTTCTCCCCGACTCCTATGTGGCCCTCCCCCTCCCCCGCACTGGTAACCACTAATTGATTATCTATATCTGTGAGTCTGCTAATTTTTTGTTGTATTCGTTAGTTTTTTTTGTTTTTTTAACTGAAATTCGCAGAGTCTGACTCTTTGTGACCCCATGGACTATACAGTCCATGGAATTTTCCAGGTCAGAATACTGGAGTGGGTAGCCTTTCTCTTCTCCAGGGGATCTTCCCAACCCAGGGATCAAACCTAGATCTCTCACATTGCAGGTGGATTCTTTACCAGCTGAGCCACAAGGGAAGCCCTGTTTTTTAAAAAAAAATTCCTTATATAAGTGATATCATACAGTATCTGTCTTTCTCTGTCTGACTTAATTCACTTTAGCATAACGCCCTCCAAGTTCATTCATGGTGCTGCAAATGGCGAATTTTTTAGCTTTTTATGACTGAATAATATTCCATTGTGTGTGTGTGTGTGTGTGTGTGTGTGTGTATACACACCATAGTGTGTGTGTCTATGTGTATTGTGTCTTCTTTATCTATTCATTTTCTTTGCACAGCAGAGAAAACCCTTGACAAATGAAAAGACAGCCTACTGAATGGGAGAAAAAATTTGCAAATGATATGACTAATAGAGAATTAATATCCAACATATATAAACAGCTCATACAAGTCAACATCAATAAAACAAACAACCTGGTTTTTAAATAGACAGAAGCACTGAATAGACATTTTTCCAAAGAGGAAAGGCAGATGGCCAATGCTGCTGCTGCTAAGTCGTTTCAGTCGTGTCCGACTCTGTGCGACCCCATAGACGGCAGCCCACCAGTCTCCCCCGTCCCTGGGATTCTCTAGGCAGAACACTGGAGTGGGTTGCCATTTCCTTCTCTAATGCATAAAAGTGAAAAGTGAAAGTGAAGCCACTCAGTCATGTCCGACTCTTTGCGACCCCATGGACTGCAGCCTACTAGGCTCCTCCATCCACGGGATTTTCCAGGCAAGAGCACTGGAGTGGGGTGCCATTGCCTTCTCTGAGATGGCCAATAGACACATGAAAAGATTCTCCACATCACTAGTCATCATGAGTTTTCACCTCACACCTGTCAGAATGGTTATCTTTAGAAAGGACACAAATAACAAATGTTGGCAAGGATGTAGACAAAAAGATACCCTTGTACACTGTTGGTAGAATTGTAAATTGGTGCAGCCACTATGGAAAACAATATGGAGGTTTCTCAAAAAACTGTAAGTTACCATATGGTCCAGAAATTCCACTCCAAGGTATATAAAAAGCACTAATTTGAAAAGATACATGCACTCCAATATTCATGGCAGCATTGTTTACAATGCTAAGATATGGAAGCAACTTAAGTGTCCAGCAAATTAATTTTTAATTCATGTTTTGAAGTAAATCGAATATTTTTAAAATTTAAATGCTCTGCATAATGTCATCAGGGAAATGCAAATTAAAACTACAGTGAGACACCACTGCACACCTATTAAAGTAGCCAAAATCCAGACACTGACAACACTAAATTCTGGAGAGGCTGTGGAGCTACAGAAACCCATTCGTTGCTGGTGGAAGTGCAAAGTGGTGCGGCCACTGCGGAAGACAGTTTGATGGTTTCTTAGAAAAACTAAACATACTTTTACCATCAGATCCAGCAGTCATGCTCCTTGGTATTTATCCAAAGAAACCGAAAACTTATGTCTACACAAAAACCTGCACACTGGTGTTTTATAGCAGCTTCATTCATAATTGCCCAAACTGAAGGACATCAAAGTAAATTAATAAATCAATAAATTTTGGTACATCCAGACAATGGAATATTACTCAGAGCTAAAAAGAAATGAGCTTTGGGACTTGCCTGCTGGTCCAGAGATTAAGACTCCTGGCTCCCAATGCAGGGGAGGGGACTAGATTCCCACATTCTATAACTAAAAATCCTTCTTCCTGCATCTAAAAGATCCTGCCTGCTGAAATGAAGACCCAGCACAGCCAGAAAAATAAATGCTAAAATTAAAAAAAACAACAATAGTAAGTCCTAAGGTAAACATGGACTTAAGGCAATTATGATGTGCTAATGTGGGTTTATCTTTGGTAAAAAGGCACCATTCTAGGGAGTGCTGTTGATAAGGGGGTAGGCTTTGTATGGGTAGGGCCAGAGGGTATATAAGAAATCTCTGTACCTTCCTCTCAATTGTGTTATAAACCTAAAACTGCTCTTTAAAAAAGCGAAGTTTAAAAAAAAAAGAAAAAGAAATTGAAAAAGAAGCAAAGAAGGGAAAAGCTTTCTATGAAAAATGTATGAATAACCATTAGCAAAACAGTAAATTTGATAGCTGTTTGAGGTAGGTGATTTTGTTAGGTTTTGTATAATTCTAAGCAATAATGAGTATGGTCATGAAAAAATAAAAAGCCAAAAAGCCACAACTTTTAAAGGCCACTTGAAATAACAACAGCCAACAAGAGTCTTTTGAGTAGCGTCTTCATTCTTTGAAAATACTTTCATATATATCACCCCATTTGATTTTAACAGCCTCTAGGGTGACATAGCCTAAAACAGCTGCAAAATTGAGTGGCTTAAAAAGATTAAAAAGGAACTATTTTATAGCTTAGTGTTCTATTTTACTCACAATAAAACAAGAGAAAACTAGACATAGGGCATTATTATAAAATCCCTGCCTAGGTGGAAATAAATTTTTGAGAAATCAGGGTCTGTTGAAGAATGATTGGAAAGTGTCAGAAAGATAACTTCCTTACAAGAAAGTAAATGATAGATATGTTACATACTTAAAGAATCAAAAGAAGTATAAATATGGACTAGTATTTAAGGATCAGATGAGACACTCCTGTGGCAGTCCAGTAGTTAAGATGCCAAGGCTCCAGCGAGGCACAGGTTCAATCCCTGATTGGGGAACTAAGATCCTGAATGTCATAGTGAGGCCAAAAAATTGTTTTAAATAATAATGAAAAATAAGGATCAGATGAGAAATACATAATTTAAGTGGTTGTATAAGAGATGAAGCTTCCCTTGTGGCTCAGCTGGTAAAGAATCTGCCTGCAATGTAGGAGACCTGGGTTCAATCCCTGGGTTGGGAACATCCCCTGGAGGAGGGCATGGCAACCCACTCCAGTATTCTTACCTGGAGAATCCCCATGGACAGAGAAGCCTGGAGGGCTACAGTTCATGGGGTTGCAAAGAGTCAGACACGATTGAATGACTAAACACATGCACAGGAGATATGAGAATCAAATACTATAGCTACACAGGCACAATACAGACCTAGTTATTTGTCCAGGTGGTGGGTTAGGTTGCCCTGTTCACTGGCCCCAGGGGTGACTGACTTACAAACACAGATGCTGTGATGATGAGTTGGCATCTTCCCAAGCTCCTCCACTCACCTAGCCCATCATGTCCTGGACTGACCTTCCTCCCACCCCTAGTTTCACCCAAAGATACCTGAAGACCAGTAGCTCTCCCCTCAAACACAGGAAAGATTTAGAGCATGTAGCTCAGGTCTGCCCTAGAAAAGCTATACTTTCTGTTATTCATCCTGGTTCTTTAGGACCTAAAGGGTCCTGCTCTTGGTGGGGGTGTGGGGAGGGGTGGAAGTGTACCACCTAGCCCTCCCCCACTCAGGACCAAAAGGTATGTTCTAGTTACGAGTGCTTAGTCATTCAGTCGTGTCCGATTCTTTGCAACCCCATGGGCTGTAGCCCACCAGGCTCCTCTGTCCATGGGGATTCTCTAGGCAAGAATACTGGAGTGGGTTGCCATGCCCTCCTCCAAGGGATCTTCCCAACCCAGGGATCGAACCCAGGTCTCCCGCACTGCAGGCAGATTCTTTACTGTCTGGGCCACCGGGAAAGCCCACGTTCTAGTAGAAGTGTACACAAAACCAAAGATCAAGCTTTCTGTCCTTTTCTCACTCTGTTTCTCCCCTTCCTGGTGGGCATGTGGTCTTTCATCATGAAAGAGATGACAAACGATGCCATGAAAGGTTAACCTGGTGAGGACACGGTTTATGTCTCTTGTAGATACTCTGCTTTGATCCATGGAGGGAGTTCAGGAGAGTTCCACTGGGCCCCAGGAGGGAGCGGGGACCCCTTCGAGGAGGACTGGGGTAGAAAGAGGGGCAGAGATTGAAGAGGGGAGGCCCAGAGCCAGGAAAAACTTCCGACACCGGCCGGCGGCTGCCTGATACCCCTGAAACGTGATGTGATGGAAAAACACCCAACTGTTTCAGCCTTTCTCCAGATTCCACTTGCTTGTCTGTGATCTTTTGATAGTAAAATCTGCCCTTCCAGTGAAACCAGACCAGCTCTTTCAAATAGGGCAGGGCTGGATGGAGGCTTAGGAACATTTGCCTTGATTTCTCCTTGGTCTTGTGAGGCCTCTCCAGTCTGAAACCTTGGACCCCAGTTTAGCTGGCATTGGACCTCACCTGCATGCATGCTCTATGTTGGCCCAGGCTGACCTAACTGCCTGCAGGTGTGGTGACCATCCTGCTGACCCTGGATTCCTTAAGTCCTTTTCAGGCTGGTCTGCCTGTGTGCACTGTCTCAGGCCCATAACTACACCAGCCTTGGCTAGATGCGTTTCATTTTGCGGGTACAGTGTGAGGCAAGTGGAATCTTAGTTCCCTGACCAGGGATCGAACCCACATACCCTGCATTGGAAGCGGGGATCTTAACCACTGGACCACCGGGGAAGCACCTTCATTTCATTTTGAATCCAGGTCTGCCACCTAGTTTGGAAGATTGCTGGAAATAGCTTGCTTTTCAAAATAGAAACAGTGAGAAATTGATACAGGAGTGTCTCTAACCCAGTTGTAAGGATTCAGGGAATCAGCAAGTTGAGAGTGTAGAGAGGAAGGGATTAAGAACTTCTATAAACAGGAAACCACTACTCCTTTCTTCAAAGAGGGGAGGGATCATAAATATCATCAGAGGGGAGCCTGTGGCATAGAGAAGATGGTGTTAATGATGGTAACACAGCATGAGTTAATGAGACTTCGGAGAGGAGGGTGAAATGTGGGCTGGCTTAAAGTGGAAATATTTAAATGGGAGGGAGAGGGAATGCCAGTTTGGAAAGGGAGAATTTAACCCCAGAAGAAGGTTTTTTAAGGAAGGTAATATTTATGAACATTTTCTTTCCCTCTTAGGTAAGATTGGAAAGCTAGAGGAGAAAAATTCCTGGTGGGGCACAGCTGGAGACTCTGAGGATGATAGACTGTGTCAAAGAGAATTTGGAAGGAATTCCCTGGCAATCCAGTAGTTAGGACTCTGAGGGCCCAGGTTCAATCCCTGGCTGGGAAACTAAGATCCACAAGCTGCAGGGCATGACCGAAAGAAAAAAAGAGGATTTATTTTAGGAATCAATTGTTATGTTTATTATTATTACTATATTAACTATCTTTATTTTAATTATTATTTGTTCAGTTATGTCTTTTCTTTAACTGTCTGCTTATTTTTTAGAGCAATTTACAGAAAAATTGAGCAGAAAGTATGAAGTCTTCCCATGTTACCCCTCTCTCACACACACACACACACACACACACACAGAGTTTATTATGGATTGGTGTGGCACATTTATTACAATTGATGAACCAATATCAGTACATTATTATTAACTCAAATCCACACTTTACTTTATGGCTCATTCTTTGTGTTGTAACGGATGAACATTTTATGCGGTTTAGTTGCTAAGTCGTGTCCAACTCTTTTGACCCCATGGACTGTAGCCCACCAGGCTCCTTTGTCAATGGGATTCTGGAAATGGAGAAGGAAATGGCAACCCACTCCAGTATTCTTGCCTGGAGAAAGAAGCTAATATACATATATCTAAAAATAAATCTGTCTTCATAGAGAAGAGATTATTAAGAGATCAGTGGGTTCCTATGTAAATACTTCATATAATCCTCCCCCCCCCCAAAAAAAAAGGAATTTCTTTCTCAGGACAGCATAGATGTCAAAAAACAAACAAACAAAAAAGTCCCTTTCCATGGTAAGACTCTTCCATTCTAGAATGACCTTGAGCTCTCAACAGTCACATTTTTGGCACTAGACAGAACAAAGGTGATTAACCTTCTTACAGCTCAGAATATAAAATCCCTTACAAATATTTCTTTTGGTACTTAATGCTGTTGAACTGTATTCTTAAAAGTGTTAAAATGGTAAATTCTTTACCAGCTGAGCTACCAGGGAAGCCCTGACAGTGTAGAGCAGTATGTTCAATTTGAGTTATATGTGTTTTGCCACAATCAGAAACTGTTAAATCACCCAGGAGAGCTCAGCCACAAGAGATGTAATTCAACCAGGTGGGTGGGAAGCTAATTTTTGAGATCAACACCACCAAGAATCCATCCCGGGATAAACGAGATGGAGGACTCAGATTGCCTGTAAGCAAGTGGCACTTCTGAGCCACCAGCAACTTCAGCTTTTGGGAAAGTGTTATGTTCAGTGCCGCTTTGGATCAGACATAGATCTTCCTCGCAGGGAGCTGAAGTCTCCTGTCCTCAGATTTCTGTCTTCTCTGAGACCAGCCATCACCGGAGAGGGGCCTCACGAGATCAGGCACCTGCCCAGGATTCAGGAAGACAGTGAGAAGGCGGGAGGTCTCCTGGGTGACCCTGGTCTCATACTGGGGTCCCTGTTCTTGGGGTCTGTCCAAGGTTCTGCCACCCCGCTGTTGTTCAGCTGAGCTGGAAGGGGCTGGCTGTTCCTCTTGCTGGGGATGTCGATAGTCACATCATCTGGCTCCAAGAGTCTGGCCTCTCCCCAGACATGCTCCCGTGGAGAGTGTGTCTACATTCCAAACTTCACTGTTGTTTAATGAGTTGTCTCAAACACAGAGCAGACCTGCATTCCCTAAAAGGCCACATCAAGGTGTTGAAACCTCAGTTCCTCGTTCAGGGATCAGGTGGCTTGAAATCAACTCTTTCCTTCTCAGGGACTGGTTTTTCTTCAGTGAGTGTTTGGTTTGTTTGCTTATTTGGGGGTT
This sequence comes from Odocoileus virginianus, assembly GCF_023699985.2. NCBI lineage: Eukaryota > Metazoa > Chordata > Mammalia > Artiodactyla > Cervidae > Odocoileus > Odocoileus virginianus. Next base: position 45,888,374 of record NC_069691.1, on the reverse strand, counting down.
TTTGTTTTGTTTTGACTTTATTGACTGAGCAGCTCAGCTTGCAGGATCTTAGTTCCCCCAACCGGGATCAAACCCAGGCCACAGCAGTTCTAACCATTGGACCACCAGGGGATTCCATTCAGTGAGTTTTAATTTATTAGGATAACTGAACCAAAGATATGACAGAGTACTAATGGCTGTTATTAATCTAAATGAGATGGTGCATATGTCGGGGCAGGGACTAGTGCCTGGCGTATAGCTGGTGCTTGGGCTTTCCTGGTGACTCAAATGTAAAGAATCTGCCTGCAGTGCAAGAGACCCGGGTTCAACCCCTGCATTGGGAAGATTCCCTGGAGAAGGGAATGGCCACCCACTCCAGTATTCTTGCCTGGGGAATTCCATGGACAGAGTAGCTTGGTGGGCTGCAGTCCATGGGACTGCGAATAGTTGGACATGACTGAGCAACTAAGTCATGTCCACTTTATAGTTGGGGTTCAGCAAATGTGTGCTTTCCATCTTCCATTTACTGAATATGTAGCTTAGAATATCAGATGACTTGCAAAGTCTTTAAGCTAGGTTTTTTTTTGTTGTTGTTGTTGTTTTGCCACATCATGTGGCATGCGGGATCTTAGTTCCCCAACCAGGGATTGAACCCTACTGTGGAAGCACCAAGTCTCTACCACTGGACCACGGGGGAAGTCCCTAAGATACTCTTATATTCTGGGCTCAGTTTGATCAGAGGGGAACCACTATCAAAACTGTTTATACAGCTGACCCTTGAAGAACATGGGTTTGAATTGCCTGGGTTCACTTACTGTTGGATTTTTTTCAATAATAGATACCACCAGTACCACTCGATATAGGTTGGTCGAATGCACAGATACGCAACCCTTGATCCAGAGGAACCACGTATATGGAGGCCCAACTACAGTTTATATGAGGATTTTTGACTGTAGATTATTGGTGACACTAACGCCCCAGTTGTTCAGGGCTCACTGGTAATTGTAGGACTTTGCTGGTGACTCAGTGGTAAAGAATCCTCTTACCAAGGCAGGAGCTGTGTGTTCAACCCCTGATCTGGGAAGACCACGCAGGTCAAGGAGCAACTAAGACCCCATGCCACAACTACTGAGTCCAAGCTCTAGAGCCGGGGAATTGCAACTACTGAGCCCGCAGGCTACAACAACTACTGAAGCCTGTGACCCCGAGAGCCCCAGCTTTGCAACCAGAGAAGCCACTGCAATGAAAAGCCCGTGTTTGACTGCTAGAGAGGGACTACAACTAGAGAAAAGCCTATGCAGCATCGAAGATACAGCACAGCCAAAAATAAACACTTTTTAAAAATGCAATTATAAATGCTGGTAGCAATTATAGGGAAGCGCTTTTATAGGAGTAGTTTGTTGATTACAGGAAACACTCAGTAACAGTATAAAAGGTGTTAAATAATTTGTGTTCCCGTTGTTGGCACTCACTGTCAAGCCTTAGGGAGTAACTTTATTGGGAACATTACTGCCTGTTTTTGAAGAGCCGTGTGCAAAGTTGTTTTCTTTGGGGCAAGGCTTAGCCTACCTGTGGGAGGTCTTCAGCCTTCTGTTCTCACCTCCAATAACTCTGTTGCATCTATTCCCATGACTCCCAAACCATCAACCCCCATCCTGAGCAGTCACAAGATCCACTTGCATTCTAAGTGCTGGTTGCATGTTTCCACTTTGATATCCTGTCGTAGCCCATCATTAGTTCATGTTATCTGCTGTGTTATTCTGCTGATAACCTAAGCTCGACACCTTAGTCACTTCACCATGACTTCTTGGTTTCAAGGTGGTTGAATCGCTGAGTCTTCTTTTAGCAGGGCTCTCTCCAAGTGGACCATCAGGGCCAAAACTAGGTGAGGAAGCGAGGCGCTTAGGGCGAGGCAAACTGGGGTGGCAGCCTTTAAGGTGGCACCACTCTCAGGGTAGCTCAAGTGTGGGGACAGCCTTGAGAGTGGGTGCCTCCTTAAGCTCTGCATGCTAGGGACCTCTCTTGCCTCATTTGTATAGACTGAATGTTTGTGCCTGTCCCGCCCCCGGCCAGATCTGTAGGTTGAAATCCTAACTCCAAGTATAATGGTGTTAGGAGGTGGAACCTCTGAGAGGTGATAAGGTCATGAGGGTGGAGCCTTCATGAATGGGATTAGTGCACTTATAAAGAGACCACAGAGCTCCTTCGCCCCTTTCACCAAAGGACAAAAGACTATTGATAAACCAGGAAGTGGGAAAACAAACCTATACAGCTTATTACAAAGCAGAGACATCACTTTGCCAACAAAAGTCCATATACTCAAAGCTGTGGTTTTTCCAGTAGTCATATATGGATGTGAGAGTTAGACCATAAAGAAGGCTGAGCACTGAAGAACTGATGCTTTCAAGCTGTGGGGCTGGAGAAGACTCTTGAGAGTCCCTTGGACAGCAAGGGGATCAAACAAGTCAACCCTAAAGGAAATCAACCCTGACTATTCATTGCAAGGACTGATGCTGAAGCTGAAGCTCCAATACTCTGGCCACCTGATGTGAAGAGCTGACTCACCAGAAAAGACCCTGATGCTGGGAAAAATTGACGGCAGAAGGAGAAGGGACGACAGAGGATGAGATGGTTGGATGGCATCACCAACTCAACAGACATGAGTTTGAGCAAACTCCAGGAGATGGTGAAGGACAGGGAAGCCTGGCGTGCTACAGTCCATGGGGTCACAAAGAGTTGGACATTACTGAGCAACTGAACAACAACAAGATTATGGGATCTTAGTTACCCAACCATGCCAAGTTCCCTGCCTTGCAAGTCAGATTCTTAACCATTGGACCACCAGGGAAGTCCCTGCTATGACTTTCTAACTGACCTCCCCATTTCCACTCATCCCCTCTCCTTTAGGAATGAGACAAGTCTACTGTTGTTTTCTTCTAGCATTGAGGCAGACTTTGTTATGCACTATTTGTGTTTTCAGAACACCATTAAGCACTTACAAACATCATGGTGGATGTTTCTAGACTTGTCTGGCCTGTCTTGAAGGCAGGGACTATGACATTCATTGTGTGTCTACAGAGAATACACTGGCACAGTCATTCATGACATGAGAGATGTAGCAGATAGGTGATTGTGAAGGGAGCTCTGGATTTGAATCCTAACATTTCTCTTTTTACTCACCAGTGACTTTGGGCAAGTCACTTAACCTTTCTCACCCTTGGATTCTCCATCAGTAAAACGAGTATCCAGGACTCCGTGGTGGTTCAATGGTTAAGAGTCCATGCAAGTGGCAAGTGGCGTAGGTTCAGTTCCTAGTTGGAGAGCTAACATCCCGCATGCTGCATGGCACGGCCAAAAGAAAATAATAAAAACAAATAAAAATAAATACAACAAGTTACCCAAACTATCCTCATCATGGAACTGTAGGCAGGATTGAGCAAGTCTGTTGCAGTGCTTGCCTCCATAAATGCTAGTGACCATAAATTCACTAATAAATATTTGCTGTACTAAACTGGCCCTACCCTACACTTCACTGTCCAATTACTCCTCCTACATCGGCATTTGTGTCATATCATTCTCAGATCAAAATCTTCCTTGTTGGGTGAAACTGCAAACCCCTTGGCTTTAGTAGGTATTGATTTATCTTGATTTTAAAAACATATCTATTATTGTGTAAATGTTTCTTTAAATACTATTTTTGTAAAGCTTGTTTTGTAATGACTAGTTGGTCACAAGAAAATGACTCAATCAGAATCAGCCTTCTAGGGAACAATTCTGTGAACCTACCTTTAATTCAGGGTTGCCAGTCCCAGGCTGCCTATTCAGATTCCCCGGGGAGCTTTTTTAAAAGCATTCCAACACCCAACACCCAGAAATTCCGATCTAATTTGTTTGGGGTGTGGCTGGATATTGGGATTGAAAAAAACTCCCCAGGTAGGTCTGTTGAGTGGCGCCCTTGCCCCCTCTGCTTTTCATACGTGGTAGAACCTTCGTGCCAACTCACCTGCAACCACACTGTTTTCAGGTACTTGCTGGCTTTTCCTGTTCCCAGTTTGCCTGGTATAAGCCCAAGTCACACAGGCTCCTGCCCTGAAGGATTTGTAAAGAGGTACCTTCTGATGCAAATAAGCCCTATCTTCAAATCAGGCCACAAACACACCTTGACTCACACCCATGTCTTCCTGGATTCTCTGGATCCGGTTTACGGCTTACTGATAACATTCTGGATGGAAAACCAGTTTCTGCCTTGGAGTGACCTATTCCCCCCTTGGCTGGGGCTGGACTCTCCTGTGTTCTGGGCTCCTCCCTGGTCCCACACTAGTAGGAGTTGATGACTTCTTTCGCATTTGATGCTTTGCCTCATGATTTCTACCTTGATAGATCCTGCCTTGTGAGCGTCTACAAACTCTAGCTTTCCTCCTACAGTTCTAACCCCATCTCAGCCCCCAATCCTGGATCTTGGTGGATCTTGGGGTGGCTGGTTTTCCCTTACCCTTCTGATAGAGAGCTGGGTGATAAGCTGAACAAGGAAGAGCCATGTCTGGAACAGGTTAGTCCAGTGTAAGGGGAAGGGCTGGTTTGGGGGGTTATTCAACACAATTTACCTTTCTGTGGGTTTTAGGAACCTGAGGGTAATGCATTGGGTATCCTAGTAGACTGTCAACAATCACAATACTTCCTTTTATTTTTTTTAAATTTTGATGTGGCCCATTTAAAAAATCTTATTGAATTTGACAATATTTGTCCACAGTCCATGGGGTTGCAAAGAGTCAGACATGACTGAGCACACATGCGTGCATTGGATGATGGACTGAAAAGTCCAGGCAAGAATACTGGGTTGTCATTTCCTTCGCCACCTTTTTAAAAAAATTAATTAATTAATTTTCCCCCATCTTATTTTTATACAGCTTTATTCTTTTGGCCATTAAAAGATGTGATTCAAAAAATTAATTAAATAAATATTATAATAGGAAAAAAATCATCAGAAAAAAATTTGACTACAGAAAACTGGGAAAATTATAATAAATGATTAAAATTAGCCATAACCCTCCCACTCAAATGTACCATTCTGGGAATTCCCTGGTGGTTCAGTGGTCAGGACTCTATGCTTTCAAGGCCTAGGGCCTGAGTTTGATCCCTGGTCAGGGAACTAAGATCCCATAAGCCTCAAGGTAAAACCAAAAAAAAATTTTTTTAAGTACTATTCTGGGGTAGTTCTAGTTTCTTTTTCTCTTTTTACTATATAGTTTTATATGTGTGTGTAATAAATATACATATTAAATGCATATTTAGGTAAAAATGGAATTGCACTATAAATGCCTCAAAGTTATTGTTAGACTGCACTTTTCCACACCATTAAACATTCTCCCAAAACATGAATTTTAATGATTGCATTTAATTACTACATCTCACTGTAAACAGTATCACAGTCTGTTTCCCTATTGTTGAAAGCTGAAACTATTTTCAATTTTTAAATGTGAAAAGTAAAATCCAGTTGGCCTCTCTATAGTCACAAATGTTTATGACCTCCTCTCCTTATCTCCTTAAGATGAATTTCCTAGAGACTGGTTCAAAGGTCTGTTTAAGGTTCTTGAAATTCACATCTAAGCTTCCTCTCTAGAAAAAGTGCACCAATATATACTTCCGACCAGAAATATCTGAAAGTGTTATTTTCACAGGGACTGCCCTCCTGTGGTTTTAGCATTTAAAGTTCCACATTCCAGGAAACCCCACTCTTACATATGAGAAAGGATGGTTTTTGTCGTGAGTGTGAAAGATGGAGGGAAGACAGGAAACCACCTAGGGGCTGAAACAAACCTTTCATGTCAGTTGGACGTGGCATAGATCACCCACCTTCTGTGGTCATTGACTTCTGAGGTTGGCTACTATGATTTTCGGTTCCCATAGCCGATCATCCACTGTGACATCACTGGGTGTGATATAACTCAGGGGTGCAACTCAAATGCCTTATAATCTTTACCAGTCTGTCTTCAACTTGGCCTGTGGATCACCCCTTGTGCTGTGTTTCTATTGAGAATTTGCTTGCACCAAATGCTAGTTTAATTTTTAACATTGTGGATATTGTGCTCGTGTTTTCTAAGAGTTCAGATTACAATGCCAGCACCAACATGACTTAGACGTCACAGTTAAAAAGACTGCGACATTTTAATGACTAATGGAAGGACATGGGTATGTGATTAGGGAGGTGAAATGACCAAAACAGAGTGTACTAAACAGGTGCAGAAAATGCAGTGGGGGCTTCTCAGGTGGCTTAGTGATTAAGAATCCACCTGCCAAGACAGGGGACATGGGTTCGATCCCTGGTCCAGGAACTAAGATCCCATATGTCCTGAGGCAGCTAAGTCCATGGGCCACTACTACTGCAGCCCACCCCTAAAGCCCGCGCTCTGCTACAAGAGAAATCACCACACGGAGAAGCCCGCGCACCGCATCTAGAGAGTAGCCCCCACTTGTAGCAACTAGAGAAAGTTCATGTGCAGCAAGGAAGATTTAGCACAGCAAAAAAAGAAAATGCAGTGCAGTTGAGCATGATGCAGAAGGGGATGTAAAGGCACATATGGAGACTGAATCTTAAAGGTCTGGGATGAGATGGGCAAGTTCTTCTAAACCAATTTTTCTCCCCAGGAGTTGCTTCTGCCCTCATGTGCACAAAAGCACACCGGGGAACACAGCTTCTCCTGTCGCTCCTTTGATTCCTCCGCTGAACCCGGTAAAGCTTCATTTCCTGATCCAAAGGTTAAAATTAAAGTGCCCTCTGGGGAAAACAAAAGAAGAAATCGTGATCACAAATGTGTTGGCCTCTAACAATGCAGGGCTAATTCTGGCAGAACTTACCAACCACTATGCTTTCTACAGCGTATCAAGTGATGGGTTAAACCACAGTAACATTAGTAATAATGAAGGCGGTCGGGATAGGCCACCTCAAAATTGGTATATTATTTTGCACTAAAGGCACTTGAGTAACAGCAGATGCAGGAAGGACTGTCTGCCCTCCTCCATATGCCTAAAAGCAAGGCATCAATTTCCCCTTGAAGTTGATCAATTTCCTCCTCTGAGTCCCGCCTCCAACCCCTTCTAACAGGAAGAGCACTCTTATTACGAGATAAGGAGCTGACACTGAGATAAATTTTGCATAAACAGGCCTTACTAAAGTAACTATTCCTCCATATATTTTTCTAATCACTTCCCTACCATTTAGTATCCTTTGAAGTCCAAAGTCCTTTCCTCTCTAAAAATGGTATATAAGCTCCTGAACCTAACTGCTTCTTTAAGTTTCACGTCTTTTCTGTGAACTCCTGTGCCTTTAACTACCCATGTTAAATAAAAATTGTGCCTTTTCTCCTATTAATCGGTCTTGGGCCAGTTTAATGTACTGGCCGAAGGTACAGATCTAAAAGGGTACAGGAAAAGTTTTTTTCCTCCCCAATAACAAACAAGATATTCTTCAATCAGTTGAGTTGCTCAGCTGTGTCCCACTCTGTGACCCCGCATACTGCAGCATGCCAGGCTTCCCTGTCCATCAGTTCAGTTCAGTTGCTCAGTCGTGTCTGACTCTTTGCGACCCCATGAAGGGCAGCACGCCAGGCCTCCCTGTCCATCACAAACTCCCGGAGTTTACTCAAACTCATGCGCATCGAGTCAGTGATGCCATCTCATCCTGGCATCTCATCCTCTGTCATCCCCTTCTCCTCCTGCCCCCAATCCCTCCCAGCATCAGGTCTTTTCCAACGAGTCAACTCTTCGCATGAGGTGGCCAAAGTATTGGAGTTTCAGCTTCAGCATCAGTCCTTCCAATAAACACCCAGGACTGATCTCCTTCAGGATGGACTGGTTGGATCTCCTTGCAGTCCAAGGGACTCTCAAGAGTCTTCTCCAACACCAGAGTTCAAAAGCATCAGTTCTCCGGTGCTCAGCTTTCTTTATAGTCCAACTCTCACATCCATACATGACTACTGGAAACACTATAGTTTTGACTAGACGGACCTTTGTCAGCAAAGCAGTATCTCTACTTTTTAATATGCTGTCTAGGTTGGTCACAGCTTTCCTTCCAAGGAGGAAGCATCTTTTAATTTCATGGCTGCAGTCACCATTTGCAGTAATTTTAGAGCCCCCCAAAATCAAGTCTTCACTGTTTCCATTCTTTCCCCATCTATTTACCATGAAGTGATGGTAGATGCCATGATCTTAGTGTTCTGAATGTTGAGTTTTAAGCCAGCTTTTTCACCGTCCTCTTTCACTTTCATCAGTTCTTCTTCACTTTCTGCCATAAGGGTGTTGTCATCTGCATATCTGAGGTAATTGATGTTTTTCCTGGCAATCTTGATTCCAGCTTGTGCTTCATCTGTTTCTCATGATGTACTCTGCATATAAGTAAAATAAGCAGGGTGACGATATACAGCCTTGATGTATTCCTTTCCCAATTTCGAACCAGTCTGTTGTTCCATGTCCGGTTCTATCTGTTGCTTCTTGACCTGCATACAGGTTTCTCAGGAGGGTATCTTGGGGTTGGTTTTGCTCACTGCTTCTTGTACAATGTCACAAACCTCTGTCCATAGTTCTTCAGGGACTGTGTCTATCAGATCTAATCCCTTGAAACTATTTGTCACTTCCACTATATAATTGTAAGGGATTTGATTTTGGTAATACCTGAATAGTCTAGTGGTTTTTCCTACTTTCTTCAGTTTAAGTCTGAATTTGGTAATAAGGAGTTCATGATCTAAGCCACAGTCAGTTCCTGGTCTTGTTTTTGCTGACTGTATAGAGCTTGTCTATCTTTGGCTGCAAAGAATATAATCAATCTGATTTCAATACTGACCATCTGGTGATGTCCATGTGTAGAGTCTTCACTTGTGTTGTTGGAAGATGGTGTTTACTATGACTAGTGCAGTCTCTCGGCAAAACTCTGCTTTTTTGCCCTGCTTCATTCTGTACTCCAAGGCCAAATTTACCTGTTACTCCAGGTATCTCTTGACTTCCTACTTTTGCATTCCAGTCCACCATGATGAAAAGGACATCTTTTTTCAGTGTTAGTTCTAGAAGGTCTTGTAGGTCTTTATATAACTGTTTAACTTCAGCTTCTTCAGTATTACTGGTTAGGACATAGACTTGTATTACTGTGATATTGAATGGTTCGCCTTGGAAACGAACAGAGATCATTCTGTCGTTTTTGAGATTGCATCCAAGTACTACATTTTGGACACTTTTGCTGACTATGAGGGCTACTCCATTTCTTCTAAGGGATTGTTGCCCACAGTAGTAGATATAATGGTCATCTGATTAAATTTGCCCATTCCAGTCCATTTTAGTTCACTGATTCCTAAAATGTAGATGTCCACTCTTGCCATCTCCTGTTTGACAACTTCTAATTTACCTTGATTCATAGATCTAATGTTCCAGGTTCCAATGCAATATTGCTCTGTACGGCATCGGACTATACTTCCATCGCCAGTCACATCTGCAACTGGATGTGAGTCTAACAATATATTCTTAGTTACTTTGATGTGAAAAACAGAATCTCAAATGTTCTTGATTTTTATGAAGATTTAAATGAAACTACAGAAAACATAAAACAAAAGCTTGTTGATATATTATTCGACAGCAAACTAGACCTTGCTTATCTATATGCCTATTGGGAGCAGTCCAAATGTAAATTTTGACAAGTTCAGTCTATACATTTGTTTTAAACCAAAGACAGTGAAAAAAGATCTTTCCTACTGAATGTTTTGCATACCTTATACACCACACTGCTAGAGCGAAATATGATTTGCTCACTTGCGAAGTTAAGGTTTTCATTATGAAAGTTGTGGTCACTTTTCAGTTCCCTGAAAACTGCAGAATTACTTAATGAGATAGTTGACTTTTAGAAATGGAAAGAGATCGCTTTCTTAGACATACGACACATGTCTTAGACATAGGTTATCTTTGCTGCTAGCTATAGAAAAGATCTTAAATATTGTCGGTAAAGTTATATTTTCCAAATGAGGGCCAAGAGACTGTCCTCTAATTTGAAAACACAGGGGGAATACGAAAGGGAAAAAGGACTGTAAAGCAGAGATTTCTATGCTGTTTCTCCAAAAGTGTTTGATGAGTTTTTTAAAAAAATAATTTTATTTATTTATTTATTTCTGGCTGCCTGGATCTTTGTTGCTGTGAGGGTTTTTCTGCGGTCGTGGTGAGCAGGGGCTGCTCTCTGCTTGCAGTACCCGGGCTCGTCATTGTGGTGGCTTCTCTCATTTCAGAGCAGGGGCTCTAGGGTGCATGGTCTCAGGACTTGCAGTTGCTGGGCTCTAGAGCACAGGCTCCGTTGCTCCGAGGCATGTGGGACCTTCCTGGATCAGGGGTCAAACCCATGTTTCCTGCACTGGCATGTAGCTTCTCTACCACTGGGCCACCAGGAGAACCGATCTGATGATCCTTGAAGAAGCTGTAAGGAGCCCAGCCAAGGATGGACTGAGCCCACTTGAGTTGTTTGGTGTGATGTGTAGGTTGACAAAAAGTTTCATAAGGAATATTGTGGAATTAAGACGGCTTCAGAACTCAGAGAAGAAAGTATGTCACCAAAAAAGGGCTACCAAATTAAACTGGACTTTCTAATTTCTTTCCTAAAGCTATAACTTATTTGGAATCAAATTTTGATTTCACAAATTCAGACTACATCCATGCTTTAAGAGTATTCTTCCCTGAGAGAAATTTAGCTCATGATGTTACCCAAGATGTTTTAGAGTGTTCACAAATGATGGAAATTTTTGATATGGACAGTCTGTAAGATGAATTTATAGGGATTTCCCTGGTGGTCCAGTGGCTAAGACTCCATCCTCCTAATGCAGGGGGCCCGGGTTCAATCCCTGGTCAGGGAAGTAGATCCCACATGCCGAAACTAAGAGTTCACATGCTGGAACTAAAATATTCCTGTGCTACAAGTGAGACCTGATACTGACCCCCCCCAAAAAAAATTTAAAGAATAATTTATAGGTGTAAAGGACATTATTGACAATCAGCTGACCTACTGATACAAACTTGTAAATAAAAAGTTGATGAACATCTTTAGAAAGCTAGAGACAAATTCCCACAAGTTTAAAACCCTGCTATTAATAGTAAGTAAAATCCTACATATTCTATGTCAAATGCTTTTGTTGAGAGGATAGTTAGCTTGTTGTCATCACATAAGACTGACAGCAGACATTAGTGTCATGTGCGCATGGTAAGAATCAACTAAATTTTACATTTGAGTATATTCTGTCACTACACAAAAGAAAGAGGTGCAGGGTTATTGAAAAAAGGAAACTAAGAGTAAAAAAAGGTGGGCCTTCCATGGTGGCTCAGACAGTAGAGAATCTGCCTGCAATGCAGGAGACCCAGGTTCAATCCCTGGGTCAGGAAGATCCCCTGGAGAAAGGGAATGGCTACCCACTCCATTCTTGCCTGGAAAATTCCATCGACAGAGCGCGCTGGCGAGATTATAGTCCATAGGTTCATAAAGAGTCAGACACGACTGAGTGACTATTCAGCGTAAAGTGGGAAGAGTAAAAATATCCTATGGTACTATGGGAGAAAAAGAAACATGTCTTTGAGCTTTTCTCTTAAATATAGGTTAACATTTGTAGAATTAGCCTATTGTATTTTCACTCTTTGTTTAAAAAGTATTACATTTATGTATCTCAGGCATTGTTCACATTTCTTTCTTAGGAAATAGCCTGTTACCTTCGATTGGTCTCTTTATTTGTGCTTTTTTTTAAAAAAATAAGTATTCTTTAGGACTATAGTTCTATATTATTATTGCATATTGCCAAAACTTTCCACTTTGTTACTGCTTCTTTCCATTTTTGGTAATCTCTTCCGGCATGCTTAAGAAATATTTGTTTTCCGAACTACCTGTTTTTATATTCTTCTTAAAGGAGAGCAAGGCTCTGGTGTAGCAGAGACCCCAGTTTTGCCTACAGACCTGAAACAAGTTTCTCAGCGCTTTTCCTAATAGTGACGACTTCTTTTTTCGCTTGAGCTCAGCTAAATATTCGCTCTTTTTCCTCCCTTAGTTTTTCAGGTTTTTACAGCCTTGGATGTGTCTGGAGTCTGGAAGTTATACTGGTGAAGACTGTCTACATCATTCTCTATTCCTTTTTCCTTTTGACACCATTTAAAAAATTTGTTTTTTTTGTGAGTTTTTTTGTTTTAAAATTTTTTTAAAAATTTCATTATTGGAGTGTAGTTGCTTTATTAATACAATGTTGTGTTGGGTTTTGCCATAGAGCAAAATGAATCAGCTATATGTTAACACGTAGCCCTCATTCTCTATTTCTAAGGCACCTCTGTAGGTGGTACCGAAGTGCAAGATGCTCACAGCTGCCCTGCTCCATCCCGGGCCTTGTTCAGCCGCCCCTGAGTTGTGCTGTGGCCCTTGGAGGGGGTTGGGGGGTGTGTGTGGTTATAGCCTCTGGCTTTCTAGTGGGTAGAACAGCTTCCAGACTGAGTCCCAGCTGAAAGAAAAGCCTTCCTCAGTGGCACAGAAAAATGAACTCTAGGACACTTCTGTTACGGAGCCCCCTGGCAGCTGCAGCTGCCCTGGGTTTCACTTGAACCGCTTTGTGCCAGGTGTCTAGAAGACTCATACCACAGAGGCGTGAATCCTGGCCAGGGGCCGTTTCCTCTGCCCTCTCTTCCTGCCCGCATTGTTGGCACTCCCCTCCCCCACCCGCCTTCATGCTTCTGTCAGAGGTGACACCTCCTAGATCGGAATCTGGGGTGACTCAGAATGCGCCTTCTCTCCTCCTCAGCGAGGCTCAGGCCTCCACCTCGGCCACCTGCAGCTGCCACATGTGACAACTTCCCTGGGAGAACGGGATCTTAATTCCCTGCAGTATCCAAGGAGGAATTTGATGGACAGTTTTTTCCTTCCACTGGAACAGCATCATTATTTTCCAGTAAATTCTAACCTGGAAACACAGAGTATGATTCCTTACCAGGCAAGTACCTTGCATTGATTACATATGCCATCAAATTTTGATGTTTTAAAAAATTTATTTATTTTTTTATTGAAGGATAATTGGTTTACAGAATTTTGTTGTTTTCTGTCAAACCACAACATGAATCAGCCATAGGTATACATATATCCCCTTCCATTTGAACCTCCCTCCCATCGCCCTCCCCATCCCACCCCTCTAGGTTGGTACAGAGCCCCTGTTTGAGTTTCCTGAGCCACACAGCAAATTCCCATTGGCCATCTATTTTAATAAGCGGGGAGAGTCTTTCACAGCAGGGATTCCTCCCCAGGCACTTTTCTGGGGGATTTCTTTTTGTGTGTGTCCAACTCTAACTTCATCCAGTATTTCTCCCGGGAGGTCTTGCTTCTTCTCCAGATGGCCCTCCCCGTGAGAAGTCAGGCTGCTTCTCCTCAGGGTGGGTCGTTGTTGATCTTGTTGTTTAGTCACTTCAGTCGTGTCTGACTCTTCTGCGACCCTGTGGACTATAGCCCACCAGGCTCCTCTGTCCATGGAGTTTTCCAGGCAAGAATACTGGAGTGGGTTGCCATGCCCTCCTGCAGGGGATCTTCCTGACCCAGGAATCGAACCCGTGAATCCTGCATTGGCAGATGGATTCTTTACCTCTGAGCCACAGGGGAAGCCCCTCAGACTGAGTTTTGTTCAGTTGCTCAGTCGTGTCCAGCTCTTTGCAACTCCATGGACTGCAGCACATCAGGCTTCCCTGTCCTTCACCATCTCCAAGAGTTTGCTCAAACTCTTGCCCAGTGAGTTGATGATGCCATCCAATCATCTCATCCTCTGTCACACTCTTCTCTTCCTGCCCTCAATGTTTCCCAGGATCAGGGTCTTTTCCAATGAGTCTGCTCTTTGCATCAGGTAGCCAAAGTATTGGAGCTATGGCTGGGAGACCTGGACAAGATAGTTCATCTGCAGCTAACTTTCTTTTGTGGCTCCAAAAAAAAAAAAAATAAAGTCTTTAAATTCTAAATCAAATTTGTTGATGAGCTGTGGAAACCTCTGAGTTTAAGGGAGCAGACGGCTGCAACCATGAATTTGACAAATCTCATCCCTTAGGCAGTGGGTCCCCTCAGAGTCGATGTATTTGTCCTACAACCTAAGAATATTTTATGGATGTCCTTTTGCGTTCATTCATGGGGCCTGAACTGTACAATCACCTGGAATAATACCAAAAGAACACCCTCTCCTGACCTCAGCCCCGAATGATTTATCGAGATGAACTAGGCTTATAAGAGATTCCGTATGGATGGTATTTCCAGGCACTTTTCAACAAAGAGAGAAGTAAGTTTATGCTCATAAGGAGAGTGAACTCTTTGGGGGAGTTTACTGTGAAATCTGTGTGTTCGGGGAAGGCTTTTACTTCTGGATCTTCAGGGATGAGGAGGATTTAAAAAAAATAATTTTATTTACTTATTTTTTGCTATGCTGGGTCCTCATTGCTCAGGTTTTTCTCTAGCTGTGGCGAGTGGGGGCTACTGTCTGGTTGTGGCGTGCAGGCTTCTCATTTCAGTGGCTTTTCATGCTGCGGAGCATGCCTGGGCTTAGTTGCTCCATGGCATGTGGGATCTTCCCGGACCAGGGATCGAACTGGTGTCTCCTCATTAGCAGGCAGGTTCTTTACCACTGAGCTACCAGGGAAGCCCAAAGAGGAGTTTATATTTCCTCACTAAGGAGGGCAATGTGAGGTTTGAAAAGACCTTCCAGCCCATCACCTGTGCTTATTTTATGCCTGGAATTTCTTGTCCCTGTAGAATATCAGTCAAAATAATGAATGTAAAGCCCTCCTCTGGCCTCCTGGTGCTTCCGTCCTGTGTGTTTTAAATTGAAATAGTGCAGTCTCCTGGTACAGATGGAGTTGGCTGTGTGTCTGTCACCTGGAGCGGCACCAAAGACAAGACATCATCATGACTGGGTTCTCCACATAGAAATCAGACCTACACAGATGCGGGTTCAGTCTCTAAGTCAGGAAGATCCCCTGGAGGAGGACATGGCAACCCACTCCAGTATTCTTGCCTGGGGAATCCCATGGACAGAGGCTGGCAGGCCACAGACAATAGGGTTGCAAAGAGTCAGACATGAAGCAACTTAGCTTGCACGCACACACATTACTCACACCAGCGTGTCACGGATGCTCATATGGGACAGAGCCAGAAGTGAACATTAACGTGTGTAGGACTAGCAGAGGATGACTATAGAAGAAAACAGGGTTCAAGTGGTTAGAAGTTAACTGGCAGAGGAAGGGAGGACATGCTAGGAAATATAGAAACGTGAGCAAAAGTGCAGGGTAAGAGAGACCTCCCAAGTCATGAGGGGCAGGTAAGGGGATGTTTTTGTGTTTGTTCAGTTGTGTCTGAATCTTAGTGACCCCATGGACTGTAGCCTGCCAGGCTCCTCTGTCCATGGAGTTTTTCAGGCAAGAATACTGGAGTGGTTTGCCATTTCATTCTCCTATAAGTAAGGGGATGCCACCTTCTACAATGAAGTAAAATCCAGGGGTGTAAGGTTGGTATGAGAGCCCTGGGGTCTCGGATCTTTACTGCTGATTGACTTGTGATCTTTGCTCCATCCCCATAGCCTTTACCACGTCGGCCTCAGAGGTAGATTTCTTCCCTTTTGAAGCTCTGTCAAAAGTCCCTTCTTTTGCTTTCCCCTAGCATAGGTCAAATACACATATATTTAAGGAAAATTTACTAATGGGGAAGGAATAAATCAGGAGTTTGGGATTAACACAGACATGCTACTGTATACAACATCATCAACAAGCACCTACTGTATAGTGCAGGGAACTCAATATTCTGTAATAACTTCTACGGGAAAAGAATATGGAAAAGAGATGCATATATATGGGATATATGTATCTATATAACTGAACCACTTAGCTGTACACCCCAAACTAGCACAACATTGTAAATCAACTATACTCCAATATGGGGACTCCCCTGGTGGTCCAGTGGCTAAGACTCCATGCTCCCAATGCAGAGGGCCTGAGTTCGATTACTGGGCAGGGAACTAGATCCCACATGCCTGAAGTAAAGATCCTGCATCCTGCAACTAAAACCCAGGACAGACTAGATAAATAGATATATTAAAAGAAATTATAAAAAGACTATATTCCAGTAAAAATAAAAATTAAATTAAAAAAAGTTTATTAAGCACAAAGAGAAGCGGGGCAGGGGGGTGGGGGGGAGGAAACTAGGAACTTCTCTGGTAGTCCAGTGGCTGACTGCTCCCAATGCAGTGGGCCTGAGTTCTATCCCTGGTCAGGGAACTAGATCCCACATGCTGCAACTAAGACCCGGTGAAGCCAAATAGATTTAAAAAGTAGTAATAAACAGGTACTTTTAAAAAAGGAAGCTGATTTTTAAGTAATCAAGTTTCAGAGGTATACCTTGCTCTCTAGGGCTCATAAAACCTACCTCATTCCAAATGAAATCCCAGGGAAAGAGGGGTCTACCTTACCGAGCACACGTCAGGGGATACCTTCAGCCTTCGGCACCCAAGACAACTCTCCCAAATGTCAAAATCTCTCACAATCCAAGCAGTTCCATTCAGCTTCCTGAGCCTGAGTTGTGGCTTTATGATTTCAGGAGAAACCCAATTCTATGACCCCAAAGTGCATGACCCCTTGCACAGGACGAGGCTTGCTTTCTGCCCAGAGGTATCTTTGGGGGAGGGGTCATGCAGAGTCTCTGAAAGCCAGAACTGCAGAAGGCTTAGAAGAGGCATGTGGCAACAGGGATGGAATAAACAGATATAAGACACATGGCTTTTGATGGCAAGGAACTCATAGGAGCTTTTTACAATTACTAATTTTTATTTGTTTTAGAGACAGAGCTTCTTTTTAAAACATTTCTTTCTTTCTTTGGCTCTGCTGGGTCATAGCTGTGGCATGTGGGATCTTAGTTCCCCAACCAGGGATGGAGCCTGGGCCCCTAAACTGCTGGACCGCCAGAGACGTCCCCTGCAACTTATACTCTTGTAGCTGATCTTATGCAGATTGGTGTTTCTGACATTTGTCCCCTTTCTTTCATGCCCGCTTTCTCTCTCTCTCAGCTGCTACTCCAGCTATTGGCTTATCTCTTTCCCTGTTCCAACAGCTCTGGAAATGGTCAGAGGAACCTTACCTTTGACCTCCCCATGATCTCCCAAAGCAGTCCTCTGAACCTCCTCTTTTCCCAGCACACCGCCCTTAAAGGGGTTTCCCACACAGAGAAACAAACAAAAGAGGCAGCAAAACAAATGAAGAAGTTACAAAATTTCCAGGAATCTAACCAAACTCATCTCACACGCTACCAAAGTAATGCTCAAAATTCTCCAAGTTAGGCTTCAACAGTACATGAACCAAAAACTTCCAGATGTTCAAGCTGGATTTAGAAAAGGCAGAGGAACCAGAGATTAAATTGCCAACATCCATTGGATCATAGAAAAAGCAAGAGAATTCCAGAAAAACATCTACTTCTGCTTTATTGACTACGCCAAAGCCTTTGACTGTGTGGATCACAACAAACTGGAAAATTCTTCAAGAGATGGGAATGCCAGACCACCTTACCTGCCTCTTGAGAAATCTGTATGCAAGTCAAGAAGCAAAAATTAAAACCGGATATGGAACAATGGACTGGTTCAAAATCGGGAAAGGAGTACGTCAAGGTTGTATGTTGTCACCCTGCTTATTTAATTTACATGCAGAGTACATCATGAGAAACGCTGGGCTGGATGAAGCACAAGCTGGGATCAAGATTGCCAGGAGAAATATCAGTAACCTCAGATATGCAGATGACACCACCCTTATGGCAGAAAGAGAAGAGGAACTAAAGAGCCTCTTGATGAAAGTGAAAGAGGATGGTGAAAAAGCTGGCTTAAAACTCAACATTCAGAAAACTAAGATCATGGCATCTGCTCCCATCACTTCAT
This sequence comes from Odocoileus virginianus, assembly GCF_023699985.2. NCBI lineage: Eukaryota > Metazoa > Chordata > Mammalia > Artiodactyla > Cervidae > Odocoileus > Odocoileus virginianus. Next base: position 45,870,468 of record NC_069691.1, on the reverse strand, counting down.
GGTAAACAGATGGGGAAACAATGACAAACTTTATTTTCTTCGGCCCCAAAATCACTGCAGATGGTGACTTCAGCCATGAAATTAAAAGATGCTTCCTCCTTGGAAGGAAAGCTATGACCAACCTAGACAGCATGTTAAAAAGCAGAGATATTACTTTGCCGACAAAGGTCCGTCTAATCAAAGCTATAGTTTTTTCAGTAGTCATGTATGGATGTGAGAGTTGGACCATAAAGAAAGCTGAGCACCAGAGAAATGATGTTTTTGAACTGTGGTGTTGGGGAAGACTCTTGAGCGTCCCTTGGACTGAAAGGAGATCAAATCGGTCAATCCTAAAGGAATCAGACCTGAATATTCATTGGAAGGCCTGATGCTGAAGCTGAAACTCCAATACTTTGGCTACCTGATGTGATGAACTGATTCATTGGAAAAGACCCTGATGCTGGGAAAGATTGAAGGCAGGAGGAGAAGGGGACGACAGAGGATGAGATGGTTGGATGGCATCACTGACTTAATGGACATGAGTTTGAGCAAGCTTGGGAGTTGGTCATGGACAGGGAAGCCTGGCGTGCTGCAGTCCATGGGGTCACAAAGAGTCAGACACAACTGATCGACTGAACTGAGCCAAACTTCTTAGCCCTTAAGGACAGTCACCACCTCTTCTTGATCTTTGTATCCCAAGCACGGAACACTGTAATGCCAAGCACAAGGTAGTGAAGTTTGTTGACTAAAATACTTTAAAAATTTTTTTAAAAAAAAGTTTTTTGACTGTACCACCCAGCATGTGGGATCTTAGTTCCCCAACCAAGGATCCATCCCTCACCCCTTGTATTGGAAGCACATAGTCTTAACCACTGAACTGCCAGGAAAGTCTCAGCTCACTAAAATAATAAATAGATTAAAACAAGGAGAACAGAGTGATGTCATAGAAAGCAGGACCAACAAGAAGGGGATGGTCAATAACACTAAATATCACAGAGAAATCAGGTCAGATGAGAACAGAAAGGCACACTGCTGGCTTTGCTATTTGAGACATGATGGTACACCTGGCCAGGATGTTCTAAGGGGGCTGCAGGGCTGGCAGCGTGATTGAATTGGTTGATTAAGGGAGGTGAGGAAGGAAGACAGTGAGTGTAGATCATCCGGGGGAGCTTGGCTATGGACGAGGCAGAAAGGCTGGTAACTGGAAGTGGACTCAGGGTTGAGAGAAAGTGATGAAGATGGTAAAGGGCCTGGAGGAATGGGAGAGGGGCCGAGGGCCACACAGACCAACAAGCTCAGATTTCTGTGGGCACCAAGGTGCTTGGGCATGTGCTTCCTCCAGCAGGGTTTCTGGGCCCAATTCCAGCACGTGTGTGTGTGTGTGTGCATGTGTGCGTGTGTGTGTGGGGGGGCTCCCCACACCAACAAGCGATTCTTGGACCCCAGCAGTGACTGGGAATTCAACTCAATTCTGACACCATCTACCTGGACATAGAATCAGATTCCACACGTAAAAGACTCAGTCTCACAAGACCTCCTGCCACCTCAGATGCCTGCGGTGAAACCCAGGTTGTCACCTGTGCTCCTGACTTTGAATTAGGGGTTCCAATGACCCTGCCTAATTCAGGATGCTAATTCCAAGTCCAGGTTGTTACCTGTACTTCTGACCAATGGGCTGTAGATAAGAAGTTCCCATGGCTTCCTCCTCGGGTTCATTTGCTGGAACGACTCACAAAACTCAGGACAACACATTTACTCAGTAGATTTGTTATAAGAAGATATTAAAGAATAGGAATCAGCAGCTGGATGAAGAGGTATAGAGGATGAGGTCCCCTGGTGGCTCAGATGATAAAGAGTCTGCCTGCAATGCAGGAGACCAGGGTTTGATCCCTGGGTCAGGAAGATCCCCTGGAAAAGGGAATGGTACCTCACTCCAGTATTCTTGCCTGGAGAATCCATGGACAGAGAAGCCTGCTGAGCTATGTCCATGGGGTTGCAAACAGTTGGACACAATTAACACTTTCTTTCACTTTTTCAGACAAAGGAGTGTCTGTCCTTATAGAGCTTGGGGCCCAGAGTTTCCAAGTGGAAACTTCAAAAATGGGCCCCAAAGCTGTCCTTTTAGGGGGTTTATGGAGGCTCTGTTACAAACACATGGTTGACAAATCCTTGGCCAATCATGGCGATTGAGTTCACCTCAAGCCCCCTTCCTGGAGGTTAATCACAGGTTGGTTCCATTGGTAATCAACCCCGACCCTTAGATGTTTTCCAAAAGACTCTTCGTTAACACAACGAAAGGCACCCCGGATCATTCTCAACCCTTAGAAAATTTCAAGGCTTTGGGGAGTCTATGGGCCAGCAAAGCAATTGTTGATGAAGGTCAAATACATGTGAGACAAAGATTTTGGTCCTCTGAGTGACCAAATATGTGTTTCTTGTAAATCACAGCGTGACACTGACCAAGTATGGGACCACGAGGGAAGGGAAGTGACCTAAGTTTGGGAACTTGGGGGGCATGAGTGGTGGTGATGGCTCAGTCGAGAGGGAAGTTTAAACTAGAGATGTAAGAAAATGGGATTTCCTGGTGGCACTAGCGGTCAAGAACCCAACTGAGAATGCAGGTAGACCTGAGACACGTGGGTTCAATTCCTGGGTCGGGAAGATCCCCTGGAGGAGGGCATGGCATTTGTAATCTTGCCTGGAAAATCCAAAGGGCTGCAGTCCAAAGGGTCGCAAAGACTTGGACGTAACTGAAGCCACTTAGTATGCACGCAGGTGAGAAAAGCGAGCCTCTGAGGGAGCACAAGTACAAGGAAGCAGGTAAGCTGAGGAGCTGGAGCTTAAAAACAGCGCGTGCACGCTTGGCAGTAGGACAGTGAGTCATGTTGGGTGATGTTGAGGCCGTGGATGAGTTATTGAGTTTCACAGGTGGAACCCTCTAGATCACGGCAAGATTCAGGTGTGGTCCTGCCAGTGGGTGGCTGATGAAGCGTCAGGAAAGGTTGAGGGACTCAGGGAAGCACCAGATGCTATGTGAAGCAGGATGAGGTGGCGGCAGTGGTCTCAAGGCCTATGCAAGGGCATAAAAGGGGACCCAGAATTTGCATTTAGGAACCTCTTACTCAGACCAGTGTACAAGTTAACTTGTCCTGTGAGGTCTCAGTTCCCCATCTGTCAAAGGCGGCAGTAATATCACCACACCTCATGGGATCATTGTGAAAATTGAGATCATGGATGTGGGGTGCTGAGCACAATACCTAGTAATAAGCACTTGATAAATATCTGAAAAATAAATCCTATGGTGTGTGTGCAGGAAGAACACTGACATGAAAAAAACACAGACAAGGGCACTATAGGGATTGTCTTCTTTGTGGAAACAGCACAGATTTTCAGAATAAAACTTGTGATTGCATTCCAACCCTGCAGCTTACTAGCCCTGTGATGACTTGAGGCAAGTCATTTCACCTGTCTGCGGTTAATCACGATGCTGAGTTGTTAATATCTTTGCCCCAATGTACCAAGTGACTACTTACTAAATACCAGGGATTGTACTGGGTGTGGGAGAGAAAAAGACTTGAAAAAGACACTCTCCCATGCTCACAGAATACCAGAAGGGACAGGAAGAGACAGTTATCATTGGAGAAACTTAGAGCTTTGGCAAAGCTGAATTCGAGGCATGCAGAGAAATCCTTAATTATTCTGGAAAGGTTTTTTTTTTTTTTTTTTTTTTTTTTTCCCCACCCTGATGAAGATTAGCTCATTCCCTCCTTTAAAAAAAAAAAAAAAAAAATATATATATATATATATATATAAATTAGCTTCTAGTTCCCCCTTTATTTTTTTAAACTATAATAGGGTTTTAGATACTATTTTGGAACATAAAATGGTAAAAATTAGATGTTTCAAATTTCTACAGGCTGAACAATCTGCCCGGAGACACTTCATTTGTAAAGTATTGTAGAGTTGGGGTCAGAGCAAGAGAGCAGCACAGTGGCTTCTTCAATAAGTTTATCTGGTCCAGTTTTCCCTTCTGTAAGATGAGGAGAGTAGTCACTGCTTCACAGAGTTAGTGTGGGGATTAATGAGTTAATACATGTAAACCCTTAGGACAGTGCCTGGCACATGGTGATCATTCAGTTTGTGAGTTATCCTTATTCTATTAAGTGACAGTCTTCCAGGGAAAAATGTCTTTCTCAATCTGCACAGGGATCATCAGAAACTGCAGATCAAAGCAACAAGATGGTAAACTGGAAGTTGGTTTTATTTTTAAATTTTTATTGGAGTATGGTTGCTTTACATTGTTGTGTTAGCTTCTACTGTAGAGCAAAGTGAGTCAGTCGTATGTATACATATATCCAGGCTTCCCAGGTAGCTCAGTGGGTAAAGAATCTGCCTGCAAGGCAGGAGATGCAGGAGACATGGGTTTGATCCCTGGGTTGGGAAGATTCCCTGGAGGAGGGCATGGCAACCCACTCCAGTACTGTTGCCTGGAGAATCCCATGGACAGGGGAGCCTGGAAGGCTACAGTGCATAGCGTCACAAAGAGTCATACATGACTAAAGTGACTGAGCATACACACACGCGTACATATATTCCTGTTTGTTTTTTTGGATTTCCTTACCATTTAGGTCACCACAGAGCATTGGGTAGAATTAACAATTTGTTTTAGAATAAGTAGATCTGCAAAGGGTCTGGGCAAAAACCCCGAGGACCCTTCTTTTCAACACAGCCAAAATTCGACTGTCTTGACTGCAGCATCTACACCATAAATATCGGTTGAGTTCTTCAGTCCTTGCTTTGCAAGACAGTGTCCACAGGAGTGCCTTATATATGAGTTTTCTCATAGTTCAAAAGAGACTTTCCCTCTCTCCTGTAGGGAGTCTGAGACAGCACTCTCAGCCAGGTGAGGGGAGCTCTCAGGTTACCTGGTGTGAAAGCCCCCAGGGTCCTGGGCTGGGCAGCGGGTTGTAACTTGCATCTCAGTCTTTCTCTCTATCTGAGGAAGATCTTCCCTGATAAGATAAAGGCATTCCTAGTCTCTGGCACTTGCCTCACCTTTATTGCAGAAGTCAAAAGAGGGAGATGAGTGTGAAATAGAGGTCAAAAGGAAGTGTAGCTCCTAGGAGTGTTTCTCTACAGTCCCTTGAGAAGCTTCTGTTATTTCTTCCAATCACATGTTTCCAGGACAATTCAAATGGTTTTGAAACTTTAGACAGAGAGTCCTCACCTCTTCCCTGTTATATTCCCCCACCTCTTCAATTCCTCAGGGGCTTTCTCCTCTTGGAAATTTGAGCTTAATTTGAAATACAGTGTTTCTGCAGAAACTGGTAGCCTTCTCTTTTTCTGCCTTCCTTGTTTCTGTTCAAAAAGCTAGATTGAAGTTGTCGTCAGAACTGGCCTTTTAAAAAGAAAATTTATGAGGTGATCAGTTCAGCTCAGCTCAGTTCAGTTGCTCAGTTGTGTCCGATTTTTTTGCAACACCACGGACTGCAGCATGCAGGGCTTCCCTGTCCATCACCAACACTCGGAGCTTCATCAAACTCATGTCCAACGAGTCAGTGATGCCATCCAACCATCTCATCCTCTGTCATCCCCTTCTCCTCCTGCCTTCAATCTTTCCCAGCATCAGGGTCTTTTCCAATTGGTCAGTTCTTTGCATCATGTGGCCAAAGTATTAGAGTTTCAGCTTCAGCATCAGTCCTTCCAATGAACACCCAGGACTGATTTCTGTTAGGATGGACTGGTTGGATCTCCTTGCAGTCCAAGGGACTCTCAAGAGTCTTCTCCAACACCACAGTTCAAAAGCATCATCTTTGGTGCTCAGCCTTCTTTATAGTCAAATTCTCACATCCATACGTGACTATTGGAAAAACCATAGCTTTGACTAGAAGGACCTTTGTTAGCAAAGTAATGTCTCTGCTTTTTAATATGCTAGATTGGTCATTGCTTTTTTTCTAAGGAGCAGCGTCTTTTAATTTCATGGCTGCACTCACCATCTGCAGTGATTTTGGAGCCCAAGGAAATAACGTCTGTCACTGTTTCTATTGTTTCCCCATCTATTTGCCATGAAGTGATGGGACCAGATGCCATGATCTTAGTTTTCTGAATGTTGAGTTTTAAACCAACTTTTTCACTTTCCTCTTTCACTTTCATTAAGAGGCTCTTTAGTTCTTTGCTTTCTGCTGTGTCACCTGCATATCTGAAGTTATTGACATTTCTCCTGGCAATCTTGATTCCAACTTGTGCTTCATCCAGTCCAGCATTTCTCATGATGTACTCTGCATATAAGTTAAATAAGCAGGGTGACAATATAAAGCCTTGACATACTCCTTTCCTGATTTGGAACCAGTCTGTTGTTCCATGTCCAACAAGACGGTAGGCCCTGGAGTGTCGGTCAAACAGGAAATGGCAAGAGTGAACATCAACATTTTAGGAATCAGCGAACTAAAATGGACTGGAATGGGTGAATTTAACTCAGATGACCATTTTATCTACTATTGTGGGCAAGAATCCCTTAGAATAAATGGAATAGCCCTCAAAGTCAACAAGAGTCTGAAATGCAGTACTTGGATGCAATCTCAAAAATGACAGAATGATCTCTGTTTGTTTCCAAGGCAAACCATTCAGTATCACAGTAACCCAAGTCTATGCCCCAACTGGTAATGCTGAAGAAGCTGAGTTGAATGGTTCTATGAAGACCTACAAGAACTTCTAGAACTAATACCCAAAAAAAAGATGTCCTTTTCATTATAGGGGACTAGACTGAAAAAGAAGGAAGTAAAAAAATACCTGTAGTAACAGGCAAATTTGGCCTTGGAGTATGGAATGAAGCAGGGCAAAGGCTAATAGAGTTTTGCCAAGAGAATGCACTGGTCATAGCAAACACCCTCTTCTAACAACACAAGAGAAGACTCTACACATGGACATCACCAGATGATCAATACTGAAATCAGATGATTATATTCTTTGTAGCCAAAGATGGAGAAGCTCTATACAGTAGCAAAAACAAGACCAGGAGCTGACTGTGACTCAGATCATGAACTCCTTATTGTGAAATTCAGACTTAAATTGGAGAAAGTAGGGAAAATCACTAGACATTTCAGTTATGACCTAAATCAAATCCCTTATGACTATACAGTGGAAGTGACATAGTTTCAAGGGATTAGATCTGATAGAGTGCCTGAAGAACTATGGATGGAGGTTTGTGACATTGTACAGGAGGCAGAGGTCATGACCATCCCCAAGAAAAAAAAATGCCAAAAGGCAAAATGATTGTCTGAGGAGGCCTTACAAATACCTGTGAGAAGAAAAGTGAAAGGCAAAGGAGAAAAGGAAAGATATACCCAGCTGAATGCAGAGTTCCAAAGAATAGCAAGGAGAGATCAGAAAGCCTTCCTCAATGATCAATGTAAAGAAATAGAGGAAAACAACAGAATGGGAAAGACTAGAGATCTCTTCAAGAAAATTAGAGATACCAAGGGAACATTTCATGCAAAGATGGGCACAATAAAGGACAGAAATGGTATGGACCTAACAGAAGCAGAAATATTAAGAAGAGGTGGCAAGATACACAGAAGAACTTTATAAAAAAGATCTTCACGACCCAGATAACCATGATTTTGTGATCACTCACCTAGAGCCAGACATCCTGGAATGGGAAGTCAAATGATGCCTTAGGAAGCATCACTATGAACAAAACTAGTGGAGGTAATGGAATTCCAGTGGAGCTATTCCAAATCCTAAAAGATGATGCTGTGAAAGTGCTGCACTCAATGTGCCAGTAAATTTGAAACACTCAACAGCGTCCACAGGACTGGAAACGGTCAATTTTCATTCCAATCCCAAAGAGAGGCAATGCCAAAGAATGCTCTAACTACTGCACAATTGCACTCACCTCACACACTAACAAAGTAATGCTCAAAATTCTCCAAGTTAGGCTTCAACAGTATGTGAATCATGAACTTCAAGATGTTCAAGCTGATTTAGAAAAGGCAGAGGAAAAGGCAGAGATCAAATTGCCACCATCAGCTGCATCATCTAAAAAGTGAGAGAGCTCCAGAAAAACATCTGCTTTATTGACTACGCCAAAGCCTTTGACTGTGTGGATCACAACAGACTGTGAAAAATTCTTAAAGAGATGGGCGTACCACACCACAAAGTGATAAAAGAAATATCAAGTGAAGAGTGGATGCCCAGGAACCTTGGCACATTGCAAACTTTTATTTGTTATAACTTGCATATTGTGAGATGGTTAATAGGAAATATGTTTCAATCCAGAATAAACTGGTAATCAGTCCAAGGGCCACGGCAGTTTTTTGAGTGTTCCTCTGTCCATGGTGTTTCTCAGGAAAGAATACTGGAGTGGGTTGCCATTTCCTCCTCCAGGGGATCTTCCCCACCCAGGGTTTGAACCTGCATCTCCTGCATTCGCAGGCAGATTTCTTTACCACTGAGCCACCTGGAAAGCTGTTTTCAATGCCAAAGAAGGACAAAAGTGTAGGAGTGAGGATTTTTTTAGCCAGGAAATGATTTCAATATAAAAATACATTCTATGTGACCTGTCTTTTTTTTTTTAAAGAATGATACTGATAGTAAATAGCAATTTGTTGGTCCATTAGTTTTTAAAGAATCTACCTAGTAAAATTAAAAAGCTGGAAAATCTAAATTGGTTCTCCTTATTTGTTTACTGGGCTGTGAAAATCAAAAGATTTTGTCCAACACCTACTGCTTCTCCAGCTGAGAAGATCCTCTGAAATCTCACCCCAGAGGCACTCTTTATAAGAAACAGAGGTTGCGTTTTCTATTTTTAATCTTTTTCCATCCTTATTTTTAAATTGAGATACAATTAACATATTAGTTTTAGGTGTAGAACATACTGATTTAGTTTTTTTAGTTGTGGTAAAACATACATAACAAATGTACCATTTTAACCATTTGTAGGTGTTCAGTTCAATGGCATAAAATACATTCACATTCTTGTGCAACTATCACCACCATCCATCTCTAGAACCTTCTTTTTTTTTGGCCATGCTGCATGGCATGTGGGATCCTAGCTCCCCAACCAAGGATCGAACCTGTGCCCCTTGCCTTGGAAACACAGAATCTTAATCACTGAATCTCCAGGGAAGTCCCTGTTGCTGCTGCTGTTCAGTCGTTCAGTTGTGTCTGACTCTTTGCGACCCCCATGGACAGCAGCAAGCCAGGCTTCGTGGTCCTTTACCATCTCCCAGAGTTTGCTCAAACGCATGTCCATTCAGTTGCTGATGAACCTTTCTAATCTTCCCAAACAGAAACCCTAACTTCCTATTCCCCTTCCTCTCAGCCCCTAGCAACCCCCATTCTACCTTCAGTCTCTGAATCATGATTCTAGGTACCTCAAATAAGTGCAATCATACACTGCTTTCTCTTTTGTATCAGGCTCATTTCACATTGTGTTAATTTCTGCTGTACAGTGGAGTCAACCAGTCATATATGTTTATTATTTTCCGAGATGGTTTATCATAGGATACTGAATATGGTTCCTCCTACTATATATCTCTTTATTATACTAAATGTCTCTTAGAGGTATTTTTAAACTTTTGGACAACTCTTTGAAGCTCTTTCAACAATAGGATGGTTGACCCAAGGGCAAGTCTTGCCAGCTTTCTCTGTTTACTCATCTGTACAACTGTTCTGAGTTCTATTCTATCATTTAAACGCATCCAAGCAGATCTGCCTCTTATAAAGGTGGCCACTGCGACTCAGTTTCTACCACTATTCCGAATATGTAATGTAGGCCCAGCATTGCATGTAAAAACTTCCCAATTTTCATGCATTGGCCAATTCCACTGGGCCAGATGTGACATATTTGCAGGCCCCATCTTACCCATAGGCCACCAGGTAGCATCTCTGCTAGGGCTTAACAAAAACCACATTTTAGTGTGACTTCATTGATTCACTGATGTAATAAATGTTTACCAAGTCTCTACTACAGGCTAGGTTACACGTATAACATATAGTTTTTAAAATACAAGATAGGAGAGACAGTGTTGCAGCATAAACGTTATAACTGAGCAAAATAATGACTTTTACTAAGCACATATGTGCCAGGGAGTTTTAAGAGCTTCATCTATATTAACTCATTGAACCTGACTAAGAACCTATAAAGTAGGCACTCTCATGGTCTTCATTTTAAATATGCAAAAGTCTAGCACAGAGTGGTCAAATCGCTTGTCTGGTCACATGACTGGAAACTGTTAAGTATGGATTTGAACCCAGCTTGATGCCTGATTTCCCAAGGTCTTGACTGGGACAGAGGGTGGCTTGTATGGGATAACCTGTGGATTTATGAAGATCTCTGGAAGAGGTAACTTTTGATTTGCCTTCAAGGGTGATTTCAGCAAACAAGGTGGGGAGGGCAATCCAGGCAGAGGAGATAATTTGAGCCTGGGATCAAACACAAGATTTGTCAGGAAATGAGTCTGAAAGAGGTCGCAAGGTCGCCAATGCCATTTTTCAACTGTTTGTTTTCGGGTGAGGTATCAGCTCATCGACAGCTTATGTCTCAGTATTAACCACAAGGGAGAGGATGGTGTTGAAGCAGAAGGGAATTTACAAACTCCAGAGAGGGAAGCGCGCCCGAAGCTCTGCCGGCCTACCCAAGACCACCTACGGGGACTACAAGTCCCGTCATGCAGCGGGGGCGCGCCGGGAGCCCCGGGCCGGCCCCGCCCCTCCACAGGCCCCGCCCTGACCACGCCCCTCTCGTCCGTAGCCCCCTCCCGCCCGGTCAGCCCCAAAGAGTTGCCCGGTGGCCGCGGCAGACGGAAGCCGAGCGAGAATCTCGGCAGCGACAGGATGGGAGACTCCAAAGTGAAAGTGGCCGTCCGGATCCGGCCCATGAACCGAAGAGGTGAGAGCCCAGATCGCCCGGGGCCGCCGCGGCGGAGGCGGCAGGTGCCTGGCGCGCCCTTGCCTTGGCCGCGGCCGCCGTGTGGGGTCCGGCCGGCCCCGCCCCTGAAATCCGCGCCTGGGCGAGGGGGGCGGCCAGCGCACCCCGAAACCTCGTCCTCCGCGCCCGCCCCGCCTGCGCGGGACGCCCCTCCCCTCGCCGGCACCGCGTCCCGGGGCGCCGCGGGCCCCACGTCCCATCCCGCTGCCCTTCCGCCGGTGCTCCCGCCCCGCTGCCCTTTCGCCCTCCTGTCTCCCTGCCCTTCAGGAGGGCGCCCGCGTCCAGCGCCCCGGGCTCGCTTCCTCCTTCTCCACCCGGCCCCGGGTCCCGTGCCCCGCGCGCCCCCGCTCGCGGCCCTCCAGCTGTCAGAGCGGCCCCGCCCCAGGGGTCCTCGCCCTCCGGCCTGGCCGGGACAGCCGGGGACCCCCAGGCCCCGCGTCGGTGGCCCAGGCGTCCAGACCCCGCACACCCGTGGCTCGCGGCAGAAAGAAGAGCAGGGAGTTGGGCTTACTCCTGAGAAAGCGCTCTGGAGAAAAACTCCTTTCTCTTGGTGTTTAATATCCCTGACGGTCAGAAAGACTTGTAAATACTTTGATTGAACTTGGGGAGAGGAGTTGCCCGCCCGCACCCCACCCCCCGCTTTTTTTTTTTTTGGACTGTTGAGAAGGTTTTGCTTTTGCTTGAAGTCATATTCGTCATCTCTCAACAATAAATAGCTTAGGTGCCAAGATTCTTGTGAAATTGTATCTTTCAAGCATTCTCTCAATTCTGCAGGGAGGGTAGAGAAAGCAGATAAACCGAGTACATTTTAAATCCTCTTTAGAGAGTCAGATGGAGTAGAGAAAACCTGACTCAAGTCAGAAGAGGTGGGCTGGGCCTGGGCTTTATGCTTAACTAGGCTCGTGACGGGACAAATTACTTTAAATGAGATATTGAAAACACCTCCTATACCAGGTAATACTAGTGGGGATCATTAGATGACTTTTCAATTGGTAAGGCTCTCAGTGCAGATCATTCGTGTAAGTAACAGAATCATTAAGTCGTCTTCACAACTTATTTGTTCATAGTTGAGTGTGGTTTAGGTCTGTGTAGAAATTGGTTTGCTTTCTGGTTGTCTTTGCTGTATGTTGATACACACAGATCAACAGGTTGGCGTACTGGCATTTTTTCTTTTTTTCTTTTTTTGAGTTGGTGATTCCTCCTGTTCCTGCTTGGTCGGCTAAAGGCTGTCAGATGACACACAGAAGTTTTCCCTAAGAGCTTAATTACTTTACCTTCTCAAAGAGTGCACGTTTTGGATCTTCAGTCTTGGCCTCACTAACTCGACACTGTGACACAATGAAAGAACTTAGATGAACTGTGAAAGTTTCCCAAAAGCTTTTGGTCTTAAAGCAGTTCAGGCAGCTTTATTTCAGTTAATTTCAAGTATATTACCATCACTGTGATTTAGAAACAAGACAAAACACTAAGCCACAGAAAAGGCAAAGTAGCTGGGATTTGATTCTGAAAGGGTGATTTCAGCACATTTTAAAAATTTCCTGTTCACAGAAAACTTGGGAAATGTCAATGCTAAAAAGAGGCAGCTAACTCTCAGTTAAAATTCTTCATTCTTTCCCTCCCCCTACTTTGAATTTCAGTTTTCTAGGGGAAGTACTATCCTTTTTATTTATACATAGTCATTGATTAGACATTGATAGTAAGTGTCAGTATTAGAGTTTCAAGGGATGCGTCGGATAATACTTACAGTTTTGGAGTACATGTTAGCTGTTCTTTTGAACTCATTTTAAAATTAAGGTGTGTGCATAGATCTTTTACCCTTTAAATAGAAGTGCATTATTTGTGGTAAACTGCCTCTTTAATTTAGTGCCATCTCTTATAGTTCCTGAGTGCACGTGGACTTTTTTTTTTTTTTCAGTGATTGCTATAGAGAATTACAAGTGGTTCTATTTCTATTTTGTCCTAAAGGAGTCATTTACATACATCTTGAGGATCCAGTGGAATACAATGGAGTGGAATTCTAAAGCCAGTGATTTTTAAACTACTGTGTAGAGTTTGCTTAAAAAGGCTAAAACCAAGCCATATCCCTTTCCAGTAATTTTGAAAAAAAATTATTTGACCAATTATTACTTCTGGGAAAATGAATGTATTAAGTAATAGTATATAATTATGATGAATGGTAAACTTTTCGTCATAATTGTTTCTCCCTTGGCAGGTTAGTGCAGGAAGCAATCTCAGAAATGACTTTACCAGTAAGAATGAGATGAGAATGGGTTCCTGGGATGATGTAGTTTTATTCTATAAAGACTTACTTATTTTTCTTTTTTTTTTTAATTTATTTTGTTTTCTTAAGACTTACTTATTTTTGTATTATATTTTTCTCTTTTATATTTCTTCTATTTTTAAAAAATATTTTTAATTGGAAGATAATTGCTTTACAGTATTGTGTTGGTTTCTGCCATGTATCATTCTGAATGATACTTGGAATCCCATTAGCTACCTGTTGAGGAAAATCTTAAATTGGCAAGAAGTTGCTAGTGTACCAGTAAGTTCTTCCTGTGATTCAGTGTCTGACTGGGCTTAGGTGTTAAGGTGGATGGTTGGTTTCTTTTCATTTGCTCAACTATATGTGGGCTTGGGGAACTTAGTTGAACATTCAGCTTTAGGCCTACTTCAGTAATATCGAGAATTGTAATGGTTAATGAATATGCATTTGTCAGGAATATTTTTCTTGTTATACATTTTAACATTATACAAATATTTTACATTTAAACAAAAAATAAAAAGGAAAAAGTCTCCAACATTCTTTCACCATAACAATTCACACTTATTTTCTTACTTTCATTCCAGTTTGTATTCACATGCCTGTGTAATTCTACATAGTTTTAATACTACGACTTTTTTTCCCCACTTTTCTTCCTCTGAAGTATGAACTTGAACAGCTGAGGTCAAAGGGGTCAAGCTTGTTTTGTCACGAAATCTGGGAGTTCTGCTTGCAGTTCTGTTTGTCCGTCTCTTCATGTCGTCTCTGAGACGTGTACAGCTCACCAAGTGACCTGGCTGTGTTCTGTGAACTGTAAGGAACACCTGTTCATGCATTATTAACCAATATAATTATTAAATGAGCCGAAGTTTTACACGAATAACTGATGGCACTAGTTAGGTCAGCGACATCTCCTGTTCAGTAATTTGATGTTTTATAACTGTAGATGGCTTAAAAAATATTTAATATTCATTGAATGCCTGCCAGGTGTCTACCTTATATTAGGTAGTATGGGATTTAATTGCCTTCCTCAAGGGACTTCTTGTGGCTTAAATATGTGTGATTAACTATCAAAATAAATCTAGGTAAAAAACTGTTTAGGAAATATATTTGCTGAGGTGTGATGAAACCAAAAATTACGTTAGAAATTTAGCTAGAAAGAAGAAAAACCAGTGAAATGGGTTATTTTGGGTGTTAGGAAGCATGGTCAATACGTTTATTTTAGCAGGGATTTCTCAAGGGTTTGGTTTGCATTTCAGTTTTGATGCAGTGAAAGTCACAGAGAAGAATCATCATTATGGTGAAAGATACAAAGACTAATGTAATGTCAAGTAGAAGTCAGTGCTTAAGTGAATTACAGTCTAATATCTCAGTGCATAAGATATTTATAGACGTTAAAAATGATGAAAATCAAAACCATTTAACAAGGAAGACTTCCTTATGTTAGAAAAAGCAGACTGTAAAACAGTATGTGTAACTGTATGGTTGGACCTACTATTATGATACTACTATGTAAAAATACCAACAGGAACGGGCAAGGGCTCGAAAGAAATGTGAAAAAATGAGATTGGTTGTTCTTGTTGGGGGAGTTTTATTTCCTGAACACTTTCTTTTGGTGTTGGCTGCTATTAGAGCATTCATATTTTTAAAGTGTGCTTTACAGTGGGGCTTCCTGGGTGGTTAAGTCGTTGGGACTCCACACTTCCTCTGCAGTGGACACAGGTTTGATTCCCGGTCAGGGGACTAAGATCCTGCATGCTGCGTGGCATGGCCAAGACAAACAAAATAAATAAAGTGTACTTAATGTTGTATGCTCATGAGGAAATGACTGTCATATGAAAAGATAGGATTGAAAAGTAAAAACACCTGTAGCAGATTGCTAGTGACTAAATGCCAGGTGTATGAGAGGGAGATGTAGGAATTTAGAGAGATCCTTCAAAGCCTGGTGATGAGGGAAGTCTGTGTGGAGGGAGGGAGCTTATGGTTGGAACGGTTTCCCGTGGGAGACAAGAGGAGTAGGGGGAAATTGGTTCTTTGAGAAGGAAGTGCGGCCTGAGAGCAAAGGCACAAGGGTAGCAGTGAGCCAGGCTGGGTTAGGCACAGAGTTGAGATAAGATAACCCTCCTCCCTGGCAGGAGGGTTCCGTCAGGGGGACTGGAGATGGGTGAGATGAGAAAGGTCAGGCCAAGTTGCAGGGGGCCCAGAAGTCTGGCTTCAGGGTGGCCGGGCCATGTGCGCCGTTCAGCTTTTTATTAATAGAACTTTGTGTGGGTCTCAAGACACATGCATGATTAGAAAGATAGCCAGATCTCAGAGCAGGCTGCAAAGCCTGGGTGAGATAAACTGATTCAGGGCATCGCTGGGCAACGTGGTGAAAAATGAAGCCCCCGGAGGAGGAAGGAGACCAGTCAAAGCCAAGTGAGCAGGTGGGAATCAGAAGACAGGTGAGGGAGGGAGGTTCAAAAGGGAGAGGACATATGTTTATCTATGGCTGATTCATGTTGAGGTTTGACAGAAAGCAACAAAATTCTGTAAAGCAATTATCCTTCAATAAAAATTTTTTTTTTTTAAAGGCAAGCGAAACTGGGACTGTAGGAGTGAGTCCCTGTGGAAGGACTGTTGGAAGACCCCGGTGGTCCGGGGAAGTCAAGGTGCAGTGTGGGGCGGGAGCATCTGTTTGAAACAGGAAGATATTTTTTGACTCCGAACCCATTGGTGGTTCTTAAGCCTTCTCAGAGAGAGAGAACTGGTGTTGGAGTTAGGGATGACTGTGGATGGAAATTTCTGATATATTTCTGAAACAGAAGATTCTTGTTCTATTAGCATCTGCTCGATATGCTAATAGAGGATGAGACACATCTATCACAACATTCTTCTGTTTCTACTGTCAACTCAGTGACTGAAAATGGGATTTATACTCATTGGACCAGAGGTTTTTGGAGAAGAAAGTACAGGTTTATCAAATCAAAATTTGTTTGAATTGGCATTTATGTCCATTCCTCCCCACTGCTCCGTCCCCCCCAGCCCCCTGCCTTGATTCGCACCTCCATAAAACAGTGACCAGTGTCAACTTTTCCATTTCTTAAGTTCTGAAGATGGAAGAAGCCACCAGCAAAACTATTGGTTAAGCAGATGAATTGAGCTGCTTACTGGGTGGAAATGTATGTTATTGATCTCTCTGCTCGCTGATCAGTTTCCCTTTGTGTTCAAAAGAGCACGTTCTTAAAGCTTGGCCGGCAGAAGCAGTGTATTCGTTAGGAAAGTGTGTGAAACTGGCTGATGTAAGGGACTTGAGGTCCACAACTTAACTGGTATTGGGCTTTACCTCTCAGAAGCTGTTGATATCTTTAAAAGCTGCTATTGGCTCAGAAGTTAAAGAATCTGCCTGCAGTGTGGGAGAGCTGGTTCAATCCTAGGGTCAGGAAGATCCCCTGGAGGAGGAAATGGCTACCCACTCCAGTCTTCTTGCATGGAGAATTTCATGGACAGAGGAGCCTGGCGGGCTACAGTCTGTGGGGTCACAAAGAGTCAGACAGGACTGAGTGGCTGATAGACACAAGCATTAGTGAATTAGCCTATTCAATTTAACAAGTGTTGATTGGAGGAAAAAAATCATAGCTACTTTTTGAGAGTTTTCTATTTGTGAGCTACAAAGTTCATTCTTTTTTATACATTATTCTTGAAACAAAAGTTTGAAAGGTGGTTATAGAATTTCTATTGAACACAATCTCAGAGAAGTTAGGTAACTTGCCCAGAATTACAAAAGCAGGATTTTGGAGCCTGAATTTCTCCTGTTTTGCCATTAAAGCTTGTGCTTTTACTGCCGTATCAGACATGATGATCTTTACAGGATGCTGCATTCCTGAGTTTGCGTAATTTTCAAAGATGTGCACAATATGTGAGAAGCATAAGTCATGATCCTTGACCAACAGAACTTACTGTCTGGTTGGTAATAAGAGGTACACAAGGTGAGTCAGTTATAAGGATATAGTCCATGCTATATGCTAAGTTGCTTCAGTCATGTCCAACTCTTCGACTCTATGGACTGTGGCCCGCCAGGCTCCTGTGTATATGGGATTCTTTAGATAAGAATACTGGAGTGGGTTGCTATGCCCTCCTCCAGAGGATATTCCCAACCCAGGGATCCAACCTGAGTCTGTTATGTCTCTTTCACTGGCAGGTGGGTCTACACAGACACACACAAGAATATAGTACACAAGTCAGCAACAGTGCTTTTTTTTTGGCCATGCCAGATGGTGTGTGGAATCTTAGTTCCCTAACCAGGGTTTGAACCTCTGCCCCCTGCACTTGAAGCATGGAGCTCCAGGGAAGTCCCAGCAGTGCCTTATGAATTAAAGAAATGGGGGTGGGACTTGAGAATGATGAGTAATGGGTTGAAAACAATTGACAAGGAGGAAGACAAGGCAAGTGGGGTGCATAGCATGAATTGTTGAGTTTAGCAAAGGTGGAATTAGCCAGATATTTGCAAGAACAGTGGGGAAGTTAGCTGTAAAAGTTCAAGCAGCAGGAAGCAGACAGTATCTTGTAAATAACAGTTAAAGAGCGGTTACCTTGCGCTGACATGTCCAGAGCACTGAACTAGATTATTTTGATCAGTCTTTCCAAAAATTCTAGGAAGAATTTATACAATAACTCATTTTACAGACAAGAAAATGGAAACTTGGATAAAGTTACTACTTGCACCAAATCACATAATTACCAAGTAGAGGAACGGAGGATTGGAACCTGGGCAGTTCAACTCTGGAGCCACAGCCCTTAAATTCTGTGCTTTCTTGGAAAAGCTGGAAGCATGTGGCGAGTGGGGGATGAGAGGAGTGATGGAAGGTGGCTTCACTGAAGTCGAGAGGTTTGTGGGGAGCAGAGCAGAATGAAGTTACTGAAGTGAGGTCCATGCAGATTCAGGGGGGTCTCAGACAGGATAAGGGGTGCAGTGACTGTAGGTTTGTTTTAGGTAAAATTGGTATGAACATATTAGTTCCAGGTGTACAACTTAACTCTTAAAAAGTGATCGCTACAATAAGTCTAGTAACCATGTCACCAAACAGTTTAGCCCCCTTCACCCATTTTGCCAGCCTCCAACCCTCTTCTCCTCTATAACCACTGGTCTGTCCTCTGTGTCTGTTTTTTTTTTCTCTCCAGTTTTATTTCTCTATTTTTTTACTTTACAATATTGTATTGGTTTTGCCATACATTGACATGAATCTGCCATGGGTGTATATGTGTTCCCCATCCTGATTGTTTTGTTTTATATTCTTCATATTTATATTTTTTTATATAAGTGAAATCATACGGTGTTTGATTTGCTTAGTACAGTACATTCCTTGGGGTCCATCTGTGTTGTCACAAATGTCTAGGTTTTTGAAAGGGTCAGTGGCACTGTTACAGAGATGCTCTCGGAAGAGAAATTAAGGTCTGCATCTTTACCTTGCTCACAAGCTGATACATGAGCTTGTTACTCTAGATGGATGCTGGTGAAAGACACAGGACTTTGGGGTCAGATTTCGCCTGCAAATCCCACAGGAGTGATGTGGAGGGATCCAGATGGATGCTGTGCAGGCAGTGGGTTTGGGTTGCATCTGAGAAGCACTGAGCTGGGAACCCCATTGCTCTTAAGTGGTGAGCAGACCTGCTGTTTGTCCAACAGACCAGTTGCTGGCTGGGACCGCATTCCTGAGAGGTGGGCGATGCAAAGTGCCTTTGTGGCCTTGCATTTCAAGGTGGTGTGAGAGCAGCCAAGATTTAGGAAATATAGTGAAAGTTGCCAGTTGTGTCCGACTCTTTGCAACCTCATGGACTATACAGTCCATGGAATTCTCTAAGCCAGAATACTGGAGTGGGTAGCCTTTCCCTTCTCCAGGGGATCTTCTCAACCCAGGGATTGAATCCCAGGTCTCCTGCATTGCAGGTGGACTCTTTACCAACTGAGCCACAGGGGAAGCCCTAGGAAATATAGGATGACTGCAAAGCTTCCAGTTTAGGTGACTAAGTGAATGAGTGCTGGTGTCATCAACTGAGATTAGAAATGTGGGAGAAGCAGGTTTTAAGGTAGAAGTATGGGAAGTTATGAGCTCTCTTGTTAGACATTCAACAGTATTTAGTCAGTGCTTTTCACACGCCACCCACTGCACCTACATCCTCAGATAAGATGTAGTGTACACCTGGAAGAAATGCAGCAGACTTGTTGAGTTTTAGGTTCTGAAATGCAGCCAAGGGGTGGATCGAGAAAGCTGTTGTACAGGAGGCTGAAAATAAGGGACTGGAGATTCGGGTAGACGTGGAAGTTGTTACTATATTTAGAAGATCTTATAGAACACCAAATTAAGGCATGTTCCTGAAGGAGGAGGTCACAGAGGCTGAGAAGACAGGCATAAGGAAAAGCAGGTGAAAGTAATGTGGTGGCCCAGGGTGAAGAATGGCAAAAGAATAATTTGGACTGAATGAATGAATTGCTGTTGGTGGGTTGGTAGTGGGCTGAGAAATCTGTGTGTGTGCTCATATGGAGGCAGTGAGTATACGGGAGTTTTCTTTCAAGAAATGGCATATAGAAAGCCATGGTAAAGAATGGTCTTTTGGAGATGAGGAACAGGCCTCTCCCGTTCCCTGCCAACCCAAGTCTGGGAGTTGTTTGAGCCTTTTTATCAACAGGGAGAAATAGTCATTAGAGTGGAGAATTTTTGAAATATAGAGGGGAGAGGATCATTATACAATGGGAAAGCCCTAGAGTGTTCAATTTACTTGATGAGGTAGAATGTGAGGTTATTAATTGTGAGTGAGAATTGGGTTGGCTGGGTTCTTCAAAGTAGTGATTATTTAGAAGTGTGGTTGAGGGACTTGAACCATAGTTTACATCCATTGATGGTAGTGGGACCATTCCTTCTGAGCTATTTTTGAGATGTAATTCACCTATCAAAAGTGTATAATTCAGTGGCTTTTAGTGTATTTGCAGAGTTGTGCAATGATCACCACTACCGGATTCCAGAACATTTTTTATCATCCCTACGAGAGACGCTCTCCAGTTAGTGGTTACTCTCCATCCACCCGCATTCCCATCCCCTCCCCTCTCCCCACAGCCCCTGATCTACATCTTGTCTCTGGATTTCCCTAATCTGGACATTCATATAAATGGAGTCATATGATCTATGGACTTCTGTATCTGACTCCTTTCCCTTGGCATAAGTCCTTTAGGACTTACCCATGTTGTAGCATGAATCAATACTTCATTCCTTTTTAAGGCTGAATAATATTCTGTGGGGCTTACCTGATGACTCAGATGGTAGAGAATCCGCCTGGAATGTGGGAGACCTGGGTTCAATCCCTGGGTTGGAAAGATCCCCTGGAGGAGGGCGTGGAAACCCACTCCGGGAACCTTGCCTGGGGCATCCCCAGGGACTGAGGAGCTGGTAGACTACAGTCCATGGGTCGCACAGAATCCGACAGGACTGAGTGACTAGGCACAGCACAGCAATATTCTGACATGGATATGCTGCACTTTGATGCCCATTCTCAGTTGATTGGCATCTGGCTTGTCTCCATTTTTTGGCTATTAATGAATCATGAACTTTTGTGTAGTGTAATAATAAGTTATTGTGTATTTTCCTTTCTCTTGAGTATGTATAAATATAGAAGTGGAATTCTTGGATCATGTAGTAACTCTAACTTCTGCAGAACTGCTCAATGGTCTTCCAGAGTTACTGCACCATTTTACACCTGCTCCAGCAATATGTGAGGGTTTCAGTTTCTACACATCTTCCCCATCAGTTTTATTGGCCTTTTTGATTGCCATCCTAATGGGTGTGAAGTGGGGTCTCATTATGATTTTTGATTTGCTTATCCCCGATGTCTAATAATGTTAATTAAGCATCTTTTCATGTGCCTGTTGGCCATTTGTATATATTTTCAGAGATCTCTATTCAAACCCTGTTCTTATTTTTAAAATTGGCTTATCTTTTTTTTAAATTATTGAATTCTTAGAGTTCTTTATATATTCTGGATGCCAGTCCTGTAACAGTTATTTGATTTACAGATATTTTCTTGAGCATGTGGGTTGCCTTTTCATTCTTTCAGTGGTGTCCTTTGAAGCACAAAAGTTTTTCATTTTGATGTGGTCCAATTTATCTGTTTTTTTTTTCTTTTGTTGCTTGCGCTTTTGATTTGATCTCTAAGAAGCCAATGCCTAACTCACAGTCATGTGAATTTAATGTGTATATTTTCTAAGAGTTTTATAGTTTTAGCTCATGCATTTATTTAGGTCTTTGATTTGCTTGGAGTTAGTTTTTAAAATTTATTTTTGTTGACTGCATGGCTTATGGGATGTCAGTTCCCTGACCAGGGATTGAACCTGGACCCTTGGCCGCAGAAGCCCGGAATCCTAGCCACTAGGACACCAGGAAACCCCTGGAATTAACTTTTGAATGAGGGGTGAGGTAGAAATCAATTTCATCTTTCTGCGTGTAGATACACAATTGTCCTAGCACCATTTGTTGAAATGACTATTTTCCCCATTGGATTGTCTTGGCACCCTTGCTGAAAATTAGTTGACCATAAATGCGACAGCGTATCTCTGGATTCTCAGTTCTATTCCATTGATTTATATGTCTGTTCTTAGGTTAGTACCCCACTGTCTGATTAGTATAGCTTTGTAGTAAGTTTGAAATTGGTGACACTGGTCTTTCTGCTTTGTTCTTCTTTTTTCAAGATAAATTTGTTTATTCTGGTTTTGCCTTACAAGTTTTTAAAGACCTACTTTCTAATCCTGTGAAGTTGATGAGTTTTTTGAAAACAGACTCCAGAGTATTTCAGTTGTTTTGGTATTATCATCTCTCTTCCCCTTACCAGGCATCTTGTCTAGTATTTTCCTTCATTCCTCAGTCATTTCTTTAGCCGTATTAGAACTCAGTTGTATTTTATCTTTTGTTTATTGAATAGATTCTCATGTTCAGTGGTAAAAACATAGAAGTAAGTGATTAGGATATTTTATATATCTCTTACTAGGAAGCAAACTACTTCTTTGCTCTCTTTCCTGTGTGGCGTCACATTCTTTTTTTCTCTTTGGGTCGTTGTCTGTGCCTGGTCGTGTGCAGCTCTTTGTGACCCCGTGGACTACAGCTCTCCAGGCCTCCCTGGCATCACGTCCTTTTTTTGTCCTTGGGTCAGTGGGCCTTTCAAAAGGGTCCCAAGCCACTTGTAATTATAGTGAAGAACTATAAGTCTTATTTCATATTCTAGTAAGACTACTACATTCCATTTGGGAAAATAAGCACTTCATATATGAAATATTAGTGATGAATATTATGAGCATACCTAGATATGTAAAAATACTAAGTTTATGACATAGATTATTGAAAATAGAACCATATAAAGCATGCAAAATTTGCAATCTAAGATGTGACTCTTACAGATATCGATAATTTACTATCCTCCTTTTACTTGTGAATTTTACTTGTGAATTTAACAGTAAGTTATAGATAGGTAAAGGGAGGTTTATTTGTATTTCTGAGTAGTAGGTTTGGTCTGAAAATTATTATTAATTTTCTGGAGAATTAGAAAGGCAGATTAATGAATGGACAACTCAGAATTATTTTGTCTACTCTGAGAATGATGCATCTCCCCAGACAGAACATGAGTTATGGAAAGGGAGTCTTCCAGGCCCTGCCCATCTTTGACTATGATGCCATTGGAGACAGAGCCATTGCTGATTTATGCATTGCAGAAAGACTCATTTCAAATTATTGTTCAGTTTTATAAGGTGACTAATTTGCTGGCTGAGTAAACTGAATTATCAGCTGTTGATATTTTATTCATCTTGAGGAACTTGACCTAGAAAAAGATCCTGTTTGGAAAATAATATGGGAGCTTCAGTGTTAGTGGAGTAAATTTCTGTCTGTCTGTCTTTTTCTAAGGACTGTGGATACATCAAAGCATTCGTGGTTCTGAGTACCATAAAATTTGATTAGTCATAACATAAACTTACAGCACTACTTAACTCTAAGATCACTCTCATTTTTTATTGGTTTTCAGACATAGTGCTAATTAAATACCAATCTTATTATTTTATGCTTCCCTGGGAGTAAGCTGTTGTCCATGTGTTACTTATTATACTAATGATGAGTATTTAGTGCTATTTTTTTATTGTGGTGACATAGATATAAAATTGACCATCTTAAACCACTTTTAAGTGTACAGTTCAGTGGCATTAAGTACATTAGCGTTGTTATGGAACTGTCACCACCATCCATCTCTAGAACTTTTTTATCTTGCAGAACTGAAACTCCTTGCCCTTGAAATACTAACTCCCCGCGGGCCCTTCAGCCCCACCCCTGGCAGCTACCCTCACACTTTTTGTCTCTGACTTTGACTGCTCTAAGTGTCTCATACAAGTGGAATCCTGCAAAACTTACCCTTGTGACTGGTCTGTTTTTCTTAGCACTGTGTCTTCAAGGTTTGTAGATGTTTTAGCAGAATTTCATCCTTTTTAAAGATTGAATCATTTTCCATTGGGAAAAAAATAGATATATGCACATTTATATACATATATATACACATACCACATTCTGTTCATCCATTCATCCATTGATGGAAAGTTGGGTTGCTTCCACCTTTTAGCTTTGTGAACATGGGTGTTCATGCGTGTTCATGTTCACTTTCATGCTCTCTTTACACAGGTAGAGCATCACAGCTAGGTCTTTATCTTTTTAACCAAAGTGTTGCTCCAGACTAAGAGGAAGGTGTTTAGCTTTTGGATTTTTGGTAGGTGTTTAAATTTTTTTCTTTTTTTAAATTCAGCTTAAATTTAAGGCCTAAATTTGGCATTGCAATTTAATCATGGCTTTGCTTTCTAAGGGGCTTCCCTGGTGGCTCAGATGGTGAAGTGTCTGCCTGCAATGCAGGAGACTTGGGTTTAATCCCTGGGTTGGGAAGATCCCCTGGAGGAGGAAATGGCAATCCATTAACAGTACTCTTGCCTGGAAAATCCCATGGATGGAGGTGCCTGGTAGGCTACAGTCCATGTGGTCGCAAAGAGTTGGGCATGACTTCACTTTCAGTTTCTTTGCTTTCTAAGAAGTATAGAGCAAGAAGTTTTCCATGGAGAAGGTGTCATATTTAGAATTTGAAGCAGTATAATTTTATTCAAGCATTGATCACATTTAGATGTAAAATGCTCTTCGTATATCTGACCCTTAATTTTTTGTGTATGTTAGTTGCTCAGTCATGTCTGACTGTTTGCGACCGCATGGACTATCGCCCACCAAGCGCCTCTGTCCATGGAGTTCTCCAGGCAAGAATCCTAGAGTGGGTTGCCATTCCCTTCTCCAGGGGATCCCTGACCCAGGGATGGAACCCCTGTCTCCTGCATTGGAGGCAGATTCTTTACCGTCTGAGCAACCAGAGAATCTGACCCTTAAACTCCCTTCACTGCTCTTATTTGTCACTGCTCTTATTTGCTTGGGTGTGTGTCCTGGATGTTCCACCCATATTCTAAACAGTCTTGTGAAAAACCTTCTTCTAACAGCATTGGGGTGGGAATTTTATTTGA
This sequence comes from Odocoileus virginianus, assembly GCF_023699985.2. NCBI lineage: Eukaryota > Metazoa > Chordata > Mammalia > Artiodactyla > Cervidae > Odocoileus > Odocoileus virginianus. The sequence continues at coordinate 45,845,745 of NC_069691.1, read as the reverse complement.
TAATAAAAACTGAGCAACAAAGAAGTGAAGATAGTTTATAATTTTAAAGGCCACCTCCAGAGGGTTAAATGTAGAGACATTTGTTAGGATTTTCCTCTTTAGGACAAAATGAGTTTATGTTGACTATATTACCTATTTGATAGTTCTTTGAATTATAAAGGATTTTCTGGGAATTGTTCCTTAATCATGCCATTTAATATTTTCAAATTATTAATGTATCTAGTGAAGTCATGAGGGGTAAGATGGAGGAGCTGTGAAGAGTATAGGAGAAAAGCCTACAAATATTGAAGGAAAATGTTTGAGTCCTTTCTCAATTCCAGATCATCTGAAATGAAGGCAAAACTCTGGTGGGGGTGGGGAAAGTATTTGATTTACAGCTTTGCAGGCATGCATTCTAGATGTGCACTTCTGATACAGAACTATACACACAGCGCCTTTGCTCAGACCAGACGTTCTTGCAAGAAACTAATACCTAACTTTGTGGTGGGTGGTGAGATAGCAGATTCTGAGTCAGTACAATTTCCGGAGGCTCGATAATGCACTTGTGTACAACATACACATACGGGGCTGGCCAATATAGCATGGTCAGAGGTCATTAGGGGTGGTGTTAACAAAGTATGATGTGTGCAAACTTTCTTGAGCTATGGGCTAAGGAACGTTTTGTGCACGCTTAGTCGTGTCCAACTCTTTAGCGACCCCATGGACTGTAGCCCACCAGGCTCCTCTGGCCATGGGATTTCCCAGGCAAAAATCCTGCAGTGGGTTGCTAATTTCTTCTCCAGGGAATCTTCCCAACCCAGGGATTGAACCTGTGTCTGCTGCATTGGCAGGTAGATTCTTTACCTTGGAACCTCCTGGGAAGCCTGGGCCTAAGGAAAGGAAGAAGTAAAGATAAGGGCTTGAAAAGTTTATTCATTGTGACTAAGGCTTCCTTGCAGCATTTCTGTGACAGTATAGAGTGGATTTAAACACAAGTATTAGGAATAGACTTTAATATTGGTTGACCACAGTGAAATATAAGCCTTCAGGAGTTAGTCTTCACACCTGGATAAAACATAGCTCTGTTTTCTTTTCAGTTCTCTTTGCCTAAAAATAGTATTGGCTAAAAAAAAAAAAAAAAAAGTATTGGCTAAAAGCCTGACCACTGAATTTTTCATACTTATAGATTATGTCTTTGCAAACAAATGTATTGATAAAATAACTGATATGAGAAAAGTTGAGTTCTGGTAGGACAGGAAAGGAAATTTTTGTTTTGTTTTTCATTTGTCTCAGTTACGTAAATTAAAGCAGTCAAACAAAAAATAAATCCTCTTTGCTGGCAGTGGAAATACTCTAAAGTTGTAATGAGTTTGACATTGACATTTGGCCAAGGTTCTTGGGAAAACACAAAATGACTCCAGTGGAGCGCGGTTTCTTTCGTTAGAGCGTATCTTTGTGTAGTAGAGATAAGGCAAACAGAAACTGTTACATACTTTGGGTCAGAAATGTAGAGGAATATGAAAATAAGAGAACACGATGTGGCCTATATACATTAAAAAAAAACCCAAAACTTTAAGATACAGTTCACATTTCATACAGTTCATCCACATCAGTCATTTCTACTGCACTCATGCAGTTGTGAAAACTATCAGCACAATTTTAGTACCTCTTCATCACCCCCAATAGATGCTTGTGCCCGCCGACAGTCAGGCCTCACCTCTCGGCAATGACTAGTTTATTTTCTGTCTCTATTTGCCTGTTCGGAATGTTAGAAATAAGTAAAACCATACAATAGATGGTCTTTTGTGACTGGCTTCTTTCACTTAGCACAAACTTCATCTGTGTTTTAGTATGTATCAGTTCAGTTCAGTCACTCAGTCGTGTCCGACTCTTTGCAACCCCATGAACCGCAGCACGCCAGGCCTCCCTGTCCATCACCAACTCCCGGAGTTTACTCAAACCCATGACCATTGAGTCGGTGATGTCATCCAACCATCTCATCCTCTGTCATCTCCTCCTCCTCCTGCCCTCAATCTTTCCCAGCATCAGGGTCTTTTCAAATGAGTCAGCTCTTCGCATCAGGTGGCCAAAGTATTGCAGTTTCAGCTTCAGCATCAGTCCTTCCAGTGAATATTCAGGACTGATCTCCTTTAGGATGGACTGGTTGGATCTCCTTACAGTTCATGGGACTCTCAAGAGTCTTCTCCAACACCATAGTTCAAAAGCATCAATTCTTCAGCACTCAGCTTTCTTTTAGTCCAACTCTCACATCCATACATGACTACTGGAAAAACCAGAGCCTTGACTAGATGGACCTTTGTTGGCAAAGTAATGTCTCTGCTTTTTAGTATGCTGTTTAGGTTAGTCATAACTTTCCTTCCAAGGAGTAAGCGTCTTTTAATTTCATGGCTGTAATCACCATCTGCAGTGATTTTGAAGCACCCCAAAATAATACTTCCACTGTATGTGTCAGTACCTACTTAATTGCTGTAGTGTTCTGTTTTATGGATATACCACATTTATTCATCCATTAGTTGAAGGACACTTGGGTTGTTTCCACTTTTTAGCTGTTATGAATAGCCAAATAACGCTGCTGTGAACTTCTATGTATAAACTTTTGTATGGACATAGGTTTCTCTTGGGTATATCTCTGTAAGTAGGAATTGTTGGGTCATGTGCTAATTCCACGTGTCACCATTAGGAACTGCCAGACTGCCTTCTAAAGTGACTGCACCATTTTATATTCCCACCAGTATAGTATAGGTTCCAATTTTTCCATGTCCTCACCTATACTTACCTGGCTTTTTTTGGACATGATTCAATTTACACTTTAATTATTTTTTTCTTTTTTAAACTGCAATATCACTGACAATATTTATATTAGTTATATGTCTTTTTGGTTAGTTATGCTAGTGAGTGTGAAGTGGTGTCTCGTGGTTTTCATTTGCATTTCCCCATTGTCTAATGAATGATGTTGAGCGTCTTTTCTTGTGGTCATTGGCCATTTTTGTATTTTTTTTGGAGAGGTGTCTGTACAAATCTTTGCCCATTTTGTTTTATTATTTTGACTGTTCCATGTGGCATGTGAGATCTTAGTTCCCCAGCCTGGAATTGAACGCATGCCTCATGGAAGCATGGAGTTTTAATTACTGGACTACCAGGGAAGTCCCAGTCTTGGCCCATTTTAAAATTATTGAGTTGTAAGAGTTCTTTATATTTTCTGATGCAAGTCCCTTATCAGATATATGATTCACAAATATTTTCTCAATTCTGTAGATTATCTTTTTACTCCCTTGATAGTATCGTTTGAAGCACAGAAGTTTTTCATTTTGATGAGGGCGTGCTAGCACCATTTGTTGAAATGACTGTACTTACCCCATTGGATTTTCTTGGCACTGTTGTCATTTGGCCGTAAATCTGACTGTAATTTTGGACTCTCTGTTCCATTGATCCACATATCTGTCCTTCTTTTATTAGTACCATGATTACTATAGTTGTGTAGTAAGTTTACAATTGACAAGTGCTGTCTTTGTATTTTGTTCTTCAAGGTTTTTTGGCTATTCTAGGTCTTGTGCATTTCCACATAGAATTAGGATCAACTTGTTAACTTTTGAAAAAAAAAAAAAGTTGGCTGGGATTTTGATAGGGATTGCCTTGAGTTTTTGTATTGCAGAGTTATTGCTATCCTAACAGTATTAAGTCTTTCACTTCACGAATATAATTTCTTTCTATTTAAGTGTTTAATTTCTTTCAACAATATTTTGGAATCTTCAGTGTATATGTTTTGCACTTCTTTTAAGGTTTTACCTAAGCATTTAAATCTTTTTGATATAAATGAATCAAAAATGTTATAAATGAAATTTTCTTAACTTCATTTTTGGATTTTTTATTGCAGGTGTATGGAAACAACTGATTTTTGTGTATTGAGCGCATATCCTACAGCTTTGCAAAACCTGTTTATTCTAGTAGCTTTTTAGTGGATTCTTAGGATTTTCTATATATAAGATCCTATCTTGTGCAAATAAAGGTAGTTTTATTTATTCTTTTCAGTTGGGATGCCTTATGTTAGTTTTTCTTGCTTAACTGCCCTGACCAGAAATTCTGGTATATCCTTGAATAGGCCCAGTAGTAGACATCCTTCTCGTCTTTTTTTTTTTTTTATTGGTGTATATGTGTTGTCTCTCAGTCGTGTCTGACTCTTTGTGACCTCATGGACTGTAGCTGACCAGGCTCCTCCGTCCATGGGATTTTCCAGGCAACAGTACTGGAGTGGGTTGCCATTTCCTTCTCCGGGGGATCTTCCCAACCCAGGGATCAAACCCAGGTCTCCTGCATTGCAGGCAGACGCTTTACCCTCTAAGCCACCAGGGAAGTGTTTCAGATATAGATATCCTTGTCTTATTTCTGATGCTAGTAGGTAGGCTGTTCAGTCTTTTACCATTAAGTGTGAAGTTAGCTGCAAGTTTTTTAGATTCCCTTTATCAGGTCAATTGAGGAAGTTCCTGTCTATTTCTAGTTTGTTGACTGTTTCTATTCTGAAAGTGTTGGATTTTTTTTTTTTTTTTTTTTTTGGTCAAATGCTTTTTCTGACATCCACTGCTTCAAAAATGACTCATTTTTTGTTTTTTTTTCAATCTGCAGAAATTGACTTGCACACCAAATGTGTGGTGGATGTAGACGCAAACAAGGTTATTCTCAATCCTGTAAATACCAACCTTTCCAAAGGCGATGCCCGGTAAGTTAAGAACCAGTGTTATGATCAATGGGTTTTTAAAAGACAGAAGGCAACAGTGGCTGCTGAACTGAGTTCAGCTGAACAAATATTGAGTGCTTTCTATGTGGAGACATATTGCTGCCAGATCAGTGAGACAAGGTTTGTTAATATAATATAGAAGGACTGAGGGCCTGATTGAGTGTCATGGGTGGTACAGTGATGGTATTAGAAGTGCAGAGAAGAGAATGTTGGTTAGATTGTGAAGTTCCTGAGGAAGGCTTCCTGAAGGAGACGATATTGGCTGGAGGCTTAGGTGAGATGTAAATGGGAAGAAGGGAAGGCTTTTCAGTTGCTCCTCATCATGGGTGGTTTTACTTCTGCCAGTTCCTATCCTAGCCTATCAGTCAGAACCCATTTCAAGTGTTCTTTTCTTCCTGAAGACTTTCTTGCAGCCCCTAGTGGATTCTTCTCCTTAAAGTCACTGTGAGCTATAATCTGTGCCACCTAATTTAATTATGGTGTATTGTTTTGAATTATTAATTATAGCTCAACAGTAAATTTTAAGGTCTTGGAAGAAAGGGACTCTCTGTCAGGAGTTGAGGATGAAATACTTGAGCCTCACTTCTGGGTTTGAGTGATCATATGAACCAAAGGGAGAGCAGGAAGGTTATAAAGAAAGCCAACGTGGACAGGAAGGAAGAGATTAATTCAGTTTTTCTTAGCAAGTGCAGGGAAATTACCAGGTAAGTTAGAGTCAGTTTATAGAAGACTTTGGAAGCAGATGAGATTTGGCCTCTATTTTTATGGGAAGTTGTCATCTTTGACAGTTTTTGAATTATTGTGATTAAGGAAGTCAATTAGGAAGATTGTTGGATGGCGGTGTCAAGAGTGGATCAGAGTGGGGAAAGACTGGCTTTTTGTAGAGATCAGCTATCAGAGATGTTTTTGTGCCGTTCCTGAAAGTGGAGAATACATGGTGCCCACCATGATGCTTTGTGCCAAGTAGCTGTTTCAGAATAGCTGCAGAGACAGTGCTGTTTATGAAAGTACACCCACAGGCACTCCATGAAAGTTCTTTCAAGGTGAGTTGAATTGAGTTGAAAAGAGTGCTTGACGTGGAGTCAGAAAATATGAAATCGAATCCCTACTTTTTATTGGAGGTAGTTTGTTGTTGTTTAGTTGCTAAGTTGTGTCCCACTCTTTTGTGACTCCATGATTTGTAGCCCACCAGACTCCTCTGTCCATGGGATTTCCCAGGCAAGATTACTGGAATGGGTCGCTATTTCCTACTCCAGGGGATCTTCCCAGCCCAGGGATCGAACCTGCATCTCCTGCATTGGCAGGCAGATTTCTTTACCACTGAGCCACCATCCTAAAAGATGATGCTGTGAAAGTGCTGCACTCAATATGCCAGCAAATTTGGAAAACTCAGCAGTGGCCACAGGACTGGAAAAGGTCGGTTTTCATTCTAATCCCAAAGAAAGGCAATGCCAAAGAATGCTCAAACTACCACACAATTGCACTCATCTCACACGCTAGCAAAGTAATGCTCAAAATTCTCCAAGCCAGGCTTCAACAGTATGTGAACCGTGAGCTTCCAGATGTTCAAGCTGGATTTACAAAAGGCAGCGGAACCAGAGATCAAATTGCCAACATCTGCTGGATCATCAAAAAAGCAAGAGAGTTCCAGAAAAACATCTATTTCTGTTTTATTGACTGTGCCAGCTCCTTTGACTGTGTGGATCACAATAAACTGTGGAAAATTCTGAAAGAGATGGGAATACCAGACCACCTGACCTGCCTCTTGAGAAATCCGTATGCAGGTCAGGAAGCAACAGAACTGGACATGGAACAACAGACTGGTTCCAAATTGGAAAAAGAGTACGTCAAGGCTGTATATTGTCACCCTGCTTATTTAACTTATATGTAGAGTATATCATGAGAAATGCTGGGCTGGAGGAAGCACAAGCTGGAATCAAGATTGCTGGGAGAAATATCAATAACCTCAGATATGCAGATGACACCACTCTTATGGCAGAAAGTGAAGAAGAACTAAAGAGCCTCTTGATGAAAGTGAAAGAGGAGAGTGAAAAAGTTGGCTTAAAGCTCAATATTCAGAAAACTAAGATCATGGCATCCGGTCCCATCACCTCATGGGAAATAGATGGGGAAACAGTGGAAACAGTGGCTGACTTTATTTTTTGGGGCTCCAAATTCACTGCAGATGGTGACTGCAGCCATGAAATTAAAAGATGCTTACTCCTTGGAAGCAAAGTTGTGACCAACCTAGACAGCATATTAAAAAGAAGAGACATTACTTTGCCAACAAAGGTCTGTCTGGTCAAGGCTTTGTTTTTTCCAGTGGTCATGTATGGATATGAGAGTTGGACATAAAGCTGAGCACTGAAGAATTGATGCTTCTGAACTGTGGTGTTGGAGAAGACTCTTGAGAGTCCCTTGGACTGCAAGGCGATCCAGCTAGTCCATCCTAAAGGAGATCAGTCTTGTGTGTTCATTGGAAGGAATGATGTTGAGGCTGAAGCTCCAGTACTTTGGCCACTTGATGCAAAGAACTGACTCATTTGAAAAGACCCTGATGCTGGGAAGGATTGAAGGCAGGAGAAGGGGACGACAGAGGATGAGATGTCATCCACTCAATGGGCGTGAGTTTGAGTAAACTCCAGCAGTTGGTGATGGACAGGGAGGCCTGGTGTGCTACAGTCCATGGCGTCGCAAAGAGTCGGACACGACTGAGCAACTGAACTGTCCTGAGCCACCAGGGAAGCCCTGTAGTTAGTTATACCTTTCTTGAGCCTTGTCTGTATGATACCTGCCTTATCTGTTTCATAGGGGGGTTTCCTGAAGATCAAATTAGTGATCGTTAAAGTGCTTTGTGAAATGTTCTGTAAATGTTGAGGTTTGTTATTATTGACATAGTGATGTTTCTTAAGCATCTCTAGGAGATGCTGTTACTAGGGTGGGAAAGATATTGATGAGTCAGAGGTGCAGGGATTTTGAGCCTGCTAATGGAATGACCTACTGTCCTGAGTGTTAAGTGAAAACACTAATTTGGGGGAGTATATATTGCTCTTAGAGCTTTCAATCTAAGTACTGTTGTTTTCTTTGGAAATGTAGGCAACTCTGAGCAAACTTGGAGGCAATACCCTCTGGTAGAAAAAAACTGGGGCTTTATATATGGACTGACTCTTCAAATTCTGCCTTTGCCACTTGCTGGCATGGTTATCTTCCTGTGTGTTTTATTTGTTAAGTGTTTCCATTTTCTATTGCTGTGTAACAAATAAATGATCTCAAAAGCTTCCTGACTTAAAAGAATAGTAATCATGTACTTGTTTTTAAGGTTTATTTATTTGTGGCTGTGCTGGGTCTTTGTTGCGGTGAGTGGGCTTCTCACTGTGGTGGCTTCTCTTGTTGCAGAGCACGGGCTGCAGGGTGTGCGGGCTGCAGGGCGCGCGGGCTGTAGGGTGCATAGGCTGCAGGGCGCATGGGTTGTAGGGTGCATAGGCTGTAGGGCGCGCGGGCTGTAGGGTGCATGGGCTGTAGTGTGCGCGGGCTGCAGGGCGCGCAGGCTGTAGGGTGCATGGGCTGTAGTGTGCGCGGGCTGCAGGGCGCGCAGGCTGTAGGGGGCATGGGCTGTAGCGTGCACGGGCTGCAGGGCGTGCAGGCTGTAGGGTGCGCGGGCTGTAGCGTGCGCGGGCTGCAGGGCGCGCAGGCTGTAGGGTGCATGGGCTGTAGCGTGTGCGGGCTGCAGGGCGTGCGGGCTGCAGGGTGCATAGGCTGTAGGGTGCATGGGCTGTAGGGTGCATAGGCTGTAGGGCGCGCGGGCTGTAGGGTGCATAGGCTGCAGGGTGCGCGGGCTGCAGGGCGCGTGGGCTGTAGGGTGCATAGGCTGTAGGGCGCGCAGGCTGCAGGGTGCGTGGGCTGTAGGGCGCATGGACTCTAGGGTGCGCGGGCTGTAGGGTGCATAGGCTGCAGGGCGCATGGGCTGTAGGGTGCATAGGCTGTAGGGCGCGCAGGCTGCAGGGCGCGCGGGCTGTAGGGTGCGCAGGCTGTAGGGTGCGCGGGCTGTAGGGTGCATAGGCTGTAGGGCGCGCGGGCTGCAGGGCACGCAGGCTGCAGGGTGTGCGGGCTGTAGGGTGCACAGGCTGTAGGGTGCGCGGGCTGTAGCGTGCACAGGCTGTAGGGTGTGCGGGCTTCAGTAGCTATAGTGCATGGGCTCGGTGGTTGTGGCACCTGGGCCTAGTTGCTCTGCGGCATGTGGAATCTTCCTGGATCAGGGATCACGCCCGTGTCCCCTGCATTGGTGGGGGATTCTCTGGACCACCATGGAAGCCCAGTAATCATTATCTCATGGTTTGTGTGGCTCAGGAATTCAGATAGGGCTCAGGGGGAATGGCTTGCTCCAGTCCATGCTGTTGAGGGTTCACCGGGAAGACTTGAAGGCGCGGGGCTGCAATCAGAAGGCTCACCAGGTCACTTGGGTCGGGTGGTTGATGCTACCTGTTAGCTGGAGCTGGAGATGTCGCTGGGGCTGCAAGCAGAACACCTACTCCCAGTCAGGTGGCAGGTTCCAAAGGCAAGTATCCTGAGAGCATGAGAAAGCCAGCTGGGAGCAGTATTGCGTTTTGTTTTTTTTTTAAACTGGAGTGTGACTACTTTACGATGTTGTGTTTCTGCTTTACAACAAAGTGAATCAGCTATATGTATACATATGTCCCTTCTCTTGAGCTTCCCTCCTTCCCCATCCTTGATGTTGTAACCTTGGCAGTCACACAATGAGTTCTGTCACATATTCATGCTGAAGGCTGGTATAAAGCTCTACACAGTTTCACCAAGAGGAGAAACATTAGTGTCACCTACGGGAAGCATTTTTGGTGGGAAATATATTGTTGTGGCTCCATCCACAAGTATGTGATGTCTAACTGATGAGGTAATTGTGAGAATAAAATGAGCACATAGAAAATAAAATAAATGTTTTCTTTCCTTTAGAGATCTTTAAATCTCAGGGGTTTGTGAAAGAATTAAATAGCACTTTTTGGTTCCACAGAGTATCTTAGATGACTCTTTTTACATGTGCTGAAAATACAGATTGAATGTTAACTGAGAACTGTAGAGTGCTGTCTGGTTTAAAAAAGACTTAGAAGTGACAGCTGTCAAAAACAAACAGAAGTGACATCCGTCAAGGTTGGTATGTCATGGCTTTTGGTGAGATAAAGCTGGGAAGCACAGCTTCTTAAAAAACAACTCTTTATTGAAGTATATATGTATGTATAGAAAAGTATATGTAGCTTGATGAATTTTCATAAGTTGAGCAGAGTCCTGTAACTGGTGCCCAGATTAAAAACGAACATTGCTAGTATGACGAAGTGAAGTGAAGTCGCTCAGTCGTGTCCGACCCGTTGTGACCCTACGGACCGTAGCCCACCAGGCTCCTCCATCCATGGGATTCTCCAGGCAAGCATACTGGAGTGGGTTGCCATTTCCTTCTCCAGGGAATCTTCCCGACCCAGGGATTGAACCCAGGTCTCCCGCATTGCAGGCAGACGCTTTAACCTCTGAGCCACCAGGGAAGCCCTAGGTATGACAAAAGACCACCTCATAAGAAGTACTTTTAATGTCAAGGTGAAAAGAGAAAATGAAAATTTGGGAATGTAGCAGTTCGATGGTATATATTAGCTTCATTAAAAGAGAGAAATAGTAAGGAAAGCACAAATTACAAAGTTAATTACAGTCTAGTTTGGAGAATGACTAACCCGTAAAACAAGTTATGGTTTTATAGGAGCTATACTTGCAGCTGAAGCGCCAGGGATTTGAAACTAACATAAAACAAGTGGTTGGAGTCAGTTTCAATCAGTAGTCAGAAAGACTCAAACTAGTATTTTTCCTTTAAAAGTTACAATATCCTTCTTTTTAGAATAGTGTCCACCAATCTTATTAATCTAAAACTGTGACTGATTTTATATGTGTACTTAATAACCTATGTTAGTATACTTTGAAAGTGAATATGTATGCATTTTAAAACAACAGTTGTATATTTTTCTGATTAATTTTGCATTAACTTCTGAAAATTTCATGGTTTGATATTTATGCTTATTAAAGGCGATAGAAGCCATTTAAAAATGAATAGGTAGACAATTTTCAGCTTAACAGCTTAATCATGGGAATTTGGGAAACATTTGTATATGGAATTTCAAAACTGTTTTGAAAAATAAGATGCTTAAAATTCAGAAAATTGATAGTACACAGCTAACGAGAGATTAAGAAATGCTGACTTTGGAGTCAGACAGACTGAGTCTCAGCTCTACTGACGTGATCGTTGAGTCGCTTAAGTGTTTTACTCTTTGTGACCCCATGGACCATACACAGCCCAATGGGCTTCTCTGTTCATAGGATTTCCCAGGCAAGAATGCTGGAGTGGGTTGCCATTTCCTCCTCCAGGGGATCTTCCTGACCCTGCCTTGGCAGGAGTCACCTGGGAAGTTCCAGCTCTACTGTAGGCTTGGCCAAAAGGTTTGTTCAGATTTTCCCATGTGGTGTAACAGAAAAACCCAAACAGAACTTTTTGCCAACCCAATACTTAACATGTGTGGTGTGGAGCAAGTTGCTTAATTGTCCTCTGTCTCAGTGAAGTGGAGATTATAGTAGTACCTGCCTATCGGTTGTTATGAGGAATAAATGAGTTAAAATATGCAGTGTCAGTGCCTGATGTGCAGTAGATCTTATATAAAAGTTAGCTGTTTGATTCTTCCCATTCTGTTACTCAGTTCTGCTCAGTTGTGTCTGACTCTTTGCGACCCCATGAATCACAGCACGTCAGGCCTCCCTGTCCATCACCAACTCTCAGAATCCACCCAAACTCATGTCCATTGAGTCAGTGATGCCGTCCAACCATCTCATCCTCTGTCGTCCCCTTCTCCTTCTGCCCTCAATCTTTCCCAGCATCAGGGTCTTTTCAAATGGTCAGTTCTTTGTATCAGGTGGCCAAAGTATTGGAATTTCAGCTTCAGCATCAGTCCTTCCAATGAACACCCAGGACTGATCTCCTTTAGGATGGACTGGTTGGATCTCCTTGCGGTCCAAGGGACTCTCAAGAGTCTTCTCCAACACCACAGTTCAAAAGCATCAGTTCTTCGGCACTCAGCTTTCTTCACAGTCCAACTGTCACATCCATACATGACCACTGGAAAAACCATAGCCTTGACTAGACGAATGTTTGTTGGCAAAGTAATGTCTCTTCTTTTTAATATGCTGTCTAGGTTGGTCACAGCTTTCCTTCCAAGGAGTAAGCATCTTTTAATTTCATGGCTGCAATCACCATCTGCAGTGATTTTGGAGCCCCAAGAAATAAAGTCAGCCACTGTTTCCACTGTTTCCCCATCTATTTCCCATGAGGTGATGGGACCGGATGCCATGATCTTAGTTTTCTGAATGTTGAGCTTTAAGCCAACTTTTTCACTCTCCTCTTTCACTTTTATCAAGAGGCTCTTTAGTTCATCTTCACGTTCTGCCATAAGGGTGGTGTCATCTGCATATCCGAGGTTATAATTGGTGTTATTATGGCCTGTATTTTAAGGTGTATCCATGGTATGTTGTGAACTATATTATAACTTCATAAAGGAGATAAAAATTTTTGAAACCAAAATATATTCAGTACTTGAGTCTACATGCCTATTAAAAAATCACCTAGTTCTAGAAGAATTTCAACTTTGCAAACAAACTTTTATCTAGTTTGCCCAGAGTTCATGGGGCTCGTAGGGACTCACATGCCATCAGAGAGATCAGCCCCTTGATTTTATGTTTACAGTGAACAAAATATTAATCCCTGTCATCTGGGCTTCTCCTTAGTATCAACTAACTTGTGAAGCCAGGTCAAAACATTGCTTGTGAACACAGAGTAAGAACAAAGGGACGTTTTACTCAATACAGAGAAGATTTTTCTTTTCCACAGCACTCAAACACCCTAGTGACTGAAATACTTGTGTCCTCCAGCACGGTCTTCTTTTTCTCTGTATAGTACTGAATACACACTGATGGATTTGATCTTTTTATTTTCTCCAGCGGAGCCATACTGCCTACATTACTAGTGCAGTAAGTGTGTTTTTGGAATTACCTTTTTGCACTGAATCAGTTTTAGTTTTCTGGATTGGTCCTTGGGATTTCCCAAATCTTCAGCAACATATTTGCAAATCATGTTTTAGGGCTAATTCGTGACTAATTCATTACTTATTCTTATTAGATTTCTGCAAGTTTAGTTCTCAGTGTGTGATCTTTAGTGTTTTGGAGCTCTTTAAGTCCCTTTTATCATGAGTTACTATAATGATGTTATGTAGAACAGTCCTCCTTTAAATAACAAAATCTTTAAGCCTTATTTTGTTTGAATTATCTTAAAACTTAATAGACTTTTTATCTTATAATAAAATGCTAATGATAGTGCTTGTCACCATGATTGGGCAAAATAGTTTCTTAGGCTGTTTTATATTCTGTCTTTTGCCTCCTTCCCTCCTTTATCCACCATACTGGACTTTACTGATCACTCTGGTTAAAAAATGTTTTCAAAGGGAGTGAGGTGTGATTTCCCATGGAGAGTGGCCACTTTCACTTTACAAAACAGTTGTGTTATGAGAGTCATGTTTCTTTGACTTTGGAAATGGGAATGCGTTTTCCTAGAGGAACTGATGGTTGTTTCTAGTAGACATGCTAATCTGAAAAAAAAAAAAAGAAATGCTAGTTTGTTAAGACAAAATGGCCAGTTTGGCCCACAATTCATACAGTAAAGTTTGTTTTTGCTGTGAGTAGGTGAGATAAAGAATACATTGACTGTAAGTAACCTGCATAATTTGGTGTCGCTGAGGCAAAGGTGACAGCAGGTTTTTTTTTTTTTTTAAGTTTTTATTTTGTTTTGGAGAATAGCCAATTAACAGCAGAGGGACTCAGCCTTGCATATATATGTATCCATTCTTCCCCGACCTCTCCTCCCATCCAGGCTGCCACATAACCCTGAGCAGAGTTCTGCGTGCTATTCAGTAAGTCCTTGTTGGTTACCCGTTTTAAATATAGCAGTATGTACATGACCATACCAAACTCCCTAACTATCTGCCGTCACTTTTGCACCATCATTACAAATATCGACACAGTGAAAAGGGCACATGTCTTAGGATTTTATGAAAATAGTCTTGACCTCAGATCCACTGATAAGTTCTAGGAAACACTGGGGAGTCCTCAGACCACAGTTTGAGAACTGAAGTTAGACTGAATGGATGTCTTTGGTTTATTTTTAAACTACTTGACATATAATAAGCATATCATATAATTCACCCCTTTAAGGTGAACAGCTCAATGATTTTTATTGTATTTGCCAGCACCATTATCTAATTTTATGACACTTTTATCACCCTGTTAATCTATGCTTTCTCTATATTCGAGGTTTGTCTCTTCTGGGCATTTCGTATACATGAAATATAATTTGTGGTCTTCTGTGATTGACTTCTTTATACTTAGGTTAATGTTTTTGAGGTTTGTCCGTGTTATAGTATCTATCAGTTCAGTTCAGTTCAGTTGCTCAGTCGTGTCTGACTCCACGACCCCATGGACTGCAGCATGCCAGGCCTCCCTGTCCATCACCAACTCCCAGAGTTTAGTCAAACTGATGTCCATTGAGTCAGTGTTGCCATCCAATCATCTCATCCTCTGTCATTCCCTTCTCCTCCTGCCCTCAATCTTTACCAGTATCAGGGTCTTTTCAAATGAGTCAACTCTTCGCATGAGGTGGTCAAAGTATTGGAGTTTCAGCTTCAATATCAGTTCTTCCAATGAACACCCAGGACTGATCTCCTTTTGGATGGACTGGTTGGATCTCCTCGCAGTCCTCTGTGATTGGCTTCTTTTTACTTAGGTTAATGTTTTTGAGGTTTATCCATGTTATGGTATCTATCAGTACTATTCCTTTTTAGGGGGGAATAATTTTTCATCGTATTCTGTTTTGTTTATCCATTCATCAGTTGATGAATATCTGGGTGTTTTCCACTTTTGGGCTATTATGAATAATGCTGCTGTGAATGGCAGTTGTTGAGGTCTTTCAGTGGACCACGTTTCCATTTCTCTTAGGTAGATGTCTAGGAGTGGAGTTGCTGGGTCCTGTGGTACCTCTGTGCTTATCATTTTGAGGAATTGTCAGACTTCTCTAATGCGGCTGCAGTCTTTTACATTATGAGGATTCCAGTTTCTTTGGCTTTCAAAGAACTCTTCTTCACTGTAAGGAAATTGGTGGTGACTCTGGCTAATTGGAGAGTGCATGCCTTGCCCGAAGGCATTCGGCTTACAATTAAAAAGCAAAACAAAACATCCTGCTGTCCAAACTAACAGTCTTGGCTGGATTCAGCTCTTGGCTACTGATTTGGGAACCTCAGACTCTAGCATACTTTTCTGTTGAGTGGTACTTCTTCGCAAAGTTTTAGAAAATATAATGTTAAAAAGTTTAAAGATTAAAACACTTTTATGTACCCGTCACTCAGTTTAACAAATCATCATTACCAGTACAATTAAGCCTTTTGTGAACAGTCTCCAGTTTGCATGCCTTTCTTCTCCACCACAGTTAACAACTTTTCCTGAATTTGGTTTTTCTCTTTCCCTTGTATTTCTTTACATTTTCACTGTGTATGTTTGGAAGTTGTTTGCACAATACTGTGTGTCCACAAATGCCTTTTGCTAGTCAAAAGTCAGAGAGATATGTGACTCAAAAAAGACTGACTACTCATAAAGCATAATGCCTGAGTTTTAAAGGCAAAAAAAATTGTATTAAGAGGAGCCAAAAATAATATCACAGGTTTAGCATGGGGAGGAAAACTAATTGTTCCTATTTTATCAAATACCCTGTTCCTCATTTTTTCCTCTTAAAAAACCAAAATAAAAAAAAGGCTCCCCCTCCATCTATTGTTTGCAGTGAATTCCAAGCAAATGTGGCAGGAAAATTATTTTAGTGGACTTCCAACTCTGTGAGACTGAATCAGTGAGGTATGCCTGTTTAGAGGTGCTGCCTTAAACAACAGAACTGAAAGGGAATAATCAGTTTAAATTCTACTGAGAATCCCTTGGTCAGTTAATCTGTTTTCTTCTTTAGCCCTCTGTTTTCTTTATCGTGTGTGTGTGTGTGTGTGTGTATTTGTATATAGACTTTCTTTTATAATTCTGCCCTATCAAGTGTAAGATTTTATTATTGTTATTGGTTGGGTGGCCTGTGGGATCCCAGTTCCCTGACCATGGCTGGAACTCGTGCCCACGGCAATGAAAGCACAGAGCCCCGACCACTAGGCAACCAGGGAATTCCCCAAAGTGTAAGATTTTGAAGACCAGAATTTTCTGAAGTAGAAAACATTTGGAGAGTGAGACCTCAAGATTGTAATGAACCTGAATGCTGATTCCTGTGGTAGTTTGTGAAGTGACTTGTTCTTTAGTACATGTTAGAGAGATGTTCCAACATGGATGGAGTTAGCTGTAGATGACATATAGCTATGCAGATTTTTTGTGTTCTTGTATAACTATGGGGCTTTCCACTCCTTCCTGTTTGGTTATGTTTAACCTAATAATAAATTGATAGTGTGAAGGTTATAATGGCCAGTCCAGTGAAAAGAATGTCTGAGATGTTGCTCTTAACCAGTTCTTATCAGAGAGGTCACTAAAACATTTTTATTCCTTCTGATTGTTTACCAGACACCAGATCTTAGTTAAGATTATTAGATAATTAAGGAGTACCTAATATGAGCAAAATATATCCAGTCCTTCTTTGGAGGTTCAAAGTACTCTGTTCCTGGTAGATGAAAGAACATATGCAGAAAAAATACATATCAGATAGATGCAGAATTAAGTGGAGTTGACTTGTACATTTCTCTGACAAATGTATTGTGTCATACTACTGAAGGGAGGGCCTAATGCCAGTAATTACTTTGAAATATATGAAGTCATTTTCAGACTAATTTCTTGTTAGTAGAAGTCATCGTTAGGTCATATTAGATAATGACTTTTAAAATTTTTCTGCTGCTGTATGGATGCTAATTTAAGTAAAGATTTTAATTGAAGAAAGTCATGCAAAATGTAATTATGGTATATACAATAGACCTGCTTGTTCTCTCTGCTGTGAAATGACTTGAGTGAGGCTAATAATCTTGCCCAAATAGAGTTTATTCCTCTGGAGAATAGTATGTGGTGTGTTTTAATTTCATAAAGAGGCTCTTCCTGGGGGAGTCTGTCCACCCTGATTATGTCAGTAAAGTGAGGAGAACAGTGTTCTGCATACTCAGAAATTTCAGAGGAGTCTTCCCCCTTTTTTTAAAAAAAATACTGCAGACATTGAGTGTACAAACCATTTACTACTTTGGAATATAGTTGTGAAAATGAATCAGGAACACTTAAAAGCTAAAAAGGTAATAAAGTGTGTATGGTTCAATTCATATCGCTGCATAGTTAATAGAAGCAGATAATCAAATAGCAGTAAAACCAGATTTTTCACAATTTTACCAGCAAAAGCTTAGGTTGCTTAAGTGAACTGTTTGATAGCTGATTAGTAAACTTAACAAGAATTAGACTGTTCTGGTAGAATTTATGAAATCTTAGCCTTTTCATTGGTTATATGAGTATCTTGTTTTTGCTTTTATTGGTCCAAAAATAAGAAGGAATAAGTTTTTTGTTGTTGTTGTTAATTCAAGAAAAGAGAGTCATTATACCTGTGGTTGAAATACTGCTTAGCTACTAACATTGGATATAATGACGATGCAGAGTTTTGTGTGTGTGGCTACTAATTAAAGTTACAGCTAATAGGAATTAAATGTTTTGAATGTCCCCAGAGTTCTGGATTCAGCGTAAAATTATCTGATCCCATATGATATAATAGATAAGATATTTAATGACAAATAAGGCTTAGGTAAAAACTACGAAGTCCCACTATTGATGTTTTTAAAATTTGTCTTTATTTGGCAATACTTTTTTTTTTTTATGGTTCTCTTTCTAAGTCATCAGTGTAGGAGTTGTTGCTAATAAAGCACATCTTGTGTAAGAATCTAGACTTACATTTTAAAGATGGAGGTAGCAGTAATCTATGAGGAAATGTGACATGAGAAACCATTCTATCTAAAAGATTGCTGTATCATATCACAGTATCTTAGGACTCTTTCTGATCCATTTTAGTGGCTGAACATCAGTGTTTTCCAAGTATCAAGCTAAAAGTTAGGATAACCTTTATTTAGTCTTAGTTCTGTTAAATTGTGATTAAATTATTTTTAGCACATAATTTGTCTGTAAACATACTAGTAAAACAAAAAAAAACAAAGCAAAACAGAAAAGCAGAAAGAGAAGTTGGATTATTGTGGACTTTGTAAGGCTAGAGTTTTGCAGGCTCAGATTTGAAATGGCTCTTGTTTAATTCTGATCGTTGTGCATGTTCTGAGAGTGATTTTTAGCTAAAAGGAAAAGTGATTTCTTTTGCAAATTAATAGTGTAGTGTTCTGGAGCCCTTTATCCTACTTCCTTAGAATTTGTTAAAGAAGAATCTTGTGTAATGGTGAGTTTCACTTTTTATTAAATCTAATTTTATGTATTTATAATTTTAAAAATCCTATAGAATGGGTAACAAGAGTGGTGATAATCTTTGTGTATTGACCCACAGATGAGACAAATCAGTAATGTTTTTGTTTCACTTTTAGGAAAACTAAAGTAGAATGTACATAAGTAGGTGAAAGTTGTATTTGCCATTAATTTTTTAAGATGTTTTGTTACAGAGAATTTAAAAGATCGGCCATAGTAGCCGTAATAGTATAATGAACCTCCTGTGCCTGTTCTCAGCCCGCAATGCCATCAGCCCATCGCTAATCCTGTCCTGTTCACTCCTTCAACTCTTTTTCACATATTATTTTGCAGTAAATCCCATTTACCCACAAATATTTTAATAATCTTTATTATTTTTTTAACATAGCCAAAATGCCATTATTACACCTTAAAAATTAACAGTAGTTATGTAGTAGCATCAAAGTTTCAGTCAGTGTTCACATGTCCAGTTGTTTCATAAAGTTTTTTCCCCAGAGTTTGATTTGAAGGGCATCCAAATATAGTCTACCTGTTGAGATTGGGTTATGTCTTTTAATTTATTGGTTCCTTGATTGTTGAAGACGTGGGATCATTCCTTCTGTTGATGGGTTGATAAGTGCACTTATTTAGTCAGATGGCAAATATTGATTTCTCTTGCAGATATTTTTATTTTTTAAATTCATTTATTTTTTTAATTGAAGGATAATTGCTTTACAGAATTTTGTTGTTTTCTGTCGAACCTCAACATGATCAGCCATAGGTGTACATATATCCCCTCCCTTTTGAACCTCTGTCCCATCTCCCTCCGCATTGCATCCCTCTAGGTTATACAGAGCCCCTGTTTGAGTTTCCTGAGTCATTCCTGTTGGCTCTCTATTTCACATCTGGTAATGTAAGCTTCCGTGTTACTCTTTCCATGGATCTCACCCTCTCCTCCCGTCTCTCCATGACCATAAGTTGACTCTCTGTCTGTTTCTCCATTGCTGCCCTGTAAGTAAATTCTTCAGTGCCATTTTTCTAGATTCCATATGTATGCATTAGAATATGATATTTATCTTTTTCTTTCTGACTCACTTCACTCTGTATAATAGGTTCTAGGTTCATCCACCTCATCAGAACTGACTCAAAGGTGTTCCTTTTGATGGCTGAGTAATATTCCATTGTATATATGTACCACAACTTCTTTATCCATTCATCTGTTGGTGGACATCTGGGTTGCTTCCGTGTTCTAGCTATTGTAAATAGTGCTGCAAAGAACAGTGGGATACATGTGTCTTTCTCAACTTTGGTTTCCTCAGGGTATAAGCCTAGAAGTGGGATTGCTGGGTCATATGGTAGTTTCATTCCTAGTTTTTTTAAGGATTCTCTATACCGCCTTCCCTAGTGGCTGTATCAGTTTACATTCCCACCCACAGTTCTTGCAGATATTTTTACCCTGACATGCCTTTCTGTTCTCTCTGAGGTTACCCTAGCTGGGACCATAACTGCCTTCTAGCTGGTTTCTGGAACCTTCCTTCAAGCTTGCTCGTACATCCTGTAATCTGTCTTTTGAATTTGGAGCCTTTATTATTTCTACTAATTAAGAAATGTCAGTGTCTGGGAGACATCTTTTATATGTTTATCTCTCCTTTTTTAAAAAAATATTTACTTTTTATCTGGCTGTGCTGGATCTTATTTGCAGTATGTGGGATCTAGTTCCTGGACCAGGGATTGAACCCAGGCCCCCTGCATTGGGCGCGTGGAGTCTTCCCCACTGGACCACCAGGCACGTGTCCCCCTCCTCGTTTTCTAACTCGCGTACTGTTTCGCTGTTTTGTTTGTATTTTGGGCCCCCTCCCCTTTGAGGCTGTGAACTGGGATCACAGTTGGAAGGTGGGATCACTTAAACCTTGGGCCTCGTGCGGTGCTCTGCAGGCCGAAGTGCTCCGTAAACGTCTCTTGACTGGTTATAGTCCTAGGTGCTTGTTCTCTAAAGCTCTCTATCCTCATGTTAGCCCCAGTGAGTAGTTGGAAAGGTGATTTGCGAGTCTGGGAGTTAGGTGTTATGGAGAGTATTTCTCAGGACAATGGTAGGACCTGATGAGCCATCTCAAACCCACCCCACCATGCTGGGTGCGACTTTCTAGAAAGAAATTCTTGTGCAGTAGATCCGATCGCCTGTTGACTGATGGCACTGTATTGCTTTGTTTTGCTTTTCATGTTTTGATAACAACCTTCTGTTCCAATGCTGTTTCATTGATTATATCTTAAGTATGCTGTTTCCTGGGGATCTTAGGACCATACTGTGGGATAAATTTCCTTGGGAAGAATTATTCAAAGATTAAACAGTTCTTTTTGTGACATACAGATGTTGCAGACTGGGGGTGTTGTAGGCTCCATTTACATATAGATGTTCATTTGGCCTGCAGTTTCAATACCTAAAAATTGAACAGTTTCACATAAAAATTCAAATTTGTAGTTTTTCCTAAACAACTTGAAAATCTGGCATCAGTGAGCTCTTTCTCCCTGATAAGGTCATGACCTGTTTAGATCCCCGGTTGGTAGGTGCAGCAAATAACTTCTGTTATTTGTCCGGTCCCTGTAGACCTTCCCATGTAATCCTTGCTGTAAATCCTTACCAGCTTCTGTCACCAAACATGTCCTTTCCTGACCGGGGCCCCAGGCTTTTGAGTTTTGAAACTCTTAACCTCTGTACTGGTACTGAATACGTTATGTTCTCAATTTTTCTTTAGTTTATTGTTTGAGTTTAGTTTATTTGTGTTTAGTTTATTGTTTGAGTGCTCAGTCATGTCTGACTCTTTGTGACCGCAGGGACTGTAGCCCACTAGGCTCAATTTAAAAAGAAATGCTATTTTCAAAAACAAAAATACATAAACTTGTAAACATATATTTACTGAAGAGGAGCATCATTTTATATTTTTGCAAATCAGTGAGTTACACTGAACGTTTGATAATTTATAAAGTCATATCAACAGTTAAAGAATTCACATGGTTGGTTTATTGTTTAACCATGTGAACTCAATAATTGTTGATATGACTTTATAAATTATCATAACACATTGTTTGCAAAATGTAAAATGATGCTCCTCTTCAGTAAATAATCTTTATATATTTTTGCTTTAAATACTAGTATTTTTTCTTAAATATGTTATTTATGTAATAAATCTTGCTATTATTTTAGAGTTTCTTGGCTTTAATTTCTAACTAAAATTTTTTTCTCTAGGCTATAACCCATGTAAAAAGAAGCATTTTAGGATCCTCAGTTGTTGAAGAGTGTAACAGAGTTCTGATACCAAAAAGTCTGAGAATCTCTGATTGTAAAGGACGATGTGTTAGCCCAGGTCAATCAGAATTGTCTAAGGCACTCACCAAAATTTTAGAACATAATTATTTTTTCCATCATAAGCAATATCATATGAATCAACACTAGGTCCCTGCAAAAGTCTGTTGAACCCATGGTATTTCTGAAGTGTATGCTGCTGTTTAACTAAGACGTTTAGGCAAGTGATTCTGTGAATTCGGACTTCTAATTTAGAATGCCAAGAAATTTAACTCTGTGTCTTTTGGGGTAGGAGGCCAGGGATTCTCTGGTTCTATTAATTAAGCCTTTCTGATTGTTCTCTTACTCATGGTAGAGAGAGTTTGTTGTATGAACAGTGGGAAGAGGGTTTGAAGATCTGAGATGGAATTTTGTTGTGACTGGAGATTTTAGCGGGGAGACTTTCAAACAAGATTCAGATGCTAAAGGGCTAAAAGCGTGAGCAGTCGAGAAGAAAACTGGGGTTACTTGGAGGTTAGAGGGACATGAAGTAATCCCACCTGCTTCCGTTTGTGGGTGAACAACCTGGAAAAGCAGGTTCCTGCAGGCTCACCTTTTCCCAGTCGCATCTTTTCATCCATCCACCTTTTACTGGTCTCCTGAAGCAAGGAGGGGATCTTTTTGCTTTCTCTCTGCACTTTGGCTTGCTCTGTCTTGTCATAGAGTCCTCACCTTACATCACTGGAGTAATTGAACAGTTAAAGCAAGATATGGGTAGAGAAGAGGAACTGTTTTGCTGTGGTGACATAGAAAGAGGCCGGTAGGCAGGATGGAGAGAAATTCCCAGCAGCCATAGCGAGGGCAGGGACCAGTTCGATTGGGCACCTGTTCAGGTAGAACAGTGTGTGTAGCTAGGACACATGGATCTTTCTTGTTCTCTAGTTGCAAATACCTATCTTGTCTCTCTAACTATTTTTTAAATCACTTTGGTTTAGAAATTGAATCCTATCTAATTACCCTTCTGATTTAAAGGATTTGTAGGATAGGGTGTCTTTATATGTTAGGATCTAGCAGAGGATTAGGCTCCAAGGTGCTCCAACAATAATTTTAGACTGAAAAACACAGTGTTTATCACCATGTATATTGTCCTGTTGCCTTGAGAGGAGAGAGGAAAGTCCTTAGCATACATCTCATAAAATGCTGTAGAACTGGAACAGGCTCTGAAAGTCCTGCTAGAGTATATGCAGAGAAGATAAGATTAGATGTGATTTTGACTGTAGTTAAACCAGTTTAACTTACTGTTGGAGGGGCTTTGGCCTCAGTTTTCACTGCCTGAGGGGAGCAGGTTCTGATGACTTGGTCTCTGCTCTGCCTTGCAAGAAGGAGCTCCTGGTGGACTTCCTGGTGGTCCAGTGGTCAGGACTTTGTCTTCTAATGCAGGGGTTGCGGAATCGATTCCCGGTCCGGGAGCTAAGCTCCCACGTGGCTCTTGGCTGAGAAAAAGACTTTAAAAATGGTTTGCATCAACAACATCTTAAAAAAAAAAAAGAAGGAACTCCTCTGGGTGTTAGACTCCCAGGGTTGGTCTGTTCTCCATAGGGTGGGTTATGTGACACTCCTGTGTCTACCAGGATATTTAAAGGAGACAGAAAAGGCAGGAAAAGAGTATGAAAAAGAATATATATATTTATTTATATGTATAACTGAATCACTTTTGTTGTACATCTGAAACTAAGCATTGTAAATCAAGTGTATTTCAAAAAATTTAAAAAATTGATCTGAAAAAAAGCAAGAAATTTTCGACAAAGCAAATATCTGGTTACTGTCAACAAGGTGGGCTTGCTTGATTATAAATTTATATGTCAAAAACTTTAATAAAGTTTAAAAATATTCCTGAGTAAAAAGATAGATAACTGTCAAGATTTTAGATGTCAGCAGAAAGTAGTCACTGCGAGGGAAAAAAGGAATGCCAAGACTAATTTTACTTTAATTTTTACTCATAAGTACAGTAATTCAAATTTCAGGATACCTGTCAGTTTTTATGTAGCTGGCAGGACTTTGGAAGTTGACTTCGTAATGCATAAGCAGTTTTCACTGGAGTTCCTTGTTTTGCAAACTGGGATTTTTATAGCAATTTTATGCAATAATTGATGTATATCTTAAGTCTACATTAAAGCAGATCTTTTTCTCTTTATTTTTTAGATGAAACGAACACTTAAATAATTGTTTTGTAAAAATTTATTTTTTATTGAAGTGTAGTTGAATTACAATATGTTAATTACTCTGTACAGTAAAATGACTCAGTTGTGTGTGTGTGTGTATATATATACATACACATATATATATACACACACACATTTTTTTTCATATTCTTCTCCATTATGGTTTATGACAGGATATAAACACACACACACTGTGCTGTACAGTAGAACCTTGTTTATCCATTTAAATGTTTTAAAAAATAAATTTTACCCTATGAAATGAAAACCACCATGAGAATCAATACATAGTAGCTTATAATTGCCCTTTATTGTTTTGTCAGACTTAACATATTCCTCTATGTAGAAAACTGGGAGACTTGGTGTTTTGGTCACATGTCATAGACTTGCTTGCTCAACTTTATTCTCATCAGATGTTACCACAACAGAAACCCTGTATGTAAGCAAGATCTTTGTTCAGTTTTTACTTCCACTGAGTCATTAGTCTAGTCAGCCGCCCTTGTAATCTGCTATGTTCTTCAGGGGCTTGGAAACTGCCATGTAATGGGAGGAACCAGACATTGAATATACATTTGGTACAATTTCGCATGAGTCATCTAATTAAGTTATGTAAGTAGTACAGGAAAACCCTATTGTATGAATGTCCTTTCTCTGAAAGCTAGATTTAATAGGACTGAACACATACACTCATCTTTTTATCTGCTCCTATCAGGAAGGATGCTTAAAAGTAGGGTATTGGGACAGAGACTGGTCGAGTCAGACCTTGGCACTGAACTTGGACTTTGTGCCTTTCCATTTCCATAGGTTTTCCTTGAATTTTCTGACACAGACTTCATCTTTATCCTCTGTATCAGACACCTCTTCTATGCCGCTTCGGAACCTCTTGGCCTCACTCTCCCCAGAGCCTTTAATCACTCTTCACCCCTGGCTGCTGCCAACTCAGACTGGACCCAGCCCAGCTTGACGTGGACACAGGCTGACACCTCATGCCTCACCCCCCTGCCCCTCTGCTCTGGGGCCACAGTCCAGGACAAGCCTGGGTCTTTGGTCTCTGAGGAATCCACGCTAAGAACATCCTTTCTGCGTGCCCTCGGTCTGTACACTAAACGAGTTCTCTGTATTACATTACAGTTGGCCTGTTGTATTTTAACCTGACTCTGAATTTAAAAATTAGGAACAGGTTAGGTCTGTTCTTCACAGTGGGGATTAATTTTTAATTCTGTCCACCGCAGAAGCAGTAGATAGGATCTAGGACTGAGGTGTTATTGGTGGAATTAGCCGTCATCACTGCTTGTAAGGGTAGGAGAAGGTGAGAGTTGGTTGAAGGGCATCAGAGGAGAACGACTCAGACTAAGGTTTGCCTTCTGGATTTCCCATTATCACTGGTGTGCCTTTGGGAGTTTTCATGACTTCCCTGAGCTTCAGTTTCCTTTTCTGTAAAATTGAGGTGAGGACACCATTATACGCATCTTGCCAGATCGCTCTTGGCATAAATTAGTTATTTATGTTGAATGCCTGCTACATGGTTAGGTACTTAGTAGATGGTAAGTGCTATTATTCCTTGATTTGTTTCTTCTGATCATTTTTTCATTATAAAAATTTTACTCATTGAAATACATCATATTTTAAGTAATTTTTTTCCAGGCAACATTGGTGCATACTTATTGGCCAGGTTAGACTAATAACCATGCCCTCCTCTAGGAGATCTTCCCAACCCAGTGGTCAAACCCAGGTCTCCCACACTGCAGGCGGATTCTTTACCATCTGAGCCACCAGGGAAGCCCAGGCTAACAACAGCAGTAACAAATCATGCCCTTTTGCTTCTTAATTGGCAATGATAATTGGCAGTTATCTTAGGTGACTTAAGCTATAACTCTAAGTGTGGTTTATTAACCCTCCAGATAGCAAGTACAAGATGTTTATTTCAGGCGTTGTGGGTTTCCTCTAAAGAGCATCAATTTGCGTAATATTGCTCAGAGTTGGTTTCCTTGTTCTGAGCAAAGAGCTATTGTTATCATAGTCAAAGCAACTTCATGGTCAAGGTCTTTGAACACTGAGAAGGTGTAAATAATGCAGAGACAGCTAGGGTAGTGTTCTTGGAAATATAAGAAGTGAACAGAGAATTTAGTTTGGGGATCTTCTCACTGATGGTAAATAGCATTTGTAGGCATTATTATTTCTTACAGTGTGTTGGATCCTTTGCCAGGGGTTTTACCTACAAGTTCAGTAAAAGCACTTAAAACAGAAAATATAGGCACCATGATTATCTCAGATTTTTCAGAAGAGGAATGAGGCAGGAAGCTGTTATATCACATAGTAAGTGGCAGAACTAGGACTTGAACTCAGGTCTGCATGAGCGCCTCTCTCCAAAGCCACCTATATTCACTGCTTCTTACTGCTTTGTAGGATTTCACAGAAGAGTCTCTTCTTGATCTTTAGACGTTTGAAAATGTAATTGCTTTTAGAAAAGTAAAAAAAAAAAAAAGAAAAATATAGTTGGTAAATTCAGATTAGAGCAAAACTGTGGACGTTCAACAATTACCCTGGCAAGGTCCCTGAGAAGGGAAAGATAAGTATGACCTGCTCTTTTTTTTTTTTTTAATATTTTGTTATGTTGTTCAGTCACCAGGTTCTTTCTGACTCTTTGTGACCCCTTGGACTGCAGCATGCCAGGCTTCCTTGTCCTTCGCTGTCTTCCAGAGTTTGCTCAAACTCACTGTCCATTGAGTTGGTGATGCCATTCAATCATCTCATCTTCTACTGCCTGCTTCTCCTCTTGCCTTCAGTCTTTTCCAGCATCAGGGTCTTTTCCATTCCAGCTCTTTGCATCAGGTGGCCAAAATATTGGAGCTTCAGCCTCAGTCCTTCCAGTGAATATTCAGGGTTGGTCTCCTTTAGGATGGACTGGTTTGATCTCCTCGAAGTCCAAGGGACACTCAAGAGTTCTCTAGCACTACAGTCTGAAAGCGTCAATTCTTTGATGCTCAGCCTTCCTTATGGTCCATCTCTCACATCCATACCTGACTACTGGACAAACCATAGCTTTGACTAGATTGACCTTTGTTGGCAAAGTGATGTCTCTGCTTTTTAATATGCTGCCTGGGTTTGTCATAACTTTTCTATAAGTATATATACTTGGCTAAGCTGACTCTTAGTTGTGTCACGTGGGATCTAGGTCCCTGACCAGGGATCGAACCCAGGCCCCCTGCAGGAAGCTTGGTGTTTTAGCTGGCGTCCCTGGACCACCAGGGAAGTCCAGACTTGCTTTTTTTTCTTTTAAAGGAATTACATTCTGGACTTCAGGAAACACATCCACACCTAAGGATATTACATTTGTTAATTCAACAACTATTTGCTGAATGCCCTGTAAGTGTGTCAGTATACTATTGACCCTTAGAGAAGGATGATGCATAAAAAGAAATTTGGTCCCAGGCTTCATGGAGCGTCTTAGTCTATCACGGGCATTACAAACTGGTCTAAGACATTTGGGTCATTTATAATCAGACATTAGTAAGCTCAATGATGAGAGCTGGGGCTTTCCCACGTGGCACAGTGGTAAAGAATCCACCTCCATGCAGAAGATGTGGGTTCGATTCGTGGATCAGGAAGATCCCCTGGAGGAGGACAAGGCAGCCAACTCTAGTATTCTTGCCTGGGAAATCCCATGGACAGAGGAGCCTGATGGGCTAATCTATGGGGTCGCACAGAGGCGAGCACAGCTAAGTGACTGAGTGCGCGCGCACAGACACACACACAGTATGTCAGCCACGAAGTTCTGATGAACACACACACACACACACACACACACACGGTATGTCAGCCATGACGACCTGACGAATGCTGTCTCTCTCTCTCTCTCTCACACACACACAGTATGTCAGCCATGAAGTTCTGATGAACACACACACACACACATGCACACACATGGTATGTCAGCCATGACGATCTGATGAATGCTGTCTCTCTCTCTCTCACACACACACACACACACACATGTGGTATGTCAGCCATGATGACCTGATGAATGCTGTCTCTCTCTCTCTCTCACACACACACACACATACGGTATGTCAGCCATGACGACCTGACGAATGCTGTCTCTCTCTCTCTCTCTCTCTCACACACACACAGTATGTCAGCCACGAAGTTCTGATGAACACACACACACACACACACACACACATGGTATGTCAGCCATGACGACCTGACGAATGCTGTCTCTCTCTCTCTCTCTCTGTCTCACACACACACACAGTATGTCAGCCATGAAGTTCTGATGAACACACACACACACACACACACACACATGGTATGTCAGCCATGACGATCTGATGAATGCTGTCTCTCTCTCACACACACACACAGTATGTCAGCCATGAAGTTCTGATGAACACATGCATGCACACACACACGGTATGTCAGCCTTGATGATCTGACAGATTGCCTTTCAAAGGTATTAGCAGGCGCAGCGTTAGTCATACAGCCTGTTCCTGTGAGCTCTGTGAAGTCACAGCTCTCAGACAGGTGCCTTGCCTGAAAGCTTCCCATGAGACCAGCGGAGCAGGATTCAGGACCCTCTGCTTAGAATTATGTGGCAGAGTCTGAATTCAGGTCTGCCTAGAGTCCTAAGCCGAGAACCCCAGACCGATGGCACAAGATGCCACGGTTGCTAGGGTCTTAAATTTGTCTCTCAAGACTGGAGGTACCTGTGTGAGATTTCTAGTCAGTGTGCAGAGTTTAAACATGGTGCATTTTACTAGTTAAAAATTATTTCTGATGTTCCGTGTGCTGAGGCTGGAGTGTTGTTCAGAAGAAAAGATAGCCAGACCTGTTTTTGCATGAACCCATTTGGCTATCTGATAAAGTCTGTAGACCTTTCTCAGCATAATCTTTCAAAAGCATAAAAGGCAAAGGATTACAAAATAAGCCAAATATAATGAAATACAGTTTCCAGAATATTTTTAAAGACATGTAGTGCAGTAATACGTGCTTCTTTATTACTGTATTGACTATGAAGATCTAGTGTTGGGAGTAATTCATTTCAAAGTTGTGATGAATATAAATACAATAATTGTAATGATAAGAAAATAGCTATAATGTTTGTTGGTGGCAAAATCACTGCTAATTTTGTAATTTATTGCCTATATTGAGGGTAATGGCTAAATTGCTGTTAGATAGTAAAACATGAAAGTGTAACTTTTTCCCCTAACCATTTTTGCAGATGCCCATTCATTCTATCAGGGTTAAGAATCCCTACTCTAGAGTGTGCATTTTTAAAATAATTATTTATTTTTAATTGATGGTTACAGTATTGGTGTGATTTCTGTCATACATCAGCAGGAATTAACCATAGGTGTACATATGTCCCCTCCCTCTGGAGTGTGAATTTTTGATTAGAATCTTCTGTCACCTGATGAAGCCTGGAGTGTATATTTGTGATTAGGATACCGAATGTCAAGAAATTAAACTTAATGGATTAAAACTTAACACTTGCCTTTATTGCTATTTTTTCTTTTTAAAAATAATTAGTAGGAATAATGAGACTGTACAAATAACAAATGCAGTGTGTGAAAGTTCCCTAGGAGAGAGCTGTGAAGTGCTATGGGACTATTCCGAAGTATTTTCAGATAAAGACAAAAGAATCTTAATAAAGACATCATGATGAGACAATCTAGACAGACACGAATGCAGTGTTAGGAAGAAGTTGGGGGGAGGCGGGGTGAAAGTTGCAAGTACTATAATTTATGAAGGTTGAAAAAGACATCGCAGAAAAACATGATTAGGACTTTCTTCTGTCTGGCTCAGAAATAAAGACATTTCAGATACAAAGAATAGCATGATGGTTGGCATGGACAGTGGGAGAGCCTGGAAGGTTCTTCCACACATGAGTGACATAATTGTCCAGTCACAGCTTTAAGCA
Organism: Odocoileus virginianus; assembly: GCF_023699985.2. Classification (NCBI taxonomy): domain Eukaryota; kingdom Metazoa; phylum Chordata; class Mammalia; order Artiodactyla; family Cervidae; genus Odocoileus; species Odocoileus virginianus. The sequence goes on along the minus strand of NC_069691.1, from coordinate 45,816,064 downwards.
CTTTATACATGTTATTTAATCCTCACAGCAGTCTTATTATTTGCATTTTTTTGCGGGTGGAGAAACAGGCATGGAGAGATTAAGAATCTTGCTCAGAGTCAAAACTAGGCCTTGTCTGGCTCCACTGGACTCAAAATGACTCAGTATGAGATTACACTGACGACTGTGGAGGGTAGATTAGGCGGGAATGCGAGGGGAGATTGGAAAATCGGTTCAGAGATTATTAATGTGATGGGGCAAGAGATGCCAAAGGTGGCCTGAACATTGAGTGTTGAGAACAGGTGAAAAGAGTTTTCGTCTTGGAAATCTGCACACTGATGTTTTTTGGGGAGACAGCACCCACAAAATAGGAGATTAAAGTCTGGTGTTTCTGAGTGGAGAGAAGTTTCCCCAGCCAGTTTAAATATGTACTTGGCTGAATGAATGCTTGTGTTACCAGTTCTTTCCTGAGTGCAGAATATTCATTACTGGCAGGATTTTACTATAATCACCAGGTAGCATTTACAGTGAGCACCCCTGTAGCCACTTGCCTACCTAGGATCACCAGGGGAACAGTTTGCCAATATTAGGTTTTGTGGTGACTAAGCTTACAGGTGTAAAAGGTACCAACGCCTTGTCAGAGAGAGGAAACATTCAGAATCTGGCTTATTTGCTAACAGTTCGAGAAAACTCAGAGAAGTGGGAGGAAAGGCTTTAGGTCAAGGGCTGACTAACCATTCATTCAGGGACTGGAGTAGGGTTGTTTCATCTTTGAGGTGAAATACAGCAAACACCCCCTCAGTCCTGACTTTGCTAAGCCCTGCAAAAGAGGTTTCTGGCAGCTGTAGTGAGTTCTCTCTCAAACAGATTCAAGAGGGCTCCAAAAATGTGAACTTCCACGGATAAATAACCAGGGTCCATAGTTCGCCACGTAATAGATCATCAGAGCTATATGAGAGTTTATAAAACATAACTAATCCACGTTCAGCCTTTACAGAGAGGTGGAGTCTATTGGTTCCTGGACTCAAAACTTTCCATTGGCGGAGTCCACATCCAGCTCCTCACTGATTGGACAGACGTTCCCTAGGCGCCTGTGGGCGGGCTTCCTTCACCCACACAATCCTTCTAGCCCTTTCTTCTTCACTTTTGCGGGCCCAGATATCTTTCACTTCAGCTCCCTGATATTTCTGGTCAGAAACGTCGTTGACTTGTTTTTATTCTGCCGTAAAGCACTGAGAACTTTCGGGTAATTCAGTCTGAAGTGGTGACATCTTCCCCTCATAGTCACTCAGATGTGCTTTCTTCTACATTCCCATTTTTCGTGTCCATGTTTTTATTTTTCACTTCCTTGTTGACAGACTAATGGTGTGATTTAAGCTAAGGTTTCTCAATGTAGAACTTCTGTTTGTTAATTGTAGTTATCAAATTGTAGGTTTCCAGGCTGGGAAATAGAAACAGTTCTTTTCTATTCTTAATACTCATCCCTAGGACAAGGCATTCCTTGGAAGGCAAAGTACTTTCAAACAGCCAAAGCAGGAAAATGGGATTTTTTTTTTTAGGATGCAGTGGCTAAATGCACAGATAAAATTCATGCCATTTTCTCTCCTTATTGAATCTTTATTGAATAAAGTAGCTGAGATCTACTCTTTAAAATCGAAGTATAGTTGATGCCCAGTGTAGTGTTAATTTCTGCTCTCCAGCAGAGTGACTCAGTTATACGTGTGTATATATACATTCTTTTTTATATTTGTTCCATTATGGTTTATCCCTGCACATTGACTTATAGTTTCCCGTGCTGTACCGGAGGATCTTGTGGTTTATCCATTCTGTACAAGATAGTTTGCATTTACTAACCCCCAAATTCCCAGTCCGTGCCTCCCCTCCTCTCCTCCCCGTGACAATCCCAAGTCTGTGTTCTGTGTCGGTGAACCTGTTCCTGCTTCATAGATAGATTCATCTGTGTCATTTTAGATTTCACATACAAGTGATATCATATAATATGTCTTTCTCTTTCTGACTTAGTTCACTTAGTATGATAATCTCTGTGTCCATCGATGTTTCTGCAAATGGTGTTATTTCATTCTTTTTTATGAGTCAGTAGCATTCCATTGTGTTTATGTATCCATTCAACTGTTGATTGACATTTGGGTTGTTTCCATGTCTTGGTTGTTTTGAATAGTGCTATGATCAGAAATCTGTGGATCAAATCATAGCTTCATGCTGTGAACATAGGAGTGCATGTATCTTTTTGAATTATAGTTTTGTCCGGATTTATGCCCAGGAGTGGAATTTCTGGATCATATGGTAGCTATTTTTAGTTTTCTGAGGAACCTCCATACTGTTTTCCATTGTGGCTGCGCCAACTTCCGTTCCCACCAGTAGTGTAGGAAGGTTCCCTTTTCTCCACATACTCTCTGGCATTTGTTGTTAGTAGACTTTTTAGTGGTGTCCATTCTGACCAGTGTGAGATGGTGGTGGTTATTCAGTCGCCAAGCTGTGTCTGACTCTTCACGATTGCATCTCACCAGGCTTCCCTGTCCATCACTGTTTCTTGGAGTTTGCTCAAGGTTCATGTCCTTTGCATCGGTAATGTCATCCTACTATCCTGTCCTCTGTCACCCTCTTCTCCTTCTGCCTTTAGTCTTTCCCAGCATCAGAGTGTTTTCAGCAGTCAGCTCTTCACTTCAGGTGGCCAAAGTATTGGAGCTTCAGCTTCAGTCCTTCAGTGAATATTCATGGTTGATTTCCTTTAGGCTTGACTGGTTTGATCTCCTTGCAGTCCAAGGAGTCTTCTCCAACACCACAGTTCAAAAGCATTGATTTTTTGGTGCTCAGCTTTCTTTATAGTACAACTCTCACAACCATCCATGAGTACTGGAAAGACCATATCCTTGACTATATATAGACCTTTGTCGGTAAAGTGATGTCTTTGCTTTTTAGCACACTGTCTAGGTTTGTCATAGCTTTTCCTGCATTTCTCTAATAATTAGCAAATCGAGCATCTTCAGATTTTGGTATGGGGGGGTTCTCTAACCCCACATGTACCAAGGGATGACTGCACTCTTCTGTTTCATTAAGTACATAGGAAAAGTCAGATCTTGATTTTAAAAGGTTAATGGACTTTTTTCTCATTCTTACATAATTATTAGAAGAAAGCTCAATATACCAATTTAATATACATGTTAACCCAGGGAACACCATTTCTTCATCATACTCCTTGTTTTGTAAATAATTTCTGGTTTTAGTTACACATTAAATTTTATTATTACAGATCAATTAATGAGAAGCAACATATTGATCCATCTTTTATCTGTTTTAAATTACTAGATATATATAATTTAAATACTTGTTTAATTACTTTCAGTAATCTATCTTACAAAATGTATTCTCTAATATACACCTCCTTGAAATGAATGTTAACACTTTTATTAGAATTTAAAAATGAAGTCAGGTTGTTTTGTATGGAAAGTGTGTTTGACTTACCTGATTAATTTGATAATAACATAATCAAGATTTGATAAGATATGTAAGATACTGATTTAATAATTAAGTCACATTCTAGTTATAGTGCAAACTTTTCCATAAATTGAATCAGCTAAATGTGTAGCTTCAGTGTTTTTATGAAAATTTATTGAAAGCACATTGTAAGATGAAATAATTTTTCCAAATAGTATTCTTTTGTCAGAGGTATAATGAAGTTAACAAGATTTGATTTTTTTCAATCCTTTGAGTTTTAGAGGTTAAGTAAAGTTCCGATAAGTGAAACAATAGCAGGTGTGATTAACTTGAGAAGTTATGGTAGAGTCTTTGGCCTCTATCCAGGAAGCTGAGAAAATGAATGCTCTATGACCTGGGTTACATTCCTTTTGCCAGTCAGGTAGTTTCCAGTTTTTGCTTTCAGGAGACCGAATTGATTCATTAGCTTATAGAGCCTTAAAAATAATGTCTAGTATTAGATCATTCTGTTTTTTTTTTTGTTTTTTTTTTTTGCTGTGTACCATGGCAGGAGTGTGAAGATTTGAGTGACGTTACTATAACAAACCTCCTTCCAGTTCAGTCCTCTTACGTATTTTAGCAAGATTTTCAGTGCTTCTCGTGTGTGCTTGGTCTCTTCCGACTCTGTGACCCCATGGACTGTAGCCCGCCAGGCTCCGCTGTCTCTGGGATTTCCCAGGCAAAAATGCAGGAGTTTGCCATTTCCTACTCCAGAGGATCTTCCGGCCCAGCAAGCACACCCGCGTCTCTGGTTTTCTCCTGTGCTGGCAGGCAGCTCCTTCACTGGCACCATCTGGGAAGCCCCTTCAGCGCCTTACTCTGTACAGAAGAAAGCAGTACCATGAATGCTTAATGCCAGCTCATTTCCAGTAGTAAGTTATAGAAATCCCATGGACTCGTTTCATTATAAGATGCGTTTCCATTACAGTTTTTACTTAATTGTGTTTATCAAAATTTGTGATGTATTTATTTTGCTCTAGTTAATTATGTGCTACTAATAATTGTAGTGATAACTCAATGCAGAAGAAGAGTAACCTGAGAAATTTAAAGTTTTAATTTATATAGATATTTTTGCAGAAAAGCCTGATAGAGGGTTAACAAAAGACTTTACATTAGGATAAAATGTTTTGTGCAAACTATCAATAGAATGGAATTTAGAGACCGAGTGTTTCTTTTTCATTGCCTTCAAATTTTCAAGTCAGTTCAGATGTTGGATAGATGACTTCACATCAGTGGGTGACTTGATGGGAAAGAAGTAAAGGTATGAAATTTTTGGCTATTAAAGAAAAGAGTTTTTTCATTTAAAAAACAGTGGATTGTATCAACAATAAAATATCACTATTTAAATTTATATAAATTTATGGTACTTGGATTCCAGTGGATAAATTTAAGAAATTCTATTTAAAAATATAAAAATTCAGGAGTTCTTTGCAACTATTTAAACCCATTTTTGAATAACTTTATATGACAACTTAAATGTATGAGGAGGTTTTTTTGGGGGGTACATGATCAAAGAAATTTTTGAAGACTATTCCAGGTATGTGCATACCTAAGTTTATTAGTCTTAGACATATATTCATTGACTCCCTGAAGAAGATTTTAGCTTAAGATGTACAAGCTTTTTACCTCTTCTCCTACTGTTCAATTTTTATATTTAATTTCTTCTACTGTCATTTCAGGCTGCCTGGCTAGCTCAATAGGTAGAGCATGGGACTCTTAATCCCAGGGTCATGGGTTCAAGCCCCATTTTGGGCAGTTGCCCAAAGAATCTGCCTGCAATGCAGGAGACCTGGGTTTCAGTCCTTGGGTTGGGAGGATCCCCTGGAGAAGGAAATGGCTATTTCCTTCAGTATTTCAGGAAATACTTCACCCCTGAAGTATTTCCTTCACTCCAGTATTCTTGCCTGGCAAATTGCATGGACAGAAGAGCCTGGTACAGTCCATGGGGTTGCAAAGAGTTGGACACAACTGAGTGACTAACACTTTCACCTTTCATAGTCATCTCTGTGGTGTTTTTACAGAATATATTAACTTGTACTTTGAACATTGTCTCTTCATTCCTTCTTTACCAAGATGAGATCCTGCCCTTCCCCCTTTCTATGTCCTCTTATAGCCCACTTGCTTTATTCATAAGTTGACGTTATTATATACATATATATATGTGTATCCATCCATCCTTCCATCCATCTACTCTTTTACTGGCTTCTCTGCCCATCCATCCGTCTGTCTATCCCTCTGTCTCAGTGCTGGACCAAATGGTGTGTTAGATTTCCTGTCTTTCTCTGGGATTGTTATCAGAACTGGTTCATAGGCTATTTGATGGGGTTGTTCTAGCATAAAGTTAAAAGAAATTTCTCTTTTTCTTAAATTCAGTCAGTTGGATCAGATTGTACCACATTTTAAGCCATGACTCACTTGAGTAAGCTTTTTATTTTTCCTGCGGTTTTGTTTACTTTTTAACTGTGTCTTTGGTGATTTATTCGCTAAGTTGTGTCCAATTCTTGGCGATCCCATGGACTATAGCCCACCAGGCTCCTCTGTCCATGCAGTGAGTTGGCATTTCCTTCTCCAGGGGATCTTCTGACCCAGGGATCAGACCCAAGTCTCCTGTGTTGCAGGTGGATTCTTTCGCCCCTGAGCCACCAGGGAAGCCCCAGTTCTGTCTTCAGCATATTCGTAACTTTTTCTCTTTCAGATCCTTAGCTATACAATTTTATTATTTCCCTCCAAAGATCTTTGTCTCTGAGCCTTCTGTCTTATGGTTACTCTCTAGATAACTGTTACCTGAAATTCAGTGGGGAAGAATTAACATTTTCTGGCTCTTTTAAATTTTTAGATCATGGTTTCTTAAGGAAACTGGTAGTTTAGAGTCTAATGTGTAACAATAAAGGAAGGACAAAACGCTGACAGAGAATATGCATAGGAAAAGTAGTCTCTGGAGAGGCTTTGAAAAATGAAAGTGAAGTTGCTCAGTCATGTCCGACTCCTTGCGACACTGAACTGTAGCCCGCCAGGCTCCTCCGTCCATGGGACTTTCTAGGCAAGACTACTGGGGTGGGTTGCCTTTTCCTTCTCCAGGGGATCTTCCTGACCCAGGGATTGAACTCAGATCTCCTGCATTGCAGATAGGCTCTTTACCATCTGAGCCACCAGGGAATACCTGGTGAGGGATTATTTATCAGGAGAGATTTTATTTTAGGTAGGATATAGTGATGGTTAACCTAACTCCTAGTCTGTCATTTCAGTAGACATTCATTGGACGCCTACAGTCTGGAAGGGCTAAGTGTAAGCGCCGAGGTGCGAAGGTGAAGGAGCTGGGGTGGGGGCCGGGATGGAGGTATAGTGTAGTACCTGTTACAAGGAAGCATATTCAAGGAGTTCTGGGAGCCTTGTGTTTTCACCTTTAATTGCTGTAATTCTCTTATGCCTTCCGATAAGCGTGATATAACTGTGCTCATAGTGTCCCAAGACACAGGGGTGTTTTAGATAGGAAACAGGTTTATGAACATCAGTGAGGATCCAGTTGTTACCCATAAGAGAGAAGGAGCAGGAAGAGATAATATTAAAAAATGCCACCAAACTTTACCATTTATTTTTAATGAACAATAGATTCGAATAATATAGCAAAGTACAATGAACCATCTTGGGGGGGTGTGTCTTGACGGCCCTCCACCCTGGAAAAAAAAAAAAATCATACTATTGCAAGTGAATTTTTGACTAATGGAAGATCTTAAAACTAGGCACCCTTAGTGCCTTATCGCCTCTGGACCAGCTCTTATTCTGGAATTTTTTCCAAACTAGTTCACCCGAGAGAAGAATAAAACCTTTGCACCGTCTTGCCTCCGTAGCCAAAAGGCATTCATCATCTTCTACTTTTGAAATCTCTCTGTTGAGATTTTAGGAAATCCATACACAATATCCCGTCTTCACTTGGTACTTATTCTGTGCCAGGTCCTGTTCTAATCCCCATCGCGACCCCTGATGTCGGTTCCCTCACTGTCTGCGTTTTGCAGGTAAGGGGAGCTGGAGTGCAGATAGGTAGCTGTTTCTCAGGTCGCACAGCGAACGCTGCAGCTGGGATTCAAAATCAAGCAATTTGATTCCCGAGCCCAGTCTCTTTACCACTGTAAACTATGAAAGGTATGAAGAAATACTGACTTGTAGAATGCTTAAAAAAATTTTGCCAGTTCCAGAAAGTTTTACACAAGCAAATTTCTTAAGCAAGTCTCTTTTTCACCTCTCTGGGAAATGGAAATACCAGTTAATGTTTGGCTATATTGTCTGGTATTGCTGACACACCTGTGTTTGTAGGTGAGTGTACAGAACTAATGTGCAAGTATTCCTCTTGTATACAGTACCTGTTACCTATGTTGTGTGCAGATTGAATTTTAAACTTCAGTTCATATCCTCATTTACTATTTTATTTCCAAGAGTCTAAATTTGCATTCAAAAGCTTCCAGTGCTTTTCTCTTTGTCCTTCAAGCTAATGTATTCTAAGATTGCTGTTTCTTTCTTTAAGACAGTTTAGTTCAGTTAAGAATACCCTGAATTCTGAAGCCATACTGCTTCTTAAGAGTTAGCTGTAATGGTCTTTATCTTTCTGGCTTACTTCGCTCTGTATAATGGGCTCCAGTTTCATCCATCTCATTAGAACTGATTCAAATGAATTCTTTTTAATGGCTGAGTAATATTCCATAGTGTATATGTACCACAGCTTCCTCATCCATTCGTCTGCTGATGGGCATCTGGGTTGCTTCCATGTCCTGGCTATTATAAACAGTGCTGCGATGAACATTTGGGTGCATGTGTCTCTTTCAGATCTGGTTTCCTTGGTGTGTATGCCCAGAAGTGGGATTGCTGGGTCATATGGCAGTTCTATCTCCAGCTTTTTAAGAATCCACACTGTTTTCCATAGTGGCTGTACTAATTTGCATTGCATGAGACAAGTGCTCAGGCCTGGTGCACTGGGAAGACCCAGAGGGATCGGGTGGAGAGGGAGGTGGGAGGGGGGACTGGGATGGGGAATACATATAAATCCATGGCTAATTCATTTCAATGTATGACAAAAACTACTGTAATGATGTAAAGTAATTACCCTCCAACTAATAAAAATAAATGAGAAAAAAAAAAAAAGTTAGCTGGTTGTATCTTGGAATATGAGAGAACCAAAGGATGTCGGTGTTTTCTTTTCTAAACCGTTTCCCATGTTGTGTGTCATCCTTCTGCCCCACTCTGTGTTGGACAAAAAGTGATGGGTTTTGCCTGTTCGTTAGGTAGGCTGGACAAATCTTCTCTACCTGCACCCCCTTGCAAATGTATAACTTAGTCTCCTGGGACTACAACATATTTCCTTAAGGTTTCTTTGCCTGGTCAGGAAACCAGACTTCATGAAGGAGAGAAGAACAGAAACAAAGTCTTGAAAAAATAATGCAGATAAGGTTGAGCCATGAAAGAAGACTCAGCATTGCTCTCACATGACCTACATGTTTTTGATTGTGTCACTTCAGCAGAGTATTGCTTCTGCCTTGGTTTGAATCTTTAAGCTGCTTGTTCAAGTCAACAATTAAATATTAATCTTGCTGAGCCTCAGTTGCTCACTTGTAAAATGAGGATAATAAAATCTATTCTTTAGGGTTGTTGTGGAGATTAAAGAAAATAACACATGGAATGCAGTGTGGACCTGATAAGAGCACAAACCTGTATTGAATCTAGATCTGAACCCTCATCTGTCTAGTTCCCAAGCCACGTTCTTTCCATACCACATAGGGTATTGCACGGTGGCCTGAAGCAGATTATGTAGGTGATTGCCTGGTTCCTGAAGTAGCAGAGAGGTTTGATGAGGTTAAGTGACCACTGGGCTCACAATACTAAAGCAGGGCAGAATGAAAACTGAATGAAGGGTTTGTAATTGCTAGTGTAAAGTACTTTTCCCTACCGCATCATGCCATGGAGACAGTGTCTTTGATATCTACTGATCTGTTATCTTATCAACTATATTGCAAGCTTCTTAGGGATTTCAGCTCTGAAGTCCTTGGTGCCATCCGATTATAGGCCTGAAATAGTTAGACGCTCAAGGTAATGCAGTAAGGATGACTTGGGCGTATGGACTCCAGTGTATGTTTTGAATCATTCAGTGTGGACATTAGAAATTAAATAAAATTTACTAAAATTTTTACATACTGAGCTTGATCCAAAAAAGATTGACCTAAATTTCAGATGGGCAGTTTTGCACATATGGATCATAAAACAGATAGTAAATATGAAGTTAAATTGATGCTGACCATATGACCAAGCAGTTTTATTCTTAGGTGTCCAAGAGAGAGAAAAATTAATGTCTCCACAAAAACTATGAAGAAAGTAAAAAGTGGTTAAAGAGGTAAAAGCAGTGAACAAAGTAATGGAAATGGTCCAGAGGAATAAGCATGAATGAAAAGGAAACAGTGTGTATTTGACCAGGAGTTTGTCAGTTCTTAGACTAGTCTGAAAATAGGGATAGAGACTAGATTGTGAGAATTTTTCTGTTCTTTTAAGTGAAATATAAACACATGTTAAGACTCTTGACCTCTTTGGTCATTGTGGACATACAAATTAATATCAGCAAGATGCCACATCACATCCTCTTGAATGGCTGTAAATGTAAAGCAGACACTGCTAAAAGATGGTGAAAGGTGTGGGGCACCTGTGACTCTGACTTGTTGCTGGTGGGCATGTAACCTGGTACACACATTTAGGAAAAGGGTTTGATTGTTTCCTGTAAAGATAGATACACACTTACCCTATGATGCAACAGTTCTTTGGTTAGGTATCTATACTTGCGTATATTTGTAGAAATAAAAATAAACATCTATACAAAGATTTGTTCTTGATTGTTCATAGCAGCTTTGTTCATCATAGCCCCAAACTGGAAACAATCTAAAATTCCTGTCAACTACCAGGAGTAAAAAGGAACAGGGAACTGATAACAAGATGATGAACCTCACAACATGCCCGAGTTTGGGAATTCCCAGGTGGTCCGGTGGTTAGGACTTTGCTTCCACTGCAGGGGCACGGGTTCAGTCCTTGGTCAGGGAACTAAAATGCTGCATGCTGCATAGTGCCATCCAACAAACAAATGAACAAAATCATGCCTGAGTGATAGACACCAGATGCGAAAGACCACATATTGTATAATTTCATTTATATGAAATGTTCACAGAAGAATGACTGAAAGCAGATATAATTGTTAAGTGGTTGCTTAGGGCTGGGAGCAGGACCTGGGACTGAGTGTAATCAGGCTTGAGGAAACTTTCCTGAGTGACAGAAATGTTCTTAAACTAGATTGGGGTGGGGGGTGCACAACCCTGTACATTTCCTAAAAGTCAGTGAATCGTTCCCTTAGAATGGATGACTTTATGGTATATAAATTATGATGTCAATAAAACTGTTAAAACTACATAGATATGTAGAATATATTAGGTAATTTATATCTTAAAAACTGTTGCATTTTTTTTAAACTGTTGCATTTTTAAAAGACATCAGAATTGGTAACTCTTAAGAAAATGCCAAGGTTTAACTGAACTCTCCCTTCTCTGTGATTTATTAGTACTTAACTCCTCATCCAATCTTCCTTTAGCTGCCAGTTGAGAGCCAATTTTTCCTTGTTAACCAGTTGGCTAGTTCAAGAAACCCGGGTTACTGTGCTGATGCATGCGGTTTAAGGAGTTCTTGCTATCTAATGTAGGGGTTTCCGGCTTTTGCTGGTCCAGGCATATTTGGTATGTCTACAGCTTATTTTCTTGAGCTGTGCTATGCAACATGTGGGATCATAGTTTCCCAACCAGGGGTCGAACCCCACACCCCTGCGTTGGAAGCACAGTCTTAACCACTGGACTACCAGGAAAGGCCCCTATGCTTCCTCCTTAGGCTGAAAAATGTCAGCACTGTATGCTAATGGCCTCAACTTACGCTTTAACTCTTAATCCTTTTCCTCTTTCCACATCCTCACCCTTTTCTTCAAGATCAAGGCTTTTAAAATTCATTTTACCTTCCCTATTACTCCTTTGCCTATTAAAATCAACAGTGACAAACATGGAAATGATGGAAGTATGGTTTATTTCGAGTGACATAAAGCATTTCTTTTGGGAAATGTTACGAGGTAAACATTACAACACAATTCCTGCTTCCAAAAAAAGCAAAAGGCTGCATAACGGTGCACTGAGGGATAGGTGTCTCATTTTCCTTTGAATTTCAGGTTTTACTTTTAGTAAAAAAAAAAAAAAAAAGGCAGACTATTTGCGTCTGTGACATGTAGCAGTTAAAGTGAAGTTAGTTTTTGGGAGAAGAGATGAATATTAATACTGTAATTGAACTTGATTGAAAATACACTTTCAAATTTGACTTGAAAGCTTACAGTGAAAGTACTCTGTTCATCCTGTGACGTATATTTTTTAATTTTCCAAGTTATAGCCAAATATCGTATTTCTTATTGCTTTATTCTCTGACATTTAGCATTAAATAATATTTAATGCTTTCAGCACTTCCCTCCGAGGGTGCCCCGGATGAAGTTTCTTTTAATGAAGAACAGGAGTGTTGTGGTTCGTTAGTGATGTTCACCATGTGCTTGACCTGGGAAAGCGGCTGGCTGAGTGCCTTGAATTTGCCACCAGCAGCAGCTTGAATGGGGGCTTTGAAGCAGGCAGACACCAGTTTGAATCTTAATTCCACTTCCACCAGCTGTGTTAATTTCTGAATGCTAAGTAACTCAGATGTAACATGAGGATATTTCATAGGATTGCTGTGATGAAAATGAAGTACTTAATGTAGGGCTTGGTGCTCAGTTATCGTTTCCTTGAGAAAAAACTCTGTGTTAAGCTTGTGTCTACATGATTCCATGTCCGAAGAGTCCAAATTGAATGAGGGTATTGGCCCACTTCTTATTGGTGTGAGCGAGACCTTGGAAGCCCTTGTGAGTTATTTACTCCTGGATCAGTTGGATCGTGACTTGTTGAGCTTTGTTAGGCTGGGGCCAGAAGAGCCTTTACTGTAGGGCAAGTGTAGCACGACTCCTCAACCGTGACGTTTCCGGGCTCTAAACCAATGCCTCGGTGTTCAAGAAGATCTTTCCATTGTGGCTGGTTGTACCTCTTGTCTGAGCCCTGAAAACTGTTCAGTGCACAGCCGCTTCTGCCACAGTAGTTCTTTCCTGGATGGTTTTTACGGCCTTTTGGGGCCTTACCTTCTGCATGTGCCGTTTAGCACTGAGTCAAACCTGAAAGGAAACTCCTTGCAGATTCCTAGAATTCTTCCTCTGGGTTGCTTCCTTTTCTCTGGCCAGCAAATCCCCATTGCCTCAGCTTTTCAGTCTCCACCATCTCTGCTCAGGCCACCATGTCCTGCCTTGGTTTCCTCTTGGTGTCCCTAGCATCTGTAGGTGGGAAGCCTGGGCAGTTGTAGGGCCCAGTTCACTTGCTTTCCTTCTCTCTGAGTTACTCCCCCACACTGCCTCTTATCCATTGTCTGAAAACATTTGCTTCATGTCTTTTGTGCAGTTTTCTTGTTTATGGCATGAAAGCTACAGCCAGTTAGAACTCTGTCATAGCTAGAGTTTTGGACTTACATTGAGCACTGATCCTATAGCAGACAGCTTGGTGGCTCAGATGGGAAGGAGTCCGCCTGCAATGCAGGAGACCTGGGTTCAATTCCTGTGTCAGGAAGATCCCCTGGAGAAAGGAATGGCTACCCACTCCAGTATTCTTGCCTGGAGAATTCCAAGGACAGAGGAGCCTGGTGGGCTACAGTCCATGGCATCGCAAAGACACGACTGAGGACAAGGGAAAAGATCACTCACATTATTTTATTTTGAATCATCATTGTAAGAAAAAGTCTCAGGGATCCATTTTAATAAATACCTTAAGATCAAATGTTTCCTTTTCAATTCTCAGTTGTTTAGTAGCTAAGTCATGTCTGACTCTTGGGATCCCATGGATTGTAGCCCACCAGGCTCCTCTGTCCATGGGATTTCCCAGACAAGAATACTGGAGTGGTTTGCCATTTCTGACTCAGGGGTCAAACTGGAATCTCTTGTGTCTCCTGCATTGGCAGGTGGATTCTTTACTACTGTGCCTACTGGGAAGCACATTACTCCTCTTTTTAAAAATTGAGATGTAATTGATTTTTACTTTATATTAAGTTTCAGAACATTATATTAAGTTTCATCATGATTTGATGTTTGTATATATTGCAAATTGATCAGCACAGTAAGTCGTTAAAACTACATCCATCACCACACAGTTTCAATTTTGTGTGTGTGTGTGTGAGATGAGAACTTGTAATATCTATCCTTTTAGCAAATTTCAAATATATAATACTCGTGTCCTTTTTTTTTTTTTACTCTTGTGTCTTAATTACACTTCTTATTCCTTCCTTGGTCCAAATCCTGACCCCACTGCTTCCTGGCTCTCACAGGGCAGGTCAGTAATCCTTTAAGTGCTGACCCTGGATCCTTTTCAGCTCCACCAGCTAAGACACAGAGCAGACATGAGGCTCATCACCTAGATACCTGCCCAAAGCTTGTACCGCATCTTGTTGATGAGCTGGAAGGGAACAGAAGTGACATAGGGTGTCTTGTGAGTTATATTTTATCCCACTTGGGGTTTCGTCTGTTGTTGTCGTTCAGTTGCCAAGTCATGTCCGACTCTTCTTGACACCATGAACTGCAGCACACCAAGCTTCCCTGTCCCTCACCATCTCCTGAACTTTGCCCAAGTTCATGTCCATGGAGTCTGTGATGCCATCCAATCATCTCATCCTCTGTCGTCCCCTCTCCTCCTACCTTCAATCTTTCCCAGCCTCAGGATCTTTTCCAATGGGTTGGCTCTTCACATCAGGTGGCCAAAGTACTAAAGCTTCAGCATCAGTCTTTTCAATGAATATTTAGGGTTGATAATCACCATGGTGTGATCACTCACCTAGAGCCAGACATCCTGGAACGGGAAGTCAAGTGGGCCTTAGGAAGCATCACTACGAACAAAGCTAGTGGAGGTGATGGAATTCTAGTTGAGCTGTTTCAGATCCTGAAAGATGATGCTGTGAAAGTGCTGCACTCAATATGCCAGCAAATTTGGAACACTCAGCAGTGGCCACAGGGTTGGAAAAGGTCAATTTTCATTCTAATCCCAAAGAAAGGCAATGCCAAAGAATGCTCAAACTACTGCACAATTGCACTCATCTCACACGCTAGTAAAGTAATGCTCAAAATTCTCCCAAGTTAGGCTTCAACAGTACATGAACCATGAACTTCCAAATGTTCAAGCTGGATTTAGAAAAGGCAGAGGAACCAGAGATAACATTGCCAACATCCGTTGGATCATTGAAAAAGCAAGAGAGTTCCAGAAAAACATCTATCTCTGCTTTATTGACTATGCCAAAGCCTTTGTGTGGATCACAACAAATGGAGCCACCTGGCCGCCCTCATAACCTTACATTACAGTTATGGTATTAGGTTTGTAGGCCCTAGTCTCATCTGTGGAGAGAAGCTTGGCTTCTGTTTTGTTCTGTCTCTGGAAGCATTTTTCAAGTATGTTTTCAAGTATATTTTCAAGAATATACATTTCAAGTATATTCTGAATAGTTGCTGTGTATGTGTATGTTAGTCGCTCAGTCGTGTCCGACTCTTTGTGACCCCATGGGGTTTATAGCCCACCAGGCTCCTCTCTCTGTGGGATTCTCCAGGCAAGAATACTGGAGTGGGTTGCCATTCCCTTCTCCAGGGATCTTCCCGACCCAGGGATTGAACCCCGGTCTCCTGTATTGGAGGCAGATTCTTTACTGTCTGAACCACCAGGGAATCTGGTGCTAAATGGAATTCTAATTACTGGTCTAACAGGTATATTACTGTATATATCTAATAGTTAAGGCTTTTTGGGTGAGTGTCAGGAGTTACAGAGAGCTTGGGACAGGGTAAACCAGGAGCTAAGTTAGCTACTGAGCAATTGAGACAAGCTCATGACGTCTTGGTAAATGCCAGCAGGCGCTGTGGAGTGCCTACTTAACGTCAGGCGCTGGGGAGATGGAGGAGAGCGAAACTGCCCTGTGCTGTCTGGAGCTCAGAGTCCAGGAGGAGGCAACACAGCTCCAGTACTTGCTGAGAAAAAGAAGGCCTAGGGGAGGTGATGGTTCCTAAAGGAGGACAGAGAAGGTGACTGTTTTCTGAAGGACAAGGTTATCACGAGGGCAAAGAGTGGAGAGGTACACAGGTAACGAAAAGTACAAGTATCACCAGGCCTGCAGGACCGACAAGTACACGCGTGTGTGAAGCATGAGGTCTTGGGGGAGGAGGACAGGCGGGAAAAGGTGATGCTGTGAAGAGCTTTTCTTGCTTACAGCTTTCTCCCCCTTTTTCGCTTTATTTTTTTTCATAGCACTTACTACACATTCAGTCATTGATTCTGTTGTAAAAGAATTGAAGCTCTTAGCATTTAAAAAAAAATAATTTATTTTAATTGGAGGCTAATTACTTTACAATATTGTGGTGGTTTTTGCCATACATTGACATGAGTCACCCCCCGCATCCTGAACCCCCCTCCCACTCCCCTCCCCATTCTTCCCCTCTGGGTTGTCCCAGAGCCTATTATACAGAGTGAAGTAAGTCAGAAAGAGAAACACTGATACAGTATATTAACGCAAATGTATGGAATTTAGAAAGATGGTAACGATGACCCTATATGTAAGACAGCAAAAGAAACAGATGTAAAGAAAAGGCTCTTAGGATTTTAAAAAAACCTCTTGGCTTCTGTATGTGGATCTTAGTTCCCCAATCGGAGATTGGGCCTGCAACCTTACATTGGCAGTGCGCAGTCTTAACCAGTGGGCTACCAGGGACGTCCTGCTCTTAGGGTTTTGTTCAGCGCAGTTTCTCTAGCACCACATTAGCATCTGGCTTTTAGCAGGTACTCAGTAAATATTGCTGAGTGAAAGAATGAATTTGAGAAGGAAAGGGGATGGGTTGGAGAGACATTTCACAGATGAAAACCATACCTTCGGGAAGGTGGTAGACGCTGAAGGCTTCAGTTCACCAGGCAGTTTAGACCTTTGTGAGTAGTGAACTGTTTAGCTGGAGAATGCTTGGAAATTGAATTTCCACATAAGGAAAGAAGTCTTTGCTAAGCAGTGAGTTTGGGGAGGAATTATAGTAATGGGTTAGAAATTTTAGTTTTTCTCAACCCACTGGCTGACTTGAACCTCAGATCAACATTGAATCATGGATCAACACCACAGTATTGACGGGACCTAACAGAAATGTAGGTGCACCGGTATTTTCTGTTTGCTCTTCCCCGCTTGAAGCCTCCAGGCTTTCCAACTCAAGTCTGAATTGTAGACCTACCACTGCTTATAGTGAGGACAAGAACTTCACCTTTAGTTCTGTTTCATAGCTACTAGTGGCTCAGTGGTAAAGAATCCACCTGCCAATGCAGGAGACGTGGGTTTGATCCCTGGCTCGAGAAGATCTCCTGGAGAGGGAATGGCAGCCCACTCCAGTATTCTTGCCTGGGAAATCCCAGGGGCAGAGGGGCCTGGCTGGCTACAGTCCATGGGTCACAATGAGTTGGACATGACTTAGTGACTAAACAGCAACAATTCTAATGACATTACCGTTCCAAGTGACATTTGTGTTTAGGATTCCTTTTTGGGATTTGATACTTAGGATTCTTTGTTGGGATATAAAAGGGGACTGTATTCTTTACTAGGGTGGGGAGAATCTATAGGGTAGTCCTCATCAGATTGTGGTGGCCCTTGATTTTAGGTTCTTGGGATTAGATTTGGAAACATTGTCTTTATTGGTATGAATTTGTAGGTCTCTGTTTTCTTTGAGTGTGAAGAAAACCCTCTTCTGCTTTCTTCATAGCAGGAATTTAAAACTCAGCCACCTGCCTACCAGCAGATCCATGTGGAAGGCACAGCAGTGCAGGTCTAACCAGGGTCTGCATGTGCACGTTTAGGCCTAGCGTTTCCACATCTTCTGAATTTTCAGGAGGATTCTAATGTGAAATCTTCTGATTTTCTGTTTTTGGTCAATATTGTAATGATTAAGCAAAATACAGCTGTGAGCTGTACTGCCTGTGAACGCTGAGTATGTGCCCTCAGGTTTAGAGCCTGACATATGGATCTGGGTCTGAAAGGGTAAGAGAACTGGAGAGTTAATTTCATACTCAGTAAAAAAAAAAAAAAAATTTTCCAGAGAAATCTAATCACATTAATCCATTCAGGGAAACTAGATAAATATAGACTCATAAAATTGAAAACCAGTGATAACTAAAAATACTGAAATAAAAATTTATAAGCATTTTCTTGCAATGAGTGCTTTAGTAGTCTATCCTAATCTCTGTGTACACCTTGATGTTATTTTCACATCTAATTTTTACAATGAATGTGTACTTCTCTGTTAACATAGCATGTGAAATGTATTTTATTAAACCCACAAATGAATCAAGATTAATATAATTCTTTGGTTAGATTTTAAACTTTCTTGTAGTAAAAGTGGACAGTGTTTTAAAACTTACTCTGCTTATGTGTTTAACAGATGAGAAGAAGCAGGTGATTTGCAAATGATTATTTAATGGTGTATTCTTTGGTGCAATTTCAATGTATAGTAATTTGAATTTATGGAATTTGTTAACTGGAGGTTTCATCTTTCTAAAGTTCTGTGATTGGGAAATATGCCAGTTGTGGTTCAGTGACTGTGTTCATGGAATGCCCCTCTGTTCTCAACCAAGTGTCGTTTGTGTGGGTGGAAGATTTTAATAGAAAATTGTCAAAACTCTCTTTTCCCTGGATGTAAAGAAGTCTCTCTGAGGACGTATATGAGAGGTAGTGACTTGAACGCGCCTCCTGTTCCTCAGGCGCCCCTCCCCGCTGTCTGGGGTGCTCAGCGCCGCTCATTCCTCTCCTTTCCTTGCCTGCATTGGAGGTGTCTTCTGCCTTTGTGTAATATGTTTCATGTGTAATTATCTCCTAGTTTCATTGAAGATAGAATTTGTATTTGTTTCTTGTTTCCTTTATGTTTGGGGGATGGTTTTAGGGAGCCTGGATGGTGGTGGAAATGTTTTTATTCTATTAGGAGTATTGTGATTGAGAGTAACATGAGTGACTTGACTTAGATGGGATGTTCAGGAAAGATACATGTAGAGAAATAATAAGCTAAGTAATAACAAATGAGTTTAGCCTTAAGATTTCAAGGTAGGAAAAAAACCACGAGTGAAAGCCCGTAAACTAGGAAGCTGTGTACACTGGGCCAATTAGAAAAAGGCCAGTGAGGGTGAAAGGAAGATGGTTGAGATAGAAGGCGAGGCCAGGTCACCTAGGGACTGTAAACAACATTCGCTAAATAAGCAGAAAACCTTGTGTTGGACACTGATAAACTCTGGAAGACACACTCTGTCCTTCAGAAGCTTGTAGTCTAGTTGGGGAGATAATCCATTTATATTAACATTAGAAAGTTTATATCATGTGACATCGATACGTGATCTGTAGGGAGTTTTTGCTAATAGAAATGGGGGAAGGAAGACTCACTTTTGCTTGGGGTTCTTGTGGAGGGGGTCTCGAGGGAGATGGAATTTGATCTGAGCTTTTCCCACATGAGTAGGGCTTGAACAAATAGAGTTGTCAGAGGGAGTGGCTTTACCCGAATGCAGGCTTGTGGGATGCAGGGAGGAGGGACCTTCTAAGGGAGTTGCGTGGGAGGTGATGCTCGACCTGTAGCTCTGATGTGCGGGCGCTCTGCACCGTGGCCCTGATAGGAATGCTGAAATATAACTTGTCGAATGCCTGATGTTTGCTTTCTCATTGTAAACACAGAGTTGTGCAAGTAATTCTCATTCCTTCTTCAACATCCTCAGCAGATGCTTTCCTGTTCTCTCTTCAGATAACTCCACTAATGGTGAGCTGGCTGTTTAACCCAGTGCTAATTATTCTTCGGTTAAAGAGCTCTCCCTTTTTTTGTTTTTAACGTTCTCCTTAGATCCTACCTGAGGTGGCATCCTGTCGTCTTTTAGTCTTCCCTGGTCCAGGCTATGTATTTCTGTTCTTTGATTTATTCTTTCACTGGTATCATTTTTTAAACCCCTCTACATCCAAATACTATTCTCCAGAAAACTTTATCAATGATGATTTTAAAGTTTATTCTTCACAATTGGTTGTAGTATTCCAGATTTTGAGGAAACAATGACTAGGGCTTTTAATTGTCCATCTTAACATTAGCCAGATAAGCAGAGATTGATAAGCTTCTTCTGTGAATCTAGTCAGTGTCTGAATTTTTGTCAGGTCAGCTTTATTCTTGACGTGGAAAAGACTGACAGTGGGGGAGGGGCAACAAAGAAAAACGATTGATCGTCACACAGATTGTTGTTTGGTTGCTGGTACTGCCAGTTTAAGTCTCGAAAGGAAACAGTATCATTACGTAGTGTGGCCGTATTAGAATAAACTCTTTGTGATGTACACAGCCATTATAGAGTGGATTGGAGAGGGATCTTAGCAAAACAGATTCCAGATGTCGCAATTTATGAAAGTTTCAGAAACTTAAATCTTTAAAATTAATAGAGTCGATGAGATCTGGATGTCATGTTTGATTTTGGTAGTTGATAGCAGTAATTGATTTGTAACTCATCGTTCTGGTATAGCTTGTTTTACACATAACACAGTACTGTGTGGCTTATTTTTGGACTCAAAATTTATTTTTGTCATGGTCAGAAGTTTTAACAAAAATTTCCAAATTTATATAAAATCATCACTAAGTTTCTTCTTCTACTGTGGCAGTCTGAGATTAGGACTATAATTCAGTTTAATTTTATGGTGTACTTTTTTATTAAAAAGAGAAGTGGGCATAAGCCCCTAACCCAGGCCAGTAAAAAGAAGGAGGTGAGTGGCTTATTCATAGAAACAGTTCTATCCAAAATTTATAATCAAATCATTTGCCGTTTCCCGAGCCACCCTCTTTCTAAAAACCATATCTGTGTATGTTGCTTCACCTGGGCTGTTAACATCTTAGTGACTAGACCGCATTTGGGGAACAGTAATTGTATGCAAGATTCATCAGTGGACACTGAGAAAAGCTACAGTGGGAAAACTAGTAATGTTACAGTGGAAAGGTGGATACAACTATAACATGATCAGAGTTACCATCATCAGTAGTGAGATCTGGATATCATCATGTACCTTCTGGTATTTTTTAAAAATTGAAATGTTGATTTATAATATTTCAGGTGTACAGCCAAGTGATTCTTTTCCATTATAGGCTATTAACAAGATACTGAATATAGTTCCCTGTACTGTACAGTAGGACCTTGTTGTTTATTTTGTATACAGTAGTGTATATTTGTTGGAGACGGGAGTGGCAACCCACTGCAGTATTCTTGCCTGGAGAATGCCATGGACAGAGTCGTCTGGTGGGCCATAGTCCATAGGGTTGCATAGAGTCGGACACAACTGAAGCGATTTAGCAGTGTTTATTTGTTAATCCCAGATTTCCTATTTGTATACCCCTCTTCACTTTTGGTAACCAGTTTGTTATCTGTGCCTGTGAGTCTATTTCTGTTTTGTAAATACATTCATTTGTGTCATTTTTAAACATTCCACATACTAGTGATACCATGTGATATTTGTCTTTCTCTTTCTGACTTGGTTCACTTAGTGTGAGAGTCTCCAAGCCCATCCATGTTGCTGCACATGGCATTATTTAGTTTTTTTTTTTGATGGCTGAGTAATATGCCATTGTATATATGTACCACATCTTCTTTATCCATTCATCTGTTGATGGACATTTAGGTTGCTTCCATATGTTGGCTGTTGGAAATAGTGCTGCTGGGAACACTGAGGTGCATGTATCTTTTCAAATTAGAGTTTTTGTCTTGTCTGGTTCTATGACCAGGAGTGGGATTGCTGGATCATATTTTAGTTTTTTAAGGAACCTCCATACTGTCTTCCATAGTGATGGCCTTCTGTTATTGATGTACTTAGAAGGGCTTCTGTGGTGCCTGCCACAATGCCTAACCTGAATTTAGCCTGGAGGAAGCATTAGACAGACCTGTAGTGAGCACATTCTACAGAATAACTGCCTAATACCCTTCAGGTGTCAGGGTTATGAGAGACACACCACCCCCAGTTAGAGGAGGCATGGCAACTCCATGAATGTGTGATCCCGAACCAGAAAAAGGACATCAGTGAGGGCAGTTGAGAAGAAATTTATATAAGGCTTGCTCTAGATTATTTCATAAATCTTGTGTTGATGGTTAATTACCTGCTTTTGATCACTGTAACTGCAGTTTTAATAAGATGTTATCATTTGGGTTATAGGGTGAAGAGTACACAGGAGTTCTTTGTACTATTTATGGAACTTTTTGTAAGTGTGAAAGTTCAAAATGAGTTTAACAGCAACAGAAACTCAGAAATTCAGACTCTCATCCTTCTACTTTACTCGATCTCTTCTGGTCAAGGGACTGGTTTTCTTTGCTTCCTCTAAATCTCCACTGTGATCTGGATAGCTGAGGTTTCCAAATAAGGGATTTTAAAGTAGTAAGGCATTGCCTTATTGGATTGCAGCTACAAGTTGAAAGGTTTTGTTTAATTCATTAATTTACTTATTTATTTTTGTACAGAGCTGTAATTACATCTTTGGGTTTCCAGTGACTCCAGGTTATTTGAGCATTGCTCTTGTAGCCACCAGGAGCCATAGCTGGAAACTTAGCTCTGTAATTAATTTACTGGTTTGTTTCTGTTTTTATTATCATGTCCTGGATTCAGGTTAGTCCCACAGATTCTTCTGCTGTGTGTCATGTATTGTTGAATTTCGTATTTGTCAATTGTCTTTTAGGAAGAGCTGGTATTTGTATAAAAATATTTTACCTAAAATGGAAATATCACACTGAACATCTTATTTTTCCTCCTAGCAAAGATTGTCTGGAGCTTTTATAAATATAATGAATAAGTAAACTTACACTGGCATAAGCACCGCATGGTGGCCTTTTATTGGGTCATAATTAGAATGGAGGAAGTTAATACACTGGGAAATGTTTCTGTTACTGGGAGCAGTTGTTAATGTATGACTCACAGACTCTTAAGTCTCGGAGAAACTTGATGAGGCTGTTTTGACCCGTGTGTCAGAAGAAGAAAACATGGACTTGGAATCGGAAGACCTACTTTTGAATCCCAGATCTATCACTGATTACTATTGTGACTTGGACAGGTCATTTAACTCTTCTGAGCCTCCAGTTTCTCATCTGTAAAACTGGAATGATAATAGCACCTTTCAAAGTTACTGTGAAGATTCAGTGAAGTAGCTTGCAGCATATTGGGTTGGCCCAAAGAACCTTTGGGTTCCCAAAGGAACTTTTGAGCCAACCCGATACCTGACCTCACATAGGCATCTCATATATGCTGGTTCTGTTCTTACGTCCAACTGGGTTTATAACTGGGCCTTCTGAAATTGATGAGATTCTGCTTTGCTTATAAAGACCTACAAAAATGTGGTGGCATATGCCAGTCGCCTCTGCTGGTGTTTCCCAAGTCTTTTTGTTGGGGCGTTTCCCCATATCTCTCATCCCAGAAAAATTATTTTCTATTATACGTGCTAGTCACACAATAGTCATAACAGTATTGGCTGTTACTCTAAAATCTGTTAGACAAGGGTCACTCATTTGCTGCTTTCCTTGGCGTTTTAGTGTTCAGACCTGAAATCTTTCCATACAAATGAATATTAAATTTAAAAGAAAATCTTATGCGAAAAGGCACAAGATATCCAAACAATTGAAGGGAAGCATTTCCATGCACCATTTTCTTTGAAGTTGCAGGTCTGACTTGCCTTTTTGATCCTCTGAAAGACCAGTTATTCCTGTGGTTGTGGAGTGAACATCATTGATTTTATGGATTAACATGGAAGTGTCTAGGGCTGAAGGGGCATGTCTGTAACTTACCCTCAGGGGTGTGTGTGTGTGTCTGTGTCTGAACAGGAGGGGAGAGAAGGAGGGGGACGATGACATGGCAGTTGTGACTGTGTTAACAGTTGGTGAGCTCAGGTGCGTGGAGCTCTTTGTGCCTTTCTTACGGCTTTCCTCTAAGTTTGTTGTTGTCGTTTAGTCTCTAAGTTGTGTCCAGCTTTTCTGTGATCCCATGAACTGCAGCCCACCAGGCTCCTCTGTCCATGGAATTCTCCAGGCAAGAATACTGGAGTGGGTTGCCATTTCCTCCTCCAGAGGACATTCCAACCCAGTGATGGAACCTGAGTCTCCTGCATCTTCCACGGTGGCAGCTGGGTTCTTTACCACTGAGCCACCAGGGAAGCCCTTCTCTGAGTTTAACTGTCTCAGAATTACACTGGATTAAGTTATATTCTTATACTCTGAGGCCATGTAAGCCAGTGGCCTTTTCAGAGGAAGGGAGTTTGGAGGCACCTGAGTCAGCATAGAGGAATAAGTAATAAGTGAGTAATTCAGTTAGTAGTCACTCACTAGCAAAAAAATTAGTTGTTCCTTTAACCTTTTTTTCCTTAGAACAGAACTTTTTTTGTAGAAGGTCCTCTATAGAGAGAGAAAGCTGCTGCTTTATCAGAGCAAAGGAAACTACTTGGAAGTGAAATCAGATGCTAAGAAGAATATTTTTATATTACAAATCATAGGCAAGGATAAGCAAAATGTAGAAGGCAGAAATATTAGGACTTTAAAAATTATCTAGTGCTCAGACAATCTTTCTTCTACCTGAAAGATATAAGTTAGTTCTTTATAATTAGCATTCTATCTTACTAGTTAGTAGACATTAATTATCCTTTCTTTCAAGTTGCTGTTTGATTTCAAAGTTAATATTTTGTGTTCTTAATAAATATCATGTAAATACTTATTATCATTTTACCCTTCAAAAGGCACCTTCTAACCAAAAAATATTTTTAAACTCTTTTCTTTCATGTCAATGATGACACCTCTTTTGGGAACTCAGAAGCCAACCAAAGGTAAGAGATTTGGTTTATTATGCTTGTTCAAGTTGTATGTGTGTATTTTTTTGTACTGGTATTTTCTTCTGAAAAATAAAAATACTCTCACTTTTAAAATAAAAAAAAATAATGCAAGCCATCAGCCTATTCATAAATCCAAAGCCATTTATTGGCGTAAGAAGCACTGGAGGTTTATGGAAAAGCTGTTTTTGTACTTTGACCAACTCTGGCCAGTCTCCTGGCAACTACAACACAGATTCCTTTTGCACCCTGATGGTCACCACAGATTGGCTGGGAACTTCTCGTTCCAAGCTGCGGTCAGAACCAGTACTAGCAGACTCACCCATGGTGCTCCTGGGACAGCCGGGGACACGGTCTCAGGCCAACAGAAACCTGCCCTGGCCCACAGCTTCCTCAGGGAAATGTGCTTTCATCCTAACTTTGAGCCCAGATTCTCATGAAACTTTGGTTCCTGTGTCTCTTAGGAATACAGTTGTACCAGAGTAGGGACAAGGACTGTGTTTTGTATTGATCATTCTTGGGAACTTTCCAGGAAATTTATATTTTTATCTACCTAATTGGAGTTTTGTTTTAGAATCTGTGGTGAAACAGTAATTTCCTTCAATATTACTTTTGCTGAAGTATGTATAGACTTGGCTATTGGGACTCTGAATGAGTAAACAAAAAAGTTGAATATGGCACTGACTTCTTTACACATAATAGAACTAATTTGATCAGTTTTATCTTTTGTGTGAAAAGATGGCTGGATTATCTTTGTTTTCTTATTTTCTGATGGAGCAGAGGCTGGCTATTGCAGTAATGATGTGAAGAAACATTACGTGACTGTTTTAAAAATATTCATGTTTTATTTAATTCAACTCTGTCTTACCATTTAGAGAAAATCTGTTAATGTCAAAGATGTGGAAGGGCCAACACTACATTCTTAACAGTGGTTCCCTCTAAGGAGAAATATGCTTGGTGAATGGGAGTCCTTTATTCTTTATGCTTCTGTGTTATTTGCCTTGCTATAATCAATGTGTGTTTCTTCTCTGTTACTTGAAAAGAAATTTTTTTAAAAAATAAGGACAAATATTTACTTAGGGGAAAAAAGAGGGGCCTGTTTGCTTTAGGAAATTCATGGCTGGAAGATACCTGTAATAATTTACAAAACAGCTGAAATTTAAAGAGGACCATTCAGTGTTGTTAGTAAACAAGACCTTAGCATCCCCAGTTCCCACCTTTGTGCCAGGCTCTGGTGCCTTCCTGTTACTGAGGAGGAGAGCTCAGCCACTCTGCTGAAGGGCCTGGCGGGGAGAAGCGTGCGTCCTAAGTCGCTCGGTTGTGTCCGACTCTTTGTGACCTTATGGACTGTAGCCCTCCACGCTCCTCTCTCCATGGAATTCTCCAGACAAGAATGCTGGAGTGGGTTGTCATGCTCTCCTCCAGGGGATCTTCCCAACCCAGGGATCGAACCCGTGCTTCTGAAGTCTCCTGCAGGGGGGTTCTTGACCACTAGCGCCACCTGGGAAGCCCAGGTGGGGAGCAGACATGGGCTCCAAGGCTGAGTTCAGCTGCCAGCTCCCCCACACCTGTTAGCCACCAGGTCCTTGACTTCTTTGTATCCTAGGGCCTCCCATGTAGTATCAGCTGTTGCTGTTAGTTCTCTACTCGAATTTATTTTATTTTATTTTTTTCATTTATTTTTATTAGTTGGAGGCTAATTACTTCACAACATTGCAGTGGGTTTTGTCATACATTGACATGAATCAGCCATGGAGTTACATGTATTCCCCATCCCGATCCCCCCTCCCACCTCCCTCTCCACCCGATTCCTCTGGGTCTTCCCAGTGCACCAGGCCCTGAGCACTTGTCTCATGCATCCCACCTGGGCTGGTGATCTGTTTCACTATAGGTAATATACATGCTGTTCTCTCGAAACATCCCACCCTCGCCTTCTCCCACAGAGTCCAAAAGTCTGTTCTGTACATCTGGGTCTCTTTTTCTGTTTTGCATATAGGGTTATCATTTCTACTTGAATTAAGAATAAGACTTGTTAAAGAAATCCCTAAATTTAAAAAAAGAAAAGAAAAACCTGTAGTAATAGGGAGAAGAGAGCAACGTAGAGCCTGATCTCTGAGAAGTGCACTCAGATGGATGGTTAAGTGTGAGCTAAGCTTATGAGCAAGCAAAGACTTGGGATGGTCTCTACTTAACCTTGGTAAGAGCAGAATAAAAAAAGTGATAAGACATGAGAGCTGAAAGCTGGAGCAGAAGAAACTTAATCTGAGCTTTACACTATATTTAATCTCACCCTGCTGACAGAGGTTCTTTGAAACGCAACTCCCACCGGAAGTTTTGATCCACGGTCCTTTGGGACCATCTTCCTTCTTCTTTCTTTCCCCTCACTGTTGTTGTTCAGTTGCTAAATCGTCTCTGACTCTGTGACCCCATGGACTGCAGCATGCCAGGCTTCTCTGTCCTCCACTGTCTCCCAGGGTTTGCTCAGACTTGTTTCGATTGAATCGGTGATGGCATCCAACCATCTCACTTCTCCTGCCCTCAGTCTTTCCCAGCATCAAGGTCTTTTCCAGTGAGTCAGCTCATCTCATCAGGTGGCCAAAGTATTGGAGCTTCAGCTTCAGCATCAGTCCTTCCAGTGAATAGTCAGGGTTGATTTCCTTTAGGATTGACAAGTTTATCTCCTTGCAGTCCAAGGGACTCTCAAGAATCTTTTCCAGCACCACAGTTTGAAAGTATCAGTTCTTCGGTGCTCTAACTTCTTTATGGTCCAACTCTCACATCCATACATGACCACTGGAAAAACCATTGCTTTGACTATACGGACCTTTGTTGGCAAAGTGATGTCTCTGTGTTTTAATATGCTGGGTTTGTCATAGCTTTTCTTCCAAGGAGGAAGCATCTTTTGATTTTATGGCTGCAGTCACCACCTGCAGTGATTTTGGAGCCCAAGAAAATAGAAACTGTCACTGTTTCCACTTTTTCCCCATCTATTTGCCATGAGGTCATGGGATCGGATGCCATGATCTTAGTTTTTTTATATGTTGAGTTTTTAAGCCAGCTTTTTCACTCTCCTCTTTCACCCTTATCAAGAAACTCTTTAGTTCCTCTTCATTTTCTGTCAGTGGGGTGGTATCATCTATATCTGAGCTTGTTGATATTTCTCCTGGCAATCTTGATTCCAGCTTGTGCTTCATCCAGCCTGGCATTTCACATGATGTACTCTACATATAAGTTAAATTAGCAGGGTGACAATATACAGCCTTGATGTACTCCTCTCCCTGTTGGGGAATTGCTAACATAGGGAGCCTCAACTGCTGATAGACACATGGTTAGCTCTGGGGAAGTGTTGAGGATTAGTAATGTATGACACAGTGCTGAGGCTGGGTGGTAGTTGCTGGGCTCCAGGCCTCCCACCTCTTTGGGGGTGTTGTCAGATACTGAACTTCCGTAACCCTTTTTATCCTTGCTTCGGCATCACTGTCCCACCCCAGGGAACAAATGTCTGGTGTCACTGTTTTGCACAGATGTGGGTGTTCTGATCCTTCCTTGCACTAAAGGTGTTTCTAGCCAGTCATACAGTTGGTTGCCCCCGGGGCCCCGACCACTCATGCCCCTGGCATCCTCCCGGGGCTGCTCTCAGCTTTGCAGCCATCTCCTCCTGCAGCTGTTTGCCCTGTGCTCTTCCATGGTCCTCCCACTCTACCCACCATCCGTCTCATTGCAGCTGTTTCTCAGGGTTTCTCAATTCCTGGTCCACGTATCGACGAGCAATCTAACTTTCAAAAACTTGCTCTCCTTGCCTCCTTTCTTTCCCTTTTTGGCTCTTTCCCTCACTCCCTCCATCATTTTGAATTAATTTCAGGTGGAGGTGGATATAGGCATGCATACTTCATTTACCAACCTAATCTAATTTTCTTATTTAAAAAACTTAACTCTTAGATTTAGGGTCCAGACAGCCTTGTGAGTTTACACAGAAACATTCTTCTGCCAACTCCAAACTCAGAGCAGGGACAGATAACATATTTAAAAATATTAAAAATCATTTCCTTGTATTCAAAAACAACATATGTCACTTCGAGGGCTTGCAGAAGCCTGGGGCTGAATTAGTGTGTTTACTGGGCCTTGAGATCAGACCCAGGTCCTCAGAGGTGCAGCCCTTGCAGACTAGAGGGGACCCTGATGTGGTTAAGGACCTGAGAAATTCATCCATGTGAAAAACTGATTTGGGTGAGGCTCCATCATGAAAGAAGGCTTAAAAAAGGCTTTTTGGCCACCAACACTGAGCTAATTGGGCTTCCCTGGTGGTGCAGATGGTAAAGAATCTGTCTGCAATGCAAGAGACCCGGGGTTTGATCTCTGAGTTGGGAAGATCTGGGGAAGGGAATGGCAACCCACTGCAGTATTCCTCCCTGGAGAATTCCATGGACAGAGGAGCCTGGCGGGCTACAGTCCATGGGTCACAGAGTCGGACACGACCGAGCATGTACACATATGCATACTGAGCTAATTTCTGTATGAATAGGAGGGAGCAGAGACACTGGGCTTTGGAAAGACCCAGACCTGGGCTTCAGCAGCTAGGAGTGGCAGTGTAAAGGTGGCCAAAGGAAGAGGAACGAGGCAGGCAATCACGTAAACCATAAAACAAGCTCCCAATTCAGATGTGCTTGCAAACTGACCTATAAAGCCAAGAGGAAAACTGTCATCAGGAAGTGAGGCAGCACACTCAACGTGGGAGGGTTTGAAGGGCAAACTGAAATGAATTGAAAAGCAATTATCCTTAAAACTTTTTAAAAGACTAAATTATTGAACATGAAATCCAAAAAATTAAAACTATAGTCAGTGAAAAAGACTTAAAAGATTGCTTAAAAAAGAGCATATTTTAGAAAGTAATAAGCATAAAAGGTCAAGGCAAATCATTTGTGGTATCTCACAAAGTAGCATTATGTATTACCAGTATTTCCATTGTATAGTCTTCCTACTTTTGGTGTGTGCGATTTTTGTACAAAGATGGGATCATGGTCCAGACTTTTTCATGTGCTGTGCTTAGTCGCTCAGTCATGCCTGACTCTTGGCGACCCCATGGACTGTAACCCTCCAGGCGCCTCTGTCCGTGGGGATTCTCCAGGCAGGAATACTGGAGTGGGTTACCATGCCCTCCTCCAGGGGGACTTCCCAGCTCAGGGATCAAACCCAGGTCTCCTGCATTGCAGGTGGATTCTTTACTGTCTGAGCCCCCAGGGAAGCCCTTCTTCTATGTTCTTAAAGCTACGTAGTATATTGACTATGGGTCTGTTATAGTTTATTTAAAGAATCTGCATTTTCAGTATGCTGTGGTAATCACCTTTACATTTTTTAAAAAAAATTTGTTTTCTCTGAAGAATAGTAAGACTGTAGAGAATACATAAATACATAAGAAAGCAAAGATATCAGTAATCTTAACACACAGTAATGAGCTTTATATATGTAACTCCGTGTGTTTAATAGTCATCATATTATATGTATTGCTTTGTAACCCCCTCCCTTTTCACATCACATTTTAAAGAGTTTTCCATGTGAATTCAAGATCTATATTATGTGCAGGACGCTTTGTCTTTGTAAGACTGTCCTGTAAATGACTGACCTCCATTGTAAGACAGCGAGTTGTTTTTGTTTCAGTGTTATGAACCATGTTAGCAGAGTTATGCCATTGTTATAACATCATGAGTATGTTATAGTTTTCTTAAAAAATATTTACTTTCAGTTGATTGGTTTACAGTATGGGTTTGCTTTCTGTCATATGTCAACATGAAGTGACCACAGGTGCACATGTGCCCGCCCCCCCCCCCCCCCGCCGAGTCCCCCTCCAGCCTCCTGCCCAGCCCCGCCCTCTAGGTTGTTACGGGGCCCACTGTGAGTTCCCTGAGTCGTGTGGCACATTCCCATTGGCTACGATTTATTTTTAACACATACTTCATTATTTCTATTTTTCAACAGGTGTTTGCATATGATCACTGTTTCTGGTCTATGGATGAATCTGTCAGAGAAAAGTATGCAGGTAAGAGTCCAGCATCCTGTTAACTCCTGATAACATAGACAGGTGTTTTAATATGTTTTCTATAAAGTTTCATAGTGGTGTAATTCTAGAAACTATACAGCGACCTTCCTCCAGTCTTTGCTGTTAAGAGTGTTTACCTCAATTGGAAAATGGGAGATGAACAGTGCAGTGTTGGTGGTGTAAGATGGTGAAGTTAGATGAACAGGGCTCACAGTTGAGGTTATCCTAAATGAATGCCGGGCCTTATGTGGGACCATAGCATGCAGTAGCCACGTTGCTTCCCTTAGATGTTGGTGATGTGGTCAAGACAGGCAGCTTGGTGAAATGAGAGAACTCTAGCCAAGAAGGAAAGGAAACCCTGAGTTTAATACCAAGCTCCAGTCCTGACCATCTCTTTGAATAAATCGCTTAGGCTTTCAGTGTTCCTATTTCCTCTTTAGTGGAGAGGAATATGCCATATTCCCTCTAAATTTGTTCTGGGATTCTGTTCTTTTATTCTCCTCAGTGATGACTGTCTCAGGCCCCATTTCACTACAGGTTTAAAACTATAGCGACTGCCAAATTTAGTTAAAAAAAAAAAATCTAAAAAAGACTACAGTGGCAGTCTTATATTTTTTTTATTCCTAATTGCTTGTGACGACTGTTTCCTAAGAAATCTTTTAAATATTGAGTGTCTTATTGACCTTTGTCATGAGAAACAGTTCATTCTACAGCTGTTTGAAGAAGTTGAGGTTAATTTGGGCTGGCTGGGCCCAGTGACGACTTTAAGGATTGCTTCAGGGAATTCCCTGGTACTCCAGTGGTCACGATTCCATGCTTTCACTGTTGAAGGCCCTGGTTTGATTGCGGATCACTATGATTCCACAAGCCATGCGGCATGGCCCGGGGGAAAAAAAAGGATTGCTTCCGTGTCAGAATTGTGGTGATGCACTAACCTGGTAAATTAGTTAGGAAATGAGGCACAATGGGATGCTATTTATAGCATACAAAATATAACAAACATAACAGCATCCAATTCTTCCATATTATTTTCAAGACTCAAAGAAGTTAAACAGTTTGTCCAGGTCACTTGATTATTGACACATTAAATTTAGCCTGTGAAGGCAATCTGACCCTACTCTTTATGTTCATGATTGAAAGCTAGAAGAAATGGCCCAGACCTTCCTCCCTCTCCCAGCTGATCTGTAATTGAACATTTTCATTGAGGGAAAAGGAGAGGGAATTTGATACATACCATTGTGTTGAACTTCACAATGCACTCAGTAGAAGCATTGGCTGAGTGGTCCATAGTTGAATTCAGGTCCAGCCAGGTCCCAAGCATATATATCAGATTCTTTATAAAATAGAGGTTCATTGGTCTATTTTTTTGGCCAGTGTTTTATTCAAGTTCATATCATCAGGAACTTTTCACTCATTTTCTGTCATATGCTAACTAGAAATGACCTGCTTTCAAAGAAGCATTCATCAAGCTTAAAAATCTTGTTTGGTAGATAAACAAACTGAAAAAAAAAAAAGACGCATTTTTGAGGGTTTTGTTTGTTTTTAATTGTTCATATGTGGTTTTGGCTTAAAATATCCGTTTTCTCTGTGTTTTTCTCTTTCAGGTCAAGATGATGTTTTCAAGTGCCTTGGTGAGAATATCCTGCAGAATGCTTTTGATGGCTACAATGCATGTATCTTTGCCTATGGACAGACTGGTAATTGTTAAATAATCTATGTTTTTTTTAAAGCTTTAACAATTCTAACAAAGAAAATACCAAAAAGAATACATATTGCTAGCATCTTAGCAGTTATGATTGATAAAGGAGTGCTTTGACTTCTGTACCTTTGTGGTCAACACGAAAGGAAGGGGACAGTTAGGGAGGTTGGGATGGACATGTACACACTGCTATATTTAAAATGAATAACCGACAAGGACCTCCTGTATGGCACAGGAACTCTGCTCAATGATACGTGGCAGCCTCGATGGGAGAGGAGTTTGGGGAAGGATGGATACATGTGTATGTATGACTGAGTCCCTTTGCTGTTCCCCTGAAACCATCAGCATTGTTAACAGGCCATATACCTCAATACAAAAAAACAAAAAAAAAAATTTTTTTTTTTTTAATTAAAATAACAAAAGTGAAGGAGTCATTTTTATCTGGAGAAGGAAATGGCAACCCACTCCAGTATTCTTGCCTGGAGAATCCCTTGGACAGAGGAGCCTGGTGGGCTGCAATTCATGGTGTTGCAGAGTTGGACATGACTGTGCAACTGATGCACACACACATTTTTATCAGGATTTATCGTATAGCTTGTTCTTAAAGAGAAAAATGCCTGTGATATATTCAAGACTTAAAATTCTTTTCAGGACTCTGAGTGATTTAATTTTTTCCTTTCTGTTTTCTCATGTCTTGTAAATGTTCTCTAATGAACATGTATTTTTGGTGCAACGGAGAAAATAAATTTGTACTAGAAGAAAAATGACTCTGATTTCTATGCCGTTGCCAGAGGATAGTGGTAGAGAGTTAATTTGCTCTGGGGCCTGCAGAGATGGCATATATGTTTTGTGTGCTATGATTAGTGGTTGGGAGCAAGCACATAGCTTTCATCATATGGATCTTTCCAGTTCAATTTTAGAGAACTATTCAGACCTCACAATTTTTCAGTCATTTTAGGTAATTTTTTTTTTTAAGTATAAGGGTGGTTAAAGAAGGTTTCTGTTTTTCTTCCTAAAGAATGTGTACCAGTGACTTTTACATGTACAAATAGGAAACCTAGTCTATTTATGAGTGTCATCATGGTATTTGGGTATATTCCTTATTTTGGACATTTTCCTAAGTGCTAGGGTTTTACTGTGAGCAATGGAAAGAGGGCTGTGTATTTAAACTTCTCAAGGAGACAGTAATAACTATGATTTCCACTTTTTTAGGATCTGGAAAATCTTACACCATGATGGGCACAGCTGACCAACCTGGATTAATCCCAAGACTCTGCAGTGGGCTCTTTGAGCGAACCCAGAAAGAGGAAAATGAAGAGCAGAGTTTTAAAGTAGAAGTGTCCTACATGGAAATTTATAATGAAAAAGTTAGAGACCTTCTTGATCCCAAAGGGTAAATGACTTTGAGGTTTGAATGTTATGATATTAGAGACTAAAACAGACTTTGTGAATTGGCTTAAGTGAAATGTTTTATATTGAACTTTAGTAGAGTTATTTATCTAGTTCCTGTCTTTGGGATTTGTTTTTAATTTTATTAAGTGGCTTCCTGCAGCCAGTTCTGGGCTTTTGAACTTGGGCTGAGTTGGACTGGGAAGCATGGTTGAGTGGCATGTGTTTGGACTGTATACCGCCTCTCTCAGATATATTCAAAGCCACAAAGAAAAAATATGTAATGATAGTTAACTTACTGCATATCAGGATAACTGGTATCCTTAATCAAGTAGGGTGTTTCTTTGCTTTAAAACAAGAAGTTTTGGATGGAATTCATCTATTTGTTTGCAGGCTGTGGAGTGAGGGAGAGGCATAATCAGAAATAGTGAAACCTGGACTTTCAGAGGGTTCATTTTAATTTTGCTCAGAAGGAGAAAAGACTGTCCCATTTCATGGCCTAGACTTTGATTTTTTACTCATGTGTTTAAATTGATTTTATTTAATACAACAGCGCTAACCTCATAGCCCTAACATTGTGATTTGTACTAAGGACTTCTGACCCTCATCATTTTTGTGGCATAGACTTTGAAAGAAGTAGCTTCAAAGTGTTAGAAAGCCTTCAAAAATGATGGCGTCACTCTTCAGTCATAACTGGAGCTAATGAGGAAGATAAGGGGGTATCTGAGGAAATCTGCTCATCGCACAGAGTTCTCAGAGTTCAGATTTTCAGGAAGTGCAACAATGGAGAGAAAGAAACAGATACTAACCGCAGCTTGTGGCTTACTACTGTAAGAACAGTTTTGGGGAGGTCAGAGAGCCACGTGAGCTGAGGCCTACAGAAAGTGTGGAGGATGCCTAGGGCACATCTAGTTATGTCTGGGTGAAAAAGGTGATCAAGGAAAGTTGGTCTTAGAAGCAGTGAAGTCAGTGACCCTCCATCAGGAGAAAACCAAACTGATCAACTCCTCACTGGCCTCTTGATTTCTTTAACAATGATAACCATCTGCAGGCCTTTCTGAATGAGACTGAATTGGTACTTAGAGTTTCTTCTTTTTTTTGGCTCCACCACGTGGCTTGTGGGATCTCAGTTCCTCAGCCAGATATATAATAGAACCTTGGCCTCTGCACTGCCACGGAATCCTTGGCACTTGGTGTTTCTATTCAAAACCTCACATAACATTTATCGAGCAACCCCTGTGTGCCAGGCACCATGCAGTCGTAGATGGAGAGCTCACAGTGGACAGGATGTGAGCTTTTCTTTTTCTTCAGACTTTAGGCTTTTTGTTTTGTATTGGGGTGTAGCTGATGAACAACGCTGTGGTAGTTTCAGGTGAATTGTGAAGGGACTCAGCCATACACGTACACGTATCCATTCTACCCCAAACCCCGCTCCCATCAGGCTGTCACATAACATTGAGCAGAGTTCTGTGTTCTACACAGTAGGTCCTTGTTGGTTATCCATTTTGAATGTAGCAGTGTGTACATGATCTTCCCAAACGCCCTAGTGATCCCTTCCTCCCAGCAACCGTAAGTTCGTTTTCTAAGTCTGTGAGTCTCTATTTTGTAAGTTCATTTGTAAAATTTCTTTTTAGATTCCACATGTAAGGGATGTCATATAATATTTCTCCTTCTCTGTCTGACTTATTTCATTCAGTATGACACTCTTAAGTTTGTGCAGATGGCATTATTTCATTCTTTTTAATGGCTGAGTAATATTCCATTGTATATATGCACCACATCTTTATCCAGTCAGATTGGGAGTTTTGGAAACAAATAGTTATGAAATCAATGCAGTAATGCTTTTACATTGTAAAGGAGGCTTACACAAAATAGGTGAGAGCAAAGAGGGAGTGACTGTCTTTGCTCAGGGGAGAAGGGACGATTTCCCTGAGTGCTTGATGAATTTTGTGCTGAGTAGGAGTTTGTTACTGAGAAGCTGGGTGAGAACAATTCAGGCATAGAGGACAGCTGTGCCTGAGTGTGGAGATGTGGAGAAGTCGGGATTTGAAAAGGGACCCAGCTGTCCAGTGGCCTGGAGAACAGATGTACAGATGTCAAAACAGGAAACCAGAGTCCAGAGAGGGGAAGACCATGGCCTGGGTACCCACATTTGCTGAATATTGTGCCCCATACTTGTCCTGTTCTGCCCTCAGTACTTTTTCTTGCACCTTCATCTCTGAAGAGCGTCACTTCCCTTGAGACCCTATACCTCTCTTTCCAGAAATTCTTAGCTGACTTCATTCTCATGTTCATACTCCACAGTGCTTGTGTGAATAGCTTGAGCTTTGCGTGCGTGCGTGCTTGGTTGCATCTGCCTCTTCTGCAGTCCCGTGGACTGTAGCCTACCATGCCCCTCTTCCATGGCATTTCCCAGGCGAGAATACTGGAGTGGGCTGCCATTTTCCTATGCTAGGGAATCTTCCCAGCCCAGGGATCGAACTCTAGTCTCCTGCATTGGCAGGTGGGTTCTTTACCACTGAGCCACCTGGGAAGCCCTAACTTGAGCTTCACTATCTACGATTTGCTAAGTCTTTAATAATATCTTATATGTCTGTCTTGTGTATAGTTTAGTAGTTAACTACATGTGCTTTGGAATCACCTGGCTCTGGATCCCGGTCTTCTACTTGTTACCTACTGAGCAAGTTCCTTATGCTTTCTAGACCTCATTTGTCCAGAAGGGGTAATAACATTACGTAATATCTCAGAGGCCTGTCATGGAAGATAGACTGAGATCTTAGAATATTTACTGGCACAAAGTAAGTGCTCAGTAAGTGTTAGCTGTGGTTGTTTCCTTCATGAAAGTTTCTTGAGAATTTCTGTAGTGTTTCTGAAGAGCCAAAATGAGTGAATTAAAAGCTCTATGATTCCTTTTCAATGAAGGATTGTTTGAGAGAACCTCGTTACTTTATTCAAGTACTGATTTTATTAATTCACCATGTACTATGTATAGTAATGTAGTTATATTTTACTCAAGAGATAATGGAGTATGCACTATCTTTAAGAAATAGGGGAAAATGAAAAAAGTTGTAATAGAATATGTATCCAGAGATCAGAACTAAGTTGAATACCCCTTATGCACTTTTATATACAGTTTTATAGTAGTAAGTTTTGGTGATTGATCCTAGGATACTGTAGATTCTAAATCATTAGAAACTAATGAGTTACATAGAACAAGACTCATTTCTAATCTTACCATCAGTATTCTTTTTAAAAATTGCAGTGTTTAGGGAATTCCTTGGTGGTTAAGTAGTTAGAACTGGGCACTTTCAGTGCTGGGGCCTAGATTCAGTCCCTGGTTGGGGAGCTAAGATCCAAAGATGCATGGTACAGCCAAAAAAAAAAAAAAAAATGTAATGTTTATACTTTGTGAAGAGCTTTTTTCACATAGAGTTAGCCAGTAACAAATATCCTTATTATTTTTTGGTTGATATCATTAAGTACGCTGTAAGCTGTGGGGTTTTGTCAGGTTCCCTTTACTGGTTTTATTAGTTCCTTGTTTGTAAGAGGTTTATTTATTTATTGTTTAACTCATGAGTATTTAATTTTACTGAATCATTTTCAGTTTATTGAAATCATTTTACAGAAATGATTTTTTTTCCCCTCTTTAGTCTTATCATTGTGATAAAAGACATGAATCTTTTCTCAATGTTTAAACCACCTCGCAGCCCCAGGCAGTCCAGTTTTATGTTTTTAAATCACTGTTAGATTCAGCCTGCTGTCTTTCTCTTTGTCTCTCTGTGTTTGTCTTTATTCACGATTGAGACTGGTCTGTCACTTTCTTTCTGGCGCAGTTTACATTTATTTAGTTTTCTGCTCTCTGTGCCGCATTCTGTGATGTGACAAGCAGATTGTTTGTATTTATTCAACTCTGCATTCTTTGTGGTAGTGGACATCCCACAGTGTACCCTTTTGAATTATGTGATATTTTACCCCATTATGAAGTTTTTCTTACTAGTCAAGAATCTTAAGTTTTGTTTTAAATTCTTCTGGGATCAAGTCTGTTTGTTCTATTTATTTGGGATCTTTATTGAATTCAGTCTGTATTTTTATGGAGCCGTGGTTGAGTCTTTTTCTAAACAGGTTATTGTTTGAAAATCGTTTCTATTGTTTTTAACGAGCAGAAGCCGTCAGACGTTAAAAGTCAGAGAGCACAGTGTGTTGGGACCCTATGTGGATGGACTGTCTAAACTGGCTGTCACAAGCTACAAGGTAACAGCATCCTTTATGTCAACTGCTAAGATTCACAGTAGCAAATTTTGTTGTTGTTGAATTTGTGATTTTTTTTGCAATTAAAAAAGTTATAGCATCATTTTAATAAGTCAACTTTTTTACAAAACTCTTTATTAAAAAGCTATATATGGTTATTAAGTTGGTTCAATTTTGAAAGAAGGTATACATTTTTGCAAGGCATACCTATTCATCTATTGTGAGACATTTTTTTCCATATTTTATGAGCTCTGAAACTGATATTCCTTACAGTTGTATCTTAAAATGATAAATGGCAGAATTTTTTTCTTCCACAGTAGTACATAAAATAATGATGTTGCTTATGATTTTGGTGATTTAATGAAATTAAATATGAGTTGAGTAGTTGGAATTCAAAGCCTGTTTCTAATTTGAGAAAATCTCTCAATGGCCTTTATAGTTACTAGTTCTCTTCATTTTCAGAAATCATAGTTATGCTTTGTGTGAATCTGCTAGGCTTCCCTCTTTGGGGAAATGGGGGTGGCGTGAGCCGTGATGTAATATACATTGAATTAAGAGTCAGAGACTTGATTTGATGACAGTCCTCTCATGTGACTCCTATATGACTCTGGAACATTTATTCCATCTCACCAAGCCTCTCTGTCCTCATTTTTAGAATGGAAATTAGTTTTATTGTCTTGACTATCTTTTGAAGTAGATTCAGTAGTTCCTTTGTTCATGAATCAAATTCTGTCATTTGGTCAATGGTACTTCATTTAGTAAACATTTATTGAACATCTCTCCTGTGCCAGACATTGTGCTAAGTGCTGAAGAAATAAAAAAATGAATGAGGCCCGTTTCCTTAAGATGCTTACACATGTTTTAAAGGTATTATAAACAAACATGATTTTAAGTGCAGTGAGAGATGAATATTTCAGATTCATGGTAGTTTGAACGAGGAGTTCCTAACTTAAATGGATATGTAGGTATCTTGGGAGGGTAATATCCAGGAAGGTTTCCTGGAAGAGATCAGATGAGTTGATGCATGTGAAAAGTCTTCAAAAACTCTAGGGTATCATATAAATGTTAGGTATTATTAGGAGACTCTTGTCTCATTTGCATATATGGCCAGACTGAGTTGCAGTGGCCTCTGAGAAGTGCAGCCCCTTAGTTCCACTGCCATGTGCTCAGCTAAAGATGGGGCTCCTTTACTGGGAAGTACAGGAGGCTGGATAAAAGGAAGCCCTTAGTAGACTCTCTCACAAGTGTATCTTTCTTGTTTCTCATTAAATCCCTGAAAGGTAGATGTAATAGCTCTATTGTTGCTTGTATGATTGCTAAGGCACTCAGTCGTGTCGGACTCTTTGTGACCCTATGGACTGTAGCCCGCCAGACTCTGTCCATGGGATCCTCCAGGCAAGAATCCTGGAGTGGGTTGCCATTCCTTCTCCAGGGGATATCCTTGACTGGGGGGTCAAACCCACACCTCTTATGTCTCCTGCATTGGCAGGCCCGTTGTTTACCACTAGTGCCACCTGGGGAGCCCCACTGTAATGAAACCAAGTTTCAGATGGCTTAAATAAATTTTTTAGAGCCTTTAACATTTTTTTAAAAATGAAGATCCCATGATCTTTCTGTCTCCATTTTAGCTATAATGGCAAAGAAGTTTAGTAAATCCATGCAGAAAATTAGTCTTGTTCTCATTTTTAAAAACAGGTCTGGTAAGATATACACTAATGTGGTGATCCAGTTCTATGCCTGCAGGGATGGGTTACAAGTTATTTTTGTTTGCTGTTTATTCATACAGTCTGATTTGATTTAATAGCTTCTATTGCTATAACTAAATAAGCTAAAGATTCTCTAATTTCCAGGTGAGATGAGGACTGGCAAGGCATGTTTGTCCATCTGTGGGACTTCAACATGCAGCTCCTACTGTTTCCTAATTCTTGGTCAGAGCTGACACTTTATTCTACACCTACAGTAAATAATGTATTTTCTTTGTGTTTTCAGAGATAGTATTGGTTCTTGTACTCTATGTGGCTTCATGTTCATTGAAAACCAGAATATAAACTCCAGTTGTGGCCGACTAAGCAGTAAAACTTGGAATGCATTTTCGTAGCATAGCAGAGTTTTCATGTTTATTAGATAATAAGATGTGTGTCTATGACTTGTTTCCATGTAGGATATCGAGTCTTTGATGTCCGAGGGTAACAAATCCCGTACAGTTGCTGCAACCAACATGAATGAGGAGAGCAGCCGATCACATGCGGTGTTCAAAATCACCCTCACACACACTTTATACGATGTGAAGTCTGGGGTAGGTATTCAGATGCATGACTTCTTTTTTTTTTCTTTCTTTCCAATTTCTAAAGTGGATCATGGTTTATCTTATTCCTTTCTCATGTTAGATGACTTAAAGTTGTAACCAGACGTGTATCAGTTAGGACTCAGGACAAGAAATAGAAGCCACTCTAGGTAAACAGAAAGGATTGAGTGGAGGGAATTGGATGATTACCACAGGTGTTGATAGACCTACTGAAGAATGGTTTCTGGACTCAGTCTCTAGGAATAATCTCCAGAACAGCACAGATCTCATCCAGTGAGGAAAGTACTATCTCTGCGGCTGCCCCCAGACCTGTGAGTTCCAGGCACATCCCAGAGCTGTGACCCATCATATACCCATATTCCTGCGTGCCAGCCCAGAATGGGCCAGGGGGATGACCTCTACTGTGTTTCTGCTTTTTAAATTTGAAGCAAGAATATCTGATTGACAGAGTCGAAATCACATCCTGAACACTGGCCGCAGGGAGTCTGATAAATGTAGGTTTTAGCTCTCTACTCTCTTCACCTGAAGGAAGTTGGAACAGAAGTTATACCAACTGATGGCCTACAGTGCCACAGCGTTTTTTGAACTTTAAACTCTGATGGCAAATTATATAAGCTAATAACACCCTAGCTGATTTAGTGAGGTTTCCTTTGAAGTATTACCTTATGCTAAAAAGCTGAGTGTTAGAAGGAGTAAGTTGCACTGGAGAACTTGCACCCTAAGATTCTAGATTCATAGAATCATTTTTTGAGCATTTGGTCTTGAAACCTTTGAAGATGAACAGAACCAGAGATAGATATGCTTCTACCACACTGAAAACTTCTGTATTGACTAATACATTTTTTTTCCCCTCTTACTTCTTATGTGAATTTTTGCATATTTTATTATTACCCTCCAGCGAATCAATTTCAAGTACCAGAAGCTAAAATGATCACCCTGGCAAAGTGCTATATTTTGGCAAGATTTTCGTTTGCTGAGAGCATAGTTTTCTTCTTTTACCGTCACAGCAAGATTAGTGTAATGACAAAAAGTTCTTTGTTTTCTATTTCCTTTTCAGCATAAAACAAAAAACATTCTGACATTTTTTTTTTCAAACCAAAAGTACTTTTGATTTGGGAAGCTGAATTCCCTTTTGTTAGTAACATGTTTGTTTATGGAAATAAATATAAATGTATATTTTAAAAGAAAGTTTTAAAAAATGATCCAGAAATGAGGTTTCTCACATTTCTTATATTGCTGCTAAAGTATAGAATATTGGTTATGTCTGTGATTTGATAATAGAATATTTTTGATAAAGGAAAATGTCAGTATGTATAAATACCTTAACCAGGAAAATATGTAAACTTAATACCTGAAATTATGGAAAAGAGAATTATTGTATGAACAATATGAAAACATTTTAGAATGCATTAGGTTTTTGAGGGATCTTTCTGTTGGATAAAGTAAAAAATTTTTTTAATATCATAAGAAATGCAAATATTTTCTCGGGATTATTGGTAAGTATATATGAAATTTTAAGCACAGTCTCATATATTAAAATTTATACTTGTAATGCTTTTATATACTTATCTGTGAAAGTTTTGTTGGGTTCCCTTCAAAATGTACCATTTTGGAGTCACTGTGTTTTTTTGGGTGTTTTTTTGGAGATAATTTTCTCTCTGGATTAGTAGTTGTGTATGATTTTGTATGTATCTACCACTGGGTTGTTTAGTTTTCTTACACTGTTTTGTAGCAGCCCAAATTAATTTTAAAATGACAAATATGCTTTAAAAAGGATTCAGACAGTAAACTCATTTGGTAGAAATGTACCACTTTCTGTGTTCTTTAACTTTTAGTATTTGTTTATTTGCTCCCTAGACTTCTGGAGAGAAAGTGGGCAAGCTGAGCTTGGTTGATTTAGCTGGCAGCGAGCGAGCAACGAAAACAGGAGCGGCAGGTGACCGGCTGAAAGAGGGCAGCAACATCAACAAGTGCGTTGTCTGGAAGCCCGCCCCATTGCTGCGGTGACTTAGCCCAAAGAGGGAACTGGTGTAGTTTTTAAAGAATAGGATTCTGGAATGAATGAGGCTATAAAGAATAAATAGAACTTTTTTCATAGTAATTTTTAAGGGCCGAGCCTATTCTCTGTTTTGTTGAGATGTCTGCTGGGGCCCAGGAGCACAGCCTCAGTCAAGTCGAAGGTTCTCCAAGGGCAGCCCTGCCGCGGTTCGGGCCGGGAACTGTCCAGGGAGCAGTCCTGGGCCTGGTAGCGTGCCCCTGACCTCTGCTCACTAGGGGGCGCCAGTTCCTGCCGTCCCCAACCCCGGGTTGTGACAACCCGGGTTATCTACAGGTATTGCCGGGTGCTCCCTGTGGAGACACAGTCACCCTCAAGGTGCGCGCCACTGGTCTAAGCTATAGAAGAGAACAGATATAATTACAGTATCAGAACCTTGGCATGGGTGTGTCTGAACAAACAGTGGCATGTGTACCGACCACATTGGACTTTTCCTTTTATGACAACTGTGGTCCTTATTTATACCAAGATTTTACTTTACAAAATAATATTTGGTGCATCAAGTCCTACATATGGTTACATATTTTCTTACCTTAAGCTAAATTAAGCTAAATTGCTAGCCCCTGTTAGTGGGCGGGAATCTTTTCCATCTTTGTGGCTCCCAGAAGGACACATAGCAAGACAGTCATCAGTAACCAACTGGAGATCATAGAACACCATCATCCAGATGCATGCTGTTATGTATTTATATATGTAGGAATGTTTTTGCCTTGTACTATGTTTTAGTTAATTGCATTGTGTTCATGGCTTCCTTTCTTAAAGATATATGGTATTTGTGTCATTATTTTGCCCTAGTGGTTTATAGCTTACATTTTCTTTATACAAAAATGAAAAAAAAAATCAAACTAAGCAATTTTATAGCTTACAGTAGTATTAGAAGGCTATCAGCTATTAGAGTTTGTGTGTTCTTAACCTGAGCAGCAAAATGCTGACAGAAGTGCTATTGTCAGGGTGGCACAAAGGCATCTTGGTGTTCAATCTTTGTGCTTAAATGTGACATTTGATATTCTCAGGTTTTTATGATGATTATGGTTTGTTGCACATGCAGGTCCCTCACAACCCTGGGTCTGGTTATCTCAGCCCTAGCAGATCAGGGTGCTGGCAAAAGCAAGAATAAATTTGTTCCATACCGTGATTCAGTTCTCACTTGGCTGCTCAAAGTAAGTCATCTTTAACCCCCTTTCTGGGATTCTCTTGGTGGTTGGTAAAAAAGGAATAATAAAGAGTAGACTCTTGATTTCTCCCAATTATAATTTCCTACATCAGTGTTCAAATTTATAATCATTAGACTCTTACATGGTGGTTATAACTTTAATGGTTTAAGCATAGGTTTCTTCCTGATTTCACCAGAACCTGGAAGCAGTGGGGGCTTGGGGCGCATGGAATCAATTGCACTGTCACCTCTAAGACTTGGGGACCAGAATAAAGAGCGAGTGCCAGTCTCACAGCCGAGTGGGTCGGGGTTTCCACTGCCTTCCGGGCTTAGCTGGACCGCTCCAGCCTTCTTACTGACTCCTTGTGTCTGATGTACTTTTTGGACCTTGTTTTCCTGTTTAACTTCCGGACTACTCATGATCATTTTGGTTTGCTTTTGGCTTCTTAAAGCTGCTGTTAAAGGGCAGAGAGTAGAGCACACAGTCATTCACTCGTTAACTGATTCAGCGTGAATGAGAGGAATGGAAATGAGGAAGAAGAAAACTGTATGAAGTGCTCTGAGGAGGATGTGAGGAAATGCTGGACACTCCTTGTCCTGTAATCCCTCAGTCTAGTAAGGGAGAGATGTGTGCACAGAACACTATACCACGAGCTGGTGATTTCATGGGAGAGATGGAAATGACATGTAATAGGAGTTTGAAGGGAGAGACTGTTTCCAGGTTTCTTCTAGTCTTCAAGGTTCCCTTTTGTCTTGATCAAGTCGCCATGATGGCTTGGGTATTGGGCTGGAA
Organism: Odocoileus virginianus; assembly: GCF_023699985.2. NCBI lineage: Eukaryota > Metazoa > Chordata > Mammalia > Artiodactyla > Cervidae > Odocoileus > Odocoileus virginianus. Next base: position 45,771,942 of record NC_069691.1, on the reverse strand, counting down.
GGTAGAGGATATAAAAATCTAGTGACAGTTTAACTCCTTATGAAGTTGCCAACCCGGAAAAAGATATTTTACCTTAATGCTCTTTTTTTTTCTTCCATTTTCAAAGAAGTCTTTTTAGCATTTTTATTTTTAAATTTTCTTGGCTGTGCCACATGGCATGTGGAAATTTAGTTTCCCAGCTTGAGATCGAACCCATGCCCCTTGCACTGGAAGCTTGGCGTCTGGACCACCTGGGAAGTCCTGTACCTAATGCTCTTTAAAAAAATGTTTTTAAAATTGAAAAATAGTTTTATGAGCCCTGTTTAGTTTTATGTTGGCCTATTCTCTTGATTTCCTTGGTCAGGAATTTATTGAATACCTGTTACTGTACTAGCGGTTGAGCATGTAAAGATGAGGTGAGTGCAGTCAGCATAGGGAAGCACACAGCTTCTGAGTTACGCTTGACATGTTTAGGGACCTGTGCTTATGACGGAAGAGGGATTTCCTCCTAGTTTCTCCATCCTCTCAAGGGCTTGCTTAGTGGTCACCTTTGCTTTCTAAAACTCTTAACACCATTTGAGCACACCTGATTAAGTGAAATTTGCCACAGTAGAAAATCAGCTGGCTTACTTCCTTTGGCCAAAATGCAATAAAAATAGACATTAAAAACAAAAGGATAAACAAAATTTGATTTTGAAACCACTTGTAGGCTGATTCACATTGCTGTATAGCAGAAACCAATGTAATATTGTAAAGCAGTTATCCTCCAATTAAAAATAAATTTTTTAAAAAAGAAAAAAAATGCTTGTAAATAACTCTTGAATTAAAAGCATACAGTATATAAAACACTTAATTACTGAGGAAATAATTGTCTGGTCTTCCTGTGTTAGTAATTTATCTTGAAATCTCCTTTGTTTCATTTCCAGAAGAAATTCTCAATGAGATACTTCTTCCTCACACTTTTCGTTAGAAACATCTCCTGCCATTCATGATAATTTCTGGATGTGTGTGATTTAAAAGAATATTTTCATTGCTGTATTGTTCTGATATTGCTACTTCAGTCCATTTAACCTAACAATAAAGAAAAATCTTCTGTTAAGTTACTTGACATAGTTAACATGGCCTAGGTTAATTATTGAGTGTCCATCCCATAGATAGGCTGGAAGTCAGGAGAGTTTGGGTCAGGAGAATCATGTACCACGCCTCCTTGGAAGGCAGGTGATAGTGTTCCCATTTGACAGATGCGGCAACATATGCAGAACCAGCAAGTGAGAGAACCAAGACTGGAATCCAGGGCTGACCTTGCTGCCATCCACTGTTGCCCAGGCTATGCTCTTCTTACCAAAGGTTTCTTTCCATTAGAAAGAGAAGCACTACCAAAAGTGATAGAAACTGTTGAATATAATTGAACTTGAGCAAAACTAAACACTTCTTTTTAAAGGAAAAAAAAAAAAGAAGCTCCTTTTATCTTTGATAAAACTAGGCTATAATTGTAACTTTTTATTGCATAATTTTATTTGTTTATTTTTGTTGCTCTATGGGCTTTTCTCAAGCTGTAGTGAGCAAGGGCTACCCTCTAGGTGCGGAGCATAGGCTTCTCCCTGCAGTGGCTTCTCTCATTGCAGGGCACGGGCCTCAGTAGTTGAGGCACTGGGGCTCACCAGTTGCAGCTCCTGGGCTCTAGAGCATAGGCTCAATAGGCACATGGGTTTGGTTGCTCCACAGCATGTGGGATCTTCCCAGATCAAGGATCAAACCTGTGTGTCTTTCATTGGCAGGCAGGTTCTTTGCCACTGAGCCACCAGGGAGGCCCTGTAATTGTATTTTCTATATGTTCATCCTTAGGCTAAAAAAATGCATAGTTTCCTTCATATCTTTTCTAAAAAACTACATGATTTTTTTTCAGTAAGGGCATAAGTAGGGCATTTATGTAAAAATACACCAGAGTTTAAATGATTTTCCCCATAGCCTCTTAGAATCCACTGATACACATATCATTCTCCTTTGAAGTGCCTTCTATGTCCCTGTTGATTTTCCCTTCTTTAGTTCTTAATTAGTCTAACTCTCCTTCATCCTTGTTTAACTTGGTACAATTCTACTATTCTCCAATGTAACTTTCATGGAACTCATAAAATTGCTCATCCTTTATAAGATTTGAAACTTTTTAATTTTTTTGCATTGTATATGCATTATTAATTATGTCCTGCTCTCCCTGTTACAGCATCTTAGAGAGAAACTGATCACTCTTGGTGACTTGAGGGGGGTTGATTGATGAGATTGCCTTTTCTCACAGGCGTGTTTGAATGCTTACTCATTCGGCCAGTGGTCAGTAGAGAACCGTTTCGTATTAAGATGATCTTAATAACTTTCTTAATAAAGTTATCTCTGTAACTTTCTAAATGTGTCTCTTTAACATCAGATAACTACTGATAATGAATGCTCCAATAATGATTATCTTTCAAATGCACCTACTTTTAAAAGATTATTTATTTTTAACATTACTTGCTTACTCAGCTGCACTGGGTCTTGGTTGCAGCCTGTGGGATCTTTGTCGTGTCATGCAGGGTCTCTCATTGCTGGCACACGGACTCTCCCACCGTGGCACGCGGTGCATGGTCTCAGCTGCTCAGAGACATGTGGGATCTTAGTTCCCTGACCAGGGATGGAACCACTGTCCCCTGCATTGCAAGGCAGACTCTTAACCACTGGACCACCAGGGGGAAGTCCTTCCAATTCATTTGTTTTTGCACCCTCACTGCCACTTCCCTAATGAATAATGAAGGGTTTCTTCTCTCTCCTGGATGATTGAAACTCCTTTCCTGAGTTTTCCTAGTCCATCCTGTTCTTTAGTGAGGTTGCTGTCTTTCTAAATCAATGCTCTTCTTAAACTTTAATCTCTTCGGTAACTCTCCAGAGGGCCTTATGTTAGTCCAAATTCTTTACAGACTTGTGGTTTACTCGGCTCCTCCCGACTTCTCATTGTTCAGCTTTTGCTTCTTGACATGATCTAGTCTAGCCGAGTGATGAAGACTTTGCTCTTACTCTGCCGGGCACATCCTTGCTCCTCTCTTCCACCCTGCTTCACACTTTCCTCTCCATCCCCTTTACCCCAGTGATGCTTATTCATATTTAGGTGTCAAATGTCACTTTCTCTGGGAGTCTTTCCTAACCTTTGAGGGCTGTGCTTTCTGCTCTTTTTCTGTCTTCCTGGACCGTATTGTATTCATCCCTACTTTAGTTTGTAGCCTATAGTATTTGCTCACCAGCATCACCCTCTAGATGGTAAACTCCATGAAGAGCTGAATGAATGAATAATTTCAGCTCTTCTCTGCACTAGCATTATGACCTTTGGTGAGCCTGTAAATCTCCCTGGGTCTCAATTTCTCATCTGTAAAATGAAGAGACTCCATTAGATGACTTCAGAGAGTTCTCTCAGCTTCAAAAAATTCCGACTTCCAAAATCAAATTTCTTTCTTATGTCCATTTAATTTGTCATTGCCAAAACAAAGCTCATCGGATTTGCCTAATTAAACAATTAAAGAGTAAACAAGAGGCATTCTACTTTCTTCTTGAATGAGTGCCAGTTCTTTTGTTGCTGTTTCCTTTTTGCTGGTGGCATGAGGCCATTTTTGAATATAAGCATATTGTTCCTCAGGCACAAGCTCTTTTAAAATATCAAATATTTGTCATTTGCCAGGTTTCCTTTCCTCAGCACAAATTGAAGCACAATACACATGCTTTTCTCCTGTGGTAGTCATTGTTAGGAATCTGCTTTTCCCCAGTAGCATTTGCTATTGGTGTGGGCTGAGAGAATGCAGTGCTTTAGAAGGGCGGTCTTAACGTGGTGCTGCTTGTGGACTGAATTCCAACCAGAGATGTAACTCCTGTGATCTTGGTATATAATATATATATATATAATATATAATATTACCATGCATGGGATTTTTCTTGACATTTTTTCTGCAAATTGCCAAGGCTGGGTACCGGTAATGTATGGTCGTGTCTAGGAGTGGAGTGAAGCGAGCAGTTCCACCCAGACTTTCTAGAAACTGCCTTTGCTTCCTAAAGCCCAGATTACTTTTATTTCCTTCCTTTTCATGCTTTGAAGAGTACTTTCTTCAAAGATATAATTATCTTAGCTATGTTTCCTGTGGAAAACCAAAATCTTAGTAATGGATGAATAAGTGGACATATTGTTAGTGATTATATTGAACTGTTAGCAGTATGTTGGGAATTATTTTGTTTCTGGCACTAGGACAGAACAATTTGGAAAGATTTCAGGTCTGAACTCTCTCTGTGTTGCCAAGTGTTGTTTTGTTCCTGTGCTATTGTGGGTAGCTATAGGGGGATGGAAATCATAATGGGTTGGAAGGTAGAATACAACTAGGTTGGAATATTTTCTGTTTACTCGTTCTGGATCTATAGGCAGGTTGTTTAACCTCCTTTGTCACAACAAACCTCTGGTTTTTCATCAGTAAAATGGGGATAATAATTAATTCACACAAGGCTGAGGACTAAATCATCTACGCACAGAGTTTAAACACAGGTTGTTTAAACAAATTTTAGATATGTTGATACTGGAAAAAATTTCTATCTTCAAAAGTGAGAATTTGGGAGACCTCCCTGATGGTCTAGTGGTTAAGACTTCATGTTCCCAATGCGCAGAGCACAGATATGATCCCTGGTCAGGAAACTGAGACCCTCCATGCCACACGGCTTGGCCAGAAAATAAAAAAAAAAAGAATTTTATATTGGTTGATGCTATCCCAAAATAGGGTTGGCTTTCTTATGACCTAATGAATTCCTCTTAAATGGGCTATTTGAATGTTCTCTGTAATATTGTGAGTCTGTAATTCAGTGATACTTCACTGGTGAGAGGGTGTGCTGAATCAAGTCTTCCAGGTAACTCTCATCCAGGGCCGGTGTATACCTATAGCTGTGTAATACCCCAAGACTTAGCAGCTGAGAACAGCCATCACCCATTATCTCAGTTCCTCTGGGCAGGATTCCGGGTGCTGCCCAAGTATTCTGGCGGGGGTGTCTCCCGTGGCTGCAGTCCTTGCCAGGCTGCCGGGGTTGGATCTGCTCACCTGAGTGCTGGTGGACAGGCTTCAGAAGATGTGTTCCCAAACTCACCTCCGTGGTCTCTTTCTGGGGCTGCTTCACTTCATGGCAGTGGTTTCTTTCAGAGTTAAAGAAGACATGCACAAAAGAAGCCAGCCTGTTCTTGTTTTAAACTTTTTTATTTAATTTATTTTTTCCTGCACTGGGTCTTCGTTGCTGTGTGCAGGGTTTCTCTAGTTGTGGCAAGCGAGGGATGCTCTGCAGTCCGCGGGCTCCTCGTTGCGGTAGCTTCTCTCGTTGTGGGGCACAGGCTCACTAGTTGTGGTGCACAGGCTTAGCTGCCCCATGGCATGTGGGATCTTCCCGGACCAGGGATCGAACCCATGTCCCCTGCATTGGCAGGCGGATGCTTTATCACCGGACAGTCAGGGAAGTCCCAAGAAGCCAGTCTTTTGTAACCTAGTCTCAGACGTGGCAGGCCATCACTTCTGTGTTCTCTTCCTCAGAGGCAGATCAGCAATTCCTGCCCACATTTGGGGAAAGGGGAGACCCCAGGTGTGAATTCCAGGAGGCAAGATCTCTGGGGGGTCATCTTGGAGGCCGCCTCCTGCAGTTGGAGTTCATGTAGCCTTTGTGTGGTAAAGTGGTGTGGGGTAGATCTGACTTTCCAAGTCTCATTTTGTAATTCCAAGTTACATCTAGTTATTTTTAATGCTGTCAAGGGAAAGTCGATTTTTGAATTGGTTGGAGCCCATTCTAAAACTCACTTATTTAGTTAGCAGTTTTGTATAATGGAGCTGAATATCTTTTTATTTTTTAGCACCCTTGTCTGAACTCTAGAAGTGGTTGTACAGAACTTGGAAGCCTGTTTTAGTAGTATTTGAAGTGCTGTCAGAGGGAATAAGATGTAGTACCTTCAATGTATCTTTTGTTTAATAAGACCGTAATTATTCCTTATGTTTTTAAAAAAAAAAGGTACAAGGAGCTCAATAGCTTGTAACAGCACCACTTTCTGAGACATCATTTAAGCTTCATAGACATTCCGGATACATGGTGTTATGGAATAGACTGTAGGCAATCACTCCTTGATCAAATGCTATTAGAATTGTTCAGTTCTTCTCAGGGAGATTTTGCAGGTATTTAAGGAAGCATCCTTTTTTATTCGGAGCAGTCTGCTGACCTATGGTATCATGTTGCCTGTTAAAAGATGACAAATTGACTTAGAATGAATTTTTGTCAAACTGAAATAAAAGGGGGCTTCTCTGTATTAATATTTCCCTGTTCTTTCTCAAAAACCAAAGCTCCTTTTTGCAGAAAAGTAGCTTGCCAAAGAAGAAAAAGCAAGGGACTGGGAGTCAGGTCACCTGTATTTAAGTCCTGGCTTTGCCCTTAAATCTGTTTTTGACCTGGGGACATTATCTCACCATTTCTGACTTCAGCGTTCCCATATGATGCTTTCTTCCAACTTGAAAAAGCTATTCAATTTCTCTTCTCCTCCAGGACAGCCTTGGGGGTAACAGCAAGACTGCCATGGTAGCTACTGTGAGCCCTGCAGCTGACAACTATGACGAAACCCTTTCAACCTTACGGTATGCGGATCGTGCCAAGCACATTGTGAACCACGCTGTGGTGAACGAGGATCCCAACGCACGGATTATCCGGGATCTCCGGGAAGAAGTAGAAAAACTCCGTGAGCAGCTAACCAAAGCGGAGGTATAAGGCCTAGCTGAGCCACGCCTGTGGGTCTAGGAAAATCTAGTAAAGCTAGAACCTGAATTGTCTTCCCCTTGGGGCCTAAATGATGAATATTCGACTCAGAATTTTTGGATTTCCTATAGGAAGAGAAATTCGAGATGAGTAATAAAGGAAGACTGATAAATTGTCATGGTTGAAATTTAGATAGTTTTTACAGGTGTTAAAGGATTGACTAGAAGGAGAGAGTGAAGGTAACTGAGAAAATATTTCTTTGCACTGAATAGGTGACAGACAAGAGAGAAGCGGTAGAGTAGGGGGGAGAGAGAGGTGCTTGGAAAAAAACAGATACAACTTAATATAGTGCAGCACACGGTGGCCAGTGGGCATAGGCTGATTAGAAGAGGCATCAAATAGATTTTTGTAGAATCATATGTTTGCAGGTTGAAGTCCAAACAGAAATACTATGGTCTTGCACAGTATAGTAATCTAGTTTTTTCATGTTATCGGTTAATTATATTCATAAGAAAAAATATTATAGAGCAGAGAAGTAGCCATCTTTTTAATAGTGCTCTGTGTCACTATCCTTTGTATTAAAACATGCTATAGTATATAGTTCTGTTACTGAATTTGAAGCCTACACAATTCTAATCACAGATCTTTTTTAGTTTTTTAAAAATCTGTTGAAGTGTAGTGTGTTTACAGTGTTGTGTTGATTTCTGCTGTCCAGTATAGTGATTTAGTTATTTATGTTCTTTTCCATATTCTCTTCCATTATGGTTTGCATAGGATATAGTTCCCTGTGTTCTACAGAGGGACCTTGTTATTTATCCATCCTGTATATAATGGTTTCAAATGCTTATCTTTTTATCAAAAGTGGGATAAAATGTCAGATTCAAGATCCCTACTTTAATGAGCATTTTTGTTCCTATGATTTCCCAGCCTGTGGAATTCTTTCCTGGACCTGGGACCATAACCTCTTCTTTCTCATGACCATCAGTAAATTACATGGTCAAAATAATTATCTTGATTGTATTTTTTGCCTGTTGAATCTTACTCTGTTTTTACAGGAATAATTTTACAGTTCATCAAGATTCTTTGAAATTTTCTGTGTCTTCCTGGTATAATAATGCCATCCAGTTTGTAGCATGTACATATTTAGTCTGTGTATCCTTGAATACATACCCAAAGACATCAGTGAAGACTAGGATGAATCACATGTCTTGAGTCTAAACCTCCTGGGATTTAAAAAAATAAGTCCTTGATAGTTCGAACTCTCTATCTCCCTAATTGTAGTTAGACCTCAAAGTAGCAATAGGTGAGAGGAAAAGGAAGAAGTTAAGTCTTCGTTCAAGTGCACCGGGCAGCCGGATGAGTCTGTGACCCACAGTCTGGATGTGCGGGTCAGTGACCGTCCTTGTGTCGTAGGTGGGCCAGGAGCCTCAGCGAACTGTAGAGCTTCGAGGAGGCACATTGTTCCTCTGGTCCTCTTGGGTTTAGTGAAAGTATCCTTCTTCCAGGACATCGTGCAGCCATTTCATGAAATAAACATTTTGCTTGTAGGCAATGAAATCTCCAGAGCTGAAAGACCGACTGGAAGAGTCAGAGAAGCTAATCCAGGAAATGACTGTGACCTGGGAGGAGAAACTAAGGAAAACCGAGGAGATCGCCCAGGTTCGTGATTCCTGCTTAAGGAGAGAGAAACCTTGTGGTAGCTAGTGCAGTGCAATGCTGAGCATGTTTCTGGTTCCCCTTTTAAAAAAATTTATTTTTAATTGAAACATAATTGCTTTGCAGTATCCTGTTGGTTTCTGCCAAACATCAGCACAAATCATCCATAGGTGTCCATATGTCCCCTCCCTCTCAAACCTCCCTCCCATCTCTGTCCTCATCCCACCCCTCTGGATTGTTACAGAGCGCCAGGCTTGGGTTCCCCTGAATCATACAAAAAATTCCCATGGGCTATCTATTTTATATATGGTAATGTATGTTTGACTTTTATATTTGAATGTAGCAAATCTAGCAATTCAGATTTGTTTATTTAAAAAAAAAGCTGTTTGGCTTCCCTGAGTTTTTGTTGCAGCCTGCAGGATCTTTAGTTGTGGCATGTGGAATCTAGTTCCCTGACCAGGGGTTGAAAACACGTCCCCTGCATTGGGAGGGCGGAGTCTTAGCCACTGGACCACCAGGGAACTCCCAAATTGATTTAAATAAGACCTAAATCCAGGAGTCTGTACTTCACAAAGTTAATTTGAAGTTTAAGGAAAACACAACTACAATTAATTGAGTATTCATTATGTAAGAAGTACATTTGTAGGGCCATAAAAATTTTTAAATGATATAACTAGCCACTGGCTGTGAACACCCATTTCTGTTAAATGCTTTGCAAACCTCAGAAACTTACCCAGCTATAAAATTATTAGTAGTGGATATTTAGGCTGTGAGCTCCTTGCTTCCTTCCATATGACAAGTCAGTAAAAAGTAACAATGAAGTACCTAAGTCCCAAGTGACTGTGTCTCATTTTTAGACCATTTACTATAGAGCTGTGAAATCTTCCAGTGGGAATATTAGCATTTAGAGAAAATCCTAAAATGTCCAAGTCTCTGCTTCTTAAAGATTTACTCTATGGCTTTCCTGTTAGAGGCTTATTTAGCCTGTTTTAGAAATACTAATATATATGATAATGTGGAACACAGTACTACAGTGAACAGTCATTTCACGATTGGGCAACTCTGATGCTAGTAGCTATTGAACCGAAATCTTCTATTCTTCCATTTTTGCTCGCTGGCCCTAGTTTGTTCTTCCAAAGCTAAGAGAATAAGCCCACTTCTGCACAGTAACTAATAATAACAATAATAACCAGCACTTATTGAGTACACTTAGGTGTTGCACCTGATGCTAAGCACTTAAAAATTTTTTTAAATTTTGTATTGGGGTGTAGTCGACTAACAAACAATGTTGACTAAGCACTTTAAAATACAGTATTTTATTTAATCCTCCCAATAGGCCTGCAAGATAGGGCCTGTTATTACCCAGATATTTAAAATCACCTCTGCCTCCTTCCTTCCTTTGCTAAAGTTAAATCTCTGGTGTTCACTGTTCCTGGTATTCATGAATGTATAGAACTGTTACTCCTTTCATTACTCAGCAAGTTCTAACTCTCAGTGTACTTCCAGAATCAATGGATAGATTAGATGTAGTAGGACAGTACTACTATTATGTAGGATAAAGTGGATGTTAGATTTATATTAGTGCACACTAGGATTTAAGTTGATTTTTAAACATTTTTATTACAGTCCTTTTCAAAACAGATGAGAACATGAGTATAATAAACCCACACATACCCAGTACCCAATTTCATTAAAGGTCAACATATGACCACTCTTGTTTTATCTGTATCCCTGCACGGGGTTATGTGAAAGCACATCCCTCACATTACACAGAGAATACACCAGTGTATGAGTTTTACTTCTCATCACACATCTATCTTTGTTTGTCATAGGTTAGGTCATTCTGATAATTGTCCGATTTGGGACTCGTGTATGCGAGCCTCTCTGAGCTCCTCTGCAAGTAAGACCTGGACTCTGAAGTGCTGTTGTACGTGGGTTGCCTGGTCTGATGTGCAGCAGGGCGGGTCTCAGGGACAGTGCAGTGTGGTGGGACTTTCCTGCAGCATCTTTTCTTCCCTGAGTGTCCTTTCTCACCGCCATATGCCCCTTTTGCAGACTGCCTGGTGTTTATCGAACACCGCATTCAACACCTCATCTTCCCCGGCTTCAGTGCTTCCAGCTGTCTTCTCCTCTGTCGCTGGTTTATTGGTCATCAGCCTCTTTGCAGTACAGATTAGTTTTCCCTAAAATGTGTTTCTGGCTGTATATCCACCAACTGTTAATAAATCTTTTGGGGAGAAAAGAAATGGTACATGGTCAGGTAGCTTTGGGGAAATCTGGGTGAACTGAGTCAAATGGACTTCTCTTGGTAAGAACTTTCTGGGAGTCTGTTCCAAGCCAGCCAGGCTCTCTGGCAGTCCTCTGTGTTCTGTGGCATCTTCGTCTGGCGTGCCAGCCCCCAGAGCTTATTCCTGACATTGAATCCTGTGGAACCTATCTATACTCTCTTGACTCTTAATTCATGTGATTTTTTTTTTGTGTGTGTATACTTTTATTATCTAATGAGTTTATAAAATTCTCAAGGAAAAAAGCAATATCTTTTAGTTTTTTTCTTTTAATATTTATTTTTATTTATTTGGTTCAGCCAGGTCTTAGGTGCAGCATACGGGATCTTTAGTTGTGGATATGGGGTCTAGTTCCCCAACCAGGGATTGAACCTGCATCCCCTGCACTAGAAGCATGGAGTCTAGTCACTGGAGCACCAAAGAAGTCCTCCTTTTAGTTTTTGAAAGTATGTGCTCAGTAATATTTTTGATTAAATAATTTGAAATCAAAGTTGACTGATTTCTCAGTCCAATGCCATATATTTGATACCAAATTCTTCAATTTCCATCTTTTATGTTCTCAGTAAAGAAGTGTACATTTAAGTGAGATAGATCAGGGGTTAGCAAACTAAGCCCTTGGGCAAAACCTGGACTGTCACTTCTTTTCATAACTGTTTTTATTGGAATGCGCCATGCTTATTTGTTTTAGTATTTTTTATGGCATTAGCAGAGCTGAATAGCTTGTGACAGAGACCACTGAACCCAGATGACTAAAAGAACTGTTTGACATTTTATAGAAAAAGTTGAGTAGTCTCTGATATCAGAAGCAATACATAGTAAATGTCACTATATTTGATCATAAAATACTTGTTTATTCTTGGAACTGACTCTTAGATGTTGCAAACTTTTGTAGTTTATTAATAATTAAAAACTTTGAGTCTGTTTTTTGGTGGTAGATGTAACAGTGAATTGATGGGTTTTCAATGTTGTGCCCTTCAGTTTAAACAAAGATTTTATGGTATTTCTACCGTTATAAAGTCTCAAAAGATAGGAAAATGCTTAAGGAAGTAGGGTAAAGCAGTGGTTTACTATATTATCTCATTTAAGTCCTATCTTTTCCCTCTCTCTTGAGTGACTTTACTTTTGTTAAGTCATACATTCTTTTTCAGGCTTACCTTTGCCTCTCTATGAATGAAAATTTTGCTACTAGACGACAGTAATGAAATTTCTTCTAAATTTATAATTATTTCCATAGTGGAAATTACTGGAGGCCTCAGGGAACTCAGGGCTTCCTTGTGGTTCAGCTGGTAAAGAGTCTGCCTGCAATGTGGGGGACCTGGCTTCGATCCCTGGATTGGGAAGATCCCCAGGAGAAGGGAAAGGCTACCCACTCCCGTACTCTGGCCTGGAGAATTCGGTGGACTGTATAGTCCATGGGGTCACAAAGATTTGGACATGACTGAGTGACTTTCAGGGAACTCAAACCAGAGTTCTATCAACCTAGAGGGGTAGGATGAGGAGGGAGATGGGAGGGAGGTTCAAGAAGGAAGGGGACGTATGTATACCTACGGCTGATTGATGTTGATGTGTGTCAGAAACCAACACAATACTGTAAAGCAATTATCCTTCAATTAAAAAATAAATAAAATGAAATCCCTAGAGTCCTAAGAAGAATGTAAGTAAAAGGAGCTGTGTATTGCAAAAGTAGTATTTACTTATAGAAAATACAGAAAGATTATTATGAAGAAAATTTAACTGATCCAGTCATTCAAAGAAAGCTACTGTTAACGTCTTTGTGGTTTCTTCCAGGTTTTTCCAGTGCACAGATCGATGTACTAGCTACACTCTGCATTTTAAATTTAATGTTAGTTCATGAGTGTCTACCCATTTCGTTTGTAGTTTAAAAAATATATATATTTTTACAGAGAAATGTTTCTTCTCATTATTGGAATTACTTTTTAATCACACCAATATCCCCATGTATTTAAAAGAGGTTTCCCTCAGAAGGGACTATACAAGCTGTATTAGAATTGCTTTCTTCATTTTAGGAACATGGTTCTTTATCAAGAATAATAATTTTCTTTGGATTGAGTGCTGAAAACTAATGGCTAGTGTTAAATGACTCAGAACTTCTGAAAGAACCCAGTAATGGTTTTTTGTTAGAAAAGAGACTGAATTCAAAGACCCAGAACCAAAATAGCCCATTCGGTACCCTTGCAGTAGTATTCAAGGAGAGATTGTTTGGGTTGAAGTGGCTGTATAAACTAGGAGGTTGTGCCTAGAATAGCAAAATTCTAAGCCTGAAACTTAGTTATCCTGCAGCCTTACTGTGTGGCCCTAGGTGGATAACACAGCTTGCCGTGCCCTTTGTCAGAATCAAAGCTTCTCGATGACTTGTTCCTACTTGCTGTGTGTACACGGTCAGACGCCCTGCTCTGCCCTGATCTGTGTCGTTAGTAGCAGAGGCTCGGTCGCAGGATGCACATGTGTCTCCCTGTGTGCACACAGGTATGCTGTGTGAATTCAGAGACCGGTAGGCACAGAAAGGAAAGGTCCTTGTTCTTTTGCAAATAGGGCTTTCCTGAATATGCAGATTTTATCTAGAAAAATTCACAACACTGGCGATTTGAGTGCTCCTGTGTGTTATACACTCTGTGAGGTGCTAGGAGTCCCCAGTGGGGAGAGAGGGTCCCTGCCCTCACAGGGAAATGATGGAGTAAGAAGTTACCAGGTTTGAGAACAGATGTGCTTCAGCTAGGAGGAACAGGTGTAAAATCCCTTAAGCTAGGGAGAGTGTTGTTGAGACTCTAGGGTCTTGGAAGATGCCCCCATTAACTGTGTATAGTTGAGGGGTGACAGGACATGACCGTGGGGTCAGTGGGTCAGACTGAAGGGCCTGTGGCCTTGTTGAGGGAGTTCGGCCGTCATCCTTGCTGGGGACCTGCCAAGTGGATTAAATACTTGGCTTTTTAGGAAGATCACAGTTGAATAGAAAACACGTACATTTGCTCATATGTAAAGAATTAAATGAGAAAGATGAATTCAGGATGTTAGATATTTTCAAGAATGAAAAGTGAGAGCTTAGTATATTTGGTGGTGATTTGTAATTGGCTTTACTTTTATAATAAGTTTTACTTCACAAAGCAACATTAGAGTTTGTTCTCATTCTCAACTATAGAGTTTATATAGTTTAGAAAGAGGACAAATGCAGTCGTCTATATGATACCATATCCAAAGATAACATATTTGAATTATAAAGTTATTTCATAGTTACCATCATATATGACGTTTTATAGCTTGCTGCCTCAATAGCTGTGGAATTAATACTTCTCTAATGCATTTACAGGAGCGACAGAAACAGCTTGAGAGTCTTGGAATCTCTCTTCAATCTTCTGGAATTAAAGTTGGGGATGATAAATGTTTCCTCGTTAATCTGAATGCTGATCCTGCTCTGAATGAACTTCTGGTTTATTACTTAAAGGTGAGGTCGTAGGCGTCTACTGTCTTCTGCCATGAAATAGAGCAGTATTTCATAGTATCATTTCTTTATACTCGGAGAACCATGCGTATTCAAAAAGAATGAGTTAGCAAATTGTTTTTGTTTGCTTCAGTTGCAGTGTAGAAGAATCTTGGGTTTCTAAGACCAGTCTCTCTTTTTCGTCTTTGAGTGATGTAAATATATTTTTCAACCTAGTAAATATAAAAAATGGTATTCTGATATTATCTCCAACAAATTAAGTAGCTTGATTTCTATCCTTTAGTGTGATTAATAAAGCAAGGAGTTAAGTGGATAGCTTGAGCTTAAAGAACGACTTGTAAACTAAATGGTTTCATTGGTAGACTGAAGCTCTTGTGGTATCTGTGAAGCACACCTTTTGGTGAGTGGTCCTGGTTTGCAAGAGGAAATGTTCTTAAAAAGTAATTAGGACCACTTGACTTGAAAATTTGTGTTTCCAGTAACTCTTAAGAAAGTTAAAAATTAACTCTTAGGAAAGTTAAACATTTTGAATTGTTAGCTTACAAAAAGAAGAGTAAGTCACTTAGAGGCTGAGAGGGTCAGAGCCTGGAGCAGAAGAAGCCAAATATACAGAAATATATATACATTCTATATATGTATATAGTCATGTACATTGAAAGCTATATAGGTTGTTGGACATAACAGGAAGATGAGACAACTTTAGGATAAACATGAATCAGACACTATAGAAATTATGAGGTGTTCACCAAAATTGCCAAGCCTAGAACATAGATGAGTTACTCTGACATGCAGTTAATAAATACTAGGTGGGGAATTTTCCTCTCATAATACAGGAACTATCTCTGAGGGTTTAACTGAGTTAGTGACTGGGACAGCAAAGATGTGAGCTGGTACAGTTGGAACCACTGTGAGAATTAGAGATTTGTGTCCTTTCATTTCGAAAGAGACTGAAGAATTCATGACATATTGGCTGGTTTCCCAGTTTTTATCAGACATATCTGGGGTAATTGCTTTGTAGTGTTTTGATAAGGCCCTGCTATTCCTAAGTATCTCGTATCATGTTTTATTACTCTGTGCATTAAGTCGAGTCTCTAATGCCTACGCTCCTGTGAGCATGCTCAGGTGCTGTGGGCAGTGGGAGGGAGATGCGCAGAGTTTCTGGTCCAGCACCACTTTCTTGACAGCCGTTTTTCTCTCAAGGTCTTTACCCCCGCAGTCTACAGATTCCTCCTCTATAAATGGACGTTTTCTCTGTCTGGCTACCTCACAGGCTTCCTGGAGGCTTAAATGGGAGTTGACCTATAGAAGCATTTTATAAACGGAAGCCCTGCTGACATATACCTTCTCCCACTTCCCATTTTCTCACTTGATCCTCTGGTACTTTACTATATCACCCTTGTCCTTTGGGAAAAAACGACGGATTGGCACATCTCCCGCTCTGCTTCTAACAGCGTTGGCAGCTGTCTGTGTTAGACTTTCAGCTGGGGATACTCATGCAGTATTCGTATGGGACTTAAGCGATTTGCCCTTTACATCTTCAGAACTGTGAATTCTTTTTCTCTTCTGACGTGATGTTCAAATCAGAACACACAAACACGCACACTCAATATGAAAAGAAAACCCCAATTCCTATCTGTTCCTTCACTAAAAAGTTACACAAAGAAACTATTTAAAGACTGTTGGAGGGCAGTCAGAATATTTCTGGCCGTCTTGTGAGGAGGTGTTGGGCTTCTGATGCAGACTGTGTGGTCAGCCCTGCTTTGGCAAAAGTCTGAGGCAGTGTTGGTTTCTTACTGCCCAGGCTACACCCATGACAAGAGTATATTCATGACAAAGCACATTCAACAGGATGACCTCCGTCCAAGAACAGTTTCTGCTTCAGTAAAGTGATACCATTATGTGGGATGGAGGAATTTAGAGGCCGAGTGGTTTTTGTTTCTCTGCTTTCACATTCCCATGTCAGTGTAAATGCTGGGCAGATGACTTCACATCACTGGGTGACTTTGAGCACCCCGTCTGTGAAATGAGGCCACTGGATTAAATTACCTCTAACATTCTTTCTACTTCCAAGTTGAATGGTTCTCTTCCAGAGCAGAATCCTCTCTTTATCTGTTCTGTCTAGAACTGGCAGAAGTAAGGTATGGTGGCCAAACTCTAAGCAGAACGTAGCTCATGGGGTCTTTTTGCATCTTATTTGTATAGACAGGCAGCTCTTGTGTGGCATGGTTCCAGCCTCCACAGATTCCAGTTGACATGATTTAGGGAATAATGTTGACATAGCGGGCATTCATACGATTCTAGATGCGCAGCCAGAGGAAGTTAGTGAAGGTGAGCTTACGAATGTGAATGATGAAGGTGGTTGTGACGAGAAGAATGCAGATGTCGCGAAGGATTAGGGTTAAACCAAAGAGCACGTCATGTGAGAGGAACTCTTGGAGATACTTCACAACATTGAAAGCTCAAAGGATAAAGTGGGAGAGGCATAAAGGAGTATGGCAGTGCACCAAGGCATAGAAAATATTCTCACTCCATGTTGTAAGTTATATGTTGAGAAGAAAAAGGGAAGCACTGTTCCAGCTACACTCAGTAAGCTTTACATATGATGTTTGTTTGTTTATTTTTGGCTGTGCTGGGTCTTTGCTGCTGCTGGACGTTTCTCTCGTTGCAGCAGGCAGGAGCTGCTGTCTAGCTGCGGACACTGGCTTTAATTGTGGCGGCTTCTCTTGTTGCAGCGCACCGACTCTCGAGCACAGGCTCAGTAGTTGTGGCTCGTGGGCTTGGTTGCTCCCAGGCACGTGGGATCCTCTTAGATCAGGGATCAAACCTGTGTCTCCGGCATTGGCAGGTGGACTCTTTACCAATGAGCCCCCAGGGAGGCCCTCGATAAGCTTTTAACAAAAAAATAAAATGCTTTCCATTTTAATGTTTCTAATATTCTAAATGACACTGTACTAAATAAATATTAGTTTCATTGTTTTTTCATTTCCCTCTATGTTATAGCAACAAGAGAATTCTGCATATTTTTACAGTTTTAATTGTCACAGAATTATTGCCATTTTCCCCATGGATGGTTAAGATCTCCTTGCTCACTTATTTTTTACAGTCCTGCTTTTTCGTGCAAAGCGAGGCCGGCCTGATAAGGCTGAACGGCCATACGGAGTGTGTGCATATGCTGTTCTTCCTGCTCGCAGGGTGGGAAAAGCCTTCGTGTGAAGTATGCCACTCTGTACTTCTCTCTTTTTGGACTTTGTTGATCAAAGGGATTGTAACCTCAAATGAGACACTTAAGTCGTCATTTATAATGTAAGCTGTACATTTGGGATCATGTCTATCTTTTATCTCTCGTGGCACAATGCCTAGCTCAATGTAATATTTGTTGAAAAAAGAAATAGTGTTCCTTCTGGAATTTGGATTAGACCGTTGCTGTTTGGGGACTTCCCTGGTGGCTCAGTGGTAAAGATTCTGCCTGAAGTGCAGGAGACCCAGGTTCCATCCCTGGGTTGGGAAGATCCCCTGGAAAAGGAAATGACAACCTACTCAGGTATTCTTGGCTGGAGAATCCCATGGACGGGAGCCTGGCAGGCTACAGTCCATGGGGTCAAACAGTCAGACACGACTGGAGCAACCTGGCACAACAACTCTGCTGTTTAGTGTCTCACCTCTGATGGTTTTGTTTTTAATTCAGTTTATCCGCTGATACTGAGCAGTATCCACTGTGTATCACGGACTCTGCTTGTTGTTGAAGATGCAGGAGTCCTGTATAGGTTGCTGCCTAAATAGTGGGAAAACAACACTTATATGATAGTAAATTGAGGTGCTGACTCTAGATGTAGTTGGGGGTTCAGAGAAGGGAGAAGTCAGGGTAGGCTACTAGTGAAACCTGCAAGGAGAAGAAGAGGCAGAAGTAAGTGCTGAAGATATTAATGTTTTGTGTCTGGGTGAAGAGAAGAGAGAGCATTTTGGGCAAAGAGAACAAAAGCAGGGGCAGAGACGTGTGGGTGAACCCGTGTGCAGTCTTGGGGGGCGGCAGCTGGAGGTGGTTCTACTTCACACTCCAGTCTCAGGGGGTAGTTCATAGCTTCTTCTGCTTTTTGTCCCCAAGGACAAAAAGGCTTCCACAGTCACAGGATTCTTGCTGGAATTTCTCATAGGAGGAGGAAAGGGATTGTATGTAGAAATAGCCTAAGCCAGGGCTTTGGGGGGGAGTGTCTTTGATTTTTAGGTGATCTCAGGCTCTGTTACTCTTTAGACTCTCTATCTCTCCCTTTGGAACTTCTCCCCACCTTGTAGTGGGTGTGTTAAGACAGAGAGGAAAGATGGGAGATGAGTGTGGAATGGATTCCTTTGGCCTGCTACTGAACGTCACTAAAGCATTCCTTGTAGTTGACACCTGGTCAAGCCCGCTTCTCTGGGTTAGGAAGGTCAATCCAGGGATTGACCAGGAAGCCTCAGTCAAAATCGAGGAGTAGACATTGGCCTGGAGTGTCCCTGTGTTTCTCATATATATCCCCTGAGGACTGGACTGGATACCGGAACGCAATTCTGATCCCAGCTCTTTGTTTCCTTGGAAACCGCACTGCAGTGCACTTGAGAGAGGAAACCCCCAGAAGAGGGAAAGTGAGAATGATGGAAGGGAAGAGGCCTGTTTGTTAGATTGGGGTCCCAGAAGAGATGGGAAGAATTGGGACCAAGAGTGTAATTAGAGGCCTTGTGGACAGAGGAGAGGAGAGAACCACCTTCCTCTGAATCCGAGGAGGATGCTAAGGGAAATGGTTGTTCATTTATCTATCTTTTGTTTTTACTTAATGGCTCAATGTAGCAGGTCTGTGTTACATGCTTGGAATATAGTGGTGAGGCGGTAGGTTGCAGGACAGGCTGCCTTCTTCTCTCTCAGAGTTTCCTCGCTAGCTGTGGAGATGGACACTAAACCCACAGTCAGTCAGTGCTATGTAAGGGATTCAGGCATGAGAGTAAGATGGTGGTTCTTTCTCATTGTCAGTTCAGTATACACCTCTCTGCGGATGTGCCCTTAAAAGCTGAGATGGAAATGATCAGAAACTACCAATATCACTGTCAGGGGAGGAACTCTTCAGGCAGAGGAAGCGGTTAGTATGCTCAAAGAATGGATGAAAGGCCTGTGTGGGTGGATCATGCTCCAGGAGAGGCAGAGTGCTGGGAGCTGGGATAGAAGAAGTAGCCAGGGGCCAGATCACAGGAGGTTTGTAAGCCTGGGTAAGAATTTGAACTTCCTAGAGGTTCAAAGGGAAGCCACTAGCTGATTCTTAGTAGGGGGATCGTGTGATCAGCTCTTGAAGGTGGAAGTAGGTGGGGTGGGGTGGGAAGGAAGTGGAGAAACAATAGAAGGCTCTTACATTCACCTGGGCTTCCCTGGTGGCTCAGCAGCCAAGAATCTGCCTGCCGGTTTGAAACCAGGAGACTCAGGTTTCATCCCCGAGTTGAGGAGATCCCCTGGAGAAGGAAATGTGAACCCACTCCAGTATTCTTGCCTGGGAAATCCCATGGACAGAGGAGCCTGGCAGGCTACCATCCATGTCGCCAAGAGTTAGACCCATCCTAGCGACTCAACAACAACAACACAGTATTCACCCAGGGAAGAGACTAGGATGTGATGTGGAGATGGGGAGTGAGCTGAGTCTTGATACGTGTCAGAGGGAGAGTCAGAGGATTTTGTGATTGACTTGGGGCTGAAAGTAGGCTGGTAAGACGGAGAGAAGACTGCAGGATAGCGTCTGAGCTGTTTCACTTGAGCAGCTGGGTGGTGGTGGTCCCATTGGTATTGGGGAAGGGAATAGACTCAATGGGGTGGTGAGGGGTGGAAGCAAAAGTTCTGCCCTGGCCCTTTAACTTTGAGATTTCGTTAAACATCCGAATTGTACCAAGTGGGCAAGAAATAATGGTGACTGCGACTAGGACAGAGGTGGTGGAGGTGGGAAAATGGTGGAACTAAAGTCTGTAGTTCCTGGTTGGTGATTTTAGATAGATAGGTAGAGACATTGATACATAGTTAAAGCCTGTTGGACTGGATGAGATCATTGTGGCCAATGGATAGCAACTTACTTCCATGGGTTAAATCATGCCCCCTGCTTGTTTTCGTATGGCTCAGGAGCCAAGAGTAGTGTTTGCATTTTTTAAAACGTTAGGGAAAAAAATCAAAAGAGTCAAAATATTTTGGACATGTGAAAATTGTATGAAGTTCAGATTTCAGTGTTCATAAGTAAAGTTTTATTGGGAAGTAGCCGTACATGTGCTTTTGTGTATTGTCTGGCTGCTTTCACACTACAGGGCAGAGTTGAGTAATTGTGTATGACTCACTGAGCCTGAAGTATTTCATGTCTGACCCCTGATCTAGGATCTAGGTGTACAGGAGAAGTGGGCTTAGGGATGGATCCCAGTCTTACCAACATTTAAGTGCGGTCAAAAGTTGAAGCACAGAAGAGGGGGCTCGATTTTTATGTCCGTTTTTTTTTTTTTTTTTTCCAATTACTTGTCAAAAAGTGACCCTGGTGATTGGGGCTTAGAGAACTGAGAAGTTGGGGGTATACAGTAAGAAGAATGCATCTGCTGTTTCTTTTATGAGGTCTCGGGAGACCATGTGATTTACAAAATAACTCAGCCTCCTTGTATTTGAATAGCTCTTTATCTTTGTCAGTTCATCTTGACTGAGACCAGTAGGTGATGTACAACCTGGGTAACTGTAGTTCTCAGATCTGTGTTTTTGGTACGTCATTGGCACATCCTCTGTCATCCCCTTCTGCTGCCCTCAATCTTTCTCAGCATCAGGGTCTTTTCCAATGAGTCAGTTCTTCACATGAGGTGGTCAAAGTACTGGAGCTTCAGCTTCAGCATCACTGACGCAATGGACATGAATTTGAGCAAGCTCCAGAAGTTGGTGATGGACGGGTGAAGGACAGTTGGCGTGCTGTAGTCTGAGGGGTTGCAAAGAGTTAGACACGACTAAGCAACTGAACTGAATTGACACGTGGTTCAGGCTTTAAAGTCGGATAGAATATTTTGAATCAAGATTGCAGTGGAAAATAAAGAATATAGTATAGCCATTAATATAAACCTGTAGTTTTTAGGTTTAAAAGTTATGTAACTCAATTCAGTGCCTTATTCCTTATAAGGAAATACAGCTTGTGTAATGAATTTAAGAGAAAGCCAGGAATTCCCCCTGCTATTCCATTTGCTTTAAAGATCTTTTAGCTAAGGTCATGGGTAGACAGCTGAGAGTATAAGGTAACATACTAGAGCAGAGAGTAGACAGTTTCAGTTTGTGTACATGCAAGAATGCAGTATTAATCAGTGAATTCGATTCTTTTACAGGAACATACACTGATAGGTTCAGCAAATTCCCAAGATATCCAACTGTGTGGCATGGGAATTCTCCCTGAACATTGTATCATAGACATCACACCAGAAGGCCAGGTTATGCTGACTCCTCAAAAGAACACCAGGTAATGTACTTCATTTAGTGTTGATGTCACAGTAATTTTTAAGAGGGAGAAAGTACACTAACTGAGGGTGGTATAAGGTTGTTTGGCCTTGCTTTTGGCTTTTACATTCACTTAATGAAGATAGTTAGTTACCAAGTCCTTAGTAGTTAACTTGTTTTTCTTTTTTCACGTTTATTTTTAATTGGGGAGAAATTGCTTTACAGTGTTGGCTTCTGCCATACAACAATGTGAATCAGCCGTAAGTGTACGTATATCCACTCCTTCTGAACTTTCTGCCAGCACCCTACCCCAGCCCACCCCCTTGGTTGTCACAGACCAGGGAGCCGCGGCCCCTGTGTTATTCAGCGGCTTCCCACTAGCTATCTGTTTTACACATGATGATGTGTATGTTTCCATGCTACTGTCTCAGTTTGTGCCACCCTCTCCTTCCCACACTGCGGCCACAAATCTGTTCTCTGTGTCTCCATCGCTGCCCTGCAGATAGGTTCGTCAGTACCATTTTTCTGGATTCCATAAATGTGTGTTAATGTGCAGTGTTTGTTTTTCTGACATTCTTCACTCTGTGTAACAGGCTCTCGGTTAACTTTTTAATATCACTTAAACTCATCCTTCCTCTCTGTACATACTAACGTCACCTTATTTAAGTAAGGCCTCTCTCAAATCTTTTTTTTTTTTACCATGCTGTGCATGACTTGTGGTATCCTAATTTCCCGACTAGGGATTGAACCGAGGCCCTGGGAAGTGGAAGTGCAGAGTCCTAACCGTTAGACCATCAGGGGATTCCTCCCTGCCCCCCAATCAAATCCTGCTTGGAATCCCTGCCAGCAGCCTGATCTTCTTTCTGGTCCCTGCTGCATACATCCAGATGGCTTTTGGCTCTTCCTGATACAAAGTTCTTCACGCCCCTCCTATTCATCTCCTCTTCCTCGGCAGCTGCTGTTCCTCTGGCCAGCTAACTCCCGTTTGACCTTCAAGGTTAAGCTCTGTCATTATCTACTTGAGTCTAAAATAAGGGCCCCCCAGTGCATATTCCTAGCGCATTCTGTGCTTCCTGTTACGTTAACACTGCATGCTGTGTTCTTGTGGGCTGCTAGCCTGTTACCGCATGGGCCTGGGGGTCCTTGAGAAGAGGACCTTTCTTTATTGGTTTTCTATCCTTGGCGCAAGATGTCAGACTAATATTAGAGGAGGAAATGGCAACCTACGCCAGTATTCTTGCCTGAAAAAATTCCATGGACAGAGGAGCCTGGTGGGCTGTGGTCCATGGGGTTGCAAAGAGTCAAATACTATTGAGCACACACATACACACGCACCAGACTAATAATCCAAGTGCTCAGTAAGTAATGAAAAGGCATAACACTATACAAACTAAGTTTTTGTTGGTTTGTCTCCTTCAGCTTTAAGACTGGTATTGTCTTGCTGTGTAACTGTCTATGTAACTGTTATAAGTGACGGTTAGTTATATACTGATCTTCTAAATGCTGATTCATCATTGTATTTAAAAAACCATTAATACCATCACTGATTTCACCCATAAAGTCTTTAAATGTTTGGAAGCTATCAAGCTCATGGTGAAGGATGCAAATGAGGAAGAAGAAAAGAGCGTAACCTGGCTTGCACAGGCATGCTATTCTCCCATTAAATACTCTCACAGACACCAAGCCCAGAGAAGGTTACTCTGAGGCTGTGACAGAATAAGATGAAACAGGTCATATAAGAATTTTGTTGCAGCAGAGACAAAAACCAAGGTCACTGTGTGCTCACTCAGTCATGTCTCTCTCTTTGCGACCCCATGGACTGTATCCTTCCAGGTTCCTCTGTTCATAGAATTTTCCAGGCAAGAATACTGGAGCAGGTTGCCATTTCTTCCTCCAGGGGATCTTTCTGACCCAGGAATTGAACTTACATCTTTTTGTGTCTCCTGCATTGGCAGGCAGATTCTTTATCACTAGCACCACCTGGGAAGCCCATGGTCACTATGCCACACCCAAAATACCAGACACCGCTCAACCGATGTCTGTGGCTATTTCTTTACCAATTACAACTTCATCCTCGTCTCCTCTTTAGGAATAAGATTTTTGACAAACCCAATCAGAATTAGTCCTGCTCTCTGACAGCATCCAATATATATATAGGACTCCCACCTCCTTAGGCCATCACCTGGGTTGTCCAGCTGAAGCCCATTCCTTGCAGCAGTCCCCCCGCCCGTCCCCATGCCCCCCTTGCTGACACCCCCAGGCTTCCTGTGGTGTCTTCTCCCTTGGTATGAGTGATAAACCTAACCGGCTCAACTACGGGAGTGATCGACACAAATTTCTTGAAACTCTTAATTTTCACTTGAGAGCTTGACAACAAATACTGTCAATTACTTTGGTCAAGTGACAGGCTACCTTTGTTCATTTTCAAGAAAATGTGCCGGAAAACCACTTTGTGTGTGTCTTTGCTCGAGACAGTCATCATACTTCAGTGTGCTTCAGCACAGAGCTTTGTATGCTTCTCATGTTGCCACCTCGGATGTTTTAAGAAGTTGTGTACTGCTCAAGGGTCAAGATTTACCAAAAGTAGTCATTTTAAAATTTTATTGTCATAAATTTATTTTTACTTTCTGATTTTTAAAAAATTTTTATTGGAGTACAGTTGATTTTTATTCCTTCATCAAGGACCTTTTCAAATGAAACATTTTTAAAAATTGTGAGTGTAAAGCAGCGAATAATCCAGTAACTACTAATAAGTGTTTGGTGCCATTGCCTTGATTCGTGCAAAAACACCAATAATTTTATTCTCTGCCAACACAAATGTAAACACAGTGAAAAACGGCAGGTTAGTATTGTTACACAAATAAATTTGATCTTTGGGACCTCCTGCAGACCACACTTTGAGAACTGTTATTATAGTCATGCTTTTATTTATTAACTGCTGGAGCTTTAGAACATAAGCCTGTATGTGTTTGCCTTTAATTAAACTCCTCACTGTATTTAAGGAATTTGTGTCATACAGGCTAAAATCTGCTACTTTTAGTAGGTCCCCTCTTGTCATTGCTCTATTTTTTGAGCTCATGCTTTGAATAAATCAGACTATAGGAACATAGAGACCAATTACTTTTAGTGTTTAAAGCCCACATGAGCTTTCCTGGTAGCTCAGTGGTAAAGAATCCACCTGCCAATGCAGGAGACACAGGTTCGACCCCTGGTCCGGGAAGATCCCACATGCCGTGTGGCAGCTAAGCCCGTGTGCCACAACTACTGAGCCTGTGCCCTAGAGTCTGGGAGATGCAACTGCTGAGGCCCTCACCCTGGAGCCTGTGCTCCACCAGGGAAGCCACCCCAATGAGAAGCCCACTCACACAGAATAGTCCCTGCTCACCACCACGAGAGAGAGCCTTCATAGCAACGAAGACCCAGTACAGCAGAAAATCAAAAAATGTTTCAGAAGTTGTTAAAAGCCCACATGGTAAGTGGAGTCTAGATGCAGAGTAAGGTTCTGTCTGTGCATATACGTTAAAAATAACTGTCTGTACAAAGCCAGGTGAGTGCTTTAGGAATTTAAAGAGATTAAGGTAATATAGGCTGGAGTGACTGAGGAAGTAGAAATCAAACTGGGCTTTGCGAGGAATCAAACTGAGTTGAGACTCGGGGGGATGAAGAGGAACAGGAGTGCTCTTCCCGGTGATAGGACTGGGACAACCCTCGCTTTGGAGGAAAGGAAAATCATTGTCTAGTGGACAGAGCATAACACCCTCCCCCTGTTTTTGATTTTTCTGGAGTTGAGAATTCACTGGAACAGGGAAAGAAGAAGATTAAGAGGGTTTCCTTTTGCAGGGCCTTTAATGTCAAATTAAAGACCTTTATCCTCTAAGCAGATGAGTCACTCAGTGGGAGAGACATGATGACAGAGATATTCCAGTAATATCCGCCTTATAATGGTATATGTGATTTTCTATTTAGTTCTCACCCCTCTGAAGTTTTTCCTTAATAATCTTCTGCCCACCATTTCTTGTGTTGAACTGCATTGTCAGGGTGAGCAGTCAGGTGGACCTTATAGCCTTTCTATGTTGATAGGATATAGACATTTTTCTGTGCTGTTGGAAGTTAAGAATTGAACAGATCTCATTTCTAATTACTGCCACTGTAGATAGTTCTGAGTTTAGTTGGTTGATTGGCTTCTTCTATCTGTGTAGATTGGACATGCTTGTTCTAGTTGTCATGTACACTGCCACTGTCTTTGTATCATTAGCTGTAATGGTTCCATATTTACTCCTTAATATGCTATATAACAAGTTTAGAACTTTGAAAAATAGAAGTTAATAATTTATAGCACTTGGTACCATGGGCATTTTAGGTAAATCAGCAAAGAAGGAAATAAAAAAAATAATTCGCCAAGGGCGTTTTATTTTGGGGGAATTGGTTATTTTACTTTTCCTGTACTGGAGAAATTAAAGGAGAGGATATGATAATTATTGCTCACATGTTTGGCCTCTTCTCTCCACAGAACATTTGTAAATGGCTCCTCTGTATCCAGTCCTATTCAGCTGCACCACGGGGACAGGATATTGTGGGGGAACAACCACTTCTTCAGGTACGACGGTCATGCTCTTAAAGAGGGAGGTGCTCTGTAACAGAAAAAGTACATTAAAAAGTAAACTTAATGCCATAAATATTATGTATTGGTTTGTGCATACATATATATTGATATTTATTCAGTATACTACATGCTTGTTCCCTATACAGCTTGAGCCTGAGGGACACATGAACAGTGCATTCAGAAGAAATACTGATTGAGTTACATATTTTTAAATTTTATTTCCCAATGGAAGATGATTGTTTTGCCATATGGCATCTTATTATTTTTCTGACATGCTTATATTTTTATTTTTTGAGTAGTGGTTTTAGTTTCCTTGTCTAAGAAAGGAGGCTCGTGTTTTATTTAGGATTGCTCTCAGCTGCATTTAATGGCAGATTTGACTCTGGGTTAAACAGTTCCTTTCTCTGACAAAACGGGGACTCCCAAGGAGGACGGTTGTTGGCATTGGCTCAGGCTCTCAAAAGAGTCATGGCAAAGTCTTGTCATTGTCTTGCCTCCTCCCTGTGGCCTAACGATGACCACGCCCCTCCGGGCATCAAAGCAGCACTCAGACACCCCGAAGAAGGCAAGGTTGAGGGGTGGCGGGACTAGCCCTGACTATCCTGAGCAGAAGAAGCAGGAGTCTCCCCAGAGTCCCCAGTGACCTTCCTCTGACCCCTCACGTGCTAGAATTTGCTTCTCAGCTGCAAGGGAGGCTGAGAAAGTCTGAGCTGGGACTAGACATCTTTTCCCATACAAAACTGCTGTTGTGTTGGTGAGGACCAGCGGGCTGGAGAGAGTATAAAACTTAAGTCACTGGCACTTGTGTTTCAGATATCAAGCTGACTCGATCCTTTGCTGGTGGGCCAGCTGCTATCGTGATTATTTCTGAGAGAGTAGAGTATGTGGAAAATGTTGTTCATGTTTTTCTTCTCAAATTAAATCAATCATAGATTGCTTGGCTTAGTGTACAGAGCCTTCATAGTTTGGATTAGGTTGATTTTTCTACCATTATCTCTCACAACTTTTGCTGTACAGATTTTGTGTATCTCTATGTTTTATTTATCATTTCTCCAGAGGCTGTGAGGGTTTCCATTTTGCCTCAGTCCTAACGCCCTGCTTTCTCCTCACCTCTTAAGGCTCAGCTCAGATGAGTTCCTGTTCTTTCATCCCTTCCTCTCCTATCCCACTGTGAGGTTACTGTTGTTGTTCAGTTGCTAAGTTGTGTCTGATTCTGTGACCCCATAGGCTACAGCACACCAGGCTTCTCTGTCCTTCACTGTCTCCTGGAGTTTGCTCAGATTCATGTCCATTGAGTTGGTGATGCTGTATAACCATCTCATCCTCTATCGCCCCCTTCTCTAGTTTGCCTTCAGTCTTTTCCAGCATCAGGGTCTTTTCCAGTGAGTCAGCTCTTCACATCAGGTGGCCAAAGTATTGGAGCTTCAGCATCAGTCCTTCCAATGAATATCCAGGGCTGATTTCCCTTAGGATGGACTGGTTGGATCTCCTTTCAGTCTAAGGGACTCTCAAGAGTCTTTTCCAGCACCAAAGTACAAAAGCATCAGTTCTTCATCACTCAGCCTTCTTTACGGTCCAACTCTTGCATCCATACATGACTTCTGGAAAAACCATAGTTTTGACCATATGGACTATTGTCGGCAAAGTGATATCTCTGCTTTTTAATATGCAGTCTAGGTTTGTCGTAGCTTTTCTTCCAGGGAGCAAGTGTCTTTTATTTTCATGGCTGCAGTCACCATCCGTAGCGATTTTGGAGCCCAAGAACATAAAATCTGTCACTGTTTCCACTTTTTCCCCTTCTATTTGCCCTGAAGTGATGGGACTAGATGCTGTGATCTTCGTTTTATGCATGTGGCATTTTAAGCTAGCTTTTTTACTTTTTTTATTGGCACATGTGTCTTGTTTGTTTTATTTCTGCTACTGGAATATAAACTTCTGAGTGTAGTGAAAAGTGAAAGTTGGTCAGCTGTGTCTGACTCTCTGCGACCCCATGGACTATACAGTCAATGGAATTTTCCAGGTCAGAATATTGCAGTGGGTAGTGGTTTCCTTCTCTAGGGGATCTTCCCAACCCAGGGATTGAACCCAGGTCTCCTGCATTGCAAGGGGATTCTTTACCAGTTGAGCAGTTGCCTTCTATTTATAGTATCCCCTTGGCATCTAGCAAATGCCACTATTTAATGACTGGAATGAATAAATGCATACCTTTTTTTTTTAAAGATAATATTCTTTTTTCCTCTCAAGACTTAATTTGCCTAAAAAGAAAAAGAAAGCAGATCGAGACGATGAGGAACAAGACATATCCATGAAGAATGACACCAGTTCTGAGCAGCTGGATGTTGACGGAGACTCGTCCAGTGAGGTGTCCAGTGAGATCAACTTCAATTATGAGTACGCCCAGATGGAGGTGACCATGAAGGCGCTGGGCAGTAATGGTGAGCAGACCTGTTTTGCTTTTTAGAGTCTTTCAAAGTCGCTGGACTGGTTAGAGATACTTATATTGGACATGTTTTAAACATTAGCAAAAAGACATCTTCATGATGTTCCTCTGTACTCAATTCTTTTGTGGCTTTGGCCTAAGTGTATTATACTTATAAAAACTTGTTCTTTCTGCCTTGATATATAAGTCACTTCAGACTGTTCTCATTGGTAGAATTTCTCAGGTTTGAGACTTGACTGTCCCTGGCTTATTATTGTAGTGGATTTCTGGAGCATTGACTCTGTCTTAGGTTATGTGTAGACCATACAGTCGACCTGCTTTTTCTCTACAGAAGATAGTTTAGCAAGTATCTGACAGAATAGATAATACGGTTAGTAATTTGGAGTAAGGAAAGCTAAACTGTCTTTAAGAATCTTACGTCTTACGTTATTTGTTTTTCTCTTTCTGACTGACCTTACTCTTTATGAAAGACTCAGTGTTCACCCACATCTCTACAAATGACCCAGTTTCTTTTTTTATTTTATTTTTTATTTTTTTCCCAATTATTTCTATTAGTTGGAGGCCAAATGACCCAGTTTCGAGCGAGGCTCAAGAGGGAGGGGATGTACATGTGCTTATGGCTGATTCACATTGTTATACAGCAGAGACTGACACAACATTGTAAAGCAATTATCCTCCAATTTAAAAAAGTTAAACATTAATTAGGGTGACAAACCACAGTATAGAGCAGCATTTGATGTATGTTGTGTTGTGCAGTTAACCTTTTGTTTGTTATTTGCCTTAAAAAACCCACCTTGCTCAGATCCCATGCAGTCAATACTGAACAGCCTGGAACAGCAGCATGAAGAGGAGAAACGGTCTGCACTGGAGCGCCAGAGGCTCATGTACGAGCATGAGCTGGAGCAGCTCCGGAGACGGCTGTCCCCCGAGAAGCAGAACTGTCGGAGCTCCGACAGGTTTTCTTTCCACTCCCCCAGCGCTCAGCAGCGACTGCGGCAGTGGACGGAAGAGAGGTGGGTGGACGGTAGGGCCCTTGCTACCTGTCGCCTTTAACCATCTGTGTAACGTATAGAGGGGAAGAATCTAGACCTTAATTCAAACATGAATGACACTGTAAGTGTTGCAGCTTGGAGCCACTTGGCCTTGTCTTTTTTGCCCCCATTTTGGGGGGATAAAAAGGGGGAGTTATCCATTTATACTAATGTATTTAAAGCCACCCCTCTTAGGCGCCATCCCATTTTCAGTGGATATAAGTAGCTTTTGGATTTGAATAAACTGGTGTGTGTACTCAGAAGTTATACTTTATTGTTGTATTATGCTTTAGGTTCTGAGGCGTGGGTAGATGGTTTTTTAAAAAAGGACAAAAAGAGAGGTGGTATATCAGGTATGTAAAGCATGGTGCCAGTAAGATTCAGATTGCAAGTTTGATCTTTATATGGGCTGATGAGCATTGCGCTGAATGTCTTCACCATGGTTACAAAGTGGACTTAACTAACCTCCTGCTCTTCCGGGTTTGGTCGGCAGACAGGTAGCATCTCTGTCACCTGGAGATTGACAGAAATGTAGCATTTCAGGTCTCGCATCCTAGACACGGGCTTTCCAGGTGGGTCAGTGGTAAACAACCCACCTACCAATGCAGGAAATGTGGGTTTGATCCGTGGGTTGGAAAGATCCTCTGGAGAAGAAAATAGCAACCCACTCTAGTATTCTTGCCTGGGAAATCTGATGGACAGAGGAGCCTGATGGGCTACAGTCCACAAGGTTGCAAAGAGCTGGACTCGACTCAGGGACTGAGGATGCACAGCAGGGATCCCAGATATACTGAGTGGAAATCTTCAGGTGATTTGTATACACAGTCAAGTTTGCCAGCCCTAGCCTCGGCCAGCCTCCCCCAGGAGCGTGTGCCAGCGCTTGTAACGTGGCCCACGTTCGGGTGCATGCGCAGGGCAGTGCCGCAGGTGTAGTCTGTGTGTGCAAAAGACAGGCGTAAAGCTTGGTTCGCAGTTTGGCCTTCGTGTTTTATGTGCTATATAATATTTCCATGTGCTGCTCTAATGTTTATCCCCTCCCCTTTTTATTTTAAAGAGAAGCAACACTGAGTAACAGCCTGATGAGGCTGAGGGAGCAAATTGTGAAAGCCAATCTGCTGGTGAGAGAAGCTAGTTACATCGCGGAAGAACTGGATAAACGAACAGAATATAAAGTAACCCTCCAGATTCCCGCCTCCAGTCTTGATGCCAACAGGAAGGTGGGGTTGCTGTTAATGAAACGACTAAAGATACCGTTGTATAAAACAGCTTCCTGTTTCACCAGGGTTATTTAAACACTGGGAGCAGGGAGTTTGCCCTCATCCCCGCCCATATCCTCCACAGCCTAGGTCATTGGGACCTGTCTGCCTCTCTTGAATGGAATTACTTCCATATAATTCTCTTTGTGTATAAATGGTTTTATCCGCTAGAAATATCCTCTTCCACCACCATCCCCAGATCTACCAACTTCTTTTTTTTTCTTTTAAATTTTGGCTGTGCTGGGTCTCTGTTGTGGTGGACGGGTCTCTCTAGTTGTGGCACGGGACTTAGTTGTCCTGGGACACGTGGGATCTTAGTCCCCTGATGGGGGATTGAACCCATGTCCCCTGCCTTGGAAGGAAAATTCTCAATCACTAGACCTCTGGGGAAGTCCCTATAGCCATTTCTTTTACCTAACTCCTATTTTCAAGTTTGTTTAAATTGTTTGTGAGAAGTCTTTCCTGATAGATCTTCCCCAAGTGGTTCTTCCCTTCATTCTGTTCCCCTGCTATCCTTTCCTACCCCGCCCAACTTAAGGGTTCATTTTACCTGCAAGAGCGGCTTCCCACGTGGCTCAGTGGTTAAAGAACCCGCCCGCCAATGCAAGAGACACAAGAGATGTGGTTCAGTCCCTGGGTCGGGAAGATCCCCCAGAGAGGGAAACGGCACTCCACTTCAGTACTCTTGCCTGGAGAATTCCAAGGACAGAGGAGCCTGGTGGGCTCCAGTCCAACCCATGGGGTCTCAAAGAGTCAGATGCAACTGAGTGACTAACACTTTGACTTTCACACTTTACCAATAGAATGTTATCTTCTACTTGTCAATAGATGACATGGAAAAAATGTCCACTAGTTGTTCTCTGTGAGTATCCAAGGTCACAGATTTTGTTTTTTTTTAATAATGTTGTTGTTGAGGTACCAAGTCATGTCTGACTCTTTGTGACCCCATGGACTGTAGCCGACCAGGCTCCTCTGTCCATGGGATTTCTCAGGCCAGAACACTGGCATGGGTTGCCATTTCCTTCTCCAGGGGATCTTCCTAGCCCAGAGGTTGAACTCAGGTCTGCTGCCTTGGCAGACAGGTTCTAATGTTCTTCCCTTCCTTCCGCTTTTCTGCCATCCTTTCCTATCCTGCCCAACTTAAGTGTTCTCTTACCTATAGAATGTTATCTTCTACTTGTCAATAGATGGCATGGCAGAACTGTTCACTAGTTGTTTAATGTAAATATTCAAGGTCACAAAAGTTTCTTTTGTATAATGTAAGAAGTCTAATAAAAGTATGAGGGAAGTTCAGTTCAGTCGCTCAGTCACATCCAACTCTTTGTGACCCCATGGACTGCAGCACGCCAGGCCTCCCTGTCCATCACCAACTCCCGGAGCCTATTCACACTCATGTCCATAGTGTTGGTGATGCCATCTCATCTTCTGTCATCCCTTTGTCCTTCCGCCTTCAATCTTTCCCAGCATCAGGGTCTTTTCTAATGAGTTGGTTCTTCGCATCAGGTGGCCAGAGTGTTGGAGTTTCAGCTTCAGTATTGGTCCTTCCAGCAAAATCACTTCTCCTTGCCATTCAGTTGTTTTCTTTCTTACATGGGTTTCTTTTATAGTTCTCGGATCATTTTAGTACATACTTTTTGGTGGATTAGGTAGGATTTTGTATTCAGATATTCATTCCCTAGCTGGCTGAATATAAGGTAGAAGGGCCTTTACCATATGTGAGAGTTTGGTAATTCTTGAACTTCACAGTTCTAAAATCCTTCCTTCATTATGTAAATTCTGTTTCTTTGGAACTAATAATAGGCCAGATGTTAAGGCAACACTGAGTGTCTTTCAAAATTCTCTATAAAGTTCTAAGCAGACAGAACAGTTTTTAAAAAATTCTAATAAATCTCGATTGATTAGAGATCTGCTAGGTCCATCTCTCTGAGGGAGATATACAGAAGCATTTTTACTTTCTGCTCTGTGATTTCCAAAAGTTTAAAATTTTTGCCTACATAAAAGCACACTGCTTGGACTACCCCGGTGGTCTGGTGGCTAAGATTCCACGCTCCCAATGCAGGGGGCCCGGGGTTCAAACCTGGGTCAGGGAACTAGATCCCACATGCCACAACTAAAGGTCTATCATACCACAACAAAGACCCAGTAGAGCCAAATAAATTAATAAATATTTTAAAAAGTAGTAAAAGCGTATTATATTTTTTAAAAAGCATGTTGCTTTTCTAAGCTGGGAGAATTCAGGAAGTACTGTTTCTTTTTTTCTGAGATGACATTCATATAGCATAAAATTAATATTTTAACGGGAACAATTCAGTGTCATGTAGTATGTTCACAATATTGTATATAACCAGCATCTCTAGCTGGTTCTGTACTTTTTCATTTTATTTTTAAAGTGTTTTTTGTTTGTGTGTGCGTGTGTGGCTGTTGGGGCTGTTTGGCTGTCTTCGTTGCCGCACGGCTTCTCTGGTTGCGGTGAGCTGAGACTGCTCTCTCACTGCAGCTTGAGGGGGTCTCACTGCAGCGTGAGGGGGTCTCACCGCGGCGCGAGGGGGTCTCACCGCGGCGCGAGGGGGTCTCAGTGCGGCGTGAGGGGGCCTCACCGCGGCGTGAGGGGGTCTCACTGCGGCGGCGTCTCTTGTTGCAGTGAGCTGAGACTGCTCTCTCACTGCAGCTTGAGGGGGTCTCACTGCAGCGTGAGGGGGTCTCACTGCGGCGTGAGGGGTCTCACCGCGGCGGCGTCTCTTGTCGCAGAGCTCCGGCTCAGCAGTGGTGGTGCTTGGGCTCAGCTGCTCCACGGCACGTGGGATCTTCCCAAATTAGAGATCGAACCCGCATCTCCTGCATTGGAGGCAGATTCTTTACCACTGAGCTACCAGGGAAGACTTTAACTTTTTGATAATAAATCTGAACTGTGTGTATTTGGAAGTTGGTATCATTTGTTGCGTCTAGATGAGCAAACAGGATACTTTTCACAACTGACTCTTTTAATCACTTGTGTTTGTTACTGCAGTAAGATACTAGCCATTCAAAAAAATTGTCATTCAAACTTTTGAAAGGAAAAGATTCTTAACCATCCATTCCAGGAAACTTGCCCTTCTCATTCACTGCTTAGGACCCTCTTCCTCCCCTCTGGTTCTCTTTGGCCATATGATGGTGCGGTTAAGACACTTT
This sequence comes from Odocoileus virginianus, assembly GCF_023699985.2. Taxonomy (NCBI): domain Eukaryota; kingdom Metazoa; phylum Chordata; class Mammalia; order Artiodactyla; family Cervidae; genus Odocoileus; species Odocoileus virginianus. The sequence continues at coordinate 45,737,843 of NC_069691.1, read as the reverse complement.
TGTTTTCGGCCACACCGCATGGAATGAGGGGCCTTGGTTCCTCCACCAGGGATCGAACTCGCATCCCCTCAGAGGAAGCGCAGAGTCCTAACCACTGGACCACCAGGGAAGTCCCCCAGTTAAGACATTTTTGACTTTCCGTTAAACGTGATCTACTTTTCTGGGATTTAATTTATATTCTTAAATTTTGACTGCAGTTAGAAAGGATTATATTCAGCTTTTAAGATTTCTGGAAAGTTTCTCACCGAACAGATTAAAGAACGATACGGTTTCCATTTCAGCTGGTGACGTTTGACGGGTGGGTGTATCAGTAGAATGTCGGGTTGATGCCCACGTTGTGCCAGTGTCTGCGTTTCACAGTCATTCTCACTGTCTTCACAGCGAGGCTCTCTCCTTAGTGAACCTGCCATCCAGGTGAGAAGGAAGGGAAAAGGGAAGCAGATCTGGTCTCTGGAAAAACTGGACAACAGGTTGCTGGATATGAGAGACCTTTATCAGGAGTGGAAGGAATGCGAAGAAGACAGCCCGGTAGGTCATTTGACAAAAATCACTGAGCTGACCGTCACAGAAGGAGCCATGCCGGAATGAGTCCTATCCATTTCAGGGAAGACCTGTTGAGTTTTCCCAAATACAGTTTCATAAATAAAATACTTATTTTAATCCTATAAATTGTTTAGCCAGTCAAGAATTTCAACAACCTATTTTTCTGGCATCCTCTTTTGTTTTCTCCTCGTTGGTGTCATCTGGATTTCTAGTAGAATCCTCTGTGTTCTCTCTGGCTTCTGTTCATATTATGCGTTTTTGAGTCCCATGGTTTTATTCAGAACAGAGACTGTCTTGTTATATCTTTTCCCATTTTTCAGCACACTTAACCTTGCAAATAATAAACCTACGACATCTGTATTTTTAATCGAACATCTGTGGTGCCTTAATATTTATACTATTAGGAACATTTTTTGAACACAATTTGATCCTAAAGTAGGTGCTATAGATCTGAATTCTGGAACACTCCCCTCAAATTGTAGGTTTGCTCATTTAGGTCAGCCATGAGCGTATACCTATTTGAAATAAGAATTATTCGTATATTTTCACTGCTGCTGGTCCTAGTGCCCCGTAGAGTTGTTCCTTAGCCTCTTGTTTTGTAAAAGTGTTTGTCAATAAAAATGACTTCTTAAAGTTAGGTGGCATTTTTTTCTTTCTTTTGTACTCCTCTCCCGTTTCAGCTTAGAGGTGAAACCATATTACCAACAAATAACAAAACGCAAACCACGATCCTGTAAAGAGGTCCCCTCTCATTGACAGCATCGTGTCTGATGTTTCGGTGGGAACAAGTAGAATAGATATGAATGAGACATGAGACATGGTTTTTCACTCTGCTGAGCTTTTCAGTCAGCCTGTGTTTTCTCTCTTTTCACGGCAAGGCTTCCTCATAAGGGAAAAGAAATGATGAAGCAGTGGGGTGTTATTGGTATCGCTGTCTCATGGATGAAGGGTGCTGACCATCATTCTAAGTGGGAATGAGAAAGTGTGTGTGTATGCCTGCATGTGTAACGCAGGGCTATACTTCATCTAAGTTATTAGACTGTGTCAAGAAGTGATGGGTTGAATTCTTCTGTTTTAAGTGATTTTCTGAAGTTGTATGTTTCACGTCTCCTCAAAGGTGATACGGTCTTACTTCAGGCGTGCAGATCCATTCTATGACGAACAGGAAAATCACAGTCTCATTGGGGTGGCCAACGTCTTTCTGGAGTCCCTCTTCTATGATGTGAAGTTACAGTATGCCGTGCCGATCATCAACCAGAAAGGAGAGGTTAGTTTCTCCTCGTGCCTTATGTCCTGCAGAGAGCAGTTCAGGAAAACGGGGTGGTGACAGTAAGCTGTCATTAACAGTTTCCCATCAGTAACAAGTGCTCTCTGTGTATTTTCAATGCCTGTGTTCTCATACTGCTTGTCGGTGATTACTCCGAGTGCTTGAGGAAGAGTCGCCGTTAGAGCCTGTTCCACCGTCGGCTGCCCTCACTTGACTCTCAGACGGATGATGGCCGAAATGCAGAGCGAGGATCTTCTTTTGCTTTCCCTGCTGCAGGTGGCCGGCCGGCTGCACGTGGAAGTGATGCGCCTCAGTGGTGACGTCGGGGAGAGGATTGCCGGGGGGGACGAGCCCATGGATGCTTCCTTGGACAAGGAGACCCAGGAGAACAGGCTCGTATGCATGGTGAGTCCTCGTCTCATTCAGCAGTAGTACATGATTTCAGAGTGTTTCCTGTGAGGTTATACAGTTATCAAAGATGGAAGCATAGCCTTGCTGACTCCATCTGTAATAGCCCACTGTATAGAGATGGACCAGACATGCCACCCTGTGAAAGATGAGTGTGTGAAAGTTACCGTTAGTGAAGTAGCATAGGAGAATACTGTCTTCCTCGGAGAGTGGGCTTCTGTCACTGGGTAACTTAAACTTAAAAAGAAAAATAACAGTTAAAACGTAGTATGATTTGTTTATGAAAGAGATCAAACATACAGAAAAGTAGTGAGGAGACTGTTATTGACCCCCACTCATCCTCCCTCGGCAGCCATCAGCTCCTGGTCAGTCTTGTCTTATTCATGTATACACGCTGCTTCTCCATGTCCCCTTCCCCTGGATTATTTTGAAGCATCCCAGACATTGTATTTCATCAAGAATAGTTTAATATGTGTCTCCAGAAGAAGAAAACTTAAAAAAAGAAACCCAGCCTAGCCAGGATATACCACACTCAAAAATTAATACTTCTTTAACGTTGTGAGATAATCATTCTCGTTGGTCATGTGGGTTGATGTGTCTCTGGTCTGTTTTATGTTTTGCTCTTCAGGCTCTGGCCTGTGTGCTTGCTCCCCCCTGTGCGCACGCACCTTCTTTCCCATCTTACGCTTTGCTTAGTGTAGAAGCTGGGTTGTCATATTGTGTGGTCTCGTAGTCTGGGTTTTGCTAATTCTTTACTGGGTTGGGGTAGGCTTGCTATAAGTTGGGATCTAGATGTAAAGGTGACAGGCAGAAGAGGAGTCAGGATGACACTTCATAGGGAGAATGAGGTGTCTGCTTCCATCAGAAGGCACGTCATGCCTGGTTTTCTTTGGGGAGTGTTTGCTATCATTGATGGTTATCACCTAGATATTTCATTAGTAGTTAGAAAAGAGCAACACTGTGATTCTATCATCCCTTCATTTATTAGCTGGAATTGTGCTATTGAGTGACTCTTTCTGTCAAGTATCTTACTATTCACAGATACAGTTTTTATCAGAGAGGCAGGATGAATACTCCATTCTCTCCCTTTATTGACTACTTTTAAAAATAAATGGTTTTCCTTCTAACATCCAAAACTGACAGGTGAGGGTGTTTTTTTGGTTTGGGTCTTGTTATCATTATATGAACTCTTGGATTTAAATATACTTGATATGCTGTGATCTGTTGTATTTATTACCTACGTCAAGGCTCAAACAACCCCATCTTTGGCCTGGGGGGTCCTCTTCAGTGGGCTCCTGGGTCCTTTGACGCAGCCCTAACCCCAGAGGCCGTGCCAGCCTTCCTACCTTGGTCTCAGGCGGTCTGAACATTTCTCATCCCAGACCTGGAATCAGCCATTTCTCCACGGAACTGGATTCCTTCCAGTAGGAGGTGGTTTTTAGAGACCATAGTCTGACATGTAATAGCTTTTTGCATAAAAGGAAGACAAATAAACTTTATGACAGTAAAATGTTTGTGGACAGAAACAGAAGAAACCCGTTTGGGGACACTTAAGGTGTCACAGATAAGGCATTCCTTGGTGGTCAGTGGTAAAGACTTCGCCTTCCAGTGCAGGGTGTGTGGGCTTGATCCCTGGCCAGAGAACATGTTTTGGGGCTGAAAACCAAAAGGCAAAACAGAAGCAATACTGTAACAGATTCAGCGAAGACTTAAAAATGGTCCACATCAAAATATCTTAAAAGATCACAGGTGTGAGTATTATTGACCCTTAAAAGAAGACTTCATTTATTTTTCTGTGATAAAAAAGTATGTACATATTAAACATGTTGATCATTTTAATTGTATTAAATAAAATCAGTATATTTGAAACTTCAAACAACTTCATTATCTCCCAACGTTTCTGGGCCTTACGTGTTGAATAGCAAGTCGAAGTCTGTGGTATTCTGCCACCTGGTGGTGATTTACGTTTCTGCATGCAAGACCTTGAACCTGTGTTCTAGATAACAATCATTCCTGGTTTTGTTTATTCCCAATACTCTTTATTCCTGGCAGTCTCATTCTGAGAAGTTGCCTGTGGATGAGAGTTCAGCATATGAAATCTTGCTTTGTCATTCATTTACATCTTGAGATTGATTTCTAAGAAAGAGAATTAGCTTTCAGATGGAATTCAGTCACAAAGAAGTGTGTACTGAATGTCCATCCAGTCAATGCCTGGTAGCGTTTTCAGTCATTGTGTTTCATTGGTATGTTAGTTCTCACACATCTATCATTAGGCAGCTATCCTGTTTTGTATAGAAGAAAAACTGAGCCTAAGAAAACTAAGGATTTAAGCAATTTGTTTAAAAACAGAAGTCAAGAAGTAGCAGAGATTTATATTTAGATCTGTGTCCTCCAGAATCTTGCAGTCTTCCCAAATACCACATTGCCTCAACTTAAAGAATATAATATGTATTTTAAGCACTTAATGAGAAGGGGACGGTTTTTAAATGAAACTTTTAATAAAATTTTAACAAAAAGTTAATACCAATCACTCTGTTTGTTTTGGACAAATAGAATTTGTTAGTTGATCATCTTCTAGAGCCTGGAAATTGCCCTCTAGATGTTTCACAATCTTGTTGCCATTATAGGAAAAACTGAATAATAACAAGAATCCCCATCCATTGCTTACCCATCACGTACCTGGCAGAGAAGAAAATAGTCATTTGCTTTGCATGGTTTTCTGTGTCATTATTAATACTTCCTGAAACAGTAAGACTTATATTTGTGGTTATGAAACTATGTAAACTTCTGCCACATATTCAAATCTGTTTTTGTTAAATTTACTTACTGGAGGTTTAGATTGCATCATACAGTGTGCAAGAAGTGACCAAGTGAAGGGTGTGAATAAATGCTCAGCGCGCAGTCTCTTGGAGGTTGGCCTCATTGATTATAAAGTCAGAATTCAGTTTAGCTTAGTTAATTTTAGGATTTAGTTTCCTTTGTAGTTGTAGTTTGTCACAGCTTATCACAAAAACTCCCACTTAAAAATCAACCTGATGCTGCCTGCTGAAAGAAATATTTAGACTGTTGGCTGCTTTAAAACCTATTCTAGGTATTTTTCCTGGGTCTAATTTTGTTTGGGGCCGATTAAACATATTCTAGTTTTATGTAGTTATCACAAAATCCTGCAGCCCTGCAGCCCAGGGCATGTTTCCGTTGACCCAGCTCTCCTCTCTGAATCTGCACGGAAAACACATCAGCAGTTGTTAGTGCAAGAGAGTGGTTAGCAGGCGCGATCTTTCTTCTCCATTCACTCTCCAGATCTTCAAAGCATACGTTCCTGATGCTTCAGATTTTCCAAAAATGCTTTAGTAGTAAATAACATTCCAGTTGCGAACCTTATTCCTTTTTATACACTAAAATATCAGATAAATATTTTTCTGAATATTTATTGCTTATTGGTGTGCGCACTGTTTTCATTCTTCATTCATCATTCTTAACAATCCTGTGTCCTTGTGCTATATCCATAGTTGGCCAGGTTTGTATGGTTAAGTGGTGTTGATGTTTGAGAACTTTCTTCTTAAGATGATGATATAAGAAACTAGAATTTTAAATGTTATTCTTCAGCCTGTAAATGCTTCAAAATGTCCACTTGTATATAGTCTAGGTCATTGCTATCTTAGGTCTACCTCTTGCTAAATATGGCATTTCACAGATGCAGAAATACGGCCCAGATTGAAAGGGACTGGGATGTGATCAACAAAAAGCAGCTGTTAGGGGCATAGTCAGGACTGGAACCTGTGTCTCTGACTCAGAGTTGGAATTACCTGGGTTAAAGACAGCCTTCCTTTTTCTTCAGGTGAAAATACTTCAAGCCACTGGGTTGCCACAGCATCTGTCCCACTTCGTGTTCTGCAAATACGATTTCTGGGATCAACAGGAGCCAGTCATCGTTGCTCCTGAGGTGGACACCTCATCTTCTCCCATCAGCAAGGAGCCTCAGTGCATGGTTGTCTTTGATCACTGCAATGTGAGTGTGTTTTCCAGACCTGGTCAGCGTTTAATTACTCAAGTCAAAGCAACATAAAAATAACCCATATTTTATTGAGTAATTTGGTACCTGTGTATGTCTTGGATCAGTTTGTTAGAGTGGTGAGAAAGAGAAAATGTTAGTCGCTAAGTTGTCTCCGACTCTTTGTGACCCCATGGACTATATAGCCCATCAGGCTCCTCTGTCCATAGAGTTCTACAGGTCAGAATACTGGAGTGGGTTGCCATATCCTTCTCCAGAGGATCTTCCCGACCCGGGGACTGAACCCAGGTTTCCTGCATTGCAGGCAAATTTTTTACTTTCTGAGCCACAAGGGAAGCCCTTGGAGTCAAAGACTAAAGTGTCATCAGTGCACGGTATGTAGACCTTAAACTCACACAACGCTGTGTGTCAGTTACATCTCAGTAACACAGTCCATGGGGTTGCAAAAGAGTTGGACATGACTCAGCGGCTGAACACAGTCACAACAGCTGGGGAAGACCCAACTATAGTGTCAGTGCACGTAACTCCTCCACCATCAGAAGTTAACTTCTGTGTGACTGTGTATGTGTATATGGTACCCTTCTCCAAAAAAAAAAAATCCGTGTTTTGTGTGAGTTACTGGAGAAAGTGCCATCTGGGAAGGTTCAGGAAACTATTGTTTTAGAGAAAGTGAAGGTAGAAGAGTGAGACAAGAGCAAACATTTCAGGGCCCCCAACTTCTGTTCTGCAGTTTGCTGATGTTTCCCATAGCTCTGTTTGAGGACAGTGTTGTTTTTTTTTTAAATGGAGGAAGCCAGTTCACAGGTCATTTTGCCCACGGCTAGTAACTAGCAGAGCTGAGACTGTCAGATTCTAGATTCTCGTTTTCTACTTTATCTCACTTGAGCTATCTCTTTATTTTCCAACGAGAGATGTGTCTTTCTAATCTATTTAGCACATCAAAAGTCTTTCTGTTTTAAAGATTGAGAAAGAGGAGAGTCTATGACTTTTAAAAATAAATTATTTAAAAACTTAATCCTAATTATTACTAGAGACGGTTTCATATGTATCTTACAAAGATGGACAGATTTTTAAAAATTAGTTGATTTTTTTGCACAATGATAGTCACTCTTTCTTACTATCAGAGATCATTAACTTCCTAAAAACTAGGAAAAATTGTCCTACACACTACACTGCTGCCTTACTAGATATAATAACTTTTATATTAAGACATTGTAGATCAGTGTTGTCATTCTTCATATAATTATTTATGCTTTCAGAATATTGCTTTCAAAGTAGAATACAGTGCTGGTCTTTCACAGTAGATTTTTCAAGAAAAGTTTTCTTCTTAAAAAAAAAAAAAAAAGATTAAAAAAAAAAAAAGTTGTAGTGAAAATTAAGGACCTTGGGCCATCTGAGCATTCTTTATGGGCATTGGATGACAGTTTTGTGCTACAAGTAAAACATTCTCTTCTATTTCTCTTCTCCATGATGAAGTGAGGATATGATGTGAGGTGTATAATCAGGTCACTGGAAGGTGTTTCTTCTTTGCTTATTTCCTTTTAGGAATTTTCTGTTAGCGTCACTGAAGACTTTATTGAGCATCTTTCAGAAGGGGCATTGGCAATCGAAGTCTACGGCCATAAGATGAATGATCCTCGGAAAAACCCAGCCCTGTGGGATTTGGGGATTATCCAAGCCAAAACACGCAGTCTTCGGGACAGGTGAATTTGAGATATCCGTCCATCTGCTACCATTTGTAATTTTTTAAAAACTGCTAGAGATTAATATTGCCATTTATAAAGATTACCACTTCCTGAATGTTTATCAATATTCCAAGGATAGATGATGTTATGTTCATAGTATTAATAGCACAGTTAAAATTCCTTAGAGGAGTGAACTTTTGAAGAGTGATGGGAAAAAGTTAAGAAATAGATAGTAAGAATAAAGAGTAAAATGAATTTTTGGAGAATATGTTGCTTATTATTATGAAATAACTTCTAGTTAATCAACTGTGGAGAAGATGAATCAGGATATTCTCTGGAATTCAGAATTTCTTATTTTTATCTTTAGCTCAGAGTTCTTTTCACCTTGCATCAATCATGAAAGGAGGAAGGCTTACTTGTTGACCAATATTTGAAACAGAAGAGTTCAAAGGAAAAGACTGAAAGAGCATATATTTGTACTGCCTCTAATTATAGATGAGAACCAGATATTCTTCCTTCTTTTTAAAAGGTTTAGCAAATACTAAATTAGACCCAGAGATTTTTTTCTTTCTTGACTCTCTTACTGACCTCAGCAGAGGTACTTGTCAAGCCACTAAAGCATACAGTGCTACCCCTGTCAGTGAAAAGATCACCACTGCGAATTGCTTCTGTACTTCTGATAACAATGCTTAAATTTTTGAATAACCACACTGATATAGTTTGTAATTATCACACCTTTATGAATGACATAAAGGCATCATCTTTTTGTTCTGATACTGTTTGTTGAACTTTACTTTCAATCACATTTGCTAGGATGTACTTGTGTAATCCTCATTGAACTACAGAGGACTCTAATAATAACAGAGTTATTCTGTTTGGAGGTCATTTTCCTTGTTCATTCTCATGTGTAGGGTCCTAAGTTGCTTGTATTGAAATAGAAATGTATGATTTTCCAAGAACCTCAACTGTGTCCTAGGTGGAGCGAAGTCACCAGGAAAGTGGAGTTTTGGGTTCAAATCTTGGAGCAGAATGAGAGTGGTGAGCACTGCCCCGTAGAGGTGGTTCCTGCAAAGGACGTGCCGACAGGCGGGATCTTCCAACTCCGGCAGGTAATGAGACTGCGAACGCTAGCATGGAATTCTCTGGTGCCATAAAGGTTAATATTGGATTCCTTCCAGTGGAAACATCCGTGATGATGAAACCTAGATTGGCCAAGATCATTTCTTCTGCTAAAGTCGTCTCTCACCTCATGTGTATTTTCTTTCATTTAAAAAAAAATGCTATCTGTAGTATTTAAAACCAACTTCTGTTAAGTTGAAGTAAGAAAAAGATAAGCTTTAAAGTGACTTAGAATTGAATTATTGGAAGTAAAACAAACATATCAAGCAGCATTAGAGCATTTATAAAGACGTGGAGAGGCCGTGATACGGCAGAAAGAACAAGCACTGTGGAGTCTGATATGCCAGGGTTCGGTTCCAGCTGTCCCATGGCCTCGCTCTGTATCTGTGAGCAAGTTCATCACCTTCTGGAATCTTGCCTCAGGTGTGATGTGGAGGGGATGATAACACTAGCCTTGGAGGGTTAGTGTGAGGATTAGAAACTCTGTATATGGAGCCCATTGCTACAGACGGGGGAGATGAGAAGTAGGGAGGCCTAAAGCCCACCAGCTCTCTGCTTCTTCATAGACATCAATAGGGTGTCGTGTAATTCAGTTCCTTTTGGACCCTAACCCACCCAGAGTGAGCATCACACCACAGGTTTAAGGGCTCAGACTGAAGCACCCGACCGCCTTCACTTCAGATGCCAGCTGGGGCCCCAGGTCACCACCTTTCTGTCTGACTTGGCTGTAATCAGGGGTCCCTGTGACTCAGGTGGCCTAAGTTGCTGGTGTGTGTGTGTGTGCTCAGTCGTGTCTGACTCTTGGCAATCCCATAGACTGTAGCCTGCCAGGCTCCTCTGTCCATGGGATTCTCCAATCAAGAATACTGGAGTGCATTGCCACTTCCTTCTCCAGGGGATCTTCCCCACCCAGGGATCGAACTCGTGTCTCTTACATTGCAGGCAGATTCTTTACTGAGACACCGGGAAAGCCCTAACAATGGACATGTGAAATCAGGGCAGCTAGGTAGATATGAATACCTGCCAGCAAGAAACCAGTATAGCAAAGACGTGTGTGAAAACTGTCACTTAACTCCAGACAGATGCAATCTATAGTATCTGTGCTGCAAATTAAAGATGAGAGAGAACATCTTAATAGAATTTACATTTAAGACTTACAAACACTTTTTTTTGCTATTCTTTACATGAAGTCAATGTTAAGGAGGTTATTATATCCTATGATAGTTTCCATACTTTAAGACAATAGTAAAATATTAGAATGGCTCAAGAAAATATTGAAATCATTCAAAGCAAAATATAAGGTTAAAGGCAAAAGAAAGTTTGCTTAAGTATTTCAGTTTCTGAATGTCTTGGGAGGAGGAAAATGATAAACACTTGTTTTCTGACCCTACTAAATGACTTGTAGCACATTCATTCACGTATGGACAAGGCACTAAAAGCAAAAAGAAATTAGTTTAAATTATAGTGTGAGATATATACATAAAATAGGATTCAGAAAGGCATGAAGAACATCTTTTCCTGAACATCTGTTGAAACTATATATCTTCTTTGGATGCCATAGAGATTCATCTCCTGGAAGGCAAGATCAGATACTTTTCTGTGGTTTGGTATAAATTGAATATTTAAGTGTTTGTCATACTTCTGGCAGCCTTTATTGAAAGTGATCAAAGGTATTTTGAATTTATCAGAAAAGGCTTTTTGAAGGATGTGTGTCTTGACTTGGATGGTGAAAGAATCATACCAAGCTGGAAAGGTCTTCATATATAAATGGCAGAAATAGAGGGTGGATTAGGCACATTTGTGTAGAAAGTAATATATTGAAAGACCTGGAAAGCAGTAACAGAAGGAGTTATATAGGCTTGTGGGTTTCCCTGGTGGCTCAGTGGTAAAGATTCTGCCTGCCAGTGCAGGAGACGTGGGTTCAATCCCTGGGTTGGGAAGATCCCCTGGAGGAGGAAATGGCAACCTATTCTCTTTGCCTGGGAAATCCCATGGACAGAGAAGCCTGGCAGGCTATAGTCCATGGAGTCACAAAAGAGTTGGACAGTTGTTGGTGATTAAACAACAGCAATAGAGACTTGTGGCAGCTGCTTAATTCATGGAGGGCCTTGGATGGTAGGCGTATTAGAATTTAATATTTTGGGTTGGCCCAAAAGGTTCGTTCAGGGTTTTCTATAACATGGTATGGAAAAACTCGAACATTTTGGCCAACCCAATATTTCAAAGTTGGAACCTACTGCTCTTGAATAGGAACGTTCAGAGGAGAGCTTAGGAGATTAACCATACACATTTGCTAGTTTTGTAGTTAAAAAATGGTGAAATAGCAGCAGTTACAAGAAATTCAATAGGTTACATATTCTGTTCAAAGCTTTTCTATGGAACATTAAGCCATTCCTGGATCTTTCCCCCCATTGTTCCCTCTCCTTTTCCTGTATCCTTCCCCAAAGTGTAGATACCCTTCACATTGGGGTACACATTCAGAACAGATCACTTTCTGTCTCAGCAAAGTGAAAACAAAAGGTAGCCAATTGAAATGACTAAACTATTATAGACAATTAAAATGTTTTTTGAGTTACTTTCTTCACAAAATATCTGGTACATAGTCCTTGGAAAATATTAAATCAAAGACATCTGCAACCCATCTCTTTAAATCTAGCTTGATAGGATCAATCACTGCCTAAGTTGATTTTCCTGATGATGCAAAACTCTTGGGAATTAAAATCCAATGGAAGAGGGGAAGAGTGACTCAAAATTACATATTCTGATTCTGTTTTTCAAATTCTATTTGACATTCCTAAAATTTATAAGCCAGCTTTGAAGTCAGTGATTGGGGGTACTGGGAACTTTCTTTTAAAATGCTACTTCATTGTAAATGTTCAAAATCATGTAGTATTTATTGTGAAAATGTGCTTAAAGAAGGAACACTGTCTTTCTGATCAGTTGTTTATTTTGCAACTTGGTTTAAAATTATTTTACTTGGGCATTAGAACAGTGAATTCAGGATAATATAATTGTTCTTATTAGGCTGATTACTTACTTCTTAAAGTGGATCTTTATATTACTGAGTTTGGTAATCAGCTTTTTTTTTATTTTTTATTTTTTCCATTTACTTTTATTAGTTGGAGGCTAATTACTCTACATCATTACAGTAGTTTTTGTTATACATTGAAATGAATTAGCCATGGATTTACTTGTATTCCCCATCCCAGTCCCCCCTCCCACCTCCCTCTCCACCCGATCCCTCTGGGTCTTCCCAGTGCACCAGGCCCGAGCACTTGTCTCATGTACCCAGCCTGGGCTGGTGATCTGTTTCACCCTAGATGATATACATGTTTCAATGCTGTTCTCTTGAAACATCCCACCCTCGCCTTTTTAAAAAAGAAGTCTAGTTAACATCTGCCACCATACTCTAACTTATATATCATCTATGTTTTTCTATAGCAATATTTTAATGTTTACAGTATATATTTCACTAATATATTATAGATAGTTTATATTTCATTAATATACTAGAGCTTGTGTTATGAGTATTGTACATTTAATTTACACCTAATTTTTTGTTATTCTTCATTGTGCTGTAAGATTCTTTATGTGCATGTATGATTATTAAAACAGATTCCTAGAAAGTTGAATAGCTGAGTCAAATGAAACTTATTTTTTAAGGCAAACTGCCCTGCAGAAAGCTTTACCAATTTACCAAGGATGTGTGTCTTGACGTGGACGGTGAAAGAATCATACCAAGCTGGAAAGGTTCTTCATATCTAAATGGCAGAAATAGAGATAGAGGGTGGATTAGGCACATTTGTGTAGAAAGTAATATATCGAAAGACCTGGAAAGCAATTTATATTCCCTTTACCAATTTATATTCCCACCCACAGTGTATGTAATTGCCTTTTTCATAAACTTTGGGCAATATTATAAATTGCCTTTCTAAACAATAATTACTAGTTTAGAGAAAGTAAAGGTATTTCATGCTTATTTTAATTATTTAACATTTTATATTATTTTGCTTATTAGTAAATTGAACATTTTGTATTATCTAGCATTTTGCATTTCCTTGGTTAGAATGTTTTCTTTTAATGTTTTTTTTTGTTCGAAAAATATATAAACTATAGATTTGTTCTTGATTAGTTTTTTAATTTGTATTTTACTACTAAATGTGTAAGATTCAGTACCTTGAAAGCTAAATGCTTTTCTCAACATTCGCCTGTAGGGGTCTCTCTAAACCCAAATTTTGGAGCTCAGACCGATTTTAAGAAACTTAAAATTGTGTGTGGTGCAGGGGCAGTCCCGACGAGTCCAGGTGGAAGTGAAGTCTGTGCAGGAATCGGGGACTCTGCCGCTGATGGAGGAGCGTATCCTGTCGGTCGGCATCGGGTGTGTGAAAGTCAGGGCGCCACGGTCACCGAAGACCCACGAGACCGTCCATGTGAGTCTCGGGACAGAGCCAGCCAGGCCAGAGTCTTCTGGAACCTGTCAGAAAACTGCCTTTCATGAACAGTTCTTTTCAGTATTTTGTTTCCTTTGATATCTCTTTTTCTTTTCGTCCTCTTTTTTAAAACCTGTATTGCATTTGCATAGAATCACTGCCCCAGACTGTTGGTTGTCCCTGGTCCATGGCAAGCTGAGGGTTAAAACATCTCCACCTCCAGGAACTCCTCATGCCTGCTAGTCATTAACCCCCTCCCCCCCATCACCCACATGTCCCCGGAAACCCCCTACTGGCTTATGAAGACTCTTTGCCAGCAGGTGTTTGATTTCCCCTGGGGAGTAGGACTATAAACCCAGCAGGAAAAGTATTGTACTAGCTCCTGAAAAGGTCAGATGAGTGTTCTTCACTTTCCTGTGAGAAGCTTGAGGTTTCACTCCAACTCCCTTGCTGGTGGGAGATGAAAAGGCATATTCATAAAATTAGAAAATATAAACTATGGAGCTAGATTTGTGTTGTTTAGTATAGCCTGGTTCTTTGATAAATGTTGGTTTCGGCTCTGCATAATATATTTTTCCTTTTAGGAGGAAGAGGAGGACATGGACAGCTACCAGGTAACGAACCACGGGTTAACCTCATCAAATTAGCTTGATTAAAGTACTCAATTACAGGTTCTCGAGTCTTGCCATCCTGTTGCTTAATAATTACACAATTAGTTTTGATTCAAGTATTGCTTTTTCTCAAGTTTTGAAACAGAGTCGAGAACCACCATTTGTGACTGTTTCTCATTTTCCAAACCTGGGGCTTCCCATCCAGGTCCTTACAGACCCATTTCTTCAGATCCTTTTTCTGTTTGCCCGAAAGAGTGGTCTCAGACTGGGCTCCAGTCAAGCCACACCCTTAGGTGTCTTCCATACTTTAAGCCAGGTCCCCTTTTCCCATTTCTTGGAGTCATACAGATTTTCTTTCGTTTTCTCCTCCGCTTCATTCCCTACTCTCCTGCAATATTTTGTTTATGTCTGATAAGTTTTATTTTGCCAGTCTGGTTAGTCATCATCTAGAACTGTCAGAGCTCTTTGGATCCTGAATATGTCATCCAGTGTCGTCACCCTCATGATTTGGCCTCATTCTAATTGGATAAACATGTCTGCCTTCCTATAAGTCACTGATAAAAGCCTAGCATCAGAGAGGGTTAAATAGAGTCCTGTGGCACGGCCGAACAGACTTCTTTTAAGCTGATGTTACTCCATGAATCACTGTCCTTTGGATGTGATATTTCATTCGTCCGTAATTTCTCCCAAGTAGATCCATTGCATATTTCTCCATCTTGTCCACAAGAATGTCAGGAGTTATTTGGTTAAGTGCCTTAGTGAAACCCAGATACGCCGAGTCTGCTCAGCATTCCCCTGATCTACCCGTCTCGTAACTTTATTACAGAAGGAAATGAGGTAAGAAGGGCGCGTAGTCAGGTGTTGACTGGTAGTTTTTAGTCTGTTGATAACACACTCCCCTCCAGAATCCCACAGAAACAAGGAGAGAAGCGTTTACGTGATATACAGAGACTGGTGGAACATGTTGAAGACTGTAGTTAAGAAATTTGAAAAGTTGTTTTGATGGTTCTAAAGGAAATAAATGTGAGGATTGTCAAGTAGATTCGTGGTTTTTGTGGGATCTTAGTTCCCCAACCAGGGCTCGAACGTGCACTCCCTCCTTTGGAAGGTGGAATCTGAACCACCAGACCACTGGGAAGTCCCAGTACTTGTGACTTTTATCAGCAGAGAGACCTTGTAGCTCTGCTGTACAGCGGCTTGAAGTTCTGTTCTGTCCTTTGAGCCAACGGGAATGAAACTGGTTCTGGATACCAGAGAAGGCCCTTTCAGGAATGGTCTTACCATAGGACACTAATGCTTTAATTTCTGAAAGTTTCTGTTCTTAAGTATGGCTGAAGTCAACTAATAGTGATGACAAAAATGTTAGGGTGTGGTACTTTACATGTTTGAAGCCTATTAGAGTAAGCTAAGATAGAGTTTCACATGTACTGTCTTGACGACATATTTACTCTAAGTTCCTCTGTTTACTTGCAGGATCGGGATTTAGAGAGACTCCGTAGAAAATGGCTAAATGCATTAACAAAACGTCAGGAGTATTTAGATCAACAACTGCAAAAGCTTGTCAGTAAACCTGGTACGAAAAGCAACCGGAACGTTTCCCTTTCCCCATATCAGAGTGTGGTTAATCCCTTGTTGGCCATCACAGAAAGGAAAGGTAGACGAACTCATCCATCATGGGAACCTCGAGGGCACAGGAATGGTGCTGATTTCTGTCACATCCTTTCAGTTCCAATGACGTCTTTGCATAGGTCTGCCTTCCCCCTCAGTGACGAGGGATCAGAGCATGTGCAGTAAGCACTGTCCCACACACAGAACACAAGAGGCAAGCCTTTCTTGGTTTCTGGTCCAGAAGCCCTCGAACCTTCTGACTCTCAAGATCATTTCTCTTCTGTTCCTTTGTGGCCTTTGATGAACTGAAGGTGGCCTCTCAGTGAGCACACGCCAGCCCTGCTAGCCGATAGTCTGTATTTTATCATGAACTTTTCATCAGGAATTGGGGAAGTCATAAGTTGCTGGTGAACCCTCATCAGCCAGTACCTAGCATATACAGAGCATATGCAGGAGGAGGAAGTGGACTACCTGTGTTTGATCTTGGTTCTAATGTTCTAGATAAAACAGAGGATGATGCCGACCGTGAAGCTCAGCTCCTAGAGATGAGGCTGACTCTGACGGAGGAGAGGAACGCAGTCATGGTCCCCTCGGCCGGCAGCGGGATTCCAGGGGCCCCAGCAGAATGGTATGGGTGCAGCCATCTGTCTTCCAAAGTTCTCTGTGCTCCCAGGCCTGCCCACCTCCGCTGTGGATGTTGCCTGTGCTTTGATGAATGGATGAGTCATACTATATGGAAAAAAATTGTCTGAATTAGAGAAAGTGTTAAATTATTTTCATGAGTTGAAATAACTGTGCCCTAAAACTGTGTTTTATTAAGTAATATTGTTATTGGCCCAAGTAATTAAGATTTCTGAGAATCTAAATCAATATTTAGTGCCATCGCACTTAGCATTTAGTTAATATGTTAATTACTTGGGTCATTCCCTTAAAAGACGATTCACTCCTAATAAAATTGCGTCTCCAGGAGTTTTTGATTTTGGTGCTGGCCTAAACTTAACTGTCAGCAGATGTTCTGTGCCACTTTATAGAAATTAAAAATATCGAATTAAGCCACATGGGGCTCTTAGATATATAACTTTGTAAGAAGGTACGTTGAAACAAGGGAGCTTCACCTTCAGTTTTAAGCAGGTACATGTGTCTCCTGGGCTCTGGTATCAGAGTGTATGATAATCTACATGAGAGCACCGGAGAAAAGCAGCAGTGGTGATCGTCAGGGCTTGGTGGCATATCTGATGTGAAATTATAGCAAACCCAGTACCCAGCGTTATTACTGATTGACCTCTAATAGCTCTTAATATATGAAAGCTGAGATACAAAGCATTGGGTTGGCCAAAAAGTTACTTTGGGTTTGTTATAACACCTTACGAAAACCCAAACAAACTTTTTGGCCAAGCCAATACATGCCACTGAGAAAGGCTGCTTTGTTTGAGATTCTGTTGTTCATTATGTTTTAGGACCCCAGTTCCTGGGATGGAAACACACATTCCTGTCATATTCCTTGACTTAAATGGTAAGTGAGGAAGACCCTTCTGCAGGCTTTGCTCTGAAAACTTAGTGTCAGAGTAACAGCTGTTGTTGTTTAGTCACTAAGTTAATGTCCAACTCTTTAGCGACCCCATGGACTGCAGCCCACCAGGCTCCTCTGTCCATGGGATTTCCCAGGCCAGAATAGTGGAGTGGTTTGCCATTTCCTTCTGCAGGGAATCTTGCCAACCCAGGGATTGAATCCATGTCTCCTGCATTGGCAGGCAGATTCTTTACCACTGAGCCTCTTGGGAAGCCCAAGTAACATTTAGATTCTGACCAGGTATGCAGATAGGCAGTTCTGCAGGCCTGAGGTTCAGGTCCACTTTATGTGTGCAAAAAGACTCTAATACCTCAACAGAGAATGAATTTCCTGTAAGCGTAATGTTTTTATAACAGTGATAGGTATGTTTCATTGTGATGTGTTCTCACATTTCATTCTCCAGCCCATATTGCCCTGTGTGCTGTATTCTCTCTTCAATTTAGGATGGTAGTAATGTTTTCCTGCACTTAATTCTCAGGAAGAGACTTCCCTCCGGAAATGACTAATAACTAGTGATGCTCGTGTAGCGTGTTTTCTTTTGTCTGGCGTCGTCTTAGCATTACCTGATGGATTTGTCACTTTTTCTGTGAGTTCTTGTGCCATCCATCCATGCATCGCTCTCCCCTACCCCGCACCTTTTAAAAATTACCCTCATTTTTTTCACCCTCGTGAAATATTTTGGATATGGCTATATTTTACATATATTCTGTCTGAGGAGAGAAACTGAAAATGAAAAGGTAGATTAAAGAGGTAAAAATAATTTAAAAGTCAGCATTTAAATGCCCAAGACATCTGCAGAATCGTGTATTAAAATGAACTGTCCTAAACAGACAAGCGTGGATGCGCTCCTAGTTCTCTTTCGCCCTGAGAGTGTGTTTTGGCATCTGTACTATTTGGCTTGGACTTACCTGGCGACTCAGCAGTAAAGAACCCACCTGCCAGTATGGAAACCCAGGTTCGATCCCTGGGTCGGGACGATCTCCTAGAGGAGGAAATGTCAACCCACTCCAGTGTTCTTCCCTTGAAAACCCCATGGACAGGTGAAGTTGGCGGGCTGCAGTCCATGGGGTCACAGGGCCTGGTGGCTTAGCAGCTGAGCCACAGGCACCATTTGGCTTACTTGGATGTGTGGGCGACTTGTATATTCACAAAGAGTCAGAGAGGAAGCCACTTCCGCTGTCTGTCTGCCCATCGGGGTTTTAAGGTCTTGCCACGGCACTCTACCCTGCATTGTTCTCTCGAGCCTTGGAGAATGAAGGCAACTCTGTCCTGTCCTTATATTAGGTTCCTAGATGGGTGAGGGGTGTGTATGTGTGTGCAGGAGGGCTGGAAAGTGGAAAAGAATAAGCTTAAAGATGACCTGGCAGTATGGATATTCCAAGACAGGAGCAGCACCCTGCTGAGCCTTATGTCTATTCTTTGTCCACGAAGCCCACGTCCTGGAAAAGAGACTTTCGATGCTCATCCCCAAGCTTAGATGGATGGGGAATTGGGAGGGCCAGGCTTGGACATGAGTAATCAGAGGACCACAGGGCAACCATTCCGTTTCTAGCTCATGTAGCCAATAGATTTGTTTTGTTAAATTTACCTGTCAGATAATTAGAAATCACTCTCATTGTCATGTCTTCAGTGCACTGAAAGACCAGGGAATTGGGGCTATAATCCTATCCTTAACATTTATGGGTTGACCTTGAGTAACCTCTTGGGTTTCTTGGCTTCGATCGCCTTCCATGCAAAATAAGGCACGGAAGCAGGTGATTGGATTGAGATGATTTCTTGCGGCGTCTCCCATCTCTGAGATGTGTGAACTGTTTAATGGTCATCCTCTGTGTCATGTAAGATTTCAGAGCCAAAAGCAAATGAAATTTGAGGCAGGAGGATTCTGCTACTAAGCACATTGAAATGTAGCTGGTAGGGGTTATCCTTTAAAGTGATCTCTGTATTTAATGGAACTTCTCTGCTTTTAGCTGATGATTTCAGCTCTCAGGATAATCTCGATGACCCCGAAGCCAGTGGATGGGATGCTACCCTCGCTGGGGAAGAGGAGGACGAGTTCTTTGAGCTGCAGATCGTGAAACAGCATGACGGAGAGGTAAATGAAGTGTAACTCGGGAAGACTGGGTGAAAAGTAGTTCCTTCAACCTTTCCACAGGCCTTTGGGAACAGTCAGCAAAGTTATCATTTCAGTGCCTCCATTTCTCAAGAAATATAAATGAAAATCTTAATTGTGATTTCTGCAAAGAACGGAATCAGTTCCAGAAGGAAAGGACCAATCAGATTATGCCCATTCACTGTTGTATGGCTCTTCCTGGTAAAGGATCTCTGTTAGTATTAGCAGTTCAGATCAGCAGTGGTCCACTCTTTGGGGAAATGCTCCTAATGTACATGAAGGTAAAACAGCATGATATTTGGCACTGACTTTGAAATGTTTTAGTAAAGACTTCTGAATAAGGGGGAAAAGGAATAGATGAAGCCAGATGAAAATGTTTCAGTCTGAGTGATGGATATACACTGGGGGCTTAATTTCTAATTTTGAATATATTGGAAAAATGATGAAAGATTTTAAGGAAGGAAAGCCAGTGCAATACTCAGAAGGACATACCAACACTTCGTGTTATTCAAAGATGCAAAGCTTAAACTGGGGTATATTCTGTAAAAACAGTAAAAACATTCTGTAAAACAGTGGGCCTGCATCCTTCTTTAAGAAGCCAGTGTCAGAATGGCAAAGAAAGGCTGGGAACCATCCTAGATGAAAGTGAACTGAAAGGACAGGACAGCTGAATGTAGTTTGAGATCCCACATCAGAAGTGTTGAAACATCTGAGGATGGACCCTGTATTGTACAATAGTGTTCAGGTGTTACATTTCCTGAATATGATCATTGCTCTGTGGTTAAGTCAGAGGAGGTCCTTGCTCTTAAAAGATCCTTGCTGGGACTTCCCTGATGGTCCAGTGGTTCAGATCTTGCCTTCCAATGCAAAGGGTGGAGGTTTGATCCCTGGTCATGGACCTAAGATCCCACATGCCTCGGGGCCAAAAATCCAAAACATCGAACAGATGTAATGTTGTAACAAATTCAATAAAGTCTTTAAACTTGGCCCACATCAAAAAATCTTAAAAAAAACAAAAAAGATACTTGCTGAAGTGTTCAAGGATAAAGAGTTACATGTCTGTAACTTACTCCAAAGTAATTTAGCAAAAAAAAACACCCCAAAACAACAGCAATACTGAATGTGTATGTGTGAGAAAGAGGAAAAAAGGGAAGATGTTCACAGTTGATGAATCTGTATGGGAGAAACACAGGAGTTCATTGTACTAAATTTACAGCTTTCCATTTGAGTATTTTTCAAAGTAAATACATTTTCACTGCCAACCAGGAACATCCTGCTCTGTACCCGCCCAGGTAGGTACCTGAGGCCACATCCCCAGGTTCCGTGGTCTCCCAGGTCATGCTGCAGGCAGCACTGCCCTCGTGACTGGTCTGTTCCCCTTCGGCCGAGCCAAGACGTTTCCTTGTGAGGTTCTGTGTTTTAGGAGGAGGAGGTGACTCCGTCCTTTCCATCTTCTCTGCAGGTGAAAGCGGAAGCCTCCTGGGACTCAGCCGTGCATGGCTGCCCTCAGCTGAGTAAAGGCACCCCCATGGACGAGCGGGTGTTTCTCATCGTGCGGGTGACTGTCCAGCTCAGCCATCCAGCCGACATGCAGTTGGTATTGCGCAAGCGCATTTGTGTTAATGTTCACGGCCGGCAGGTGGGTCACTGATGCTCACTGAGGAAGCGACTTTGGGTCTGACGTAAGGGCGGGGCAGTGGAAGGATCGCTCTGGCCTCTGACCCCCGGGCTCTGTGGTGCTCTGAGCTTTTCTCCGCCAGGCGACTGTGGCTGTCCCGTGCCCGTGTTTGCTTCAGTCCCGGAGCCCGTCAGCCTGACTGCCTCCTAGATGGCACTGCATTGTTACCCTGAATCTATGACCCCACAGTCACAGCTCAGCCCTTCGTGTGGGTGCCATAGAGCCCTGTCAAGGCGAAGTTCACTGTTTTGTCTTTGACCTTCCATCTGGGTCTGACGAAATGAGAAGCTCACTGCCGACGAGCTGTTGTCTGTGCTCCTCACCCTTGGTTTTCCACGCTTTCCTTTCTTTTCTGCTGGTTCATGTATTTGGAGAGAGTCCTCTGCAGAGCTTTGGGGTGGAAAGATGAATGAGAAATAGCCTGCACCCTTAAAGAGCCCGTGTCCACTGACCCGTGAGTGTGTAAACGGGCCTGTCTTCTGTGGTGGTGGCATGGCGGTGCAGGTGCTCGCCAGGGCAGAGGTGCTGGAGTAGTCGGGGAGGGCTTCGGAGAGGAGGGGACTTGGAGCCGCTCCGCTGCGGACGGGAGCGGTTGGCAGGCAGAGAAGGACTGGTTGGCTGCTCCCCAGAGAGGGGGAAATACACATGCAGAGATGGTGAGGGAGGAAAGGGCGTGGCAGGCTTGGGGACCACGAGAAGCATAGTCTGATGGTCAGAGTGTTCTGTAGAGGCCGTGACCATGCCTGTACACACAGTTGCAGAGAGATTATGAAGGACCTGGTGCCATATGAACCGGTTCAGTAGAAAACTTCTAGATAAGAATAGAAACCACTTCCCTTATTGGTTTTGCAAAGATAGGATTTGAGAGGTTGAGTCTAGGGATTCTTCTCAATATACTGGCTAAAACCAGACAGATGAAAGTAAATCTTCTCATTTAGAAGAGTACAGTCATGGTTGACAGAGTCCTAGATGTAATCTCTACCCCTAAAAATTAATCTTTAGTTCTAAATGTCACACTGATATCAATCTTTGAATGAAGACGGGCCGTAATGCTGTTAAAATTCAGCTCTTCGGCTTGGCACTCCAGCATCAGTACATATAGGTCATGGGGTAGCTGCCGATGTACGTGGTATGTCTCCCATTCACTCTTTTCTGAGAAGTCTTTGAGGAATTGGAAAAAGACATGTTGCTTTTGGGGAGCATTTTGAAGAGTTATTTGCCATTTCAGAACTAGGGGTTCTGGCTGCCAGGTGCTGAGACTGACCTGGTTCAACCACCAGTCCCCCCCAGAAATTTTAATAGAAAGGAGTGTTGTGAACTCACCAAGTTTCTTCTGTTTTTTTTGTTTTTGTTTTTCTAATTAAGTTTTAAAATTTGTAGATGTGAGAAGTTGCTGCACTCCCCCCTGGTTAAAATGATTTGATATCAAACTGAAATTCAGGTGGTTCATTAACTAACATTTGCTTTTCTGTAGCGAGAGCAAGACTTCCTCTTGACCCTAATATATGCAAGTTAGCTTCAGTAATTCTGTACAATTGGTAGATGCCGGGGGATGGGGTGGGGAGTGGGGATGAGGACTTAGTGTTTAATGGGGACAGAGTCTCAGCTTAGGAAGATGAAAAATTCGGGAGATGGATGATGGTAAGAGTTGTGCAACAATGTAAATATGGCACAGTGGCACTGAACTGTGCAGTTAAATATGGTTAAAATGGCACATTTTATGTAACTTTTACCACATTTAAAAAACATTAAAAAAAATAATTTCATACAAATAGAAAACAGAAAAGTAAGATAATGGCGGCCCCCTCACCTCCTCCCGCCACCCATTAAAAGAAAACAAACTGTAACTGTACTTTGACCAGTGTAATTGGTGATGGTTCAGCCTTGGAAGGCTGGAGTCAAGTGTGAAGGGATGAAATATATGCATTCTAAGAGGCTCTTGCATTCTTAGACACTAACAATTTTTTAAAAATTAACTAAAGATCACTAAATTGTCATTAAGTTTGTGAAAATACATACCTCTGAGACCAAACAGCCTTTTCCCTGTTATGTTTGGGTTTTTTGTGTTATGTTAAAAACCTATATCCTACTTTGCTTTTGCATGGGGAAAAAGGTTCAGTGTTGGTTTAATATCCTTTCTCCTTCTTATCTTTATTCACCAATTGTATTCTGCCCTCATCCCTGCTCTCTTCAACCTCTACAGGATGTTCAGTCTTAGCAGCATCTTCAAATGAGTCATCTATGCATTAATTCAACAGTTCAATTCTTAAGCGTGCAGAGAGCGCAGTCAGCATAAACAGTGACCATGCACTCTTAAATCATTCTCCGTAACGACCCTGCTTTGGTCAAGAATTTAATGCCTGAACTTGTCAATATTCATAGTGCAAGATGTCCATTGTGCTGGGGAAAAAAAGATTAAAGAGTCACCAGCCTTTCTTTACATTTTAGTTGGAAGGTCATTTTATTGTGTAGAAGTCAACAGTCTTATTTCTGTAGCTCTTTTAAAGCAGAGTTGAACCAGATGCCTGCCGTGGTTCCAGAGTTTAGGATCTGCACTTTCATGTATGGGTCTGGCACATGGCAAGCTTCATATAAATGGGTTTGTTTGGGGCACTGGGAACACGGTGTGAAACCTACATGCAGTGATTTGGGTTTTGACTTAAATTGCAGATAATGTTTGTTTCCTTTTTGGCTAGAGTGAATAAGGTGTCTTTTATGCTGCCTCTTTGTTAATGAAAACTCAAGTTTTTGAGATGGGAAGCCATATCTTCTATTTTGTTTTTCTCTAGGGTTTTGCTCAGAGTCTTCTCAAAAAGATGTCACATCGAAGTTCTATTCCAGGCTGTGGAGTGACTTTTGAAATTGTCTCCAATATTCCAGAGGTGAAGGATCATATGAAATTTGAATTTACTAAGAATAAACATGTAAAAAGAGCTAACTCCCTGAAAAGTCACGTACCTAAGAAATACCTATCAAATGAAAATGTGTGTATACAAAAATGCTATAGGCTTGTAGAGGAATTTTGTAATGGTAACTTGATTCATACTAAAATGTGTGTGCATATGTAATACTTCTGTGGACTTAAAGGTTCTGGTTTTAGTCTTTTGTTAAAGAGGAGTCTTTTGAAAAGCAAATCAGCACCATTTTACCCACAGAAGAGGATATAACCCTTAAAGGGAGACAGCACAGCATAATACAGAGTTCCAGGGTATCATATTGGAATCAGACAGAAATCTTGTTTCTGTCACCTCTTAGTAAAGTGAACTTGGGTAAGTTACTTTGAGCCTAAGTTTTTTCGTTTATCAAACTGGGTTAGTAATACCTCCTATACAGAGTTGTTTTTTAAGGATTAAATGAGACAAGATATACAAATTGTATACATGCTAAAGAGTAAATTGTAATTGCTATTATAGTTAGCAATAGTATTACTATTAAATACTAATGGGGTAGCATTAAAAATTTTTTTATTTTTAAATTAATTATTAATTACTATTAAATACTAATAAATAGTATTTATTACTGTTTTTCTTTTTGAGCTAATTGCATAGAAATCAAACAAATGGAGCTGAAAATACCCGTGACAGGCACTTGCTAGAGAATGTAGTTTATATGCTTCCGAATACTTATTCCCTGATTTAGACAGATTTGTTCAGCCGGTTATTGGCACAGCTAGGAACCAGGCCTTCCTTACCAGGCTAGGAGAGGCGAGGGGTCTAAGGAAAGGACTCTGTGACAAAGTGAAGGAGAGTGGTTCCTTCCGCCATGTTGACTACAGAGAATTTGGCAGAGAATGAGGAGGTCTAGGCTGTGCTGCTGTTGGGGGTGGAAAATGGGAATGGGACCCTGGGGCGAGGACTCCCACCTAAACACACTGTCCACCATGCCTTCATACTCTTCATTCAGGGCCTCAGTGTCTGTCGATCGATTCTGTTGAGTATTTGAACAATAGATGGACAGTACATATTGGAAGACAGATCAGGTTTTGGAAGACTGAGAAGATTACACAGTATTTGGGCTTCGTTTTAGAGTTCTTTTATTGCAAAACACTTTTGCTCTCAAATAATGTCAAATAATGGCTAAATTCTTCCCTGGCTCTTCAAAGTATCAGGCTTACAAGGCAGATATTAACTGTTTGACTATTTAATTTTGAACCTGCCGAAACTTTAAAAATTGAACTCCTTTTCGAGTTAGACTAGCTGCAGAATCTTGGGTCTGTAATAGGTTGCTCTGTGTATGCTTGTAGCCAGAGGTTTACTGTTTATTCTCTGTATCTCAATGCTTTCTCTCTTTTTCCAGTTGTTTTAGATCTTAACTCTATAAATAGTTTGAATGCAGTTGAGAAACACAACTGCAATGAACCATCCTTTTCTCCCTTCATCTTTCTTCCCCTCCTTCCTTCTCATTTGCTGTTTTCTTTTTCTCTTTCCCAGGGCTTTTATTCTTCAGGCAACATGGTTTTCAAATGGCAAGAGCGTGCAGTAATCAGCGGAAAGATAAACAGACAGCCTCACGTGATGGGGCTACCTGTTAATAATTCACAAAACGACTAAGTTGGCAGGTGTTAGGGTCACATTATCAATTCCTAATGATAAAAAGGAAAAATGAGACTTAAAGCCTACAGTGTAAGGATTTGTTTTTTATTTCAAAATAAGCTTCTTAAAAGCTGTGTTTCATCATGAAGAAGCCTGGAAAAGTTCTTTATGTTTCATGTTACAGAGGCCATGAGGACTCAGTAGCAAAAAAAAAGTGGTCATAGACCAGAGAGCAACAGGAGATGGTTTTGTCTTTCTTTTTCTTCTTCCCTGTTTTTTTTTTTTTTTTTTGGTTAATAGCAGCTAGAATGCTTTCATTGCTAATGGGGGTATAAAATGATACATTCACTGGCAGTTTATTATCAAGTTAAATAGAATACCCCATCACTCAGTAATTCCACTTATAGGCCCTTACCCAAGAGAAATGAAAACATACATCCATAAAGATTTACGTAAGAATATTCAAAGCTGCTTAATTCAAAACAACCTAAAGCTGGAAACAACCCAGACATCCATCAGCGAAGGAATGGGTAAATAAATTATGGTGTATCCATACTGTGGAGTAGTACTCAGCCGTACACAGTAATGAACTACATGATGACCAAATCTCTGAGTCACTATGTTAAGTGATCAGCCAGATGCAGAAGGGTATCATTCTGTTTTTGTGAACTTCTAAAACAGGAAGAACTAATCTGTGATGAAAGAACTGATCTTTCCTTAGGGGAGGGAAGGAGTTGAACTTTGTGAAGTAATGGAAATGTTTTATATCTTGAGAGGGATGTGGATAACATGGGTAAATACATTTCTTTAAAACTCAGGTATCTTCTCTCTCAGAAAACTAAGATATGTCGGTTCCCATCAGATACCATCAAGTATTCCATGTCCAATGGTGAAAAGAATACTCCCATCAGGAGTCAGGAGACCAAAATTCTAGTCCTGCCTCTCTTGCTAATTATGTGGCCTTCCTTTTTCCTTGTCTGTAAAATGAGGATGGTTCCTAGACCCAAATGAATTACTGTAGAAGACAAAAGTTTTGTGAACTTAAGCTGTCTTCTGAATTTTTCCATATCTTATCTGTTCTAAGGCTTAGGTTAATTTAAAGAAAAATACTCCTGAACTTAGACTGTGTTTTAAAATTGATGCTGTCTTAAAGTTAATTGGCCGAGTTTTTTTTTTTTTTTCCTCCTTAGTAATATATAAAATGATTTTCTCTTAAAGTTCATGGCATCTTAAGATGCAGTGCATTTGGATACACTCAGTTCAGTTCAGTTGAGTCGCTCAGTTGTGTTTGACTCTTTGCGACCCCATGAACTGCAGTACGCCAGGCTTCCCTGTCCATCACCAATTCCCAGAGCTTCCTCAAACTCATGTCCATTGAGTCAGTGATGCTGTCCAACCATCTCATTCTCTGTCGTCCCCTTCTCCTGTCTTCAGTCTTTCCCAGCGTCAGGATCTTCTCCAGTGAATCAGTTCTTCACATCAGTTGTCCAAAGTATTGGAGTTTCAGTTTCAGCATCAGTCCTTCCAATGAATACTCAGGGCTGATTTCCTTTAGGATTGACTTATTTGATTTCCTTGCAGTCCAAAGGACTTTCAAATGAGTCTTCTCCAATACCACAGTTCGAAAGCATCAATTCTTCGGCCCTCAGTTTTCTGTATAGTCCAACTCTCACATCCATACATGATTACTGGAAAAACCATAGCTTTGACTAGACAGACCTTTGTTGGCAAAGTAATGTCTCTGCTTTTTAATATGCTGTCTACGTTGGTCATAGCTTTTCTTCCAAGGAGTAAGCGTCTTTTAATTTCATGGCTGCAGTCACCATCTGCAGTGATTTTGGAGCCCAAAAAAATAAAGTCAGGCACCGTTTCCACTGTTTCCCCATCTATTTGGCATGAAGTGATGGCACCAGATGCCATGATCTTAGTTTTCTGAATGCTGAACTTTAAGCCAAGTTTTTCATTCTCCTCTTTCACTTTCGTCAAGAGGCTCTTTAGTTCTTCTTTGCTTTCTGCCAAAAGGGTGGTGTCATCTGCATATCTGAGGTTATTGATGTTTCTCCTGGCAATCTTGATTCCAGTGGTGCTCCATCCAGCCTGGCTTTTCCTATGATGTACTCTGCATATAAGTGAAACAAGCAGGGTGACAATAGACAGCCTTGACGTACTCCTTTCCCTAATTGGAACCAGTCTGTTGTTCTTTGTCCAGTTCTAACTTTTGCTTGTTGACCTGCATACAGATTTCTCAGGAGGCAGTCAGGTGGTCTGGTATTCCCATCCCTTTAAGAATTGTCCAGTTTGTTGTGATCCACACAGTCAAAGGCTTTGGTGTAGTCAATAAAGCAGAAATAGATGTTTTTCTGGAACTTCCTTGCTTTTTCGATGATCCAGTGGATGTTGGCAATTGATCTCTGGTTCCTCTGCCTTTTCTAAATCCAGCTTGAACATCTCGGAGTTGTTGGTTCACATACTGTTGAAGCCTAGCTTGGAAAATTTTGAGCATTATTTTGCTAGCATGTGAGATGAGTGCAATTGTGGGGTAGGTTGAACATTCTTTGGCATTGCCTTTCTTTGAGATTGGAATGAAAACTGACCTTTTCCAGTCCTATGGCCACTGCTGAGTTTTCCAAATTTGCTGGTATATTGAGTGCAGCACTTTCACAGCATCATCTTTTAGGATTTGGAATAGCTCAACTGGAATTCCATCACCTCCACTAACTTTGTTCATAGTGATGTTTCCTAAGGCCCACTTGACTTCCCATTCCAGGATGTCTGGCTCTAGGTGAGTGATCACACCATTGTTGTTATCTGGGTCATGAAGATCTTTTTTGTATAGTTCTTCTGAGTATTCTTGCTATGTCTTCTTAATATCTTCTGCTTCTGTTAGGTCCATACCGTTTCTGTCCTTTATTGTGCCTATCTTTGCATGAAATGTTCCCTTGGTATCTCTGATTTTCTTGAAGAGATCTCTAGTCTTTCCCATTTTATTGTTTTCCTCTATTTCTTTGCACAGATCACTGAGGAAGGCTTTCTTATCTCTCCTTGCTCTCCTTTGGAACTCTGCATTCAAATGGGTATATCTTTCCTTTTCTCTTTTGCCTTTCGCTTCTCTTCTCCTCACAGCTATTTGTAAGGCCTTGTCAGACAACTGTTTTGCTTTTTTGCATTTCTTTTTCTTGGGGATGGTTTTGATCCCTGTCTCCTGTACAGTGTCATGAACCTCCGTCCATAGTTCTTTAGGCACTCTGTCTATCAGATCTAATTCCTTGGATCTATTTGTCACTTCTACTGTATAATTGTAAGGGATTTGATTTAGGTCATACCTGAATGGTCTGGTTTTCCCTACTTCCATTTAAGCCTGAATTTTGCAATAAGGATTTCATGATCTGAGCCACAGTCAGCTCCCAGTCTTATTTTTGCTGACTATATAGAATTTCCCAATCTTTGGATGCAAAGAATATACTCAGTCTGATTTCAATATTGACCATCTGGTGAAGTCCATGTGTAGAGTCTTCTCTTGTTTTGTTGGAAGAGGGTGTTTGCTATGACCAGTGGACTGGACCAAATGTTCGGTTTTACCATATGATGGTATGTAAAGCCCCAAGCAAACCTTTTGGCCAGCCCAGTGTATTTTGCAGGTTTTGATGATGTTATAACAAAATTCACAAGTAAAGGACTTGGTTTTTCCCAAGAAGAGTGCTTTGTTATAAGCCACTATGAGCTTGAGAGATCTAATTAATTACATTAACAAAATCCCTCCTGTGACGTGCAAACATCCCATTGATATGCCTGAAGCAGCTCTGTCCCTGGATCTGGGCACGGGAGAATACGCCCAGGGGCTGGTCTGCTTGGTCGGCGTCCGCTCTTGGGCCTCTGTCTGCAGAGCTGGGGATTGGCCTGTGTGGAGTGTGGAGTCCCTGGGAGGCTGCTTACTGAAAGGGCTGGAATCCAGCCGCTCTTCCCACTGTTACCCTTCATGCCTCTGTCTGCCCCTGTGGGGTGGTTTGGGTCCCACATGCGTCCCGCTCTCACCGCAGCTCCCCAGTCCTCCCTCTGGCCCCTTGAGACGCAGCCCTAGAGTACTGCTGTGGTCGGGTTCCCGGCTTGTCCCCCAGGTCCCCAGGTGAGGTGTTTCAGAATGCGCTCTGTTTAACTAGCCGTTCGGGTGACCCAAGCCACCCCCTATACCATGATTTCTGTGGGAAAACGCATTTTGAGTTCCAAGAGCTGACTTTAAAGTGGAACTTGGAATACATCCCATTGGTTGGTTCGGCACTCTTTGTGAATTCGTATAGATCAAGATGCCTCTGAAGCATTTTCTTCTGCAGGGTACTTAATTTTAACGCATACTTGCCATCCTCCAGGATGCTCAGGGAGTCGAGGAACGAGAGGCGTTAGCAAGGATGGCAGCTGATGTGGAAAACACGGCGTCTGCCGACTCGGAAGCGTACATCGAGAAGTACCTCAGGAGTGTGCTGGCGGTGGAGAATCTCCTCACGTTAGACCGCCTCCGCCAGGTCAGCCGGTGGCGACAGGGCGGGTGCCAGCCAGCTCGACCCAGGGCTTGACTTTCCGCAGTTCACACTGTTGTTAGGTCTAAACTTCTGAAACCTCTTAAGTGGAGCATGTTAATTTACATTAAACTTGCCGGGTGAGTCTTCGAAGATACAAAAATGACATTTGGAAGTTATTTTTTCCAAGACCCTAAATGGTAGCCAGTTGCCTGGGTAGTGCTGTGCGTGGTCGTGTCTGACTCTCTGCGACCCCATGGACTGTAGCCCACCAGGCTCCTCTGTCCATGGGGATTCTCCAGGCAAGAACACTGGAGTGGGCTGCCATGCCCTCCTCCAGGGGATCGTCCCAACCCAGGGATCGAACCCAGGTCTGCCGCAGTGGAGGTGGATTCTTTACTGACTGAGCCAGTAGTGGAAGGAAATATATCACTCTCGCTGGTTAAGAAGTATTTTACAAATTCCTTGACACTGGATAGTCGCCGAAGAAAAATGTAGCCCTGAGGCAGAATGTGTGTCCTTTCTTGGCCTCCACGGCCTCAGAGTGGATCTCCAGGAGGGAAAAGAGAGGTAATAGTCATAAACCCAAGGCTCAGGGAAGCTCTAAACATCAGTTTATGTGGCTATGTTGAAACTTTTAAAAAATTATTTATTTAGGCTGTGCCAGCTCTTAGTTGTGGCCTGTGGGATACAGTTTCCTGACCAGGGACCGAACCTGGACCCCCTGCTTTGGGAGCACAGAGTCGTAGACACTGTGGACTACCAGTGAAGGCCCCAAACTTTTTTTTTTTTTTAACAAAAATACTAATGAAACATAAAAGTGAATGGTCTGCTTATCATAATCTTTCTCCTGGGACTCACTTGTGGCCAGCTTCAAGGGAGCCATCAGTAGATAAGGAAAGGGATGAACCACTTAACCTGTCACTTGTTTAATTAACTTTGAGTATTCCACCGTGACAGTAATTGGGTCATTCTGTTGTATGAAGTAACAGCTGTCATTTAAAGAACTAGGGGACTTCCCTGGCAGTCCAGTGGTTAGGACAATGTGCATCCGCTACAGGGGGCACGGGTTTGATCCCTGGTCGGGGAACTAAGATCCCACAAGCTGTGTGGCATGGCCACCCCACTCCAGTAAATAAAGAACTTGGAATATGTCCATAGCTCAAAGCCCGCTTTAGACACTGATACTCTGGATGTGTGTGTCTCATGCGTGCTTTTCCCCTGTGTTTTCTCTGACCCACAGGAAGTTGCCGTGAAGGAACAGTTGACGGGAAAAGGGAAGCTGAGCAGGAGGAGTATCAGCTCTCCTAATGTGAACAGAGTGAGTACGCAGGAGCCCGCCTGTGCTCGGCCCAGGATCTGCTTTCGCTCCTCCTCTTTCCTTGGATAACTCCTTTCCACCCTGCGAGTCTCCTCTCGGGCGTCATTTCCTCCTCTGCACTGACTGAAGTCCCCACTTCTCTACCCCGTAGCATCGTTGCAGCCCCCCATCTCTGACCTTCCTAATGGTACACGGGAAGCATCCGTGGAAGTCCCTCTGGATTTGTTTCTCATTTATCTTCATACCTCCAGTGCCTGGCACAGTGACTGTGTTAGGTGAGCATGTGTTGAACTAATGCAAAGCTAGTGTAGTGCCTGGGGAAAGCTGTTTGAATTTTGTAGGCTGAACTTAATTACTTTCAGGTTGAGGAGAGGTCTGGACCATGTTTATAAACTCAGTTGCTCAAAGGTCATCCAGAGAGCATAAGTGAGTCAAATCAGTTAGGTTTTGTTTTTGTCACAGTGTTGTAAGTTTGTTGATGTGTTTTAAAATATAGATAAAATTTATATGAATATGAAGTTTACAAATAATTCTTCACAAAGAATGCTTGGAGCCCTGTGATTTATCTTTACTTTCCTTACTTTTGATAAAGAGGTGGATGTGAGAAGTAGTACACTGTTGTCTGAACTTCACACCAAGAAAAACCACGGAATAAATGTTGAAATAAAGAGCAGCTGACCCTTAGCCTTGGTGTTGGAGAGATCCCAGTGAGGGGCAGGACAGGATGGGTGTCAGGCTGGAGGGCACAGGTGGCTCCCTGCGACTGAGTGATGTCACTGATGGTCTCAGATGGAAAGATTGGGAACATTCTCAGACAGTAAATAAACCTCCCTTTAACTCAGCATCTTCTCCTTCAGAAAATGATGTACTAAAATGCAGTGAATGATGTACTAAAATCTCTGTGCAGAGATTTTGTACTTAGAATCCTATGATTTAAAATAAAAAGTTTCAAAAAAAACACCTGATACGTACTGAGAACATACAGATGCTCAATACATGTTGACTGAATAAGAGTATGAATAAATAACTGTTCTCATCTACAACAACAGCAACAAAATAAGTAATATAAATTGTTTCTGTGTAGACATTCACTGCAGCACCCAGAGAAAGGAGTCATCAGATCAGGGCATGATAAGGGAACCCGTGGGCTTCCTTGGTGGCTCAGCAGTAAAGGACCTGTCTGTCAGTCAGGAGACTTGGGTTCCATCCCTGGGTCGGGAAGATGCCCTGGAGAAGGATATGGCAGCCCCCTCCAGTAATCTCGCCTGGGAAATCCCATGGACAGAGGAGCCCGGTAGCTACAGTCCATGGGGTCTCAAGAGTCGGACACGGCTTTGCAACTAAACAACAGTAACAACAAGGAAACTGGTAGCCTGGTATCCTTTACATGGAAGCGGATAAACAAATCAAGTGTCCTTTACTTGGGCCCAGTTGGCTGTTAGCTCTATGTAAGCTGGACATCTGATCTTATTCAAACCTGCTGTGTTAAAAATGTTAATTCAATTAAAAACACAAAAACTGTGCCTAACAGGGAACCAAAGGCCATGAGTCTAGTTTGCAGCCTCTCTCATCCAACTTTAACATTCTGTTGATTTGGTTTTCAGAGTGTATTTCCAGGATCATGGATGTATGTGCTTTTGCACATAAAGGGCTAATTCTTCTCTTCATTTCCTCTTCAGTTGTCTGGCAGCCGCCAGGATCTTATCCCATCCTCCAGTCTAGGTAGCAATAAGGTAAGTGCTTATAACTATTTTCTGTCAGTCTTAGACCTGTTTCCCATCCAACTTTTCCTCCTCTGAAGTATCACACGCTAGTCGTGCATGCCAAAATTTCTTCCACTTTTCAGTACTATGTGAAATTTATTGGAATGTATTTAGAATTCATTTCTTTTTATCTGCCAGTTAAAATAATGTCACTGAAACTTTATTGTTACTCTGCTTTTTAAGGGTTAAACAATTTAGTTAAGTTCCTATTCCTGTTGAAATATATATTCTTCCTGTTTGTGTCAGAAAAGGAACTTCATTTCAGATTTTTAATAGTTAAAATATTGATGAAGTAATTGAAAATTTGTGAAAAATAAGATTATGTTTAAAAGTTAATATAATAATTATATAATATATAATTATATAATATTATAATTATAATATTATAACATATTATAATATGTTAGAAGAAAGAAAAATAAGGGAACAAATTTTATTAGCTGGGATGTATTTATGTACTTGTTAATATAGCTTTCCCTAATTTAAGAGTTTTAAGCATAGATAATTCATTATCATTTACTTAAAGGGATCATACTCAAAACAGTCATAGGTGGATGGTTGGATACGAGAATGCTCTAGTTCATCAGTTCATTGACCACCTACTGTGAGTCTAAAAGTGGGCTAGGGTTCAGCACTCCTTGATACAGGTCCGCTGATAAGTGTGACTGGCATAGCATAGTTGTAATCACCTAAACAAAGCAGAGTGTTTGGAAAACTGTCATTATTGATTATAAATAACATTATTGATATAATAAATAATTTTAGGGAAAATATAAGAAAAACTTTTATTTTTTTATTTATAAGAATGACTTTTGTTTTGAAATTCATCTAACCCAAATCCTCTATCATAAATTCATTGAAAAAAGTGGCCAAAAGATTTTCAGTTTTTCTCTCTTGCTAGTTTATGTTTAAAATGGAAAAAAAGAAAAAAACAAACAGTAATATCTACTCGAAAGAAAATTATTGTCTCATCTACTTGCAAATAGAATAAAGGAATATAGATGCTATAATAGAAGTATGCCTAGGTAGGGTAGGAACCCAGAGGAGGAAGTGGACACTTTTATAGGTATTATTCAAGGACCAAAGGCTGCAAAGAGGGGAACCCCCCCACTGTAAGCTTAGTGCTGAAGGATGGTAAGATCTACCCAAGTGGGAGGGACTGAAGCAAGAGTGTGAACGGAAGCCTAGAGGGAGAAGGAAGCCCAGGCCAAGCAGAGGGCGCAGTGTAGGTCAGAGCCCAGAGAAGGGCCCCTTGTTTCAGGAGTTCCTGTGTGATGTACTTGGAACTTGTCGGGGAGCTGGGCCACTTTTAGGCAGTCCACCTCAACCCCGCTATGTTCCTGGCTGTGGCCCATAAAACTACGATAGAATAATGTGTATAGTAGAAACGTGTACTGTTACCAACACACAAGTGAGGGTGGACAGAGCAGGTGGGGGGAGAGGTCTCGGCAGTGGGAGGGGAGGGGAAGAGGGTCAGGACCCGCTCAGGAGAATGGAGCCTCTAGAACTCTGGGGACGTGAGGATCAAGGTGGAGCTAGGGCGAGACTGGGGTTCTCCCCAGTCTGGGTTCTGGGGACATAATGTGAGGAGGCAGGTTTGAGGAAGAACATGGTTTAGTTGAACTTTGGATTGGAGGTGTGTCAGCCAGTTCAGGGGTCTGGAAGCCTGAGCTGAACACAGGTTGGGGAGCTAGGGAATCATCCGAGTCTCCTGAATTGGCCGTAAGAGGTTCAGACAGAGAGGCGAGGTTGTGTGGGGTGACGGTGAAGCTTAAGGGCTTGTGCAGGGGGAGCAGCCGGCCAGGGTGACAGACGGGCGTCCTCAGAGATGAGAGGTGGTGGGGAGAGCAGCTGGGAACCTGGAGGAACTCCTTCTGGATGCTTCAGTGACTGTACTGACTGAAGAGACTATTTTGGGTGTGAGAGTGAAGTTTATTTGAGGTCCTTTCCCAGGGCAGTCTCTGTGGAGGGTTGGGGAGAAGTTAGGACATGGGTTTTTGGTGGTGGTTCTGTTTTTCGGTTTTTGTGGCCGCAGTATACAGAATCTTAGTGCCCCAACCAATGACAGAACCTGTGCAGGAGACACTAGTTCAACCCCTGGGTCGGGAAGAACCCCTGGAGGGCAGGTCATGGCAACCCATGCCAGTGTTCTTGCCTGGAGAATCCCATGGACGGAGGAGCCTGGCGAGCTACAGCCTATGGGGTCGCAAAGAGTTGGACGTAACTGAAACAGCCGAGCACTCATGCACTCCTGCAATGAAAGCGTGAAGTCCTAACCGCTGGACCACCAGGGAATTTCTAGCAGGATGTGTTAAATGAGTAAATAAGTTGCACATTTTTTGTTACTCTACCAAGACCTTCCCCTTTTCAGTCATCTTGATGTCCTGGGGCCCCTGGGTCAGGGATAGGAGACTTAGTGCAGATGAGGGAAGTCTGATTTCCACCCTCTCAGGTTGGACTGGTATCCTGGTGCCGTCCCAGCAGCAAAGGGCTGGCTCTGCCTGCTCTGTGTCACGTGTTTTCATTGTCATCAGACATCTCCAAGAGAGAAGGACCCTTTTCTCCCACTGCAGCAGTTTGGAGTCTTCTATCTCACCCCTCTGCATGGACAGTGTCCCTGGCCTCTGACAGACAGTGGCAGTCTTGTCAGGGAGAGCAGGAGGGCCAGCTTCCCATTCCTAACTGTGCTCCCAGGTCAGCCGTGGAGCCATCTCTTCATCTTCCTGTAGACTGTTGGTCCCCTCGGATCCTGCATAGTCACAGGTACAGCCAGGTTTCCATCCACCTCATCACTGTCACCCTGGATCCCTTGACTTCCTGCTGTGTCCATATCAGTAGGTTATATGAATGTCCAAGTATCTAAATCAGAGACCCTTTGCTTGTCAGTAGGAGGAGAGGTAGAGGAAAACTGCTCTAAGACAGGTTTAGTGGATGGACCTGTTGAATGAGTAAGGAAATTCAAGTGACAAAGGACCACAACTGATGTTAGGAAACAAAGCCAAAAGCCATAAAACACTCGGCGGAGAGGGTTTGATTCCAGGCTCACTTCAGCAGGGAGCACAGAGTGGCTTCCCCATTTGCGGATGAGGGGCTCTCACTAGTTTTATCATCTAAAGCAGAGCGTCTTAAAAAGATTTTTAGAGAGAATAAATATTCTTAAAATTGTGTTTTCTTCCTAGAGGGTAAAGAAATATTTCCCTCCACTAGTAGCAGCAAGGAACAGAAGAGTCCTCTCTTCGGCCTTTTAAATGAAGCAGTGGTAAACTGCATCCACTATGGCATTGCCTTGAATTCAGAATTGTTACAATGCTGCCTGTAATAGAATTCCTCAGGATGGGGTAGTGTTTAAACTAGTTGATGGTAAGAATCATTTAGATCCTATTAAAACCCCTTTATACAGCAGTAGTGCTTATAGAGGTAAGAAATGACATGTATATGAGGGCCATTGCCATGTTGTTTATAATGGCAGAAGATTGGAAACAAGTTAAATGTCTGTTGGTTTGACCTGGTTAAATATGTTTTATCTGTGTCCATACACACACACACACACACACACAAATAAATGGGATACTATGCAGCTATAAAAATTATTAGGAACCCCTCCAGGTACTAATATGGAAAGATGAGCAGGATACACTTAGTGATTGAAAATGCAATGCAGCACAGTATGTTGCTGTTTGTGCTGGAGCGGGGAGCACAAGACAAGAGTGTGTGTGGCTGTTTGTAGATGTACACATACATGCAGGAAACCCCGTAAGGCTGTTTTATAAACAGATACCACTACTTACTGTCTGCGGAGAGGCTGAGAGCATGTGGGGACCCAAAGCAGGAGGCTTCTCATGGTGTGCCTTTTTATATTACTTGGTTTTCGGACCATGGGGACAAATTACCTATTGAAAGAATTAAAATGAAAAAATGTTACTCTCTACCCTTTATGGTAGGTAGATTTTATTCTCCTATAGGTAGTGGTTTGAGAAACTCTCCAGTTGCTTTATCTATAATAATTTTCACACAAAATCCTCAAGGAGAGATTACTGAAGACATTGTTTTGGAAAACCTCAGAGACTCATGTAGTTTTCTTTTCTTTTGGGGACTTCCTGCATGCTTCAGTTTTCAGAGATTCAAGGAGAGGTAATTAATCCATTAGGTTTTTCTTAATGAGTGGGATACATGTATCATCCTACTATTGAAAACATGCTTGCTTTTACCTTGAGAATGTGAATGCATTTTTAAATGTAGTTTTTATGACACTGTACTAGTTTTTTTGGCTCTTACCCTTTTGTAAAAATAACTTTGGAAGTCAGGATATACAGTTCCTTGTTCCCTGGGACTGTGAAAATATCTGTCAGAAGATGCCAGGAATGAAGGCATCTGATGGAATGTAGGAGGCTCTGGGATGTGAGGGGGTAGAGTTAATTCATTAATGAAGCCGATGCTACAGTAAATGTTTGAGAATTTGTAAGACATCCTTTTCTCAAGCATGGGATGCAGGCGGAGAGGAGCAAAGAAAGAGCGGAAGTGCCTTGGGCCTTCCTTCAGCACCACAGAACGTAGCTCAGTGGTTCCATCTTGGCTTCCTTGCATGGAAGTACTTAATACACAATGAAATTGAGTTGGGATACAATTTTAACCTGGAATCACCGCTTAAAACGCTAGAAACTGTATTTTAAAATAATTGAAAATGATAATCCCGTTAGTTGCATCTACCTTGCAGACTTGTGGGGACTTGCTTCCGGGTTCTCTGTCCCGTTATCTGCATGTCTGTCCCTTTTTCCTTGACTGTGGAATCAGCGCGGTGGGCCAGAGAACCTGCCGTGCTCTGTTGCCTGCCACGTAACAACACAACAGCAGGATTAGTTCAAATTACTTAAAGAAGTAGGGAACGACCGCAGAGGAGGTTTGAGTCTGCCTTTCCCTCCGAATTTTCGTTAACATCATGGCGGAGATTAGTTAGTTGGGAGCAGAGTAACACTAAAAACTATGGCTGGAGGCAAGAGCAGAGCTCGCTAGGATTAGTGCTTTCGGGGAGGTGAGAGCAAGTGGTAAGGTACTAAAACATTCTCGCACTTTGACCTCTTAACATTTGGAGTTCGGCCAGCCACATTTTGCCTGCCCTCATTCACTGATGCTCCATACCTATGAAAATTGGAATTGTTTACTGAGCTCCACCAAGATGGAATGGATGAGCTAATTAATCTTAGAAAGATACATTGAATTTTTATTAACTACCCTTAACTTTTAATTTCACTTTATGGCCTAAAAGAAATCACTCTTGATAAGCTTTCAATTAAAAATATTAAATATTCCTAATTGCAGTGATGCTTTTATTTACTGTTACTGGCTCTTTTATCATTATTGTTAGGCAGGTTTTTTTTTAATAGATATAATGAAAACTTAGCAAACTTGTTATGACCAGTCTACCAGATTAGATTCATAGTTTAGTTGCAGAATTAATTCCAATAGATCGTTTTTCCATTTAAACAATGGCTGTGTGTTGAGACTGTTAGTGATTTAAGAAACTCTGTCAAGAAAAAATAACTGATATTACTTACTAAAGCCATTTTAAATGAAATCATATATTTTTAAATAAGTTAGTGAGATGTTAGTCATCTTCCAAATGGAGTTTTCAATGCAACTAAAAGTAGCCAGGGACGTCCCTGGTAGTCCAGTGGTTAGGACTCCGTGCTCCCAGTGCAGAGGTCCTGGGTTTGACCCCTGGTCAGGGAACTAGATCCTGCATGCCACAATTAAGACCCGATGCAGCCAAATAAATATTAAAAAAAAATTCAGCCAAAAGTCTGAATGACTATTCAGTTAGCAAAGCTGAGTTGTATTTTTTGGCTCTATCACTTTCCAGAAAACTGCAATTATTCAGCCCGACACTGGTTATGGTTGGTGCCAAAGGTGAGTCACCTCTTCTTGAGTTGCGTTAGTAGCCACCTTTGGACCTGGCGTGTCACTAGCACTTCATTTACCTCTTTGTCACTTTCCTGATCCAAGCCAGATCTCTGTAGAGAACACCCAAAGCATTTGTGTCTTTCTGGAGAACAATAGCAGGAGAACTGGAGGTCCCTGCAGGGACCAACCGCATCCTCGAGTCAGCTGACCGCCTTCTGCATTTTTTCCTGTTGGGTTTTGCCTTTAAGCATAATTGTTACTTGAGTAGGGTTTTTTATATCTTTGAATTCGGCCTGTTAGCACAAATAATTCCTACTAATTATGATGCTAGTTTAGGGACCCAAAACAAAGCCAGAATTTCCACTCTCACATCCTTCCTTCGTGGCTGATCTTGAAGGCTGATAGAGGTAAAAAGTGTCAGAAACATCTCATAATTATCTTTCCAAGAGTTCTGTAATGGAGCATAGGTTACAGTGGTAGAAGTGAAAAAAAAAAAAGAAAGCAATACTGTTTCACTTTGAGAACTGAGCCCATATGATGGCAGAAAGGTCCAGTGTCTGGCCAAGTCCTTTTTATTCATTGTCTTGAGTTCATCTCCTTCTGAAGTACCTTTAACTGGGGTGCTTCCTTTTTTCTCCCCCAACATTTCAGTAGTGGGAGAATCACTCTGGAGTGGCCAAGGATATAAAATTTATTGTTATTCTTGTTGTTTAGCTGCTCAGTTGTGTCCAACTCTTTGTGACCCCGTGGACTGTAGCCCACCAGGCTCCTCTGTCCATGAGATTTCCCAGGGAAGAACACTGGAATGGGTTGCCATTTCCATCTCCAGGGGATCTTCCCAACCCAGGGATCGAACTTGGGTCTCCTGCATTGGCCGGCGGATTCTTAACTGCTGAGCCACCTGGGAAGCCCTGTGAGATTTATTGGAAAGACACGAATTGCCTTGTCCCTGGGGGGCAGTGTGTGTTGCTAGACCCTGAACCAGATTCTGCTTCTGGCAAGAGAATGGATATGTACTGCCGGAGAAGAAGAATCTAGTGAGTGATGTCAGTGGAGTGTTTCCCTAGAGATCTGCGGGGGTCAGAAAGAGGGGGGGCGCAGTGCTGTACCCAGTTTATCATCCAAGCAGAGCCCGTTCTGTCCCAGAGCGATTTGAGATACTCTGTGTCCCTGTCCCTGGTCGGCAAGACTATGAGATTTCTCAAGGTCAAGATGACGGTTAAGGGAGATGGATGAATGAAATGTCTCCGTTTTTCATTCTCCTATAGAGTTAGCAATATGGCTGAGGCGCTGTGTAAGAATGGTGAGCATCCTTTCAAAGGTTCTCACTTGAGATATTTGAATATATGAGACAGTAAGAGTTATTGCCTCTGTTCAGATTCGGGAGTAACACTGTGTGTGGGAGTGCCAGCTGGGAAAAATTACCCGGGAAGCTAGCAGAGCCCCGAGTGTGCCTTGGGGAAGAGGTGACACCTCTGTTATTTGTCCTTGGACCCACACTGCACAGCTGAGGGGCTGACTTCAA
Organism: Odocoileus virginianus; assembly: GCF_023699985.2. Taxonomy (NCBI): domain Eukaryota; kingdom Metazoa; phylum Chordata; class Mammalia; order Artiodactyla; family Cervidae; genus Odocoileus; species Odocoileus virginianus. The sequence goes on along the minus strand of NC_069691.1, from coordinate 45,697,252 downwards.
ATTAGCTGCTTGGTTTTCCTAAGGGCCAGAGTACTACTGTGTCAGCTGCCAAACAAGGAAGACAAATCTAAAGTATGGAAGCAAATTTATCCTCAAATCGAGTAAGTTGTCTTCAGAACAGCCAGGCGTGAACTTAATCCCGTGAACACAGCATGAAGCTTTACATCCCCTGAGAAGTTCCAAAGTGTTGACCTCGCTGTTCCAACACCCGATTAAGACGTCCCAGCGCACACAGAACTGCAGCTTCCAGACAGATAATTGAAGTCAAAGGAGAAAACATTAATGAAACAAAGTGTGTGAATCAGCGTGTGGTTCATGGTAACACAAACGCGCCTACAGTGACGCGCTCAGAGTTCATCCTCGTCAGCTCTTCTGTGTCTTTTGCCCCCTTGTTTCCTGATGCTGAGCATCTGACCACATTCTGAAATATAAAGTGCTGGGCTTCCCCTGTGGCTCAGTGGTAAAGACGTCACCTGCCAGCACAGGAGACGCGGGTTCGATGGCTGGTCTGGGAAGATCCACCTGCCACGTGACAGCTGCGCCTGTGCTCTGGAGACCTGGAGCGGAGACTGCTGAGTCCACATGCCACTGCTGCGGCAGCCTGCACGCGCGGAAGCCAGCGCTCCGCGACAGGAGAAGCCGCCACAGTGAGAAGCCCGAGCACCGCAACCAGAGGAGAGCCCGTTCAGCGACGGAGACCCAGCGTGGTCCCAAATAAGCAAACACAGAAAAAAAAATATCAGGTGCTGAGAGAGCTCCCCCAGAAAGTGGCTTTCTCTAAGTAAACAGGATCTGAATCACTTAGGGCTTATTGATTTTATGATCGGTACTTAGGTTGCTGCTAAAAGCAAATAGGTTTCCAATACATGTTGGCAACCTAAGAGGGCTTTCTACCTCCATCCATCTTCAGGAGCAGCAAAGAGCTTACTTTGCAGGCGATTACTAATAAAGATGCAAGGTGATCATCAGGGTCCCTCATCTGGGGAGTAGTAGCTTAATCTAACAGAAAATACCATTTTAAAAACTGGGTTGGAAAAGAAGAGTGACTATCAAAGGACTAAAGAGGATGTACAGCTTTGGAAAGATTTGCATCTTCTCTCCATTACTGGTTTCTGTGCTGGTAGTGTGGGCGGAGGTTTATTTCTTTACTGGGTGGGACTGATGTTCAGAGTGCTTTGGTGCGATGACCATTTTTATGGCTCACCATAAGTTCTAGAAAAGTAAATTACTCCATCACCTGATGGGCATTGTTCTTGTATCATGCAACAAAATCTCTTTCATGGGAGTTTACAAGACAAGTCAATCCTAAAGGAAATCAGTCCTGAATATTCATTGGAAGGACTGATGCTGAAGCTCCAATACTTTGGCCACCTGATGCAAAGAGCTAACTCATTAGAAAAGACCCTGATGCTGGGAAGGATTGAAGGCAGAAGGAGAAGGGGATGACAGAGGACGAGATGGTTGGATGGCATCACTGACTCGATGGACATGAGTTTGAGCAAGCTCCGAGAGTTGGTGATGGACAGGGAAGCCTGGCCTCCTGGAGTCCATGGGGTCAGACATGACTGAGTCAAACAGGACTGAGCAACTGAGTGTCTATGAGACAAGTTGAAAGAACAATCAGATTTGTTCATTCAGAGATCTGTGTGGGAACTTGTGACTCCTTGGTTTGGGCTTAACTAGAACTCATTTTTAGTATCTGTTAAAAATGAGAGGCTTGATAATATGCTGTTCTGGAGTGTTTCTTTCCTGAATGGTATGTTAGCAGAGGAGAAGAAACCTGAACAGTATTAGAGTGGTTCCTGGGTTTCCATCGAGAATCTGAAGTGAAAGAAGGTGTCTTGAGACTTACACAGTGGTCCAGTAGTTAAGGCTTTGCACTTCCACTTCCGGGGGTGTGGGTTCGATCCCTGGTGGGGGAGCTAAAATCCCACATGCCATGTGATGTGGCCAGTCAATTTTTTTTAAAGTTTAAAAATAATTTTAATTTGAAATTTAAAATTTTTAAACTTAAATAAAAACAGTCCTTTGGGGGGAAAAGTGTATCTTGAGGAACAAGAGCAGAAAGGGCCTAAGGAGCAGAGCAGGAGGAGCATTTCAGAAAATTCCTTATTATATCCATGTTTTGTGAGATGCAGTGATACAGGAGAAAGAGTATTAGGAGACTGTAAATTGTAACTGAAGGGGATATCCAAGTGGGAAGTATTATTAGGGAGATCAATTCTGTAAAGAAGAATAGTATTATGCTGTTAACAGTGTTATGCTCAGGTAATCAGATTTCTCATGTCTTATCAAGAATAAAGCTTTAGAAATGTGTAACAGTCTTCTCTTCAGTATCTTTAAATTTTTAAACAATTGATTGATAGTCAGAATGACCGATTTTGTCCTTAATAGGGCCGGTGGGAAAGTCAACAGGATGTATCGCAAACTGCAGTTTCCAAAGGAATCGCTCCAGCTGCCCCAGCACTCCGTGGTTCTCCCCAGAGTAACCATTCTCCTGATCCAGGTCAGTTATCTTTTTGTGTTTCAGTCACTCTCGTAAAATATGAGTATCTTTCAGAAATAGTTTACATTAAAAAAAAATCATTTAAATCAGGATTTTCTACCAAGTCCTACTAGTTAATGCCTGTTTGAATTTTCCCCTTTTTTTCCTGTACTTTTACTGACGGACTTATCTTTGGCTGTGCTGGGTCTTCGTGGCTTTTCTCTAGTTGCAGCGCGTGAGAGCCCCTCTCTAGTTGTGTGCTCGGGTTTCTCACTGCAGCGGCTTCTCTTGCTGTGGACCACAGGCTCTGCACCGCACCAGCTTCAGTAGCTGCCGGTCCCGGGCCCCCGGGCACAGGCTCAGTAGTTGTGTCACACAAGCCTTGTTACACCGAGGCATGTGGGATCTTCCTCACTCGAGGATCAAACCCGCGTCTCTCCTGCATTGACAAGTGGGTTCTTTACACTGAGCCAGCAGGGAAGCCCCTCCGTTTCTTATGATATGTTGAGTCACATTGTTTTGATTGTTGGCTTTATCTTGCATTCCTGTGAGAAATGATGTGTTGATTATGATGTGTTGTCCTTCATATTTGTTTGATTCTGTTTGCTAATATTTTGTTGAGAGTTTAGTGTATGTGTCCTACGGTGAATATATATACCTTTCTTATAACAACGTCTTTGCTTAGGTTTTGTATCATGATTATATTGATTTCATAAAGTGATGAGAAAGATTGAGGGCGGGAGGAGAAAGAGGCGACCGATGATGAGATGGTTGGATGGCATCACTGACTCAATGGACATGAGTTTGAGCAAATTCCAGGAGATAGTGAGGGACAGGGCTGGATGCTGAAGTCCACGGGGTTACAAGGAGGTGGACACGACTTAGCAACTGAACAACAAAATGATGAGAAAAATTTCATCATCTTTTATGACGAAGTCCCTGAACTTACGTGAACTTGGTCTTACTACTTCCTTAAACGTTTGGTAAGATTCACCAGTGACGCTCTCTGGGTCTGGAATTTTCACTGTGGGAAGATTTGAGATCATGACTTCAGTTTCTTAAAAGTTTAACTTTTTCTATGTCTTTGTAAGTAAGTTTTCAAAGATTATGTTTTTTAGAGAAGTTTCTGTTTCATCAGATTACTTAATTTTCATAAATGTTACAGTTTGCTTTATTGGTCTTTTAATGTTTATAGAATCTGTAAGGTTCCTTATTTTTATTCTGAATAGATAATTTTTATTTTCTGTTTTTCTTTAATATAGTTGAGACTGGTTTATAAGTTTTCTTAATCTTCCCACAGAGCCAAATTTGATTCTATTTTCTGTTTTGTTGATGTCTGTTATTTCTTCATTCCACAAATTTGGGCATGATGTGCTTTTATTATCATTATATTCCAGATATTCTAATTTTTCTGTGATTTATTCTTTCACCTATGAGTTACTGGGTAGTATGTTAATTCAATTTTTATATATCTTGAGGGTATATTATTATTATTGCTTTCCTTTTAAATTCCACAATGTTCAGAAAAAAGACTCTTCAAAATTTCAATCTTTTAAAATTTTTTGAGACTATATTCCATCTTGGTGAACATTCTATGTATACTTGGAAAGGTCTCTTCTATTTTGGGGCACAGTGTCCTGTGTATGTCAGTTAGGTCAAGGTGGTTGATGTCCTTGTTCAAATCTGCTGTAACGTTACTGACTTTCCCCCCCCATATTTGTTCTATCAATCATTGAGAAAAGGCATTGAATATATATGATTGTGAAATTGTCTGTTTTTTCCTATAATTATATCAGTTTCTGCATGATTAATTTAGAATCTCTGTTATTGAGTATACACACATTGGGTTGTTTTTTTTGCTGATAAAGTGATGTTTCTCATTATGAATTGTCCCTTTACTTTTCTGGTAATAGTCTGACTTTGAAATCTGTGCTTGATGTTAGTTTTGCCACACCAGTTTTCTTTTGCAGATTGCTTGCATGGTGTATCTTTTCCTCAGTCTTTATAATTTTAACCTATGTGTATCTGTAGAGTGATTATGCATATTTAGGTATAGAGTTTCTTTTTTAATCTTGTCTGACAATTTCTGCTTTTTAATTGCAATGTTTAGTTCTTTTACATATAATATTATGTCTGCCATGTTGCTGTTGGTTTCTGTTTGGCCTTTTTATTTATTTCCACTATAATCTTTTTTGTTTTGTGTTAATTTAAAAATATTTTGTAGTATTTTATTTTATCTTTGGCTTTTTTAATACCTGTATTTATTTATTAGGGCTTCTCTGGTGGCTTAGTGGTAAAAAATCTGCCTGCCAATGCAGGAGACATGGGTTCAGTCCCTGGGTTGGGAAGATACCCTGGAGGAGGAAAGGGCCACCCACTCCAGTATTTTTGCCTGGGAAATCCCATGGACAGAGGAGCCTAGCAGGCTACAGTCCATGGGGTCGCAAAGAGTCAGATGTGCAAAGAGACTTAGTAACTGAAAACAACAAACAATGTTTATTTATTAATGTCTTTGTTAAAGAATTCTAGTAGGTGTCCTTAACTTCACCACAGTCTTCTTAAGAGTTAATAACCTATCATTTCACACTGCATAATTAAGAGTCTTGCAACAGAATAGTTCCCTTTCCCTGTTCCCCCACCCCCCTTATTTTACATTATGGTTGTATCTTTCGCTTTTACAGATGCTATGGACTCACCTTACCTAATTTTTTTTTGGCTTTAAAACAGCTATTTGTCTTTTAAGGAAATTAAGAGACTGTAGATAATCTTTTATAGTTTCCTTCCTGTTTATTATTTCTGTCACTATCTACTCCTTCCTGAAGATCGTATATTCATCTGATACTGTTTCTCTTTAGCCTGATGAATATCTTGTATTATTTCTTATTGTACAGTTTTCCTTAAGAAGGAAGATCTCTCCTTTTGAGAATGTCTCTTATTTCATTTTTTTTTTGACAGATATTTTCACTGGATAGAGAATTCTTAGTTGATAACTTGTCTTCTTTTAGCACTTCAAAGACACTGCATCATCTTTTAGACCTCTTTTCTGATGAGAACTCAGCCATCATTTATGTCACTTTCCCCCTACGTGAAATATGTCTTTGTTTACATAGTTTGCTTTCCAATTTTTCTCTTTATTTTTCTTCTCAGCGGTCGGGTAATGATGTTCTTAGGTGTAGTATTTTTAGTGTTTATCTTGCTTGGATTTCACCAGTGTCCGTGGGTCTCTACATTGAGATTTCCCCAACAATTTGGTGAAATACTCAGCTGCTAGTTCATTACATTTCTTCCTCTGTCCTTTTCTCTCTTTCTACTCCGTCTGAGAATCTAATTGCACACGTTATATTGTTTAATATTGTCCTACGGGTCGCAGAAACTCTGTTCTATTTTTCGTCTTTTTATCTTAATTGTGTTTCTTCTGATTGGATAATTTCTACTGCCATTTATAGTCTTCTATTAAGCACAACCAAGAATTTTAAAATTTCAGTTATTATTCTTTTTAGTTTTAGAATTTCCATTTGCTTCTTTTTAAAATAGTTTTAACTTCTCTGCTGATTATTTCTTTCCTTTTTATATATTAAGGCCATATTACTCTTTCTGTCCTTGTACCTTTGTATAAAAAGTGCTTTTAAAATCCTTATCTGCTCAATCTAGCATCAGGACCAATCTCATGATCTGTTTCTGGCTGCATTTTTCTTGACTATGAGTCATACCTAATGAGTTTTGACAGATTTATTTACTCATGTAACTTATACCACAGTCAAGCTGTAGAAGATTATATGACTCCAGTTACTTGCCACAGTCGGTCAGTGTTCAGATCTCACTATTTTGCCTGTTCTTCGGTTTCCTTAAATGGAATCATATTGTATGTACTCTTTTGTGTTGGGCTTGTTTCGCTCAGTGTATCTGTTGAAGTCATTCATACCTTTGCACGTATCAGCAGTTTATTCCTTTTACTGTTGAGAGAGACCACTATCACAGTGGAATTTATCACAGTTTTAACCGGCTCTCCTGTTTATCCACATTTGGTTTGTTCCCACTTTTTGGTTACTGTGACTTGTTTGTGTATCAGTGTTTTAGTAACGTTTCTGTGCAGCAAATACCGGAGGGTGAAATTATTTGGTCATAGAGTACTACTTTGTTTTAAAATTCCATGAATTAAAAAAAATTCTAATGAGCTTTGTTCTGCTCATCGTTACTTCTTACTCCTCTTCCTGCATGCTTCTGAGTTTAGTTTCTTTTTTAGTCATCATATATCCATCACTAGTGATCTTTTTTTTTAGTGACAGATTCTTTCTTTTGTATGTTTAAAGTTTTTATTTTGCTCTCACTTTGAAGAATCCTTCTACTGTGGAAAATATCAGGTATATAAAGTAGAAAGAGTGACATGTGGTGCCCTCGAGTGCCCCGTGCTGATTTCAGGATGATCAGAGCATCACTAGGCTTCCTTATCTGTGCTCCCACTACATCTCCACAGCTGCTCAGGGTGACTTTGAAGCAAATCTCATACACTGTCTCATCTGTAAATGTTTGTACATATATCTCTAAAGGAATACCCACAGCGATGTTTCAAGAAGAAAAATTAAAAATAATCACAAAATATGATTAAACATCTAGCCAGTGTTTAGAGTTCTCCAGTTGAATCAAGAGCATCTCTTAGTTATTTGGAACGAAAATTCAAGTTAAGTTCACACATTCTGGTTAGTAGATACGTCCTGGGGCTTCCGTGGTGGCTCAGATGGTAAGGAATCCACCTGTAGTGCTGGAGACCCAGGTTCGATCCCTGGGTTAAGAAGACCCCCTGGAGAAGAGAATGGCTGCTGACTCCAATATCCTTGCCTGGAAAATTCCACAGACAGAGAAGCCTGATGGGCTACAGTGCATGATGTTGCAAAGAGTTGGACATGACTGAGCCGACTCACCTACACACACACACTTCTGTTTAGTCAGTATGTGTTTCTTCATCTTTTTTCCCTGTTGCGTTTGTATTTGGTGACGAGACCAGGTTTTGTGCCGTAGACTCTGTATATTTTTATTTTTGCCATCCTAACCAAGTTATTTAAGCATAATTGCCTGCCCAGTGTATTTCCTGTAAATTGGTGGTTAGATCTGAAGCCGTGGTCAGATTCAGGCTAGTTTGAGGCAGGGGCAGAAGGTGGGATAAATAAATGAGTAGTTTTATGTGCTTCCCTTAGGAGACTCATCGTGTCGGATTGTCTCTCCTTTTGTGACCAGCCTTTGCTTGATCACTGACTAGCTATGCATTTGACTGGGGGTCATCCTCACTCTGGGCTTCGCTGGCGGCTCAGTGGTAAGGACCCCACCTGCCAGTGCAGGAGACGTGGGTTCAGTCCCTGGGCCGGGGAGATGCCCTGGAGGGGGAGATGGCAGCCCACTCCAGTACTCTTGCCTGGAGAGTCCCGTGGACAGAGGAGCCTGGTGGGCTGCAATCCATGGGGTTGTGAAGAGTCAGACAGGACTGAGTGACCAAACAATGATAGCAGCGTCTCACTCTGGGATGTTAGTTTAACTGCATGTAAAACTTTGGATTGTCTGTAATTTTTTTCCTTTGGCATTTAGGTGATTCTGTCTTCTGGCTGTTTATTCCTCTTAAGTTTTTTTTATGTTGGGATCTCTCTTTTTTTTCTGTGGCCATGCCATGCAGCTTGCAGGATCTTAGTTCCCCAACCTGGGGCGCTCAGCAGTGGAAGTGTGGAGCCTAACCACTGGCCTGCCAGGGAATTTCCTGACTCCTGTTTTTTGTTTCTTTCATCCCTGTTTTTGCTTTCTTATAAAGTGTTTGCACTAGTGGTAAAGAATCCACCCGCCAGTGTCGGAGACACAAAAGGTACAGCTTCAATCCCTGGGTCAGGAAGATCCCCCAGAGAAGGGAGTGGCCACTGACTCCAGTGTTTTGCCTGGGAAATGCCATGGACAGAGGAACCTGGCAGGCTGCCGTCCATGAGGTCACAAAGAGTTGGCATGGTTGAGCACACACACACATAAATTGTTTGACATTTTTGAACTCAGTTTTGATATTTCTCATGGCAGATAGCTATCTCTTTGGTTTATATTTTTAGTGACTGTGCTCATGATTGCAAAATAACCTTATGTAACTTTTCATAGTTTACTTAGAGATAAGATACTCAATTAAGGAAAACGTGAAACCTTCTGACTGTACAGGTTCATGTACCAGCTGTGTTGCTGATGAACTTGCCTCATCTCAGGCCTTTGGGGAGTGGAGGTAGGGGCGGTCGTGTGCTTCTCTTAAGGCAGCCTCTCATATAGATGCCTCAGGTTGACTGGCTTCTTTTTAAAGTGTTAATTAGGGTACAGTTTTTTTTAATCACTTATGTCTTGGATTAGATTTTCCTGAAAATTTAGTTTTATTCACTAAGGGACAGAAGAAGTCTCCTAATATCACAGGCGTCATCTGTGTGTCTGACCCTAGCCTTTGGTATTAAGAGCAGGTAGGAACAGGGTTGGTTCAGGACATGTCCCTCACTTATAAATACAACCCAAACACTACTGTCTTCTTGAAAGGTCAGTTTCATCATCTTCATTCAGTAAATAGCATGAAAAATTAAAGTTGGATAAGATACTGTCCTTGACTTTATGAAGAGGTTAAAGTCTAGATGGAGAACTAATGTGTGTGTCACTGGCTATATGATTTAAAAGTAAAAAGTCCCATTTCATTCTAGGGCCTAAATTAGTGCTTGATCAGTTAATGACAAGGCCTGGCTTGGGTGACCCTTTGGATTTAATAGGAACGCTGGATATTAGAGCATTTTAGAAATACCCCCAACTGCTTCTGTTTAATTGGAAAAGGAAACATCATTGTTTCTGAGGGTAACTATAGGTCCCCTGGAGGAGGAAATGGCAGCCCACTCCAGGACTCTGGCCTGGGAAATCCCATGGACAGAGGAGCCTGGTGGGCTATGGTCCATGGAGTCGCAGAGTCGGACAGGACTGAGTGAGCACACAATACGTGTAGTACTGTTATGTCTTTTTAGTATTAATTTTTCCAGTATACCTTTTAAAATCTTTATTGTTTGTTTTGCTTACAATGCTTGGCCAGTTTACAGTAAGGAGAGCATCTCTGTAATCACTTTTGCCTTATCTCTTTTCCTTTCAATATCTTCGGCAGGACTCAGTAGCCTCGCGGCCTCCTACTTGAACCCGGTGAAATCTTTGGTGCCCCAGATGCCGAAGCTGCTGAAGTCTCTTTTCCCGGTCCGTGACGAGAAAAGGGGCAAACAGCTGTCTCCCCTCGCGCATCAGGTAAAAGCATCGCGGGAGCACCGTGCACGTGCTCCTGACAGGCCGCTGGCCCAGCCTTGCCCCGTGCTGCGCTGAAGCTGGGGGGCAGAGGGGAGCAGCTGTGGGGGTGTCAGAGCTGGGCTTTCAGACCTGCTGAAAGCTCTGATAGTTTCTCTTCCCACTCTCGTCAAAGAGAACAGAGCTGTTTAAACGTATTGACACTCTCAATCCTTTTTGCTTTTAAAAAATGCCAAGTACGCTCCTAATGTGATTTATGGTAATATCACTTAGAGCAACAATAGTGAAATTTATGAAGTGCACTTAGCGTTGTTTGTGTATTGCCAAACAGAAAATGTAATTCTATTTTTAATTCTTGATTTCATTTCTTATTTCAAACAATTTTACATCATCCCCGTCCTTGCCGCTCAACCTCTTTTTCCTCTACTGTGGTTTACCTGTTCTTTCACTTAAATATCAAAAGGGATCACTTGTCTTAGGCCCCCTTTTTCTTGAAACTCTCTACCCAGCCTTAGAAGAAGTTTCAGAGAAGATGTGAAAGGGTTTTCCAGATCATCAGGAGACTGCTTGTATGTGATGGTGCATGGGAAGCCTGTTGGAAATGCAGTTTCTAGCCTTCTCTAGGTGTGAATTCAGCAGAAAATGATAAATGAGGATTTATTTATACTCATTCAAAAACACATACAGTGCAAGTTCAGTTGTTGAAATAGGTCTTTTGACATCAGCTTCTCCACATTGACTGAAACATTCAAGTCGCAAAGTGCAGGCGAGTCCTTGCCTGAGACCTTAACTCTTTAAAAGAATTTTCTAAGTTCATGAGTGTATATTCAAGGTAATAGTTTTGTAAGGCTGCTGTGCAGGTATTTTTTTCAAGCTAGCAGTATATGAGCTTATTTTATCAGCATAGATTCATATTGGATGAAAAAAATTAAACTGAGATTTTGGAAATGTTTAAATTTGACTGGGCATATAAAGGGTGCTTGACTGTTATCAGGATGAATCTGAGATGGTGAAAGCTAAAAGAAATAGCCAACCTGATACTTGGTGGGGGTTAGGGTAGGCAAAAAGGATTTCCCAGGGTTCGTTACTGCGCACCTTACTCTGTTCTGAACCGCTGTGTTGCTGTTTCACAAAGTATGATTCATGGACTGTTTGTGCCAGAATTTCCATGGTAGCTTTTTAAAAAGGTAACTTAAAACTATGGCCTGATCTTAGAACCCATTCCTCACCTTGGGGCACCTGATAATCTGCATTTATAAGTACACAATGGAGAAGGAAATGGCAACCCACTTCAGTATTCTTGCCCGGAGAATCCCCATGGACAGAGGAGCCTAGTGGGCGACAGTCCATGGGGTTACAGAGAGACGGGGACAGCTTAGCAACTAAACAACATATGTCAGTCCAGTTCAGTCGCTCAGTCGTGTCCGACTCTTTGCGACCCCATGAACCACAGCACGCCAGGCCTCCCTGTCCATCACCAACTCCCGGAGTCCACCCAAACCCATGTCCATTGAGTCGGTGATGTCATCCAACCATCTCATCCTCTGTCCACAAGGTGATTTTCAGGGCTTCCCAGGTGGCACTAGTGGTAAAGAATCCATCTGCCAATGCAGAAGATGTGGGTTTGATCCCTGTGTTGGGAAGATGCCCTGGCGTAGGAAGTGGCAACCCTCTCCAGTATTCTTGCCTGGAAAATCCCGTGGACAGAGGAGCCTGGTGGGCTACAGTCCAGTCCATAGGGTTGCAAAGAGCCAGACATGACAGCACACACAAACGCAGTAAGGTGATTTTCATTTACATTTAAGTTTGATATCCACTGTTTTTCGATTCCTGTTTGGTGAAGATGGAAGTTACATAAGCTAAAAGAAATTGAAATCGCATTAGAAGTCAGTGACTCAGATGACCAGAGTTACAATTATTCTTTTAAAGCTGTTTCAAGGTTTTGATATAAGTCAGAGCACCTGCTACCATAAGAAGTAACCTGTCCTCTCTTGCCAGTGAGTCATTGGTTCTTCCGGATATGAGAGGAAGAGCAGTGGTTTAGAAAGCAGTCTAGTGGTTGGTAGAAACTGCACTGTGCAGTGTCCAGGTTAAGAGAGGTAACCTTGAAATACTTTGAAGATACCTTAAGTAATATTCTTTCTGTTTACTTTATTTGAGCATATATGTGCAAAGGACTTCCCAGGTGTTGTTAGTGGTAAAGAACCCCCCTGCCAGTGCAGGAGATATAAAAGACCCGAGTTCAAGCCCCGGGTCAGGAAGAGCCCCTGGAGGAGGGCTTGGCAGCCCCCTCCAGTGTCCTTGCCTGGAGAGTCCCATGGACAGAGGAGCCTGGCGGGCTACAGCCCTCGGGGTCGCCGAGAGTCGGACATGACTGGAGCAACTTGGCACGCACACGCAAAGGTGTTGGAGAAAGTGGCCCCCAGTGCTTCGCATTTCATAAATAAATGAAAACATAAATACAAAGTAGCCTTAATGAAGGTGCCCAGTGGTGGATCTGAACTGTTCCCAGTTGGTTTATGAAACCACAGTCCCTTGAGGACCATTTCTCAAGGTCACCAGAGCCGCGTCTCTGCCCACACTTCTCCGTCCTCCTGTGACTTGACATCGTGCAGGAAACATTTTCATCTCTGGGCTCAGCACTGAGCCGTGCGCTGGGCTTCCCTTGTTGACTGTTCCGGGACTGTTTGTTACGTCAGGCTGCTAGCATTCAGGGGTTCCAGAGCGCCCTCCTGGGTGACCTCGTCCAACTCTGTGGCTTATACTGTTTATGCACTTCTGATGCTCACATTTCCGTCTCCAGCCCAGGCTTCGCCCCGAGCTCTGGCCTCGTGGAGCTAACTGCCCGTTCAGCTTTTCCACTTACAAGTCAATTAGACATTCACATTTTACAAGTTCATGTCATTGCTGTCGGTTTCAGCTCACAAGTCTGTTTACTTCCAGCATACAGAACACTTCTGAAATATTAATATATGCCCATCTCAGCGTATAGCACAGATGTCCACCTCGTTGCTTCACCTCACAAATAGACCATCAGTAAATTTTATAGGTACCACTTTCAGTGTGATGACTCCATTTCTCATCACTCATCCAAGCCATCATCTCTGGCCCTGATTGTACAGCAGGCTACCAGCTTATCAGCTGATGCTTTTTGCCTGACTAAGTCTGTTACTCACAGAGAAGCCAGAGCGAGCTCCCAAGGCCTTATATTAGTTCATGGCTTGAAACCTTCCATTGCTTCTCACTGAAACTGAATAAAATCTAAATTCCTTACTGTGGTTTACAGTGTCCTATGTGATCTATCCCCCTGACCTTTCATCTTTATTCCCTTTATTTTCTTCTTTGTGCACCATGCTAAGCTGCATTGATTGGCCTTTTTGTTGTTGTTGATCTCATGAATACATGAAGCTCCTTTTGGTCTCAAGAGTTTTCTTACTTGCATTTCCTTCTACTTGGAATGCTCCTCACCAAAGTCTTTGTATGGTTAGTAAGTCTCTAGTAGATTGATCTGCTACTGTTAGGGTCAAGAAAGGCCACTGTAAACAAAAATGCTTGAATTTAGAGAGCGCTGGACCAACCAAACTAAATAAAACAACAGCCTCTACCATACATAATTCAGTGTATTCCCTTATTTAATTTTTTGTTAGGAGTTACATTTATATGTTCACTGGTTATCTCCTCTACAGTGTAATCCTTGAAGGCAGAGGCAGATTTGATGGAAAGTGTATGTTGGTTGACCATTGATGAATGTACAGATGTTAGCATTAGATAGTTGGAATATACCCAGTGTAAAGAACTGTGGTTAACATTCAGAGGTGAGAGAATTACACCCGAGTGGGGATTTGAGATATCAAGGCATATTCAGGAAGTTTCTTTCTTAGACTGATGCAAGTTCCACTGAAGAGCTGTTCTTAAAGTTGTTTGAATAACTGTTCTTAGTTGATCAGAGATGCTTCTGTTCTTCTCATTTTTGCTATCTTTGCTAAAGCTTTTAGAGAAGTAAATTATTATTTCCACTATCAGTTTGGATACGGTGTCAATCTAGAGAAATACAAAGATAATATCAATATAGAGGTTTCCCTTACTAGGGCCACTTGAAATATGCTTAAAGTCATTACCACCTAAATGATGTTTCATCCTTGAAAATGGGGCACTTTTGCAACAATGGAATCTCAAAATAACACCAAGTACATTGCTGTACCGACTGGAATTTTTTTTAAGTGTTTCCCAGTTTTTCACAGTAATCATCACTATAATGGCATCCTATTCACTTGGAAATCAGACTTGATACCCAAAAGTTGAAGTTCTTACTTTTTTCCCTCCCTGTGGACCCTCCAAGTCCTTCAGGGAAAATAGTTGGCTTACTGCCACCCAATCTTTGCCTCCGCTTTTTCCTGCTGTTGCCCAGAAGTTAAAGATTCTTTACTCTCCTAGGCTTTCTCCAGTCCTAACAGCTAAAGTTGTCAACTCTGTCTCTTGTAATAAATGCCTCATCATTCTTCAGTGGTCTTGCCAGGGTCTTTCTAAAGTGGGGAGCCCAGAAGTGATCCTATAATCCCTTTGCTTGAAAATAGTGCACCTGTTGTCTTCCTCTCTTGACTAATGTACGTCTACCAAAGTGGCACATGAGAGCAGTTTTGTTCTGTTTTTTTAAGGTTAGGTTTTAATTCATTGTGCTTCTGGTCAGTTAATGTTCCCCCTTTTCATTTGCTTATTTATTTGCTTACACTCTGGCCAATGCACTTCTCTCTATTACACATTGTTTAGTTGGAAGTATGTTGTTTAGTTGCTAAGTCATGTCCAGCTCTTTTGTGACCCCAATAGACTGTAGCCCACAGGATTTCCCAGGCAAGAGGACTGCAGCGGGTTGCCATTTTATTATCCAGGTGATCTTCCCAACCCGGGGGTTGAACCCAAGTCTCCTGCTTGGCAGGCGGGTTCCTTACCGCTGAGCCACCAGAGAAGCCCCTTCGTTGAAGCATAAAAATACTTAAATAAGAATCTTCAGATTCATTCCTAAAATTTTTCAGCTTGATTTTGTTTCAGCATTCCTAGGTTAACAAGATATTCTTTGAATAATTATTTTAAAGATACATTTGTTCTTATTAGCATCTGCAAACTTTTGAAGGGCCTACTCTGCATTTGAGTCACAAACAAAATATGGAACATTAAGCGTGAGAGAGAGCTCTGTCATATGTGACTGGAGCTCACTCCCAAAGCCACAGAATGGCCAGTGGATGTTTCAGCTCTGCCTGTTCAGTAAGTGCCATCTCCTACCCCCGTTTCCCCCTCTCTCTACCAAGGAGATTATAAGAGGTTTTGTTAGATGCATTATGGAAACAGAGGGACACCATGCCTTCCTCTGTGTCACTTACCTAGTAAGACTAAGATAAAATTTATGCTGATTAACATTCTCCACCACCCTGCCTGCTACCTGGCTTTGCTGTACCCCGGTGAGGTGTCTAGTGTATCATAAAGAAATACACATATACCTCCAAGTTTGCTCTCTATTTTGATTCTGGTTTTTGTTTGCTGCTAGTGACTTGTTAGTACACTAATTTCAATGGCCTATATAAATAGTCATTAAATAATCAATACCACTCTAAAAAAAACTTAACATAGATTTTAGAATAACGTGTAAGAAAGAACCCAGAAAAATAGAAATCAGTGCGTATGCCTAAAAGAAAGCTGGATCAATTCTCCCAGTACAGGAAGGGATAAATATTGATATGAACATTGCATAAAACTTCAGTTCAGTTGCTCACTCGTGTCCGACTATTTGCGACCCCATGAATCGCAGCATGCCAGGCCTCCCTGTCCATCACCGACTCCTGGAGTTTACTCAGACTCATGCCCATCGAGTCGGTGATGCCATCCAGCCATCTCATCCTCTGTCGTCCCCTTCTCCTCCTGCTCCCAATCCCTCCCAGCATCAGGGTCTTTTCCAATGAGTCAACTCTTCGCATCAGGTGGCCAAAGTATTGGAGTTTCAGCTTCAACATCAGTCCTTCCAGTGAACACCCAGGACTGATCTGCTTTAGGATGGACTGGTTGGATCTCCTTGCAGTCCAAGGGACTCTCAAGAGTCTTCTCCAGCACCAGAGTTCAAAAGCATCAGTTCTCCGGTGCTCAGCTTTCTTTATAGTCCAACTCTCACGTCCATACATGACCACTGGAAAAACCATAGCCTTGACTAGATGGACCTTTGTTGGCAAAGTAATGTCTCTGCTTTTTAATATGCTGTCTAGGTTGGTCATAACTTTCCTTCCAATGAGTAAGTGTCTTTTAATTTCATGGCTGCAATCACCATCTGCAGTGATTTTGGAGCCCCAAAAAGTCTGATACTGTTTCCACTGTCTCCCCATCTATTTCCCATGAGGTGATGGGACCAGATGCCATGATCTTAGTTTTCTGAATGTTAAACTTTAAGCCAACTTTTTCACTCTCCTTTTTCACTTTCATCAAGAGGCTTTTTAGTTCCTCTTCACTTTCTGCCATAAGGGTGGTGTCATCTGCACATCTGAGGTTATTGACATTTCTCCCGGCAATCTTGATTCCAGCTTGTGCTTCTTCCAGCCCAGCGTTTCTCATGATGTACTCTGCATATAAGTTAAATAAGCAGCATGACAATATACAGCCTTGACGTACTCCTTTTCCTATTTGGAACCAGTCTGTGGGTCCATGTCCAGTTCTAACTGTTGCTTCCTGACCTGCATACAGGTTTCTCAAGAGGCAGGTCAGGTGGTCTGATATTCCCATCTCTTTCAGAATTTTCCACAGTTTATTATGACCCACACAGTCGAAGGCTTTGGTGTAGTCATAAAACTTAGAGATAATAAATAGATAATAGCACTGCTGAAGATTTGTAATGTGAGATGATACAAAAAACTAAACAGAGGGGGAGCTTCCCTGGTGGCTTCGGTGGTAAATAATCTGCCTGCCAACGCAGGAGACACGGGTTCAATCCCTGGGTTGGGAAGATCCCACATACCGAGGAGCGACTGTTGAGCCTGTGCTCTGGGGCCTGGCAGCGGCAGCGGCAGCTCTCAAGGCCTGAACGCCCTCATTCCCGTGCTTCCCAGTGAGAGAAGCAATGAGGAGCCTGATCGCTGCAACTGGAGAAAGGCCCACATGCAGCAGTGAAGATCCAGCATGGCCAGAAACAGTAAAGAAATAAAATTAAAAAGCTAAACAGAAACCCCCTAAAATCCACTAAATCCACTAGCAGTGGAACCGCAGACACAGCCCAGAGTCACCCAGCAGGCCACAGAGTAAGGTAAGCACACTCTCGTTTCTCTCTTCAGCGTTTTCAAAGCCGTTTCTCACTCTGTTTCCCACCCACCTGTGATGAAAGATTTTAAAGCTTCTTGCTTTTTCTGTTTCTGTCCCAAGTTAATTTGGAGACTTAAACTCCTTCTCTGGAAGTGTCACAGTAGCAGAGACGCAGCAACCACCTAAACACACGCCTGGATGCTCTCTGGCCTCATTAGAGGACACTTAGATCACTGCACATAGTTCTGGGTACCTTACTACTGGGCGTCCGTTGACCAACTGGAATTATTTCAGAGAATAACATCAGAAATGATTTATGAGGAAGGATTAAAGGAGTTATTTATAGCTTGACCGAACAATGACTAAGAGAGCTGACTGTATAAGCATTCAAGGGATCGCAACACAGAAGGCGGGGAAGAAGTGTCTAAGGATGGTCCCAGGAAAACAGCAGAATGAAAGGCACAGAATGACGGAGTGATATTAACGAAGAGAAGGTACCAGCCGTGAACAAGTGCAGTGACTTAGAGATAGCAGGGTCCTCTCTCAAAACCGCTATGGACTTCAGTCACTTCTATTTTTTAAAAAATAAGATTTTGAAAATGTAAGAATATTCCCAGTAAGAACTGAGGAGTGAAATAGGTCCTGTTTCTACCAGTCATATTTCCTCTTTTCTTTGTTAGATCAGGTGGGAGAGAAGCAGAAGTGATGAAGGAATGATTATTAACAAAAAAGTACTTTTAATCAGAGTGTCCTTGACATTTTCAAACAAGAATGTTCACTTCCGTCCCTCATGCAAAGATACAAACACATAATCGCTAATGAAAAGATTAGTGTTTATTAAATTGTTCTTTGGAATCAGCAGGTTCTCAGATCAAAATTCTATAATTTGGGGAGCGTATTTCAGTATTTGAGAAGATTCAGGGATCTTTTCTGGTAAGATAGAAGCTAACAATTCATCCTGAGAACAAATAAATTTATAAAGAAAGAAAATAACGATTTTAAGGAAGTTTTTAAAGACAAAGTTTCTCATAGTTTACAAAATCATCTGGCTTGAACATATTTATAAAACTTATGTTTCTCATTTTTATGGAGATTTGTTTTTTGTTTGTAATCAATTTCTGAGTTCCAGAAATGCAAAAGATACAAGCACCGAAAGAGGTGGCAGCTGACAAAATTGCTGTCTCTGACCTTCTGATGCAAGTTTAGTAACGAATCTGGAAAATAATGAACTGCAATTAATGAAATCTGTACTCATATTCAAGTGTGTTTCTCAGACAGCACATAAAATAATTGAAAGAACTTCCTGCTCTCTAATTAGTTAGATTGAATTAATTTGGCATAATAGCTTTTTTCAGTCTAGAAGTTGGTGTTCAGATGAAGCTATTTATGTACTTCCAACTTCTGAATTCCAAATGGCGTCTTTGGTTCATTTGGGGAATTAAGGAGTTAATGAAAGGAAAAAGTGAAAGCATTAGTTGCTCAGTCATGTCGACTCTGCTTCTCCATGGACTATAGCCACCAGGCTCTTCTGTCCATGGGATTCTCCAGGCAAGAATACTGGAGTGGGTGGGCTGCCATTCCCTCTTTCAGGGGATCTTCCTGACCCGGGGATTGAACCCAGGTCTCCCGCATTGCAGGCAGATTCTTTACCATCTGAGTTAATGCTCACATTTAATCTCCACCATCAAAAACACAGCCACGTTTCTGGCCTATCCTTGCCCTACTCTTAGCTCCTCTCTAGCGTCCTGGGCTTTGCTTAGGCCTGCCCTGCTGACTGCAAGGGTTTCTGTCTCCAGTTTCAACACAGCTTGCAGTGTGGTAGGTGGACAGAGCCTTGAGTAGAGGAAGCAGCCCTCTCTGACTCAGCTGCAGAGATGCTTAGGTAGTTCTTTCAGCTTTCATGTGAGTGATTGCTCCGTGTGCAGAATGAGGAGAAACAAACACAGCTACTGGTTCTTCCCTTGTGCACTAAGATGCTGTTTTAGACTCTTCATTACTCAGGCTCCTCTGATGAAATAGGCTGTATAAAACGCTTGCTGTGGTGTCTTAAGGGTTTATCATCTGTTTTTTTTTCCCTCAAGTTCTATTTCAGTTGGTTGAGGTGCAGAAATTTGTCTTGAAGGAAGCTGCTATTTTAAAAAAAAAAGAAATTTATTTGACTGCTCCAGGCTTAAGTTGTGGCATGTGGGATCTAGTTCCCTGGCCAGGTATTGAACCCAGGCACCCTACATTGGGAGCCTAGAGTCTTTAACCACTGGACAACCAGGGAAGTACCAAGGGTTCATCATTGTAACTAACTAAAAATAAGAAAAAGGATCTAGACCTTGTTTTCTAGTGTTGAGTTTTCCTTAAGCATTCAGGTTGTTTTTAAAGGTTCTTTCCCCCTGTAGTTTATATTTGGATATGTTATGCTATATTGCTTGTTCTTGTGTACAGACCTTTTGGAATACAGAGTTTTAACGAAAATTCAAGGAAAATGATTTCTGTTCAGTGGCTTTGTGGATGAGTTCTTAGGCAGTTCTTACTGCTTTACAAAATGAGACTCTTATCTCTGTTTTGTTTTACATCTTACCATCTGTCTTTGTCCCAGAAATGTATGGATATTGACATACTTAAACACTAAGTTGCCAGGTTGTCTTCAGTCAGGGTTAGTAGCTAATCTGAAGAATAATGAAAAGAAGATAGTTTCTGAGGCAGGATAGGAGTTGATTTGAAGAGGGCTCATCTTCCACTTATTTTTCAGAAATGGGCCTTGTGTACTTTTGTATGAGTCTGTAGACCCAGGCTTTGGCAGGCTTTTTTGATCAAGAGCCAGATAGTTTTATTTTAGGCTCATTTTAGGCTTTGCTGGCAGAACTGGCTGCAGACAATGCCAAACAATGGGTCTGGTTTTGTTCCAATAAAACTTTATTTATAACCCTGAAATTTGAATTTCATATAATTTTTACATGTCACAAAGTATTCTTTTATTGATATTTTAATAATTTCAAAGTGTAAAAACCATTCTTAGCTTGTAGGACATACTGAGCTGGGGACAGTCTAGATTTAGACTTTGTTTAAGTTTTTAGATTCACAGCCATTCTATTGACTCAGCTGGTAAAGAATCCGCTTGCAATGCAGGTGACCTGGGTTCAGTCCCTGGACTGGGAAGATCCCCTGGAGAAGGGAAAGGCTACCCACTCCAGTATTCTGGCTTAGAGAATTCCATGGACTGTATAGTCCATGGGGTCGCAAAGAGTCGGACATGACTGAGCGACTTTTACTTCACAATGTTTCATAAATTATCCTTCATTTTTCATGGATACTTGAAAAACTGAGTGGATAGAGTGATTTATTACATTCTATTTTTTAAAAATAGAAATCTTTTTCCACATAAATACTTAAGTTTTACCAATTATCATGTAGAAGTTTAAAAAGTAAACTAATATATAAGAAACTGTGTCTTTCCTGACAACTTCAGAAATATTAGTGTTTAAAATTTTCCGTACGTGGGATCTCAAGTATGCTGAGCTAACACATATATAGTTGTTCAGTCACTAAGTCCTGTCCAGCTCTCTGTGGCCCCATGGACTGCAGCACACCATGCTTCCCTGTTTTTTAGTGTCTCCCGGGATTTGCTCAAACTCGTCCGTTGGGTCAGTGATGCCATCCAACTGTGAAGTCTGTTAGGACAGGCTCATTCACTTTCATCAACTGATAAATAATGTACATGTTGACAGAGTGTGCCTTTTAGGTTTTTTGTCATTTAGGATCCATTTGCTTTTGACTGTGCTGGGTCCTTGCTGCCGCGGGCTTCCCCTGGTTGTGGCGAGTGCGCGGCGTGACGGCTCGTCGTCACGGTGGCTTCTCTCGCTGTGGAGCACGGGCTCCGGGCCCGCGGGCGTCCGCGGTCGCAGCACGTGGGCTCAGCAGTTGTGGCCCATGCTTAGTTGCCCCGCAGCGTGTGGGTTTTCCTGGACCAGCGATCAAACCCATGTTCCCTTGTCAGCTGGCTTCTTAACCGCTGGACCATGAGGGAAGCCCTTTTAGTTGTTTATGTAATTAAAATGAAATAGAAATATCAGGTATAGACCCTGAGTGCCTCTTTCTGAAGAGGAGGACTGTGTTTATGTTTGGTTTTGCACATATTGTATCCTCAACTCCTGACACAACCTGTAGAATATAGAAGGCTCCTTGGAGCCTGGCACGCTGCCGTCCATGGGGGTCCCAGAGTCCACGCAGCCGAGCGACTTAGCACAGGCACGTGGTACATGTTGTATTAGATCTAGACAAGTACCTTGGAAGACAGTGCATGAAATTTCAGTAATTAGGATTACCATGGTGCTTACTGTGCCAGGAATTTTATATACATCAGCTCAACAACAGTGCTGTCTGATGAAAATATAATATGAGCCATGTGTGTCATTAAAAATTTCTATTAGTCACACTTGAAAAAGTAAAAAGAAACAGGTTGAATTAAATAATTTATGTAACCCAGTATATTCATAATATCGCCATTTCAACTGTCATCAGTATAAAAAAACTATCTGAGATATCCTTTTCTTTTTTTTCTTTTTCTGTAGAGTCCTCAAAAGCATGTGTGTAGTTTACATTTCTAGTATATCTTGATTCAGATACTAAATTTTCCTTGGAAATACTTGGTCTGCATTCAGAGTTCATAGAGTTGAAAAAATAAATCTGCATGCCCAAGACGTTACAAAAACATACTAAAAGCCACTTTAATTTTTAAATTTATATGTTATTAAAATTAAGTAAAATAAAAAATCCACTTCCTCAGTCACACCAGCCACATTTCAGGTGCTTAGAAGCCACCTGGCTGGTGGCCGCCATGCTGGGCACACAGACTTAGGGTAACGGTAGGTGCTGACTCAGAGGTGAAAATGAGTCTCAGGTAGGTAACATCCTGTCTAGGGTTACAGTGCGCAGTGAGGAGCAGAACTGAGACACAGTCAAGAAACAGGATTTAATGCACAATTGTGACCTGAAGAGATTTCACTGGATTTGATGAAAAACAGCAAGTGGTAATATTTATAGAATGAATCTATAGAGTATTTGAAGGAGGAGCTAGTCATGCTGTGGAAAAACACTGCGTAGACTCTGTTTTTGGGGTTTTTGGCCCATTTATTTCTGAAAACAATCATTTCTAGGCATTGATGACTTAAAGCAGGAAAGTGATGTGGTCAAATTTGTGTCTCAGGAGGCTCCTCTCACTGCAGTTTGGGAGGTGGATTTGGAAGAGGATAGAACTGGAGCAGTCTACTCAAGTGAATGTACAAACCTCATGAGGGGTTGTAATACTGGTCAGAGAAGGGAAGTCACCATCCCTTGCTGACACATGGACATTTGTCGCTGGTCAGAAGGAGCATGTGGCAAGTAGGGTAACAGTGTCTCTGGCAAGGACCAGCTGGTGGCCACCCACCGTTCTCCCTGGTTGACATTGCTCAGAGAATTCCTGTGGACTGGATTGCCACTCCCAGATGTGCAACCCAGAGGTGATCAGGTTTACCCAGAGAACTGGGGGAGTGGTTAGAGTGAGAGCTACTCATTTAAACAGAACTGACAGCCAGGTGGATACAAGGGCTGGTGTCGTCCGTGACCGGCAGTCTTAGCCGGGTCCTCCTGGAAAGCCAAAGTGCAGATCGTGAGGTTGATCATGGGCCCCTGGCAGAGGGGGTGGGGGTGCTGGCTGTGTGAGGTGGGGTGGGCCTGAGGGGTGCCCTTCACCCCCCCGCGGTGGCTGGAGCAGCCGGTCCCTGCACAGTTGCTGGGGGCACTGCCGGCTCAGCACCCTGCTCTCTGATTAACATAACCTTTCAAAATCTGTTTATACTGCTTAAGCTATTGCTGATTCTTGATCTTTAGGTAATTGTACATGTCTGATTTTATCTAATGTTTGTTACTTTTACCAGAACGTATTCAAAGATGAGGAAGGATCTGCTTGGTAGGGTTCTTTATATTTTTCTCACTTTATCAGCATGAAAATCAAAGGTTGGCTATTGAGTATTTATGGCAAGAATAAATCTTACATCTCTTGTTGTATTTTTCTAGGCTTGGATTAAAGTGATTGGTTGGAGTTAAAAAAAAAAGACTTAGAAGATCATATTTACTTAGGAACCATTAGAACATGATTTGTAAAGAATTTATCAAATTGATGGTAAGGGGTGATTATTAGGAAAGGTTCGTTTTCAGACAAGGAAAAAAAAAAGGTATCAGAAAATACAGTGTTTTTGAACAAAGTGTTAACTAAGTTGCTTCAACAGATATCTCTTCTCCCCTCTACCTATCCCTGTGCCCAAAATTTGGAATTTGATAGGATTTTTCCAAATCCTAAGTGTACAATTCAGCCTTTATATCACTGAAGTCATTCATTCACTTATTTACTTGTCCAGACAACAAACATTAAGTTCTCGTTTTATGGATGAGATGAATGAGACATAATCTCTACCCTGCAGAGAGCTTGCAGTTGAGAGTGACCCCCGTCAAGACACATTGACATAAATAGGTCGTAGGTGGTGTGTTGAGGTGACACAGTGAAGGGGGGGGGGGGGGCATTTTACCTGCAGTTTCCGGAAGAGTAGATCATGCTCCAGCTAAGACTTAACGATGGCTAGGTCTTCACCAGGTGGGCTGCGATTCCCTCAGGGAAGGGACAGCGCAGGGGAAGTCTCTGGATCACAAGCATTCTCAGCCTCATGAGAGGTGATGTGCTTTCATATCGTGTTGAGTTAAGACTTCATTCCAGACAAATTAGCTCTTATGCCTAGTTAGGACATCCTGAGCTCTGGTTTCGTTCAGGTGGCATATGAAAGCCAGAGTTTAAAAATGACGAGATAGGGTCTGAGAAGTAACTGTCACCTTTTGCCCACAGCACTTCCGCGCCACCCTGCGCCTCTCACGTGCTGGTCCACTAGACCTGAGCCGCACTCAGGACAGTGCCCTGGGGGCTTCAGCTGGCCTTGAGGCCACAGTCCCTTCTGATCCTGTCTCTGACCCCTGGTGCAGCCGTCCAGCCTTTAACCGTGAGGTGAATGCCTCTGAGCCTCGCTTTCTGAAGTGCGAAATGTAGATAATTATACTTATATTCACATGCCTCATGGGACTTCTTAATATTTATAGCTGCAAAATACTTTGCAGTCATTTTTATTAATAGTTACCAGATGTGTCGTAAGGATTAATGAACTTATGATCGAAATGTTTTGAGCTCTCGAAATAGGAAGCAGCCGCCTGCATGGGGGATATGCAGAGAAGCATTAAAATGCAAACAGTACCATTTGGAAATGTGAGCCCTTCTGTGTGAAGGACAGATGACACTGAAGAGTTCGGTACACTCTGAGGGTGTTGCTGGTGTGCATAGTGAAGCTGCTGAATTCACCGAAGGCCACCGCCCGGTATAGAAAGCTGGCGCTCCTCCCGGCCGGACACACGCGTGGGTGCATGTGTGCCGACTTGCTGCCCCCTCTGAAGCCAGCGTCCCCCTCGCCCTGTCTCCTGTTCTTCCCGGGCGCCATCTCACTCTCGCCCCTAGTTGTCTCCAGGTGTTTGGTGGCCTTCTTCATATCTCTGAATTCTCCTTCCTGTCTCCTTTTCCTCTTATCATCCAAGTTCAGGCTCTTACATTACTGGTGCTGTGCCGAACCACTGACGCAACTGCTTAATTGATTTCTCCCAATTCTCTGTCTCCTCCTCTAGGGATGATCTTCTGTAAGCCTAGTTCTTACTACCGCTTCATTCAGTTCCTCTGCTAGCTCTTCGTTGCCTGCAAACATCCACCATAAGCTCATAAGGCCGCCTCCGCACACCCTGACCTCCCTTCCCCCTGCCCAACTCTGGTCACTGCAGATCCTTCCCTCTCTTGAAGACCTCCTGGAAGGTTGAGGAGCTCTTCCCAGGCAGGGAAGTGAGAGGAGGGAGCCTCCAGACAGAAAGGGCAGCCTGCCTTTGTCACGCTACTTTTCATGGGTTGCTTGACCCCTGCCAGGGGCCGTTGTGTCTTCATGGTCTGTCTCCAGGTGGTCACCCCCATGGAGATGTTCTCGGTCTGCTCCCTGGATAACCCCTTCCTCCTCCGCATCTTCTCTGCTTGGAAACTTTCGTTCTGATACCTGTCATCTTCCTTGATGTTTTCATTTTTTTACATACGCGTCCTTCCCCCAGACGGTGTTGCTGCCTTGTTGAGTGAGCCCGTATCCTTTTGGTCTTCATATTCCCACAGCACTACTGAAACACTTTGTGCACCTGAGACCTGAGTCAGTCCTTTTTTTTTTAAGTATTTAAAATATTTTAAAATTATTTACTAATTTTTTTTTGCGGGGGAGGCTGTGCTGGATCTTCAGTGCTGTATTCGGGCTTTCTCTAGTTCTGGTGAGTGGGAGCTACTGTCTAGTTGTGATGCACGGACTTCTCATCGCCACGTCTTCTCTTGTTGCAGAGCAGAGGCTCGGCAGTCGTGGTACACCAGCTTAGTTGCTCCGAGGCATGTGGAGTCTTCCTGGACCAGGGATTGAACCCATGTCCCCTGCATTAGCAGGTGGATTCTTAACCAGTGGCCCACCAGTCCCTGAGTCCGTGTTGAGCTGAAGGAGAGCCCCACTAAAGCAGAGCCCCAGTTAAGTTGTCATGCAGGGCAGCATTGTGGGAACATTTGAAATACACAAAAATAGAGGGAACACTGTGGTGGATCCCCATGCAGTCGTCCCCCAGCCTCCGTGGAGACTTGTCTGCGGGCAGTCCTGGGGTCTGTGCCCACCCTCTTGAGCACGCCCTGTGCTGGAGGACAGTCCGCCCTGCTGCGCTCTCATCCAGAGCTGCTGTCTGCAGCCACTGCTAGGAGGGGGCACATGAAGCGCCTCGTGCGGGGAGCGGAGAAGTAGGTGTGGCGGGAGTACCTGAGTTTACACTCAGGACCCGCTCAGACCCGATGTGATCTTATCGTTGACATAGGTTCCAGCCACTTCAGGTGTATCCAGGAGTTGGGCGGGTGTCCCTACAGAGCAGAGCTGTTGCCTGATCAAGAAGTAGAAGTGTTAGTCATGTCCGATCTGACCCCATGGACCGTAGCCCGCCAGGCTGCCCTGTCCATGGACTTCTCCAGGCAAGAATACTGGAGTAGGTTGCCATGTCCTTCTCCAGGGGAATCTTCCTGACCCAAGGATCGAACCCAGGTCTCCTGCATTGCGGGCAGATTCATTACTGTTTGAGCTACTCGGGAAGAAGCGGTTATGTCGGTGGGGTGGGGGGTGGGGGTTGCAGAAAGTAGTGCTTGTGGAGAGTGAGGGACCGTGAGGGGAACCGTGAGGTCTTCAGCATGGAAGCCTGGAGCCACGAAGTTGGGGCCCTGTCCCTCAGGAAGCCCTGTGGCTCCGCTGGATTCCAGTATTGCATCCCAGTCACAGATACTTTCCCAAGCATTTACTGGATTTGTAAAAAATTATTCTGAATCATAAAGAAAAGTATATTTTTCTGTACTCCATTTAGGAAGACATAGAAAAGGTTTCATGCTGGGTGGATTTTTACATTTTTGTGCTTTAAAGGAGGATGTTTCATCTCAATCTTGTCTCTTTTAAATAAGATATAACTGAAGAATGTAAGTATTTTGGTGTTCCAGCTTAACAAACTTTTTTTCTGCCCTCACTGAGAGATATGGTCTGAACACCTTTCCATTCGTGGGGGGCTTTGGACACAATGGGGAAAATGAAAATGAAGGTGCTAGCCCCTGCACTGAAGGGGCCATAAGACGGTGGAGGGCGTGTGCTTGAAACGGAGAATCCCTGAGAGGAAGCCCGGGGCAGGCAAGACGTGTGACGGGAGTTGGGTGGAGAGGGGTATGGGGGTCTTTCCTGGTCAGGGAATCGAGGGAGAGGCTGGGGGGTTCATGGCCTTGCTGCTGGCAGGGCGCCCTGCCTCGTTCTGTTCCATTGTCTTTCTTAAACACACCTCTGATCCCGGCTCTCCTTGGCCTTCACCTGGAGGAGCTCCCCAGTATCTGCAGGGTAGAGTGTATCTTCTCTTATTTTATCCTTAGGTCTGCCCATCTGTTTGGCTGTATCTCCTACCATGTCCTACTTCACTATCTCTGGGCCTTTTTCTCGGATGCTGGTGCTCTTCCCTTACCTCTAACAGAATTAATCCTTCTAGCACCTTTCTCCCAGAGGCTGTCTCAGGGCAGCATTGGCTGTAGCAGTACCTTTGCTACAACGCAGCTGTTTGCTGTGTGAATGTAGGTCGACACCCTTCTCTGTGGGCTGTTTTGTTCCAGATGGACTTTCTCCCTTCAGTTAAGAGTCTGGGCTGCTAGAAAGGAAGCACGACTTGGGCTGTCAGCCTTCATGCCTGCAGACTCCTGGGGAGTCATGACCGCAGGGGAGCCCTGGCGCCCGGACACACCAGGGGCCTGGGAGGGACCAGGTGCTCAGGGCTGGAGGAAGGGAATCGAAAAGGTTTCCAGCCCAAGTAGACTAGATAGATCAGGCTACTGCGTGGCAACAAGCCCCGACACCCAGCTTTGACTCCTCCTGTGAAATAGGATTGAGGGTAGGTGTTTGGCACGGATGGAGCCCTCTTAGAGCCGAGCTGTCTGAGGGGACCTCCAGACCTGTGCATCGGAGCAGGAGGCAGGCCCAGGAAGGGGCCAGACCTTGGTTGGGGAAATAAATGCAGAACATTGTAGACCCCAGGTTTCTTCAAGATGGTTGCATCTGCTCTGTGCCCACCTGCCGTTGTGAACGCAGCAGCTGCCGACTCCTTCAGGGTTACCAGATCCTCCTCCTGGCTTTTCTTTTTTCTGGGGCTAGTTTTTGTGTGTTTTTTAGCTGTTTTAAAAAGCTCTTCCTTGAACCACACATCCATTAGGAACTGGCTCCACTCATGTGATCTCACTTGTGCCCATCAATTCAGGCTCTTATCCCATCAACCCTGCACTGTCGTTGGCACCTGTCGTTTGCCCGCCTCACTCTTGCACTGTTTCTGCAGCCAGTCTGCCGTCCATTGCCAGGTTGGTCATCTTCATGTCTTGCCCCCTCCGCCCAGGAGCTGGGGGGTCCTCGCCATTGCCCAGGAGCTTCGCTCAGACCCCAGAGCCTCTCCTCACGTTGCTGTCCCTCTGTACCCCAGCCACACTGGCGTCCAGCCTCGTCCCCCTCGCTGCCTGTGATGGCCCTGCCCATGCGCCTCTGGACCAGGAATCTCCCTGGCCAGGCAAGGCTTGGTTTGTACTCCACCTCCCCTGAAGCCTTTGCTGATCTTCCTGTCCTGTCACATCTCTCTGTTAGGTCCTGTAATGCTCCTATGTACAGATAATAAGTGATACTCATGCATGCTCTATCGTGTCCAACTCTGCAACCCCAGGGACTATAGCCCGCCAGTCTCCTCTGTCCCTGGGATTTTCCAGGCAAGAATATGGGAGTGGATTCCCATTTCCTTCTCCAGGGGATCTTCTGGACCCAGGGCTCAAACCCACGTCTCCTGCATTGGTAGGCGGGATCTTTACCACTGAGCCATCCAGAAAGCTCCATGTACAGATCCAGCCCTTGGCTAATGTGTGCCATGCACGCAGAGAGCACCTCCACTCCTTACTGTCTTTAGCCCGTGTCTGGTGTCTCTGGGGCTGGGCCACTGACTCGGCTCCTGGCTTTGTATATTTCCGGCAGAGCATCCCCACCCAGCGCCCGACAGCCCTGCCAGGCAGTGACTTGTCAGAATCCCTACAAGCTGTAGAAGTTCAAACTCTGGGTGGGTCCTCCTGACAGCTCTCCCGTCTCTTCAGTTGAAGGCTTCTCTGGTTCTGTCTGCTCTGCTCCCCCTGAGCCTCGAGCCCACCTGCTCCCTTGTCTCCTCAGCCCGTGCCCCGAATCATGGTGCAGCCGGCCCTTCCGGACGCCGGGTCACCCAGGATGGCCGAGGTGAGTTGGTCGGGCCGGGTGGTGCCTTCTCCGCGGCTGTCCCACATACAGCGGGTGGCCCCAGTGCTGTAACTGTGGAGTCCACGCCCGTGGCTTTTAATTTTAGCATTCCCGTCTCGATAATGAACTATAATATAGGTCACTGTCTTCTCTCTCTGTTTTGCTTGTTACACTTTTCTATTTTCAACTTGCTAATCATATGATTGCTAAACTCTTAGGTGCTTGACTGCTAATGCCGTCTGCTGTTTTAATAGCCCACTGCTCGGCAGAGGCGATTTCTATAAACAGAACCCTCTCCTTATCCCAAGTGCTGGCTTCATTCTCAGTTCTGCATTTTATTCTGATTCATGATATCAGCGTGAAAAGACTGACGCTAAGCTGGGGTAGAAAATCATCTCTTATGATCTCCCACAGATGAACAGCACTTCTCATCTTATGAATAGCAAATCTATTTTCTCCCACTGTGCCGTTCATCCTCTGAGGAGACGCTGTGTCTTCCATAGGAAGTGTTTTATTTTTTACAACAGAAGCAAAAGAGGCCAAATAATTTGAAAGATAATAGATGTCCAAGAGTTCACTCCTTTCTGCGTGGCCCATTTCAATCCTAGGTGTTCACGAATTTAACCAAAGGTAGAGCTGCCCCCGCCCGTGCCCCCATGAGTTGTGTTGATGATTTCTTGAGGCAGGACTGGGGCTCCCAGGCCAGTGGGGCAGAGGGAGACCCTTCCATGAGGGTGTTGCCCTGCTGGCTTGCTCAGATCTAGGCTTTCTGGCAGCCTTAGGAATGTCTGTGCTAAACTGTGACCCAGAGACGGCAGGGAGATTCCCACTCACATAGCAACTCCACTTGAGTGGGAACCTGCGGTGGCAAAGCGCAAGGATCAGAGCTGCGCTTGGCTCAGCGGGAAAGAACCAAGAACTGGGGTAGTCAGAGATCACCTTCCGCACCCCCTCTCCTCTTTCCTGTTGCTGTGGGTCTGACCTCTGATCCCCAGCTTTTCCCTTACTGGAGGCTTTGGGTGAATAGCTTCCCTAGGCCGCGTCATAAAGTAAGTCCGTTCTAGCCCACATCAGAGGACTCTATGGAAACTGATGGGGCTCTGAGGCGCTGTCCCTGGGCCATTCACTCCTCAGGACTAAGTCTTTCCTTCAGCAGATCCTGCAACTGGTGGGGGGGGGGGGGGCTTATTGGGGAACTGCAGACTATTTCAGAACCGTGGTTACTGTTCAGATTTCAGAGTCTCCTAAATTTTGCTTGTGTATTCTTCCCTGCCTGGTCAGTGAGATTAAAAATAGAATAGAAAAGGATAAATAAAACATGTACAAGTTGCGAGAGAAAAATGATTGAAGGATTGCCTCATCTTTTAGAGTATTTATGCTGGTGACAGTTATTGATCTACTGGATTTAGTAAATTTTGCAGCCCAGAGATCCATCACAAAAATGGGTTGTTAATCTCAAGAGGTGCCGTTAATTTCGTACCCTGAGAGTGTGCCTTGTGGGGGAAGGAGGGCCTCCAGAGACAGGAATATAAATGACAATTCACGTGAAAATGCATGATTTATCAAACTGCTGAGTTAAGCCAAGTAACTGTAAGAGACTTATAGATCTCAGCTGTTTCCCAGTTCAAATAAATCCTGTATTTCAAATGGAAAATGGCCATTCCTGTAAGATAAATAATCTTTCCGTAAATATTGAGAACATATTTCTTTTTCTGAGCAGCACCCTTCTCGCCCCACAACCCACTTCCCACTCCGTCTCCCATTCCCTGCCATTGTGCACCGGGAATAGAAAGATAATCTGCCGCCTTCTCCCGGTGGCTGAAGTTTTCATGGCAGGAACGCCCGAGAGCACGTCGGGCCCATGGGGCTCGGCGGAGAGTCAGCTGTTGGCATCCCCAGGGCACGGGGCTCCGAGTGGCTCTGCTGGTGTGACTCAGACCCAGGGACGAGAGGCGGGGAGCCCAGCGCAGCTCTGGCCTCACTCAGCCCTGCTCGCCGGGCTGGCGGCTCCTTGGCCCACTAGTCTCCAGGATCAGAGACCCTGACCCGGGCCGTGGGACCAGCCTTGAGCAGCACCTCGAAAGACAGCCTCTCAGGGGAAGGGGACAGCCCTCAGGCAGCCTCTGTCCCTCCTCTTCCCCTGCCCCCGGCCCCGCAGGCCCCAGGGGTGTCGCTCCTGCCCGAGCTGTGCCCTGGCACGTCCGGATCCCTCGCCGAGGCCCCCGTTTCAGTTCTGCAGGAGCAGAGTGCTCTCCTGGCCTCCAGCGATCTCTCAGCCTCCCCAGGAAGTTGGTGCTGGGCTGGGGCGAGGGGGTGTCCGTTCCCGAGAGAGCAGAGCTCCAGGCCTGAGTGTTGGTGTAAGAGGGAGTCGGCGTTCACATGCGCCATGCTTTATGTGAAGGCTTGCCTGCCCGTCTTGTACCACACTGCCCAGCTGCCGCCCCGCGTCGGCGTTCCCACCACCAGGCAGTTCTGACCCCAGGGGAGTGTCCCACAGTTAACTCCACCTGACCCTCTCTATCCGGTGACAGCATCCGATCCCCGCAGCTTGGGGGCTCCACCCCACACGACTGCCCCCACTTCAGTCGCCAAGTCCCGCAGGCTCCAGACCAGAGGATCCCCTGACCCCTCCCTCAGGTGCAGTGGATTTGCTGGAGCGACTCACAGAACCCAGGAGATGTATCTGACTTACTAGACTATCCCTTTATTAGAAAGAGATGTAATACAGGAGCAGGCAGATGGGAGAGGCCTGCAGGGGAAGGCAAGGCACTGCCATGCTCTCTGGGCACGGTGTCTGCTCCCATCGCCACGTGTTCACCTACCCAGAAACTCTCCAGACCCTGTCCTTTTTGGTGTTTTGTGGAGGTCATTACATAGGCATGGTTGATTAAATCGTTGGCCACTGGTGAGTGAGTCAGCCTCCAGCCCCTTCCCAGAGGTCAGGATGGGATGGAAAGTTACACCCTTCTAGTCATGTGATTGGTCCCCTTGGCAAGCAGCCCCTCCCTTGCTGCTGCTGCTAAGTCGCTTCAGTCGTGTTCGACTCTGTGCGACCCCATAGACGGCAGCCCACCATGCTGCCGTCCTGGGATTCTCCAGGCAAGAACACTGGAGTGGGTTGCCGTTTCCTTATCCAGTGCATGAAAGTGAAAAGTGAAAGTGAAGTCACTCAGTCGTGTCTGACTCTTCGCAAACTGTAGCCTGCCAGGCTCCTCCATCCATGGGATTTCCCAGGCAAGAGTACTGGAGTGGGGTGCCATTGCCTTCTCTGGCCCCTCCCTTGGGGGTTTTCCAAAAGTCACCCCCCTTAACATAAACTCAGATGTGGTCGTAAGGGGCTTGTTATGAGTATCAGGAAACCTTTATTGTTTCTAGCATTTGGGAAACCCCAAGGGTTTTAGGGGTTCTGTACCAAAAACAAGACATTTAAGACCAAATGTGTAATTCTTAACTAGAAACCTTACCGTCACAGGCAGCTGCAGGAGCTGTGCTTATGGAAGGGGGTGGCAGTGAGGGGCACTCTGGGCTGCCTTGCTCAGCCCGGGTCAGGGCAGGGAGGGGCAGCGGTGGCTTGGAGCCTGTTGGCCTCTGTTGTCCGTGCTCAGAGGTGGCACGGAGAGCTGATGTGGGAGCCTTCCGCCCTGTTGCCCGGCCCCTCTAGTCACCATCAGAGCTGTCTGTCTCCGCCGACAGCAGGATTGGCCTCGAGGCTTTGTGGAGGAATGCCTGACTCTGAACTCTCCCCTTTCCAGGTTCAGCGGGAGAACGGGGGCCTGCGCGTGGCCCCCAGCGTGCCTGTGGCCCCGCCGGCCACCCCTGCACCCAGGACCTGTGATGGGTCCCCGAGAGTGACACCCACCTCCCCAGCCCCCGAGGGTGGCGATGGGCCCCCCAGCCCCCTGAGCGAAGCGTCCAGCGGCTATTTCTCGCACAGCGTCTCCACCGCCACACTGTCGGATGCCTGTGGCCCGGGTCTGGATGCCATGGCCTCGACCCCTCCGGGCCCCGGCCTGGCCACCCTCGAGCCCCCAGCCACCTCGGTGGAGGGAAAGGCACCGGGCAATGGTGCAGCCCTGGCCCCAGTTGGGGTGTCTGCAGAGAAGCAGAACCAGGCAGCGGGCCCCCCACCACCCAACCAGGCAAGCAGGAGCTACCCTGCCGCCCCCCAGAAGCCAGAGAACACTCAGCCCCAGGTGAAACCAGGTGCCGGCCCAGAGTCCGACGTCTCCAGGCCACCGCCTTCAGACCCCCGGTTCCAGTTGCCCGCTCCCACCTCTCCATTCAGGATCCAGAAGGTGCGGACCTCGGAGCTGAAGTCGTTCACGCGCATGCTTGGCGGGGACCCCGGCAGCCCCTCGGGGACCACGGAGGACCCACTGGCCTCAGGGGACCTGGGGGACGGCAGCGCTGGGGCTCAGGCCCTGGGAAAGCTGGAAGTCTCCTCGGATTCTGAAGAAGCCAGTGAGGTCCCAGAGTGGCTCAAGGAGGGGGAGTATGTGACGGTGGGCACCAACAAGACGGGCATCGTGAGATACGTGGGACCCACCGACTTTCAGGAGGGCACCTGGGTTGGAGTGGAGCTGGACTTGCCTTCAGGTGAGTGACGCTAGTTTGGGACAGGCTCCTGCCCCCATGCCCACTGCAGTCTGGCAGAAAAGTGTGGGTGCTGCCAAGCACCTGCTGTGTGCCCTTGGGCACATTGTTGCCTTCTCTGAGCCCTGGAGTCACCACTTTTCAAAATCAGGAATTTTCTCTAGATAAGACTCTCCTAAGTGTTTTAAGAGTCAGATTCTCTCTTTTTTTAACTTGCAGAGATTTGTCAGAAACTTAAAACATTCATTGAAAGCTACTAAATATTCGATAATGAATTTAAATCCTGGATCTTAGTTTTTAGTCACAGAAAGGGCTGCATTTGAACTGTCACAGCATCTCTGCTCTGCTAGCTCAGGTTACAAACTCTGATGCCTGTGGAGGTTCAGATGCCTCAGGTGTTCTCCAGACACCCCCAGGCTCCTGGGCCCCCAGCAGGAGGACGGGAGGAGAGGTGAGTCTCCTGTATAGAAGGGCCCACCTTCAGGCCAAGACATCATCAATTGTAGAAAAACTGAGGGCAGGGCTTAAGGAATTGTTTTCCTGTTGTTTTTTTAAAATTGAGATACAGTTGATTTACAATATTAGTTTCCAGTGTACAAACCGGTGATAAAAATTTTTATAGATTATACTCCATTTAAAGTTACTCTGAAACACTGGCTGTGGTGCAGGTGCCGTAAGTGTATGCTTGTAGCCTGTTGTATACACAGTAGTTTGTGCCTCCTAAATCCCCTGCCTCTGTCCTGCCACTCCCGCTTCCCTTTCTCCAGCTGGTAAATCAGTTTGTTCTCTGCGTCTGCAAGGCTGCTTCTGTTTTGTTATAGTCCTTTGTTTTATTTTTTCAGTTCCACATGTAAGAGAGAACATACAGTATTTGTCTGTCCGACTTAATTCACTTAGCATAATGCCGTCTAGGTCTAGCTACATTGTATATAGCAAATGGACAGCAGGTTTTTTTGTTTTTTGGAAATAGTTTTATTGTGATGCAGTTCACATAACAAAAAATCCAGAAGTTTAAAGGGTAGAGTTCAGCAGTTCTTACTATATTTCCAGAGTTGTGCAACCTGATTTTACAATGGGTTTATCAGCCCCAAAAGAAGCCATAGGTCGATTAGCGAGATACTGCCCTCCCCAAGCCCCAGGTAAACCACTAATCTATACTGTTTGTCAAAATTGATATGAAAGGTCCTAATCTGGACTTTCATATAAATGGAGTCATAAAGACCCGAGCTTCTGTGGCTGGCTTATTTCACTTCTCCAGTTCCCCGGGCTCAGCCAGGCGCGCCTGTCCGCCCTTCGTTACTTATGGCCCCTGCTGTCCCATCGTAAGGCCGCCCGTGGTGTTCATCCACTTGTCGGTTGATGCACACTTGGGTTGCTTCCACTTTTTGGCCGTTGCGAGTGAAGCAGCGGGGAATCCTCATCTAAGTTTCGTGTGGACGTCCTTTCTCTTGAGGAGCTACAAGGCGGCTCTCTGCGTCCCACACACCGAGCCTGGCCGGCCGCCTGCCTCTCTCCCTCCTCCCGTGTCCCGGGGCGGGGCGGCCGCTCCCTGAGCGGAAGCTTGGGGGACACGTAGGGGTCAGGGACCCACTCCTCATCCCCCGCCCCGTGCTGCCCTTCACCTTGAAGCACTTTCTATCTGCTTTTATGAAGGAAACATCTTCTCCCCACCTTGACACTTCAGGCTGACAGCTCACTAGCTGTTGCCGTTTAGTTTCTCGATTGTGTCCTGCTCTTCGTGACCCCATGGACCGTAGCCCGCCAGGCTCCTCTGTCCGTGTGATTCTCCAGGCAAGAATGCTGGAGTGGGTTGCCGTTTCCTCCTCCAAGGGATCTTCCTGACCCAAAGGCTCAAACCCGTGGCTCCTGCTTGGCAGGTGGATTCTTTACCACTGAGCCACCAGGGAAGCCCATCTCTCTAGCTTCAGTTTGGTAATTTGTCAGTTCCCATCCAATAGCTTTAGAAAAAATAATCATTTTACCTTACGACCTCCTTGCTTGGTTTGCATTTTGACTGTCCAAACTGAAAATGGTCAGTGCTGAGGGAGAACAGTGGGCTCTGCTTTGCCACATGGGCATCAGAAGCGACCAGGCCTTGACCGAGTCTGAGGCCACAGGGATCTGTCCTCAGTGACCACTGGTGCTGCCGGGGAGGTGCTGCCCGGGCCCCACGCCTTCCACGGGGCGCGGCTGCTCGGGCGCACGGGGGTCCCCTGGGGCTGGGAGCCACCTCCACACCTTCCTCTCTTTCTGCAGGTAAGAATGACGGCTCCATCGGCGGGAGGCAGTACTTCAAGTGCAACCCAGGCTACGGCTTGCTGGTGAGGCCGGACCGCGTGCGCAGGGCAGCAGGCACGGGGCGGAGGCGCAGCACGGGGCTCCGTCTGCAGGGCGCCCCCGAGCCCCGCAGGAGTGGCCTGCTCTCTGGCTCCGCCAGCAACCTGGCCTCGCTGACGGCGGCGCTGGCCAAGACCGAGGGCACGGCACTGAGGGCCGAGCGTGGCCACAGGAACCCCGAGAACCGCAAGTCCTGGGCCAGCTGAGCGGCGGGGCAGTTGCCTCCCGTCCTTCCGGGGTGATGGACAGAGGGCTCCAGGCCCCTCCGAGCCTTTGCGGGGACAGTCTTTGGGGGGCCCTCTAGCCCCTCTCCCTGGAGACAGGCCAGGAATGCTTTTTGCACGGTGATGTGGGGCTGGTGACCCCCCGCCCCTCACTCCCCTTGTTTCGCCCACCCCCCAGGGGGTGAGGGCGCGTCTCAGCTGGACCTCAGGTGGAAGGTTCCAGGAG
This sequence comes from Odocoileus virginianus, assembly GCF_023699985.2. Classification (NCBI taxonomy): domain Eukaryota; kingdom Metazoa; phylum Chordata; class Mammalia; order Artiodactyla; family Cervidae; genus Odocoileus; species Odocoileus virginianus. The sequence goes on along the minus strand of NC_069691.1, from coordinate 45,660,943 downwards.
CCCGGAGTGAGGGCCCTGCTGTCCCTGGGCCTGGGGCTGCCCACTCATGGCCGCTGTTGCTCTTTGTTCTATCTGGTGACCCCGTTAACCTCTTAATTTAAAACATAATTGTTAACTAGTGCCTTGTCACTTCCATGGAGGCGGCCCCCAGCGCCTCAAGTCCTGGCTTGCACCCCAGTTACCCCCAACACCCCCCAAGTGCCAGCTCCTCTAAGTGCCTGGGCCCCGGGCCTGCCCCCTCTTTCCCGCTTTCTTTCCACAGGGTTTCTTAGAGGTTCCTCTGTGGGTGTTTCAGCGCCTTTATACCTGGAAAGTTTTCTCTCTGCCATTTATTCCCTTAACAGAGTTCCTGGATTATATTTATTTATATTTATTTTTTTCAAAATCTAAAATTGTTCGCGAGCCACAATCGTCCACTCAGCACCGGTACCCAGGACCCACCTTGCACATCGCCGGCCTCCATGACCGCTGCGGAACAGCCAGCCTGCTGCCTCAGACGGGGCTCCTCGAGGGGTCAGAGGACACTCAGTTCCTCCCTGTGTCTTAAACACAGATGCACAAGTGGCCTTACTCTCATCTGACAGCAAAAACGGGAGGAGGTGGTGGTTGTGCTTCTGTGTTCAGAGGCATCACAGCCTTCCTTGGTGCAGTTTGGGGTCTGGGAGGGTCCTTAGACCAGTTGAGCTTCATGGCAGTTCTGTGCTCTGATGCCCACTCAGCCCAGGGCTGCAGCCTGGCAGGGTTCACCCCTGGGGGCCTCTAGGAGCCATGGGCCAGACAGCCCTGACCCTGAGCCCTTTTTCCATCAGTGCTTCTCGAATTACTAAGGTGGTGGTCCAGTGACCTGGTGACGAACATTCGGCTGCCTTCCCTGCCTGTCATCGCGGGAGCCACTGGGCCTGTGCTGTGAGCAAGATTTGGGGACACCCTGCAGTTGGGGGTGGAAGCTCGGAGCTGGAGTTTGCACACAGCGTTCTAGCCTGCCTCTTCAGTTCTCATGTTTAGACTCTTAAAAATGATAGCCAGAAAGCTTGAAAAAAAAAAGAACAACAAAACTCGGTTCTCTAGCAACATGAAGCCCCTCACTTGAAGGCGGCCCTGGTTCCCTGCCCCTGGGAGGGGCCACAGGAAGGAGCGCGGATGAAGTGGCCTCCTCGACCCGGTGTGCTGACGCCAAGGCACCCTCCTGTCACCTCCGGGACTGCAGGACAGGATGGAGCCACATGCAGGCTCTGCCGGCCATGGGCTCGCCTGCCCAGAACAAGATCTCATCACCCCAAGCCTCCCTGGCCCGATTTAGAAGGGGGGACAGCCCCGGGAGTCTAAGCTTGCACCCCTTCGTCTCAACAAATACTCCCAGCTTGGGAGCTGGAGGGGTCCCCACAGTGAACAGGCTGAAACCAAGGAGAGTTACTGGTTTTTCCAGTGTGTGGAAGGCCCGGCCTCTGATTCCCCATCCGGGCTCTGTGTCCCTGAGAAGTGGCTTCCAGCACACCTGGACCTCTGCCCGTCCAGGGCACAGCTGCCCGGCACAGAGTCTGCAGGTTTTAATGACCTGGCCCAGTATGCCCTCGCTCCATCTGCTGCCCCAGCAGACAGCCGACCGGGGGTTCCGGGGAGGGGTGGGGGGGCTCCCCATGACATCTGCCCTAACGGGCAGAAGGTATCTTTCTCATTCTCCCGGTGCAGCTCCCAAGCTGGTCGTTTGCCCTCCACCACAAGAAGCCTGTCTCCTTCCTTCAGGGCCAGGACTGCCGGAGCCCCAGGTTTGCAGGGGGCTGGGGGTCCCGTCTGTGGGGCCACCCCCAGCACTCCCCTCCTGTCCTCCACGGGTCTGCTGGGGGAGCCCCTGCCAGGCAGGGTGTGTGCCTGAACTAAGTCCTCTCACCTCTGTGTCAGCTTTTCTATGCAGCCTCCTTCCCAGCATAGATGTTCTCCTCCAGACCTGTTTCCAGGGTGAGACCCTGCTCCCTGGACACCCTCCTGTCCCTGGGCTCGGGGGGGGGGGGGGCAGTGGCCCTTGCTCCCAGAGCCCCCGTGACCTGCCTGAGGGCATAAAATCGTGCACCCCACACTTGGAGAAACAGTGTGGGGAACCAGAAAGTGGTTGGGGTGTTTGTGATCCTCATGGACGGAGCCCAGTACTTGCTGGGGCCTGTTTGCCCCGTGACGGGCATCTCAACCTCGCAGAACCGGCCTGGGGTGGTCAGCTGGGGCACGAGGGGCCACGCTTATTTTGTTGCTGGTTGAGCTAAAGTGGATGAGACAACAGTAGGGTCGCTGCCCTGGGCGGGTTTTTGGCTGGAGCTTGTGGAGGCTGAGAGGAGCCTTGGGTGATACGGGCGGCTCCTTCCAACCTTGAGGGAGGCCAGGAGCCTTAGGTGATGTGGGTCAGCTCCTTCCAACCCTGTTGTCCCGGGAGGCCTCGGGACCCCCTTCTCCTCCCGGCCTCGCCCCCCTTTCTCCTGGGGCCTGCCTTTCAAACGTCCCTAGTTCCCTCTGCCTGAGCGTCTCCCATCGGCCCTGCCCCGCGCTCACCGGGGCCTGGCGTCCCTACGCAGTGAGGCGGCATCTCCTTAGAGCCCTTGGTCTTGAGCTGTTGAGACTGGGGGGCAGCGGCCAGGCCCCTGTGTGCAGAGGTGGTCCTTCCTCCCGGGAGGGAAACTCTGTCGCTGCTCTTGAGTCTGTAGCCCATGGCTCGCCTGGGATTTTCTTAGAATGAAGCGAGTTTGGGCCCAAGCTTGTGGTGTTAGGAAGGCCAGGCCACGTCACTGGTCGTCCTGATGAACTCTTCCCGGGGCCAGGAGGTCAACACGCAGGCCGCCCCAGGCACCCTCCCCCGGCAGCGCTACTGGCAGGGCAGGGGCTGGCCTGGCTCTCCTGACCCCGCTCTGGCCCCTGGGTGGCCTGGGACCCTGAGGGCAGTGAGGGAGCTCTGGGAGAACACAGCGGGGTGTGGAGGCCTTGCTGGGTCCTCACAGGGTGTGGGGAGGCATCCATCGTCCCCCCCTTCTTCCACACCACGCCCCACTTTGCTTCACGACCTCACATCGCCTTGGGTCAGTGTGTGGATGGATGGAGCAGAGTCCTGGGACACCCTAGCCTCTCGCGCGCTGTTGCCCGCCTCCTGGGGGCTTGGGGACTGGCCTCTCCCAGGCGGGGCAGGCAGCTCGCCCTGCCCAGGCCGTCACGCCTGTTCCCGCTCCTTGCTGCACGCTGATGTTGGCTCGGGAGTTGAAGAGCTGCGGTCCCGAGAGCGAGGAGCCAGGCAGTTCTCCACCTGAAGGTGTGGGGGTGTGGCTGGGGAGTGGGCGGGAGTGAGGGGCTCCCCCTTCCCTCTGTCTTCTGTCCTTGACTTGCTGACAGACAAACCTCATTTTAGACGTCAGCCAATCAGGCTCCGGGACTTAGTAAGACAGCAGGAGTGGTGGGGGGCCGTGTGGCCCGGGGGCTGCAGGTTGCCGGAGGACAGGTCAGTCTCTGCTCAGAGGTGGTCGCCCAGCCCAGACCGCAGGGCACTGTGCGGGGAGGCAGTGGGGGTGGCTGGCCGAGATGCCCAGAGGGAGCGGGAGGGTGAGAACACCCAGCGGTGGGGCTGCGTCGGGTTGGCCATGCTGGCGAGAAGGGCCCTGCGTGCTGGGTGAGCTGTGAACGGCCCCTGCGGAGTCAGTTGGAAAGGCTCAGGTGTCCAGCGCGCCCCCTTCCTTACCCTCCCTCCTCTTGCATTAAGCTCCCTTGTCTGTGAGACCCTCTGGGAGGTTTGCTGGGCTGAGATGAGCCGCCCCGGCCACGGCCTGCCTGCTCACACCTCTCCAGCTTCCAGGGTCGCCACTCCGTCCGTCCGTCCATCACTCCTCACCTCCAGGACAGGTTGTGCAGCCTGAGACCCCAACTCCCTTGTCCCTGCGTGCACCCTTCTCGGGGGAACCCCTCGTGCCTTCTGCGTGCTGCTCATTAATCGTGTTGGGGGCGTCTTGGAGCCTCTGTGTGGAGTTCTGTAAATATGATGGGTTCACACAAGGAAGTGATTTTGATTGGGGGATTGTTGATCCTACACGTGAAATGGGAGTTAAGAGAAACCCAAAGACTGTAATGACCTGTAAAGACTTAATGATTTGTATTGTATAGTGAACTAAACTTCTGTAATTTTGTACCTTATATGCCTTCCCACCATATGACCAACAGCCTTTAAATAAAACCAGATGATCTCTTGCCTACGTCTGTGGTCTTCCTGTTGCTTTCCCCTCTCCCCACCAAGGCAGGGGTGTTGGGGCTCATTCCAGACTGTCCCCCAGAGGCCAGGGTGGCCTGGTTCTGAGTGATGGGGCGGGGCTTTTCAGCACAGAGACTGGAGGAGGGGAGGCTCAGGGCAGTAGCAGGTCCCCTGAGCACACACCCCCTGGCCCGGCCGTCTTTTGTCACGTATGTGGTTTTGTGGCCAGTCGGTCGAGATATCTTTCAGGAGCCTAGGACCAACAGAAACTTCCTGATGACCTTAGACTTGGAGCTTCTGGGCTAACTTGGTGGAAGGCCACTTTTCTGGAGCAGGCATGTCCCGGCTCTGGGCCTCGGCCTCCGTGTCCCCCTGGATCTGCGTGCTGCGCCCCACGTCAGACGCCGCAGTCAGGGAGCAGGGCTTCCTTGCACTGCTGCACAGGTGAGCGGACCTTCAAAGCCTCCGCAGCAAGGGGATGGGGGAGGAAGATTAAGGCTGTGGGCGCCAGCAGGTCCCATCTCCACAGGTCTTGGAAACTGATGGCAAATTTTGGGGTCCTGCTTGCCTCAGGCCAGCATCCTCAGGACGTGGCACCCAGCGAGAACCCGAACAGCACTGGGGACAGGAGCAGGCCTTCTGAGGTGGCCCCAGGGTCCCACCCTCCCCATGAGGACGTGGTCAGCCCAGCACACTGGTGGCCCCACATTGGTGAGTCACTGCCAGCGCCTCGCCTGAGATAAAATGTACTTGCAAGAGTTAGGGTCATTCTCCCCCGCCCCCCGCCCTTGCGGAGGGCTATAGAGCACTTCTCCCATAATTTTTGTAGGTCTTGTGAGATAAACAAGACTTAAAAAAAAAAAATGTACTTGCAAACATAAGGACTACAGCCGCTGGGAGGGCTGATGAGGAGGTGGCCGGCAGTCAGAGCACGTCCTGGCGGGACTTGTTTATATTCATAAGTGCCCAGGACTTGTTCTCAGACATAAGCACTGCCAAATAATGACAGAAATTTGGCAGCCAGGAGCTGTCCTGCTCCAAGGCAAGCGTCTCAGATGGATCTAGCTCCTAGGATAAATCTCGTTTTTTGAGCGGCTACTTACTCTCTCGCAACTCAATGAGATCTCCTCTGCATGAGGCTGTGGGGTGTTTAGTCGCTCAGACCTGAGATGGGTGCCAGTGGGGACGTCACACTGTGTCCGTTCGCTCACTCGCTGGATCACTCGGAACACCTGTGTGCCGTCCTGCACTGGGCCTTGTGCTGCTGGATGAGGTCCGGGGTCATGGAGCTACAGCGCGGTGCCCACTGGCTGGGGGCCCTGGAGCTCTGGGGGGCAGAGGAGGTTCCTTTGGAGGGCTCTAGATGAGGCGCAGGGATGGGATGCTGTGGGCACAGCCGGAAGGAGCAGTTCCGGCCCAGATAGGAGGAGCATGGGGTGGCGACGGCCCCGGGCATCCCCCTCCTCTGAAAATGTGCTCGTCTCTATTGGCAACCTAAAGCTTGAAGACAGCTCAAAGCTTTGCACGGTCTTTCTCACCATGTGTGAGAAAACAAACCACGTCTTCCTTTTCTCTTGAGAAGGGGTTGGTAAACCTGTCAGGTGAGATGGGAGCTTGGGCACCTGGTCTTTCTGTCCTGCTTAAGAATTTGTTCCCAACCATCAGACGCCTTAAAGAAACACAAATAACAAAGCTTCAGCTTTCTCTCACGTTGTTATTGACTGCTGAAGGTGAAGCCCTAGGAAAGAGGGTTTCTGTAGGAAAGTGAGGTGCTGAGGGTGCGGCCCTCGTGGAAGAGCAGCTGCCGGCATCCTAGTGATTTCAGGACATGGGGTGTGGTGCCTGTGGGGAGGGGGACCACGGAGGGGAAGCTACGGGAAGGCATGGCTTCTCCTGGGGAATTCAGGCAGATGCGAAGGGAGTGCAGGCTGGAGGCAGCAGGGGCCGGATTCCCAGGAGGTGCTTGATCATCCCCTGGACCCATTCCCAGTCATCTCCTAGAGTCTCTGGGACACTAGACTGTTCTTAAAGCACGAAGGGACGGATGTTCAAGACAGAAGGGTTGGGCACTTCCCAATGACTGTTCTTACTCAAAGAAATCCCGGCCAGCCTTTATTCAGTTATACATTTTATTCTCTAATAGGTACAATACTAAAATAAACACAAATTAAAAAAAAGTTTTATTAAAACAAAACTGTACAAAAAAGCAGTATACTACATTTTAATTACAGAACAGTCTACTGTCCAAAAGGCACTAATCCAGAATAGGAGATACAAGGATACAGGACTCGTTGGAACTATTTTAATCAATACAAGAGAGCGCTTGTTTCTCGAACCTTGTACATCCAGAAACAAGGGCTGTTTGCTACAGTCATCACACATCGTTATAAATATGAGTCCCACAGGCAAAGGTGCAGTATCGCTCTCCCTAGAGAAGGTTCACGTCGGGGTTGGGGGTGGGAGCACGCTGAGAAGTGGGCGGGAGCAGGGGGCAGGCCCAGGCCTTCGGTCGGGGAAGGCTGGCTGCCTGGGGCACGCAGAGCCAGTCTGACGCTCGTTTCTGGCCACTGCTGGCAGCCGCGCTACTGCCTCTTGTGTGTTAGCACCGGGAAGGTGGGTTCTGAGACCCTCCAGGGAGCTGGGGCTGGAGGCCTGGGGGATGAAGCGCCAGCAGCTCGGCAGAGGGGAGGCATTTTGTAACCTGATCTGAAAAAGGCAGCAACTAGGTGGAAGGGGGGGCCAGAGCCCAGGAGCCAGGCTGGCTTTCTGGGCGACCTTCTGGCCCTGTGCGAGCCCCCCGACCCCACAGTGGGGGGTCTGCCTTAAAGCGGACAGTCTTGTTTTGGAAGCTGATTTCTAGAAAGGGGAGTTCTGGTTCCCTCAGCCCCACCTCAGGGCCTCGAGTGGCAGCCGGGCAACCTGGGCCACTGCCCCATGTCTGGTGCCCAGGACGGCTCTCTCCACCCCAGGTCTCACTCTCTAGAGGACGCTGGCCCTAAGGAAGAGAGATACTGCAGATTTCCAAACAGTGTCATACACGTGAGACAAAGACAGGCATCTGATGTTAACAAAAATAAGTAACAAAGAAACAGGATTAAACCGAATCTCTTCTCACAGCATCCTATACTACATCCTCCTTCTGCTTAGCAGAAAATTGTACGTACACAAAAATACAAATACACAATTTTGTAGAACAGTCTGATTTTAATATATTTATATATATTTATATTTATACGAGTGGCAGGTTAGTTCATTATATAGAGCTTTTTGCACTTTTGGCTCATATGCAACAAGGCTTATAAATTCAGCTTTAGCTTTCATTCAGGTTTTATAGCTTTTGAACAATTGTTTTCACATTTAAAGCAGCATCCAATTTGCACTAGGAGTTTGTGGTGACAGAGGAAGAGATGGGGTCAGGAGGGTAACTGACGAGGGCGGGCCGGGGCCAGGGCAGATCTACATTCCAGTGTGTGTGGCGACGTTGGAAGGACTGCGATGGGGCAGAGCTGACCATGACGACCCCTTGAGGTAGACTGAACAGCTTACAGCAGACGCAAGACACAGGTGCGACCCCCTCAGGGACTCACGGTGCACGAGACGGGGGGGGGACACAGAGACCAAGACGTGACGGGGGGCAGAGGGCTGGTGAGCCCCGCAACATGCCGCCCCCTCCGGGCAGGGCCCCGAGGCCTGTCAGGGCCCCACAGCCTGTCAGGTACTCGACTATTTGGTGGATGCTAAATACTTTCGGGCAGTCCCGAGGCATCTGATCAAATGACCATCGTCAACTTACTTTCCACTTTAGAATCTGCTGCACCAGCTAGCTCCCATCCCCTTGACGAATGCCCAGGAAGAGGGAGCAAACCATCACCCAGTGCCTGGCGACCCGGAGCCCACATCCAGGTGAGCTGAGAGAAACCAGCCTCTCCCCCCGCCTCAGCCTCACCACAACTACCACCCAGGGAGCCGACAGGCGCTGGTGGAACCTGGACCCGGCCCCTGGAGAGCCGGGGTCCGCGTGTGGCCGCCCCGTGGCAGACTCGCCCACCCACTGCCTCCGTCAAAGCCCCCTGTGCCACCCGCTCACAGTTCCTTCAGCAAATACCACATGTGTTAAATGGGGAGGCCCAGCGTGTGGGTCATTCCACTGTCTGAACAAAAAGGCTGGGTTATTCATGAAAATAAAGTGCCTGGGTATGGACTGTCCCATTCTGCAAAACCTTGGAATGCACCAGTCCCCATCCGAGCACTGCTCAGTGCCTTGACGTCAACAGCGCGGTTACAGGAGAACCCTCGTCCTCCCGCCACGTGGTCAAGGCCCTGAGTCCAAGTACTTTGAGAGAAAAGCAAACGAACACTCTCACACTCATCTTCAAAAGCGCACTTCTGATCTCGTTTCCCCTACTGATGACAGCTTTCCTCGGCCCCTGTGGGCAGACACCTCGATCCCACAAACGGAAGAACAGGATGAACCGGGCAGCCAGGGTTCCAGTGACTGGCAAGTGAGTCATCCTGGTCCCAACTCTATCTGATTCGTGGCCCTCCTGGGTCTGGGTGCACCTTCGGCAGCTGCCCCACTCCCATTTTCCTCACTCGCCAGCTAAGCAGGCGCCTTCACAGTCTCTGCGACCGTGACCCATCAGCACACACGCCCTGGCGGCGCAGGGAAGAGTGACACAGCCAGCCTCGGATACCTCACCCCGCGCTCACCTTTGGAGCCGTCCTGCCTGTGGGGCCCGGGGACCCAGACAGGGGGCAGGCGCCATAGGCGCCCCGGGGGCCAAGTGCAGGGTCGGGGAGGGAGGAGCAGGGCACAGGCCGACCCTCTGGCGGGTCCCAGAGGTCTATACCTTGTGCAGGCACTTAAAAAACAAAGAGAAACTGATCCTCAGAAGGTACTGTGTACCCAGAGTGACCATGGCCATGGGAGAGAGGGGAGCCCAGGGGGTCAGAGAAGGCTGTGGGCTCTTCCAGGGAGGCGGCAAGGATGTTCTTGGCATCTTCTGGTGGGGACCGTGGGTGAACCCAAGGGGGGCAGAACACATGCAGGGGCAGGCAGAGGGCCAGAGGGCTAGGGGGAGGCGTGGGCTGCACAGACTTGCCTTCTATGATCAGCATGAGAATAACTATTAGGAAGAGGAGAGACCCTTCTGAGAGGAGCGTCCGAGGAGAACCAGCGCGCCACAGAGAGCAGCCTCGCCAGAGCGCTCCCCCCGCCCTGCCCCCAGTAACTTTGGTTTTGTGGCTCCCGTTTTTAGAGATGCATGATTAAGGGGTTCGCTAACAATACTGAGGTGTGTTTCTCAAGGCAAATGACGACTCACTCCTGCTCCTGACAGCAGCCCACGCCCGAGTCTCTCACCTCCCTTCAGTCCATCGCTAACAGGTACTGCCCGCCTCCCACAGATCTGGCATTAAAAACTAGAGACTTCAGGGTACCACCACCAGATGGGCTGCTGTTTACATTAACATAGCACTAATGTTCTATTTCCAGTTTAATTGCTTCAATGAATGATGGATTGGAAAAATCACCCTCACCACTTTTTGCAGGGCTCATGGTTCCAGTAAATCAGCAAGTGTCCATGCTCCACGGAAGCCAGACTGACATCAGACCCGACCTGGAAGCGCTGGGACGTTAGAAAGGAACCCATGTGCTGTGACCAGCTTGGCGTGCACCCCGACTGGTGAGTCACACCGCCTTCCTCGGGGAGAGTCCATGTCTCCCTTTTCACATTTCACTGCCCCCAACCACCGCCCCCCACCCCCTAAGATGTCAAGTCAGGACCAGCACCTTCTTCCCTTCACTCTAAGGGTGGGTTTATTTGCTAGGGAGTCACGAGCCAGCTAGTGAAACAAGGTGCCAATCACAGGGGCCACCGAGCCCTGTTGTCAACCTGGAGACCCTCTCTCAGGGCCACTCCCAGTGAGGTGTCGCTTCTGGCGAGGTTTCTACTATCAGGGGCTTCAATAATGCATGAAAGTGCTAGTTACTCAGTCCCGTCCGACTCTGCGACCCCACGGACTGTGCCCACCAGGCTCCTCCGTCCATGGGAATCTCCAAGCACGAATACTGGAGTGGGTTGCCATTTCCTTCTCCAGGGGATCTTCCCGACCCAGGGATCGAACCTGCATCTCTCACGTCTCCTGAGGATGTGACTAAGTGGTTGGAAGAGACAGAAGTGACAGAGCTGGCCCCTGGAGAACCATCCACTTTGGGAAGTAAAGAGCTGGAGCAGAGGGGAAGAACAGACATGAATTTTAGTCAAGTTGAAGTCCTCAGGTCACCGTGGAGCCCGTGTCCCTGACAACGGTCATTGAGGGGACACACGGACATCCAGGCAGCTGGCCCCTGGGCTGAACCATGGTTATCAGAAAGCTCTGGTTGCCGGAGAGCCCACGGTGGAGCAGACACTGACCCAGCCCCACTACCTCTTGTGACTATGATGGAGAGCGTGGTGGAGTGAGTTGGAATGGCTTAGCGAAACTTCCAAACACAGGCACTGAAAAGATGCTCAGAATAGAGAGAGAACAGGAAGAGTGACCTTTGATACTCTCTGCGTCCACGAAGCGCAGCTACACCCGAGTGCTGGGACATTCAGGTTCCCCATCCCCCGGAACTCAAAGACAGAGAGCCAAGACCTTCCTTCCCAGGAAAGGGCAAAACCTTCACATTTGCCGTCTAGAGGTGATGGGACAGCGGACTGGAAATGAGGGCTCATGTCACAGGTGCCAAGTGTCACTGTGTGCCCATCACCACAGGTAGCAGAGGAGAGGTGCCAAGGAGAACCAAGGAGAAGGGATGACCTGGTGTCTAGATCATCACGGTGACACTGGCCCCGTGTCAGCAAAGAAATGATGGCAACAGGGGGGACCAGCCAGCACTGCCTGCGAGAGAGGAGCAGATGGAGTGCAGAGAATTCACTCAACAAGGCCAGGTGGACATCCTGCTACCTTCCTACTAAGATCAAAGCAGCACCTGGAGATTTTACTTGAGTCCATGCAAGGGGTAGGGGGGGGTCCTGCTTCAAGAATAAACAAGACAGTGAACACAGTCAGCACAACGCCAGGCACATGGGACAGGACAGGCTAGCGCATGTCGGCAGCTACTACGCACTTCAGATGCTTGGGCGGTCTGAGTTTATGCCAATTTAGGATGGCGGCATTGTACTCTGGTTACTTCTGACATTTTATTCCCAAAAAGTACATAGCCAGGGATAAGCACTATCTTATGTTTTCACTCATTTTGGTAAGTTGGCTTTACTTTTTTTAGTGGGGGCTGTGGTGGTGAAGGGTTTCCTGAATCACCAGAGTGGCTTCTGGAAGCATCTGGGGAGGGAAATATCTCACCAGCTCCAGTTCTTTTTAAGTAGCACCATCCTTTAGGCAGCACATCTAAGACTTTGATCCCTAAAATAGTAAGATTGTGTTTGAAGGTTTTAACTGTGGTGATAGTTCTATTTCCTTTGAATGTAAGCAAATAATCAGAAGGTTCTGCTCGCTGGCTGAATGCATGGCTCACAAATCACAGACTCAGCTGGTCAGTTTTCTGAATCGCTAATCTTAAGATGGATTCTCGGTTCTAATGGAGACACTTATTTTTCAGCAGTTGGGAAAACAAGATGCGCTACTCTGGTCTTCATAAACCCGCAACCATTCCAACCGTCAGAAGATGGAGGGGACCCCCAGAGTCACCATGACCGAGCATGGACGGCAGAAGCAGGGTAAGCTGCTTCTGATCTTGCAGGAGACGTGGCACTGAGGAAGAACCTCTTATGGCGTATCTTCCCTGACCGCTATACACTGGGCTGTGAGTACTTTGAGGGAGAAAAAAGAACCCCAAGGCAGCAACTGTCCTGACTGTGTGGGGGAGGATGGTTATGAAGCAGCAGCCTGCCTCAGCACTTTCATGGAACTGACATTTAGTGTTTGGAGTAGGAGTCCCTCTGATATGTGGCGGGGGCAAGGCTGCTGCACAAAGGTCAGCAGCAAAGTGTGAACAAAAACAAGAGCTGTGTTTTCTCTAGGGTGGCTGCTGCCCCGCCCTGGGGTGTCCAGGCCTGAAGAAAGCGCTTAGGGGCCAGGCTCATCAGTGCGGTCGGGAGCCTCAGGGGGAGCGGCTTGTGAGGGGCCACTGGCACTCTGCATCGTACAACCGATTGACGGGCAAACCAAATGAGGCCTGTTCTAGAGAGCGAGGCAGCAGGCCATGTACGGTGCCAGGAGCCCATGTCTTCAATAGGACGAGGTGGGAGGGAGGGAACCCCACTGACGGGGCAGCACAAAGGGGACAACTTCAAGAACCAGAGGCTGCTGACACGAGGAAGCTGGGAACCGCCCGTAACGGTGGGACACTGCAGACAGCAGTACTCCACTTAGGCCTCGTCGTTCTTTACGTTTTGGTTCTTTCGAGTGTGTTCATCGTGTCTGCTGCCTTAGGTTATGAAAACCTCATTTAGCTCAAGTGCAAGCTCTTGTCTGAAAAACACTTTCTGATGGTGACCACAATGGAGACATCAAGTGACCAAGGAGAAATGGAGAATTCTACGGAGTCCGTTAAACAGAAGCCTCAGGTGAGGCCAATGTGGTAGCTGAACTGGTCAGCATATGGGACAGAGTGACCTGGAGGCTCTGCAGTGGCGGACTCTGTATGGCAGAAGCTTGAGTCAGAATCCCAAAGATGGATCAGGCTGAGACCAGATGTGAGGGAGAGGTTTAGTTCGACTTAGAAATCAACTGGGGAGCACTAATCAAAGGCTTCCATTTGGGAGCTGAAATCACTCCAAATCCTTCCCTTTCACTTCGGCGTGGACGCAAACACTATGTCATTATTTCAGTTTACTGAGTTGCTGTTCCAAACGTTCTAGGGAGCATTAGTGCTCAAAGGGAACAGGGAACGGGAGATCTGCCATCTCCAGTCACATAAAGGACAGAAATCCTTTTAATTATGACCATGCCAATCTACATCTTGCTAAAACAGCTAATTACATGTCAGGAGGACACTCAGTCATTCAGAACAATTGTCATTGTATTTTTATATATTCATTCTGTTCCACCCCCCTCAATTACCATGGTTACACTTTGAAAGGATGCGGGCAAACCTTCATTTGATCACGGCACACCAATGTGAATTTGAGAGTTAATTATGGCTGTAGAGAGCCATTTTTATTTAAGAGAGAGAAAATGAGAACAGAGTCAAGGGAGCCGGCGTCCCGACGTGTCTGAAGCGCCAGTCGAGCTGTGTGCATGGGCTGGCGCGAGGCGGTGGTCCCCGTCCCACTGCTGCCCCCACACCCACTGGTGGGCACAACACTGCTGTCTAGACGGGGGCAGATGGCTCCCAGAACTTTCCAAGTAAATGGGATGACAGGAGAGAAAGGCAGAGGCCCCCGCCAAAGTGTCCTTTTCCTCGTGTTGGGAGCTGGCTAATCAGTTAATGGGTGTGAAATGTGGGTGGTAAACTGTTGGGGGTATAAAATTGCTAGTTAGAGTTCACTTGAATGGAATGAACTAGATTTAGTTCTGCTTGGCCCAAGGTGTTATGGGTACGAGAACTAAGTCGAGGACGGACATACCTGTACTCCCAGGGCGCCTGCCACATCCTTGAGGTCTCTGGGTGAGCACAGGATGTAAGATCCTCGGGTGCAGCCAGATTTTCCCTCTCTCCTCGCTTATATTTATTCCCCTCTTGATTAGAAAAGCACTGAGAGATCTAGAAAACTAGATCTCTCAGCTTGTTAGCTTTCCTTCTGCTGCTGTTTTTCCTCCCCACTAAGGAGGAAGAATGCAGCTGATACGGAAAGTTCTCAATTTATAAGCGTGTATCGAGTCAGCCTCTGAGACGGCAAGATGAGCAGCTGGCACGGACAGCTAGTGAGCATGAAGAACAGCCTCTTGTATGACCGGTTTCTGTGGGGGAAGATGGGCTTGTGGGCTTGATGTGTTTAGAAAGCCTTTCCCACCACCTGAGCACAGTGGGTTCACAGTTTCTCTTTAGAGAAAAGATTTCCTTATCCCTCTTAAGTGATTAGCATCTTTTGGAAAGAGGAGCATATAGTGAAGGAGCCCGCAGGACTGGAAAAGGAAGGGCCCTCACAGTCCCCTCAGGAGAGCCTGGGCACTCATGGCTGCCTCACAGGTAAAGCCTTCTGCTTTTGGTGTGGTGTAGTACCTCTCAACTGGGTAACATAGGTATGAGCGGGTAATGGTCAACTAGACAGTGTGGAGATCAGGAAACAGAAGAGGGTTTCCAGAGCACACGGCTCAGTCTGCCAACAACTGATCCCCAAATCCTGAGTGAGCACACAGAAAGGAATGTCTTCTGTAACTCCGCCCCCCCACCCCACCCCACCCCTAAACAGACACCACCAGCAGGAGCTGGTCAGCGCCCCCAGCGTGCGCTTGGGAAATCCTGACAAACAAGTGCGGCTCAGTAAAGCTATAAATGGATTCGGCTGGTTAACGCAGCCCCAGTGAATACAGTAGTAAAACACTAATGTGATCACAACAACAAAAGGACAAACTCTATCACCACTCTGACGTAAGATTTAAATCACAGACAGGTTAGCACAGAAAACCAACGCACAAGTAGAGGGTCAGGCTACTCAATGCAGAGCGTGTGCGACTGTGCACAAAGTCATTAATAAGAGAACTTATTGCCTAAGAATCTGTTGAGACTCACTGGGGAAAAAAAATCCTCTGGTGGTTCTCTGACAACAACAAAAAGAGAAAAAGCAATTTTAAAAGGCAGAGCCATAGGTGCATGGGAAGACTGCTTCTATCCAAACTGTTTAAGACCAGAAAGAGAAGGACTTGATATTCACATTTTTTAGGACAGGGGCAGGGGCTCATTTGTGGAAAAAGGGATTATTCCCACTGGGTGGGCAGAGAGAATGGCTGGTCACTGGAATAAGTAGCTAATCAAAAAGCAGGGCTGCAAGACAGGAAGGAGTGTTTGGGTGACAAGATGGACCACACCCCCTACTCTGCCTGCTGCAGAAGATGAGAAAATTCCAGCAGGAAGTCAGCTCAAGAGGAGGCCTTGGTTTGGAGCCCAAAGAGGAGAGGAGTTAACCACAGACAGAAAGGAGGTGCCTGTAGATTTCTGATGAAATGAAAGACAGTTTCCTTATACCTGGTAGTTGAAATCCAAGAGGGAAGTTTGTACAAAGGCCAAATAGGGAGAATTGAAACAACTCTGTCACCAGCTCTTCATGAGCTGTCCCTTTTGACGTAAAGATATACCTGGACATCTGGATAGAGGAGCTGCTGGTCACAAACTGCTGCAACCCTATAGGCCTGGGTGTGGACCCTCCCATCTCCTCGACTAGACTTAAGTGGTCTTCCTGTTTGAGGCTCTGTCTTCCTGTGAAGGACAATGGGGATGTGGGGGAAGACCCAACCCTGCCAAAGGCTGGAGTGTGGGAACTGTACAGACCCGAAAGGTGGGAGAAGCTAACCACACTCCTCTAACACTCAAAGGACCGAGATTATGAAGAAAACTGCCTTAAGCTTTACTCCAATCTTACAAACTCTTCTGAAATAAACCACACTGCTTGCTTGGTACCGACTGCCCCTCATCTGGTGTTAAGGTTCTCATTTAATGCAAAAATGGCATTAGGATGGTCCATCTTTAAAAGGTCCCTCTGTAAGGATCTGTTTTAAGAAGCGGAGGAAGTTTACCCATGTGACTGCAGTAATTCAATGAAAGTGTCTTAAACAAAATAAGTTACCTGGAACTGCTTGCAAGGGTTCCTCACCTGGGAAGCAGCAGCCCCTGAAACAGTCCTCTGGGGCCTGAAAAATGTACAGCAGGAAGTGAGAAAACAGGACAGAAAAACCAAAAAGCATACAGTGGGATTTTTTTTAAGAGTCTATCTTCCCTTCAGAGAGCAACTTAGGGTTTCTATTTTAATACCACCCCTTAAACCTGAAAAAGCTGAAGAAAAAAAATTTACTCCCCAAAGATATGACTCATTAGTGGCCAACTCCACATGCCATGGCAAGAACTAAGGTAGCCTGGAGAAGACAGCGGAGTTAAACCTGATGACAAAATACCTACAGAAGATTTAAACTGAAGACCCAAAGAACTAAATTTTCACTCTTGGTGAGAAAGCCAAAGTTAAACATAAGGCAGTGGCAGTCAGAGCAGACTGGCAGTTGTCTTTAATGAAAGCGGTGAAGGCTCCTTCCTCTGGCTCCTACTGAACCCAAGGCGCTGCTACCCTGCCCGGGCAAACTCGTTCTTTCACTTTTTCCAGATCTCTGGGTAGCACTTGGTACTGCCTTCACAGGTACTCACCTTTACTCTCTGAAGCTTTTTGTTCTTCCTGAAAGGTCTTAAAACATTGAAACCTTTTGGCTCTTCTCTGGCAATCACTCTGTTTCTTTAGAAACTGCAGCTGCCTTTATAGTTTGAGTCTGTTTCTTTAAAAGGAACCAGCAAGAACAGATGATACTAGCAATCCCATCATAAAGAAGCTATCAATTATAATAATCTCCTTACAATAAATCATGGATGCAGCTTGTCAGACAGTATATTTTTCTCTCTCCTTTTCTTTCTGATTTAGCTGAAAGTAAGTAGACAAAAATTCTAGGAACAATAGATACGTTATATTTTTTCTAAATAATATCAAAGGAAAGAAAGCTAACACAGTCTAATTTCAATAAAAAGTCAAACACACCAAGAAAGATGATGAATGGGGGGGAGGGCGGGTCATTCCTGAGAACAACAAATGCTACTCTTGAATTTGTTGGTTCAAGTAATACAGTGAAACAGAAAAAGACTACTCCATTTTACTTCAATTCTGGGAAGCTGGAAAAAAATATATACATTTTCCCCCTGAAATCCTAGGACAAGAGCAGGTCCTGCCTGTAGCTCTATGACGTCACGGACCCACAGAGGCAGCACCTCCATGCCTCTGAAAGACCTCCTCACACTCACGTAAGCAGGTGGGACAGAGGCCGAGGCGAGCGCATCAGCAGGTGCCTTAGGTGGAGCAAGACCAGCTAGAAGCTGGCGGATATTCAGAATCTCACTGATGAGGAAGGGAAAACAGGAAGGCCAGTCATTCTCTCTCTCTCAATGGTTTGAAGTTGAAAACATTTGATGGGTGAGGAAGGGTGCAGAGGTCAGGAAATAGCCCCCTCCTTCGATCTTAGAAATCATTTTCAGGTAATGGACAAACAGACGGAACCCACTTAAGAGCCAGCCCTCTCCACATTCCCCTTTAAATAACGTTTTGTCGCACGCAGAGAGGTGCAGCGAGGCAGGAAGTACAGAGCGGTCGTGCCTCTTTCAGACGCACCCTACACTGGAGGCTGTTCCCCTCACGCACCGTGACACTGTGTCCTTTAATCAGGATGCCTAGAGATCATTTTCATACGAGGCCAGCAGATGTAATATTCTCGGATGCATGAGTAGTTCATCATTTCGCTACTGGATGACAAGGTGATCACAGGGTGACTTTTCTAACGCAAGTTCACTGTTTGGTATTTTGAGTTCTCAAAATGAAAAAAAGATTTATCAAATATAAATATCTTTAAAAAGTAACAAAAGTGCTACATATGTGATCAAGGAAAAAAATTCCATTAGTTACTGCCATTTAAAGTAGATTAAACTTTACAAATATTACCACATCCATTATCAATATGGCTTCCAATTATTAAATAAATTGCCTGTAGCAATATAGCTTTTCACACCTCTACAAGGACAGAGTAAAGAGAACACCAAAGCAAGTCACATCTCGCAGACCCGCCACGGAAGTGGCAAACGTCCCCTGCTTTTTTCTGCTCCTACTCAGGAAAGCTCTTGCGCGTGACAGCCAGCAGGCATAATCCCACCACAGAGTCCTCTACCAACCTCTCACGTTGAGGGGGCTTCAGCCTAATGGCTACAGGGACTGGAAGTTCGTTCACTCACTTTTGGCCTTAGTTCCATCCTCGAATCACCTTTTTGTTTTTTTGGTAGCAAGGAAAGGGGACACAGACAGGAGGCAGAGCCGCTTCCACGATGACTTCCAGCACCTTTCCAGGTGGGCACGTACCTGTGCCACGTACTCTATAGTGGTTCTAATAACATCCACCATTATTACACATTCGGCTCATGGTTTTTCCCAATGCTCTCAAGCTGGGTTTTGTGGGTTTTTTAACTTTTTTTTTTTTTGTCATTTTTCTGTTTAATCATGGTCCCAAAGGCAGAAGGCAGTATTTTATCTACTCAGTCACACAGCTTGTGAGAGGAAAGGATGTCTGTGTCAGGCATCTTAACATCAACTGAAATCTGAGATCGAGTTTTTCCACTGACATTCTTAGCACAGCACCCAAAGAAGTATAATCTAGCCACAGTGTGACTATTATGAGGCACGGCTTATTGCAGCTGGAAATCAATTATTCCCACGTGGAGGTGGGGGTTCTAGTGTTCCTTTTACTCTGCGGACACTCCCCAAATGGTGTCTGTCAATCCTGGCCACACTACCTCAGCTTGCATCCTACCAGTCTTGGGGAAGGAAGAGGGGTGGAGACTAGTGTTACAGGAATCTAAAGGTACCCAAGGTTTTACACGGAGCCTACTATTTGAGAACTGAGGGCTAGCTAAATACCTGGAAGCACTTTCTTGGAATGCTAAAACAGAGCAGCAAGATTTTCTAGCCTCGGGGGCTGGGAGAGGGAAGTTTGGTTGGTTGGTTGGTTGGTTATTAGTTACTGGGAATTAATACTGAGAGAGTATATGCAAAGGCTGAGGGCACCATGCCATCTTCACAGAACAAGACCCTAAGGGCTAACTGACATACAAGAAACTGCAAGTTATACTGTAAGAACACATGTTAAGGACCGAGGAAAGTCTGCTAAGGTGCTACGTCTAAACTAAGTTAACTTCTCGCGTTCAGCCCTCCCTCATCAGTCGTCATCCAGGGCCTCTGTCTTGATTTCGTTGGCTCCTTGTCGGGCCAGTGCCAAGATAGTGTGGTTGACCGCTGCCATTTCCACGGCTAACGAGATGGGGTCTTGGTGGTCACTATGGCTAGTGCTGTCATCCTAGACGTGTAGAAAGAAGAAGCAGGTGTTACAGGGGGACTGGTGAGATCCTCCAGCTTACAGAAAAGCATGCTGGGGCAAGGGGAAGCAGAACACTTGTGAGAGGGGTCATGACAGGGTAGAGGTGAAATGTATTTAAGTAGACACTGAATGGACACAGGTCCAGAGACTACTGGTTGGCATTTTGATGGTTCAACAGATAAAAAGCACTAAAGTGGCTTTTTTTTGTTGAGAAATTTTCCTTCTGCCAGAAAGACTGCTGGGGATGATCAAACCTGGACCATTCCAGGTTTGCAACCACTATAGCACTAGTAATTGAGGGCCACACTAGTGAGCTTACATTCTGGATGGGTGCTCTTAGAGATTATTACAATGCACAGTATCTCTTTGCTCAGTTGAGAAAACCAGACAAAACTACAGATATCAACACCTTATGGATAAAAATAAAAATGCATTTTAGTAGAAAATAAACCAAAACTCTCCTAAAATTCCAAACTCTCAGTTACAACAGAAGAGAACTGTGGGAAGTGGCTACGCACTCTCTGGCTCTACGGCGAGCCGGGGGAGGGAAGCGCAGGAGTCTCACTTGGAAGGTGTGAAGCCTCCCCTGGAAGCTGCATGGCAGGGTGTTCGTCAGGGACTGAAGCTGGTGTTACAGATAAGGTGTAAGCTTCTCACCTGTCATCTTCAGGGGACTCTACAGCAGGAAGCTTTGGGAAGGGTAAGCCCCTTCCTGGAAAAAAGCACGGTGTGTGCTGCCCTTAGGGCCTCTGGAAAAAGGATGGAAATGATCCATCTACACTGGTAAACTAACAAGGATGTTTCTCTAGAGTGAAACATGCAGCTCTGACTTGGGGTCCACGGGGAAGGGAAGCCTTGGGAAGTATAGGCAACAGTGCTCATTCTCACAGGCTGGTCTTTGGTTTAAACAGGGATCTGGCAGTGTCTACACTCAAGCTGCAAGACGGTGAGCAGGAGGAGAGCACGGTGGACCCTTGTTTACAAGCTGGCTGAGTGGTGTACACTGACTAGGAAAGAGCAAACGTGTTCCCGCTGGCACCTACAAGAGACCACTCTTCATATTCCAAATGGAGTGAGTTTAAAATCCTTTAAAAAAAAATTAAATCTTTAAAGTGGGGAAAAACTCCCACATTCCTAGTTACTGAATTATTCCATCCAGTGGCTACAGTTAAATATATTTTCCCCCTTAAGCAATGAAGAGGAAGTCAGGGTGAGGTGAGCAGACATGCGTTTATGAGAGGGTGTGTGTGTGTCCATGTGCTAGAGACTCTGCAGGGACCACGGTCTCAGCACAAGGGCTGCCACAGCACGGGGCTGAAGCGGGTGAGCCCTTCCACTCTGTGCGGGTGGGTTCACGTCCAGGCAGGGCCGCGGCTGCCCGGAGCCCCTAGCATCTCTCAGACATTGAGTGTGTGTGTGGTGGATGGTGGAACTTGCTTGTTTGGATCAGATCCTCCTCTCTTCTTCTACCTTCTCTGCTTCTCTGCCTCCCTCTGAACTTCTTCCCTCCTCCTCCTCCCCATTGCGTACTTGCCAAGTATCCTGTTGTATGACAATAAATCCGTGTGGGTGAATAAGGATTTCTCACAAATTCAACAGGACAACTGAATCTTAACCACATTCCTTTCAAGTTATATGAAAATCTAACTAGACACATGAGCAGAGCTGGAGGGACATTAGCTCACCCCCACCCCCAACCCCGGACAAAGCGCACCCACAGAATTGAGTTGTCATTCGACCCCACCCGCTCTGTACCCAGCAGCGCCTGCTCCGTGGCTCACCTGCTCCGAGTAGTCATTCCCGTCCACGTCATCACTGTTGGAGTGGCCTCCCGGACTCTGTACATCTATCCCATGACTCTCCAGGATTGCTGCTTCTTCGAAAAAAGCAAACAGATCCCTAAATTATCTGTTACCATACCATAAAGGTCTGAACACTGAATTTGTATTGAGGAAATGAGAATGCAATTAAACAAAACCCTAGACTAAGTCCTGTTTCTTCTCAGTTGCAGACAGATGGAATTCAGTGGCACAGAGGTTGGGGGAGCAACAACGTGTTTGCCTTTCTGGAGCCCCTGCTGCTTCGTGTGTACCTCTGAGTGGCTGACTGGTAGGTGCTTCATACTTACCAACTAATTAAACGGCTCTCCTGACTTGGGGTTCTATAAAGCATTTGAGGATTGTCATGATGAAGAAGTAAGTTTATAAGTGAAATACAATTTTAAAAGCTCAAAACCAGCCCACCATCCTGATCTCATCGATTCATGTTTCTTAAATGCTTTTTTCAGTCTCACTTTTTACTAGGTTCCCTGTATATCAAGACGCTTTTATTCCAATTCTATTAATCAGACGTTTCTCAGCCTCTGGGTCATAGCCTGGTAACAATGAAAAGGCTTAGGGTGTCTCAAGGCCTTATAGGTAGCTTTCATCTGCACCGCAGGAGTAACTGATCAGAGATGTCTAATTCCAGATTCTTGCACATTAAGAATGATAAGGTTTAAAACTAATAATGTCATTCTTAGTACAATACAAATAGTATGATTAATATTAACTTTACATTATTAAAAATATAGTGAAGAAAAACATAAGGGCAATTCTTCTTAGGCTTAAAGGGTAGGCTCATTTAGACCTACAGTTCTAAACTGAAGTCACTCTTAAACACAAGGCCCAGGACTGCCTCCAAAGAGACAGCAGCCTCTCGGATACATTACCGATATTGGCTCGTCTCTTGATCTCCTTCCGCCTGTTAGCAAACCAATTATATACTTTCAGGGAGGTAACTCGTTCCAGATCTGACAGTTTTTTACCTGTGAAGACATGCAGTAAAATTCAGAAAATCTCTGAGGCTAGTTTTAAGGGACAATACTTTTTTTTTTTTCAGATGTTTTTCTCACTGCATTTATTGCCAGAATAACAGATATAGAATTTTCTTTTAGCATGATCTAGTACTATATATAGACTTAATTACTGAATGAATAAACATATGGTGGTGGTGGTTTAGCGGCTAAGTTGTATCTGACCCTTGCGGCCCCATGGACTGTAGCCTGCCAGGTTCCTCTGTCCATGGGATTCTCCAGGCAAGAATACTGAAGTGAGTTGCCATTTCCTTCTCCAGAATAAACATATAGTGGTAAAGAACCCGCCTGCCAATGCAGGAGACAAGAGACATGGGTTCAGTTCCTGGGTTGGGAAGATCCCCAGGAAGAGGGCATGGCAACCCACTCTAGTATTCTTGCCTGGAAAATCCCATGGACAGAGGAGCCTGGTGGGCTGTATAGTCCATAGGGTCACAGAGAGTCAGATACGACTGAAGCAACTTAAGATAGGATGGAAAAATAAACATACAAACAGCCCTAATAACACAAAATGCTTCAATTCAGAAAGCCACAGAATATTAAGGAATTCCACTATAAAATATTGAAGGATTCAGTCTGCTAGGGTTCAAAGTTCACATGACAGTACTATGAAAGCTTCATTTAATTAGCATCATTTACTTAGATGAATACATTATTCTTTATCACATTCCCAGATAGCTGAAGTTTCCTTACATCTTTAAGGCCTTGTATTAACTAGTTTTCTGCTGTCCTAAGACAGAGACCACTATCCATGTCTTCTTAAAGACTAAGGTCACCATGCCCCTCTGTTATTGTAACTACACAGGAACACACAGCACAATTCAAGTTGCAAGCTGCTGTCAAATGTGACGGTTTACAGATAGCACCATGTTTAGCAACATGGCAACCACCCTTCTCCTTCATCGTTTTCTGTTTTAGCTTTTAACTCTCAGTGGGTAGAGGGACCAGAAAACAGATCAGGCACTTGATGCACGGGGCTTAAGTACTTTCCAGGAAGAGTCTGAGTTCCACCCAGCACAGCGTTAGGGCTGGGACTTTGGCCTGTGAGAAGTAAGGGTACCGATGTCATTGTAGATGACTATGTATGTTCTGGACAGTTAGAAGTCTGGCTTCTGACTATGGGAGAATAAATTAGTATTTAATTATCACAAAACAGTGATAAAACTTAAAACATAAAAAAGTGATACTTTTGTTATGTACCCTTTAAGCCAATCCAGTTAACTGGCCAAATGGAGATCAATTGGATCTTCTTCACTGAAAATGGTTTCTGGCTTAAAAAAAAAACCACCACCGCCATCATCTGTGGAAGAACATTTTAGCACATGACGTATGAGCGTTCCAGGGGCTCTGCTGACTTGAACAGGAACAGCTGGACTTCAGAATGGAAATACTCCGAGTTAAGAAGTCATCCCAATGTAGAAATGGGAAAGAAGTCCGCGCCAAAAAGAATTCTTTCGTTAAACAGGAATACAGAATTATACAATTTTCAACAGTTACAAAACAAAACTATCTTAATGTTTATATTAAAGTCTTGTTTAAGTATGCCAACTTTGAAACTATTCTGAAACTGGTATGTTTATGCTGTATTTTTGGAAAAAGAAGTCTATACAGTCATTAAAATTAGTAATTTCAAGGTTGCATATCTCAAGCAAGGATACTCACTGGAACTTTCCCACATGAAGCCTAAATTTGGAGTAGTGTAATCACCCCCTCAGAAGTACAGTGTGAACAAGATAGGGCAATGACCATCCACAGGAGGATGGTGGGAATGGAGCCAAGAGCACCCGCCGGGATGAGGAAGAGACCGAAGTCCCAAATGCTGGTCTGAGCACAGCCCAGAGCCAAGCGCACTCGCTGCCTTACCTGGCTTCTGTATCACTGCGTTGCAAGCATTTGCAATTTCTTCTCTCTTTGCTTCATCTGGGTACTGATTCTCATTGAAGTAACTGCAGAGGCAATCAGTTAAGACACAAAGTTTGTACTTTTAGAAATGTGCTCTCCTTAACATACAAGCTCAGTGAAAAAGATGTCCTTTTCTAGGATGTAACATTAATGTCTAGTCCAGGCCGTCTGATGGCATTTTCTATGAGGATAGAAACAGTCTTTCTGTCCAAAGGGGCAGCCACTACTCACATGTGGCTACTGAGCACCTGAAATGATGCTGATGTGGAAGAAGTGAATTTTTGATTTTCGTAAATTTTAAAAAAATAATTTTATATATTTATGATTTGGCTGCCTGGGTCTTAGTTGTGGCACATGGGATCTAGTTCCCTGACCAGGGACTGAACCCTGGCCCCCTTCATTGGGAGCTTGGAGTCTTAGCCACTGGACCACCAGGGAAGTCCCTGATTTTAGTAAATTTAAACAGTTACATGTGACTGGTGGCTACTATATTGGATAGGACAGGTTTAGCCACTGCTAGGCTTCGATAAAAGGTGTCCTGGATATAAAAGTTACTTGTGATATGGGTGGCTGACCTGACTGAAATCACAGACTTCCGTTATTGAGGCACTGGTAACAACAGGACTCTTTTTGTATGTCTTGTTTGTAGTAGCAAAACGTGGAAATTACCCAATTGCCCATCAATAGGAGAATGATAGAACAAATTATGAGACATCTATATTGATACACAGCTATTTAAAAAGGACTAGAAAAACTATTCATTGGCTTGGGGAGATGTTCTTCACATGGTCCTAAATGGGGGAAAAAAAAAAAAAAAAACAACCAATCTGTAGAATAATGTGCATGTAAAAGTACTGTTAAGAACTTTTTAAAGTCCCTGTCTGACTTAGAGAATGAACTCACGGTTGCCAGGGGCAAAGAACGGGGGAAGGGACAGTTAGGGAGTCGGGGTGGACATGCGCACACTGCTGCTTTAAAATGGACAATCAGCAAGGGCCCGCTGTATAGCACAGGGGACTCTGGTCAGTGTTATGTGGGAGTCTGGGGGAGGATGGTTACATGTGTGTGTGTATACATACATACATACATATATATATGGCTGAGTCCCTTTGCTGTGTACCTGTAACTATCACAACATTGTTAATCTGCTACACTCCAATATAAAATAAAAATTTAAAAGAGAAAAAAAATTCCTGTGTATGTGTACTTAAATCTGCATGGATAAAGGGTGGGGGGGAGGGGACATAGGCATACTTATGGCTGATTTGAGTTGCTGCAAGGCAGAAATCAACACAACATTGTAAGGCAATTATCCTCCAATTAAAAAAAAACCTAAGTGACTAAGTATCAGAATATTGATATATTTATCCTCTAATAAAATGTCCTCATAAAAAATCTGCATGGATAAAAGCTGGAAGGGTACACATCAAGGTTGATTACCTTATCATGGGGAAAGGGATAAGCAGGAGGAAACTGAAACATTTTAAGATTTATCTTTGCCTTTTCCCACACGTTACAATGCATATATTACTTCTGTACAACAGTACTTAAAGAAAGTAGGTTACTGAGCCCACCCTTGGCGTTGTCAGGCCTGTGAGACTCTATGTGGAAACAGTATGCTTATCAGTACTACTTGTTCTGTCACCTGTGAGTTTTCAAAAGGAAAACAGAATTTCTGTGCTTAGAACCTGGAAACTTAAGATCAGGAAATGATTCCTTGTCACATCGTAGTTCCTCTCACTTCCTTGGGAGCTTTCCTTCCCCCAGAACACAGCTCTCCCCTTCCCTCATCCTCTGTCTGCACTGGTGACAGTGCCATTCTATTGGGAGGCCCCTAACCTCCCTTGAACCATGCCTTCTGCAGTGTAGCTCCTCTCCCCCGCACCCTCTCCATGTGGAGAGCATCCTTTGCCGAAGTCCCGACACAGCACCTGCCATCACCGAACAGCCTTTCCTTTTCTATAATATAAGCAACAGAACTCTATCAATCCAGTCATGCAACTACCACCCCACACAGAGGTCTCCTGCTTTAGTTCAGGATTTATACATCTCTTTCCACATGATTCTCTGTTATCATTTTTAGAGCTTCAGACTGAGGATTTTTCCAAGTCACTGCTCCACTTCCACATTCCTACTGACTTCGTCTTAACTCCACCTCTGCTATTTATTTGGGCAAAGACTCTGGATTAGTTTCCATTAACCAGCAGCACAGGCATTACCCAGGGGCTTGTTAGAAAGGAAGAATCCCAGACTTTGCCTCAGACTAAATGAGAATCTGAATTTTAACAAGATCTCCAGGTAATTTGACTGCACATTAATGTTTGAAAAGCACAGGATCAGCGCATTCATTTAAAATTTATCAACAAAGACAACAAAAGCAGATACTAAGTATCTAATGTTATATGCATCCACTGTGGGTCAAGAAGAGAATTAGATAGTTTCTGACTGCAAGGAGTTTATAATCTACTGAAAGTGAAGTGAAAGTGTTAGTTGCTCAAGTCAAAGTGTTAGTTGCTCAGTCGTGTCCAACTCTTAGCGACCCACCAGGCTCCTCTGTCCATGAAATTCTCCAGGCAAGAATACTGGAGTGGTAGCCATTTGCACCTCCAGGGGATCTTCCTGACCCAGAGATTGAACCTGGGTCTCTGGCACTACAGGCAGATTTTTTACCATCTGAGCCACCAGGGAAGCCTATGATCTACTGAAGAGACACATAAATTGCTACTCTTGATAAGATTCCATAGGCTGTCTGAACAGAGCTCAGTGTTGCCATAAGACTGGGCAGAGGAAGTGCCGTCTGAGTTACGTCTTGAAGACAAGATAGGAGTTTGCAAACAAAGAAGAGAAGGAAGAACTTGTCATGAAAGGGAAAAAGCATGAGCAAAGGCAAAAGGTAGATTAAAGTCTTGATGATTCTGGGTACGGAGAAGAGTTCAGTGTGGTTAGAATACGGGGTTCACAAGAAAAAATGAGAGATGCTAGTCTGAAGGAGTAGGATCGGACCACCTTGTGATGTTCCATATGCAATGAAGATTTCATCTTGAAACAGGTTTTACAACCCACACAGAGATACACTCCCAGCTGCATTTTAGAAAGACAGCACATCTTCAAGGCTCAAGATGACTTAGACTTAGAACTCCACATCTAAATCTGAAATTCTGAAACTCCCTAGTCAGCTTTCTACTCACCTACTCCACCTCTTCAAATTTCTTCTTCTTTATACTAATCTCGAATCCTTTAAAACCCTCCCCCAACTTAAAAAACCTGTTCATCTATCACTCTTCTTTTGACCTTATCTTGCTTCTCACCCTGAATTCCATGGCAAGCTGAATCAACAGTACTCTTAGAAGATACCATATGATTCAGGAATCCCACTCCTGGGCATACATCCAGACGATAATTCAATGCAACTCTATGTTCACAGTAGCACTAGTCACAATAGTGAAGACAAAGAAGCAACTTAAATGTTCATCGACAGACAACTAGATAAAGAAGATATGGCACATATATACCTTTACAACCAGTCATAAGAAAAAAAGAAAATAATGGCATTTGCAGCAACATGCGTGCAACTAGAGATTATCATACTAAATGAAGGTGAAGTCACTCAGTCGTGTCTGACTGTGACCCCATGGACTGTAGCCTGCCAGGCTCCTCCATCCATGGGATTTTCTAGGCAAGAGTACTGGAGTGGGTTGCCATTTCCTCCTCCAGGGGATCTTCCCCACCCAGGGATCAAACCTGGGTCTGCTGCATTGCAGGCAGACTCTACCATCTGAGCCACAAGGGAAGCCAAACTGAAGTAAGTCAAAAAGAGACAAATACCATACAATATCACTTAAATGTGGAATCTAAAATATGACACAAATAAACCTGTCCATGAAACAGAAACAGAATCAGGGACACAGAGAATAAACTAGTGGTTGCCAAAGGGTTAGGGGGTGAAAGAGGCTAGGAGTGGGAGTTAGCAGAAGCAAACTGGGGGACTAGCAGAAGCAAACTGGTGTGTATAGAATGGAGAAACGACAAGGTCCTACTGTACAGCACAGGACACTATATTCAATATCCTATAATAAACCATAATGAGAAAGAATGTGAAAGAGAATGTGTGTATATGTGTGTGTATATATATATTGTATATGTGTGTATAACTCAGTCACTTTGTTGTACAGCAGTAGTTAACACTGTAATTCAACTATACTTCAATAGAAAAAAAACCCAAACAAAACACAGTATCTCTTAGGAGAAATTCTGATTACTCAGCTATCCTGTCCTTCCACCATACCTGTCCTGCCAATCTATCACCGTGCAGAAAGCACGTTCCACTTTTTTCTTCCATCCTTCAATCAGGGTACCAAGAGTTCCTAGACAAAGTTATAAAATAGGGCCAAGTGATTTCTTTATTACCCTGTGTTTCTCGACCTTAACTAGGCCCCTTGTTTCTGATGGGAATGCTTTTTGTCCTTCTAGCCAACTGTCTGTAATACTCCCATCTTTCATGCCCCTCTTTCCTGAAACCTTTCCCAAGCCCTCAAACCTACCACCGTCATTCTTTTTGCAGATGTCCTTGCCTCCTCTTTTACCAAGATGGAGATTATTAGGATTTGTTTAATGTTTTTAGCTTCTCAACTTCTATATGTCTCTGAGTCACTGCTCATTCATCTCTGCATCTCATGGAAGAGGAAGATGCAGTCTCCTCTTCGAGGTCTACTTCTCCACTTGTGTCTTTGATCTCATAATCCTGCTGTTTCATTTTCTCGTGTCTCCTTTCTTTCCTGCATATCTTCTTTTTAAAAAAATTTCTGTATTTAATTGGAGGCTAATTACTTTACAATATTGTAGTAGTTTTTGCCATATATTGACATGAATCAGCCATGGGTGTACAAGTGTCCCCCCCATCCTGAAGCCCCCTCCCACCTCCCTCTCCATCCCATCCCTCAGGATCATCCCAGTGCACCAGCCCTGAACATCCTGTCTCACCTGCATATCTTTTCCCTGTGCCCTCATATTTTACTCTATTTCACTCATTTTAAGATGCATATTTCTTCATTATTATGATTCTAAAATTAGGATACATCTTATAATTTGTGGTGTCTGAAAATTAATTGGCAGCATCTCCCCTCCATGCCAGTATATAAAACAAAGGTGTGTCATACAATCAAAGCCTTCCTAGATGTGATGGAATGTGGTAGCTGCTAAGACCCAGAGGTCCCATTTCAGCAAAGTTCAATGGCTACTATACCTTATTGTGCTAACTCTTCCAAATTATTGCAAAGCCTGTGACTGACACTCTACGCCCTCTAATGTCTGATTAATATACCTAATGTGTATCTCCAGGCATGCTGCTATTCTATTCAAAAAATGTTAAAGATTTATTACAGAGGTGTTCAGAGTCCCCCCTGCTCCAGACTGCCTCTGCATCGTTATCTAGTGCTGTTCTTATACACGCATGCCAGTCTGGGGACATGGAACGGCCCTGTCAACCCCCTGCATCTCTGTGCCTTTCTACTGTCCGTTTATGTGCTCTTTGCTTCCCTGCTTCCAGGCCATCTTGTCTTTCACGATACAGCTCAACTGTCACCTCTTGGCCAGTCAAAGGTAATTTCCTCATCCCATGAATCCAACACTTTACCTGTTCCTCTTGCACACCTTTTTCATCCTTTATTATAGTTATCACTGTATACCTCTCTCTCCTACTACACCAAAAGCCACCTAAGACCAGGTGAAAATCTGACTCACCCTCATCTGCACTCCTCAATGATGAGACGTCCTCCTCAATAATGATGGACAGAGTCACCACCAGCCCAGGGCAGGGGCCTCCAAAAGAAATGGCTATTACTGTAAATGAACTGCTGACCATCAAGGGTATATGCAGAGTTATCACAACACAGTTTTGAAGGGTACCTATTAAACTGTTACAAATGATGATTATGTCTTGGGTGCAAAAATGCTGGGGTTGGGTAAGTGGGGGTTGGGGTAGAAGACAGGGAAACATTGGTAGTAATTAAGATGGATTTTCACTTTCTGCTCTATATATTTACTTTTCTATTGAATTTCTATAATGAAAATATGCTATTTTAAAATAAAAGAACATTAGGAAAACATTTAAACAATTAAGAAGTAGCTTATTAATCTAACTCCCTAAATAATTTATGTTTGGAAAGTGCATCTGAATCATCTAGAAAATACTAGGATTGTGACTGCCATTCTAGTGACTAACAGGATAAAACCACAGTACTTCTGAAAGCTAAGTAAGAATTTAGAATTTTTCCTAGCACAGTGGGGCCTGAGGAGGCGACGGTTCAGAAACGGGCTTTGTGGCGATCACGGAGGAGGCAGGAGCAGCATACTGACCAGTGCCCCCAGTTCCTAGCAGGGCGGGGCGAGAGGCCACGAAGCACCATGCACCCTCCTCAGGGAGCCAGGCTCACCCGGCCTGGAAAACAACAGCGGGGAGCAGGAGGAGAGGACAGGTGGGGACCAGAGCCCAGCTAGGGCACCCGGAGGCAACGGTGAGGCTAGGCGTCCTCCAACATCGGCTTCAGCCTTCTCCAGATCCCCTTCCCAGTGACTTCCATAGGGCCTCCGCCCAGTCCCCGGGCAGCAGGTTGACTGACACCCAGCGGCCAGTGAAGGTTTACATGCTTAATGAGGACCAGCAGTTGGACAACCAGGGAACCAGGCATGTTGTCCTGCTACATGGAGTGGCTGAAGAGCATGTCAGTCTGGGCCTGACAAAACGTGGTCCACTGGAGAAGGGAATGGCAAACCACTTCAGTATTCTTGCTTGATAACCCCATGAACAGTGTGAAAAGACAGAAAGATATGACACTGAAAGCTGAGAACCCCCCAGGTGGTAGGTGTCCAAAATACTACTGGGAAAAGTGGAAAAACAGCTACAGAAAGAATGATGAGATGAGCCAAAGTGGAAATGATGCCCTTTGGTGGATGTGTATGGTGGTGAAAGCAAAGTCTGATGCTATAAACAACACTACTGCATAGGAACCTGGAATGTCCATGAATCAAGGTAAATTGGATGTGGTCAAACAGGAGATGGTAAGAGTGAACACTGACATCTTCAGAATCAGTGAACTAAAATGGACGGGAATGGGAGAATTTAATTCAGATGACCATTATATCTACTACCTGTGGGCACGAATCCCTTAGAAGAAATCGAGTAGCCCTCACAGTCAACAAAAAGGTCCGAAATGCACTACTTGTGTGCCATCTCAAAAATGACAGAATGATCTCTGTTCATTTCCAAGGCAAACTATTCAACATCACAGTAATCCAAGTCTAGGCCCCAATCACTAATGCTGAAAAGACTGAAGTAGAAGAGTTCTATGAAGACGTACAAGACCTTCTAGAACTAACACCAAAAAAAAAGCTGTCCTTTTCATCATAGGGGACTGGAATGCAAAAGTAGAAGTCAAGATACCTGAAGTGACAAGTTTGGCCTTGGAGTACAACATGAAGCAGGGCCAAGACTAACAGTTTTGCCAAAAGAACACACTGGTCACAGCAAACACCCTCTTCTAATCTAACAACACAAGAGACAACTCTTCACATGGACATCACCAGATGGTCAATATAAAAATCAGATTGATTATATTCTTTGCAGTCAAAGATGAAGAACTCTATATAGTCAGCAAAAACAAGACCCAGAGCTGACTGTGGCTCAGATCATCAGCTCCTTATTGCAAAATTCAGGCTCAAATTAAAGAAAGAAGGGAAAACCACTAGGCTATTCAGGTATGACCTAAATCAAATCTCTTATGATTATACAGTGGAGGTAACGAATACATTCAAGGGATTAGATTTGGTAGGCAAAGTGCCTGAACTATGGAGGGAGGTTCATGCCCCTGTATAGTAGGTGGTGTTCAAAACCATCCCCAAGAAAAAGAAATGCAAGAAGGCAAAGTGGTTGTCTGAGGAGGACTTACAAATAACTGAGAGAAGCAGCAGAGCTCCAAAGAGTACCAAGGAGAGATAAGAGAGCCTCTTCAGTGATCAACGCAGAGAAACAGGAAAACAACAGGCTGGGAAAGACTAGAGATCTCTTCAGGAAAACTGGAGATACTAAGGGAACATTTTATGCAAAGATGGGCTCAATAAAGGACAGAAATGGCAAGGACCTAACAGAAGCAGAAGAGACACAGAGGAGCTGTACAAAAAAGGTCTTAATGACCCAGATAATCAGATGGTGTGTTCACTCACCTAGAGCCAGAATCCTGGAGTGGGCAGTCAAGTGTGCCTTAGGACTTATTAGGAACAAAGCTAGTTGGAGGTGATGGAATTTGAGTTGAGCTATTTCAAATCCTAAAAGATGATGCTGTGAAAAGTGCTGCACTCAATAAGCAGCAAATTTGGAAAACTCAGCAGTGGCCACAGGACTGGAAAAGGTCAGTTTTCATTCCAATCCCAAAGAAGGGCAATGCCAAAGAATGTTCACACTACCACACAACTGCACTCATTTCAAAGGCTAGCAAGGTAATGCTCAAAATACTTCAAGTAAGGCTTCAGCAGTACGTGAACCGTGAACTTCCAATGTACAAGCTGGATTTAGAAAAGGCAGAGGAACCAGAGATTAAAATTGCCAACATCCACTGGATCATAAAAAAAACAAGAGAATTCCAGAAAAACATTTGCTTCATTGACTACACTAAAGCCTTTGACTGTGTGGATCACAACAAACTGTGGAAAAATCTTAAAAGAGATGGGAATACCAGACCACCTTAACTGCCTCCTGAGAAACCTCTATGCAAGACAATAAGCAACAGTTAGAACCAGACATGGAATGAGAGACTGGTTCAAAATTGGGAAAGGAGTACATCAAGGCTATATCTTGTCACCCTGCTTTCTGCCCCCCTCCCCCGCACCCTGCTTATTTAACTTATATGCAGAGTACATCACGTGAAATGCCAGGCTGGATGACTCACAAGCCGGAATCAAGATTGCAGGGAGAGATATCAATAACCTCAGATATGCAGGTGACCACCCTGATGGCAGAAAGGGAATAGGAACTAAAGAGCCTCTTGATGAAGGTGAAAGAGTAGAGTGAAAAAGCTGGCTTAAAACTCAACATTCAAAAAACTAAGATCATGGCATCCAGTTCCATCACTTCCTGGCAAACAGATGGGGAAAAGTGGAAACAGTGAGACTTTATTTTCTTGGGCTCCAAAATCACTGCAGACCAGAAAATTGAAAGATGCCTGCTCCTTGGAAGAAGAGCTATGACAAATGAAGACAGCATATTAAAAACCACAGACATCATTTTGCTGTCAAATTTCCATCTAGTCAAAGCTATGGTTTTTCCAGTAGTCATGTATGGATATAACTGTTGGACCAGAAAGTAGGCTGAGTGCCAAAGAACTGACATATATATATATATATATATATTTTAAGAACTGGTATTTTCAAATTATGGTGCTGGAGAAGACTCTTGAGAGTCCCTTGGACAGCAAGGAAATCAAACCAGTCATTTCCTAAAGGAAATCAACCCTGAATATTCGTTGGAAGGACTGATGCTGAAGTGAAGCTCCAATACTTTGGATCACCCGATGCAAAGAGCCAACTCATTGGAAAAGATCCTGATGCTGGGAAAGTTTGAGGGGAAGAAGAGAAGAGGACAACAGAAGATGAGGTGGTTGGATGGCATCACTGACTCAATGGACGTAAGTCTGAGCAAACGCAGGGATATAAGGAAGGACAGGGAAGCCTGTCATGCTACAGTCCACGGGGTCACAGAGTTG
Source organism: Odocoileus virginianus (assembly GCF_023699985.2). NCBI lineage: Eukaryota > Metazoa > Chordata > Mammalia > Artiodactyla > Cervidae > Odocoileus > Odocoileus virginianus. The sequence goes on along the minus strand of NC_069691.1, from coordinate 45,627,168 downwards.
GACACCACTTGGCAACTGAACAAAACAACAAGTAAGAAATTGCAGTTGTGGCATATATGATTGTTGTTGTGTTAGTCGCTCAGTTGTGTCTGACTCTTTGCAACCCCATGGACTGGAGCCCACTAGGCTCCTCTGTCAATGGAATTCTTCAGGCAAGAATACTGGAGTGTGTTGCCATGCCCTTTTCCAAGGGGATCTTCCCGACTCAAGGATCAAACCCAGGTCTCCAGCATTGCAGGCAGATTCTTTATTGTTTGAGCTACCTGAATATATATGATTAATGTGTCAAAAAATTTTGTAAAAATCTTATTTAATTTGTACTTAGTACTTAACTATATAAAGTCAGAATAAAAACAAATTGGTAACCTACCAAGCCAAACCTTCCAAATCAAAGGTTCAAGAATATAATGTACTAACTATAGTTCTAAATCTCTAAAGTTGGCAATTAACCCTTTCTCCTCTGCTAGAGACTTACTGTAAGTAAGAAATGCAGGCCTGTCAGAAATACCAGTTTTCTTTAACATGTGCTGCTAAAGCTCCAGGGGTGTACACTGGACTGTGATTACTACTGTCATCTTTCTGTAATGTCTTGATGTTTAAAATGTATCAATTAAATATACACAGTATAAGGTAAACTGATAAAATAGTATATTTTTTAAATACCTCATGGTAAATATTTAAGTTTAAAATGTAGTAGTTTAAATTTTTTTGCAAAAAATTACCAAGCTCTTAAAGCTTTCTTCTTGGGGGTGGTGGGGGGCAGACAGGTACACAATGTTGATGTAAAGTGCAAGAATTTTCAGGAAAGACAAAGGCAGGTCAGGAAATAAAATGTTCAACCAATATCTATTACATGAGCATGAATATGTATTTGAGGAGTAGATGTAAATTCAAAACTGACCTCCATCTTAACAGTACACAGTTCAGTTGAGGACATCAGATATGAAGTTAAAACAAAAGGAGTCAAAAGAACAGTCAAAACAGTAGAACAGTGACAAGTCAGAATATACCTAGCTGCTAATTAAATATATAAATGATATGTTAAATAAATCCAGGTTAGAGAGATATCTCTATGGACTATGCTGCTCTGGGAAAGCTTACTGCTTTGGATCTCTTCTGAGGGATGCACAGGCTTCAGGCATTGGAGAGGAAAGGGCAAAGTTATCAATAAAGACAAACATATAAAAACCTAAGATGTGCTCAGACAACAAAAAGCAGCTAGTAATGCAATCTGATTAGACTATAAGGACTATATTCAGGGTTTGCCTGAAATAGTGCTGTTATCCTGGATTATTAACAACGCCTGTCCCCCTCATTAGCAGGTGGTGCTAGCAGTAAAGAACCCACCTGCCAATGCAGGAGACCTAAGAGACACAGGTTTGATCCCGGGTTTGGAAGACCCCCTGGAGGAGGACATGGAAACCCACTCCAGTATTCTTGCCTGGAGAATTCCATGGACAGAGGAGCCTGGTGGGCTATGGTCCATGGGGTCGCAAAGAGCTGGACATGACTGAAGTGACTTAGCATGCACTCTCATTCCCCTAAATTATCCCATTTAGACAGTAAATTATATAGTCAGTCCAGGACCATATCACATTATTGACTCATCTGAGTTTAATGTTAACTAAAACCCCTATGTCTTTTTCACAGGTGTTTTGTGAACGGAACATGGTAACCGTCAGAAAAAAGGAAGCATCGAAGAAATTAGTAACTGTAGTTTCTATCTAGTTACCTGTAAGAGGAGCTATGTAAGTCCAGAGAACCTGCTTGGCCTGTAACAGACACTCAGTAAGCAACTGTCTGATCTATACAAATAAATGTATATGTGAAGGAATAAATTAATGTAAGAAAGAAACAAAGGGGAAAACAGAAAACATTGGTTTCAGTTAAGGCCTTTAGTGAAACCAACAATACTTCTTTCAGGAGAAAGGCAGTTGGAATCTTACCGTATTGTACAGTGCACTGTCTTCCCTTGGTTCATTCAGAGGTTTTATACTAAGATACAGCTGAATACAAATATGTTAGTAGTGTTTATTTTTTGAACTATACATAACCAACAGACTAACAATAAAGTTGAGAAATAAGTCTAATGACTGTTTTTAGATGTAATTAATCATTTAGTCAACTCAAAATGTTGACTGAGTCCTAGTTTATACCAAGCAATTGGCAAAATGGTGGCAAAAATAAACCACGCAGAGCCTTCTAATGTAATCACTGGGGATATATGTATGTAACAAAGCAAATTATAGAGTTCACTGTAAAATGGACTGTATTAGTGGAATGAATGCAGTATGTGGGAACAGAGAGGAATCAACATTTGTACAGGCTTCTTGAAGACAGAGCATGGAGGGTGGCTAAAGTAAAACAGCATGAGGCAAAGGAAGCAACATATAAAATAAAGGGAGTTATAAAAGAGCTTAGAATGTTCCAAGAATGAGGAGTTCAGTGTGGATGAAACATACATGAGATGGGTGACTGGGGATCAAACTGAAGAAAAATATTGGGTCCATATTTTAAAGAGTGTAATAAGAGTTTGCACTTAACTTCAGGCAACTGGACAAAGGTTTTTAAGCAAGGGTATTATATGATCAAACACATTTTGTATGGTAGTATCTCTGGTGATACCAGAGGTAAAAGTCAGTTAGGCAGCTGTGGTAAAAGCTGAGGAGAGGATCTGAAGTAGGCTAAGGCATGGGAATACAAGGAAAGATAAAATTCAAGAGACATTTTGGGATGGTAATAAAAATTCAAGACACCCCCACTTCCTGGGTTTAGGCACCACTTCCTGGGGCTTTCTTGGTGGCTCAGAGGTTAAAGCATCTGCCTGCAATGCGGGAGACCTGGGTTCGATCCCTGGGTCGGGAAGATCCCCTGGAGAAGGAACTGGCGACCCACTCCAGTATTCTTGCCTGGAGAATCCCATGGATGGAGAAGCCTGGTGGGCTACAGTCCACGGGGTCGCAGAGTCGGACATGACTGAGCGACTTCACTTTCACTTTCCTCCCTTCCACCAAAAGAAGATACCCTTAGGAATAGTATACACTATCCATTATTCACCTTCTAGCATTTCATCCTTAAATTATGTCAAGGGATTAGATATTTCTCCTGTTACCAGGTGGATAAATTGTGGGAGAACTTGGCTTTAAGACTCTGAAAGGGACCTGTTTCTGAAGTACACTTCTGTCCCATATAAGAATGTTTATAGCCCGAGACATTTTATAAGACTGAAAAGGGAAAGACATGTAAGCAGAAATCTACAGGTAGTAATATGAAAGGAATAAAATAAATCCTAAGGGCACTATACTTTTATAGACAAAGGACATTGTCAGCTGAATGATCAGTGAATATCTTCACAGAGAGAAACCAAATGATCACTTTGCAAGACAATGACAGCAAAGAATTAAAATGAAAAGTGGCAAAATCATTTACATGAGATGAGATACCATAAGCTGGTAACAAATGGAAATGTCCTTGAAGCGCCTTCATTTCAGTAGCACCTAAGTCTATAAAAACAACAATCAGAAAGTTTCTCCTATTGTGTGTCTCAGGGAGCACATAGAAAAGATAGGTACTGGCTCTCTAAGCAAGGGGTGTTTGTGTGTGTGGCTCAGTTGTGTCCCACCCTTTGTGACTCCATGGAGTATACCAGGCAGGAATATTGGAGTGAGTTGCCATTTCCTTCTCCAGGTTATCTTTCTGACCCAGGGATCGAACCCAAGTCTCCTGCATTGCAGGCAGATTCTTTACTGTCTGATCTGCCAGGATAATGCCAGGTAAATAAACTTATTCCCGCCCCCTCCCCCCACCCCCATGTTTTTAAGTGAACCATCTCCCCTGAAGAGAGATTTAAACCTCATTACTTTAGTAATTAAAAAAATAACGTTTCAGGATTGTCAGACACTGCTTACTATCTACAACCCAGTGTGCATTCTTTATCACTAAGTATAATTACTGGGTGAAGGGCAGGAAAAAATAACATTAAACTAAAATAGTTTGGAACCTAGTTGTCCCATATCCACTTTGAGAGCATCTATGTGTTAAATGATCTTCAGCAACAACAAAATAATTAAAATATTTCTTTTTCTTGGGTGGGGGTAGTGGTGGTGGTTGTTTTAAATAACAGAGGGAAGCAAGAGATGAAAGAAATGGGAAAACTTTCTCCAAGTACAGCACCTCTCTTTGGTTAATCCACAAAGCCTAACGACATCCTCAGTTCAGTTACAAACCAGGAGAGTGACACCCTGTATTTTATCCAAAGATCTCAAAGCTCTTCTCATACTAATCATACCTTAAAATATCCCTGAGAAACAGCCAGGGGTCAGAGAGAAACGGGAGAAGCAGAGCTGGAAGTCAGCCATGCATACAACTGTTCGTCATTTACTGTGAACTTAGGACAATCAGGGACTTGGAAAAATGGGGACAATGATAAGCTTACAGATAATAAGCTCCCAAAGTTACACAGCTGGCTAGGATTAGAACCAAGCTTCCTGACCGCCAGGCCCACGCTCTTTCCATTCCTGATTGCTAAGGAAGTTGCTGGGTGCAGTGGCGTGAAGAGCGTCACCTGAAAATTCACATCCACCTGGAACCTCAGGAAGTGATTGTATATAAAACTGGGTCTCTGCGGATGTAATTACGGGCAGGAGTGCGATGAGGTCACATTATGCCCTAAATCCAATGAGTGTCCTCATAAGAGAAAGAAAAGAACACAAACAGAGAAGACAATGCAGAAATGAAAGCAGAGTGATGGGTCTGCAAGTTCAGGAATGCCAAGACCTCTGAAAGCCGACCAAAGCTACAAGTGTGGGAGGGTTTCTACCCTCAGAACCTCCCAAAGGAACCCACTCTGCTGACACCTTGATTTCAGACTGTGGCTTCCAGAAATGTGAGAAATACACTTCTGCTGTTCTAAGCCATCAAGTTTGTGCACATCTGTTATATCAGCCCTACAAAACAAATACTCTGGGTAAATAGAAGCAGTACAAAAAGAAAGGGATGGTCTTAAGAGATACTGTGATTCAACTATCATAGCTTAATGGACACCATTTCAATATAGAACTACACCTGGCAGGCAGACTGAAATTAGCAGCTATTTCTGATTTCTATAAGTAAACACCTGAATGAGGCATTCTCCTGAAAGTCTGATCAAATACAGAAAAATTCTGACTTCTATTCTTTTTCCTTCTGTAATCCAAATTGGCTGCAACCCTTCTTTTGATGCTTAACACTGTCCTCCATTTGAACAGTTCTCATATTAAATCCCCATTTCAAAGCTTTACTGACTTTTTAGATTGGCTACTTCATGATAACAAATGGAGCTAAGGGATTGCTATATTCATCTCTATCTTCAGCAACTGATTTAGCAGTGCTTATTTTTTAAAATCTTGGAACACTAAGTACAGATAAATATTTCTGCAGTACAACAAAGACTACTATTAATATTAAAAAAAAAATCTGCTAAGAGATGTATAAGAAAACAGGTATAGTAAAACAATGGTAAAATCTAGGTGGTAACTAAAATTCTTTCAGCTCTGCCGTATGTTTAAAATTTTTCACAATAATATGTTGGAAAAATAGTAACTGGTAACATTAATAAAATGATAAAATGCTAGTGGCTGTGGTGGTTTAGTTGCTAAGTTGTATCTGACTCTTGTGACCCCATGGGACTGTAGCCTGCCAGGTTCCTCTGTTCATGGGATTTCCCAGGCAAGAATACTGGACTGGGCTGCCATTTCCTTCTCCAGGGGATCTTCCTGACCCAGGAATCGAACCTAGGTGTCCTGTATTGCAGGCAGATTCTTTACCTACTCAACTATGAGAAATACTAGCAGCATCTAAATTAAATCAGGAACAAGGCAACAGAGCCCACTATCCCCAATACAACCTCTTCTCTTGTTACAATTTAATGTTTTTCTCAAAGTCCTAGTCATTACAATAGGACATGAAAGATAATTAAGAAACAAACTGGGAAGGAGGGTCACAAAAATATCATTTGCATATTATACTAAGAAACCAAGGGGTAAATTCAAATTGTCTCAGAAATAATCAATCAGATTGCTGGGGACTAAACAGACCAACAAAGATACTAACACTTTGCTGTGTATCAATAAGCAGTCGGACAACTTAACATAAAAAAGGCCTCTACTCATGACAGCAAGAAAAATGAGAATTAAAATAAAAATATCTAACCAGACCACCTGACCTACCTCTTGAGAAACCTGTATGCAGGTCAGGAAGCAACAGTTAGAACTGGACATGGACCAACAGACTGGTTCCGAATAGGAAAAGGAGTATGTCAAGGCTGTATATTGTCACCCTGCTTATTTAACTTATATGCAGAGTACATCATGAGAAACGCTGGGCTGGAAGAAGCACAAGCTGGAATCAAGACTGCCGGGAGAAATATCAATAACCTCAGATATGCAGATGACACCACCCTTATGGCAGAAAGTGAAGAAGAACTAAAGAGCCTCTTGATGAAAGTGAAAGAGGAGAGTGAAAAAGTTGGCGTAAAGCTCAACATTCAGAAAACTAAGATCATGGCATCCAGTCCCATCACTTAATGGCAAATAGATGGGGAAACAGTGGAAGCAGTGTCAGATTTTATATTTTGGGGCTTCAGAATCACTGCAGATGGTGATTGCAGCCATGAAATTAAAAGACGCTTACTCCTTGGAAGGAAAGTTATGGCCAGTCTAGATAGCATATTAAAAAGCAGAGACATTACTTTGCCAACGAAGGTCCGTCTAGTCAAGGCTATCGTTTTTCCAGTGGTCATGTATGGATGTGAGAGTTGGACATAAAGAAAGCTGAGCACCGAAGAATTGATGCTCTTGAACTGTGGTGCTGGAGAAGACTCTTGAGAGTTCCTTGGACTGCAAGGAGATCTAACCAGTCCATCTTAAAGGAGATCAGTCCTGGGTGTTCATTGGAAAGGACTGACGCTGAAGCTGAAACTCCAATACTCTGGCCACCTCATGCAAAAAGCTGACTAATTTGAAAAGATCCTGATGCTGGGAAAGATTGAGTGCAGGATGAGAAGGGGACAACAGAGGATAAGTTGGTTGGATGGCATCACTGACTGAATGGACATGGTTTGGGTGGACTCTGGGAGTTGGTGATGGACAGAGAGGCCTGGCGTGCTGCAGTTCATGGGGTCACAAAGAGTCGGACACGACTGAGTGAGTGAACTGAACTGAACAAGAAAAATACATAAAAAACTAAAAATGTTACTCATTGCACTGATAGGTATAAAAAGATACAAGAAATGGAGAGGCATACAACACATTCTTAGATAAGAATAAATAATATTACAATGACATTTCTTCACAAATTAAATTTTTAGGTTTAACTTCAATCGTATGTTTTATCCCCCTCTTTTTTTCTCAGTGGGAGTGGTATGTCAACAACACTATTTTAATGCTCACCTGAAAAAACAGATAAGAATGGTTAAGAACATTTTAAAAATAAATATTAGTGAATGGGCCCTCTCATCAAATGTTGTGAAATTATATGATAATCATAATTGTGGTTCAAGACTTGATGGTAAATAGAACCAAAAAACATAACAACTTCATATGTGAGAAATAATTTTAAATCTTAAGAAGAAAGGGAAAACTGGCTATTTGGAAAATGAGACCAAATTAGATCTTCACCTTACAAACGCAATGTTTTATGGCTAAATGTAAAAGAAAACATCTGAATGAGAAGCATAAGGGATGGAGGCAGTCACACAAGAATAAAGTGGTGCACTTCTCTACATTTGAATAAAAGTGAAATAAATTGCAAATATATAGCAGAAAGGGTTAATGACCTCATTCCATAAAGAATTAATATATAAGTCAAGCAGAAAACATGAATACACAACAGAAAAATGAGTAAAGGAAAAGAACAAACACCAAAAGATGAAGTATGAATGATTAATAAACATGTAAAACTATTTATTCTCATTAGTAATCAGAGAAGTTGACATGGAGACAAAACTAAAACAGTGCTTTTTACCCTCCAGATAAGCAAAATGGAGATTTTTCACTGCCTAAAAAGCTACAAACACATAGAAGGCAGGCTGTAGTAGCAGTGGCAGTGTACGCAAGGCCAGTGTTAGTGATGCGTATAAATTCAGCTTTTTGGAGGAACTTGGTAATTTGGCTACACGTATCATTATTCTTAAGACAAAAGGTAAGAACAAGGGTGTCTCTGTCAGTACTGTTTAACAGGGCAAAGCTGGGGAAGACTTTAAACGTCTCCTACAGTAAAAATTGTTAAATATGATTATGGTATAGGCATATGAAGAAAAAGGAAGGAGCCATTTTAAAAAAACATGTTTCAAAGAGCATTAAACGACACTGCAAAATGTCAGTGTAAAAAAACAGGTTAAAAAACCAGATATGACTTATTCTAATCATTTTTAAAGTGTAGATAGATAGAAATACTAAAAGTAAATGTACCAAAATATTTTTCGTGGTTATTTATGAATGGAAACATTATTTGCATCTTTATACATTGTTTTCCAAATCATTTACAATGTGTTACTATTAATTTTCTAATAAAAAATTACGTAAAATAAAAATAAACTGGGTTAGGTAGTATTACCAAAACCTAACCCTGATTAATTGTAAAAGTGCTTTTCAAAATACTTTTCTTTCATTTACCATCCCTGAATCTACTTACAAACTGGCAACATAAGCAGTTATGAAGTGAAGACCTGAGCTAGACACAGCTGTCAACACACACGTCCAACTGCAGGGGACTCGGTAACAAATCATGGTAAATTCTTACACAACCTTCTTCTCTTTAGAAGGTATGCAGATGCATACATAACAGAAAAATGGCTGAAAAGAAACACACCAAAATATTCATGATTCTCTGTGGTGTTAAGGGCATGTCAACTTCTTTATATTTTCCTGCATTTCCCCATTTTTTATGTAGTGAGTATGGACAGTTCTGACAGAATGTGGTCCACTGGAGAAGGGAACGGCAAACCACTTCAGTGTTCTTGCCTTAAGAACCCCATGAACAGTATGAGGAGGCAAAATGATAGGATACTGAAAGAGAAACTCCCCAGGTCAGTAGGTGCCCAATATGCTACTGGAGATCAGTGGAGAAATAACTCCAGGAAGAATGAAGGGATGGAGCCAAAGCGAAAACAGTACCCAGTTGTGGATGTGACTGGTGATAGAAGCAAGGTCTGATGCTGTAAAGAGCAATATTGCATAGGAACCTGGAATGTTAGGTCCATGAATCAAGGCAAATTGGAAGTGGTCAAACAGGAGATGGCAAGAGTGAATGTCGACATTCTAGGAATCAGCGAACTAAAATGGACTGGAATGGGTGAATTTGACTCAAATGAGCATTGTGTCTACTACTGTGGACAGGAATCCCTTAGAAGAAATGGAGTAGCCATCATGGTCAACAAAAGAGTCTGAAATGCAGTACTTGGATGCAGTCTCAAAAATGACAGAATGATCTCTGTTAGTTTCCAAGGCAAACCATTCAACATCACGTAATCCAAGTCTATGCCCCAACCAGTAACGGTGAAGAAGCTGAAGTTGAACGGTTCTATGAAGACCTATAAGACCTTTTAGAACTAATCCCCAAAAAAGATGTCCTTTTCATTATAGGGGACTGCAACGCAAAGTAGGAAGTCAAGAAACACCTGGAGTAACAGGCAAATTTGGCCTTGAGAGTACGGAATGAAGCAGGGCAAAGGCTAATAGAGTTTTGCCAAGAGAACACACTGGTCACAGCAAACACCCTCTTCTAACAACACAAGAGAAGACTCTACACATGGACATCACCAGATGGTCAACACTGAAATCAGACTGATTATATTCTTTGCAGCCAAAGATGGAGAGGCTCTATACAGTCAGCAAAAACAAGACCGGGAGCTGACTGTGGCTCAGATCATGAACTCCTTATTTCCAAATTCAGACTTAAATTGAAGCAAGTAGGGAAAACCACTAGACCATTCAGGTATGACCTAAATCAAATTCCATATGACTATACAGTGGAAGTGAGAAATAGATTTAAGGGACTAGATCTGATAGACAGAGTGCCTGATGAACTATGGATGGAGGTTCGTGACACTGTACAGGAGACAGGGATCAAGACCATCCCCATGGGAAAGAAATGCAAAAAAGAAAAATGGCTGTCTGAGGAGGCCTTACAAATAGCTGTGAAAAGAAGAGAAGCAAAAAGCAAAGGAGAAAAGGAAAGATATTCCCATTTGAATGCAGAGTTCCAAAGAATAGCCAGGAGAGATAAGAAAGCCTTCCTCAGCAATTAATGCAAAGAAATAGAGGAAAACAACAGAATGGCAAAGATTAGAGATCTCTTCAAGAAAATCAGAGACATCAAGGGAACATTTCTTGCAAAGATGGGTTCGATAAAGGACAGAAATGGTATGGACCTAACAGAAGCACAAGATATTAAGAAGAGGTGGCAAGAATACACAAAAGAACTATACAAAAAAGATCTTCATGATCCAGATAATCACGATGGTGTGATCACTCACCTAGAGCCAGACATCCTGGAATGGGAAGTCAAGTGGGCCTTAGAAAGCATCACTATGAACAAAGTTAGTGGAGGTAATGGAATTCCAGTTGAACTATTTCAAATCCTGAAAGATGATGCTGTCAAAGTGCTGCACTCAATACACCAGCAAATTTGGAAAACTCAGCAGTGGCCACGGGACTGGAAAAGGTCAGTTTTCATTCCAATCCCAAAGAAAGGCAATGCCAAAGAATGCTCAAACTACCATACAATTGTACTCATCTCACACGCTAGTAAAGTAATGCTGAAAATTCTCCAAGCCAGGCTTCAGCAATACATGAACCGTGAACTTCCAGATGTTCAAGCTGGTTTTAGGAAAGGCAGAGGAACCAGAGTTCAAATTGCCAACAACCGCTGGATCATCAAAAAAGCAAGAGAGTTCCAGAAAAACATCTATTTCTGCTTTATTGACTATGCCAAAGCCTTTGACTGTATGGATCACAATAAACTGTGGAAAATTCTGAAAGAGATGGGAATACCAGACCACCTGACCTGCCTCTTGAGAAACCTGTATGCAGGTCAGGAAGCAACAGTTAGAACTGGACTTGGACCCACAGACTGGTTCCAAATAGGAAAAGGAGTATGTCAAGGCTATCTATTGTCATGCTGCTTATTTAACTTATATGCAGAGTACATCATGAGAAACGCTGGGCTGGAAGAAGCACAAGCTGGAATCAAGACTGCCAGGAGAAATATCAGTAACCTCAGATATGCAGATGACACCACCCTTATGGCAGAAAGTGAAGAGGAACTAAAAATCCTCTTGATGAACATGAAAGAGGAGAGTGAAAAAGTTGGCGTAAAGCTCAACATTCAGAAAACTAAGATCATGGCATCTGGTCCCATCACTTCATGGGAAATAGATGGGGCAACAGTGGAAGCAGTGTCAGATTTTATATTTTGGGGCTTCAGAATCACTGCAGATGGTGATTGTAACCATGGAATTAAAAGACGTTTACTCCTTGGAAAGAAAGTTATGGCCAGTCTAGATAGCATATTAAAAAGCAGAGACATTACTTTGCCAACGAAGGTCCGTCTAGTCAAGGCTATGGTTTTTCTAGTGTCATGTATGGATGTGAGAGTTGGACTATAAAGAAAGCTGAGTACTGAAGAATTGATGCTTTTGAACTGTGGTGTTGGGAGAAGACTCTTGAGAGTCCCTTGGACTGCAAGGAGATCCAACCAGTCCATCCTAAAGGAGATCAGTCCTGGGTGTTCATTGGAAGGACTGACGCTGAAGCTGAAACTCCAATAATTTTGCCACCTGATGAGAAGAGTTGACTCGTTGGAAAAGACCCTGATGCTGGGAGGGATTGGGGGCAGGAGGAGAAGGGGATGACAGAGGATAATATGGCTGGATGGCATCACCGACTCGATGGACATGAGTTTGAGTAAACTCCGGCAGTTGGTGATGGACAGGGAGGCCTGGCGTACTACGACTCATGGGGTCGCAAAGAGTTGGACACGACTGAGCGACTGAACTGATCCGAAGTATGTACTAATTTTGTAATAAAACATAATTATTTGACAATAAAGTTTGCTCTCCCAAAGCGTGAACAAAATAGAACTGCACAAAATTATTTTTAAATTAATGTCTTAGTTTATCTTAATGTCTTTTGGCAACAAACATTCACACCTTAAAGATTTGTTATGTAAACACAGTAAGTATGACAAAAGATGTTCTACACTAACGTACGTTTTAAGAATAAGGGTTCACTTTTAGTTCTACAGACTTAAATTACAGCTCCCTCTAAATCAGACTTTGGGGAGGTTCACATGATCTTCCAAGTAAAAGCTAAAATATAAATGAGTCCTATTACAGAAGAAGCTGTTTTTGAGACTTTGCAGCATCTTAAAATTTTAGAACAGAAAAGCCTGTGGAAAGGGAAGACTTTAAGTGGAAAAATTAGTACTGATTTATAAAGGATTCAGATATGAAAGGTTGACTTTTGGAATCTTAATTCATAAATGCAATGAAATCACACAACACAGTTCATTACACACGGATTTAGACATACCACAGAGTATATCCTTACACAGAATCAAAGAACTTTACGCTGGAAGGCGATATTACCAAGTCAGCCTCTTCATTTTGCAGATGAAGACATGGCCTTGACAAATGAGAGTCAGAAAGGAGACTTGACTTGTTCAAGGTCACCCAACCCAGAACTCAAGTTTCCTGACTCAGTTCTTTGGCTCAAAGGGCCCACAGGAATGGTGGTCATTATTTAGCTACAACATAGTATTGTTTCAGACTACCTTTAGATGCAGATCTCTGTAGCAACGAATCACCTAAACCAAACTCCTATAAATTTCACAAGAGCTCCCAGAAGCAAAGATTCTCCCAGCATTAATGAGAACCCCTTGACAGCGCCAGGACTGCAGCTATACCTAAGGGCTTTTTCCTCCTGAGAAAGGAAATATAATTGCTCTGGACACCATAATAACACCAAGCTACCTTTTTTAACTGGGGTGGGAGAATTAAATAAACCCTGGGACTTCTCCTTTGAAACACAACATCCATACACATTTAAAGGCCATATCTAGCACAGTTAACTGTTAACTCAGCTGGTAAACAATTTGCCTGCAATGCAGGAGACCTGGGCTCGATCCCCGGGTTGGGAAGATCCCCTTGAGAAGGGAAAGGCTACCAACTCCAGTATTTTGCCCTGGAGAATTCCACAGACTGTATAGTCCATGGGGTCACAATGAGTTGGACAGGACTGAGTGACTTTCTCTTCACTTCAGCCTACTGTAGAAGAGTAAGTAGTACCTCTTCAGACACTAGCATGAAAAAAAGCTTCAAGTCCTTCTCACAATGGCTTTTCTTCACTAAAAGAGAAAATTCCATATATGATAAAATTATAGATACCATGTATGAAATGTGCCCTGAATAAAATTTTCATCTCCCAAGATCCTTCACTGCAAAGGTTCTATGTTTAAATGTTATATTTATTTGCAGCATTCTAGCTGCCACTAGAACTTACCTGCTATTTGATAAATAGATTTCAAGGGTAACAGTGAATTCAGGAACTGAGTGTTTAATACACTTTATCCTACCACTGAAACTTAGAAACAACACAGGTTTATCACTTGTCCAGCAACATGCAGCCCTAAGTGAAGTCCTATCACAGCAGAGATTTGGTGTGAGTTTTAGTACTATGTGACAATGTAGAACAAGTTTGCTTTCTAATATGTATTACCTTTTAGTCGTCAGTCCTATGAAGACCGAAAAAGAAGAATGTAGGCAATTTTCTGGAGTTATCAGGCAATAAACAGTAAAACTGACAAATTCTAACCACCTTAAAGAAAAACAGCTGAGAAATGGTACTTCTCTTAAGACATGTCTCTTGACTGCATACCACTGAATTCATTAAATGTTTGCTCAACTCTACATTTTATTTTAATAAGAAAAAGAATATGCATAAGAGGGCAGTGTTTGGTTTTGCTGGTCCATGGATTTCCTAATTTCCTAATGAAACTATCAAATGCCAGTGACAATTAGGTGAACTTCATACCAACGGAAACCATGTTACCTGGGAGAGTGAACCGCATGTACCACATCTCAGTCAAGGTGTGGTCTAGGCCCCTTGCTGCCTCTGCTTCCCCTCTGGCTGAGAGCAGCTGTATCTTCCTCTCTGTTGTGTCAGCCTTTGTTAGTTGGAATTAGCAGACATGCAAGGTGATCTGGTGGCTTCCCTGGTGGCCCAGGTGGTAAAGAATCCGTCTGCAATGCAGGAGACCCAAGACTGATCTCTGGGTCGGGAAGATCCCCTGGAGAAGGGAATGGCTACCCACTCCATTATTCTTATCTGGAAAAATCCCATGCACAGAGGAGCCTGGTGGGCTACAGTGCCCAGGTGTGCAGACTCGGACACGACTGAGCAGCTAACATACGCACAAGTGATGTGGAACTGGCAAGTTTCTTACACTGGTGTACCAGTCATCCTGCGGCAGAGAGCCTATTTTTAAATATAGAGTACTGAATTATAAACTGGCCATTTACCAATCTGACACTACTGACCAACGATTTACTATAATATGAAGATCAACAGAACAAGATTGATAAAATCAGTCCACTGATTCCTGCATCCTTTTTCTTATGATGAATACCACACTTCTACAAAATGACCACCTCTTGCTAAAAGGACATGGTATGTATCTAAAATGAGAATCTGTCCTTTCGGGGGAGGTCCCAACAAATAGCAAACCAAACATGGACAGTAGCCTAGATTCTTTAGAGAATCAGAGGTTCACTGGTTGGGATTATTCTGATATCTCTCTGAAGAGGGAGAAACAATACCTTGTATTTAAAGGTACTTGCTACTTTCTTTTAAACCTACTTTTTTATTTCCTGTGTTATGGGTTTGCTGCTGTTTTTAGTTCAGTCAATCAAACTACCCAGGATATACATAAATGACTGCTTAATTGCCTTTTAAAAAGTCAAATTAATTCTGATAACATCTGACCAAAAACAGGCTATTTACAGCATTACTGTCAGAACTGAAAGGTTATCTGACTAATTGTACACAATACATTTCATCACAGTGGTATTAGAGCAAATCTGGCATAGAGTCGTGTTCTGGGGAAGGTATTTTGATGACAAATTAAGGTTTCTATCCCCAGAAGGATGGTAACTATAGGACAGTCTCAAAATGGTTAGAACTATAGGTTTGTCTCTGGCTTTGAGTGGATGATGTGACAAAATAGGAAGCAATAAAACAGAATATGTGGATGAGGCACCATTATGATTGAGATATCTATGATATGCAGCTTTTCAAAAAGACCACTTTTATATGATATCACTGAAATTACAAGGTCCATACATGGTTCTTCACCAAAAGGCAACTAAAACAGAAGTATAATATTTACCCACAGGTTCATATTAAACTACTTTGAGATCTTCAAACACCAAACACACACGACAAACTTGGTATGTGCTGTGAATGTCTATTCTATCAACAATGATTTCCACATCTGTATTGCTAATCACTGTATCCCATCCAGTGTCTATCATAAGGAGTGGTAATGAAAACGAAGCAGATCAAAGGCTAATGGAGTTTTGCCAAGAGAATGCACTGGTCATAGCAAACACCCTCTTCCAACAACACAAGAGAAGACTCTACAAATGGACATCACCAGATGGTCAATACTGAAATCAGACTGATTATATTCTTTGCAGCCAAAGATGGAGAAGCTCTATACAGTCAGCAAAAGCAACACTGGAGGCTGACCATGGCTCAGATCATGAACTCCTTATTGCCAAATTCAGACTTAAATTGAAGAAAGTAGGGAAAACTACTAGACCATTCAGGTATGACCTAAATCAAATCCCTTAGGATTATACAGTGGAAGTGATAAATAGATCCAAGGGATTAGATCTGATAGACAGAGTGCCTGAAGAACTATGGATGGAGGTTTGTGACACTGTATAGGAGGCAATGATCAAGACCATCCCCAAGAAAAAGAAATGAAAAAATGCAAAATGGTTGTCTGAGGAGGCCTTACAAATAGCTGAGAAGAGAAGAGACGCTAAAGGCAAAGGAGAAAAGGAAAGATATACTCACTTGAAAGCAGAGTTCCAAAGAATAGCAAGGAGAGATAAGCCTTCCTCAGTGATCAATGTGAAGAAATAGAAGAAAACAATAGACTGGGAAAGACTAGAGATCTCTTCAAGAAAATCAGAGATACGAAAGGAACATTTCATGCAAAGATGAGCACAATAAAGGACAGAAATGGTATGGACCTAACAGAAGCAGAAGATATTAAGAAGAGGTGGCAAGAATACACAGAAGAACTATACAAAAAAAGATCTTCATGACTCACGTAACCACAATGGTGTGATCACTCACCTAGAGTCAGACATCCTGGAATGGGAAGTCAAGTGGGCCTTAGAAAGCATCACTATGAACAAAGTTAGTGGAGGTGATGGAATTCCAGTTGAGCTATTTCAAATCCTAAAAGATGATGCTGTGAAAGTGCTGCACTCAATATGCCAGCAAATTTGGAAAACTCAGCAGTGGCCACAGGACTGGAAAAGGTCAGTTTTCATTCCAACCCCAAAGAAAGGCAATGCCAAAGAATGCTCAAACTACTGCACAATTGCACTCGTCTCATACGCTAGCAAAGTAATGCTGAAAATTCTCCAAGCCAGGCTTCAACAGTACATGAACCGTGAACTTCCAGATGTTCAAACTGGTTTTAGAAAAGGCAGAGGAACCAGAGATCAAATTGCCAACATCCTCTAGATCATCGAAAAAGCAAGAGAGTTCCAGAAAATCATCTACTTCTGCTTTATTGACTACGCCAAAGCCTTTGACTGTGTGGATCACAACAAACTGGAAAATTCTTCAAGAGATGGGAATACCAGACCATCTAATCTGCCTCCTGAGAAATCTGTATGCAGGTCAAGAAGCAAGTTAGAACTGGAACTGGAACAACCAACTGGTTCCAATTCAGGAAAGGAGTACATCAAGGCTATATATTGTCACCCTGCTTATTTAACTTATATGCAGAGTACATCATGAGAAATGCAGGGCTGGAAGAAACACAAGCTGGAATCAAGATTGCTGGGAGAAATATCAATAACCTCAGATATGCAGATGACACCACCCTTATGGCACAAAGTGAAGAAGAACTAAAGAGCCTCTTGATGAAAGTGAAAGAGGAGAGTGAAAAAGTTGGCTTAAAGCTCAACATTCAGAAAACTAAGATCATGGCATCTGCTCCTATCACTTCATGGGAAATAGATGGGGAAACAATGGAAGACTTGATTTTTTGGGGGCTTCAAAATCACTGCAGATGGTGACTGCAGCCATGAAATTTAAAGATGCTTGCTCCTTGGAAGAAAAGCTATGACCAACCTAGACAGCATATTAAAAAGCAGAGACATTACTTTGCCAACAACGGTCCATCTAGTGAAGGCTATGGTTTTTCTAGTGTCATGTATGGATGTGAGAGTTGGACTATAAAGAAAGCTGAGTACTGAAGAATTGATGCTTTTGAACTGTGGTATTGGAGAAGACTCTTGAGAGTCCCTTGGACTGCAAGGAGATCCAACCAGTCCATCCTAAAGGAGATCAGTCCTGGGTGTTCATTGGTAGGACTGATGCTGAAGCTGAAACTCCAATACTTTGGCCACCTGATGTGAAGAACCGCCTTATTTGAAAGGACCCTGATGCTGGGGAAAAATGAAGGCAGGAGAAGAAGGGGACGACAGAGGATGAGATGGTTGGATGGCATCACCAACGTGATGGATGTGAGTTTGAGTAGGCTCTGGGAGTTGGTGATGGACAGCAAAGCCTGACATGTTGCAGTCCACGGGGTTGCAAAAAGTCGAACAGAACTGAGCGACTGAACTGAACTGATGAAGCTGAACCTCAATAAATGTTGGTTGAGTTTATAAAAGAAAAAGCTCACTCATTTTATGTGAATATTTTCCAGTTAGTCTATAAACTGATCTCCATCACTATTTATAATATGATGCATATAATTCTCCTTCTGGGATGAATAATATCTTCACTGGTGATTCATTACATACAACACCAATACCTACTCAACTATACTTAATCTCTTTGTATACTGTGGCCACAGGACAACATGAGGAACACGGAGTCTTTTTGGCCAGTTAAATTGGCTCAGGGACTAGAGAAATGAGGGGTCTGTTGTTTGCACAAAATAAAACTGCTGGCACATCTTCCAAATAAGGATGGGGAGAACTTTTAATCTGCCTCAAAAAAAAAAAATCATGACAATTTCTCTTCTGGCTATTTCTGGTTGACCAAAGAGGAACCAGGAAGTGTAATTTGCCAATTTTAAAATGCATTTAAGGACAGTTCATCTTCTTACTGGCTATGAGAAATGGATTGGGATAACTTTACTTGTCAATAAGTGGGAAAGTTTTGTTGTTTTTTTCCTCAAATAGTCTAATGGATTGAAATGAGGTCATGTTCAGGCTCTTGATGTCTTATATAAATGTTAAGAACTTCCTTCTATTTGCAGAGATACGGGAGGTGTAGTTCATTATGTTCTACCCGAGTCATTCCATAAGGAGTATTAAAGAGGTTACATTCTTTTTAAAATTCATCTTCCAGCATCCATTAATCCCAAAATTTATAATGTATTCTTGCAGCATTTTCTATCCTAGAACAGCAATGACATCAGAAGAGAGGAAAAGGGAAACTAGCTTGCCAGGGGCTGCAGTGAAGGCAAGACAACCCTTAGATTTTATACGACCCATTTCAAGCCCTACAGAGCTGTTTCTGTGGGGGGGAGGGGGGGAATAATACAATGATCAGGCTAAGGAAAAATGACATTGGGGCATTTAGAAGTAAATTTTCTGCTATGTCAGAGTCATTTTTAGTGGATCACTTTAAATGATCAAATTATTGTTTATTGTTAAATTCAATGCCTTACAATTCAACAAAATCAGAAAATATTGTATTACTCTATACTCTCCTGAAGTCTAATATGTCTGGTGGGGGAGATGGAAACCACCATTTTCTAATATTGTTACAGTTGTAGAGTCTTCTTAAGTAGTCAGTTCCATCAAGTTCAGGCAACACTTACTGATGTCCTACTTTATGCAGAGCACTCTGCTTGCCTATGGCAAGCTGGTTGTAACCAAACCCTAGGCTGCAGGGCACATGAACTACGTCACTGAAGTGCCAAGTAAAATTTACTTAACAGATGATGAAATAATTCATTCTGGTAAAGTTATGGCTCAATTTTTTTTCCTAACAATGTACTGCTATAACCGAAGTCAGTGGGAAAACTGGATTTTATAATTTTATAATAATCCACCTTTATAATGCAAATTTTAGCAGGGAGAAACAATGGGTCAAAAAGTTGAAGTGAAAATGGCTGGAATTTCAACATATTTCCTTGCCATATAGAAAAGGAAGTATCACTTTGGCTCCTGTCTTTAAAAAGGAAGGCTGAGAAGACTTTCAAAACAGTTTCAGGTTTTTTTTTTTTTTTTCCCCTTCAGATGCACCATGCAGCTTGCAGGATCTTAGTTCCCCAACCAGGGACCAAATCCAGGCCCTCAGCAGTGAGAGGGCAAAATTCCTGAAACAATTTCAACTTTTTGATTCCTAGGATGTTTTATAAATATTAGACATAAAGACCCACCCCCATTCCCACAAATAATTTGAGTCCTTGTCATAAAAGGACTACTGTCAACACTTTATATGGGAGAGGAAAGTGGTACAGACAGTCTAGACAATGGCTTAATAGGTTTTTAGAACAACCATATTTTGGAATGGATGCAAATATGAATGCCTGAGAAAGAGTGATGTTGCAACTGTGGTGATACAAGGGTTTTCCACAGTCAGGCTGCAACCCCAGCCTGGCTAACCATATACTCCAGTTACCTAATTTTTCATGCTTCTGTGTCTTTGCATATGCTGCTTCCACTGCCAAGAATGCCATGCTTCCTTTTCCCAGCCTGTTCCCAGTCTTCTGCCTTGCAGGACCTTGCTTCAGCGTCACCTCAATGTGGCCCTTCCTCACACCATTCTCCTCTGTGTCCCGCTGCACTTAGCGCCTCTCTTCTGTGAATATGTTAAAACCAGACTCCTCTACGAGACCGACACTTACTAGAGTAAAATCTTATCCTTAAATATGCTTCAGCACTTGTGCAGTAATTGGCACAGAGGTGACTAATGACTTTCTTTTGAGTAAAGAAATGCTAAATAGACTTTTATTGGCTGAGGCTTAGGAAAATGATAACTCTTCAGAAAATTCCACTTGAAGAAACCTAGGATTCTGTTTGAAAGTTCTCATTTTTCTAGTAGGAATGTACTTACTAAATACCTATGATGTGTGTCATGTACCGTACTTTACATGCACTACTGCTCAGTACTAAATCACAGCATTCCCATGTGATAGGTATGACTGTCACTGCCATTTTATAGCAAGGAATCTGTCTAAGCAAACATACCTAGTGAGTAAGACAGCTGAGGTCAGAACCCCAGTCCTTCTAACTAACAATCCACGCTCTTCTGTGAACGGCTCGGAACCCCAAAGCACTCTTGAGGGAACAGGACAGACAGGAGGCGCAGCGCCACGAGGCTGCAGAGTCAAAACAGCGCGCATTGTGCAGAGACAGACACGCCCACACGCCCGCCACCAACTGATCTTCCCCAAGAGAGGCATGAGCACACAATGCAGAAGAGACAGGCTTACCTGCACGTGGTGCTGGAAACTGGATAATGGCATGCGAATCAATGAAGTGAAACACACTCTCACAGTATATACAAACATAAACTCAACTGATTAAAGACTTAGAGTATAAGACATGGCACCATAAAATTCTTAACAAGAGAACATAGGCAAAACATTTTCTAACATAAATTGTACCAATGTTTTCTTAGATCAGTCTCCCAAGGGAATAGAAATAAAAGCAAAAATAAACAAAACCTAATCAAATTTAAAAGCTTTTCGCACAGCAAAGGAAACCATAAACAAAACAAAACGACAACCTACGGACTGTAGAAAATATTTGCAAATGATGTGACCAACAAAGGCTTAATTTCCAAAATATACAACAGCTCACTTACAAAAACAAAGCAAACAACCCAATCAAAAAATGGGCAGAAGACCTAAACAGACAGTCCTCCAAAGAAGAAAGATGGCTAACAAGCACATAAAAAGCTGTTCAACATCACTAATTATTAGAGAAATACAAATGAAAACTACAATGAGGTAACACCTCACACAAGTCAAAATGGTCATCTTAAAAAGTCTACAAATAATAAATGCTAGAGGGGGTGTGGAAAAAAGGGAACCCTCCTACACTGTTGGTGGGAATGTCAAATGGTGCAGCCACTACAGAAAGCAGTATAGAAGTTTTGATCCTGCAATCCTACTCCTGAGCATACATCCAGAGAAAAGTGTAATTCAAAAAGAAACATGCACCCCAGTGTTCACTGCAGCATTATTTACAGTAGCCAAGCATGGAAACAACTTAAATGTCCATCAACAGATGAATGGATAAAGAAGATGTGGTACACAAAACTACTCAGCCAAAAAAAGAATGAAACAATGCCATTTGCAGATGGATGGACCTGGAGATTACTAAGTGAAGTAAGTACATCACATGCTAAGTGAGGTAAGTCAGAAAAAGAAAGACAAGTGCCAAATGCTATCACTTACATATAGAATCTAAATGTGACAAATGAACTTACCTATGTAACAGGAACAGACTCACAGACAGGAAACAAACTTACAGTAACCACAGAGGGAGCTGGGGTAGAGAAGGGATGGAGCAGGAGTTTGGGACTAGAAAACGCAAACTAATATACATGGAATGGATAAACAGTGGGGTCCCCCTGGATAGCATGTGCATGCATGCTAAACTGCCTCAGTCGTGTCCGACTCTTTGTGACCCTATGGACTCCTCTGTCCATGGAGTTCTCCAGGCAGAAATACTGGAGTGGGTTGCATGCCCTTCTCCAGGGGATCTTCCCAACCCAGGGAATTATATTCAGTATCCTGTGATAGACCATAATGGAAAAGAATATGAAAAAAGAATATATGTAAAGGTATAATTGAATCACTGTCCTGTACAGTAGAAATTAATACAATGCTGTAGACCATAAAAAAAAGTCTGTGTTCTTAACCACTATAGTATCAGAAACAAACAAAGACAAAGAGTAACCTCAAATGTACAAACTATTCGACATTTAGGGCAAACCATGTACTTAAAATTTTTATTGCTGCTCCTCATCTTTATATGTTTGTTCCTTTTTCATTATTGTACTAATGCAATTTTTATTCTATTGCTTAACATTATTTCATTCACATTTTTCTTTGAAATTACTTAGGTCATATCTGTTACTTTACCCCTATGTTCCATGTAATAACTTAGTGACTTGCCAAAAAGTTATTATAGTTAAATGTAAAGAAGTTGAAAACAAATTCTCTGAATTTCCTATCCAAAGCTGATATCTTGGTCAGACACATGGCCTCTGATACTAGATATGAAAAAGACATTCTCTACCTAGTGCACTCACTTCAGCAGCAACATAACAAGATGAAAATGAGGTGCAAATTTCTTTGTTATTGTAAAATACTGAAGGAAGTTTTACTCTTAGAGATAAAATGAAAAATAGAAGAAGCAAACTTTTTCTAAGCAGTGAGAAATGTTTTTAGTTTTCTCCTTTTATAAGGAAGAAGGAAGTAAATCTCTCCTTATCTTGACTGATAAAAGGTAGGCGAATAATGATTTATTTGCATTTTCAGGTTGTAATACCCTTAAGTTATTTTATTACTAGGAACAGAGATACTGATGGACCGAAATACAAGCTGACCACCAAACAAGGTACTAAGATAAATTATGTGGAGATTTTATATATGTGTGTATATATACAGTGTGTATATGTGTGTGTATATATATAAATGAAATCCTAGATAACTGGTCTTCTCATAGAACTTGGTTATCATGGAGGTGATTTTGTTCTTTGAAGCTAGTCTATTCATTCATGTAGTTATACAAAGCAATTAGTTTTCAAAGATTTACTTCTAGGGTGACAAGTATTCTATCAAAAGTCACTGAAACTTAGTAAGAACAAAGGCTCCACACATAACAAGAAATTATTTAGAATCATACAGCAATGCAATTTTGAGAATTAAAGGTGGGCAGGCAAGAAACATACTTAAAAGAAAGTATGAAAAGAAAAATGAAAAAAAAATATTCTGGCAAGATAAAGAACAGAAAGTGAGGTACCTTGAGAAAAATATAGAAAGGAGTTTAGGAGCGGAAAAAGGAAGATTAAGAGGGCCTGAGAGAAATGAGAGATGAATAAAGAAACAGACTGGAAGAAAGTTAAGTGCAATAAGGATTTTTGTTTTATTCATCTCTGCATCTCAATTCTTAGCATACGACTTAGCACATAGCAGACAATAAATGTTCATCTAACAAAAATAAAAAAGCAAAAGAATGGAAAGTTTAACAAAAAGATTCTACGGTTCACATGGTTATGCGTTCAGAATAAATAACTTAAACTCATTTCTTCTGGAGTTTAGCTAATTTAATTAACTTCTTAATTCTTGTTTTAAAAAACAAACTGTTTGAACTAGACGATCTTTAGGGTCTTTTTCTTATTCTCTGCACAAATGGTGACTAAATACAAGCAAGTGAAATCACGGGAAGTTTCTTAAATGTTGCTTAAGCCAAATCAGTGGTCAGCAGATGCAATTTAAATATTTTTGTACAACAAAGGCAAAACAGTCCCCTTACTGTTCACATGATACACGTTGTCATTTAAAGAAACATCTGGATAGGTCTCAATCTCTCAGAAAAGCAATATTAGGAAAGCACTTGTAAGTATTTCTGCTCCAAATTTTTTTCTGGCTAGATATAATCTTACTGAAATGGGCAGGGTCTTTTATTCCACGGATATCTGTATTATATGAATGACGCCAAATGATACTGGAAGCTACCCTACACAAGAATACAAGAGGATACTGCTAAGGAGGAAAAGGTGATTATTTTTCCCTTTTACAAAGTAAAAGGATTCTCAAGAGATAGAGTTTTTTTCTAAATGATGGAAATTTTTACTAGGAGAACAAGCAGTTATTTCTCCATTTTTTATGGTAATTAGGAAACTGTCTCAAACTATATAAAGTCAAGCAAAATAAAAACATTAAAAGAAAATGTGGCTTCATGAAATGAAGGATGTAGTGGAGAAGACTTCCTTTGTAACAAATTGTTAAATTGCACAGTGGTAATTAAAAGTAATAAAAGGATAATGGGAAGTGGCACCATGAAGACAGGGCAGGTTAATATCACTTGAGATTACTATAAAAGAACACAGACGAAACAAGTCTTCCAAAACCACTTCAAGTTTGAACTCATGTGACCCTCTCTTTATTTTACTTACACATACAAAAGTGCACACCATATATCACCAAAATTCAGCATATTTCAGAGTCAGAAGACTAGGAAAAGGAATGTTTCCTGCAGGTCAGGGTTTTGAGGACTGGCAAAATACTAGCAAGCTTGCATTGCAATTTTTGAGCCACACCCAGTCTGCAGTTAAATATAGAGCTTAGTTTCTGGAACTATTGGTCTGCCTAACCTTCACAGTCCAAGTACTCACTGAAAAAATTAAAAGTAAAAAGGAGAAAGGAAAGAGACTGAAACCAAAATCCAAGTACTAATAAACTGTCCTGGGAAGAATTCCAAAATGCTGTAAATACCAAGAGAATTAAATTACAGAAACCTCAAGCAACATTCTAGAAACACACTTTACAAACATATTTGTCTCTTCTATGCCAATTCTCCCAGGATGTACAATAGACTTATATAAAATGCACTTGTGTACTAGACCCAGGTCTCTGCTTCAGATTTCACATTCAGACTATATAACATGGCAGCTTAATAGCGGTGACAGCAAATTTAGAGCTGTGAGTTAATTTTGGTATGTTATAGTATTGTGGCTATGAAGTTATTTTTGTTCATAAAGAGGAACTTTTATCTGAGGAAATTATTTTCAGGTTCTTAAATTTGAGGGGAAGAGACACTCCTAAACTGAAATTTTTAATACTGATTCTTTGCCTGTTGGGGAGAATAATTTGGATTAATTTTCTGAAGTTGTTTTGGAGATTGATAAAGGTTACAAAAACAAAAAAATGTTTTCCTTATAATTTCAGAGGGTTCTGAGCTTAAGTAACAATTTTGTTTTATAATAGCTCACTGAAGATGAGCATGAAAAAAATCTAAAAGAACAAAAAACAAATCATAGGTGTACTGTTTCTGTAAAAAAAAAAAAAACACACATGAAATAATCTTAATTACAAACACACACAGAGAGATTCATTTTGCCTTCGTTTTCTTGGACACACCCAAGTAGAGACTCATCCTTCAGCTACTCTTGACGAAAAATAACAGTAGGAAGTAATCTATAAACATATATCTGGCTCCAAAGTGGGTACTATTGCATCTACATGTCCCAGGGTGCTCTTATTTATTCCTGCGTCTAGCCAAAGCTTTCTTCAAGCTATTGCTGCTCTATCTTGGTTAACTGGGCTGAAAAACCTATATAAGGAGACTCAAGATTTCTTTCACCTTTCTCCCTTGAACCAGAACAGGCACAGTCGTCAGGTCTCACTCTTCTGTGTCTCAGTCAAATATCCAAACACTCTGAAGACACACCTACCTCTAAAGCTGAAAGAATGCCCAGTCCCAAAGGCAGAAAGGTTAAAAGGGAAAGAGTCATCACATGCTCTGCTTTTGGGCTGCAAGGCCTCCACAGCTTCTGACCATAAACTCTAACGACACTTCAGGTCTACTCCATCTATCATCCTCTACCTCTTCACCCTCAAACATATCCATCCACTACATCCCTAGCACTCTGCCTTATACCTCTGTTGAATGGATGAACAAAGGGACAGGTAGGTTTGCTGAATAAAAATCACATTTGAGTCTTACATTATGTTATTTGTATCTGTAGGGATTTCAGACATATGATACAGATGATGCTCTTTCCCTTTGAGAACATGTAAACCACTTGAGGTCAGCCTGGCTCAGTGCTAGCATACAACAGATGCTCTATAAATAAATGATTGAAAGAATATTAGTCAATTATCTAATTCTATTTTGTCCATCAAAATCTTAGTCAAGTCCCCCTGTTATTTTTTTTTTAATAACAAAAATCTTTATGATTACAAAACTTTCCAAACTACACAATTATAATATTCCCATGAACTCCCATGTACCTGTTACCCAGCTTCAACAATTATCAATCATTTTTTCATTTTACCTCTTCCCATTTACAATCTCCATAAAGCCCCTAAGCAAAGGAAGGTTGCATCACACGTTAATCTAGTAGAATCAGACTTCAGAATTAACAAAGGTCAAGTCCATATATTAAATACAATCAGTGTACAACCAAGTTAAAATATACTCCTCTTAGTTAATAAGGACCACTCAAATCTATGGGAAGCACTGTCTTAAGTTCTACATGTGGCCAGGCCACTTATTAGCTTTGTGGCCCTGGGAAGGTATTCAACCTGTTAGAGCCCTGGTTGCCTCAGTAGAAAAAGGAGAAACCAGGACTGTTATGAGACTTAAATGTGGAGGATAAATATATGTGAAACTGCCAATACTGTTCTAAATAACTTTTTTTTAAGGCTATATACCCCAAAACTCACCCACTTTAACTGTACAGTTCAGTAGCTTTTATTCCAGAGTCGTGCAAACATTATCAAAATCAGTTTTAGAAATTTCCATCACCCCAAAAGGAAAGCCAACACTCCTTCCTTAGTCTTCATCCTCCCCCACAATGTCCCTAACCTCCCCTGCCCTGGGAAACCACATATTTACTTTCTGTCTGTATATATTTACTTATTCTGGGTATTTCATATAAACAGAATCATACAACACTGTCTTTTGTGACAAATATTTCTGGAACTAGATATTTTAAAAGTCAAATATATGGTACAGACAATGCAATGAGGTCAGAGAAGTAGAAAAAGGCCAAAAGAGGGTGATCTATCTATATATCTATGTCTCTATCAGGGAAGCCTTTCTATTAATTATATCAATATCTTTATTTAAATCTATATAAATCTACTGTAAGGCAGGCAGCACTAAGATATGTGCTCAGGACTATTAGTGAAGTGCTGCAGGGATGGTTAGGAGTAGGAAAACACTCTGTGTGTGTTACAAATGAACACAAGGGTAGCCAGTGAAATTCTCCTCTAAGTCCTTCACTTTCCTCATTTAAATGGGAAGAAAGATCACTGTGTGGTAGGATGGGGAGATTGCAGAGAGAACAAAGTGTGAAATAATGGTTTAGGAAAGTGGGAAAGAATGAACCAGGAAGGTATAGTATGACTGTCTTGCAGAATTAGAGATCCACCTGAGGTTCATGGTCATGGATTTCAAATGATATCAGTCAGAAGGGTTTTAAGTTTTTCTGCAGCCATATTTAGCTCTTCATGAGTCTTCTCAAAATGCAGACAGTATAAACGAAGACACAGAAACAGAAGAGATGAATGTATAAACAGTACATTCTGACTTAATGGCTTTATCTGTTACCTACTCCACTGATGACCCCTGAATCTCCATTTCTAGTGCCACTGATATCTGCTCATACAGAGATCTCGAGGTGATCTGACAGTCAGAGCTCTTAGTGGAAAGAATTTAGGTAGAATGAGAACATGTATTGAATACTGCTTATGAGAAAGGTATTCTAATATGTGTTTGATATATATTATCTCACTTGACTCTAATAACCAACTTCATTTTACAAAAAACTGAAATTTCCAAAGATTAATGTAAGGTGAAAATGGGACTAAACCATAAGTTTGTATGACTATCTATCATAGTACTTAACTCTTCATTTTAGAAATATGGTGATGGGGGTTAAGAGACATTAAATAATTTGACCAAAGTGAAACTATTTTCTAATGGTACAGAGGGTATCTCCCGGATACATGCTCTTTGAGCATCACCACTGCTAAATTCTTTTACACTTCCTGCTGTTATCTCTATGTTCAATCTGTAACTAAGTTAGGTTGATTTTTTCCTGCAACTTTTTTCTGATATCTATTGTCTTCTACTTTTTTTCCTTTTCCTTTAATTTGGGCCCTTATCACTGATGCATAGTTAACCCTAACAGCCTCCAAATATCCCTCCTCAACCCATTTACATATAAGCTAGTCACTTTTTCCCTCTGAAACACTTATATATATAAACTATAAATAATAAAATTCCATAGCATAGAATTGTGAAGATTAAATAAATTCACTTAGGATGCAAAATAATTATCAATAAGATCAATAATTATACACTGTAGAATCCTACAGTAAAATGTAAAGCTATTATTGTCAAGATTTTTGAGGGCAGATACTACAACTTAGATTTATTTTACCTTGGCTCTAGGTATATGGAATAAGTTCAAATACATACTTAGCTGGCTGATTTCTTGCCCATCTTCCATACTCCCATTAACATTATCTAACAGACCAATTTGATCAGGTATATCTCCTTTATGATAAAGACTGAACACCAAAGCTATGGTTTAATTAAGCATGGCCTTATTTAATTACAGAGTGCATAGTATGATGAAGTCCTAAGTAGAGATGCTCCTGATGAAAAACCCTATGTTCTGCCACAGAGAGTCTCCAAGGTCATACTATCCTTTCTAATAGTCTCGGACTGGTGAGTTTCTATTCATCACCCACCAAAATGTCACCACTTTGGTAAAGTCTTCCTGACTCTCTCCTCTGCTTGCTTGAGTCTCAAGACCCCATAAATTGAATCACCCATTTTCATGATAGCATTCATTCCTCAGTTCTATAATTATTTAGATGATAGTACCTAAAATGACAGAATGATCTCTGTTCATTTCCAAGGCAAACCATTCAATATCACTGTAATCCAAGCCTATGCCCCAACGAGTAACGCTAAAGAAGCTGAAGTTGAACGGTTCTATGAAGACCTACAAGATCTTTTAGAACTAACACCCCCAAAAGATGTCCTTTTCATTACAGGGGACTGGAATGCAAAAGTGGGAAGTCAAGAAACACCTGGAGTAACAGGTAAATTTGGCCTTGGAGAATGGAATAAAGCAGGGCAAAGGCTAATAGAATTCTGCCAAGAGAATGCACTGGTCAGCAAACACCCTCTCCGAACAACACAAGAGAAGACTCTACACATGGACATCACCAGATGGTCAACACTGAAATCTGATTATATTCTTTGCAGCCCAAAATGGAGAAGCTCTATACAGTCAGCAGAAACAAGACCGGGAGCTGACTGGCTCATATCACGAACTCCTTATTTCCAAATTCAGACTTAAATTGAAGAAAGTAGGGAAAACCACTAGACCATTCAGGTATGACCTAAATCAAATCCCTTATGACTATCAGTGGAAGTGAGAAATAGATTTAAGGGATTAGATCTGATAGACAGAGTGCCTGAAGAACTATGGACGGAGATTCGTGACACTGTACAGGAGACAGGGATCAAGACCACCCCCATGGAAAAGAAATGCAAAAAGGCAAAACGTTTGTCTGAGGAGGCCTTACAAATAGCTGTGAAATGAAGAGAAGCGAAAAGCAAAGGAGAAAAGGAAAGATATTCCCATTTGAATGCAGAGTTCCAAAGAATAGCCAGGAGAGATAAGAAAGCCTTCTTCAGCAATCAATGCAAAGAAACAGAGGAAAACAATAGACTGGGAAAGACTAGAGATCTCTTCAAGAAAATCAGAGATATCAAGGGAACATTTCATGCAAAGATGGGTTCGATAAAGGACAGAAATAGTATGGACCTAACAGAAGCAGAAGATATTAAGAAGAGGTGGCAAGAATACACAGAAGAACTGTACAAAAAAGATCTTCATGACCCAGATAATCATGATGGTGTGATCACTCACCTAGAGTCAGACATCCTGGAATGGGAAGTCAAGTGGGCCTTAGAAAGCATCACTATGAACAAAGTTAGTGGAGGTGATGGAATTCCAGTTGAACTATTTCAAATCCTGAAAGATGATGCTGTCAAAGTGCTGCACTCAATACACCAGCAAATTTGGAATACTCAGTAGTGGCCACGGGACTGGAAAAGGTCAGTTTTCATTCCAATCCCAAAGAAAGGCAATGCCAAAGAATGCTCAAACTACCGCACAATTGTACTCATCTCACACGCTAGTAAAGTAATGCTCAAAATTCTTCAAGCCAGGCTTCAGCAATGTGTGAACCATGAACGTCCACATGTTCAAGCTGGTTTTAGAAAAGGCAGAGGAACCAGAGTTCAAATTGCCAACAACCGCTGGATCATCGAAAAAGCAAGAGAGTTCCAGAAAAACATCTATTTCTGCTTTATTGACTATGCCAAAGCCTTTGACTGTGTGGATCACAATAAACTGTGGAAAATTCTGAAAGAGATGGGAATACCAGACCACCTGACCTGCCTCTTGAGAAACCTGTATGCAGGTCAGGAAGCAACAGTTAGAACTGGACATGGGCCCACAGACTGGTTCCAAATAGGAAAAGGAATACGTCAAGGCTGTCTATTGTCACGCTGCTTATTTAACTTATATGCAGAGTACATCGTCAGAAACACTGGGCTGGAAGAAGCACAAGCTGGAATCAAGATTGCCAGGAGAAATATCAATAACCTCAGATATGCAGATGACACCACCCTTATGGCTGAAAATGAAGAGGAACTAAAAAGCCTCTTGATGAACATGAAAGAGGAGAGTGAAAAAGTTGGCTTAAAGCTCAACATTCAGAAAACTAAGATCATGGCATCTGGTCCCATCGCTTCATGGGAAATAGATGGGGAAACAGTGTCAGACTTTATTTTTTTGGGCTCCAAAATCACTGCAGATGGTGATTCCACCCATGAAATTAAAAGACGCTTACTCCTTGGAAGCAAAGTTATAACCAACCTAGATAGCATGTTAAAAAGTAGAGATATTACTTTGCCAACAAAGGTCCATCTAGTCAAGGCTATGGTTTTTCCAGTGGTCATGTATGGATGTGAGAGTTGGACTATAAAGAAAGCTAAGCACCAAAAAATTGATGTTTTTGAACTGTGGTGTTGGAGAAGACTCTTGAGAGTCCCTTGGACTGCAAGGAGATCTAACCAGTCCATCCTAAAGGAGATCAGTCCTGGGTGTTCACTGAAATGACTGATGCTGAAGCTGAAACTACAGTACTTTGGTCACATCATGCGAAGAGTTGACTCATTGGAAAAGACCCTGATGCTGGGAGGGACTGGGGGCAGGAGGAGGAGGGGACGACAGAGGATGATATGGCTGGATGGCATCACCGGCTAGATGGACATGAGTTTGAGTAAACTCCGGGAGTTGGTGATGGACAGGGAGGCCTGCCATGCTGCAATTCATGAGATTGCAAAGAGTCAGACATGACTGAGCGACTGAACTGAATATCTCCATCCCAAGTTTGTGAGAAAATATATTTCTAGGCAACTAAAGATTTAATGAGAAGGGACTTCCCTGGGTGGTCCAGTGACTAAGACTCTACACTCACAATGTAGGGGGCCTGGATTCGATCCCTGGTTAGGGAGCAAGATCCCTTGTGATACAACTAAGAGCTGGTACAGTCAAATAAATTTAAAAAAACAGATGTTAAAAAAGAGAGTTAGTGAGAGGAAAGACAAACCAGTCAGTCTTAAAGGAAATCAACCCTGAATATTCATTGGAAGGACTGATGCTGAAGTTGAAGCTCCAATACTTTGACCACCTGATGTGAAGGGCTGACTCATTAGAAAAGACACTGATGCTGGGAAAGACTGAAGGCAGGAGAAGAAGGGGATGACAGAAGATGAGATGGTTGGATGGCATCACCAACTCAATGGACGTGAGTTTGAGCAAGCTCCAGGAGATGGTGAAGGACAGGGAAGCCTAGAGTCTGTAGTTCAGGGGCTTGCAAACATTCAGACATGACTAAGCAACAACTACTTATTATGGGGGATAACCACATATTGTGTGTCTCCTTACATGATGTAATAGGAAGAACAAAGCACCAGTCATATGCCAAAGAATTGAACCAGAATCTAAGCAGGACTCTAACTACTGGTCTACAGAAAATATAGGGTCATGTAATGAGACACTGCTGCTAAGTCACTTCAGTCGTGTCCGACTCTGTGCGACCCCACAGACGGCAGCCCACCAGGCTCCGCCGTCCCTAGGATTCTCCAAGAGGATGTAATTGTCCAAACCTAAAATGTGGGAAAATCAACAGGATAAAATACCTTGGTCTCTTTAACAAATAAACAGCATGGAATTTGTGTGTGTATGTATGTGTGTTTGTGTGTATAAAGCAACTGTTACAATTAACTGTTACAATTAAGCAACTCAGGAGACCAAATGGAGTGTGTAAAAAATACATGTTTAATGAAAAGGTGAATGAATGAATGAATGCTAATTATAGAGAAAAGACCCATCATTAGAAGTGATGAATTATTCAATTTTGCACGGCCAGATGTGGAAAAGGATGCAAAAGCATAGTAATTTTATATGTGAATTAGTGAAATATTTATGTTTTTATCACGGTCACATAGAAAATTTTCTGAAATATTTTAATGGACTTAATGTTTGGGTTTTAATTTATATTTGGATATTCCTTAAGATTTTGAGTAAAGAGAAAAACAAAAACAAATCATTATGGGTCAAATATTAACCACTATTTTTCTATTGGAGATGAGATACAGTTGGTCTGTATTAGAGCTGCCCACCAAACTTTTCTGTGATGATAGAAATGTTACATATCTGTGCTGTCTAAAACTATAGTCAGTAACCATACATGACTATGGGGTGCTTGAAATGTGGCTAGTGTGACTAAGGAACTGAATTTTAAACTTTTAAAAGTTTATATGATTTAGGATAAGGAAGCGGTGGTACATATACACCATGGAATATTACTCAGCCATTAAAAAGAATTCATTTGAACCAGTTCTAATGAGATGGATGAAACTGGAGCCCATTATACAGAATGAAGTAAGCCAGAAAGATAAAGACCATTACAGTATACTAACACATATATATGGAATTTAGAAAGATGGTAACGATAACCCTATATGCAAAACAGAAAAAGAGACACAGATGTATAGAACAGACTTTTGGACTCTGTGGGAGAAGGCGAGGGTGGGATGTTTCGAGAGAATAGCATCGAAACATGTATATTATCTAGGGTGAAACAGATCACCAGCCCAGGTTGGATGCATGAGACAAGTGCTCGGGCCTGGTACACTGAGAAAACCCAGAGGGATCGGGTGGAGAGGGAGGTGGAAGGGGGGATCGGGATGGGTAATACCTATAAATCCATGGCTGATTCATGTCAGTGTATGGCAAAAACCACTACAAGATTGTTAAGTAATTAGCCTCCAACTAATAAAAATAAATGAAAAAAAAAAAAAAAAGAAAAAAAAGTTTATATGATTTAAATCTAAATAGCCACAGCTGACCACCAACAGAGACCACAGTTCTACATGAATATGGTTCTCCTTTCTATCTGCAATATTTTCCCCCTTCCTTTGAAAGTGAAAGTAAAAGTCACTCAGTCGTGTCCAACTCTTTGAGACCCTCATGGACCATACACATACAGTCCATTGAATTATCAAGGCCACAATACTTTTCCTTCTCCAGGGGTTCTTCCCAGCCCAGGAATCGAACCCAGGTCTCCCTCATTGCAGGCGGAGTCTTAATCAGCTGAGCCACAAGGGAAGCCCAAGAATACTGGAGTGGATAGCCTATCCCTTCTCCACTGGATCTTCCTATCCCAGGATTCAAACCGGGGTCTCCTGCTTTGCAGACAGATTCTTTGCCAACTGAGCTATCATGGAAGACCCTTCTTCCTTTCAACCTAATTAAATTATGTCCAACTCTTTGCCAACTCATGGACCACAGGCCACCAGGCTAGGCTCCTCCGTTCACAGAATTCTCCAGGCAATACTGAAGCAGACTGCCATTCCCTTCTCCAGGGTATCTTTCTGGCCCAGGGATCAAATTAGGTTTACTGAACTGCAGGCAGATTCTCTGCCATCTGAGCCACCAGGGAAGCCCCAAATCACCACATCCCCACTATAAGATCTTGAAGCACAATGTGCCTTTCCTTTTATACATGTATTACAATTGCAATTTTACCTTGATTTGTATGATCATTTCATTAACTTCTGTCTCTCCAGCCTGACTCTCTAGGAACAAGTCCACAATGTTCACCACTGTACTGCTGTCACTGCATTGACAAGCAAATGTTTATCAAGTAAATGTTACTATTAGATAACACCGTGTCATTGAGTTTTTGCAATATATGAAGGCTTTACATCTCTCCTAGTTCCATGTGATTTGACCCAAAATTTAGATTGTCCTTTAACACGCATAAAATATACATACAAAAGTATAGAGAACCATGAACCCCCAGATAAACATCACCCAACTGTTAAGAATCAGTAACTCACTGACACCACTCCTGTTTTGCACACACCCTTGCCCCTATCTTTATGCTTTGCATTATTCTGAGGTAAATCCCAAATATCATTTTATCATATTATTATCATTATAGTACATTTCAGTACATGTTTCTAAAAGACAAGAACCCTAACTTTTATAAAAGCAGCACCATTTACATATAAGCAACCATTACCATAACTGAAACAAGAATCACCATTTATCCAGTCAGGGTTCAAATTTCCTCACCTGGCTGAAGTTTTTTTCTTTCTTTTTTTTCATTTAAACACTTGAAGAAACTGAGTTATTATGCTTAGGGTCTCTCACATCATGAATCTGGTTGACTTGAATTTCCATGGTATTGATTAACAGAACTTTGTTCCATATTTTCTATAAACCTGGAGCTGGATCTAGAGATGTGATTTGATTCAGTTTCAATTTTGTTAGAATAATACTCCATAGGTGGTGGTGTTAACATCCTCTAAAAGGTACATGATGTCTGGTTATCTATTTCTATGGGATGTTCAGTTCAGTCGCTCAGTCGTGTCCGACTCTTTGTGACCCCATGAATCGCAGCACGCCAGGCCTCCCTGTCCATCACCAACTCCCGGAGTTTACTCAAACTCATGCCCATTGAGTCGGTGATGTCATCCAGCCATCTCATTCTCTGTCATCCCCTTCTCCTCCTGCCCCCAATCCCTCCCAGCATCAGGGTCTTTTCCAGTGAGTCAACTCTTCGCATGAGGTGGCCAAAGTATTGGAGCTTCAGTTTTAGCATTAGTCCTTCCAATGAGCACCCAGGACTGATGGCCGTTAGGATGGACTGGTTGGATCTCCTTGCAGTTCAAGGGACTCTCAAGAGTCTTCTCCAACACCACAGTTCAAAAGCATCAATTCTTCGGCGCTCAGCTTTCCTCACCATCCAACTCTCACATCCATACATGTTCAAAAGCATCAATTCTTCGGTGCTTAGCTTTTTTCATAGTCCAACTCTCACAGCCATACATGACCACTGGAAAAACCACAGCCTTGACTAGACGGATGTTTGTTGGCAAAATAATGTCTCTACTTTTTAATATGCTATCTAGGTTGGTCATAACTTTCCTTCCAAGGAGTAAGCATCTTAATTTCACGGCTGCAATCACCATCTGCAGTGATTTTGGAACCCCCCAAAATAAAGTTTGACACTGTTTCCACTGTTTCCCCATCTATTTCCCATGAGGTGATGGGATCAAATGCCGTATCTTAGTTTTCTGAATGTTGAGCTTTAAGCCAACTTTTCACTCTCCTCTTTCACTTTCATCAAGAGGCTCTTTAGTTCTTCTTTATTTTCTGCCGTAAGAGTGGTGTCATCTGCATGTTAGCAGCTATCAATGATCACTGTCATTGATATTGTCACAGATTATTTCCTTCCGAAGTTGCAAAATAATGAAACTGTAATCATTCCTTTTCTATTTATTAGCTGGAATCCTTCCTCAGGGAAAAACTTTTAAATCAAAGTTCTTCTGTGCAAAGCAGGTTATAGTCCCCATGATTTCAAATATCTAATTGGGTTCCTAATTCTCTAGGTGTGATTGGTAATTTTTTTAGTATCATTATTACAAACAGATTTTTAATCAGTCTGATGAGCTTCAATATTATAATTGTTATTATTACTAGTGTTCAAACTGTTCCCTTCTTTGGACAATGGGAGTCTCTTCAAGTTAGCCGCTGAGTTCTTTTGATATCACTCACTTATCTACAATAGCCTTCTTGCTTTAACACAATGTCCAGTCTCATCATCATGTTTCCTGCCCCAGGCTTGGAATCAGACATTTCTCCAAGGAGTGCTAATGGTACTTAAGACCACAACCTGGGCCCCACGCATGCTTAATTTCTACTAGGTTGATCGCTATCTACAGGCCTTTTGAGTAGGTAGAGATGAGAAGTAACATACCTCCCTCCCAGTTTTTTTTTTCAAGAGAAAATGTAACTAATTTTTACTATCATTTATAATTCAAACTTAAGATTACAGGATTTTCCCATCAAAATTACAGCTGGCTTCTGATTGAAAACTGACAAGGTGATCCTAAAATTCATATGGAAATGCAAGGGACCCAGAATAGCTAAAATAATTTTGCAGAATAAGAAAGCAAAATCTATCAATACTATAATGCAAAAGTTACAAATATAAGACTAGACATATATAGATCAATGGAATAGAACTGAGAGTCCAGAAACATGCTCTCACATATATAGTTTATGCATTTGACATGAGAGCATGCCAAGACTATCAATGGAAAAAGAAAAGTTTTTTCAACAGTGCAGGATGGCTCACATGTGGAGGAATGATGCTGAGTGCCTACTTCACATCATACATAAAAAGTAACTCAAAATGGATCAAAGACAAATAAGGGTCTTAAAGGTATAAAACTCTTGGAAAAAACACAGGAATAAAGCTTGGAGTCTTTGATTTAGTACAGTCTTCTTAGATAAGACAATGCATACAAAAAAACCAAAACAAAACTGGAGTTCATCAAAACTAAAAACTTGCATGTTTCAAAGGTCATTATATCTAGTATGTGAAAAGACCACCCACAGACTGGGAGAAAATATTTGCAAACTGGGAGAAAATATTTGATAAGGGACTCATATGTAGAATACATAAAGAAATCTTACAATTCAATATAAAAAGATGACACAAGGACTTCCCGGGCAGTTCAGTGGTTAAGACTTGCACGTCCACTGCAGGAGGCACAGGTTTGATTCCTGGTCAGGGAACTAAGATCTTGCAGGCCACAACTAAAGGTTCTGCATGCCTCAACTAAGACCAGGCACAGCCAAAACAAATAAAATTTTTAAAAAATGTGCAAAGGATCTAAACAGACATTTCTCCAAAGACATGCAAATAGCCAATAAGCATATGAAAATATGCTCAACATTATCAGCTAAAGAAACACAGATCAAACCACAATGAGAGTCTACCTCACACACACTAGGAGGACTATAATCAAATAGACAGATAAGTGTTGACAAGAAACTGGAACCATCATATGGTGCTGGGTGAATGTAAAATGGTGAATCTGTTTTAGGAAAACAATATGGCAGTTCCCCAAAATGGTGAAAACAGAGTTACCATTTAACCAGCAATTCTGCTAGTATACAAGTTATGTTCAAGGCAGCATTATTCAAAATAGTTAAAAAGTGGAAACAACCCCAAATGTCCATTAACTGATGAATGAATAAATAAAATATGGTATAGACAGAGGACAAGATGGTTGGATGGCATCACTGATTCAATGGACATGAACTTGGGCAAACTCCGGGACATGGTGAGGGACAGGGAAGCCTGGCATGCTGCATGCAGTCCATGGGGTTGCAAAGACTTGGGACACAACTTGGTGACTGAACAACACCACCACATATACTTCGGGATATCAGTTGGCAATAAAAAGGAATGAAATACTGAAACATGCAATAACATGGATGAATTCTGAAGACACTACATTAAGTGAAAGAAGTGAGTCACACAGGCCACACATTAAATGATTCCATTCATAGGAAATGTCCAGAACAGGCAAATCTATATACAGAGAAAGAAGACTAATGGTAACAAAGATTTGGAAGGGACTGTGAAGGGGAGAAGGAATGACAGCTGTTTGGTACAGGGTTTTCTGGGGGATAAAGAGAAGGTTCTAAAATTGATTATGGGAATTGATGGTTAACTAACTGTAAATGTACTAAAAAGCACTGAATTGTGCACTTTAAATTGGTGAATCATAGCTCAACAAGGCTGTTATTTTTTTAATAAAGAATTTTAGATTAATGGCTATTTTTATCCACATACACACAGAGATTACAGTCTTTTACCTAGTTCTTTTGATTTAATGCTTTTATCTTTTTTACACTGAAAATTTTGGTTCCTGGCAACATTAATGATTACTTATTTTTTCTTATATCAACATCTGTATCTAAAAAGAAATATTATCTGAATAACGAGATTAATATTACCAAAATTAGTAAAAACAGTGAAATTTTTGTAGTTCTTTTAATCTCTAAGCTGTATCCCACCTAGGAAGCATAGTCGAAATTGTGCAGTATAAAGTTACTTGATAAATATTCTGAGTGTCTAGGTCATCAATTTATACACACAGTAGGTCTGTTTGTTTCATTCGTTATTTTTTTTTAGGGATCACCTTTCCCCCCTCATTTCAACTTAATCTTGTTTTATAGTTATATAAAATATTTAAATGGTTACAATGTCAAAACAAGGTATATTCAGAGAAGTCCAGCTTCTATCCTTATTCCTTCCAATCTGTTTTCTCTTCTATTGGAAATAATTTTATTTTATGGTTTATTCTTTCATTTAAAAACATATTATAAGCAAATACATAAACAAATTGTAAGCAAATATATAAGTGATAGCATAGTATATACATTTGATACTGCCTTTTAAAAAAAAATTATATCCTGGATATTACTATCATATAGAGAAGCATCCATTCCAATAACTGTAAAAATGCAAAAAAAAACTTTCAAATACTTAATAGCAATAGTACAGATGGACACACTATGGTTTTCATTCTATGAAAAGAAAAATTCCCTCCTTTTTTCAGCTGCATAGCACTTCATTATGTAAGCCCGGATAACCAACATATGGATATACCATTTAACTTATTTACCCAGTGCACCAAGAGACATATTGGTTGAATTCAGTATTTTGATATTATTCCAAGATATATCTTTGGCATAATTATCTAGATGTTTACCTTTGGGATAATTTTTTATAAATGGGAGTGCTGAGTTAAAGAGCAAACCCATGGGTAATTTTCCCTAATACTGTCAAATTCCTCTCCATGGAAGTTGTTCCATTTTGCATTCCCACAGGCAATACATGAGAATGCCCATTTTTCTGCAGCTCAAAGAACAGAAAACACTGTGGAACTGTTGGATTTTTGCCAATGTGACAGGAGAATAATGGTAGTTATTAATATCTCAGTGTAATTTTAACTTCTCTTAATGAGTTAAACATCTTTTCCTAAAGTGTAAGAGCCAGTTGTATTTGTTTTTCTGCTGATATCTTTAGTTCATTTTTCTATAGAGTTGTTGGTATTCTCTCTCTTTTAAAAGTTCTTTATACTTTAGGGACAATAATAAGCAGCAAGTATTTTATCCAATTTTTTTTTTATTTTGCTTTGTTCATGGTTTTTTTCTGCCCCCAGTTTTTCGTGTAAGTTATGTAATCATATTGCTTTTGGATTTTGAATCTTAAGAAAAAGTTCACCATTTCTAGGATATGGATGAATCATTCATGTTTTCTTCTATTATTTATACAGATTCACTTTTTTGATTCATTTGAAATTTATCTTAGTGTATGAGGTGAAGAATTAAATATTTTTTGACTTGTACTAATATATTTGAGTAAGGCTGGTACTTTGCTGGCTTTATAGTCTGTGCATATGTATTTATTCACCCATTTGGTCTAGGGGAAAAAAGTCAGGAATGGCTCTAAGGCTAGGGAATTTTATATTCTGGGTTAGAAAATAAAAAGCTCCATTTTCACAGAAAGAAAATCATACTATGACCTTCTGTACTACTGCTGTTAAAACCTTTCAAAAGCTTCTTGCATATGTGAAACTACTGGAATAAACTATATCATATTTTCTTACTGTGTCAGGTAAGATAAAATTAAACCAAAGATAACTAATTCTTGGATTAAAGACACACTAATTAAAATTAAGGTTAAAAAGTGAAAACTAAGATTAAACAGGAGCCTCACATAGGATAATTACTCAATGTCTTTTTAGGTGAAATTTAATCAGTGATTTTTGTGGCCAGTTCTTGTTGCCTTGGGAAAACATGAATTGCAAAGCTCTGAAGGTTCAATTCTGAAAATCTATTAGCAATATCACCCATTATTAATGTTAGCAATTTTTAAATTAATCCTTCCTCAAACTGACATTATGTAATAAATGGATACTGGTATCTTTGTTAAGGAGGCAACTGACTGAAACTGCCCACTCTAGCCAGGCAAGACAGCAGCCACTTGGCATGAACTATCTTACCAACAGGAGGTCCTGGAAAGGAACGTGGAACTAACCAGCTACCATGAACCAGAAGAATTCAGGAAAGGTCAAAAGGAGAGAGAACACAGCAGTCCACACATCCTGCCAACCTCCCAGAATCCATCTGGATGAGCAATGCCTGCCCCACAGGAAGGACCCCGAGTCAGGGTGGCTGGC
This sequence comes from Odocoileus virginianus, assembly GCF_023699985.2. Taxonomy (NCBI): domain Eukaryota; kingdom Metazoa; phylum Chordata; class Mammalia; order Artiodactyla; family Cervidae; genus Odocoileus; species Odocoileus virginianus. The sequence continues at coordinate 45,586,472 of NC_069691.1, read as the reverse complement.
CAGAGACACTCGGACACTGACCCCATCACCATGAAACCTGAGACTACGAGCCACGTGGCAGAGCAGTTCCCCTGGGTTCCCTTATCCTCCTGCGCTCCACCTGGCTGCCCCTTCCCAGTGAAGTCTCCTGCTTTGTCAGCACGTGTATTTCCTTAGATAATTCATTTCCAAATATTAGACGAGAGCCCACTTATGGGCCCTGGAAGGAGTCTTCCTTCCTGCAACATCTTCATGAAAATATTTAACTCTCTATTCGGTACTTATACCAAATAGAAACTAATACCACAGCTATTTTGCTATCAAGAAGAAAATGTAAAATATTGGAAATAATTTAAGTTAGATATTAATTAAACACATGTCTGTTCTGTGTAAATTCTGAAGGAATTTTTTAAAAGGATCAAAATTTATAAATGAGAAAAACAGAGGAGGCTGTAAATGTCATGTCTCTAGTACAATAATGTCTCACTCTTTCACTTTAATCACTCAAGCCTATAAGGATTGTTATTCAATAAATGCCTTCTTTCTGATCTATAACAGAGTCAGAAAAGGAACAGATGATAACATCAGTGGATCTCTGTAGTTACATTTTGCCTACTAGGTCCAACCTTCTCATTAAGAAATGCTTTTAATTTCAACTTGATCACAAAAATAAAAAGATGGTCTAAACTTCAGCACTGAAAATCTCCCTCTCTTTCAGGTAGTGATGTTAATGAGCTGGGAAATATGCAGGAAGAGAAGCAACAGTTAGAACCGGACATAAAACAACAGACTGGTTCAAAACTGGGAAAGGAGTACATCAGGGCTATATATTGTCACCTGTCTTTTTTAACTTATATGCAGAATACATCATGTGACATGTCAGACTGGATGACTCACATGCTGGAATCAAAATTGCCTGGAGAAATATCAACAACCTCAGACACGTATATGACACCACTCTAATGACAGAAAGCAAAGAGGAACTAAAGAGCCTCTTGATGAAGGTGAAAGAGGAGAGTGAAAAAGCTAGCTTAAAACTCAACATTCAAAAAACTAAGATCATGGCATCTGGTCCCATCACTTCATGGCAAATAGACGGGGAAAAAGTGGAAACAGTGAGACTTTATTTTCTTGGGCTCCAAAATCACTGTGGACGGTGACTGTAGCCATGAAATTGAAAGGCGCTTGCTTCTTGGAAGAAAAACTATGGCAAACTTAGACAGCGTATTAAAAGGCAGAGACATTACTTTCAAAGCTATGCTTTTCCCAATAGTCATGTATGGATATGAGAGTTGGACCATAAAGGAGGCTGAGCGCTGAAGAATTGGTGCTTTCGAACAGCGGTGTTGGAGAAGACTCTTGAGAGTCCCTTGGACAGCAAAGAGATCAAACCAGTCAATCCTAAAGGAAATCAACCCTGAATATTCATTGGAAGGACTCATGCTTAAGTCCCAGTACTTTGGTTACCTGATGCGAAGAGCCTACTCATTGGAAATATGCTGGGAAAGACTGAAGGCAGGAGGAGAAGCAGGCAACAGAGGATAAGATGGTTGGATGGCATCACCAACACACTGGATATGACCCTGAGCAAACTCGGAAGATAGTGGATGACAGGCAAGACTGGTCCATGAGGTCACAAAGAGCTGGACACGACTTAGTGACTGAACGACAAAGGCAGGAAGAGAGACGGCAAAAGTCCTAGACTGCATGTAATTCACCTCTGGCTGTGGAAAAACTACCTTTTAGTGATGAGGAAGCTAAAGCTCAGAATCTGTGACCTGAACAAAGTTTCATAGCTGGTTAATGGCAAAGCCAAGATCAGGCTCCAGGTCTTCTAATGTTCTTTTCAGTATACCATTCAATTGGCCAGAGTAGACAGCAGGAAAAAAATGTGAAAGGGGCTCAATGTGAGTACGTATATGCTTAGAAGTTAAATTTAGTTTTAAACATTCAATTCCATTCTATTATTTAAATTATTGAGAAATCACAATATGAAAAACTTCAATGCTTTTCACCTCTGCCTAATATATTCTTTTTCTCTACATCTTAATCTTGGGAGATAAATACTTCTCTAATAGAAATTACCTTATTGCATATAAAAACTCTCCATCAAACCAAGATTCTATAAACATTACTTACAGGTAGGAGACGAAAAGGGTAATTACACTATAGGATCCACCTTAAATATACTGAACATTTCATCAGTTCAGTTCAGTTGTTCAGTCATGTCCAACTCTTTGCAACCCCACGGACTTCAGCATGCTAGGCCTCCCTGTCCATCACCAACTCCTGGAGTCTACTCTCAAACTCATGTCCATTGAGTCAGTGATGCCATCCAATCACCTCATCCTCTGTCATCCCCTTCTCCTCCTGCCTTCAATCTTTCCCAACATCAGGGTCTTTTCAAATGGTCAGTTCTTTGTATCAGGTGGCCAGAGTATTAGAGTTTCAGCTTCAGCATCAGTCCTTCCAATGAATATTCAGGACTGATTCCCTTTAGGATGGACTGGCTGGATCTCCTTGCAGTCCAAGGGACTCTCAAGAATCTTCTCCAACACCACAGTTCAAAAGCATCAATTCTTCAGCTGAGCACCGAAGAACATTTCATAACCACATTTAATTAACTTACATAATTTCGAATGAGAAGACTAAAGCTAAGGTCAATTTAAAGTTTACAAAGTACTGAGTACCCACTATAGATCAGGAACTGGTGCTAGAGTCAGAGGACATGAAATCAAACTCAAAAACATGTACTTCTAGCCCTTGGGATGAAGCTCATTTAGGCTGTACTCCTTATCAAAAACAGTTAGGTCTCAGTGGCCTCCTACACAGTTATTTAATATTTTCATGAAAATAAGACTTCAATGAGTTTTTCTACAGTAGAATACAAAGATCTAAACTCAAAAAAATTATTTTAAAGTTCCGTAAATCACTGAGGACACAAATTACATTGAGAGATACTAACTCCAGTTTTATGAATTCTCAATGATAAGATTAATAGTATTTCAATAATACAGCACTTATTCTACCTCAAAATAATTTGAGAGACTCTAGATCTCAAATTACTTGTTTGAAATGAAGGGTCCACATCTATCCCAAGTTTCTCTTTCCTCACTTTGCAAGACTGCTCCTAGAAAAAGGAGACAGGTACCTTTCCATGACGGCCAGACACTCCTTTCTCCAGGTAAATCGACTGCCTCGCCTTAGTCGGAAGGTGCCAGACGTGGCTGAGACTGGGGGAGGCGTTTGTCTCCACTCTGGGTCCTCTATTGGAATGGGTGCTGGTCTCATACTTAGCGTAGCCCCTGAAAATAAACAAGACACTTTTTTGTAAATATCTTGTAATTTATTAACACCAGCATGACAACTATATCGTGAAATCAACAACTGACGTTTGCCCCTTCACTGGAACTTGCAGACCCTATACATTTGATACTTATATTTAAAAAAATTATTTGACCAAAATAAAAATCTGAGAAGACAAAAAACTCTTCCTTAGAAAATAAACCCATCATTAACTATTTTAAGTGTCTTTTTTCTTTCCAGCTAGTTATTTGTCTTTTATTTTTGTTTATGTCAACAAAGCTCAAAATCTCTCTCTTCAGGGGAATAAGGATATATGGTTTTTGGCCCAGTGACAACTTAGTCAGAGAATCTTCTGAATAAATTTTGAGATTCTTAATTGACAGTTCTAATCTTTCTGAACAATATACCCTACATGTTCAGACCCTTTTATTACCATTTAAAAGGCTTCAAGTTGCTGAGAAAATGGAGCCCTTTAAACAAAGTATGCAGGCAGGAGATGAATTTAAGATAACCCTAATTGTTGCTCCCTGGTGGTTCAGTCAGTAAAGAGTCTGCCTGGAATGCGGGAGACCTGTATTCAATCCCTGGGTTGGGAAGATTCCCCTGGAGAAGGAAATGGCAACCCATTTCAGTATTCTTGCCTGGAGAATTCCATGGACAGAGGAGCCTGGTGGGCTACAGTCCAAGGGGTCACAAAGAGTCAGACACGACTGAGTGACTAACACACACAATTGTTGCAAACACTTTTTTTAAAAAGTCAAATATAGCATCAGAAAGAGATATTTGATGTTTTAGTGTATTAACTAAATCAGATCTTCCTAATTCTACCTATTAATGCTATACCATTTCTCACCTCTTGAATGTAATAAAACCAAGGGGAAAAATGTACAATTGAGATATTTTACTAACTCAGACTAGTCTTTTCTCAACCTGAACCGCAGTAGCGCACGCATGAACGCATTTCTTCCTCCAGAGCCTGGATGATACTCATTGGCCCCGCAGTTACTGCCGCGGACGGCGTCGCCGTGCGCGTTTGTTGACGCCCCCTCGTGGCTCCCTGGCTGCACGCACTGTCTCACACGGACGTCTACTGTTTTAACTGGGCCCGACTTCCTCTCCAACCGGCCGCCCTGCCGTCTTTCCGTCCGAGAAAATGGTGGCCCTGTTCTTCAAACTGCTCAGCTCAAAAATCTCAGAGTCACCTTTGACTCTGCTGTTTTTACCCTACAAACTATAATATATATCTAATCCACAGGCAAATCCTGTGAGATTTATCTTCAAAATACATCCAGAATCAGACCAATTTATATGACCTTCACTGCTCCCACTTTAGAGTAAGACAGCATCATCTATCCTAAACACAAATTCCTTGGATAGGTTTCAAGGATGGCCCCTCACAGTAAGTCACACCTCCTGGTAATCACGCCTTTGAATCTGGGTAGGTCCTGTACCACGCTGTGACAACAGAAAATGGAGATAGTTTGAGGCTAGGTCATAAGGGCTTCCCAGGTGGTGCTAAAGGTTAAGAATCCTCCTACCAATGCAGAAGATGCAAGAGACAGTGGGTTTGCTCCCTAGGTAGGGAAGACCCCCTGGAGTAGGAAACGGTAACCTCTACAGTATCTTGCCTGGGAAGTTCCGTGGACAGAGGAGCTTGGAGCCTACAGTCCATGAGGCTGCAGAGAGTGGGAACTACTAAGACTGAACAGCTAAGCACACAGCACAGGTCATAAGAGGCTCTGCAGTTTCTGACTAGATTTCCTGGAATGCTGGTTCTGGGGGAAGCTGGCTGCCATATAAGAACTATGACTAACCTGAGACCACGCTGTTTTAAGGAAGCCAAAGCCAGCCATATGGAGTGAAAGAGGCCCAGTCTGCTCCCAGTTGCTCCTATGAAATCCACCCAGGCACCAGACATTTGAGAAAAAAAGCCCATTTGGACACTAGCTGCAGCAGAAGCTATGCAGAGAGGCCAGGTGACAGACAGAAGGCTCCAGACATACAGTCCCAATACAGTTGTGTGGTAACCAGCTTCCAAGGTGGCTCCTGAGGAATTCCACCTCCTTGTATTGACCTTGTTGTACCAGGATTAGTTTATGTGACCAACAACATGTCATGAAGTGATGGCATGCCACTTTTGGGGGATTAGACTACAGAATACACTGTGGTGTCTGTGTTGTTGTCCTGGCTCTTAGATCACTTGCTCAGGGGGAAACTAGTGGCCATGGAGTAAGAATACTCAGGAAGCCAATGTGAGGTCCATGTGGAGGACCTGGCATCTCTAGCCAATAGGCTGTAAGGAACTGGAGCCTGCAGGGACTCACAGGAGTGACCTTAGAAGCAGACTGTCTGTGCTAACAGCTCGACTACAACCTCATAAGCAACTCCTGAATTACCAGTCCACAGAAATTGTGAGATCATCGATGCTTGATGCTTTCAGCTGCTAAACTGTGGGGGTAATTTGTTACACAATAAGACAGAACTAATAGAAGGCATCACAACCATCTCCAGTTATTTCCCCAATTTTCTCCAACACATTGAGTATTGTGTTACTAATCATTCACATTTATAAATTTGGCAGGCAAAAAATATTCTAATAAAAAGATTTCACTATTAGTAAGAATGAGCATCTATTCCTATTTTCTGAGAATTATATAATGTATCTTCTCTTGGGAACGTATTATCTTTTGTCCTTCTTTCAAGTTACTCCTCTTGCTGGCGTACAGATGCCACACCGGCTGCCAGTCACACAGACGGTGACTGTTTTTCCAGTTTGTCTTCCGACTTCCGGTTTACGCTGTGCTCTGTGATCTTCATTTTTGTATAGTCAGGTCTGTTCATCTGTTCCTTTATGGTCTTGCATCTTGAATTACTCAGAATATTTTTTTAGTTTTCACTTTTGTTTGCATTCTTAATATATACATGATTTCCTGTTATGTGTGATGTAAATATTTGACTTCTTCCTCAAATGGGCAAATATGTCACCTACAGAAAATATTATAGACTGATAGCTTAAAAGGTGTGGTGCAGTCTGGCCTTTTGCCACAGTTTAAATAAAAGTTTTACTGGCACACATCTACATTTCTTCATTTACATATTGCCTCTTTTTTTGGTACTCTAATGGCAGAGCTGAGTAAGTGTGACAGAGACCACACAGCTTGCAAAGCCTAAAATATTTACTATCTGCCCTTTACAGGGAGAGTTTGCTGATCCCTGATTTAAAAAATTCCTGGCCCACACACTATGAAACTCTAAATTGAAACCTTTCTTTAGATAGTTCAAGAAAGAGGGCTCTGTACTGCCAAAATAACTTGGCAATTAGGTCTGGGTCCAAAATCAAAATTAACAAAGTTTAGGTGTAAAAAGGGAATTATGGGGCTAGAGAGTTTCAGAATCCTTGTTTTGGTATTCTTCTGAATGCAAGCAGGATTTACAGTATAATGAGGGCTCTGGAGTCTAAGTTAGAATATACAAGCTTTATTCTACAGCCACGATTCTACAGTCCATGGTTGATTAAGACAGAAGTAGAAATGATCTGGGTGAGGCAGCAGGGCCCCATCCAAGGTCTGCTCTGGTAAAAGGATATAGAACTTCAGGGCTTTAGTGGGTGAAGGACAATAAATAGGTCAGTGAGTTGCAACTAGTAGGTCGTTATCTGTAACTATGGCATGCTTTCTTCAGTTCAGTTCAGTCGCTCAGTCGTGTCCGACTCTGGCAACCCCATGAATCACAGCACACCAGGCCTCCCTGTCTATCACCAACTCCCGGAGTTTAATCCAACTCATGCCCATCGAGTCGGTGATGCCATCCAGCCATCTCATCCTCTGTCATCCCCTTCTCTTCCTGCCCCCAATCACTCCCAGCATCACAGTCTTTTCCAATGAGTCAACTCTTCGCATGAGGTGGCCAAAGTACTAGAGTTTCACCTTCAGCATCAGTCCTTCCAATGAACACCCAGGACTGATCTCCTTTAGGATGGACTGGTTGGATCTCCTTGCAGTCCAAGGGACTCTCAAGAGTCATCTCCAACACCACAGTTCAAAAGCATCAATTTTTCAGTGGTCAGCTTTCTTCACAGTCCAACTCTCACATCCGCACATGACCACTGGAAAAACCATAGCCTTGACCAGATGGACCTTTGTTGGCAAAGTAATGTCTCTGCTTTTTTAATATGCAAGGAGTGTCTTTTAATTTCATGGCTGCAGTCACCATCTGCAGTGATTTTGGAGCCCAAAAAAATAAAGTCTGACACTGTTTCCACTGTCTCCCCATCTATTTCCCATGAGGTGATGGGACCAGATGCCATGATCTTAGTTTTCTGAATGTTAAGCTTTAAGCCAACTTTCTCACTCTCCTCTTTCACTTTCATCAAGAGGCTTTTTAGTTCCTCTTCACTTTCTGCCATAAGGGTGGTGTCATATGCATATCTGAGGTTATTGATATTTCTCCCAGCAATCTTGATTCCAGCTTGTGCTTCTTCCAGCCCAGCCAGGCTTCAGCAGTACATGAACCGTGAACTTCCAGATGTTCAAGCTGGTTTTAGAAAAGGCAGAGGAACCAGAGATCAAATTGCCAATATCCACTGGATCATCGAAAAAGCAGAGAGTTCCAGAAAAACATCTATTTCTGCTTTGTTGACTACGCCAAAGCTTTTGACTGTGTGGATCACAATAAACTCTGGAAAATTCTGAAAGAGATGGGAATACCAGACAATCCTGACCTGCCTCTTGAGAACTCTGTATGCAGGTCAGGAAGCAACAGTTAGAACCAGACATGGAACAACAGACTGGTTCCAAATAGGAAAAGGAGTACATCAAGGCTGTCTATTGTCACCTTGCTTATTTAACTTATATGCAAAGTACATCATGAGAAACGCTGGGCTGGAAGAAGCAAAAGTTGGAATCAAGATTTCGGGAGAAATATCAATAACCTCAGATACGCAGATGGCATGCTTTCTTAGAGTGAGCACAAAGGAAACAAAGAATCTTAACCAAATCATGAGACAGAAGGAATAAGCCAAGTGACAATAATGGTTCTTTCCTGATATTAAGGTTGATTGGTAACGTAACTATACTTCTTTATAATATTCTGTATTGTCCAGGTTTTCTTGAAAAAGGAAACTTAGATGAAATAAAATTGGTCAGGAAGGAAAAGGAAGGGGGAGAGAGGGAATGAGGAAGAGAAGAGAGTGAAGTAAGCGGTGGCCTGGTTACATTAAAAGAATTCAACGATATTTATGCACAGAATGTAGAAACTGAATGATTTCAAACTTATAAACATACTTAATTTGAAACATAATATTATTACATTACTCTTGAGGGTTTCTTCTTGCTCCTTTTCCTTTGTCAATGTAGTAGTATTTTAAACAGCACAAGAAGCATGCAGGAAATATTACAATAAACACAAATATGATCTAGAAACCTGTTCCTTTTGCTTTGGTTGAAATGGATGGAGAGCAATGAATAACCCAAGAAAGGACTCAAAATTATTGACTTTGAGAGAAAAATACAAAGATAGTAGGATGCAGGAACAATGTATAAGAAGTAAAACACAGGCATTCTGTGTTGGCTAAGGAACCCACTATTTTTTCCTTATAGGAGTGTGTTACCCATGCTCTCTTCAGAAATTTTCTCCACATTATATCTGGGCCCCCATTAAGACAAAATTTTGTTAAGAAAATGCATATAGCATCCCTGATACAAAGACTCTGACACTTTTTGTTTGTTTTTTTAAATGCTTACATTTAGAGGGGAAGAAAGGTACTTTTTCATCGTGTGATTTTCCTTAATTTTGCATTTTCCCTCAAAACATATGCAAAATTTGCAAGACAAATTCTGCAGATTTATCTAGCAAATCTAAACCCAAGAGAGAGAGAGAGAGAGAGAGAGAGAAAACTCTTTCTAAATTGCTGATAGATTTTTAACATTTTGGTAACTGTTGTCTTTGTATATGTAATTATTTTCTTGTTTCTCATGATTACTTTTGGGTGAGCCTTTGCCAATCAGCTAATAAAACAATGACTACAAGCATGTTATCACTACTCCATTCACAGATATTAGCCTCTCTATAAGTAATTTTTCATCTTCCCCACTGTCACACACATGATCTCCCTGAGGTTCTGACACTCTGCAACAGTGAAGGGAGGAGGCATTACCTCTGATCTCCAAATTTACTTCATGTGCTTGCTGCAGAAACCTCTTGGCAAACTTTATTTAATTGTTTAATTTAGAAATATGCAGAATCACAGCCATGAGCCAAGAAGAACTCATCAAGCCCTGTCTGCTGTACTAATGTTTAAATTAGACAAGCAAAAGGACTGCTGAGCTTAATTTAATTAAATAATGGGGCTTTTGATGTCAACCATGCTAAATTTCATACTCACTGCTTTAAAAATAAGCATTTTCTTGTAAATGATTTCGTAAGAAACAAGATAAAATGTATTTGATCAGTTTCCATCAGCGTATTTTATTCATATGTCTTGGCAGGCGTTGGGTTGTGCTGGGAAATTCTGATGATTAGTCTGTTTATCAGAGAACTACACTATATCTGTACGATTATCAGTAAAAAATAAATATCCACTCTATTATTTTTCTTGCTGAGCCCACTAAAAGAGACTTAAAAAAAAAAAGGAACTATTCAAATGGATCCAGAGTGAAGAGGTTGAAAAGAGAGAACTTCAATAAGGTATACAGAGAGAAATGCTCTGAGCCTAGGAATAAAGGCACAGAATGTACAATTTTTTTTTTTTTGGTTGTTTTTCTAAATGCCTAAATTTAGAGGGGAAAAAGGGACACTTTTTCACTGTGATTTTCCTTAACTTTTCATTTTTTCTCAGAATATATGCAAAGGGTTAATACCATTTACATTTCTTCTGATAAGCTATCTGTCCTGGACAGAGAAACAATATGAAATAAAAGATCAAGAAAAATCACTGACATTGTATTTTTTAACAGACTCTCAAAATAGGTCTGAACTATGTGAATCTAGGTTCTTCAGTTTTTTATATCTTGAAAGCTATATACAGGTAGATAATTTTCTTTTTTTGCCTCTCTCCCTCCCTCTCTTCTTCTCAATGTGGTTTTGGAATATATAACGCAAGTACCTGGTACAAAATTTAGAAAGACACAAAAAAGTTACATAACTAATGTCTCTGCCACTCCTGGCCACCTCTTCTCTCAGTTCCCCTCCACAGGGTCTTTCTTATCAGTTCCTAATATATCTTCCCAGAGATGTTCCATATTTATGTAACTACATACTTATGTGTGTGTGTATCCCCCTATATAAATAGAAATATACTATATCATTAGCCTACTTTACTCACTTAGAAATTTGATATTACCACATATAAATTCAATTCTTGTAAAGTCACCTTTAAAAAATAGCTACATAGCCTCCACAGTATTCCATTGTAGGAACATATCATCACTTATTTAACCACTTCTCGACTGAGATACATTTAGTTGGATTCTAATCACCTCTGCAATGACTTGTAAAGAAGATTCTGATGTATTATAGGCAACTACTGACTAAACAGTGGATAAGCTGTTCTTAGATGCTAATGTAATTTTGGCTAATAGTTCCAAAGTGTCCATGAAACAAGAATACAACTCTTTAGCTAAAACCAAAGGTTATTTTAAGGTCAATAAAAGTGAATTTATCTAGAAAAAATTCTGTACCATATTAGTTCTTTTAATCAAGGTGAAAGTAGAAAGAAAACCTTTTAAAAAATTAAATTTCAACTGATAATATCCAATTACTGTTGATGCAATGAAAATGACCAATTGATAATCACTAACTTACCCTTCTCCCTTCAGCTAATTTTATTTATTTATTTTTTTACCTTCAGCTAACTTTCAATTACATCCTACAGAAAAGACTAGAAAATAAGAAAGAACTCAGAACTAGAATGGATCTGTGTGCATTAGTTGCTCAGTCGTGCCCAACTCTTTGCAACCTCATGGACTATAGCTCGCCAGGCTCCTCTGTCCATGAGATTTTCCAGGCAAGAATACTGGAGTGTGTTACCATTTCCTTCTCCAGCAGATCTTTCCAACCAAGCAATCAAACTCAGGTTTCCTGCATTGAAGGCAGATTCTTTACTCTCTGAGCCACCGAGGAAGCCACCAGAATGGATCTGATTCTCAAATTAAAAATAGGAAGCCTTTAAAAAGGGGACAGTGGGTCATATAACTTCACTGAACAGCAAATGCATATAATTAGAGGAACTTATTCTTAAAGGGAGACACTATATCCTTAAAAAGACACCGGCTAATCAACATTTGGATGACTGCTGTTAGCCCTTTCCCATTTTTCCTGATGAAACTGAATTTCAATAGTAGAATTCCACAACTGACAGTGCTATCTTGATCAGCTACAACAATGCTAACATGATAATCTGCGTTCCTGTTTCTAGGGAATTCCTTTTCCTGGTATCCAAGACCCTGTCTGAGACTAAAGTCCAGCCCTGAAAGCCAGTGTGGGAATTCACCTTTATCAGCCATGATTAGACTGTATGTCAAACACTGATCTAAGTGCCAAACCTAAGAGACAAAAATCCCTTCTCTTATGGAGGCTGATTTCCTGACAGAGCTGACTAGTGTTTGTCTTCCAAATTCTTCACTGCTCTGCTATATACATTCTGGAACATGAGCAATCCCTCTGATATTCCCCCTGGTAGCCAACTGCTGGCATATGACCAGGTTTATGAAACCCCTGGACACAATTCCTTACTTACCTTGTCTAACCCTTGCTATCACAGTGTAAGCTGCTGTATTCAACAGATCAAGTGCCATGTTTTTGTTCCTCTCCATCTGATTTGCTGTGCTGTGGATCATGGAAGAAGTCAGCTCTTTGGGAAGACTGTTCAGAGCTCAGATCGACATATGGCCTCAACATGAATCTTTAGATTGCCCTGTCCTATACGGTAGCCACTAGCCACACCTGACTACTGAGCACGTGAAGTATGGCAGGTGCTTCAAGTGTAAAATACACACTGGATTTCAAAGCAAAATAAAGAAAATGAGAGAGAGAGAGAAAAGAAAGAAAGAAAAAGGAAGTACAGAAGGTGGGAGAGAGATCTCAGTAACTTTTTAAAATGCTGATTAAATGTTGAAGTGATAACACAAATATACATATATTATAAAAATTAATTCTAGCAATTTCTTCTTTCTAAAACGTGGCTATTAGACAATTTAAAATTATATACATCATTTGCATTATATTTTTTTCTAAACTGTGCTGTTTTAGAATTGTAACTAATGGCAGCAACAACAAAGTCATTATTTTGAGAGGATTGCCTGCATATCTAGATGTCATTAGAAAAATATCTAAAGATGAAAATTCCTCTTTATAGAAAAACTGCCAGCTAATAAATAGTGGAGGAGTGCTAGATTACATCATCACCATTTTACAATCATCTATCAGAATAACTGATTCAGGTGAGCATCATCAATGGATGCTAAGACCATTGGCAAAATGGTTGTTACAAAAAAGGCTATTTATCCAGGGTCAAAATAATTCCCGAGAGATTATTTACAACCTGCAAAAACAGGATCCAGTGGCCACCACTTTATTTATTTATTTATTTTGTGGCCACCACTTTAACAAATAATCAAACTTAGCAAATGAGTAGTGCTACAAACTGACTTTTACATGCCTCTTGACATGTGGTAACACGAGGTAAAATTACCTACAGAGCATTTGCCCTAATATTTTATTGTGAAAATTTTCAAACATACAGCAATGATGAAAGAATTTTATAGTGAATGTCTGTACCTATACCCCCTAATATTTTACTATACCTAGTTTATCACATATTCATTTTATCCTCATGTGTTTCAAAGTTAATTAAGGCCATCAGTAAATGTCCTCCTTAAACGATCTTTGAATTACTCTTGCCAAACATATTTAAGCTCAATCTAACCAAGCTTCCAATCCTACCCTTCAGTTTAGGTGAAATACACAGGCTACAGAAAAACAAGTTAGTTCACACTAAGAGGAAAAAGGAAAGCCCAGAATGGAGGATGCTTTGTAAGATGAGATGGTTTAAAAAATTTATGCCATGAAAGAAAAATTTTAAGTGACTAGATTTAAGAGTCTAAAGAGACATAACAAATTCCAATTTGTCAACCTAAATAACATTTAATTTTAAAAAAAGCTAATAAATCAAGGGTATGGGATTAACAGATACAAGCAACTACACATAAAATATATAAGCAACAAGGATTTACTGTACAGCACAGGGAACTACAGTCGGTATCTTATAATAATCTTTAATGGAAAATAATCTGAAACATATATATAACTGAATCACTTTGCTGTACACTTGAAACTTAACACAATATTATAAATCAACTACACGCCAATTAAAAATTAATTCAAAAAGAAACTACAAAAAACATTCCTTCAACAACTGAAGAAATGTGAATATGGACTGGATATTAGCTGATATTAAGGAATTATAATTAATTTTCTCAAATGTGATAGTAGGGGCTGTAGTTAAGTACCATTGTCCTTTTTTAAGCAGACAAATGCTAAAGAGAGAGAAAGAGCATGTTTGTATACATCCATACATTTAAAATTATTTTATTTATTTTATAGGTATAACACAAACACAGCAAATTGTGAACAATCACTGTATCTAAGAGGAGGGTAAACAGGTGTTAAGTGTGCTAGTTTTTCAACTTTTTTGTACATCTGTAACATTTCAGTATAGAAAATGGGGGCTGGTTAGTTTAAAAAATTCATTGGGGAGAGTATGCTGTTCTCTTTTGTCTGCTCAAGGCTTTCAAAAAAAGTGATCTTTGAAAAACACACACAAACAGGTCTCCATAACACTATTTCCACCTCAGAGCCAATGCTATTATTATTATCTAAGAGTCTTCAATACACAATATTTAGATTGATAATTTAGTCTGTAAGCAAAGGTTTTAATGCTACAGTGTTACAGAAGCTCAGTCACAAGGTTAAACTTGAGACTGACCTCACTGCGACCAGTCTTTGTAATGTGTAGACTGAAACAGTCTGTCAAAAACTTCAGATTTTACTTTATATATCACCTGTTAAAAGTATCCTGCAATAGATCTTGCATATCCTGGTAACTTCTGGCACAAAGGTTTCTGTGATCTTTTCCCTTAAGATTTCATTCTATTCAAAGCCCCGAAGTCAAAGGGGCAGCTCACTCTAAAGTCCAAAGACACATTCATTACCCACAATTAGAATTAGAAACAGAAAATTATTAGCAGAAACCACTGGATATGGTATACTGTGAACAAAATAAAAACAGTAAACAAGATTTACAAACACACATAAAACTAGGTATGAAATACTATATGTACCTTTAGTTGAGAGGGGAAAATAAAACTGACCACTGACAATCATGACCATTCTTTCCAATTATGGTTAGAAATGTCATACAACCTGGAAACAGAGAGGCACCTTGGAGGAAGCAGTGAAGATGACTAGATAATGCTGAACTCTAAACTAAAAACTGGTATAATAATCAGGGCTTAGGTTTTACAGTTAAAGAGAGTTTTCTGACATAAAGGAGCAACAGCAGCATATGAAACTACCTTGGGGAAAGACAAATCAGCACACAGATTCAATAAAGTAATTAATTAATTATACTTGTCCTGTTTCAAAGGCAATTAAAAAAAGGAAAAAATTTTTTACCAGGGTTTGTCTTTTCAAGTTGATACCATCGGTAAAATGCTCTTTTCTTCTGTTCACTCAGGTCTGATCCCTGCTGCAACAACCAGTGAGAGATCCGGCTCTGGCTGATACCTACGGAGAAAGAAAAACAGCTGCTGTGGGTGCTGCAATGACAGGGAAGTGAATGAGAGGTCTGCTGGTACTAGGTTACTGGGTACTTTACTCTCTCACTCTACAAGGAAGCTGCAACTTGAGCAAGGCTTTTAATACTGGGCTTCTTTGTAAAAGCTGACTGCAAGAATAGATTCAGAAATGATCTATTAGAGGTCAAAGCATTTTATTTACCAAGACTTCAAAATGCTTTCTAAATTCATCTCTAAACCAGGTCCCGAATATGAGATAAAGTCAGAAGTTGATTCAATTTGTGCTCCTTCAACCACCGTCACCACCTCCACCCCAATCTTGATTTATATGACATTAGAACTTTTACCAGGTATTTAGAAGGAAAAAAATCAAGACAACACATTATTGATACTGATAAAAAGATTTAGGGGCTGAGAAAGGAGAGGTCATTGAAAATACTCTCTTCAATAAGGTTTCTGGATTATGTTAACTCATTTAGGCTAGCTCGCTTGTTGATTTATTTTCAGGCTTGTTAGTACAGATAACTAACAACTGAAAGATTTACAGCTATGTACAATGGTACCTCTTAAAAAAATCCCAAGAGGTAAAGATGCTCCTTTAACAAACTTATCCAAACATTGCACAGAATATAAAGCAGTAGTTTTCAGCTATCACTAAGAAGTTCTTGACAGCAATTAATAATAAATGCGAAACACCTCCACTTGAGAGTAAAAAAGCATGTCTAAAACTTACTAGGAAGAGAATAACATGCCCCTTCTGGTCATTATAGCTATTCCAAAAATGAATAATTCAACATACAACTGACAAAAGCAAAGAATAGGAAATATAAAACTGTCTTACAAGCCCATAAGGCACTTTCCAAAAGACCATTCAGCAACCATAGAGGGTTAACAGTATCTAAACTCTCACAAGGAATTACTTATGGTAACTGGATAGTATTCAATACCACCTGTGAAAACACCTGTTTAAAGTTATACTGCACAATAGGAAGAGTGGTTATCATGAAGTAATCACACGCCCAACATGAAAAGAAGCAGGAGGTCTAGTGATCACATTGAACTCATTAGAAAGAAGTCCCTAGAGTAGAGTTCTGTACTTGTGAAACTCCACATTAAAAGAAAATTTGAGTCAATGGGGGAGGGGAGTTTTGTTAAGGTTGGGCTGAAGCATGGTTCTCTGATAGGAAACACCTTTCATTTTCAAAAGATGAAATTCAGAGTTTTCCAAAAACAAAGGGATTATGTTCTCAGATCATTCTCACAGCAGTTTTCCAATGGGTTGAAGATCTATGTCATGCAGGTGCTGGCAGCTATCACTGTATGCTTGTTCTACGAGAATGCAAATTATTCAGTATAATTAAACTGGCTGTGTTTACGAGTGCTTTCACTGAAAGTCTGGTTTCAGGCATTACACTATTTTTTTTTAAGTGACTTTTTAACAAGAGTGAAGAAAACAACCATTTTCCACCATGAAATTAAAACTGATTTTCATGTCAACAAAATGAAACTATTTTACAAGGATTCTTACACTGGCATCATACTACTCAAAAACAGAGGGAATCTGAGGAAAATCTGTTAAGAAAAAAGCAAAGACTATATTGGTTCTGGTACCTACAGTATTACATCTTCCTCAAACAGTCAGATCACACACATCACGAACCACAGCTGACCAGACATCAGAGCTGCTCAAGCTCTGGCTCTGCTGCAGCAAGGGAACAGGGCAAGACCCCAGCAAATGCACAGTGAATTACGGCACATTCATGTAATAAAATCCTGGGCAGAATTTTAAACCAATGCTCTAAAACAGCTAGAGACAAACAACAGAAAACCAAAACCAACCAAACAAAAAGCTGTCAACTCCAAGCGTCGGCAGGGAATGGATTACAGGACACTTTCATATAGCTGATAGAAGGGTAACATATCAGGGCCCCTTGCTAGATATACTAGATATATGCTAGATATACTAGATCTACTAAAAAGATCTATTAGATTTACTAAATTTACTAGAATCTACTAAAGCTGAACATATATGATCCAGCATTTGATTCCCACAGAAATGTGTACATACCCAAAAGAATGTGTTAAAAAAACACATACAGGAAGGCTTTTATGAGCATTTTCTATCATAGTCCCTAGTTTAAAAAAAAACTCAAATACCCAATCACAGGAAAATGCACAAACTGTGGTATTTTTGTATTCTACCATACACTACTATAGACTGTTACTTATTGCTGTTGTTTAGTCACCCAGTCATGTCTGATGACCCCATGTACTGTAGCCTGCTAGGCTTCTCTGTCCGTGGGATTTCCCAGGCAAGAGCACTGGAGTGGGTTGTCGTTTCCGTCCCCAGGAGATCTTCCTGACCCAGGAATTGAACCCACATCTCCTGCACTGGCAGGTGGATTCTTTACCACTGAGCCACCAGAGACTACTATACCAAGCAGAAAAAGGGTAAGCTACTGTCATATGCAATCACAGGGATAAACCTCACAAAAGTAATGCTAGCCAAACATAGTCAGACACACACATAAAGAGTCATGCACAATACTATATGATTGAATTTATGTAAAGTTTAAAAACAGACCCAGTTTATCTATATGTATGATGATCAGAATGGTGCTTAACTGTGATTAGGAGGGAGGTTAATGACTGAAGGCAGGATGAGAAAGACCACCATAGTCACCAGCACTGTTCTTGAACTTAATCTGGATGGTGGTTGCATGTGTGTCTTCACTTTGTAAAAGTCGTTAAACAGGGTACTTTTCTCTTTACATTGTATTTCAATGAAAAAAAATTTTTTTCCCAAAAAAGTTTTAAAAATTCTATGTATCGCTAAAAAAATGAAGTATGTATCAATATGGAAAGATGTCCATGATACATGGATAAGTACATAGTTTAGTGAATACATTTACTTTTATATAATCTATGTTGTTTTATATAGTAACAAAAGCTCATATATAGCCAAAGATACACTATATGAATATACAGTGGTGGACTCTCCCTCCATTGTGCATCTCTATACTGTTTTCTTACTCTGTCTACAAATATTTATTAAGTTTATTTTTATCCTTTCCCTTTAAACACAACATACTTTATTGGTTGCTTTATAAAACACTGTAATTAAGTTAAACAAAATATAAGTGCAAAAAGAAGTTAATTTCACCCTTCCCTGGCCAATTCCACTCTGGGGTAAGCAATGTTAACTGTTAATATATGTTGTTTTGCAATTCTATGTGTAATAATTAATTTAACAAAACAGAGAGAAGTTAATAAAGAATAGCCTCCTGTCCAGTCTTTTGTGAGAGGAAGAAATAAACAAGGAACTTCTTCTTGTAAACTTAATCTCAGTTTTTATAAGAAAACAAAGTAATAAATCAGGTAGCTTTTTCCAGAAAAGGCACTATAAAACTAGAGCATCTACAATAATACATTTTACAATGATATTTTTTAGTTAGCAACTTCTTCTGGGGCTGTTCCATGTCTTTTGAACTCCAACTGAGCTAGGTGTCAAAAGGCCCTGCAGCTTCTCTTTAGTGGGAGAAAATTCTCTTAATTCCCTTTACCACTGTTTCTACTGCTGAAAACAATGTCATTCTCTGAAAGTTTTACCTCCTCAAAATCTCTTTTTTACCTTTCACAGGGCAGATGAAAAGAGAAATTTACATATAACCTTCATATACTAAGTCTAAAACTAACCCCTGATTAATTTCTTTCCAATAAGTAAGTGATCACATTGTGTTCAAAGGATGAAAAAGCCTCCCTGCCCATCTCATTCATATTCCTTTCTGAGCTTCAGCTCTCTCAGGCTCCTTCCAGTTCCTCAAACACCATGTTCCCTTCCACTAGAGGGCTCTCCACCACAACCCATTCTTGTCCAACTCCCCAGTACTACAAATTTCAATGTTTCTTCTTCCTCCAACTTCCTGTGGCATGTGACACTCACATCATCTTCACACTTGGAATGCTGGATACAAACCCCAACACAACTTTTTTAGCCAACTTCAGGGATTGCTGTTAGAGCCCCAAGATTCCATGTTTAAGCATCTTTTCTCACTACACTCTCTTCCTTTGGTCATCTCAACTACCAACAATCATTGTTTAAAGCATCTAAATATCAGTGACTTCTAGCTGCTGCTGCTGCTAAGTCACTTCAGTCGTCACTGGAGCACCAGACTATTCCTTTCAAACCATCTGCTAGACAGCATCATGAGAATTTCCCACAGGCCTTCAACACAGTAAACTTGATTCATTAGCCTCCTCCTTTAAATCTGCTTTTCTTCCTGTGTCCTCCATCTCAATTTTATCTTCCATTCTACTCATTCTCTGAACTCTCACATGCTTACTAAATACAATCCGTTCTCTTCCAAAAACTCTTTGTTTTTCCAGCCCTCATTCCTGCAGTTTGGAATCTCAGCCTCCTTTGCCTAGATAACGGAAATAGCTTTGATGAAAAGGACAAGTCATCTAAGATACATAAAATGAAAAATCCTCAGGTTCAGATCCTTTTTAATTAGAAAAAGTGGAATGTTCTTCATGCAGTTTTCTACCTGAGAGCTACAGTCATTTCTGCAACTCACCTTCCACACTGTGAGAGATAGGTCTCAAAGTTTTTAAGTTAGAACACATGCATCCATTCCCCACAAAAATAATTCACAAACTCAGAGAAAAAAAGTCCTTCCTCTATCTTTAACCCTTCTCTCATTCCTTAAAGGTATATTTATTTAGTGTGAATCCTTCCAATTTCCTTCCTATGCATTTAATACACAAGCATGTACATATATGGGCTCCCCTGGAGGCTCAGACAGCAAAGAATCTGCCTGCAATGCAGGAGCCATGGGTTTGATCCCTAGGTTTGGAAGCTCCTCTGGAGAAGGGAATTACCTACTCCAGTAATCTTGCCTAGAGAATCCCAAGGACAGAGGAGACTGGCGGGCAGTTCATGGGTTGCAAAGAATCATACATGACTGAGTGACTATCACTTTTACATATACACATCTAGGTTTATTCTTTTTTAAACACACATTTGGAGTTATTCCATAAGTAGTAAGTAACAATGTTTCTCACATCTTAAAATTTTCTCATGTAGCACACTATGAATCTTCATCATTCTTAGCTACATGGTATTTTACAGCAGAAATACACCATAATCCACTTAAACACTTACCTATTATTAGACATTTCAACTGTTGCTAACATTTTATGATCATAAACGATGCAATGAACACTTTATGCCTATCTTTGTGTATGTAAATATGTAGTTTAGGACCAACTTACAGGAATGGAATTTGATTTGTAGCATATGAGTAGCATTTAATTTTGTGACAGATACTACCAAATTGTCCCCTGAAGAAGACTGTACCCAATTTTATATTCTAACCAACATGGATGAGCATTTTTCCCTACATCCTCACCATTACTGAAAATTATAAAATTTATTTTTGAAGTCTGACTTGTAAATATTAACACATGCTCATTATAAAAAGAATTCTAAGCGATTCAAAGGAGAGTCAAAAACCTAGGAGGATAGCTAATAAAAGAAATTTATCCAAATTTTTACCACTTAGAAATAACTACACTCATTACAAGATCATTTCAAGCATACGTGGACACCAAGTAGGCAGAAATAATTACTAAAATGAGATACTACTATATACTGAATTTTAAAATTTAAAAACATCAAATTAGTTTGATTTGATTCTAATACAAGCAAAAAAATTCAAATACACTAGAGAGAAGGGTTAGTTGCTCAGTCATGTCCGACTCTTTGCAACCCCATTGACTGTAGTTCGCCAGGCTCCTCCGTCCATGGCAATTCTCCAGGCAAGAATACTGGAGTGTGTTGCCATTTCCTTCTCCAGGGGAACTTCCTGACCCAGGGATCAAACCTAGGTCTCCTGCATTACAGGCAGATTCTTTACTGTTTGAGCATCTCGAGGGAAGCCTGAGATAAAGATCTACTCAAATTTAGCAAATGCTTCTCTAAGGGAAATGGGGTTCCTAAGAGTGCAATAAAACAAACACACAAAAAAGGATCACAAAAAAACATTAGGAGGCTGGAAGCACTGTTTTCTAACTCGTGGGCATTATCTAGTGGCTCCTGGTTAAAAAAGCTAAGGAAATTAGCTGACTGTGATAGCCAGGCTCCAAGATAACTCCTAATGATTCTCTCAGTGTTCCTACCTTTATGTAATCCCCTCCAACACTGCTTCAGGGCTGGTCTGTGCAACCAACAGAATATGGTGACTGATAAGGCTAAGTCATGAAAAGTTACTGTTTTGCTCTCTCAATAGTTGATTCTGAGAAAAGCTAGCTGCCACACTTTCAGCCCTAAGAAGAAATCTATGTGGCAAAGAACTGAAGTGTTTCACTAACAGCTATGCAAATGAGCCCTCTTAGAAGTCATTCCCCTAGCATTAGCTAAGCTGCTGATTACTGTAACCTCCTGAAACACCCTGAACCAGAATGACCTAAGCTGCTTCTGGAATCTTGATCTGTAAAGCCTGAGCTTAAAAATTTAGGTCCTTTCAAGTTGCTAAGGTCAATGTAATCTCTTCAGTAGCAATAGATAACTAATACACATACATTATAATACACTTTTCTCATTTCCCTCTCCAGACTGTACATCCATCTCCTATATTTGGGAGATACTTGACTATTTCTGTGTAGTCAACATTCTGTCCTGGACTCATAACTGCCATAGCTGTTTACTCACAGTTGAATATTTAAATGAATTCAGGGTTTATCATACAGTTTCCCAGTGTTTCCATTCCTAAGCTCTGTACTTTTGCTTTTGTTGTTCACCTGCTAAGTCACGTCTGACTCTTACTGACCCCATGGACTATAGCACCCCAGACTTCCTTGTCCTCCACTATCTCCCAGAGTTTGCTCAAACTCATGTCCATTGAGTCAGTGATGTTACTCAACCATTGCATCCTCTGTTGTCCCCTTTTTAACTGAAGCGTATTTTATATACAGTGAAGAGTTCAATGAGTTCTACATATGTATACACATGTGACCATCACTCAAATCAAGGTATAGATTATTTTCATGCTCTCTAAAGACTCCCCTTGTCCACTTTCCAGTTAAAGCTTAAATTTTATACTTTAAACTTTTGGTTAGTAAGATTTCTTCACCAGTTTTTACCAGTATAGGTTTACTGTTGCTGCATTCCCCAGTCCTTGCATGCTTGTATGTTTGCCTTTCACGTTTATACTTTAAGGAAAACACTACAAGGGAATTTTAGGGGGGAGTGTTACACTTTCCTTTAAAATGTTAAATGCCTGTAATGTCAGTGGGTAGCAGAGTAAGGCCTTCTGGAAAGCTAGTACCCCCAAAATGCAATGACAGCAAAAGCTGCTCTATCATAAAAGTACTGACTGAAGTTGTCAAAATCAACTTTTTCAGAAATCTGGAAATTAACCAAAGGTGTACAAGTATTCAAAAGAAAAGCTAAATTTTAGTAAGGCCAGCTATATGAGATTTTAATTTGACCTACACTCATTCCCATATCAGCATCGCAATCACAGTGAATAGCAAGCCACTGGAGAGGGAAAAACATGTTTGGAGTTCCCCAAAACACCACTCTAAGAAAACTGTCATTATTTCACCTGTTTGGTAACTTTCGGGAAACTCCCATTTGCAAAGCTTATTCTTATTTGACCTTATCCAGACCTCACTCACTGTGAATAGCCTTTTCCCTGGGAGGGGAGAAGGAAGGGAAGTGGTTTGTAGAAAACAATCAGTGGCAATCATTTAACATTGCAGGTGCCTGAAGTGATGATGCTAACAGTTGGGGCAAACAAAGAACTGAACAAAATATTTAAAAAGCTGAGGAATTCTTAAGATGTCTTTGAAAAACTCTGACATATTTCTAGGAATCTACAAGGCCAGGTACATGTACAAGGCTGTATACATGTCTAGGTCTATGTGCATGACCAGGGCAATATGCATCACAGGAAAGAACTATGAAGCTCTTATCTCTGGCTGACTTTGAGACATCGTACAAACAGAAAGTGAAGGGTAAGGTAGAATTATAAATTGTCTGCCTGAGCATTGAAGGAATGTTTCAATATATATACAGAGTCCCTCAGCAAAGTTGGAAAATTTATTGCTTGTAAGCATTTAAAGAAATCTCTATCCAATAATTAGCTGATTACTAAGCTAACAAGGAAGAGACTTCAGAAACCACATACCACAAAGAATACTGAATTTATAGGATTAGATCAGGAAAGTCCCTAAACAAAGAGCAACAAAAACAAACAATTATAAATCAAGGGGTAGGGAGGAATCTGATTTCAAGAGTTTCCACATTAAACTGCCAGTTTAAAAAAAAAAGAAAAGCTTATGAACCATGCAAGGAAACAATAAAGTATGACATACACAGTAGAAGAAGCAGTCACTAAGAAATGTCTTTGAGGAAATCCAGATGTTAGACTTACTAGACAAAGATTTCAATCAGGTAATTTTAAAAACTAAAAAACAAAAAACAACTGCAGAACTAAATGAAAGTATGAGAAAAATGCACCACTGAACAGAGTATCAATAAAGAGGCAGGGATTACAAGAAAGAATCAAACAAATTCTGGAGTTGAAAAGTACAATAAGTCAAATGAAAAAAATTACTAAAGAAAATCAACATCAGATGTTAACTGGCAAAAGAAATATTCAGTAAACATGAAGATAGGTTGATTGAGATGAACTCTTATGAGAAAGAGAAATAAAAAATAATGAGGAAAATACAGTAGGGTATCAAAAACCTGTGGGACACCACCATGTATACCAACATATACATAATGGGATTCCCAGGATGAAGACAGGGAAAAGTTAAAGAAAAAAGAAACAAAGAATATTTGAAATGGTCATAAAATTAAAAAACTTAATGAAAAACAACCTACACATTCAAGCAGCTCAACAATCTGCAAGTAGGTAGCATTTCAGGAGGGCTTCAAACAGCTCTGGACTTTTATGCTTAGTGCAGAAAGAATTCAGCAAGAGGCAAAGTGATAAATAAGTGACTTATTGGAGTAGGATGTTTGTGAGGCTTACAATCAGGTGGGCGAGAGGGTGCTGCACTCTGGGAACTTAGTGGGCTACAGTTTTATAACAAAAGGAAAAGTGGGGAGGGGGAAAAGACAATTTTCTTCCTCATCCTTAAGGAGATGTCATGCTTACATCATCAATTCCTTCTCCAGATTGGGGAGGGGCATTTTTTTCTCCCTACTTGGTCAAGCCAGGACTGTTACGGCACTATAGAACAATTATTTCAGGTGTCAGTACAATGAAAGTCTTTCACTTTGAAAGGTCACCTTTTCATAAATTATTGTTTTCATGTGTGCAGAGAGCATGTCCTAGGGATCATTAACTTACTGAGCTCACTGGCAGGATATGGATCTCATGCCACCATTGTTTTACTGTTTAGGGGCACATCTCATGCCTCTGTTGCGTGGTTTTATTGCTCAGCAAGCCTGTCTGGTTTTGTGGTTAAGCAAACCTGCTTTCTTGAGTGATCATTAACTTACTGGGGTCTCCTATATTTTTTTCTACTTACAATCCCTTAGTGGGATTAACTATTTAATCATCTACTTTGATCATTTGCTCTACCTCTATCAGATCCAGTCTAGGTACATCATAAATTGCTGAAAACCACAGTCAAAGAAAATTTGAAAGCAGCAAGAAAGAAGGGACTTATTATGTACAAGGAATGCTCAATAAGTTACTCACTGCAGATGGTAACTATACTTATTATAATCACTAATTTGTAATGCATATAAATACTGATCTATTATGCTGCAAATCAGAAATTAATATATTGGGTTTCCCAGGTGGCACCAGTGATGAAGAACCCACTTGCCAATGCAGGAGACACAGAGATGTGGGTTTGATCCCTGGGTAGGAAGGATCCCTTGGAGTAGAAAATAGCAACCCACTCCAGGATTCTTGTCTGAAAAATTCCATGGTCAGAGAAACCTGGCCATGGGGTTGTAAGAAGTTGGACAAGATTAAGCACACAAGCAAGAGAGGTAGAGATGTTAACTATATTTCAACAAAAATAAAAATAAAAAGATCAATGGCTGATTTCTCATCAGAAACCATGAAGAATGATATATTCAAAGTGCTGAAGGAAAAAAAAAAGACCAATTAATAAGTACTCTATATCAAGCAAAACTATCCTTCCATAGCAAAGGAAACATTGAGACACTGCCAATGAACAAAACCAGAGAATCCTATATGGCCAGAAGACCCGTCATACAAGAAATACTAAAGAGTGTTCTTTGAACAGAAACAAAAGGATACTAAACAGTAATTCAAATACAGTATTGCATAGGAATTTGGAATGTAAGGTTCATGAATCATGGTAAGCTGGACGTGGTCAAGCAGGAGATGGCAAGAGCAAACATCGACATCTTAAGAATCACAGAATTCAAATACACATAAAGAAATATAGAGTGCCAGCTAAAGTAACTATGCAGGTAAATATAAAAGACAGGATAAATGTATTTTTTCTAACTTATTTTTTCCCAAGTTGAATTAAAAGAAAAGTGTATAATGCAATAATTATAAATCTAAGTTGATGGGCACAAAATGTATAAGCACATAAACTGAATGGCAATCCTGGCACAAAGCCGAGGGGCGGACAGGGAATGAATCTCTAAAGGAGTAAAGTTTTCATATACTATTGAAATTAAGTTGGTATTAATCTGAACTAGATTATTTTAAACTAAGATGTTTATGGTAATTTCCAGGGCAATCAATGACAACAAATTAAAAAAAAAACAGCAGAAGAAAGGACAAAAACTGTACACTAGAAATACATATGAAACAAAAGAGGGAGGAAATTGAGCAACAGGGGAATAAAACAGATGCAAGACATACAGAACAAATGACAAAATGGCAGATATAAATCCTACTTACATATCTACATTAAATTTAAATGGATTATGCACTCTTACACAAAACAGAGATGGGAAGAATGGGTTAAAAATTGATCACACTGTATACAGTTTATAAGAGATACATTTTTTTCCATGTGCTAATCTTTTTTATTTTCAACATAGTATTTCTTTATATTCTCAGAATTGGCTTAGAAGTTCAAGCTTCATTCAATTTTTTTAATCACTATAATAATAAGCTTTATAGACTTTTAGCAGTAATACTAGATGCCAGAAAATATTGGAGAGATATTTTTGATTCCAAGATAAAAATAGATCAGAAGTCAAAGAATGCAAAGAGATGCACCACATAAAGAGTAACCAAATAAAAACTGGAGTAGCTCTACTAATGTTACACAAAACAGACTTAAAGACACAATTTGTAACAAGAGATAAAATAAGAACACTTTATAATGACATAACATGAGGAAGACATAACAAAAAAATATAAAATGTGTGAGGCAAAAAATGACAGAACTGAAGGGAGAAATAGACAATTCAACAATAATTGGAAACTTCAGTATAACATTTTCAATAATAGAACAACTACACAGAAGATCGACAAGAAATAGAACACTTGAACAACAATATAAACCTTTTAGACCTAACACACATCTATAGAACATTACACTCAATAACAGCAGAATACACATTCTTCTCAAGTTAAGTGTATGTGAAATATTTTCCAGAATAGAACATTTCTGGACATAAGACAAGTGTCAACAATTTTTTAATGAAACAAAGTATGTTCTCATGTTCTCCAAACACAACAGAATGAAATTAGAAATCAATAATAGAAAAAAATTTGGGAAATTCATAAATATGTGCAAATTAAACAACACAATCCTAACGAATGAGTCAAAGAATAAGAAATCACAAGAGAATTAGAAAATACTTTGAGATGCTTAAACACACATACACACCATACCAAAATGTACAAGATGAAGCTAAGGAAGTGCTTAGAGAGAAATTTATTGCTATAAATGCCTGTACTCAAGATGAAAAAAGATATGAATAATCTAAGCTTTCACCTTAGAAAAATTAGAAAAAAGAAAAGCAAACTAAATCCAAGACAAGCAGAAGGGAGAAAATAATGCAGAGGAGAAACAAATGAAATAGAAAATAAAAACAGGTAGTAGAGAAGATAAATGTAATAAAAAATTGGTTCTTTCAACAGGTCAACAAAATTGAGAAATTTTTAGGTAGATTTACAAAGCAAAATGAGAAAGATTCAAATGACTAAAATCAGCAATGAAAGGACATTATTACTGACATTATAGAAATAAAAAGAACAATAAAGGAATTCTGAGAACAACTGTAAGCCAACGAATTATATACCTAGATAAAATAAACTGCTAGAACCTGATTCATGAAACAGAAAATCTGAATAAGATGTATAGCAAGTAAACAAATCAGTAGCCAAAAATCTTCCCACAAAGGATGATCAAATGGTTTCACTTTTAAATTCTACCAAGTGTTTGAAAAATAATTCACACACAAACTAGCACCAACCCATTACAAAATTTCAAAACACAGATAAGGAGGAAACACTTCCCAACTCATTCCATGAGGTCAGTATTACCCTGATACCAAAACCAAATGAAGACTACAAATCAATGTCCCCAATGAATATGGATATACAAATCCTCAACAATAGACCAGTAAGCTGAATCCAACAACATATAAAAATGATTATACACCATGACCAA
Organism: Odocoileus virginianus; assembly: GCF_023699985.2. Classification (NCBI taxonomy): domain Eukaryota; kingdom Metazoa; phylum Chordata; class Mammalia; order Artiodactyla; family Cervidae; genus Odocoileus; species Odocoileus virginianus. Next base: position 45,558,759 of record NC_069691.1, on the reverse strand, counting down.
GTAGGACTTACCTCAGAAAAGCAAAGTTCATTCAACATATGAAAATCAACCAATGCAGTATACCATATTAACAAATGATAAAACCTATGAAATTATTTTAATAGATACAAAAACAGCATTTCAAAAACTCCAATATCTTTTCATGATATAGAACACTCAATAAGCTATGTTTAGGAGTAAACTTCTTACCTTAACAGAGTACATCCATGAAACACCCACAGCTGATATCATAGTTAGTGGCTGAAGACAGACAGCTTCACCACTAAGGTCAGGAACAACATGAGGATGTTCACTCTTACTACTTCTATTCAGCATAATAGAGGAGGTGCTAGCCAGGGCAATAGGGCAAGATAAAGAAATGAAAGGCATCCACATGGAAAAGGGAAAAGTAAAGCCTCCTCTATTTGCTGATGACATGATCTTGTGAAACTCTTGTGAAGAAATACACATGAATACATGCAAACAAAAACTATTAGAACTGAGAAAAAAAAAAAACTATTAGAACTGAAGAACATATATACCAAGGGTGCAGGATACAAGATCAACATACAAAAATTAAACGCTATTTCTAGCCACTAGCAATGAACAATCCAAAAATGAAATTCAGAAAGCAATTCCACTAACAATAGCTTCAAAAACAATAAAATTATTTAGGAAGAAATCTTAACAAAAGTAATGCAAGACTTGTAAAATGAAAGTTACAAAATATTGTTGAAAGAAACTGAAAAATACCTGAAGAGGAACATCTCATTTTCATAGCTTGGAAGACCAAATACTGTTACAACGACAATACTTTCTAAACTGATTTACAGCTTCAGGCTAACTCCTACTAAAATTTCAGCTGGCTTTTCTAAAGAAATTCTAAAATTCCTATGGAAATGTAAGGGACCTGGAATAGCCAAAATAATCTTTAAAAAGAAGAACAAAGCTGAAGAGCTCACACTTCCCAATTTCAAACACACTGTCAAACCACAGTAATCAAGTCTGTGTGGTACTGGCATTTCCTGCATTGTAGGTACATTCTTTACCACTGTGCCACCACGGAAGCCCGGCACGAGGAGAGACATACAGGTCAACGGAACGGAATTGAAAGTCAGGTAGCAAACCCAAACATTTATCATCAGTTGATTTTTTATGAGGGTGACAAGAAAACTGAATGGGGAAAGAACAGCCTTTTCAACAAACTGTGCTGAACTAGATACCTACATACAAAAAAATATTATGCTGGACTCCTACTTCACATTGTGTATGAAAACTAACTTAAAACAGATCAAACCTAATTAAGAGCTAAAATTATAAAACTCTTAGAAGAAAACACACATAAATCTATGTGACTCTGAATTAGGTAAATGGTTTCTTAGCTATGACAAAACAACAACAAAAGCAATAACAACAAAAAACTGGACTTCATCAAAATTAAAGTCTTATGTACTTCGAAAGTCACTAACAAGAATGTAAAAATATTTGCAAACCCTCTATAGGACAAAGGACTTGTATCTAGAATATATAAAGAACTCTTGCAATTCAATGTGAAAAAGACAAAACTCAAAACACAGGCAAAGGATTTGACTAGATACTTCTCAAAGGGTATGTATAAATGGCCAAGAGGCACATGAAAGAAATGCTCAACATCAGTAATTGCTAAGAAAATACAAATCAAGACTACCAGATACCACTTTATAACCACAAGAATGACTGTAATTAAAAAGATAAGTGTCATAAAGATGTAAAACAACTGGAAGGCTCATACATTTGTGGTGGGTCTGTGAAATGGAAAAGTGTGGCAGCTTTCCAAAACATCAAACACAGAACTGCCATATGACCCACAATTCCATTCTGTGTTATATTCTAAGAGAACCTGCCTACACAAAAACTAGTACATAAATGTTCATGGCAGCATTATGCACAATAGCCAAAAAGTGAAAATAATCCAATTGTCCCACAACTGATGAATAAATAAAAGGTGGGTCATATAAAGGAAAATCATTCAGCTCTTAAAAGGAATGAAGTGCTGATACATACTACAACATGGATCAACCTTGAAAACAGTGAAGGCAGACACAAAGGCTTACGTAATGTATGAGTCTATTTTATGAAATACTCAGAATTCTGTCTACAGGTAAATCTACAGAGACAGAAAATAACTTAGTGATTGCCAGGAGCTGGCAGAATAAGGGACTAAGGAATGTTTGCTTACAGATACAGGGTTTCTATGTTGAACAAATTTATGTAGGAATACTCCCATGACTCCTGTTGCCTCACCCCTCTAGAACTGTTACCTTTAAACAAAGATCAGGGATCAACCATTCATTACTAAAATACTTTCAGGGCAACTTGCTACCTTACCCAGGATGGAGGAGGCATGTGTCAATGCCTAACATTTTCCTTAGATTCAGAATTCTTATTTTATTTAGTCTGTGTTTTAAGTTTCTTCACCACTTTAGTGAAGACAGAGTTTTTTTTTTTAAATTTTTTAATTTTTATTGTTTATGCTAAGTTATGATGAGACAGAAATGGAAAAAAAATTCTTTTATTTTTAACTAGCAGTAGCTCTCAATTTTTTACAATCTGGTGATCTATGCGAAAAAAAAGCAAGCCTGTTAACTTGTAGCTGATTGTTCCTATTTAATTTTCCAAGAGGCTGCAAATCTTTTAGTTATGTTTGTTGGCCATTTATACTTCATCTTCTATAAATTATGTACTGATAGCTTTGCAAATTTTTCTATTGGGTTGTTTTCATAATAACTTGTAATTGCTCTTTTGACATTTATAGATACCAATTCTTTGCTCCTGCTATTTCAAATTATCTTGCAGTGTAAGTTTTGTTTACAGTTTCTTTTATTGGATATATGCTTAAAGTTTTTATACAGTTAAATTTATCTAAATTTATCTTTGGGGATTTATGTGTTATTTCCTACTACAAAATAATAAAAATGTTCAAAACAGTAATGTAAGGCTTTTTATCCAGCTTGAATACATATATATGAAAGTGTTAGTCACTCAGTTGTGTTCAACTCTTTGTGACCGCCATGGACTAGCCTGCCAAGATCCTTTGTTCAATGGAATTCTTCAAGAAAGAATATTGGAGTGGGTTGCCAGGCCCTTCTCCAGATATATACATTCACACAGAGATATACAGACATCTTTATTCCATATGAAAACTGATGTCTGTTTCTGATGAGATATTGAGACCTATTTTTTATTTTCTCATTTTCAAATGGACAACCGATGGGAAAACATAGCTTCCTTACAAATTTAAAAGAATTCCTTTACTTAAGCTGAATTTCCTAAAAGATCCAAGGATCTGTTGTTGAAATCTGTTTTGTACAAACAATACATATATCAATCTGCCAATACGATCTTACGTAATCACTCTAAACATACAGTATATTTTAATATGTGGCAGGAAAAATTTGTTAAAACTCTTTTCTCTGTGCTTTTTAAAGAATGTCTTGGTTATTCTTATGAATTTTTCCCTACCGATGAACTTTAGAATTAGGTAAAAAAAAGAACATAATCCTGTTGTGGTTCTGATTGGTATCAAAAAGCACAGAGAGCAAACTGTTGATACTTGAGCTGGATCTGGCCAGAACATGTGGCTGCTAAGTCTGTGACATGGCTGTGTTTTAAAACTGGTGCCTAAAAATAAAATCAGTCACCTCCTTCCCACACCTTAAAACCCATTCCTTCCTCATTCCACTTAACACACATTAAGCTGCATTATACTTTTCAGGACAAACAATGCTCCATAACATGATTGCACTATAATTTATCTAGCTAGTCCCCTACTGATGGGCACTCTGGTTATTAATGGCCTTTTGCTATCATACCGTATGCTGCAATAAATATTCCTACACATTCATTATTCTAGACATAAGCAAATATTTCTATAGGATAAAATCCTAAGAGATAAATTATATGATCAAAGGGGATGTACATATACATTTTTTAAAAATAGAAATGTTATACATACAAAGGACTAAGTGCATTTAAAAGTAATATATTATCATCAAGTTGAACTGTTGTCTAAATATTTAGCTAAACAAAATTTATGCAATTATTAAACAAGTATTTAATGTCTCTGTGTGAGATTAAGGCAAAAAAATGGTTTAAGACAGTTACTGAATTGCTAAATTTTAACAGTTGGTTGAAAACTAGTCTTCACAGGCTGGAATGCATTTTTAAAAAACAGTGATAATTAAAAAGGGATAAAGTAGGCATATATCAAAACACTGCATAGTACAACCTTAAATATATACAATTTTTGTCGAAAATTTGTTTTTTAAAAAAGATGAGGACATGGCTATAAAACATGGGCAACAGATTTAAACAGGCAATTCACAAAAAGGACATGTAAATGGCTAATAAACATGAAGTGATGTTTAACCTGCACAGTAATCAGGGAAATGCATTTAAAACTGCAATGATGGAAATTTCTGAGTAGATCTTAAAAGCCTTCATCACAAGAAAAACAATTTTTGTAACTAGGTATAGTGACAAATGTTAGCTAGATGTATTATGGTGATCATTTTGTAATGTATACAAAATTCAAATCATTATGTAGTACACGTGAAATTTATATGTTACATGTCAATTATACCTTAATAAAAAATTAAAACTAGGGCATCCTTGGTGGTCCAGTGGTTAAGAATCCACCTTGCAGTGCAGGGGACATGGGTTTGACCCCTGATCCAAAGATCACACATGCCACTGAGCAGCTAAGCCCATGAACTGCAACTACTGAGTCCACTTACTTGCCCCAGCTACTGAAGCCTGCATGCCTAGAGCCCACGAATCACAACTCGAGAGTAGCTCCTGCTCGCCTCAACTAGAGAAAGCCCACGTGCAACAACAGCCCGTGTGCCATAAGGAAGACCAGCATTGTCAAAAATAAATAAAATAAATGCATAAATAAATCCTTTTTTAAAAATTAAAAATAAAATAAAACTGCAACGACATAAAATTTCACTGCTATCCGGTTGGAAAAACACGAAAAAGTCTAACAATATATCAATTATTGACAAAGATGGAGAGCAATGTTTAGAATGCAGATGCTTACAACTGGTTTGGAGAATGATCCAAGCTGCATGTTCATCAATGTTTATACTACATTTCATCAAATCTACAACAGCACTGACTGTAAGATGTGTTATTGCTTTACATACCAAAAACAAACAAACAAAAAAACCTGCTGGGGAAAAGAAAAGCAAAACAAAACAGTGACAATACCCTTTATGTACTTGACAAGGGATACTTCCAAGTTAGAAAAGCTTGGTGCAGAACAGTGTATATAGCATACCACCCATCTGGCCAAAAAAAATAGGAGAAAAGGACTGTAGATATACTTGCTCTGTATGCATGTATTCTATGTGCATAGAATATCTATGCACAAAGTGTAACATTAGTCTATTATAGGAAGGGAACTATGACTGATAGAAACAGGAGAGGTTAAGTATTGTAAATACCCTCTGAAATTTGACCACATGAACATACATTTCTAACACAGAATGTCAACGTATATTTTTATATTTAATTTTAGTTTTATTATTAGCTTTTTATTTTGGTAATAATACAAAGAAAATTTTAAAATCCCACTTTAGGAAACTTAATTCTGTTCAGAAAATAGTTTAGATGACTTTTATTTTTACTCCTTCCCTAACTTTTTATAGTAGCTTAATTGAGATATAATTCACATACTATACAATTCACCCATTGAAAGTGTACCATTCAATAGTTTTAATATTCTCAGAGAGTTGTGCAAGCATTACCACAACTGATTTCCCTTTCTTTGGAGTAATACAATGAGAATACTAGTCAGAATGCCGGTAAGGTCAGCACACAGAAAGATTATGGGGCAGAGAGAAGGAAGATCTTGCCACAAAAGGAGCTGGAGTCTGTCCTTGTCACATCCTAATTTGGCTCAGGATATTAGAGGAAATTATTTAAATTATATTTTTAAGGCAATTTTGTGCATGTCAAACTGTGGAAGGCTAGTTATGATAAAGAAAGTTCCCCTATGCTATTGTCAAGATGAAACTGAGACAATATAATTTTTTAAGAAAGAAGGATTATTTTAATAACATTTTCCAAAACCGTGGTATTCTCTGATATTGGACAAGTGGATCCATTCTTAAAGGTCAGGTGCAATGCTGAATGTGAAAGCAACTACTAAACTTTTTCATTAACATAAACTTCATTACATTAAAATCCACTTTTCTTGAAATTTTTTCTATTGTGTTAAGTTTTAGGTTTACAACATAATGAATAATAAATTCATTTATTAAGAAATTATTACCACAGAAAGTTTGGTTATAATCATCACGATTCATAATTATAAACTTCGTGTATACATACGGTGAGAACTTTTAAGATCTATTCTCTCGGCATCTTTCAAATATACTATGTAGTTTAGTTACCATGCTATGCACTGTATTGCCAGGACTTACTTTTCTTTATTCATTCATACTCTGACTTACACTGCGGTTGTTTCCATGTCCTGGGCTACTGTGAATATGCTGCAATGAACATGAGGGCTCTACATATTTTTAAAGTTTATAATATGTTGGCCCAAGGCTGGAAATATTTTGGTTAACATATTTAGTGTCAGGAAGCTTAGATTCAGAAAAGTCAGCCTGGAGAGAGATGAAGGGGAAGTGACTGCTGGCTGAACATTAAGCAGTATAATGGTTAATAATCATAAAAATAAAGAATTTCTATGGCATTTACTGTGTGCTAGAAACTTTATTTCAAGTAACTCATTTAATCTACTGAAGAACATCCTATGAAAGAAAGAGTTAGTCGCTCAGTTGTATCCGACTCTTTGTGACCCCATGGACTGTAGACTGCCAGACTTCTCTCTCCATGGAATTCTCCAGGCAAGAACACTGGAGTAGGTTGCCATTCCCTTCTCCAGGGGATCTTCCTGACCCAGGGATCAAACCCTGGTCTCCTGTCTTGCAGGCACATTCTTTACCGTCTGAACCACCAGGGAAATCCCAAGAACACCCTTATGTAGGTATGATTATTATTTGCATTTTCCAAAAGGAGTAACTGAGGTTTAAGACATTCAAGAACTTGCCCAAAGTTACATAACTTCTAAGAGACAGAAATAATATTTTAAATCCTCAAAGTCATGCACTTGACCACTAGAACACTGGCTTGGCAGCAAGACAAACAGTAATTAGCTGTGTGACTACGGGCAAATGATTCAAACTCCTTTAGCCTCAGCTTTCTCATCTATAACTGAAGAAATTAACACCTGCCTCTCAAATATATAAAACAGTTAGCACAGCATCTAGCACTTGGCAAGTGTTAAAATAAATTATACCTAAAAAAAAAAAAAAAAAAAACTCGCCAAAAAGAGAGGCATAGCTCACAAGGTGCACAGTAGTAAAAAGCAGACCAACTGGTCATCTACAACTCAGAGGACTATACGCTGTCCTGATAGATCTCAACACGAAGATAAAGCAGAGCTAAAGACTGAAAATTGTACGGGCAACAATGGTTTGAGAGCGAGAGTTCTTACTAAATATTCTTATGTGTGATAATTACTTTAACACGTAGCACTCAAGCATTTCAAAGTCACTCTTTATATTTTAGGAAAATCAAGACAAATTGGTAATAAATGCCCGTCTAACAGTATTTAGTAATGGAAGGGCTCAGAACATGAAAAATCTGTATGTTTAGAACAGTACAAGGAGAAAAAAGAAACAATTTTATGAAAATAGCATATTCTAGTTCTTAAAATGTCTAGAAATATTCAATAGGGGTCAAAACACACATTAAGTATGTCTCTAAGAACTCTTCACTATGATTCCCACCATGAACAACGACAGCAATCCTGTGGCGATGTTACACTGGACATACACATTAAAATCAGTGTGCCCAAAGACCAAGATGTTGTCCATGGATCTGCTTGGGGACAGATTCAGAGATAGGTCAGTCAACATTTGTGAAACTCTACAAAAAGCAAAATCCCATAGCTGAAGTGGGTGAAAAATGTTCTTTACTCAGACATACTAGAGCACAGGAGAAGGGCTACTGCTGTATCCAAACCAAATTCAGTTTGGTTTGTGGTTTGTAATCCTGATATCCTAGGCCACTGGTAAGAGAAAAATATTTCTGCCAAGGGTAACATCACATAGAAAAGTATTGGCAATATATGAAGTATTAATGACCCCTACCTCTCTACTATTTTACATTCCATTTTGCTGATTTCAGTACAGGGCACAAGAACTGCAGCATTAGATGCAACAGTAAGTCATGACCAAGTTGAATAAGATAGTCACTATTAAAACGACAACAACAACAACAACCAGAGTCTCAAAGATATTTGGGGAAGAAATAATACAAATTCTATACCAATTCTTGTAGAAATTTAAGAAAACATTTTCCAATTCATCTTATGATGTCACATTATCATAGTAACAAAACTAGACAAGGACATTACAAGAATAAAAAAATAAAATCCACTCTGTATAATGGGCTCCAGTTTCATCCATCTCATTAGAACTGATTCAAATGTATTCTTTTTAATGGCTGAGTAATATTCCATTATATAGAGTGAAGTAAGCCAGAAAGATGAACACCAATACAGTATACTAACGCATATATGTGGAATTTAAAAAGATGGTAACGATAACACTACATGCAGGACAGAAAAAGAGACACAGATGTATAGAACAGACTTTTGGACTCTGTGGGAAAAGGCAAGGGTGGGATGATCTGAGGGAATAGCATTGAAACATGTATATTATCAAGTGTGAAACAGATCGCCAGCCCAGGTTCAATGCATGAGACAAGTGCTCAGGGCTGGTGCACTGGGAAGACCCAGAGGGATGGGATGGGGAGGGAGGCGGGAGGGGGGATCGGGATGGGGAACACATGTGAACCCATGGCTGATTCATGTCAATGTATGGCAAAAACCACTACAATATTGTAAAGTAATTAGCCTCCAACTAATAAAATAAATGAAAAAGTAAAAAAAAAATTAAAAAAAAAAAGCCCAGAACAATAACCCTTTATCAACACAGATGCAAGAATTCTAACAAAGTATCAGCAAACTGAGTCAAACTACATAAAAAACTAATACATCATAATTCAGTGGAGTTTTCCCTAGAATGAAAGGTTTAACATTTGAAAATTAATGTAATTACCATAACAAGACAGAAAGAGAAAACCACATCACCATCTGAACAGATACAGAAAAAGTGTTTGATGTAGTATGATATCCACTCACGATAAAAATTCTCAAAAATTAGAAAAAGACGAGAACTTCCCTTAAAGGCCATCTTGATGTGGGACATCTATGAAAAATCTACAACTAAGATGGCACTTACTCATGAAATACTGAACTCTTGCTCTCTAGGATTAGGTAAAAGGCAAAGATGTCTATACACATTGCTATATTTAATATTTAACTAGTAGTCCTAGTCCACACAATAAGGCCAAAAAAAAAAAAAAAAAAGAAAAAAGAAACAGAAGACAAACCCAGTAAAAGGAAGAAGCAAAATTATTTCTACTCACAGGTAATACAACTGCTCATGCAGAAAATTCTAAGAATTTACCAAAACAGTTATCAAAACATGTACCAAGTAAATGAATTTTTGGCAAGGTTTCAAAACAAAAGGTCAAAATACCAAAATCAACTATTCTATGATACAAGAAACAAACTGGAAATTGAAATTAAAAATAGTATCAAAATAGTAATACCAAAAGTATAAAATATTTGGATGAATTTAAGAAAGTATGCATAAGACCTACTACCATAGCTGAGGGAAAGTAAAGACCTAAACACACAGGGAAATGCACCGTGTCTGTAGACAGGGACACTCAGTAGACCTAAACACACGGGGAAATGCACCGTGTCTGTAGACGGGAACACTCAGTAGACCTAAACACACGGGGAAATGCACCGTGTCTGTAGACGGGGACACTCAGTAGACCTAAACACACGGGGAAATGCACCGTGTCTGTAGACGGGGACACTCAGTAGACCTAAACACACGGGGAAATGCACCGTGTCTGTAGACGGGGACACTCAGTAGACCTAAACACACGGGGAAATGCATCGTGTCTGTAGACGGGGACACTCAGTAGACCTAAACACACGGGGAAATGCACCGTGTCTGTAGACGGGGACACTCAGTAGACCTAAACACACGGGGAAATGCACCGTGTCTGTAGACGGGGACACTCAGTAGACCTAAACACACGGGGAAATGCACCGTGTCTGTAGACGGGAACACTCAGTAGACCTAAACACACGGGGAAATGCACCGTGTCTGTAGACGGGGACACTCAGTAGACTTAAACACACGGGGAAATGCACCGTGTCTGTAGACGGGGACACTCAGTAGACCTAAACACACGGGGAAATGCACCGTGTCTGTAGACGGGGACACTCAGTAGACCTAAACACATGGGGAAATGCACCGTGTCTGTAGACAGGAACACTCAGTATGACTCAAAGACTCTTGATGGCAGCTTTATCCATATTTTCAACACAATCCCAATCATAATCTCACTACAAATATGCTTTTTTTATAGGAACTGAGAGGCTGAGTTTTGTATTAGTATAGGACTAGATATAAAGTCCAATGGATCATAATAGAGAACCCACAAAGAGTCTCACACATACACATTCAATTGATTTTTTATAAAGGTGCCAATGTAATTTAATAGGGAAAGACTAGTGTCTTGACAACTGCTGACTATTTTCAAAAATGGTACTCTCACAATCAGACAATCATGTGGGGGAAAAAAAATACATCTAGATCCTCACCTCACACATACACAAAAAACTAACTTGAAATGTTTCACACACTCAAATGCATGAACTTGTAGAAAACTTGTAGACGAAAATTGAAGAAAATCTTTGAGACTTCATTTAAGCAGATTTTCTTAGGACATAAAATGAAATACATGAACCACAAAGGAAGAAGAAAAGATAAACATAACTTAATTATGTTTAACATTTGCTCTTTGAAAGACAACAATAAGAAAATAAAAATGCAAGCCTCAGACTAGGGTATCTGTACATCCTCATATTTAAGGACTTGCATCCAGAATATCCACAGAACTCTTACAATCAATAAGGCAAACAACCTGATTAAAAAACAATGGGCAAAAGATTTGACAGACATTTCATCTAATAAGATACATGAATAGCAAATGAGCATCTGAAAAGATAATCAGTCATTAGGAAAAGGCAAAATAAAACTAGAGTGAGATGCTGTTACATATCCACTAGGATGGCTAAACTTAAAGAGTACCACAAATACCAAGTGCCAAAGATAATGCCAAGCAACTGGAAATCTCATATACTCCTGATGGGGATGCAAAATGGTATAGCCATTTTGGAAAAGTTTGGCAGTTTCTTACTTACTAGTAACCCTATAACTACTTTTGGCTTTGAGAAATGAAAACATATATCCACACTGAAATTTGTAGACAAATATTCATTACCTAAATAGCCAAAACCAGGAAAAACTGAAATGTCCACTGACTTATTAACAGACAAATTAACTTTGTTATATCCATTCACTGGGGGACTAGTTTTCAGGATTTAAAAGTTGCGAACTACTGATACATGTAACAACACTAATGAATCTCAAAAATTTCATGCCAAGTTTCAGAAGTCAGACACTCACACTGGTCAGAATTGCCCTCATCAAAAAATCTAACAATAAATGCTGGAGATGGTATGGAGAAAAAGGAACCCTCTTGTACTGTTGATGGGAATGTAAATCGGCGCAGCCACTATGGAAAACAGTATGAAAACCCCTTAGGCAACCAAAAGTAAAACTACCATATGGCCCAGCTATCCCACTCCTGGGCATGTACCCTGAAAAAACCATAATTGTAAAAGATACATGCACCCCAGTGTTCACTGCAGCACTACTTACAATAGCTCCTGGACCATGGAAGCAACCTAGACATACATCAACAGATGAATGGACAGAGAAGCTGTGGTACATGTATATGATGGAATATTACTCAGCCATAAAGAGGGACACATTTGAGTCAGTTCTACAGAGGTGGGTGTACCTAGAGCTATTATACAGAGTGACGTAAGTCAGAAAGAGAAAATCAAATATCATGTATTAGTGCATGTTTATGGAATCTAGAAAAACGGTTTTGATGAACCTATATGCAGGGCAGGAACAGAGATGGAACACAGTGGGGGAAGGAGAGGGTGGGACGAACTGAGAGAAGAGCATGGACACATACACACTGCCGTTTGTAACACAGCTAACAGGAGGTTGCTGTAGGACACAGGGAGCTCAAGGTAGTGCTGGGACAACCAAGAGGCGTGGGACGGGGTAGGGGGTGAGGGCAAGTTCAAAAGGGAGGGGACATTAAGTACACACATGGCTGATTCACCTTTTATGGCAGAAGCCAACACAATATTGCAAAGCAATTATCCCCTGAATAAAAATAAGCTTTAAAAAGTATATATTGCATGATTCTAGTTATATGATGCTACTGACAGAATACACACTCGTGATTGCAGGGGCCTTGGCAGTGGGGAGAGATGTCTAGCTGCACAGAAGCATGGGGAAACTTGCTGAAATACCAACAGTGTTTCGATCTTGGTTTTGGTAATGAGTACACCACTCTGTAAACTTGGCACGACTCACAAAGAACTCCACTTTTAAGAAAGTTTTTACCTCAATAAAGCCTATTTAAAAAAAGAAGAAAAACACACTTCTCCTATATACCTCAAATTTATTGTGTGAGGATCAAATGATACACAGTTAGCTGACACCTGAACAACTTCAGGGCTCAAGGTGTTGACCTCTCTGCCCAGTCCAAAATTCAAGGATAACTTTAGAGTTGGCCTTCCAAATCTGTGGCTCTAAATCTATGGATTCAAACACCCACGGACTATGTAATACTTTCATTACATTTATTGAGGGAAAAAAACCGCATATAAAGTGGACCCACACAATTCAAACCCCTGTTGTCGATGAATCAACTGTAGTTAAATTTAGCTGTAGTTGATACACACTGATGTTAAAAGCTTTCTTAAAGGGCCATAATAATTTGCATGATTGTTTCAAAATTTTATATGTCTCTCAGATACCAAGGCCCTCAAGCTTTGTTAGTTCAAGCTTCAGTTCCTCACCTAAATAGATACAGGGACTTCCCGGTGTGCAGTGGATGGGAAACTGCATGCCAACACAGGGGACACAGGTTCAATCTCTGGACCGGGAAGATTCCACATGCCTCAGAGCAATTAAGCACATGTGCCGTGACTTGTGAGCCCGCACTCTAGGGTCTGCAAGCTGCAACTACTGAGCCTATGCCACAACTACTGAGCCCATGCACCTGGAGAGCCTGTGCACTGCAACAAGAGAAGCCATCACAGAAAGAAAACCGGGCAACCACAATGAAGAGTAGCCCCTGCTAGCTGCAACTAGAAAGAGCCCACGTGCAACAGCGAAGAGCCAGTGCAACCAAAAAATAATAATAAATGCAGCAACTGATGTGAAAACTTTAAGAGTTGGCAGGAATATTCCTTAAGGCATAAAACACTGTATTCGTAATTTAGTAAAAATGGTATTTATTCCATTCCCTCTGAGTCTTCTTCTGCAGGTTGCTATTTATAAGACTGCCTGCTGCTGAACTTTAGGTTATGCTATTTTATCAGACACAGACACTTTCTGACTCTTACTAGGGTTATTTCTTCTTTCTATCATTTTTCCTTGTAAGTTTTTTTAACATGAAGAAAATTTACTTAGGTAAGAAGTATTTCATAGAACTCTTGAAGGAATATTACACCCTAAGTACAGACTTCTCTCCATGATCTTAGGAAGCAAGAATGCGGGAGAAACAAAAATGAAAATTACTGAGGGGTGAAAAACCACACTTGTGCCTGACTTTTTAAAATCACTTTTGTCAAAGCTTTTGGTACAATAAAGTTTTTTTAAATATAGTTTCTACTTTAAACACAGGTGGAAGAGAAATTTTGTTTTATAGTGAAAATTAACTTTCCTAAGTTTAACAGCAAAAATGTATAATCCCATACACTGCATGTGAGATGCTAATGGTCCTGGTAGGACATTAAATATAAAAAACTGTAGAAAACTGATTTTTCTAACAACAAAACATGTCCTCTGAAATTATTTTCACTCCAATTTTTCACATCTCTCACCAAAGTGAGAAAAATGAGTGTTCAGATATACAGCTTGGATTTTTTTTTCCTGAGGAAAAGAAAGGTAACCGTATGTGTTGTTTAAAAAAATGGTTTGGCAACAAATTGCTGACTGTAGAAGAAAAATGAGAATAAAAGAATTTTTTTGAATCAGAGGATAGCATCTGTTCTTATTCTTCAGAGACAAGGGAAAATTCTAAAACGTACTTTGCAAAAACATTTATATTTGAAAAGAAGTTTTCTCCTAATAGAAACTAAAGCTCTAAACCTTTTCAATTTGGAAACACAAGTTCCAACTTACATGCAGAAATCTGCCCAATTTATAGACAGATAATAGCCTTCATAATGGAGCTCTACATGAAGCTAGTAAAATTCATCAGGTAGCAATTGATAAGATCTTGTTAGATAAGCATTAGAATTATATTTGGTTATATTATAATAGAATAATACCATAGTCTGTGACTTATGCCTTACCAATACCACTTTTCTAATATAAATGTAAATTCTACTTGCTTAGAGCAGCTTTATTCATAATTGCCCAAACTTGGAAGCAATCAAGATGTCCTGCAGTAGATAAATGGATAAACTGTGGTACATCCAGACAATGAAACATTACTTAAGTGCTAAAAAGAAATCGACTATCAAACCATGAAGAGACATTAAAGAACCTTAAATAATTATTACTAAGTGAAAGAAGCCAACCTGAAAAGGATACATACTATATGATAACATTCTGGAAAAGGCACAACTATGGAGGCAGCAAAAAGATCAGCAGTTGTCAGGTTAGGGGAGGAAGAGGGAAGGATGAATAGGCAGAGCACAGGGAACTTTTAGGCAGTGAAACTAGAGTGTCATCTTCTGACACTGTAATGGTGGATATTAGTAATCACATTTTTTTCAAGACCTATTTGAATGTACAAAACCATTTATACCTAAAGTAAATTGGGACTCTGGGTGATAATGTAGGTTCATAAAGCACTCTAGTGCTAGATGCTAAGAATATGGGAGGCTGTGTGTGTATTTGTGTGGAGGGGCAAGAGGTATACGGGAACTATACTTTTAGCTCACTTTTGCTGTGAATCTACAACTACCATGAAACATAAAGTCCATTTTTTTAAAAAGGTATATTGACATTTTAGTTGGTTTTCAGTGTCAGGTCTGAAGTTCTCTAATTAGGGAGAGGATCAATATATACACAACTTTGTAAAGAAATTATTGTAGTTAAACTAAATATGTAGTCCTTTTATCCTTCGTTTTATTTTATGGTTGTTTGATTTTTGGCCATGCTACATGGCATGTGAGACCCTAATTCCCCAACCAGAGACGGAACCCATGCCCTCTGCAGGGGAAGCATGGAGTCTTAACCACTGGACACCAGTGAAGTCCCTAGTCTTCATTTTAAAGATAAGGAAGAAAGGGAAAGTGATCTGAATTCAGCCGAAACATATCTAAAGCTGGTTCAGAGCTTCTCTATATACAAACTCTTACATTTGCAGAGTAAGACTCACTAGGGAGGGGTAAAATGCATACTTGTTAAATGTACTTAGTGGTTTAAAAAGGGAATGGAGTTTGACAACTAGAAAAGATACTTGGAAAACATTTGGTCAAACCCCACATCTTATAAATAAAGACACTGAGGCTCAGAGAAGTTATGTGATTTGCCCTGGATCACAAGGCTATTTGACAGAAGGACTAGAATTTTGGCATTCAAAAGTTTAATGGTCATTTTTCCATTATACCACTATCATTCAAGAAAACAGAATTGGGATAAATTTCTTAAAACTCAGAGATGACTATGTTTTTCTTCTTTTATTTATTTACATTTTAAGAGGACATGAATCTAATCAGGATATTTATTTAGCTGATAAGCACACACTAAAGCACTGCCATTTACCCACTTATTTTGCCAGCCTGATTTTCCCCAGAGGTGACCTAAGAAGAAAATCATGTCTTAAGAATTCTCACAATCCAAGAAAATGTTTCACCCTGAAAGTGAATATGAAACCTACATGTTTATTACTAAAGCAAAGGCTATGTATGCTCCCCACCTTACCATTGTTAGTGAGAATTTTGAAACTTGCCCGATCTCTTACAGGGGTAAAAATCCACTCTTGGTGGGAGCAGCTGTGACTCTGTGAAAGAAGCTACAAATAACATGCTGGGAAATTCAGCAGGCACTGTTATTATATCCTGTTTATACTGTCATTTTTCCTATCAGTAGGATATTATTTATACAGACCCCACCCATGAACTTCTTGTTTATCTTATTATAGAAATCCTCCAAATCTATAAAAAGAAGCCTCTGTATTTTGTTTCTGGAACAAGCACACGTGTGGTAATTTTGCACCTCACTACACATTTTTATTTAGCATTTCCTTTTGTTATGCACCACTCGTTCTCATTTTTACCCAAGGCTGATTTATTTCATTATGTCACATACTGGAGTTAAACTTAACTGACTTTAACAGACTCCAATCTAGGACAGATTCCAGGGCACCGTATCTTTTACGTTGGGGGAGATTTCATCAGGAAGCTATTCTTCTAAGATACATTTGACTAATTTGTTAAACAGGCAGAAAAATGTGCCAATATACTAATCAGGTGCCCCAGTGAGTGAGCCCCAAGTGCCTAGAAGCCTTCCTAACTTTGGCTTCTTTATCTTAGCTGTGTCAGTTATGAGGGCTAAGCTTTACACTAGTTCTCACTAACTCACTATCCTCTAGCTGGATCTCTCTTCTGGAACGAAAAGTATTGCTCCTGAGTTTAGTTGGATGGTTAGACAGGCTGGGTGGGAATGTGACATAGATATACATGAGAAATACATGAATTCAGTAAGCAGACCAAAGGGACAATGAACCAATCTGGTTATAAATCATCCTCAATCCCCTGCCTAACATAAACAATTGAATTAAAGTAGATAAAAGAAAAATGCAAATCCCTTAAGGGAAGAAATTCATACTGTGTTTGTTGAGCAAATAAGTATTTCCAGAGGGGAGACATCACTGGAGAAAGTCACACTGGATAAATTTTCACATGTATACCTTGTGTTAGCTTCACTAGTACTCCTTCTCTAGGGAAACGTGAGATCTTCAGAGTATGTGCAATGCTAGACTCTTTGAGAATGTATAAAGATCTTTGCTTTTAAAGACTACTACTCTAAAATGCAGAACTGAAATGAAACTTAACCTCTCAGGGTGGTAAACTAAGTGTTAATTTCAGGCAGAAAAGAGAGGTCTACATGGGCTACAGTGATCAAAGAAGTCAGAATGAGGATAGTAACAGAAGTAATGTTGATAATAGGTTCCCTGGTGGTTCAGTGGTAAAGAATCCACCTGCCAATGCAAGAGACTCCAGTTCAATCCCTGGGTCGGGAAGATCCTCTGGAGAAGGAAATGGCAACCCACTCCATTATTCTTGCCTGGGAAATCCCACAGACAGAGGAGCCTGGCGGGAGATAGCCTACGGGGTCACAAAGAGTCAGACATCACTCAGCAACAACAACATTGATTAACAGGAATTGTTAAGACCAGGGTGAGCAGATGAAGGCAAGCTAGGCACAGTCAATGATCAGTGAGCATCCAGGTGAAGATACAGAAATGGCAAGTAGCTAAATCCAGCTAGCAAGGATACTGAAAACAAGATGGCTATAAACAGCAGGCTGGAGTAGATTATAAAGAACTTCATTTTCCATACAATGGAGAACCAAAGATACATGAATGAACCCAAGTTTTGACTAGGAATGAAGAGGAGGAAGAACAATTTGGGATGAGGCAGAAATGAGGGGAAGAAGTTTTTAATAGTACCAAATCCTATGATTACAGTGGCAAAAGTCCATGTGTTCTAACAGATAACACATGGAAAAATTTCAACTCTTGCTTTCAAAAACAAGAGATGGCATCATGACAACTGCCACTGACTGAGACAATCAATGCTAGACAATGTGAATCCATGGCAGTTAATATCAGGAAAGCTCACTAGTTTCCTAGAATACTACTTCTTATTGCAAATCACCTGGCGATCTGGTTAAAATGTAACTTCTGATTCAGTAGGTTTGCTGCTGCTACTGCTAAGTCATGTCAGTCGTGTCCGACTCTGTGTGACCCCATAGATGGCAGCCCTCTAAGCTCCGCCTTACCTGGGATTCTTCAGGCAAGAACACTGGAGTGGGTTGCCATTTCCTTCTCCAATGCGTGAAAGTGAAAAGTGAAATTGAAGTTGCTCAGTCGTGTCCGACTCTTTGCGGGTCAGACATGCAGACCACATGGACTGCAGCCCACCAGGCTCCTCCGTCCATAGAATTTTCCAGGCAAGAGTACTGGAGTGGGTTGTCATTGCCTTCTCCATTAGTAGGCTTAGGGTGGTACATTTCTAAGAATTCCCCAATACTGCTATCCCATGGACTATATTTTGAATAGCAAGATGCTAAAACATCTTTAATTTCCCTTTCGAAAAAGGCAGTATTTGATGTATGGTATAGCTAATGCCTCAGATATGTCTAAGAAATTCCTTTTAGAGGTACTGTATTATAATTTTCATCAACATCTGATGGGTTTCAAAAGACACTATTTTAAAGGTCCAAGATGATTCAAGATTCAGGGTATTCAAGAAATTCAGAAATATTTCCACTTGGGCAAAATCAACTTTATCATGCTGCTTATAACACTATAGTTTTGTCTTTTTTCTCTTTTTTAGGCTGGCAAACTAGAAGATACTATTGCATCTAATCTTGGGGGCTGAATTAAAAGTCCTGAGAGACAACTGATCTTTCCACAGTGCACATCAGTGGGTTTTGGTAAAACCCACCTAACCTGCCCTTACAATGCCCTTAGCACCATACCTTAATCCCTGAAGATAAAAGTAACATTTTAAGCATCCTATTGAAAAACTGAAGATTACAAAAATTAGATTCATAAATAGTTCTAGAGGAAGGGACATGCCTTTAACTTTTTTTTAAACCATGAACAGAAGTATCATTTATAAAAATACTTTACTAGTGTAATATGTTACACACATATTAAGACTAGGTGACCTTAGATTCTTGGGGTGAAATTTAAGACTTCCAAAATCTCGTTTCATTTTTAACCAAATGGTCAGTAACAATGTTTGAGGAAAATGTATCAAAGTCTAGAGAACAGAAATAACATCTTAAAATTGGAAGGTGTTGTTGAAGACCAGATTCAACTATTTCAATGTATTAACAGAAGAAACTGAGGTGCAAAGGCTAAAAAGGCCAAAGTCGCATAGTTGCTACTGGAATGTTAAAAAAAAAAAAGAAGGGGAGGAACAAATTATTTTTTTTATCTGTTAATATACAACACACAACAATATATCAACTACAACATGTATGTAGTTGAAAGAGTTTCTGGTTCCTCTCATGACTAAGACATAGCTGATTTTACTAAGCTCTTAGAAATTACTGATATCCGAAAAAAGAAGACTACAGACCAACAAAGAAAAGACATGCTACCCCCAAATTTAAGAACTTCATAAAAAATGCAATCTGAATAGAAAATGACACATATACACCACATACTCAGGATGGGGCTGCTGTTGGTTGAGTAATGGGATGGGATATAAAAAAAAATAGGGAGAAAACACTGGTAATTCTTATCTTCTCAGTAATGGTTTGAGAATATACATTTTCTTTCACATATGGAAAAGTGGTTAAAAAACACAACTTCCTTCACTCCCATGAATCTTTTTTTTAATTGGTAAAATCAAGTAGATTTGGAGGACTGTAAAGCTTTTAAAAATATGAAATGTAGAAAGCAGTTGGATGTGCATGTGTCATAAGCTCTGTCACAATTACAAGAAAACCAGAGAATCCTTTTTACTCATAAAATAGGGAATTTTGTGCTTATTACAAATGCTATAAAATTTACTAGCACAAGATAAAAAAAAAATCACTGGAGAAGTTCCAAGATATCGGAGACAATGGGTTTTAAATCACAGGCATACATTATTATGCCTAAGTTGACAGATCTGCACTGCAATGCAGAAATGCAAGCAATATTCCAACATCTGCACTAGAAGGCAGAGACTAGACAAGATTCCAGAATAAAGGGCTCTTCAGCTCTTACCTGTTACCTGTGCAACAACTGCTTGGGAAATCCTCCGATTGGCAAGAAAGGCTTTGATTTCCTCTTTTATCACACTGCTGTCCCTCCTAACAAAAACAGAAGACAAGACCAACAATGTATGTTGAAGGTAGAAATCCTCATCTTTGCTAAGAAAGGTGAAGCAGAGAGGTGGGGAGAACATAGAAAGAAAGGACACAAAAATAAAGGTAAAACAGACCAAGCTTGTGGGAAAATATGAAATTAAAACAAACCAAGAAACACCAAATATTCAAGTCCTAAAACAGCACACCATCAGACAGACGCTTTAGTGAATGCCACAGTAGATGTAAGTCTCATACCAGAGATGGTTAATCGCATGCTGTGTATAATTCACATTAGGAACAAGCTGCCATATGGTATATGCAAATTTTCATTACTGGGGAATGAATGTATCTTATACAGACAGAAATCCTAGAAAAATAAAAAGCAGCAACAACAACAACAAAAATCAGTTGTGAGTAGATTGTGGTTTTGCATGTTAACTATGCAACTGCATAAATCATGTTTAGTTCATTTGAAAACCTTTGTCAAAGGAATAGAAATCATCATTCTCACGACCGCTAAAATGCTGGCCATTTTAAGGCGCTTTTTTGCCTTTTAATTTGCCTTCTTTGTCCTTAACAAACCAAAAATATTTTAGGCAGGGTAGGCTGAATATAAAATTCTAGTATAAAAGACACATTAATGTCCTAATACATGTAATACACAAGATACTTAATACTTAAAACTATACTATATTCTATGTCCTTGACATTACATATCATAGACCTAATTTTTCCTCCACTAAGACTCTTATAAATTTTTACTTATTTAAAAGTTCAAGAAATTCTCAAAAAGACTAGACATTCACTAGAATGACAATGAATGGGAAGACGGTTTCTCTACCAGGACAAAGATAATACTTCAGTGAAAATTATACCTAAAGCCTTAAAACTAATCAATTTCTCTTCAAATGTTCAAAAGAATCACACAAATGGATTTTTTTGTTCAAGCTCAAAAGTAACTAAATAGTGGTAACTTATGGTCTAATGCAGGTGATCAGCAAACTATGGCCCATAGAATAAATTTGGCCTCCCATCTGTTTTCATATAACCTGTGAGCTAAGAGTAGTTTCCACAGATGAACATTTGCAATCGATTTGATGACAGGGAATACTAACTTTGAACATGAATCAGGCAAAATATTATCCCCTCCTCACCAAAAAATTCTATTATTCTCTATAGGCCTGTATCTTAAAGATGGTATTTGATGATCAATTATTATTCTATATTGAATTTTGCAAATAAAAATTTGTGATCATTTGTTTTCTCTCTTGTAAGTATCTATATCATGTCCTCGATTTGGCCTCTTGACCACAAAGTATAAAATGTTTTCCATCTCTTTACAGAAAAACTCTGTGGACTCCTGATCTCAGACAAAGGGACCGTGAAATCTTTATAAATTGCTTTGTGAATCACAGACTCCTGACTGGAGCTCAAGTCTCTCTACAGATTATCTGGAATGAAAAAAGTGAAGTATCCTATTCCCAAAGAATCAGCAGTGATTTACTCAAGCAGATTGGCAGTCCTTTGCTGAGGAGGAGCTAAGTGTTCTGTTGGTGAATTTCATGTTCCCTTTCAGGAATTCTGGAAAAGAGCAGAGAAGTGATGGTAGGGACAGCTTCCAATCTGGAGCTCCACAGTCTACTCTTCATCCACTGGTTGGAAATCCTAATCAAAAAGATTCCCAGAGGAAGAAAATAAAGAATCAGCAGCCTAATCCAGTACTTAAAGCTTCTCGTACTAATCTAGATATTGGCCAAATTCCTTCCAAAATGCTTATTTATACTGGAAACATTTCTTTGAAAAATATGCATTCGTATTTTGAAATTATGTATCTGAAAGAAAAGGACACAATACATTTAAAGGTCAAAATACCCATCTACATTACCATCTGGCTCTTAAATATCCAACCACAGTCAGTAGAGCAAGAGATAAACTTCATCAGTAGCTATTTCAACCGGTTTATGTAAATAGAACAACCAAATTGTTTGGTTTCTCATACAGATGCAAAATTAAGCTGAAAAAATTTAAGTAAAGCGTTGCATTCCAATGTACAGAATGTCCTTCTAGGGAAATGAAAACTGAATTTAAGAGGGTTTCTAGTAAGGTTAAATAAAAATATGCTTTTGTGGGGAAAATGATGAAATGTTATTTTCTTGACTACTGATTTAAATTGGAATCTAAATCAATTTATTAAAATCAATTTCTCCTCAAGTAGAGACTAAGTTATAAGGAGGAGATAACACTCAATTATTTCAACAGGGCACATCCAGTTTGTGAATTATTCACAGCCCTGCAGTATGATATTACCAATCACTGCAGCAAGACAGAAGGAACCCCAAAAGTCTGCAAAGGAGCAGAAGTTCACTTAACCCTCTCAGAGATTCTATTTTTAGATATGTGGGAAGTTTCTAAATATCCATAATGAGTTTAAAAAACTAAAAACAAAAACCTCTTTACTCAACTGCTTTACCAGAAAGAAGCTTTTTCAAACTGAAGAAAAACAAAACTTAGAAGATAAAGGGTGTGCTTGGGCAAGTCATGTAATAAAGTTAGTTTCATCATCTGGTAAAATAAGAAGAGTAACATGTCCCCTACCCCATCACAAGGCTTTAAAGATTTTTCTCCAAGCACTGAAATTAAAATTAAATGAAAATTATTATCAAATGTGTGTACATAATATATAAAATTTTAAAATTCTTCAGTGTAAGACTTTTTGAAACTGTAAAAGCATTATATAAACAATGACTATCATTTTATAATATGCCAGAGAGAACTCAAGGAAAAAAAGAAACAAATGATCTAGTATAAGTACATAAGATTGAAGTTAACATCTGTATTGGATATTTTAAGGCACCATGAAAAGATTTCTATAAAGTCATTTTAGATGCAAGTGTTTTGTCATTTAGTTGGTTTCACTAGGTATTTCCAAAATAGTAACAGCATTTAACTTTCACTGTGTTCAGTTCTCTTATGTTATTTCAAAAACTTCCACCCTACTGGGTTAAATTTGTTCTCTAAGCTTTCACATATTCTCCCTCATTCTTTCCACCTTCTTGAACAAACGACCTGCCACTCCTAATGTCCACATCATATCCTACGAAATTACTGATTTCTTGGTGTGAAAATTCCTTCATTTACTCCAAATTTGTCTCATCTCTTATGCCTTATTTCCTCTGTCTAAAATTTGACATCTTTAAAAACAATGTATCCACTTTTCCACCCTTACAAACTCTCACTCTCCTCATGATTTCTACTCCTCCAGTCTTATGGAGTTCAGGTGAAGTGTAGGCTGATCTTTTCTTGATTCCATAGCTTACTTCTAAGATAAGCTACCACTCTACTTCGATCTAATCACTTAGATACACTCAGTAATGCCTCTTCATGAAGGCACCCTTTTTAAAAGACATCTTAAAATAATAATCACCATCTAATCAGAGTTCTTGCTGATCCTCAGAGCTAAAAAAGATAGTTTCCTCTAATAGCTAACTTTAACCATTTCAAATATACATACCAATATATTACATGTGATTCTGTATTACAGTAGTTCCTGATCTGGTCTTATCTCTACTAGCAAAGTCCCTGAGCACAAAGATTGTGTCTTATTCATTATGGAGTTTGCATATATTAGAGCTTAATTTGCTCCATAAATGAACAAACCTGAAGTTAAAGATAAAAGGTTGTAAAATGGAAAACCTGATGTAAATAATTTATTAAAAAGAGCTCTAAATTCCTAATGTTAAATATGTTTAAGCTTCCCAAAACAGAATGGAAGAGAGTTATGCATACTAGCTCAAAATGGTAATGCCTTCTTTTCTGGAACACAGGTATTAAAGACTGAATGTTTAAAAGTTGCATGTTTTAGGATCTTCCACATTCTCTTAGTTGACATACACTACACATTCTTTAAGACCTCTTAAAAGTAGTCATCTATCTCAAGACTTTCAGAGGTGGAGCAATACCTACCAATACAGAGTATTTCACTGGTGGAGAAACATAACTACACACCATTCTTTCACACATGAATAGGAAGCTGCTCCCTTTAACTTCTACTCATGGAGATAAAGCATAATTTAGAAGCTTACAAGATAATATTAAAACAAAATCTACTCTGTATGTATAAACAACATGGTAACTGAATACTATGTCCTATAGAACATAAATCCCTACCTACACAAGTAAATAATCTATTAGGCATATAGATAACCAACTCGGAATAATGTCTCAGAATCCTAGATAAAATACTAAACACTCATGAAATTTAGTATGTGGGTAGTCAGAAATAACATCTTTTATATGACAAATTAATTCTGATAAGCCTGATTTCAATTGTTATTTTATACATACACAGTAAGATAATACACTTTAGTAGATATACACCATTAGCAGATATACATATACACCTATATATAAACATATATACTAATAGATGCATTTTAAAAATATTAACATGTAAAATCAGTCTTTATCCTAGCTCTTGGTTTTAAAGTCCTTCCTAAAATGTTATACTAAACAATTTATTGAGAATCCACATTCTAGTTTCCCTTTGATTTTTTCAAAACCCTGATCAATCCAAAAATGGACAAAGTAGAAGCTACTTTCTTTCAAATTAATCAAATTTAAAAAAATCTTCTTTTGTATACTTTAAAATTTTTAGGAGTTCAGTTTGTGGACCCAATGGATTATGAGATTTGAAAGCTAAATCTTACAGTTGAGTGCTCTGGAGGCTGGCTAATGTGAGCATGAGAGTGAATTACATGTGACCTATGTAGGAAAGGAAGCAGGAAGGCATTTAGGTATCCATTCTCCCTACCTAGAGTACAGCCCTCTGCATCATCAGAGTGTGGAGTGGGCAAAGGGGAGTGGAGGCCTATGTGGGGACAGCGTACTCAGAAAGATTCACTGCTCAAAACTCATTCTCTGACATTCGACCAAATAAAAATTCATTCAGCTACCCAAGGGACTGACTTGAAGTGACAAATATCACTTGGGGGGAGAGTGGAGGATAAGTACACTAAGGCTTTCACACTTTGTCTTGAGTTATATTAATGATCATTCCTAAAATTTTACTTAAATCTACACACAAGAAAAATGTATTTACAGAGGTAACAGATACCAGTGACAGACACACTGGTAATAAAGACATGGGTTAGAATTGAGCTCTGCCACTTAAGTTTTCTTGGGTCAAGTTATTTTTGTGTATCTTAATATCTCTGTTCTACCTCACATATAGCATGGTTGTGATAATTAAAAGTGAAACAGTCATGCAAAAAAACTTCTCCCTCAAACCTGAGGGCTGTGATTATTTGTAAACTTGAGATAAATGGGAGATGGGCACAAAGGAAGAGTGAAGGTGTGGGTGAGGGTGCAACGGCAGAGGACCACAGAGCGCCGGAAGGATCAATGAGACCGCTAGATGATCAGAGGCCAGCATAGGAGCAGTTCTAAGAAAGAAGTCATAAAACAGCCCACCTATGCAACAAGGGGTGGTATGTAAACTAAGTGTTGGTAACAATTACAAACACACACACATGTATCTAATGATGAAACTTGAATGTGTGTACTTGCTGGATTTAACCACAAACCCTGTTGTCAAGCTTTTAGACCATTATACTCAAGTTTCAGACTCTGGACAACCTTCCAGAGACTTGTTAAAAATAAACTTCCCAAACTTCCCATTAGTCTAAAACACATCTGGGAATTAACTAATGCTTTTAAAGTTCACTAAAACTGATTAATTACAGCAACAACAACAACAAAAAGGCTAGCATCCTAACAAATTTTATTGTTGATACCCACTCTGCTTAGGATAATTAAAAACTAACCTTGTTACATGTTAACTATTAAAGTAACTTCCATTTGCCCAAACGATCCTCTCTCTCAATCTTGACAGTGATGTAGATGTTAAATTCAAACTGAACATATAAACTTCGGCCAGCTGTTTAAGCAAGGAAAATGAATGAAAAGCCACACTGATGTTTTATACTTTTAAGTTTTACAAAGCTTAAATAACAGGTCCTGTAGGTTCTCTATGAAACCATTCATTATAGTAATTACATTGGAATCTAGATACAACAGTCTATTTAGCCCAGAATTCCCTATATGGCAGTTCCACCCTAAATGTAAATTCAGGACAGTTTGTTCAAAAGATTATTTTACCTTTGTGGTACTACAGACCTTTCAGATGGCAATATTAAGTCACCATTATACTATCTTAAACTCCTACAGTCTTATAGAAGAACTACAACTCATAATTATAGGCTAAAATTTTACTTCTGACATATTCCTGCTACAGTTTCTTTCATATAAACCACAACGAATCTATCTGCAGGCTCTCCTCCCTACAACAGCAGTGCTAATCTACTGAAAATGCTTTTATCTCTTTCCTACAGACCTCTAAAAAAAATCCTTTAATTTCTACCATGTTAAACATAAAATCACGTACATGGAATTCAAATCTCCCCCAAACCTGTACCGCCCCCCCAATATACTATTCTTATCACCATATATAGCCAATCTGCAGTTCTTAGAAGACTAAACATGTCTTGCCTTTTCTACCTTAACTTTAAACAAACTTCCTATATTTCAAAACAGAAGCTATCCTTTAATGTTTAGCTCAAATTCATTTATTCACTTGACATAATAAGCCCTTAACATGTGCCAAGGACAGTTCTAGATCCTGGAGACACAAGAACGGGAAGCACAGCAGTGCTGCCCTCAAAGTGTCTCAGCTTCAGGGTGAAGCCCTTTAATTACCTCTGTTGAAACTGGACTTCTTCAGGGTTTCAAACTCAAGGTGCTTACACTTATCTTGTAATAGATGACATTAAATTTGTGTGTGTGTGTGTGTGTGTGTGTGTGTGTACAGCATCTACTGCGAAAATCAGAACTTCAGTTTCTTAAGAATAGAAACCATGTCTATTTTTCTTAAGAACACTGCTTTTTAAATAATAGATGCTCAAAATTAGTTTGTCAATTGGCATGTTGGAGGGAAAAATTAAAAAGTATACATATTATTACAAAAACATCCTACCTCTCAGAGAAAGTACTTACAATGCATTTAAGGCTTACAGCGTATTTGTTAGCAACTCATAAAATTCAGATGTTAGAAATTAGAGCCATAGAGAAGGCTAACCTTTGCTTAGATAGCAGAATGGAAAAGACTTATAAAGCAGCAAAGAGAAAGAACTTAGGTAGAGAAAAAAAATTTTTGAATTAAAAACATAAAGATTTTAATTTTTTTCTTTATCACCTAAGGGGAAGTTCTCATATGTAAAGAGCTGAAATACAGCTTTATTACTCAAAATCAGTCTAAGCACATAGATATTTGGAGGACTCTAAATAAGAAAGAAACTAACCTCATTAATTCCTCCACTTTATCATCTACATCTAGGTCCTCTTCTGAGGCTTCGAAACTGTATGACCTCTGACCCATGCTGTTGGCATGGTAGCGAGTTGGTGACATCTTCCCATTGGATGTGGATAATCGCTCGTTATTCTCCCTCCCGTTCTGATTGGTAGTACAAGGCTGTGGGGAAGTGTCGTAACTATTGCTAGGTGACGGGGACATGCCCGAATGCTGGGTCTGCGTGGAAGCTGTAGCTGTAGAGGAAGATGCTGGAACATTGTTGGTACTATTCCCATACGAACTTCCTCCATAACTGGACCTTCTTCCAAACTTGTCGCTATGCTCTTGATCAAGGCGGTCCAGAGTTTCCAAGGCATGGAGAATTTCATGTTTAGTCATTCCAGTACGCCGGAGGCGCTGGAGCAGATCTATCTGCTCTATGGTAAATCTGGGTTCATCTGTATAGTGAGACATGGTTTCCAGCAAACTAAAAAAAATAAAATAAAATAGTCCCTTTATTTATAATATCTACCAAAGAATGCATCATTATGTATTGAGAATGAACACAGACAAAATATTTCTCTATCGATGTCTTTACTGAAAATGACTAAGACATGATTAAGGGTAACATTTTGTTTTATAGGCAAAACTGACCTGTAACTTCTGTAACTTTTATTTGGCATAGACATAAACAATTTGGTAAGCTTAGCCCAAGTAAATAACTTACAACTAGCAAAAATATTTAAATGGAAACATGAGAGGGGCACATAAAAAAACTTAATAAGCACCATTTCACCCACCACTTCGCAATTTCATGAGTATTTCATTTCTGTAAGGTATTCTTTCTATATAGTTATCTCAAGAAATGGATCTTGAGTGGTGTGTCCACAATGAACTATTCATTTTTCGTAGGAAATTGCTTCCATATCATGCTTCCTTTAACTAACACAAGGTACTGTAGTGCACCAGAAAATGCCTCAGAGTCAATGACAATACTAAGTTTAAGGGAATTGTCAAATACCATAAAAATTCTCACCATTCGAATTCCTTTCTTATAAAACTTGACTTTCGTACTAAAGATTCTTTTAAGTGGGAGTTTCTTCTATTTTTATGGTTCTAGTGCCAAATAGGTTGCATGGCATGCAGCAGGCTCTCAGTAAGTGTTTGCTGATGAAAATAAATGTCAAAGAACGTTCTCATCCTTTCCAGGTAAACTTCTACTCTGAGTCAGTTCTAAGCTCTTGGAGATCAGTTTCTCTATCCCTCTATAAGAGGCTTCCCTGGTGGCTCCGAGGGTAGAGAGTCTGTCTGCAATGCAGGAGACCTGGGTTCGATCCCTAGGTCAGGAAGATCCCGTGGAGAAGGGAATGGCAACCTACTCCAGTATTCTCGGCTGGAGAATTCCATGGACAGAGGAGCTTGGTGGGCTACAGTCCATGGGGTCACATAGAGTTGGACATGACTAAGTGACTAACATACACACACACACATCCCTCTATAAAAATTTATTGAATATTCACTCTAGGTCAGCACTGGGCAAGAGTTTCATGTCATACAAGCTCAGTTCCTCATAACACTGAATGGTAATTTTTTTTTTTTTTTTAGTACTGCACTGACTGTTGAGGAAACTAAAGCTCACAATGGTTTGTATCTTGGAAAAAGTCTCATTAAGACATAGGAAAAAAGATTTAAACCTAGATCTTACTGACTCCAAAAGCATGCATATATGGCAGAAATTACTGGAATCAAATGATATGGGACACAGACTTTTGCCCTTTTTTAAGTTTCCAGTTTAAACTACTTAGACAAAACCACTCCACTGAGGGACTAGGAGTTCTAGTAACAGCTTTTTTTTATATTTAAAATCTTTAGTCCATATAGAATTTGTATTTACTTAATGAGTATCAAAAGATTTGAGCTTTATTTTTCCCCAAAAGGATAGTTCACTTGTCCAATATGCTTTATTAAGTAGTACATCTCTTCCTCTCTGGTCTTTTATCATATATAAAAACTCCACACAAATCTGTATCTACCTTTGGAGTGACTGTTTTGTCTTCCAAGTTCTTTTTAAAAAAAGCAGGCAGAAATCTATAATTTTTATGTGAAGTCATTCTAGTTTTAGAGATCAGCTCATTAAAAATAAAAACAGATATTCTATGGGCCTAAAATAATATGCTGCAGGTTGTTTGTCCCCATGGGCCACACTGTCTGCCTTCTGCCTATTCACATTTTCTTTTGCGCTCTTCCAATATTCATTTGTGACAAGCTATTCATCATAAAAATCCTGTCTTCATGATTATTACATTCTTTCCTGTTTTCTTCCTCCAAGATTTTATAATGAAAAATTTTAAACCCATAGAAAAGGTGAAAAAAAAGCTGACAGTGAATGCCTATACACTAATCATCGAGATTTTACCATTAAGTATTTTACTTGCTTTACCACATAATCTATCCATGCTCTAGGCATCCATCCCTCTATTCATTTCATTTTTTGATGCATTTCAAAATCATTTACAGACATCTGTACATCTCTCCTTAAATCCTTCCACATGGAGATCATTAGCTAGAGCTCAGTATTTGTTCAGGTACTTTTTTCTATTGAAGTAAAATTTACATAAAATAAAATATGCAAATCTTACATTCACCATTCTTTGAGTTCTGAGAAGTACATCCACCTGTGAAATCAAACCCCTCGGAAGATACAGAATATTACCCTCACCCCAGGAAGCTCCCTAGTGCTCCTTCCTGGGCAGTCCCCACTCTCTCTCCTCAGAGGCCACTGCTGCTCAGATTTTTTCTCATGACAAAGGTTAATTTTTTCTGTTCCAGAACCTCATACACATGGACTGTCTATGTACTCTTTTGTGTAAGGCCTCTTTCAGTATAAAGTTTTTGAGATTCATCTATGATATTGCATGTATCAGCAGTTTATGATTTTTTATTGCTGAAGAGTACTTTATCGTAGGAATACACCACAGGCTTGTTTGGCCATTCCATTTCAGACGCTTGGAATGCCGGTTACAAGCTATTCTAAAGCTCTGCCTATTACAAGTGTACCACTCTACTAGCTTCCTTGTCAGCTTCATATATCTGCCCTCCCCCATCCCCAACCCATAATCTATCACTGACTAGTTGGGTGAGAGAGAAAAAAACAAAACTTTCAACCAGAGTAATTCATTTATTTTTTCTCCTGACTAATGTCAACAGAAGAGTATACCTTGCTTAACACAAATGCCTACTATTAAAATAATATGCAGTATTGGTAATGTTTTGTTTCATGCTAGTTACGTTATAGGTGCATAATATGTGAACATTTACCAGGTTGTACACTACTGATTTGTATATTTTTCGGTAGGCATATTATATTCAAAATTAGTTGAAAAAGCTGTGTAAACATTTTCTGAATGGCTTATAAGAGACACCTGACACTACAGTTTTATCTTAACCCTCAGCCCTTGGTCCTTTCTAGTGTTTAGTAACATATTAGTTCTTAATCCCAGGAAGTTCTTTTTAAGAGTAGCTGCCAAATCCCCTTAGTAATCCAAATAATTTACCCTTTAACTTACTGATTTGGTAAACTCTTCTTTTCTCTTGAAAATGGAGTTGTTCACTGCTAACTTTAGTCTTCATACTTTCAAAATACATCATAAACAGACCTTATTTTATATATGAGATTTCAAGGACTGTTTTACTTTGCAGACAAAAAAAAAATCAACCATGATATTTTCCTATCCCATTTATATCAGGGCTAATAGTATCCTATATGTAACTCTTCAAACCTCTCTCTGTATGGGGCAGCACTCTGTATATTAGTATACAACTAAAATGAGTTACGTGAATTTAATCTGTTAACTGAAAAGTATCCACTATAAAGCTTATATTAGACCAACCAGAACTAAAGATTCCACAGTATCTAAAACAATGTGTTTATGTCATTTCAGAGTCACTGACTATGGGAACCACTTTATTTTTTGCCATGCTGCATAGTTTGTGGGACCTTGGTTCCCTGATCAGGGATCAAACTCACACCCTTTGCAGTGAAAGTGTGGAGCCCTAAAGGCTGGACCACCAGGGAATTCCCTACGGAAGCCCATTTTAAGAGTGGTTAATTCAAAAGTCTTAAAAGAAGATAAAAGAAGGCACCTATCATTTTGTCCACCTAGAATGTCTATTTCCAACCACACGTTCTTGGAAAGGATGAAAATGAAAAGTGGAAGTGTTAGTAGCTAAGTCATGTCCAACTCTTTGCGACCCCATGGATTACAGCCTGCCAGGCTCCTCTGTCCATGGAATTCTCCAGGCAAGAATAATGGAGTTGTTCCCATTCCCTTCTCCAAGGAATCTTCCCGACCCAGGGATTGAACCTGGGTCTCCTGCACTGCAGGCAAATCTTTACCATACAAGCCACCAGGTAAGCCCTGCCACTCAAAATGCCCTACCTTCTGGCCAATAGTGTGGGCACACAAGGAAACAGCTTTGCTCTTCTCAAAATATTCAGGTTAGAGTAGCAGGAAGATGGACAGTCACTATAACTGTGGTCAGCTGCAAGAAGATGTTAGTCTGGTATATTCCTCACCATGTAGAAGGAGCTAGTTTGTAGGAAAATAAGGCAGGCATAATAAGAAATGCAGGGCAAAGCGGAAAACTCTCCAGTATTCACATTCGTTGTTCTAGTCATTCCTAAGACCCTACTACATCCCTGCTCCTCTTCTTATATTGTTGTGTAACAGCATGAAAGTGAAAGTGTTAGTCACTCAGTCATGTCCAACTCTCTGCAATCCCATGGACTGTAGCCTACCAGGCTCCTCTGTCCATGGGATCCTCCAAGCAAGAATACTGGAATGGATGGCCTATCCCCTCCTCCAGGGGATCTTCCTGACCCAGGGATTGAACTCAGGTCTTCTGCATTGAAGGCAGACTCTATCATCTGAGCCAACAGGGAAGCAGTTTACTTCACACAGACTTCCCTTTATGCTTCACTTTGTTTAAATTAGATGTATGTGCCCTGCACCGAGAGGTCCCTAATACAAAGACATACCTAAAGTAAAAAGATCTACAATTGCGAGAGCAAACTATATGACTGCCCCAGAGCAGGGTGGGATAATGAGCAGGATCAAATCATACAGGTGACACTGAAGGCACAATATTTTATTGAGAAAATGCCAAGATTAGAAGCTCGCTTAGATACTGAGAACAATATTCCGATGTACATTAACATAAACAAAGGCACACATCCTGTCATTTTCAAATTTTATTTCTTACAATTCACCTAGTTTAAGCACATCATCATGAGATTATGGCAATAATGACCTAGAAAGGTCATCTAAGTCCATGATACCAGCAATTCTTTTACAACAGAAAAAGATAACATGTAAAAGCTGAATTAATTTTCCTATATAACACAAGAACTGTTCACAGGATAAGGAACATCTTTCACTTTAAATTACTCATCTGAATGCAGACTCAGGCCAATAATAATTGAAAATGATGTGAGGAGAATTTCGACACTGTAATAACACAGACAATGTTTAAAGCATAAAAGAACAATTAAATTCAGGAATTATGGCTCAGTTCACAAAGTGACATTCTAAAATACCATACTATTAAGACCATAATAGTAAACCCTTTTTACAATTAATTTTATCTCTACCTGTATATGTAAACCCTTCTTGAATAAGTCTTGAGGTTCAGAACGAACTTTAACTAAACCCTAGAAACATGTAGAGGAAAGAAGGTTAAAGCATTCACAAATGCCTAATCTTGGAATCATATGTGCAAAAATGACACAACCACCTTACTTGGAAAGCACCAACAGCTAATAAGATTTTATTGGATAACAGTATTTTCTCGAGCTGGATTTTGGTGTTTTTATCTTGTTATCTAGAATGACTAGGCAAAATATGCTACAGTCATATATTAGTTTTGTCATTCATGGTATTTATTCCATGATGATTTAACACATTATAGAGTCAATCAT
Organism: Odocoileus virginianus; assembly: GCF_023699985.2. NCBI lineage: Eukaryota > Metazoa > Chordata > Mammalia > Artiodactyla > Cervidae > Odocoileus > Odocoileus virginianus. The sequence continues at coordinate 45,525,116 of NC_069691.1, read as the reverse complement.
AATATTAACCAACTAAAGACATACTAAAGGCTCTTCATACTATTTGTGGCACATTACTCTCACAACTATTATTACCATCAAAGGAACGGCAGTTTTAAAGTAAGAAAATGACAAGAGTAAGTAAGAAATGAAGATTTGCTGGGGACTGAGTTTACAATATGGAAAAGTGATTCTGTAACTCAAACCAATGGGAGAACTGACAGAACAAAGGCTATCACTATAGGTAAGAGCATAAAAGTGTTTTCAAAATATATTGATTTTGAGAAAAATAAGATTATATTCAACTTACAATTATACTTTAATAGATCTTAAATTACCACAAATTAAGGTTGAGATTTTTAAATAACAACCATCTACATACAATGGGGAAAATAAAATCCAAGTAAAAACATGAAAGTCTGTAGAGGGAGATATAAATTAGGTGTGGAATCAGAGAACAGGAGACCATTTAGACAAAAATAATTCAATTAACATTTACTGAGATTTCCCCAGTGGCAGTGGCTCACTGGTAAAGAATCCGCCTGCCTATACAGAAGACGCAGGTTTGATCCCTGGGTCAGCAAGATCCCCTGGAGAAGGAAATGGTAAGCCACTCCAGTATTCTTGCCAGGATAATCCCATGGATAGAGGGGCGTGGTAGACTGCAGTCCATGGGGTTGCAAAGAGTCAGACATGATTTAGGGACCAAACAACAACATTTACTGAATAACCTCTGTGTGTCAGACTACATACAAAGTAAAAAGAATGCAACAAGGCACAAATAAGGCAAAATAAGGTAAAAAAAAAAAAAGCCTCACAATGTTTACATTCTAATGTCTATGGAGAACAGCCATTAACAAATAAACTGTACTTTTTAAAACAGGGAAAACTAGGCCCAAAGCAACAGAGTAGTATCCCTTTCCCAAGTACACAGCTGCTTAGCAGCACCTCAGGCCACAGTTCACATCACCTGGTCTATTCCAGAGACTTTCTGATATACTATAAAGTCAACAAGAGAAGAAAAGTGTTTAACAAAAAAAATCTTAGTAACAAGGAAAATCTATCATTATTCTGCTTAGTGGATTACAGAACTGACAACCAAAACAGAAGGAATTTAATTGAAATGTAGACTGAGCCGAATTTTAAAAAATACTTACGTTAAAGATGTACTTAATGAGCTAATAGGTACTTTATCTTCTCTAATATCTGAAATTCCCGGAATACTTTTGTTCAGAGTATTTAATATGAACTAGTGGTTACAGTTGATATCCTAGCACAAAAAAACTCTCAATACCACCATCCAATTTGTATTTTTTACCAGACTCCAAAGAAAGGCTACCAACTGCATTAGCTAATAGGCTTAACTAGGCTTATTATCCCCAGTAGGTAAAGAAAATGGCTATTCGTGCTTATTAGTTTGCATACAAAAGGCAGCACTAAAGTAACATTCTACCAATATCCTGCTTGTCACAAGGAATGTAATACTAGCCATCTGTTTCACAAATTTCTAGGCTATTAAGCGGTTTAAGATTATAAGTAATTTTATGTTCAACTGAAAAATCTATGTTAGACTTCAAAGTTGAAAACAGAAATGGTAAAAGACAAAGGTGATACAGATCTGAAAATTCATTCCTTACCACATAACTATGAAAAAATTATTTCAACTCTACAATTGCCTGCTATCCTTTTTGTACTATAATATAATGATTTCTTAACTTTATTAAAACAATAGAGAAGATAAAAGTTAAGAGAAGAACTAGATACTCACACCACTGGAAAGGAACTGAGCATACTTTACATGAGGTCAATCAATATCCTTGCTAGAGATGATCAGCGTTATTTATCATTCTGCAGAAAAAAAGACAGAAAATTCAGAAACACCTTTAAATACTGAATAAAAATTTTAATTATATAATTTAAGGATTAACAGTTAACATCAGATAATCAGGTTTTTTAAAAAATACTTTTTATTTTTCAAATAAAACATTTGTTTGAAGGAACATTTTAAAAACAGAAAAATACTTTTTAAAGCTTTCAAATTACTCACTTGGAAAAATGAAAATCATCCCTGAAGTTTATCTTTATCTGTTACCAGATACCACCCAAGATTTAAACATGAAATGGATATATATATACACACAATATTGTGACATTCAGAATAACTTGTTGATATTAACTCCAGTGCACTTACGTAGAATCCTATAAACAAAAAACATACCACAGCATGATTGAAGCTAATAGTCTTAACTGGGGGTAAAACCTGGGGTGTAGTTCCAAGCTTATTATTTATTTTGTTGCTGTTTAGTCGCTAAGTCACATCCTTCTCTTTGTGACCCCACGACTGTAGCCCGCCAGGCTCCTCTACCCGTGTGACGTCCCAGGCAAGAATACTGGAGTGGGCTGTCATTTCCTTCTCTAGGCGATCTTCCTGACCCAGGGATCAAACCGACGTCTCCTGCATTGGTGCTGCGATTTACCATTGAGCTGCCAGGGAAGCCCATTATTTATTTTACTGCTAGCCAAATCTTACAGTGACTTAATTTCTTTGAGTCTCAATTCACATCATAAAACAGAGGTAATAGGTAACTACTTCAAAAAGCTACAAGAACTTAAAACATTTTAAAAATGGTGGTGATGAAGTACTTCACAAACTATCAAGTAGCAGGGGCTTTTACTACCAACTTTAAAAAGACACCAATAACAATGTCCATTCTTGAACAGGCTTCAGTTAATAATGGAGCAAGTTCAGTACTTCTATCTTCTGATTTGCATTCTACTGCTTTATTCAGCATTCAGACGCTGTGACCCCGTTCAATTCAGACATAGATCTTAACAAAAAATGAAATCTACTATTCACAGTTTAGGAGCTAAAGATCATGTATTACTGATTGCACTTATTAGCAGTTTCAAACCACAATATATACAGGGAACTATTTCCATTAACTCCAAGTTAATACTAAAAATTAGATGAAAGCCAAAAATGTTGATGTCAAAAACTATCACATTAAAATACACATTCAGAACTGAATTATATTAAGCAAGATCAAAGTGTCTAACAGTGACTAATGATATATGTGAAACGTACACAGTAAAGTTAGAAACCTTTCCCATTTGCGTATTCTAAACTGTAGCTTTAATGAAGTTCCTCCTGTAGTTAATCTTCTTGCTGACGTGAGAAATACTGGTCCTACATGGCAGATATAAAACACAAGAAAACCTCCTAAAAATACTGTTGATTGCATTTCCTAGACAAAACACCAACAAGCAGCCACAACACTGATTATTGGTCAATATATACATATATATATTTTCACTCCTGCTCAAATTTAGTTAAAATATACTAAATACTAGCCCTGAAATAGAAACAAGGTCATAATGTGAGTAAGATATGGTCCCAGCAGTGTAAGAGATTATTAAACTATGCCGGGGGGGGGGGGGGGGGGAGTAAAATAAAAATTTCATACACACACATCTCCATAAAAGGCATTAAGTAATAAGACTAACAATACAAGATTTATGAGCACAGAAATTCAGAAATTAATTGGTTACAGAAAACTGGGAAGACTTTAAGTGAGATCTCAGCTGTTATTTGAAGTTTAGAATAAGACTTCCACCAAATCAAAGTGTGAAGGGAGGTGAGAATCAGTGGAAGAAAAAATCAGGAAGAGGAAACAGTTTAAAAAAGATTATGAAGGATGTTTAGGGACTAAGTAGACCTGTCTTGTTGGCCTTTAACATGTATGTATGAGGAACAGACAGGTAGAAAGGGAGGAATTCCACAGTCTATGGAGGGCTCATAAATGCCTTACAGTATTTCTGATCTTAATTCTATAAATATGAGAATACCACCACAATTGAATCAGACAACCTAGGGGATAAATCACCAAACACCTTCATTTCACAAATGAGGAAACAGATTAAGACACAGATACAGACCTGTATAAGTGCAACTCACTGAATTTATGTCATTTATATTCCAGACATAAATGGACTTGAAGTAATACATAAAAATAAAGCATTCAAAGGACAGAAGATCAAGCAAGTTGCTGTGAGCTCTCTGCTCCCAGGTTCAATAACATAGAGCGTTCCTGGTATAAGAGACAGATTTTTTAAATTGACAGATTAAAACTGTGTATTAAAATCACATCGTTAGAATGGCTATAATTTTTAAAAAGACAGAAAATAACAAGTATTGGCACAGATGTGGATAAAATAAAACCTTTGTGTGCTCTGATGAAAAATGTAAAATGGGGGTACTGCTATGTAAAATAGTATGGTGGTTTCTTAAAAAATTTAAACATAGAATTATCAGAAGATTTGCAACTTCAATTCCAAGTATATATGCAGAAGTGAAAGCAGGGACTCAAAAATATATTTGGACACCCAAGTTCATAGCAGCATAGTCACAAAAGCAAAAAGGTGGAAACAAATATCTATCAACGAATGAATGGCTAAGCAAAATGTGATACATTCATATAAAAGAATATTATTCTGCCTTAAAAAAGAAGGAAATCCTGACATGCTAACATCGATGAACCCCAAAGGCATTATACTAAGTGAAAGAAGCCAGCCACAAAAGGTCAAACACTGTCTAATTCCACTTTTACAAGATATTTAGTCTTCAAACTCAGAGGCAGAAAGTAGAATGGTTCTTAAGGGGGGCTGGGTAAGGAAGAGTTACTGTTTAATGGTGCAAAGTTTTAGTTTGGGAAGATGAGAAAAAGTTCTGGAAGATGGATGACAGTGATGGTTGTACAACAATGTTTATTGTAGTTAGTGTCATGAACTGTTTGCTTTAAAATCGTTAAAATGGTAAATTTTATATTATGTATGCTTTATTACTGAAAAAAAGAGAGTGTTATACTAAAAGAAAACACATATTAAAAGGTATCAGGGATAAAAGTTTAGGGATGCTGGATCATATTTAAGCACCTAGCTATAAAAAGTAAGCTATAAAAGATAAAAAGAAATCACCTACTTATTGGACTTCTCATCTACGATACTTAAAAGAGAAAGAGCTGAATAACATTCACAGATGACTGAGAGAATTCTGTACCAACAAAGCTTACATTTTTATATAAGAAAAACACTGCAAATATGCAAGAATTCAGAGAGTGTATTTTCTCAGTTACCTCAACTGAGACACATAATATAAAAAATTAACAAAAATGTGCAAAAACATTTTTACTTATAAACTACAAGATGAACTGGATAATCTTTGGATCAAAGAAATCAAAATCTTTATTTTATTTGAAATGATTTTAGTGTTCTGCTACATAGGACACACAATAAATATATATTATATATGTGTGTGTGTTTTTCCACATAGAGAAATCTGATCTGTGAAAGAGATCCAGTAATGGTGGTTAGTACAAGTACAGGGTGAGAACTGGACAGATTCAGAAAAGGGTGGGAAGGGGACTGTTCTCACACATCTGTATCATTTTAACCATATGAATGTTATTGCTCAGTTAAGAAATCAAATTAATAAAAATAGGAATTAAGAGCAGGAGCCCACTGAACCCTTTGTAATTCAACACTAACTTGAAGATTATAGCAAACTAATAAGACATAAGAATGAATTAACTGGAATAAATACTGGAATGAAAGAGAAATATATACCTTTTTGCTAATGATCTAAATGAATACCTAAAAAATGTAAGCTAATCTAGTAAAAAAAAAGTTGAAGTTTTTTGTTAAGAAGTATGACACAACACTTTAAATTAATTTAAAAAATTTCCCCTAGTTTAGCAGGAGACATCTAGAAACACAGGAAAAAAAAATACATCAATCATACTAGTAACATTTTTCTAACACTTATAAATAGCTGTATTGAGAAAAAGCCTCCCCCTACAATTAAAGTTTAAAAATAGGGACTTAAAATTAGAAAAAAAAGAAGGCCAAGAACCTCCAAGAAAATGAAACAAAAGGAGAAGACCAGAAGTGGACTTCACTGGCCGGACAACAGAACACACACAAAAGACACTACACAAACCAACACAACACTGGCGTGGGAATAGACACACAGCTGAGTAAAGAGAAAAAGAACTCAGTGATTCCAGAACATGCAAGAAAACACACAAGCCAAAGGCTAAATTTTATTTCAACAAGCTACGATAACTTATCATCGGGCAAAAAACTAGATCTTTATCTTAAATTATATATAAAATTTAAATTCCAGGTGCAATAAACATAAATCTATAAAACTCAGAGACACATTCTACAACAAAATTTAAGAAGATGATATGTCTTTTAAGTATTCTTAACAAAGAGGAGAAACTTTAAAAGGTAGACATAAGAGTTTAAAATTTCCTACTACAAAAAAACCATAAAGAATTTTAAAAAAGATGTCCTTATCATCACAGGGGACTGGAATGCAAAACTAAGAAGTACAGAGATACCTGAAGTAACAGGTAGGTTTGGCCTTGGAGTACAGAATGAAGCAGGCAAAGGCTAAGAGAACACATTGGTCATAGCAAACACCCTCTCCCCACAACACAAGAGAAGACTCTACACATGGACATCACCAGATGGTCAAAACTGGAATCAGACTGATTATGTCCTTTGCAGCCGAAGATGGAGCAGCTCTATACAGTCAGCAAAAACAAGACTGGGAGCTGACGGTGACTCAGATCATGAACTCCTTATTGCCAAAAGCAGACTTAAACTGAAGAAAGTATGGAAAACTACTAGACCATTCAAGTATGACATAAATCAAATCCCTTATGATTATACAGGGGAAGTAATGAATAAATTCAAGGGGTTAGATCTGGTAGACAAGAGTGCCTGAAGAACTATGGAGGGAGGTTTGAAACACTGTACAGGAGGCAATAATTAAAACCATACCCAAGAAAAAGAAATACAAAAATGCAAAATGGTTGTCTGAGGAGGCTTTACAAATAGCTGAGAAAAGAGGAGAAGCAAAAGGCAAAGGAGAAAAGGAATGATATACCCATTTTAATGCAGAGATCCAAATAATAGCAAGGAGAGATAAGAAAGTCTTTCTAAATGAACAATGAAAAGAAATAATGGAAAACAATAGAATGGGAAAGATTAGAGATCTCGTCAAGAAAATCAGATACCAAGGGAACATTTCATGCAAAGATGAGCACAATAAAGGACAGAAACGGTATGGCCTAACAGAAGCAAAAGGTATTAAGAAGAAGCTGGCAAGAATACACATAACTATACGAGCAATGTCTTAATGACTCAGATACAATGATGGTGTGATCACTCACCAAGAATCGGACATCTTGGAGGGTGAACGATGGTGTGATCATTCACCTAGAATCAGACATCTTGGAGGGTGAAGTCACCTAGGCCTTAGGAAGCATTGTACATGAACTGAAAACTTCCAGATGTTCAAGCTGGATTTAGAAAAGGCAGAGGAACCAGAGATCAAATTGTCAACATCCACAGGATTATCAAAAAAGCAAGAGTTCCAGAAAAATATCTGCTTCATTCGCTATGCTAAAGGCCTCTGACTGTGGGGATCACAACAAACTCTGGAAAATTCTTCAAGAGACAGGAATACCAGACGACCTTACCTACTTCCTGTGAAACCTGTATGCAGGTCAAGAAGCAACAGTTAGAACTGGACATGGAATAAAGAGCTAGTTCCAAATAGGGAAAGAAGAACGTCAAGGCTGTATATTGTCACCTTGTTTACTTAACTTATATGTAGAGTACATCATGCAAAATATTGGGCTGGATGAAACTCAAGCTGGAATCAAGATCGCCAGGAGAAATATCACTCACTTCAGATATGCAGATGACACCACCCTTATGGCAGAAAGCGAAGGAGAACTAAAGAGCCTCTTGATGAAAGTGAAAGAGGAGGGTGAAATAGCTGGCTTAAAGCTCAACATTCAGAAAACTAAGATCACGGCATCCGGTCCCATCACTTCATGGCAAATATATGGGGAAACAGTGGAAACAGTGACAGACTTTATTTTCTTGGATTCCAGAATCATTGCAGATGGTGACTACAGCTATGAAATTAAAAGACACTTGCTCCTTGGAAGAAAAGTTATGACAAACCTAGACAGGGTGTTAAAAAGCAGAGACATCACTTTGCTGACAAAGGTCCATGTAGTCAAAGCTATGGTTTATCCAGTAGTCAAGTATGGATATATACTATATAGAAACTATTATATTTGAACTATAAAGAAAGCTGAGTGCCGAAGAACTGATGCTTTTCAATTGTGGTGTTGGAGAAGACTCTTCAGAGTCCCTTGGACTGCAATGAGATCCAATCAGTCAATTCTAAAGGAAATCAATCCTGAATATTCATTGAAAGGACTGACGCTGAAGCCGTAGCTCCAATACTTTGGCCACCTGATATGAAGAGCCAACTTTCTGGAAAAGATACTGATGATAGGGAAAATAGAAGGCAGGAGGAGAAGGGGATGACAGAGGATGAGATGGTTGGATGGCATCACGAACTCGATGGACATGAGTTTGAGCAAGCCCCGGGAGATGGTGAAGGACAGGGAACCCTGGCATGCTGTAGTCCATGGGGTTGCAAAGAGTCGGACATGACTGAGCAACTGAACAAAACAAAAAACAAACAAATCAGAAAAAATATTTGACATGTAGAGAAAGAATAGATCCAAGCTGTCATATTTATTTTAAAAAAAACACTCAAATTTACTAGAAGTCAGAGAAATAATGATTAGTTGAACAATGAGATATAAATTCAGCAAAAATTTAAAAGATTATAATATGTCCTCAAAGGGTACGGTCCTTTACTGGTCTAAGGACAAAGTCCTTTTGGAAAGAAATCTGGCAACATAAATTGAAATTTAAAGTATTTACACTTTTGAGTCCCTTGGACTGCAAGGATATCCAACCAGTTCATCCTAAAGGAAATCAGTTCTGAATATTCATTGGAAGGACCGATGTTGAAGCTGAAACTCCAATACTTTGGCCATCTGATGTGAAGAGCTGACTCACTGGAAAAGACCCTGATGCTGGGAAAGATTGAAGGACAGAGGATGAGATGGTTGGACGGCATCACTGACTCAGTGGACCTGAGTTTGAGTAAACTCTGGGAGCTGGTGACAGACAGGGAGGCCTGGCATGCTGCAGTCCATGGGGTCGCAAACAGTCGGACACGACTGAGCAATTGAACTGAACAGTCTTAACGAGTAGTCCTATTCCTGGGAATCTATCATATATAAACAAAAGTAATCATACACAATACGTACAACTTATTTACATATTTACTTACATAGGATATTAATTGTCATTTATTTTCCTATTTCTTGTCTCTATAAACAGAATTGTTTCAATCCATACAGGAATGGCTGAATAAATGACAATATACTTTGATCAATGAACACACTGCAATCAAGTAGAGTTTTATCAGGTGACTTGGTGGGATTTGCACACTGCCACACTGAGTTAAAAAATAAACAGCAAAATGCAAGCAAATGAGTATGATGAGACTGAAAAAGAAAACCTACAATAACAAAAATGAAAGTTGCTCAGTCATGTCTGACTCTTTGCCACGCCATGGACTACATAGTCCATGGAATTCTCCAGGCCAAAATACTAGAGTGGGTAGCCTATCCCTTCTCCAACAGATCATCCCAAGCCAGGAATCCAACCGGGGTCTCTTGCATTGCAGGTAGACTCTTTAACAACAAAAACAGTCCTTTTATAGGCATGTCTCCTGTTAGTATGTTTACTGACATACATACACAGACGGACATGGGGAAAAAACAGGTGGTCAACAGGTATTGGAGGTGGGGTTAAGGATGAGGGTATACATAGGGAATATGCATAAGGAAGGATAAAAGCATCTGTGCAATAGTTAACGAAACAATAATGCAAACAAACTGTAAACATTCCTACTATCAGAAATGGAGTCAATTGTCAAATAATAATTTTAGGGTTGTAAAAATTCAACACAATGTCAGGTTTTTCCATAAGGAAAAAGCCTATTGTCAGCACTGATGATCCTTGAAGGAAAAAATGTAACCTGGAAAATCCATTAGGGATAAGAACCTGTAGATGGTGGTAAAAAGGTTCTTTTTATTCTAGCTTTTCTCTTTAATATAAAAAGTATTAAACCATATAAGGTAAAGGAGACTTTCAAAAGATACAAAGTAAAAGTTAAGTCTGTCGTCTATCCCAAACCCCTTTTTCTCTTCCACTGAGACATTATTCAGTTCCTTCATACATCTTAGAACATGGAAGTGTAATTTTAGGGTAAATTCCCAGTAGAGGAATCATTATGACAAAAAGCATATGCCTTGTAAACTATGATAGAGAGATTTCGTCCAATGGCCTCCCTAAAGAAGATCAATCCATACTCCTACCTTCAGGAAATGCTTAACTGTGAATCCAGTATGTCACTGGTGATTTAAAATCGAATTTACATTGTGCAGTTTGGTATGTATCTTGTTTTATTCAATAATGGTAAACATAGAAAGGGCAGAATATTTTAAGAAAGCAAAGCACAAGAGAAAGGGAAGAGTTAGCTCTAACAGCACAGGCAGCAAGTAAGTCATCACAGGAAGAGGTAACAGGACACTGCTAATGACAACTAGTGAGACCCTTAAACTCAGATCTGGATATCAAAAAAGATTTCTCAGAAGTTCAAAACAACCATTTCGGATCTCCTTTACTGCTCTTTCAGCAACTGACACAGAAACCACTGTTATCCACCTAGAATACCAATTTACAGAAAAATTTAAAAATGTGTAAATATACAGAGATACACAAGCCTTACAAACCCATAAGTTTGACACTATTAGTACTTGGAATTTAATGATCAGGAAGTAAAATTCCTTCCTTGCTGGATGCACATTAAACACACACACAGATATATAAATGTAACACACAGAGGAAAAAAACAGGTCATAAAACTGCACCAGAATAATACTATATATCTAACAGAGTCCTTTCTTAAATGGTGGTTTTTAAAAACTTTTTAATATGAAAATTTGTAAACATGTACAAAGGCAGAACAATAAATGTTTAGGTACCCATCACCCTCCTTCAAAAATTATCTTTCTTGTTCCCCTGGCTCCAAAGGGTATTTTCAGGCCAATTTCAGATATCTTATCACTTTAACATTCAATTCTCTTCAAGTTTCAGTATCTGGTTTCCAAATCCAGAGTAAATAAGACATAGGAACTCAGAAAGAGACAGTTCAGTTCAGTCGCTCAGTTGTGTCCGACTCTTTGCGACCCCACAGACTGCAACACACCAGGCCTCCCTGTCTATCACCAACTCTCAGAGCTTGCTCAAACTCATGACCATCGAGTCGGTGATGCCACCCAAACAATCTCATCCTCTATCACTCTGATGTCTCCTTCTCCTTCTGCCTTCAATCTTTCCCAGCATCAGGGCTTTTTCCAATGAGTCAGTTCTTCGCATCAGGTGGCCAAAGTATTGGAGTTTCAGCTTCAGCATCAGTCCTTCCAATGAATTTTCAGGACTGATTTTCTTTAGGATAAACTGGTTGGATCTCCTTGCAGTCCAAGGGACTCTCAAGAGTCTTCTCCAACACCATAGTTCAAAAGCACCAATTCTTCAGGGCTCAGCTTTCTTTTTACAGTCCAACTCTCACATCCATACACGACTACTGGATTAACCATAGCTTTGACGACACGGACCTTTGTTGGCAAAGTGATGTCTGCTTTTTAATATGCTGTTTAGGTTTGTCATAGCTTTTCTTTCAAGGAGCAAGCACCTTTCAATTTCACGGCTGCAGTCACCATCTGCAGTGATTTTGAAGCCCCCAAAAATAAAGTCTGTCACTGTTTCCCCAACTATTTATGTCATGAAGTGATGGGACCAGATGCCATGATCTTAGTTTTCTGAATGTTGAGCTTTAAGCCAACTATTTCACCCTCCTCTTTCACTTTCATCAAGAGGCTCTTTAGTTCTCCTTCGCTTTCTGCCATAAGGGTGGTATCATCTGTGTATCTGAGGTTACTGATATCTCTCCCAGCAATCTTGATTCTAGCTTGTGCTTCATCCAGCCCGGCATTTCGCATGACATATTCTGCATATAAGTTAAATAAGCAGGGTGACAATATACAGCCCTGATGTACTCCTTTCCTGATTTGGAACCAGTCTGTTGCTCCATGTCCAGTTCTAACTGCTGCTTCTTGACCTGCATACAGATTTCTCAGGAGGCAGGTAAGGTGGTCTGGTATTCCCAACTCTTTAAGAATTTTCCACAATTTGTTGTGATCCACACAGTCAAAGGCTTTGGCGTAGTCGATAAAGCAGTAGACGTTTTTCTGGAACTCTCTTGCTTTTTTGACAATCCAACAGATGTTGGCAATCTGATATCTGGTTCCTCTGCCTTTTCTAAATGCAGCTTGAACAACTGGAAGTTCACAATTCATGTACTGTTGAAGCCTTGCTTGGAAAATTTTGAGCTAGTGTGTGAGATGAGTACAATTTTGCAGTAGTTTGAACATTCTTTGGCATTGCTTTTCTTTGGGATTGGAATGAAAACTGACCTTTTCCATATTGAGTGCAGCACTTTCACAGCATCATCTTTTAGGATTTGAAACAGCTCAACTGGAATTCCATCACCTCCACTAGCTTTGTTCATAGTGATACTTCCTAAGGCCCACTTGGCTTCAGGAATGGAGAAGGGAATGGCAAATACATCAGTATTCTTGCCTTGAGAATCCCATGAACAGTATGAAAAGGCAGAAAGTGACAGAAAGGGTATAAAAAGGCTTTACCATGGGGGGATGGTGGGGTGGGCAGGAATGATAGCTACCTGAAAAGAGCAAAATAACTAAAAAAACTAATTCTAGATACATACACGTAATACCCACTTATCAAACAGTTAAAGTAATGTTTAGGAACTTCATTTTTAAAAGACAGGTAAGTATGTGGTAGATTTGTTTTTAAAGCTGAAGTGGTTAAAAGCAAGGTTTTCACTTCAGGAAGTTAATCGGGTGCTTCACGTGTGTCAGACATTTTTCCCTGAACAAAGCCAGGTAAGTGAGGCCTTACTACAATGAATGGTTGGTGACATGTGAGGAAAACCAACCAGATATTAAGAATTAAAGACTCATCTAAATCTGAATATTATTAATAATCTTTCAAATGATGCTTCTAGGTAGCTAGGTTAAAACTGTAAACAACTACTAACTGTAAATAACAACTACTGTGTTTAGTTGCTCAGTCGTGTCTGAATCTATGCGACCCCATGGACTGCAGCCCACCAGGCTCCTCTGTCTGTGGGGATTCTCCAGTCAAGAATACTGGAGTGGGTTGTCATGCCCTCCTCCAAGGGATCTTCCCAACCCAGGGACTGAACCCAGGTCTCCTGAATTGCAGGTGGATTCTTTATCATTTGAGCCACCAGGAAAACCCAACAGCTACTACTGCTATTTAATGAGTACTGCCCTGGGCCAGGTCTCCCTGGTGGCTCAGTAAGAATCTCCCTGTAATGTAGGAGACTCGGGTTCGATCCCTGGGTCAGAGATTTCCTTGGAGATGGAAATGGCAACCCACTCCAGTAATCTTGCCTGGGAAATCTCATGGACAGAGGAGTCTAACAGGCTACCATCCATGGGGTCACAAAAGAGTTCGACATAATTTAGCAACTAAACAACAACCATCACCCCTGGCCAACATTCACTGGTTAAGTGTTTTACACATACAAACTCATTTAATCTCACCATCCTCTGAGGTAGATAACTAAGACAAGACACCACTTGCCCAGGGCCTCCCAGGTGGCCCTAGTGGTTTTAAAAAAAAAAACCCATCTGCCAATGCAGGAGACATAAGAGACGTGGGTTTGATCCCCAGGTCAGGAAGATCTCCTGGAGGAGGGCATGACAATTCACTACAGTATTTTTGCCTGGAGAACTCCATGGACAGAGGAGCCTGACAGACTACAATTTGGGGTGGCAAAGAGTCACAGACGACTGAAATGACTTAGCATGCACACACCACTTGCCCAAGGTCAATCAGCTAATGGACTTCCCTTTTCTTATTAGAACTGTAACTGAAGTCCTTATGTTAGTCTTCATCTTTCTTCAAAATGTAAGATTAGGGATATAATTTTATCTTTTCTCTGGAGCAAATGTTTACTTGTGTTAAGTACCATGCAACAAGTTGGTCAACAGATATACCACTAAGATACTAATGATGTTCCTCTTATGTTTTACTCACTATGATTCACAACTTAAGGTTGTATACCATGTAAAGTTTCATTCCCAAAGAATTATTACATATACTACTTGTCAAACTTTTAAAAACAGAAATACTCATGTAGCTCCTCCTACATTTCCAGTCACAGGGAAGTTTACTGTAGAGTTTGGCTAATAAAGATACTCCTTTAACAGACTCAAACTTTTTTAATAACTTGAAGCCACTCATCCAGCTGAATCGATAAAGACTACACTTCTTCTTTTCTTTTCCACAAGGCAGTGTTTTAAATGTCTGTAAAATCTTCACAAAGAGTCTCCATGCTAAACAGTCCCAGTCATGATTCCAGTTTGACATGGTTTCTTTGTCATTATCTAATCTTCTCTTAAAAAGTGGGTCTCCCCACATTCGGCACGGACTCCTGAAGAGAACCTAACCAGAGCAGGATACAGGGAACTATTAGTTTTCTTGTTCTGAACCCCAAATCATATTACTTTCTCCCACCACCAAGTCATTTTTATGAGTGTATTAAGTTTACAGGCAAAACTTTTGCACATTCATTAACGAAGCAGTGATTAAACATCAAAGAGAGAACTGGACTCAGGCTTTTATCCATGCTTCTTTTTCCTAAACTTGAGGCTTTTTTTATTTTTTAAAAGCAAAATAGTTTAATCTTTGCTTTTTTTTTCTTGTAAGTAAATATTACTATTTGATATATATTATATATTTTATTTGTCTATTATCTGTGTCATTATTTTCTATTTTCTGCATGTACTCTTAAAGTAGTACCTGGAATATAACAAGCACCGTTTATTATTGAACTAACTCACAAACAGATGGAAGAGTGTGGAACATTCATATCCTTTTGGCTTCTGGGAAGCAATCTCTAGACTACTACACTTCACTGCTAAATGATCTTAATGCTGTATCAAGAAATACACAATCAGAAGAGCCATAACTACCACATGCCCTGTAGAATTTACTATGACAATTTAATACAGGAATTATAGCCTTTGATTACTTTTAAGATATGTGGTGGTTTAGATGTTACCCTCTATAAGTCTCCCCTGATTTTTCATTCTAAAATAATTATATAACCTGAAAATAAAACTACACATCTCCCCATCGTTAATATTAGAGTGAGTGAAGTTGCTCAGTCATGTCCGACTCTTTGCGACCCCATGGACTGTAGCCTATCAGGCTCCTCCATCCACGGGATTCTCCAGGCAAGGATACTGGAGTGGGTTGCCATTTCCTTCTTCAGGGATCTTCCCGACCCAGGGATCAAACCTGGGTCTCCCACATTGCAGGCAGACGCTTTACCATCTGAGCCACCAGGGAAGCAGAGGAACAACCAGGAAGGCCCCACTGAGATCAGAGTAGGTAACTTTTAAATGCTGTTGAACTACGCTATGAAATGTTAGGGAATAGCAACCCTTACATCAGAGGATGAGCCACCATCTCCTCAAATGTACTGACTCTAGCTAGGACCATCTTATACCATAGATGCCACTTCCTTTGTGGCCTCATTATTAGAGTTGTAGTTATATACTCTGTGGTGTGATTTCAGTTTTTTTTTTTTATTCATTTAAGTTAAAAACACATCTATGGAACCACTACTCTTTATATTATATGATTTAGCATCCCTGCTATGAAAGTGAGGGTTCTCTACTCTCACAAGGTTGTTACTGTTTCATGACTCTGTTATTCTTCTGAATTACAATACAAATATATGACAGCAGGCAGCACTTTCTCCTCATGTCAGTTTAGAACAGTTATTCCCAAACTGTGCTGTGCCTCCAAATTATATGGATATCTTTTAAAATCACAGAATCCCTAGCCAACTCTGGACTTACTGGATCCAAATCACTGGAGGTAAATATCCAAGAATATTTTTAAACAGCTTCTGAGGCAATTCTATTTGGAATCTACTGTTCTGGAGGACAAGAAAAAACTCTAATTATGCAATGCCATAGCCCTTATATAAAATATAGTGTCTAGGCATAAAGACCATTGTGAGCATACAGACACGCAAAACATCGATTATTTCCTACACAACATTTCAAGCTGAATACTTGGCAAAATAAAAGCAATTGGTTATTCATAATTGAAAGTGAATTTGAGAGCACTTAAGATATGTCTGGGCTTTCCTGGTGGGTAAAGAACACTGCCTGCCAATGCAGAAAACACTGGTTCAATCGCTGGGTTGGGAAGATCCCCTGGAGAAAGAAATGGCAACCCACTTCAGTATTCTTGCCTGGCAAATCCCACGGAGAGAGGAACCTGGCTGTAGCCATGGGGTTGCAAAAGAGTCAGCCATGACTTAGCGACTAACCAACAATAAGATATGTCTACTTCAAGGGAACTCATATAATAGACATCGGTCAAAACAACTTATAAATATTCTCAAACTAGTCTTCTCTCTAAAAGTTGTGTCCTCCTTTACCTAGTAAGTACTTGTCCCAGCCAACGAGTTCCCATAGCCCTGCAAAAAAATTAATGCTTCCTTCCCCCTTTCCTTTCCACCAATTTCAGAGACTCTTATAAGACAGCAAACTTGTGCAAAACTCTCAGCTAGGAGGGTATCACAAATACGTTTCTGCTATATTACACTACGCTCACATACAAATCTGCCCCTTTCCTAAATGTGAGCTTCTTAAGAGCAAGGGCTACTTATCAACTGCTGTAGTTCCAGCTCCTGCTGAGCGGTGGGGCTCCCCTGGGGTTGCAAAGAGTCAGATACAACTGAGTGACTAACACTGCTACTACTACCAAGGTATAAACGGTAAGTAAATCTTTGTTTAGTTAAGAAATGGTTGAAAATGTCTACTCTCTTTCAAACAAAATAATCTTAACAGTCCTGATCCTTGAAATTAACACCAAAAAGATGTTACTAATATGAAAATTAATGCAGCTGGAATATTTTCCAAGAAAACGGATAAGCATTTATTAAATACTGAATATGTCCTATAGGCCAAATGATAAGCAAATGCGAAAGATACAAAAATAGAGCTTTGCTCTTGATAGCAGGGTAAGTAATATTAATGTTCCCAAAGAGATATTCTGTCATTGGTTTACAATCTACATTCACAGTATCCTTGGAGCCAAACTCTGTTAGGGCTGTTGATGTCCCTTAGGGAGCTAACGATACTGGCCGGAGAACTCAGCCATCTAACAGCTCCACGTTGTCTAGGCCATGACAGTTCTCCAGAGTTCACTACAACAGGAAAAAGTAGCAATTTGAATGGCCAGAGTCTCCTGTCATCATTATAAATACATTTTAAAGTCTGTGTGACTACCACTCAAATATCCCCTGGACTAAAACAAAAATATACAAAAAACATTCCTATTGACATATACCTAGAACACCTTGATGTTAAAATATAACAATTTACTCACAGAACCAATCCAGATGCTCCCATCTATTGCTCAAACATTCATGTGCCTTTGAAGCCTCTATTCTCTTTTGCAGGAAGATTATATTAACACACTGATAATTTCCAGAACAGTAACTTGTGATTCTGCATTTCTGGATGATCCAATATCTTCCTTACCATTTTGCATTTCCCCTATCTCAGCAGTTTTCCAAGGTTTAATAAATTAAATAACAATAGAATTGAAGTAAGATACTTCATTAAGCTAGAATAAAGTGACTCATAAAATCTTATATTAAACTGGAATTGATGTTAACAATGTTTCCTAAATACCTCAGCTTACAGAGGAAAAAAAAAAAAAAATTCTGATAATTGGAGCCAGAAACCCTGATGTCCAGAATACCGCTTACACAAATTTACCAACAAATAGAAGCAAATATTCCCATCAGTCTTTCAGAAACTCAGGGTCTATTTAAATGCATGTCATTTAAAAGCTTTGTTAAAAATTCAGAATTGTCATGACAAGTGTGCAAAAAGAAGTAGTCCCATAGCTGGACTTAGGCAAGTATTTCTTATAGAGGGAGAAGTCAAATTTAACATATTTGGGGAAATACTATCTTAAGAAGTGTTTGTTATACACTTTCCCCAGAGGAACTTCTTTTATGCCTCAATCCTGCAGGGTTTTGCATTCATTCATTTATGCTTTTAACAAACACTTACTGAGCACCTAGTATATGCTAGGCACTGAAAAGTACAGCAGTGAACAAAATAAAACTGTGTTCACATAAAACCTTACATTTCTGTGGTGAAAGACAAATTTTAAAAAAGAGTCAATCATATAGTATTCAGATCATGATAAATAGAGAAAAATAAAGATGGGAACGAATTCAGGATTATAATTTTGAAACAGGAAGAAAGCCAAGTAGATATAAGAGAAAGGACATTTAAGGTCAAGACCTTGACACAGAAATTGTCTACCATGTTCAAAGAACAGCACCAAGGACAGTGTGGCCAGAGTTGCATGGGCAAAGGATAACATAGTAGAACATGAAAACTGGGGGTTACTGGGAGGACAAGATCAAAGAGGAATCTGTAACTGAAAATTTCTGTTAAAAATATGAAATATTACTTTAGCTAGATTGGGGTTAAATCAATAGCCTAGAGATGACTCAACTTAATAGGAAACTTATCATGAATTGCTAATGGTAGAATTTCTAACATCAACAGGTTGCCAGAGAGATGTTATTTTTGGACATTCCAGGCATCCATTAAATTATACTTCTGAGAGCATTATCAACTACTTTTATAAATGACTAGCTCTGAAGCATACCCTTGTCAATTTACTAGGAGGTGAGTGCTGAAAAGGGGATGAAGAAGGCTGAGGATAAGGGAATTCATGTTTCCCACTGCAGAGAACTGGAGACATGCTTTATCTCCCATACCTCAGGAGGTATGCTAATATATAATTCAAAATAGGAAGATGGTCAATCAGATTGTTTCCAAGTTAAAGCTGTAGTCAAACAAATTTCAGGGAGCCTATCTATACTTTATTCACTACTTATAATACTTAAGCATCCCAAGGACAAGTTTCTTTTATTTTTTACATTTTTCCACAGTCTACCATTGTTAGGCCCTCACATTTTGTATCGTCTGATTGAACAGACAAAAACATACCTCAAGTCATGAGGAGAGGCTCTGCACCTGAGCTGGGGAGCACGCAACTTTCTCATACTTCTGCCTTTGAAAACCTGGGGCTTGGAAAGCAAAGGAAATCATTTTTAAAAAATGAAGACAACCCACAGGATGGAAGAAAATATTTGCTAACGATGTGACTGACGAGGGATTAGTCTTTAAAATTTACAAACAGCTAATGTGGCTCAATATCCAAAAAAAAACACAAAACACAAAACCCTAAACAAGCCAATCAAAAAGAAGGCAAAAGGCCTAAAGAGCTAATTCTTCAAAGACATAAAGACAGCCAACAGGCACATGAAAAAATGCTTCACATCATTATTAAAGAAATGCAAATCAAAACTATAATGAGGTTATCACCTCACACCAGTAAGAATGGCCATCATCAAAAAAATCAACAAACAATAAATGCTCGAGAGGGTGTGAAGAATGGGGAACCCTCCTATACTGTTGGTGGGGATGTAAACTGGTACAGCTACTATGAACAGTATGGAGGTTCCATAAGAAACTACAAATAGAGCAACCAAATCATCAACCAAATGATCTAGCAATCCCATTCCTGGGCATACATCTGGAGGAAAAACATGATTCGAAAAGATACATGTAGCCCAGTGTTTGCTGCAGCATTGTTTACAATAACCAAAACCATGGAAACAACCTAAAACATCCATCGACAGATCAAAGGATAAAGAAGGTGTGATATACATATTCAATGGAATATTACTCAGCCATTAAAAAGAATAAAATACTGCCATTTGCAGCAAATGAATGGTCTTAGACATCATCATACTAAGTGAAGTCAGACTAAGACAAGTATCATATGATATTTACATGCAGAATCTAAAAAAATGGTACCAATGAACTTACTTACAAATTAGAAACAAATTCACATAATGAATGAACTTCTGGTTACCAGGGAAGAAGGGTAGGGAGGAGGGATAGTTAGGGAGTTTGGGATTGACAGGTATAATCTGCTATATTTATAACACATAATCAACAATGACCTACTGTATAACACAGGAAACACAGCTCAGTATTCTATAATAACCTATGTGGGAAAAGAATTTGAAAAAGAATAGATACATGTGTATGTATAACTGAGTCACTTTGCTGTATACCTGAAACATAACACTGGGAACCAATTATGCTCCTACATAAAATAAAAATCAAAAAACCTCAGGCTTCAGATAACCATCCTATTTTCTCTACTTCTTTTTTTTCCATGTTCCCCGTGATCTGGTCATCCCAGCATGATCATGTATTCCACTCCAGATTCATAATGGCTTATCTCAGTTTTATCTGCTAAAGTCTTCATATATTTCAAATCCCTTATTCTGAATTATTTTCCTCAGATACCTAATGTAAAGTTCAGGAGTTCTCCAACTATATGGAGAAGCATAATGTATAATGTACCATGGAAATAGACAGTATTAATATTGTAAATTACTTACTGTATCCTTCCGAATACAATCAGCTTTCAAAAAGCACCCTCTATACTATAGATCTATATCTAATTATAGGTGGTAAGACTTCTTCAATCTTTAGAATAATTTCCAGACTCGGATCTGTTCTAAATTCTTTTATGTCTAACCAGCATCAAAAAATGTGCTGACTCTGTATCCCATGCTCCTTATTACGTCTTTTCATATGAGTTAATATATAAATAAAGATCTTAAAATACTTACCAAGCTCATTCATATTAAAGATAATCTCTATGAAAGATAGGAAATGATTCAGTCTTAAAATTCTATGGTTATACTTTTTGCCATATTCCCAGATACCGTGTTAGATAACATCAAGATATTAATATAGTTGATAGGCTGCCTTTTTATTTTGTTGTTGTTTCTGAAAGGATTTATTATTCTTCAAAATACACAGAACCCCACAAAACAGAAGGAAATAAATAGGCTAGGGAATTGCAACTGAGAGAAACATAGGGTGAAGTGATGAGAACTTGTTTGGGGCTGGCCACACGTTTGGCATTAAGATGGCTAGTATAGGCTGCCATTTTAAACTGAAGTTTATAACTAGAAAAATCCACTCTTTACAAGGAGAATTAAAATAAAATACAAGTACAGGCTAAACCAAATTAATGTTAATTAACCTCCTTAGT
Source organism: Odocoileus virginianus (assembly GCF_023699985.2). Classification (NCBI taxonomy): domain Eukaryota; kingdom Metazoa; phylum Chordata; class Mammalia; order Artiodactyla; family Cervidae; genus Odocoileus; species Odocoileus virginianus. The sequence continues at coordinate 45,503,822 of NC_069691.1, read as the reverse complement.
AGGTTGTTTTACCTGTGACCTTCTGTATCTTCCTTAAGACTTCCTCTTTCTGCTGTATTAATGCCATGGTTTCCAACTGCCTTCTCTGCCTCAATCTTGTTACACATAGTTAAGTTAATTTTTGTAAGGTGGGAAAAAAAAAAAAAAAAAAAACCACAACTGGGAGTAGGACAAAAGAGCACAGAGTAAGAGATTTGGACCATGACTGCTTTGTGTTTGAAATCCCAGGTTCTACCCCTTGTTAGCAGTTTGACCTTGTACAAATGTCTTATCCTGTTAATCCCTGGTTTCCTCCTTGGCAAACTGTGGACCATGTTATTTACTTCAAAGAGTCACTATGAGGACTCAACAGGATACAATAAAAAAGGTTCCTTATGGAGGCACCCAGAAATGTTAGCCTCCGTGTTCCTTTCTAAGTCTGAAGCAGCAATCTTTCAAAAAGGTTATTGCATCTGAGGGGAAAAATGATTTAATGTGAATAGCAGAAAAGCAATGCAAAGGCTGGTATTGAGTACTTGCCTTCTAATATGGGAATTTACTTGGAAAATTAAACTATGATGAGAAAGTAGTTTCATGAGTACAAAGAAATCCCGATTTGGCAGACAGCTCTCTGCCAAGAACTGCTTGACAAGGCTTGTTTTCCCCAAGTAACTGCAAGGACTCCCTATTCCAAGTTTTATCCCACAATTCAGTTTTGTTTTTTTTTTTTTTTTTTAAACAGTGCCTCTAAGGTGGTGCTAGTGGTAAAGAATCTGCCTGCCAATGCAGATGTGAGTTTGATCCCTGGGCTGGGAAGATCCCTGGAGGAGGAAATGGCAGACCACTCCAGTATTCTTGCCTGGAGAATCCCATGGACAAAGGAGCCTGGCGGGCTACAGTCTATGGGGTCACAAAGAGTCAGACAGGACTGAGCACGCGCACACACATGTGTACACACACCCCTAACCTTTTAATTACTCTAATTACGAATAAATGACTTTATTTGAGAAAAGGCATCAAAGTCAGTAGTTTCTCAACATCATAAAGGAATAGTGAATATGTGTTGGGGGCAAGGTGGGAGAAAGTCTGACAGAAGGGAAGGAAGATGTGATGCTGACAACTGTATACCTCTGTCTAGTGGGAATTCTGAAAAATGGAATAAAGAAACAGTAATTATCTACCAACTAAGTTTAGGATCTGATGGGAATCATGATGCAAAGTCTGGAGACTTTTCTGGCTCTCTCAGTAGCTCTTAGATACTCTTTTAGTATCTCATAGATAAACCACATCCAAAGAAAGTCATGACTGACTTCAGAGAGAAAAAGCTTTCTTGCTAATAAGCTTTAATACTTAGTCGTATCTATGATCATGTTTCCCCTGACCCTTCAAATAATGACCAAAATCTAAAAAGAATCTTGGTAGAAATCATAAAGAGAACATAATAAATATCATTATGTTCTGCTTCCGGCAGCTAAAATTCTGAAAGCCTACACTTCTAAAATAGAAAAAACTTGTTGCGAGTCATAAGATATTGTGACTAAATGAATAGAAATGTGATATTTAAATATCTTGATTCTGTATGGTATGACTGGAAAACATCAAGAGTGAAGGAAATTCTAAATAAAGATTTAAGAACACAGACAATGATGATACGCGGAACTGAATTATTTAGGAATCAATGAATGCTAGAGACAGAACCTGGCTGACAGCAGGTGAGGAACTAAAATACGTGGAGGTCAGAGTTAGAGAAACAGACCAAGAAGGTGCCTTATATCCACAACAGCTGGGGGCATAAACTGGAGGCTTAGGGTGATGGATCAATTCCGTGGATGCATGTTTATTTGGTCTCTGTGGTATTTAAAAGTCAGGAGACTGAATATAAATATGCAAGTTTTTACTTTTATAGAAAAAAATGTTGCTGCATCTATTACCCACCAAGACACCCTTGAGTTCGTAATCCTTCCTATGCCAGTAATTGGTTGGAACTGATCTCCCCTTCTTATATCAGACACGTACCCTCTCAGTCACCACTGGACTGGTCACCTCTAGACACTAAATAGCAGCTGTTGTTTATGACCCAGCTCATACTGCAGTTTGTGTCATGATAGAAAAAATAATTATTTATTCTTATATCTCTATGAAAAGTCTGAAAACAAAAACTAAATCTATTTTTTTTCTTTACACCTGGACCACTTAATAATGTTGCCTGCACACTGCCTGAGCAATCAACAAATAGGTGACAAAGCTAGAAGGCGGATTCCAGAATATAAGTCAGAAATGAGAAACAGAACAAACAACCTCCTCAGAACTCAATAACTGAAAATGTCACAGGTTCCAAAAAGTATAACCATTAACCTTGCGATTTCAGTTCTAGGGAATCTACATTACAGACGTACTCATACATGAGCAAGCAAACTAAATTATGTTCAGTGCTAATTTTTACAGCATTATTTGTAATAGGAAAAGATCAGAAACAACCTAAATGTACACCAACAGGGGAACAGATAAATTATGGTATAATCACACAATGCAGCCCTAAGAAATTCCTTATATGCAAACATGAAACAGCCTCCAAGCAAAAAGAACAAGGAAGAGCAAAGCATATATGTCATTTGTGAAGGAGGAGGAGGAGGGGGAAAAGGAAGAGTAAAGTAGGAAAGAATATACATATACATTTGTTTATACCTGCATGAAGGATTTCTGGAAGGATACAGAGGAAACTGGAAACACTGATTCCCTACAGGATAGGAACTTGATAACTGAAAGATGGAGGTGCTAAGAAGAGTTTTCATGATATTTTTCTATTTTATGAATTTTGTAGCAGGAATGTGGATATCTATTCAAAAAACCAGTTTTTAAGAATGTAACAGGTTGGCTGAGCTGATTCCAAGTATGATTATTAACTCAGCAACTATCAGAACTAGTGAGCCAGGGACCTCTCTCTATAGATGGTATTTTGCCTTTTAATTCATGAATGGAAATGTCAGTGGGAACCCAGAGGAGGCTGAGGGGGGAGAGGAAAGAGAGAAGGAAAGTGAGATGAAATAAAGCCAATGGAAGAAGTGGCAAGGTGTCTTTTTTTAACCTGGCTCTCTGAACTGGTTTTGAGCCCAGAAAGAGTAAAAGGGTAGATTCAAAAGATAAGACCCCTTTTCAGCAGAGACTGAAGCTGTGAGCACACGCTCTGCTACACCGGGACCTGGAGACAAAGTCTGGGGCAGCGCTGGGGGTGGGGAAGACGGCTCCAGTGCAGCCTCCCTCCTCTGAGTACCTGAAGACCGCTGCTCTGACAGCACCGGAGACAGCATTCCTGGCACGGCTGCTGTCCCTCACGAGGACCCAACCCAGGGCAGTGATGAGGTTCCACATTAGGGTGGGTTGAAGGGGATGGACTTCCCAAGAAGGCTGTAGGACAACAATATTCACTTCTTGAACACATGTCATGTTCCACTCAAGGGCTCCCAGATATACTTAAGGGAACTCTGAGGAGGGCTGGGGGCTTGTGTGAGTAAGGAGGGGAACTAAAAATGAACTCCATCTCTATATAAGTGATGAAGCTGGGAAACAATCACAACACAGAAGGATAAAAATACATGTGGATCAGTGAAGGAACAGTAAACAATGCTCTGGCAAGAACTCCTAAAGAGAAGCCTTACGGATTCTTTTTTTTTTTTTTCTTTTTTATTAACTTAGGCACTTGCTCACTGAACAGGAAGTAGAAGAGAAAAAAATATGAGGATGGCTGGAAAGAGATTACTCAAGGCTCTGCTGGGAACTAACACACTTAGTTATGCAGTACCTACTTTCCAAAGTGAAATCTTTCAACTGCTTTAAAATGTTTCTTTTCTAAGCCATTGAAAGCAATGAGATCATGTTCTTGATTAACAGCCAGGTTTTTTTTCCCCCCCTGCAACCCAGACTGTTGAAGTAAAAAAGAAGAAAAATTAGAGAAATTTAAAAGGGTGAAGGGAGAGGAATTGGGAACAGAAAACAGAGATGAAGCAACATAAATATATTTGAAGAAAATTATGGAATAACCAAACAGAGAGTTTGTTGAAAAAACAGAGGCTATCTTGTCCTGTTCCAAAAATACAATAGGGTATCAATTCAATTTATTTAACTTATGTTTTCCTATTCCATTTCATCCAGAGTTAAAGTAACATATACAATCCTGTTATGCCTCATAGCACACAGCATTAAGTAATTATAAATACAGAGATAAGCCATTTGTGAAAGATGCAGTTTGTACTAACATAATAGGGCTTGCTGGACCATTAAAAAAAAAGTGAATTTGAAGGCTAATGTTAGGCAATTTTGGGTCATATGCTTTTCACAAGAGGAAATAAATGATACTCACTACCCTAAACAATGGATAGTGAAGAGAGAATTTCTAAGAAGCCCAATATATAAGATTAAACTCCATCTCAAAACACAACTATTATGTTACAGAACAAATAACATTAACAAGGTCCATGTACTATATTCTATATCCATGACAGTATCTCTCACATTAATAGCTATTTAATGTAACTTTATATTCAAATAGCACTTTATACTTTTCAATATATCTTCACATTTTTCTTTTGATGTCCACAATACCCAATGAGGAAGGCAACACAGGTTTCAGTTTTAGACACCAAAACAAAGAAAGGTTAAGAGACAATTTACAAGTCAATTATAAATCAAGGATTGAATGCAAGGGTCTAGAACGTCTGTGTCAAAGCTTGTTTGTAGACTACTATGTATCTATATATTCAAATATTTTAGGTGACAACTATGTTCCAGAAACTGTAGGCATTTATATAGGCAATAGGAATATAAGCAAGAACAGGAACATACGTAGTGTCTACCCTTGTGGAGCTGCCAATTCAGTGAGTCATTATTTAAATGATTATACAGATAAATGGCAAGGCTTCACTTGTGACAAGTGCTGTGATGGTGTAGCCAGTGCTATGAGAACATACAATGCGGGAAAGTTGACCAAGGAAAGGACTTACTATGAATTAGTGATAAAGCTCACATCTGAAGGACAAGCATCATAAGCACAGAGGAAGAAGCACTAACTCTTGGCGAAGGCAGCATCATGCGCAAAAGACCTACTGTGGAAGGGGGCATGTCAAATGCAAGAGACTAAAGGAAGAACAGTGTGGTTCAAGCAGAAGTTCTGACTCCCAACTACCAAGAGTGAGAGAGATCAGGATCCCTCATGTGATCTCAGACACATTAAGACTGGAGCGACCACAGCCCTAGTCTAATCACTGTTGTATAATATCTAGATGGTTCTCTCAGGTATGGGGGTGGGTGGCCAAGAATGAGAAAATAAGGGAACTGCTACATCCATTAAAAAGCTGCCAAAATGGGACTTCCCTGATGGTCCAGTGGTTAAGACTCTGCCTTCAAATACAGAGGGTATGGGTTCGATCCTGGTCAGGGAACTAAAATCCCATATGCCTGGAAGCCAAGAAACCAAAATGTGAAACAAAGGCAACACTAACAAATTCAGTAAAGACTTTAAACAATGGTGGAAAAAAATGGCCAAGTTACTGAATTCCAGGAGAGTGACATCAGTTTTAATTTAGGACATAAAGAAAAAATTTACGAAGGTGGTGACATTTGCCCTAGGCTTTTAGAGGTGGATTGAATTTCTACAGACAGAGGATAAAGAGACTACTACAGATAAAGAAATGAGACTGAAAAGATACCCCTTGCTGCTTCACAGAGTGTCAATATTTTATTTTAATGCAATCTTTCCGACGTGGTACTTTAGAAATATCATCCCCAGAACATCTTAAAGTTGTAGAGGTCTTGTAGTTTTTTACAAAGCTTGGTTTTTTTCACTAACAACAAACCATATTAGGTTCAAGGATACACATTAATTCTCTCCATTTTGCAGATAAAGAAAGGCAGTTGAATGAGGCTGACTTGTGCAAGGTCACATTTCAACAGTGCTCTTTCTTTATAACATTAAAGATATTTGATCACTAGGATGGGGAACAGCTATCAAAGTCTGTTTCATGAAATATGGGTAACTAACTAGGCTTGGGATGTTAGACACATAAGAACTCTATGATACCTTGAGGCAAAAGCCAGTTATCCTGGCTTTAAATAAATGAAAGTAATGTAATAGGCCTGTAAGCTTCTCAGAGAAAGAGAATATGATACACAGAGACAGAGATTCAAATGAGGCACTCCTGATGAAACCTAATAACTCAAGTATTTAAAAAAAGCAGCTGTGGATAAGGGGCTGAGGGAAAGAGGGAGAAGAAAAAAAAAACAAATAAAGTAGCACAATATATTAAGGAACAAAAATGAATAAGGGGAGACATGCTTTACCTTCAAATAGTACTTTCTAATGTTTTAAAGTCATTTTTCCATTTTCTCCCACAAGGTGTCTTTAAGAAAATTTTTAATGATCTCACTTTGAAAATCTATGTTGTTCTTAGTCATCAAACATAATTATTCCTCTTATCCTTTCCCAATACACAGAGGACTCTAAATGATGCAAATAATACTCTTACTTGTATTAACATATATTAAGCCTCTACTCTTGTGCAAAGTATTATGGAAGATAAGTATTATGGAAGACAGGTCTCCAGTCTCAAAGATTTATGTTTTAGCAATACCAGAAGATATCATCACTAGATTGTATTTAAGAAAATCTGTTGGGCTTTACTCTATTTTCATAAATAGAAAGGACTTTCTCTAAAGAAGAACTGAAAAGTTCAAAGCCATTAAGAAGAAGATTCCATCCCACAAAGAGACTGACCCAAGAACCTGAGTGGGAGCCATGAATAAGACTTCGTATCTCAAAGACTAACTCAAGGACTTGAGTGCCTATGGCTTATGAAGCCATCTGGCCTATGGTAAGGAAGTACTCTAGTAAGTGATAATGTTGTATATATAAGAATAATCTTCCTTAGAGTTAAAAGCAGCATAAAGTCAGAAAGAACAGAGGTTAGGAATAATGATTAACTGCTAAGGAGAAAAGCAGAATTTCAATGAGTATGGACAAAAAACAGCAATAACTTATTAGCACAATCCAAAGGACTTTGGAAATCTGTATAGAAGTACCGACACCCCCTCTGAACTCCCCAGAACCAGTTTATAAATGTTTTTCTACCTCTGCTATGCCATCTTTACCACCCATCTTATATCCATTTTCCTCATCTTGTCCCAGTGGGATAGCTTGGGTGAGGGTGAACATAGCTGACCAACAACTGAACAGGAAAATAGAAATACAAAACACAGAAAAAAAAGACAGTAGTTTTTTTTCTTTCAAGCTCTTCCATACCACTGTTTCATAGCCTATCTTATCTACCCTAAATGAAAAACAATCTCGTACTTTGTAAAAGCAGAATGATAGTAACGTTTTCTATTTCTCTTGCCCCCAAATCCCTTAATTTGGCCTTTTTGAAAGCGGCTGTGGTTGCTGTTATTTAACCCTTGGATTCAGTGGTCCTTTACAGAAAGAGGGTCTTCACGTCTGTAATATAGAAAGTTTAAATTTATAATAGATGAATGAGTCATGGATGAGGCTCTACAATCTAACTTTCAGATATTAAAAAAATCATTTTCTCTGTGTCAAAACCAAGTGGATTTGTGAAGCAATGGAGTTTGTCCTGTTTGACATGAAATCATTCTCTTTTTAGCTCAAAGTACCTGATATGTTCTTGGGAACCACTTAACTATCCTTCATCCCTCACAGTGTATAACTGCAAGTATAATTGCATGTCTTAAAGGACAGCTGAACCTACTATGCTAAAAAAGTACATGGAAAAAGCTTCCAAGCAGAAAGTACACTAATGACTAATTGATTCTATTGTTTTACAGTTTAAATATATAATACACAGTATATATTTAAATGTTACAATAACTATTCATATAATAAGTGACATAGTTATTACTTAATATCTATGCTATTACTTAATATCTAAATAAACACATTTAGGAGATGTTTTTCAATTGCTAATTAAAACATTACTAGTAAAAAGGACTGGTTTGGCATAAAACTACAGTGTGTCCACCAAAGTAGTGTGAGCTGTTCTCTTAAAAGAAAATGAAAATAATGTCACTATACCTACTTTGATTTCCATCATCAACAAGGATCAGAAGGATAAACTGGAGATTTATTTAAACATCTACCGAAATATTAAAAAATTTCAGACTCTCCCTAAAAGCTAATTATAGTTGGTTATGTGCCGAAGGGAGGTTCTTTCACATGTACCATTTTATAAGCAGAGAAGTTAAAGATCAACAATATATATAACAATAATCACACACCAAATAAGAACAGCAATAGCACTCTTATTTTTTTATTCCTATTTTTTTGACCATCACTGTAATCCCTTAAGGTAAGCATTCATATGACTATTTCACAAAAGAGAAAAACAAAAGGAAAACCAAGGCTCTGAAAATGTTAACAACACTAAATAATTTAGTAAAATATATCTTTGACAAGTGTCAGAGTTAGGATTACAAATGAGAAAATTTCTGACTTTAAACTCAGCACTCTGTTCTACATTACACTGTAGTAAGAGATTGCAAAATAAAAATACAAATTACACCCATCTCAGGATGCACATCTGCTTGTAATATGATACTATTGCTCTTTAATCACCCCTTTCAAAGAAAGTTTTAAATTTTATGTAGTGAAACTTATCAATATTCATTCTATTACCATTCATGCTTGTTGGGTTTTCTCAAAGAAATGCTGCCTCTGCAAATTCACATTTTCTCTTATGTTTCTTCCAGACGTTTTTAAGTCTCAGAACTTAGGTTAAGGACTATAACCCATTCAAGTTATTTCTGGATATGATATGAGACGAGGGTCAAGATCTCTCCCCTGCTCTCCTCCCCTCAGTCCTACCCTATCAGGCACGTACAACTTCTCCAGCACTGTTTTTATAATCTTTTTATTTTATATTGGAGGACAGGTGATTAACAATGTTGTTTTAGTTTCAAGTGTTGTTGTGGCTCAGTTGCTAAGTCATGTCCAACACTTTGCGACCCCATGGACTGGAGCATGTCAGGCCTCCCTGTCCCTCACTAAACTTCAAGTGTATGGCAAAGTAATTCAGTTATACACAGACACGCATCTATGCTTTTTCAATCTCTTCCTGTTTAGGTTGTTACATAATACTGAACATAGCTCCCTATGCTATCCTTGATGGTTATCCACTTTAAGTATAGCAGTGTGTACATGTCCATCCCAAACTCCCTAACTATCCTTTCCCTTACCCTCCACACCCCTGTAACCATAAATTAGTTCCCAAAATCTGTGAATCTGTTTGTTTTGTAAATAAGTTCATTTGTATCTTTCTTTTTAGATTCTGCATATAAGCGATATCATACCATATTTGTCTTTCTCTGACCTACCTCACTCAGTACGACAATCTTGAGGTCCATTTGCTGCAAAAGGCATTATTTCATTCTTTTTAATGGCTCAGTAATATTCCATTGTGGGCTTTCCTGGTGGCTAAGTGGTAAAGAATCCACCTGCCAATGCAGTAGCTGCTGCCGCCAAGTTGCTTCAGTCGTGTCCGACCCTGTGAGACCCCATAGACGGCAACCTACCAGGCTCCTCCATCCCTGGGATTCTCCAGGCAAGAACAGTGGAGTGGGTTAACATTTCCTTCTCCAATGCATGAAAGTGAAAAGTGAAAGTGAAGTCGCTCAGTCGTGTCTGACTCTTTGCGACCCCATGGACTGCAGCCCACCAGGCTCCTCCGTCCATGGGATTTAACAGGCAAGAGTACTGGAGTGGGTTGCCATTGCCTTCTCCCCAATGCAGTAAGACATGGGTTCAATCCCTGGATTAGGAAGATCCCCTTCAGAAGGAAATAGCAACCCACTCCAGTATTTTTGCCTGAAAAATCCCATGGATGGAGGAGCCTGGTGGACTACAATCCATGGGGTCAAAAAAGAGTAGGACTCGAGTTAGCGACTAAACAACAATATTCCACTGTATATATGTACCATATCTTCTTTATCCATTCATCTGTCAATGGACATGAAGGCTGTTTCCATGTTTTGGCTATTATAAACAGTTCTCCAGTACTGCTTATCCAATGAATTGCCTTGGCATCTTTGTCAAAAATCCACTGACCATAAATGTGTGAGTATTTCTAGACTCTGTTCAACTGATATATTCTTATGCTAATACCACACTGTTTTGATTACTGTAACTTTATGGTAAACCTTAAAATCAAATAGTGCAATTCTTCCAGTTTTGCTGTTCTTTTTTCTAATGGGTCAGAGAGGTCTTCTAAATTTCCATATAAATTATAGACCCAATTTGTCAAGTTCTACAAAAAAAGCCTCCTAGGGTTTTAAGTTTGTGTTGAATCTATGGATCAATCTGGGGAGAAATGAAATTTTAAAACTGAGTCTTCTGATCCATGAATATATTATACATCTCCATTTATTTAGGTCTTCTTTAATTTATATGAGCAATGATCTGTGGTCTTCAGCATCATAATAATAAATGTGGTCTTGTACATATTTACTATTTATTCTAAAGTATTTCATTTTTTGATATTATAAATGGCATTGTTATTGAAATATGACTTTCCAATATTCACTGCTAATACCAGATAAGGGTATACAGAACTAAAAATGATTTCTCTATATTAACCATATGCCCTGTGATTTGGTTAAACTGATTTAATAGTTCTAGGGGCTTAAAAAAAAATCTAATTCCACGGCATTTTCTACAAACACAATCAGGCTGCCTTTGAATAATGACAGTTTTTTTTTTCTTTTTTAATCTTTAAGCCTTTCAGTTTCCTATCTTACCATATGGCCTAGGAACTCGAGTACATTGTTGAACAAAGCAATAAGGGCAGAAACTCTTGCTTTGTTGCCAGTCATAGGAGGAAAGCACTCAGTCCTCATGAGTGAGTATAATGCTAGTTTTAGGTTTTTATCAGTTTAAGGAAGTTTGTTCTATTATTTGTTTGCCGAGTTTGGCTTTTTGTTTCATAAATGGTGTTTTTCTCCATCTACTGAAATGATCTGCATGCAATGCAGGAGACCCAAGTTTGATTCCTCTGTCAGGAAGATCCCTGGAGAAGTAAATGGCAATCCCCTCCAGTATTCTTGCCTGGAGAATCCCACTGACAGAGGAGCCTGGCAGGCTACAGTCCATGGGGTCCCAAGAGTCAGACACAACTTAAAACTAAACCACCACGACACCGTTCTTTCAGTTTAGCCTGTGAATATGGTGAATCACACTGACTGATTTTAGAATGTTAAACCAACCTTACATTTTTGACATTACATTAGTCATGATATATTAACTTTTTATTATATTGCTGGATTCAATTTTTTTCCATTTTATCATTTCCCAGTATTTTAATAAGAATTTCTGTGTATGTTCCCAAGGGATAGCGGTTTACAGATTTCTTTTCCTGTCATGTCTTTGTCTTGGTATCAGAATAATATTGGCTGCATGAAATGAGTTCAGAAGTGTTCCTCTTCTCTTCTATTTTTGGAAAGAGCTTGTGTGGAATTGGCATCATTTCTTTCTTAAATGTTTGAGAGAATTCACTGAGAAGACATCTGACTTGGGACTTGCTTTCCGGTTTTTGTTTTTTTGGTTTTTTGGTGGTAAGGTTTGTAGCAAAAAATCTAATTTCTTTAACATACATAGGGATTTTCACATTATCTATTTTCTTTTTCAATGAGCCTTGATAGTTTGCATCCATCAATGAATCTGATCATTTATTTAAGTTGTTATACTTATTGGCATAAGGGAAGTTCAAGAGGGAGGAGACAAATGTATACCTATAGCTGATTCATGACACTATATGGCAGAAACTAACATACTATTGTAAAGCAATCATCGAATTAAAACTAAAAAATAAAAAATAATAATCAAATTTGTTCACAATATTCTCTTACTATTCTTTTAATGTTTGGAGGATCTGTAGTGATACCCTCTTTTTTATTTCACATATTGGTAGTTTGTGTCTTTTCCTTTTTTCTTGACTAATGTAGGTAGTGGTCTGTCAATTTTAAGAAGCTTTTCAAAGAACCGGTTATTGGTTTCATTGATTTCCCTGCTTATTTTCTATTTTATTGATTATCATTCTTGATTATTTCTTACCTTTTGCTTACTTTGGGTTTAATTTATCCATGTTTATGCAATTTCTGAAGCTAGAAACCTAAGATCACTGATTTGGTACTTGTTTCAGTTCACAGGTCTCTGAAGCAAGAGTTCAGAGGAAATGAACTTGAGGGGCCTTATTCATATCTGGACCCAAGGCAGATCAAGAGATCTCGGACTTGGAGAGTAAGGCTGCAATTAGATTTTGGGAATTAGGGGAGAGGATGAGTATATCTGCATTTGGCAGGAATACAAATGTTGGTGGTCAGAGAGTGGACTGTGGCAGACTGCTTTCACAGATGGGCATAATCATCGCTCCTCTGCAATATGACTGCTTCTCTTCCCATCAAGAGAGAGGACTGGAATCTGACTGCACTTCTTTCACCAACAGAAAGTGATGGAAGTGAGATCATACAACCTCCCAACCTAAACCTTAAGCCTCTGAGAACTTCTGCTTTTCTTTTTCTTGCAGAGATACCATGAAACTACCATGTAAAGAAGATGGTCTAGTTTACTGGAAGTTGAGAGGACACACAGAGAAGAACCAAGACACACCAGCCAACAGCCAGACACGTAGGTAAGGCCATCCTGGACCTTCAGTCTAGTCAATCCACCTAAATGGAACCACATGAGTAAACTTAGGCAAAACCAACAGAGAAGCAGCCCAGCCAACCTTCAGAATCATAAGAAATAAATCCCACTGTTTCAACTCACTAAGTTTTGAAGTGGCCAGTTACTGTAATTAACTGAAACCACTGAGTACTGACATAAAGAGAGACTAAAAGATTTTCCTCTAAGAAGTTGATAAGGGAAAAAACACAAGGAGCATTAAAGTCAATTAAAAGACTGCTAAACCTACTCTTTTAAAACCCACAGAAACTATAAAATAAAAATTTTAAACAGGAGGGGCATGAGGTAGAAGAACTTAAATAAGGGCTTCCCATAATTTATACATTGGCTGTTAGTGTCTGCTACTATCTGTTCTCTTTATAAAGCAGAGCTTACAAACTGTTCTCAATGACAGCTAAAATGATCTTTTAAAACTACAGCTCAAATCATGCCATGCCCCTACTTAAAACGCTGCACTAGCTGCTCAGTGTGTGCGGAGTAAAATTTACATTCCTTATCACGATCTACACACACTGCCATAAAAGACTCGGCCTCTGCCCTCACTCCCTCAAACCTAGGCGCCATCGCTTTCTTTCTTTTCTTGAATCCCCCAAGCCTGACTTCCCTGGTGGCTCAGTGCTAAAGAACCTGCCTGCCAATGAAAGAGACTTAGGTTCAATCCTGGGTTGGGAAGATCTTCTGGAGGAGGAAATGACAACCTACTCCAGTATTCTTGCCTGGGAAATCCCATGGATAGAGCAGCTTGGCAGGCTACAGTCCATGGGGTCACAAAGAGTCAGACATTACTTAGTGACTAAATGAACAAACCAACCCCAGGCTCACTCCCATTTTAAGAGTTTAACTCCATTCATCTAAAATATTCTTTTCTCACCTGGTTTCCTACTGAGGTACTAATTCAAATGTCACCTCAGAGAGACCTTTCATGACCACATAATTTAAAATACTGTATCATAACGTTGATGTATACTCTTCTAGAACTTACCACCATCTAAAATTATTTACTTGTTTATATATCTGAACTCCCAGCCCTATCTAAATAAAGATAGTTTCAGGCTAGTTCACCATTATATTCCCAGTACCTTAAACAGAGTCTGGCACAAAGGAGGTGCTTAAATATTTTTCTTAATAAATTCCGTAAAGATAAGGTATTATTTTGGTATTGAAAGGATGAGAAGACAAAGCTCTCCATTAGTGGAGAGTTAAGTATTTTGAAAGGAAAAGAAAAGCAGGATTTAATAAACCGTCACCATTAACTACATGGGTTCCATGCTAACACAACTCTCACATTTTCTGCTACAGACCAGGGCTGTGTGAGATGTACTCTTGTCCAATTATTTTACAACTAACGTCTATGAATTCAACCCAGGTGAAATCTTCAAAGTACGCAAATTAGTAGATTATTTCACAGACTTCAGGAGTAAGTTCAGTTCAGTTCAGTTGCTCAGTCGTGTCCTACTCTTTGCAACCCCATGAACCACAGCACGCCAGGCCTCCCTGTCCATCACCAACTCCCGGACTCCACCCAAACCCATGTCCATCGAGTTGGTGATGCCATCCAACCAACTCATCCTCTGTTGTCCCCTTCTCCTCCTGCTCTCAATCTTTCCCAGCATCAGGGTCCTTTCAAATGAGTCAGCTCTTCACATCAAGTGGCCAAAGTATTGGAGTTTCAGCTTCAGCATCAGTTCTTCTAATGAACACCCAGGACTGATCTCCTTTAGGAAGGACTTGGATCTTCTTGCAGTCCAAGGGACTCTCAAGTCTTCTCCAACACCACAATTCAAAAGCATCAATTATTTGGCACTCAGCTTCCTTTATAGTCCAACTCTCACATCCATACATGACCACTGGAAAAACCATAGCCTTGACTAGATGGACCTTTGTTGGTAAAGTAATGTCTCTGCTTTTTAATATGCTGTCTAGGTTGGTCATAGCTTTCCTTGCAAGGAGCAAGTGTCTTTTAATTTCATGGCTGCAATCACCATCTGCAGTGATTTTGGAGCCCAGAAAAATAAAGTCAGCCACTGTTTCCCCATCCATTTGCCATGAAGTGATGGGACCGGATGCCATGATCTTAGTTTTCTGAATGTTGAGCTTTAAGCCAACTTTTTCACTCTCCTCTTCACTTTCATCAAGAGGCTCTTTAGTTCTTCTTCTCTTTCTGCCATAAAGGTGGTGTCATCTGCATATCTGAGGTTATTGATATTTCTCCCGGCAATCCTGATTCCAGCCTGTGCTTCTTCCAGCCCAGCGTTTCTCATGGTGTACTCTGCATATAAGTTAAATAAGCAGCGTGACAATAGACAGCCTTGACGTACTCCTTTGCCTATTTGGAACCAGTCTGTGGGTCCAAGTCCAGTTCTAACTGTTGCTTCCTGACCTGCATACAGGTTTCTCAAGAGGCAGGTCAAGTGGTCTGGTATTCCCATCTCTTTCAGAATTTTCCACTGATCCACACAGTCAAAGGCTTTGGCATAGTCAGTAAAGCAGAAATACATGTTTTTCTGGAACTCTCTTGCTTTTTCAATGATCCAGTGGATGTTGGCAATTTGATCTCTGGTTCCAAGTTTCAAACTTGCTGGAGAAAATGAGGTAAGAAAGTCTGCAGATGTTCCTGAGAGTCCTAGAGGACTCTTTAGGACTGAGATATCACTTATGGAAAACAAGAGTTTGATGTGGTAACTCCCCGTTTTTTGGTGTAAGGCACAAGAAACTTACATATGGCCATCAACCTGATGACTCCTTGAACACTTTGGCTTATGTGATTTCTCCCACTGAAAAAGTTACATGCAGGATTTTTCATCTTTTCCAAATCACTTATACCTCTCAAAGTTTCACTAACATACATTCTAGAGCAAATAATAGACAGCACCATTCAAGGTGCCTTAAACTACAAGAACATTTACTATTTCATATAACAAGGAAGCTGGAAGACAAGACAGCTTTGGAATAAGTTAACTGAGAAGACCAATAATCTTTGGCAAAGAGCCCTCTTCCTTTTCCCCACTCTACCATCCACACTGAGAAACGACACCTTATTGTTTTTTATCTATAATGTCATGTGTAAGTACACTGCCCTATACAAGAACAAAATTAGTGTAGTTCAAGGAAGGAAAAAGAGACCCACAGACTAGGCAACCAAGAGTACTTACACAAAGGTCCAACTGCTAACACTAATATTTCTAAAAGCTTTCCCTTAGTATTCAGGTCTTCAATGACATCACATGTATGGTTTATATAATTCTCTGGAAATTTATATTATTCTGAAATAAGATTATAAGTCATTTTTACTGAAATCTATACTAAAGGAATCTAACAAAGCAGATTCACTTACACGTGTGTGAAGGTACTGGTGAAGAAAATATTAAAATGAGATTATATATTTATATAAAGACTTCAAATTTGGACTATCACACAGATATGTGCAAATATGAAGTCACAAGAATGCTTAAAATAATGAAATACTGAAAACAACCCACATGTCAGCAATAGATGATTATTAAAGATATTATGACACACAGTTCATTAATATATATTCCTAAGAAACAAATTAGGAATCAATGTCTAATGCCATGGAAAATATTCAGGATATAACAGTAAAAAGGAGACTACAAAATTGCATGTAGTGTCTTTCTTTCTAGAGTATTTGAATGAAACAACAATTTTGCCACATTAGGTGCAACAGTCACTGAAGCACTTTGGCGTTTTGAAGTACTAACCTGTCTTGACATAAAGGAGGTGTTTGCAAATGGAGGTCAAATAAAAGTGGGTGCACTAATTACTGCTGGGTAATTAATAAATATCAGGTTGTAGAAGAGTTAGAGAGCTACTGCGGCTTTCTGGTTTGGTTCTTGACTGACAGCTGCTATATTTCAGAGCTCTCTTTCAACTCTGATTGGCAATGTGAATCCCCAGTGCTTCAGACTGCTGAACAAGTAAAAATGAGTAATAAAAGATACAACAAGATTAACTATAGGTCAAAGAGTTAAACTTTCAGAGTAAAAGAGTTATTTGTTTATACTTACAGACCACTGCTATAATACTATACACCATTCTTAAACAGGTCTATGCATGGACATTTACTTCGTAATTCTGAATGATCTTTCCAATGATGTGTGCACTTATTTCACATAAAAATAACATTGATAATAAGCTCATATTTTTAAAAAATCACTGAATTCTGTCTCTTACAATATCCCATCTTTTAATTGAAAATACTGAAAAGGCACAGATCACAACAGTCAGAGATCATAATTATACAGGAACATATTTTTTTTTGTAAGAAGGACAAGCCTTCATTAGACAACATCAATCACCTTAGCTATTTCTTTATGAAACAGAAAATTTCCCGGTACATTCCTCATTTAATAACCAGTCTAAATAACCAGTCATTGGATCTCAAAGCAGAGCATGCTTTTGTTTATTAAGATAGTAGGTGGGTCTAGAATAATCAGAGGGCACTTCACAATATTATTGGGTCAAGGAGCCTAAGTGACTTTGGTCCCACAGTAAGGATTTCCACCTGTACCTACATGAATACCAGGAACATCTTTACGGCATTACGGGAAGAGGAGGGCAGAGTGACTCTAATGAGAGATGATCTGTCTTCACGAGGATATACTCAATGAAGCAACCACGTAGAGGCAGAAAATCAATGAACAACACTGTGATAAAGATGGCACATCTGAAGAGTTTTACTGTGTGAGTTTGTAAAGCTATACTGCATATGATAACATTTCTAGGTGTGGGGAAATTTTATGCTACAACCTGAAGTAATTTTTTAGAGTATTTAAGGTTGTCTTTCAAATGTGACAGCCTGGACCTGGGAGCTCTTTATTTAAGATCACAGGGCAGCACAGCAACCTTTTCTCTTTTTGCTCTATCTTAATTTCAATCACAAAGTAGAAATAAATGTTATTTAATGACAAAATAAATACATGCATAGAATTTCACATAATTATACAACTTTCGGTAAACAGGTTAACAGATGGACACAGAATGAAATCCACATTCACAGGCATTCAGTAGAAGGAACATACTTCTTTGGACATAAAAATGTGATACTTATATGCAAATATGTGAAATTACTTGAGTGAAAAAAGGAAAAAGAGACACTGAGTACTAAGCCAAATATAATTACCCAGGATTCAACTCTCAGTAAGAAAACTCAGCATTAAAGTTATCATTCAAGTCTTTCTTGTGACTTCACCAACAGTTATTTACAGTTAACTATATTTAACCTGAATGATAAGGGATAAGTCATTGCTAAACACTGTTTGTGTGCTAAGTCGCTTCAGTCATGTCTGACTCTTTGAGACCCTATGGACCATAACCCACCATGCTCCTCTGTCCATAGAATTTTCCAGGGAAGAATACTGCAGTGGGTTGCCATGTCCTTCCCCAGTGGATCTTCCCAACCCAGGGATCGAATCTGCATCTCTTATGTCTCCTGCACTGGCAGTTAGGTTCTTTACCACTTAATGCCACCTGGGAAGCCAAAATCATCCTATTCTCTGGAAACAGTTCTCCTAAAATGCCAGGTCTACAAGGTCAGGTAAAATACTATTTGAGAATTAACTTTAGAGCAAAAATATTTCATGGCAGCAATACCGATCACTAAGGAGCTTCCTAAATTATGTCAATATACTTTCATTCAGGAGTAATACTTTAATTTTTAGATACTTGCTATTCAGCATATCTCCAAAAATAAGCAAAATCCCTAATAACTCCTGGACACCCCTCGGGAGTTCTTTGTCTCAGTTTCCTTTCCCAAAGATTCCTAGTTTATCTGAGTTTTTCCTCAGTTTGCTGCTTTATGCTTATCCACAAAACACCTTTTTGTCACCTCAGTGCATGCCATTTTAGTTCTCCCTCTTGGTTACGTACTTCCATTTCTGCCTCTGATTTCCCTCTTTCTGGAAGTTTGAAGAGCCTCGGTTTGCACACCAGTCACCTTAAACTCTAGTTAACACACAACTAAAAACTTCTGGCTTTTCCACATCTTCTTCTCTGTGAATGACCCTGATATTCAAAACAATCCTGCTTCTGGGGAGCCTTTAATTTCTTAGGACCCAGTTGGGGATTCACTACACTTTTTGTATTGCAGTTTCTTGTGACTGAACTCAAACCAATTTCCTGAAGCAATTCATGAAACAGTCTCCATTTAAAATGACCGACAAAATTCGTATGTTATTTTTTCACTAGGGAAAAGAGAAATCCTATTTTAGGCACAAATGTCAGATTCAAAGATTTTCATTTCTAAAAAGTTGTTATAACTTCTGAGAATAAAAACATTTCTATAGTATTTGGCAGGCATTCAACACACATGATTTTTCTTGAATTTCATTTAAATCTGCTATGTAAAGTGCTTAAAAAACACACAAATTTGATAGTCATTATTATTTCCTTTACTGGGATCCTCTTGGTTTTTTAAAGTAGCAATTAAAAGCACAACAACAGAAGAATGTGGTGCTATCTTCATCGTGTGTATGCGCATGTGTGCGCGCACGCACACACGTGTACTCAGTTGCAACGGACTTTTTGCAACCCCATGGACTATAGCCCACCAGGCTCCTCTGTCAAGAGTATTGGAGAAGATAGCCATTTCCTACTCCAAGGGATTTTCCCAATCCAGGATCAAACCCGTGTCTCTTGCACTTCCCACACTGACAGGCAGATTTTTCACCACGGCACCATCTTTAATAATTAAAAGTAGAACAATAGAAGAATGTGGTGCTATCTTCATCCTAACCAAACTTGAACGTAATGAGCAGTATAGGACTATGTAAATAAAGTGTAATAATCCATGCAAGCAATACTTCACAAAAGAAAGAATGAGAAAGTTCTCTATGTATTGATATGAAAAAATCTCCATTATATGATTGCCAAATAAGATGAAAAAAGCATATATGCTACATTTGTAGAAAAAGGAATTGAAAATAAAATTATGTATTTGCATAGAAAAATTGTAAGAATATACAACAACCTAAGAACAGTATTACATGAGGAGGAATCTGCAAAGGAACTTGGTGAGGGACAGAAACTTTTCAATAATCACTATAAAACTTCCCACAGTTGCTAATTTTTAATCATCTGGAATTGTTAAATACGGAAAAATGATCTAACTAGCTTTAAATCTTCCCATCTGAATTAAGATCATAAACTAACATCAAGTTTAATGGGATTAAAAAATCACTTTTAGTGAACATATCATTCTGAAAAGCAATGTGTTACCAAAAATAAAAAAGGGGGTTGGAAGAAAGAGTAGCCAAGTATTTCCTAAAAGGATTTCTGGTGACTCTCTAAATACTGTGTAATATTATTTGTCAATAACTTATATTCAGAATACTCAACTAGGTGCTAGGTAACATGTTTTCTATCCTCAAAACCTTTACAACTATCTTTTTCCAGATATTAATAGTTAAAGTACAGTTAAAAACAGAAACTTAAGGCAAAATAGCCTAATGCCAAATGAGTGGTACAACAATCTGTGTTCCAACTGATTTCAAATAAATGACTGATTACTGAAACACAAATAAATAAAGACTTCATAAAGGATATGGGAATTATATACAAAAGTGGAAAGTAAGGGAAAAGAGCATTCTAGGGAAGTGGAATTGCTATAACAAAGATGCCAAGGGAGGAAAAAAACCACTAAGTATGCTCACAGATATTGACTAGACAAGTTTCACTCAAACAGGAGGTTGATAAAGTTAACGGTGAGGGCAAAGATGAAGTCCAATAACTACAGTAATACTTGAAAGTGTTAGTCGCTTAGTTGTGTCCAATTCTTTGCAATCACATGGACTGTAAGCTTCCAGGATCCTCTGTCCATGGAATTCTCCAGACAAGAATACTGGAGTGGGTTGCCATTCCCTTCTCTGGAGGGATCTTCCTCACCCAGGGATTGAATCCAGGTCTTCCGCATTATAGGCAGATTCTTTACCGTCTGAGCTACCAGGGAATCTGGGCAATATTTCATTTATCTCATTTGATCACCAAAACAACCATACAAGAAAGGGTAAGACTGTAGAAGGCCCTGAGTACCAGGTTATAAACATCGAGCAGCAGTATCTACGATGGACTATTCCATCTATTAGAGGCAGACTTGTTATTAAAGTTCAGGCATATAAGGATCCAGCTTAAAGTGACAACAGTGGGAATGGAAAGGATGGAAGCAATTTATGAGTATGGTGATGACTGTGGAAAAAGGTAAAAAGGCTACCAGAGCTTAGTCCTCAGTTGCTGGGAAAATGATGGTATAAATTGAAAGAAACACCTGAGTTCAGATGGAGAGGAGCTATTTTTAGTAATAGAGTCTGGTTTCATTAATACATGAGTTTTCTGAGTTATAACATGAAGCAACAGCAGCACATCCAGTTCCTAGAACCTCTATTACACATTCCAACGAGGGTGCTCACCCATCAACTAGCCAAGTGAGCCATGGAAAATCCCATGGACAGAAGAGCCTGGTGGGCTACAGTCCACGGGGTCAGAAAGAGTTGGACATGACTGAGCATGCTCACACACACACACAACAACTAAGGGATATCTTTTGGGGATAATGGGATGTATAGCACCGTGACCAAACTAAACGACATTAAGTTTACACTTTAAACTCGTTGATATGTGTGAAAGTGAAAGAAAGTGAAGTCGCTCAGTCGTGTCCGACTCTTTGTGACCCCGTGGACTGTATGTAGCCCACCAGGCTCCTCCGTCCATGGGATTCTCCAGGCAAGAATACTGGAGTGGGTTGCCATTTCCTTCTTCAGGGATCTTCCCGACCCAGGGATCAAACCCAGGTCTCCCGCATTGCAGGTGGACGCTTTAACCTCTGAGCCACCAGGGAAGCCGTGATATATGTGAATTTCACTTCAATTTAAAAAAAGGAAGCTAAAGCCAACTCCACAATGCCTTTCACCATGTTGTCAAAGGTCCATCCTCAGGATGCCGTGTACTTTCATGCCAGTTCACGCCACCTTCCAAATCATTCCAATGTGCCTCTGATATTGTCTTCAACAATAAACAGGAAAGTTCATCTTCCAACTTTTATCCATCTACTGTCAATGTGAAATCCTGGACTCTGATCATCATTTAAAATACTCTGCTACTAAAATTCGTCAGTCAGATACCCTATTTTATCCACTTTATCCATGCATGACTACACCTGAGCAGTCAAGCAACTAATAAAGAAAGATCTTCAAAGGGCAAGCTGATTCCATGATAAACTCACCATTGTTGATCTCAAAGGAGCCCTCCACACAAGGGAACAATCCTACATTTCTCTGGTTAATCCATTCTCCCACACTCCACCATGGCTACTGCAAATCTCCCTTCTTGATCTTCGGACAGACATTCCTTTCTCTCGCTGTGAGATGACCTTTTATAAAACTTTAGAGAAAATAGTCATCATGCAAGAGCTCTGATATCTTTCCAAAATGTAAAGCAAAAACATGCTACAGTTGCATCCATCCTCTTTCATCTTCTCTCTTAAAAACAGTGGAATATCTTTCTTCATTCATTCACTGAACATTCAGCAAGTATTTATTGAAGGCCTACTAACTGTCAGGCACTGATTTTCAAGTGGGAGACAAAATGGACAAAAATTCTTGCCTTCCAAAAGCTTACCAGTTGGGATTCAGGGGAGGATATAAACAATATACAACAACACAGAAAATATGTAACATAGGTTTATGTCACATAACATGACAAATGACAGTATGTTAGAAAATAAGAGCTGTGGGTGCGGGAGGGAGCACAGTAGGAAGAATCAAGAGTATGGTGGGCAGAGGACGGGACTGTTTCACTGTAAAAGAGGTGGAATAAACCTCACAAATTTATTTCTCCATCTCAGATTTCTCCTTTGAGGTCAAGACATAAATATCCAACAGTTCATGAATTTCAAACAGGTCCAAAGGGAATGCATAAATAGTTCCCCCCCCCCAATTTCCCTAAATAAGCCAAATAAAAACAACAGTCCTATTTCAGTAAATGGCAAATATCTCCCTTTCCTAATTGCTGCAGTTTTAGTCAATTCTACTTTTACTTTCTGTTAACATTCATGCTTGCTTTATACAGGATTGATTCACAACATTTATTATATGCTTACTTTCACAGGGAGACTCTTACTTTCACATATTTTCTTATTATTAATTAGTACAATTTCTTTTCAGCTTAAGATGTCTGTTTAAAATATCTTATAAGGCTGGTTTAGGGGTGATGAACTCCTTGTTTTTGCTTACCTGGGAAACTCAATTTCTCCTACAATCCTGAATGATTATCTTGCTGGGTAGGGAATTCCTGTACGAAAGTTTTTTTCCTTTTGGCACTTTGATATGTCATCCACTTCCTCTGGCCCATAAGGTTTCTGCTGAGAAAGCAGCTTATATCCTTACGTTATCCTTGTACGTGAGTTGTTGTTCTCCTGCTGCTTTTATGATCCTCACATATCCTTAGCATATCCTACCATTCTAGTTATACAATGTGCCTGGTGCTTCTTCGGGTTCATATTCTTCAGAAGTGTTCTGGGCTTCCTAGACCTGGATGACTGTTTCCTTCCTCAGACTAAGGAAGTTTTCATCCATTATTTCCTCAAATATATCAGGAAATAGTTCCTGTATTAAATTTTTTTTTCCTCTCTCTCTTCTCCTGCTGGGACCGCTATACTGTAAATGTTATTACACTTGATGTTGTCCCAAAAGTCCCTTAAAGTATCCTCACTTTTTAAAATTCTTTTTTCATTTTGCTACTGATTTCCCTTGCTTTGTCTTCCAGCTCATGATCTGTTTTTCTACCTTATCCAACCTTCTACTGAGCCCCTTTAGTGTATTTTCCAGTTTATTTATAACTTCTGCTTGGTATTTTCTTACATTTTCTATCTGTTAAAGTTCTCACTCTTGATCCATTCTTCTCTGAAGTTCAGTGAACATTTTTATGACCATTACTTTTAACTTTGTAATCAAGTAGATTGGTTCTGTTTCATTTAGTTCATTTTCTGAGGTTTTGTCTTATTCTTTCCGTTAGAATACATTCTTCTGTTTCTTCACTATGCCTAATTCTTTGTGTTTGTTTTCACATATTTGGTAAATCTGTTCCATCTCCCAGCATCGAAGGACTGGCTTTACATAGACGTCCTATGGGGATCAGAAGGGCACTCCTGCCTGCCACAGAGCCAAGTGTTCAACAGCTACCTCTGAGGTGGAGATATGCACCTCTTGCAGGCTACCTCCTGCGTGGACTGTATGCACCCCTTGTCACAGGCCCACAGCTGCGGCTGCAGCACACTGCGGCTGAGCTGGCCTCTGGAGCAGCTGTGGGACCTGGAGCGGTGGCTGCTGGCGCTGGTGGCTGGGGTTACCGTCCAGCAGACTTTGAGGCCCAGCTGAGGTGGAGGGTGGGTGGGGCTCTCAGTCATATGCCCACCGGTGCTAACCAGTTAGATGAAGATTTCCAAAACAGCACCTGCCAGTTCTAGTATTAGCAAAATAGCCTGAGAACACAAAAAATGGATCCCATCAGTGTCTCAGTCCTTAGGGAGTGTTCCAGCTATTTCCTGCCTCTGTCACATGCTTCAAGATTACTCAATGCCTTCCCTTCCCCTATGGTCAATGCACATTTCAACCTGGTGCTTCTGTGCTGGAGTTGGGATCAAGTGAGCCCGCATGCGAGCCCTTTAAGAATGGGTTTTCTGTTCCCTGTGATTCTACAGTTTTCCTGGATGTCCTCCCTATTGTTCAAAGCCAGATTTTTTGAGGGCTTGTGTCTCCAGTTTAGTATCTAAAGAGTTGAGGAGCCTGAAGTGGAGCTCCAATCCCTCACTCCTAGGGAATAACTGTGCCTTTGCAATCCTTCCAGAATTGCCATCTGGGATGTGGTGTTTTTTTCCCTTGGCATAACTGTATGTCTGTTTCTCCTACCCATCTTGATTCTGTCCCTTGACCCTTTGTTTTGGAGACTGTGCATCTAGTTTTCAGGTCTCTTTCCGAGGGGATTATTCCATATGTAGTTGTAGATTTGCTATGTCAGTGTGAAATAAAGGATGACTCGTATTAAAATGCAAGAAAAAAAAGCAACACAGTAAGAAAGAAACCATATAGGTAGAATGTCTGTAAAGTAGGAGATTTTTCACAAAAGACTGTTAGGGTTCTAAGTCCTTTGAGTCACACTCTCAAGGCTTAGTCAGTATTTCTGACCAAGTCAAGGTGCTTAACCTATAGAACTTTACTCAGAAACACATTTAATTTTCACCTATAGAACTCCATGTACTATTAAAACATTTCCCTATTATTGCTGAAAAGCAGCTGAAAGCAAATAATAGCTTGCCAATAATGAAACATAGTAAGAAAGGATTAAATAGTTACTATACATTTCTAGTTTAAAAAGAACAAAACTAGGATTAAGAGGAACACCCTAGGGGAAGGGGAGCACAGACACTTCTCTGCAAACCAGTTTGATCTGATATGTATCTTGACTGAAGGGCTCAGTTCTTAGTCACTGATGCAAAACATATAATATACTCTGTAGCCATCAATGATACATAAACAAATGAATGTGGCTGTGTTCCACTAAAACTTTTGCAGACAATGAAATTTTCACATTACATTATTGTTTTCCTGATTTCAACTATCAAAATTTGTCAAGTTAAAAAATTTTAAATTATATCATCCTTAACTCCCATACTGTACTAAAACAAATGGTGAACCAGATTTGACCTGTGAGCCATAGCTTACCAATGAACAGTCTAGAAGAAAAATCACTGATAGATGATTTATGTGATCCATGACTTCACACTAAACTTTCTTCATATATATATATATAAAGGAACATAATAAACAAATATCTCAAAATGGATCAAATACCTAAACATAAAAGTGCTGAAATTACAAAACTCTTAGAGGGAAACATAGGGAAAATCTTCGTGACATTAGATTTGGCAAGGATTTCCTGGGTATGACACCAAAAGCACAGGTGACAAAAGAAAAATTAGGTACACTGAACTTCATCAAAATTAAAAACTTCTGTGCAAAGGACATTATCACAAGAGTGAAAAAACTCACAAAATGAGAACATATATTTGCAAATTATATATAGGATAAGGAATATTCGGAAATATAAGAAACTCCCCAAGTTCAATGACAGAAAAGCAAACAAATACAGAAATGGATAAAGGACTTAAAAAGACATTTCTTCAAAGGAGACATACAAACAGCCAACAAGCACATCAAAAGATGCTCAGTGACATCAGTCATTAGGGGAATGCAAATCAAAACTATAAGATACCACTTTACACACACTGATATTCCCTAGTGGCTCAGTGGTAAATCATCTGCTTGAAATGCAGGAGACCTGGGTTCAATCCCTGGGTTGAAAGATCCTCAGCAGAAGGGAATGGCAACCCACTCCAATATTCTTGCCTGGAGAATTCCATGGACAGAGGAACCTGGCAGGCTACAGTTCCTGGGGTCGCAAAGAGTAGACTGAGCCATTAATACTTTCACTTTAGTTAGAATTGGAAAAAAAAAAAGGGGGGGGGGGGCAGGGCAATAACCAGAGTTAACAAAGTTGTGGATAAATTGGAACCCTCCTACACTGATGATAACGTAAAATGGTACACTCACTGCAAAAACAGCTTGGTAGTTCCACAAGGAGTTAAACACAGAATTACCACATGATCCAACGATTCAACTGAAAACAGATATTCACATAAAAATTTGTACACAAAGGTTCATAGTACCAGTATCATCAGAGACAAAAGTAAAAACAACCCAACTGTCTACTAAAAGATGAATGGATAAACAAAATATGGCATATCCATATAATGAAATAGTATCTAGTTATAAAAAGGAATGAAGTACTGATTCATGCTACAAGAATGAACCTTAAAAACATTTTGTGAAGTGAAATACGCCAAACACCAAGGCCATACAATATATGATTTCACTTATATGAAATGTCCAGAACAGGCAAATCCACAGACTTCAGCTTCCCAGGTGGCACTAGTGGTTAAAGAGCCCCGGCTCACAGTGCAAGAGAAGCAGAGATGCAGGGTCACTTCCTGAGTGGGGAAGATCCCCCAGAGCAGGAAATGGCAACCCACTCCAGTATCTTGCCTGGCGAGCTATATAGTCCATAGGGTCACAAAGAGTCGGACACCACAGAGACTTAAAGTAGATGAGTCCTTGGCAGGGGCTAGGGGAGGGAGGGATCGGGAGTATTATTTAATGGCTACAGGCTTTCCTTCTGAAGTGATGAGAAAGTTCTGGACGCAGACTGTACTCATGGTTGCATGACAGTTAATATGCTGTAAGTCACTGAATTATATGCACTAGAATGGTTAAATCTTACATTTATGTTATATGTATTTGCTATATACAATTTATTTTCAAAAGAAAGAATAATTTTAAGAAGGACAAAAACAAAAAGTGGATACTTCTTGCCTACCTACGAGCCTTTATGTATCATTACTCCATGTGTAAAATGAGATTTGGTTCATGGACTCGCTTTATAAACTATTGACATAAGTTACTATTATTCCAGAAAAATGCAGCTGCTATCAAAACACACTCTGAATAAAAGAGATTTCATAATATTGGTTGACAGAATATTAGTAGTAATAGATTGTCATTTTTCTTCACAACTTTATAGACTCCAAGTCTCTATTATAAATTAAGAACCATTGAAGAAAACAACAAGAGGGTTATGCCTGGAGAACTTCCAAGCAGAAGCTTGAGAATTGCTTGAAATTACATGAAAATTTTCTATGTGTATATTTGTGTCTAAGGCTATTTTATATTTCATAATTTTCAGATTTCAGTGGTACCCAAGTTAACAACTACTGGTAAGCCACAAAGATTCCATTATATGAAAGGATGATTTGTTTGATTTCTCAAAGCATAAATTTGTCTTTGCAAAGATAAAGTTCCTGAAAAAAAAAGAGCAACTCAAAGATAAACACCCACCAAGGTGATGCTCTATTATTTCAAAACCAAGCTTAGGTCAGCCTTTTCCCTGAGCTCTCCTGGAAGATTTTAGTTCCTGGAAGATTTTAGTTCATAATTACTTTTCTTGGCCTCTACCTCCATGAATGACAAGCTACCAAAGGACAGAGGATTGTTTGCTTTTACTTTTTTAGTAGTCCTGGAATATAAAAGATAACATCATAATTTTATTTCTATAAGCTCCATATATATCTTTTAAAATTAACTCTAAGCATGTTTCATTATGGTATATGTTCTGTATTTTAAATGAGGTATACATCTTATGAGTAACACTGAATAATGAATGAAACATATTCAGTTATCAAACTCATTAAATTCCTTACCATGTTGTTTCACTTGGTCAACCATATTTACCAATGCTTCACTTCACTAGTACATCAGTATTATCCACTAATGCCTATTTTACCTACAGATTGAAAAATATTAAAGTCTTTCCAGAAGCTTTACAAGTTTCCTTTATATAACACTATTCACTGTGTGACAAACTTAAGAATAAAAGGTCATAATTCACCATTCTGACAACAAATAACGACAAAGGAACTGTGGAAATGTTTGTTTTGAATATGATCTGAATGTTTATAAAATGTTCATTTTGAAGATTTTTTTGGGGGGGGTCATCACAAACTTAGAGACATTCCAAACCACTTAACTGTTATAAATTATACTAGTTCCAAGCTTCCCAAGTGGCTCAGTGGTAAAGAATCCACCTGCCAGTGCAGGAGAAACAAAGAGACGTGGGTTCAATCCCTGGGTCATGGAGATCCTCTTACATAGGAAATGGCAACCTACTCCAGTATTCTTGCTTAAAAAATTCCATGGACAGAGAGAGGAGCCTGGCGGGCCAGTCCATGGGGGTCACAAGAGTCGGACATGACTTAGTCACTGCGCACACATACACACATTCCCAGGAGAAATATCAGTAACCTCAGATATGCAGATGACACCACCCTTATGGCCGAAAGCGAAGAACTACAGAGCCTCTTGATTAAAGTGAAATAGGAGAGTGAAAAAGTTGGCTTAAAACAACATTCAGAAAACTAAGATCATGGCATCTGGTCCCATCACTTCATGGGAAATAGATGGGGAAACAGTGACAGACTATTTTGGGGGGCTCCAAAATCACTGCAGATGGTGACTGCAGCCATGAAATTTAAAGATGCCTGCTCTTTGGAAGAAAAGCTATGACCAACCTAGACAACATATTAAAAAGCAGAGACATTACTTTACCAACAAAGGTCCGTGGAGTCAATGCTACGGTTTTCCCAGTAGTCATGTATGGATGTGAGAATTGGACTATAAAGAAAGCTGAGAGCTGAAAAATTGATGCTTTTGAACTGTGGTGTTGGAGAAGACTCTTAAGAGTCCCTTGGACTGCAAAGAGATCGAACCAATCCATCCTAAAGGAGATCAGTCCTGAATATTCATTGGAAGGACTGATGTTGAAGCTGCAACTCCAATACTCTGGCCACCTGATGCGAAGAACTGACTCATTGGAAAAGACCCTGATGCTAGGAAAAGACTGAAGGCGAGAGGAGAAGGGGACGACAGAGGTTGAGATGGTTGGATGGCATCACCAACGTGATGGACATGAGTTTGAGTAAATTCCGGGAGTTGGTGATGGACAGGGAAGCCTGGTGTGCTGCAGTCCATGGGGTCACAGAGTCGGACACGACTGAGCGACTGAACTGACTGACACACGCACATACTAGCTCCAAAAAGAGTTTTCTTCCATGTTTAGTCTAGTTTATCTAAGACTAAGTTATCCTTGAACTTGAGATAGGAAGTGAAATCAAATACCCACTCAAATTAGCAATTTCATTTAGCCTACATTCTTCACTATTTCATCCACTCATTATTTCACAGAACTTCCAGTCTTCCAAAAGAATGATGAAACGTTTTCTGAGACACTACTCTCAAAAATCAAAGCAGAGTTGAACATTATCCATCTCTTTGCTTCTATACTACCCTGGGCATATTTCTATTATGGGAATAATAATATAATAATGCTCAATTCATTTATATCCCTATTTCCTTCATCAGACAGTCAATCTTAAAAAGGTTAGGTAGGGGACTCTGCTTCATTTTTCTTTCCCTTAAAACCTAAGCACAATCTCTAGCATTCTAGATGCTCAATTAATGTCTATTCATTAATTTGTTTGGGAAAATATTTGGGTATGAGGTCAGTATTGATAAATGAATAGTTTATATAGAATCATTAAAGAAAATAAAGCTCTTAACATAATGCAGTCATACAATATCTTAGTAGTCATTATGTACTTTCTCTTAAGTAAGCATAAAACAGTGATGTGATAAATTTCAAGAGGTAAAATAACTTAGGCCCTTACAAGGAAAGGATGTACTTAAACCATCTTCCCTCTTCAGAAAAGAGACCCTAACTTAAAATTTCACTGGAGTCAAGGTTACCGAATATCTAAAACAAAGTAGCTATCAATCTTTATTTACAACATCACCATGGCATTTGAAGGGTATATAAAGATGGTACATGGTATAGAATACATTATAAAACGAATTATTTTCAACAGTCTTATTTTTTATAATTCCTTTATTGTTTTGTTTAGAAAGGAAATCCCTGATATGAACTATAAAAACAAGAGGAAGAAAAATGATTCTACAGAAAATAATTATGGCAGACACTGTTAGGGGCTTGCTGAAAATAATTTTTTCCTTTGTTCCTTACTAACAAAAATCTGATTTTGTTCATATTGACAATGGGAGTCACCAAGCACCCTTGAAAAACAGAGGGGGCCATATATGTACTACAGTTTGGGGCTATATGATGGAGATAGAATCTGTCAAGTCAAATTGGAGAAGAAAGTCCAAACCAACATAACAATGACAATTAACATAAGACAGCTCATTTGCAGCTAATACAGATTTCACAGGTTTTATCCTAATTTTTTCAAATTAATAAACAAAATCATTTATTTTCTGACAAAATATAGGTTATCAGTCAACACAATGATAACACTAACAGAACCCTAAGTATTGATATTTGTGTGTGTTCAGTCGCTCAGTTGTGTCTGACTCTTTTGCGACCCCATGGACTGTAGCCCACCAGGCTCCTCTGTCCACATGGACAAGAATACCGGAATGGATTGCCTTTTCCTCTTCCGTGGACTCTTTCCAACCCAGGGATGGAACCTGGGTCTACTGCATCAGCAGGCAGGTTCTTTACCACTAGAGCCACCTGGGAAGCCTTAATATTTAACACCCACTAAATCTATGAGCTTTACACCAAGTAACTCCTTTAATCCAACCCTATCAGGCAGGTTGACAGTATTAACTTGTTAAAAGATCACACAGCATGTAAGCAGCAGATGGAAAACTCAAATTCAGGTAACTTAACTCCAGAGTTATGCTCTGTTAATTAAGTCCCAACATGCCAATACATGTATGTATATATGTATAAGTGAATAAATATGTATAAATAAATGTGGGGGTTTATCACACCATCTCATGTTCAATTTGAACAATAAATCTTCTTAATAAACTGACAATATACTCGGACTTTAAGAAGATATTGCATAGGATTTTAATCTACAGGTAAATATGATGGACTTATGTGACCAAGTCTGTCTTTTTCACAAGACAGTAAGTGGTGGGGTGGGTAAGCCCCACCACAGCAGGAACTTAATAATAAAAGACTTGATGAATGGCTAAAGAAACAATGTAATTAAAAGGTTAACATACATATTTGAAACTAGAGCTGCTGTGAAGTTTACCCAGCTAATGTTAAATCCGGGAAGAAATATTTTTAAAATGCTATATTTGTCACAATAAACATAATTGTTTATTCATAAGCCAATTTTGTATGCAATACATCTCTAAGCCTAGCTATTGAAAAAAACAGTTTGCTTGTTCTTTGTAATATTCAACATTTGAAAGATCTTTGACTAAGGCCTTCATTTTTAAATTAAGGTAATGCTTACTTTCACCTAAACAAAATTTGCATTTACAGTTACCTTTGAACTTGAAAAGGTACTATGGAAGACTAAATTTTTCTAACAGTGATCTTTGAGTATTCATTTAACGAAAGTATTTAAAGACTTTTTTTTTTTACATCTACAACAAAATTTGGTAAATTTTGGTACATAAAAATTCATGTTATTTATTACCTTTCAAGGATATGGTTTTTGTTGAAAGAGAGGTAAATACATATGTTGCTTTGACATTCAGAATTATAAACAGGTCATCAGGTGGTAGGGATCCCACGTCTCTCACATTTGCTACAGGATTAATCTGTCATCACAGAAGTAGAGTTGGCTACACAGGGACACTGAGCAACTAATACTCTATCTGCTGCTTTCCCCTTGTTGGTACTTTGGTCAAGAAGAATAACATCCTTCTTTTTCTAACCCCTAACTTATTCAATTAAGAATTGACAGAATACAGCAATGCTTTAAAAGTAGATGAAATGACTGGATAATGGTTTAAGTGCCCTTCAGGAGGTCCTACTCCTTAAAACCGCACTATGACTTAGCAGTCACTTGAATTCAGGTGCTTAAATGATTCTGATAACATATCATAAACACCATTGGTAGACATTTTATTAGTTATCTGTCCACTCATGTCCTAGTAAATGACTATTTTTGAATGATCTCGATTTTACTACTTTTAAACACTTTTGCTAAGTGAAAAGTTGGAAGCATTTAAGCGTGGTGTGCTGGTGTAAAATGATGTGTATACACTCAAATGAAGCACAAATATTTCATCAGTTACAGTTTTTTGATAATGAAAGCAAGGACAGAATAAAGTTTTTTTAAAAAAACTTACATAAACTCAGCAACTTAGATGAAACAGACCAACTCCTTGAAATATACAAACTATCAAAAGAAACAATTGAACAGTCCAACAGTTACTAAAGCATCTGAGTTCATAGTTTTAAAATATCCCAATAAAGAAAACTACAAGCCTGGGTAGTTTCCATCACTGCAGGTGGCCAACCTGTAGAAATGGGGAAAAGCAGCATTAGGTAAAGCAGAAATGTTAAAATTGTGTTGTCTGCTACAGCAGCCACCAGTCATGTGTACCTAACTGAGTCCGTGAAACATGGTTAGTCCCGAATGGGATGTGTTTTAAGGATAAAATATATAAGATTTTGAGGACACGGCATGAAATATACATATAAATATCTCATTAATAACTTTACACTGATTACAAATTAAAATGGCAATATTTTGGACATATGGAGTTACATGAAGGATATTATTAAAATTATGTTTCTTTTTAAGCATAGTTAATAGAATATTTATTACTACAAAGGTCACTCGCATTATATTTCTGTTGGATAGGGCTGCTCTAGGAAATTGAGACTACAAAGTCCAACAACACAACATGAAGAAAGATTATTGATGGTATCAAAGTCTCTGAATCAACTTTTGCCTGAAGCTGCCCTAATTTTGGATTTTCTGATACATAAATGAATAAATCACTTCATAGATTTAAATTATAGCTTAAATTTAGTTTAAATTATCTTCATAGATTTTGTAATTCGGCAACTGAAACATCCCAACTTCTACTCTGATCCAGCAGTGTTTCTTCTATTGCCACTTTTGAATAAATAAAAATATGTTCTGCAGAGATTTTCTTTGCAGTTCTTTCATTCTATTCATGTATGTTTATAATGCACTCACTGCCTTTTAGAAAGCACTTCATTTCCATTACAGGAAATGAAGGTATTAAAGCCATTATATTAATTTTTAGAATAACTTCTAAGCAAATAGGTAGGTTCCCACTGAAATAGGCATAGAGAAAAAAAGAAATTCTCACCAAAATGAAAACTACATATTCACTTATTAATTCAAACCCTACTGAGCCCTTACTTAAGCTAGAGAAGTCAAAAAGGTTTCAATGCCACATTACTGTCATGGCTGCCTTCAGGGCTGTGGTTCAAAGGATGCTAGGCTGAACCTGATACAGATGTTTGTCATGATGAAGGAGAAGAGGGGAAGCGTATGTTCAGATATTTGAGCCCTCTGTAAACTGCCACCCCACAGTTAAAAGTTAAAAGTGGGGAAAGATAATTTTGATGGGCATTATTTAAACTTGTATAAGTTAAATTTCCCATTGACCATTAATAGATTATAAATCTTCCCTCGTAGCTCAGTCAGTAAAGAATCTGTTTGCAATGGAGGAGACACAGGTTCTATTCCTGAGTCGGGAAGATCCCCTGGAGAAGGAAATGGCAACCCCTTCCAGTATTCTTGCCTGTAAAATCCCACGGACAGAGGAGCTTGGCTGGCTACAGTCCATGGGATCACAGTTGGACACGACTTAGCGACTAAACCACCACCATTGATACATATTCGATTCCACAACTATAATTTTATTAAGTTCCTAAAGATAATTTTACTACATAAGCACCAATAATTTGCTAATATTCACTTTGATAATTTAGAGTCATGAAATTCTAGGCATTTTAAAATAGATTAACCTAAACCCAGTACACTGAACTCATGTACTACTGGTTCTACTAGTAATACAAGAAGACCTTCTCTCTCTGAACAGATTAGAGACTCATTCATTTAATATACAGTTATTGAACACTGACTATGTGTGAAGCTCTATGCTGGGTGCTATAGAGGTAGGTGTGAACACGCACCTTTAAGCACGATTCTGGTTCTTACATAGTTTGAAGTCTTGGGAGAAAAGACAAATAATTACAATAAATTGTAATAAGTATTATTTTAGGGACAGTACAGAGTGTTCCAGAAGCATGCAAAAGAAAGAACTCACCTAGTCTAGGCAATCGTATTGAAACTAAAACAGGAAGACTCAGTGGGCACTGCTCAGCTGAAGAGTGGAGAAATGGGACACTAAAATAGAAGTGGGAGAGGAAATGTCCTACTTAAATAGCATGTGGGACAAATGAGGCAAGAAGTTTGCCCAACTGAGAGACTGAAGGAAGTTCAGTATAACTGAACTATCAAGTGGAAGAAGAAAACCAGTTATCAAGAGATCTACAGATAAGTGAGTGTAAATATCTTGGAAAGCCTTAAAAGGCACATTCAACAGTCTGGACTTTATCTTAATTATCCATCTGGCTATCCTGTGGGAAACAGGGCAAGACTAGCATGAAGGAGTGTTACTAGAAAGTTTTACAGTGAACCATTCTAGGCCACCATTGGACCAGGGTGACTGCAGGAAGGAGAGAAAGAACTGGTGAATCTCAGGAGACATTTAATAAATAGAATTCTAGAAGAAGTGGTATGAAGTCAACAGAAGAGTTCAAGGACAGTCTCCAGGTTTCTAGCTTGACTAGATGTTTGATTGCTGGTGTCAAAACAAGCAATACTAGAAGAGAAAACCTGAATGTGGCTTTCAAAAGTGTTGATTTTGAGATATCTTTGACATAACCAAGAGGAAATAGCTAACTGTATACACAGGTCTCTCTGCAGCACAACAGAGTTGTGTGGGCTAGTCTGTAAGTGGTAACTGAGGCTACAGGAATAGATGAGCTTGCCCATGGAGTATGTAATGAGAAGAAAACAGGGCCTGGAGCACACCTTCAAGGAAGTTGAAAAACTATTAGAGGGCAAGAAGCAGCCTCCAAGAGACTAAGAAGAAAGCCAAAATACGGAGGTTTCAAAGAAGTCAAGGAAGGAAGGCAGTGTTTCAGAAAAGACGCATGATCCTTAACAAAAACTGTTGATGTATCAAAACCCGAAGACTGAACTCTAATTTTAGGCACATTATAGAAGAAGAGTGTACACTAGATTTTAGTGGATTGAGGAGTCCACAAAAGGTCAGGAAATGGAGGTGAAAACTGTCTACAGTCCATATGGCCTGTAGAGGAGAGAAGAGAGATACAGCAGAGTCTAGATAAAGACTGCTCTTCTCCTTTTCTTTTCAGATGAGAAATACTTGTGTCTTTAAACATTAATGAGAGGTAGGATTTACCTCTTATTAGGAGGCTTGAAAATGCCAAATATTCATTTCCCAGCTTCCTTTTGAAAGAGAGCACAGGCAGAGGCACCTGCCTCACACCTTGAGTCAGGAATGTGTGTCACAAACAAGCAGGAAGAACATTCCTCAGGAGAGAGGACCGCTGCAGCCTGATTTAAGTTTCAGGACAGAAACAGAAGTCCGGCAGCAGCACCACAGGTCTAGAGCAGCAGAATGCTGTCCTAAAAAGGCCGGACCTGTGGCTCCTGCCCGGGGACAGTGCCAACAACTCTTCCCATTGTACAAGTCTGGGTCTCTAGTCTTCCCAGAAATGCTGAGAGCTTCCTAACATCCATTTAATAAGTTTACTTCTAGTTTAAATAGCCAGAGTCAGTCTTTGTCTCTCCAATCAAGAAACCTGCTTGAGGAATTACAATGAAAGGTGATGTTTATGTCAATGAAATGTTGTCAAAACAGCTCCACCAACACACATACTAGGAGATCTGGTTTGAAACAGTCACTCCGTTTTTTAGCATCATTCAGAAGCAAATCCCAGCAATATATAAGTACTTTCTGAAACAAGGCTAAAGAACAGACCCTGCCACTGATCTCCCATTTCATATATTAGTCCTTGTGATTCTTTAACATAAGGAACAATTTAACTAAACACTAAAGATTCTCACTTCAGAACACATCAATAAGAGAAAGAAAAGAAAAAGTCAAAGATTAGAAGAAAACATTTGGAAATCATGTTTCTGATAGGAGATATGTATCCAAAACACAAAAAGAATTCTTTCAACAATAAGATGACAAACATCTCAATTATAAAATGGGCAAAATATCTGAAAAAGTATTTCACAAAAGATATATGAACGAGCAAAAAAACACATGAAAAGATGTTCATGTCACTAGCAAATTAGCACCACAAGGAGATAGTATATCACTTGTAGAAGGACAGCTATAATCAAAAAAGAAAACAAGTGCTGAAAAGGATAT
The DNA here is from genome assembly GCF_023699985.2 of Odocoileus virginianus. Taxonomy (NCBI): domain Eukaryota; kingdom Metazoa; phylum Chordata; class Mammalia; order Artiodactyla; family Cervidae; genus Odocoileus; species Odocoileus virginianus. The sequence goes on along the minus strand of NC_069691.1, from coordinate 45,467,210 downwards.
GAAGAAACTGAAACCTTAGTACATAGTTCATGTCACTATAGAACAGCTTAGGGATTTCTTTAAAAGTTAAACAAGAGATGAAAACATGTTCACACAAAAATTGCATGCAAATATTCATGTAAGCATTATTCGTAATATCCTAAAATCTGGGGGGAAAACAAATATTTATCAGTTGGTGAGCAAATTGTGTTATTTCTATAAAATGAAATTAATAAAAAGGAACAAAATACTGATACATGCTACAACATGGATCAAAGTAAAAAAAAAAAAAATGCTACATCAAAGAGACCAGACACAAAAGACTATATCTGTATGATTTCGTCCAGGTGAAATGCCCAAAAAAGGCAAATCTATAGTCACAAAAAATAGATTAGTGCTTGACTGGGGATAGCGATAGGAATGGGTAAGAAGTGCAAAAGAGCATGTAGGATCTTACTGATGTGATTAAAATGTTCTAAAATTGTGTTTATCCATTCATCAATTAATAGACATTTGGACTGTTTCTACTTCTATTATGAATAATGCTGCTATAAAAATCTATTTACGAAGTTTTGTCTGATCACCTGTTTTCAGGTGATATTTTACATGTTGGCAAACTAACTAAAAGTCACTGTATACACTTAGTAGAAGTGAACTTTATGCTACATAAATCATACCTCAATAAAACTAATTTTAACCCCCATGTTCCCTTTTTTGGTCCTCATAGGTCACTCGGCACTTCAGGGTTAGGCCCCAGTGTACTGTGAGCAGGAGCAGTATTTCCTGTGAAAGAGTGTTTTCTAGCTCAGGGATGACTTCTGAAACACGGTATTTGTAACACTTGCATATTCTAGAACACTCCTCAAAATGTGGCCTGCAGACCAGTGCCAATCTATGCACACCGTTACTGTCTGAGATTGACCCATGACTAGGTAATTACAGAAACTAAGAATGTGTGTTTAGAAACTTCAATAGCAATTTCACAAAATAATATGTCTGCTGAATCTGATAATATTTGGACCTGAATCCTATATTTCTCAGGTTATTTTTTTTTCCTATTTCCAGTCATTCATTTTTACTGTATTTTACATAGACTTCCCTGGAGGCTCAGACAGTAAAGCATCTGCCTATAATGCGGGAGACCCGGGTTCAATCTCTCGGTTGGAAAGATCCCCTGGAGAAGGAAATGGCAACCCACTCAAGTATTCTTGCCTGGAAAATCCCATGGATGGTGGAACCTGGTAGGCTACAGTCCATGGCATCACAAAGAGTCAGACACAACTGAGCGACTGAGCAACTTCACTTTCACATAATATTCAGTCACTCAATGATTGGAAACTTAATGTTTAAACTTTTTTGATGCATACTGCTTTTCCACTGTCTTACAACTAACTGGCCATCATACCTATTGGTGTAAGTCAAACTCAACATGATTTCAAAAAACTTTTTAAACCTGCTTCATATGCTCCAGCAACTCTGGTGGTGTATTTATCAATGCCCAATTTTAAGGCCTTCTGCATAACCCAGATTTTAACAGATATTCAAATATTTTTTTTTTGTTTTTATCAATAGATTTTCAAGTTTACAAAGACAAAAATTTTCAAACTATATATACTTAATAAATGTCCATTTTCCCCCTTTTTCCTCAACTAAAAAAAGCTTGAATTTAAAAAAACAATCTAGCATTTGAACATGGACAAATTATGGTCCTAGGAAATGTTCTGTAAATCAAACAAGGTTAGCTGATTATGCTTTCATCTTAAAATACAAACTAAACCAAAAACATGTTTCTATGCTCATTTGTAAACTGATACAAAAACTGATATTTAAATCAATATAAACCAGTATCTACACTTCATACAACTTGTCTATGTCTATCAATGAATTAAATCAGGCAATAAAATGACTACATATATAGACATACAGTAATAATGATTATTTGACAGATCTGTAGCAGAAGAGACTCATAATGCGAGGGTCAGCAAATGGAAAACTCAAGACAAAAATACAACAGCGGCTATACATACCTAAGATCACAGAGAGAAGCTGAGCAGCCTGAAGGCTTCCTAAGACAACATGGTCAAATGCAGAGGCACAGGACAAATACATGACTGACTGAATCATTTTTATACTACCTAGATGAGACTGTTTAGATAATGGATACTATACACTGAAGTGATAATGAAAATGAGAGATAAACTGAATTACTGTTAAAAATATACACCCATCTATAAAAAGGAAGTTATTAAAATCCCCTAACTGCCCTTCACTAACTTGCAGAATTTGAGCAAAGTGAATTAGAGAGTTTAGAGTCTTTGGTAACAGGCAGAACAATGGAGAGTGTGAAACAAGGAGATAAATGACCTGAGTTCTACCTTGACAGTAAAACTTTAAACAAGAACATCTTTCTTCCTTCAATTCCTTATTGGATGCAAATGATAAACCAGATCATTTCCGGTCCTTTTCTTTCAAGAATTGTACATTACTCATTGATACAACTACCAACAATGCAAAACAAAACATCATCACCACACATGGAACAAACTGCCCTAAAGTATGTACTATGCCTTTTCTAAACCGACCCCATATGTATCCAGTTCATTGGGAAAATAATCTTTCATTTAAAAAAATGAATTTTTCCCCCAGATTCCATTTAATTATTTTTTCAAATAACTCTGATAACTTGATCAGTTCAGTTTGGTAATGCATTCATAATTATCATTTTCGAAAAGTTTTTCCTAAGAATCTCATTATGTTTGAAAAAAGAGAGGAAATGGATATACAAAGTTTAAAAATGTTTAGATACTGAGTATTTTAGAAATGTCTTGTATACTATAATGGTCTTTATCTTTCTGGCTTACTTCGCTCTGTATAATGGGCTCCAGTTTCATCCATCTCATTAGAACTGATTCAAATGAATTCTTTTTAATGGCTGAGTAATATTCCATGGTGTATATGTACCACAGCTTCCTCATCCATTCGTCTGCTGATGGGCATCTGGGTTGCTTCCATGTCCTGGCTATTATAAACAGTGCTGCGATGAACATTGGGGTGCACATGTCTCTTTCAGATCTGGTTTCCTTGGTGTGTATGCCCAGAAGTGGGATTGCTGGGTCATATGGCAGTTCTATTTCCAGCTTTTTAGGAAATCTCCACACTGTTTTCCATAGTGGCTGTACTAATTTGCATTCCCACCAACAGTGTAAGAGGGTTCCCTTTTCTCCACACCCTCTCCAGCATTTATTGCTTGTAGACTTTTGGATAGCAGCCATCCTAACTGGCGTATAATGGTACCTCATTGTGGTTTTGATTTGCATTTCTCTGATAATGAGTGATGTTGAGCATCTTTTCATGTGTTTGTTAGCCATCTGTATGTCTTCCTTGGAGAAATGTCTATATATGGACTTTAGAAAGAGGGTAATGATAACCCTATATGCAAAACAGAAAAAGAGACTCAGATGTATAGAACAGACTTGTGGACTCTGGAAGAAGGCGAGGGTGGGATGTTTCAAGAGAACAGCATTGAAACATGTATATTATCTAGGGTGAAACAGATAACCAGACCAGGTTGGGTACATGAGATAAGTGCTCGGGCATGGTGCACTGGGAAGACCCAGAGGGATCGGGTGGAGAGGGAGGTGGGAGGGGGGATCGGGATGGGTAATACCTATAAATCCATGGCTGATTCATGTCAGTGTATGCAAAAACCACTACAAGATTGTTAAGTAATTAGCCTCCAACTAATAAAAATAAATGGAAAAAAAATAAAAAATAAAAAAAATTAAAAAAAAAAAGAAATGTCTTGCAAGACAATTACATAAACATACAAAACAACATTTTACGCATTGAATTTTCTTTTTATATAAGTTTGAGGGGAAGAAATGATAATTTTTAAAAATCTCATTAACTAAGAGTTAACTCAGGGGAAAAAAGATTACTTACATTGCTAAGTAATCTCTTTGGCTTCTCTTACAAGTTTTTCTCCATAAAGAAACTATCACCATTAACAGAAAGTGCAGGAATGAAAAGCTAACATTTCCAACAACTACAGAAACAGTAATTAACAACTTTAGCAATGCTATGCTAATTCAGTTTAATCCTCTAGCTCTGAGAAGATTAACCATCTATTCAAGCTGTATTTCCCACTGGCTAGTGGTGACTAGATAATTCATTAGGATATCTAAAATGCCAATTTCTGGATTTTTCTGATTAACCTGATTAAATTCAAAATAACATAATTTTTATTAGGCAGTAAGTCAGCCTGCACAAGTTCATGTAGCCAAAATTATGCATATATGCTGAAAATTCATATAATCAAAGCTGAAAAAAGTGCTGGTATAAGGCAAGAATCAGAAATGTCTATTACAATCAAGTCTTTAATTAACTAGAGAAACTGAGATACTGAGTTCAAGTATTTTAAAAAAGCATACGCAATGTTTTGGTACAAGGCAAGGACTGGCTGATGGGGTTTAACATGCAAAGATTCAGATGAAGGTGATCTAGAAAGAAGATAACCATGAAAATCAGTCCATTTAAAATAGAGATCTGCAATGGAACAGAATAGAAAGCCCAGAGATAAATCCACGAACCTATGGTCACCTTATCTTCGACAGAGGAGGCAAGGATATACAATGGAAAAAAGACAACCTCTTTAACAAGTGGTGCTGGGAAAACTGGTCAACCACCTGTAAAAGAATGAAAACTAGAACACTTTCTAACACCATACACAAAAATAAACTCAAAATGGATTAAAGATCTACATGTAAGACCAGAAACTATCAAACTCCTAGAGGAGAACATAGGCAAAACACTCTCCGACATAAATCACAGCAGGATCCTCTATGACCCACATCCCAGAATTTTAGAAACAAAAGCAAAAATAAACAAATGGGACCTGATGAAACTTAAAACCTTTTGCACAACAAAGGAAACCATAAGCAAGGTGAAAAGACAGCCCTCAGATTGGGAGAAAATAATAGCAAACGAAGCAACAGACAAAGGATTAATCTCAAAAATATACAAGCAACTCCTCCAGCTCAACTCCAGAAAAATAAATGACCCAATCAAAAAATGGGCCAAAGAACTAAACAGACATTTCTTCAAGGAAGACATACAGATGGCAAAAAAACACATGAAAAGATGCTCAACATCACTCATTATCAGAAAAATGCAAATCAAAACTACAATGAGGTACCATTACACTCCAGTCAGGATGGCTGCTATCCAAAAGTCTACAAGGAATAAATGCTGGAGAGGGTGTGGAGAAAAGGGAACCCTCTTACACTGTTGGTGGGAATGCAAATTAGACAGCCACTATGGAAAACAGTGTGGAGATTTCTTAAAAAGCTGGAAATAGAACTGCCATATGACCCAGCAATCCCACTTCTGGGCATACACACCAAGGAAACCAGATCTGAAAGAGACACGTGCACCCCAATGTTCATCGCAGCACTCTTTATAATAGCCAGGACATGGAAGCAACCTAGATGCCCATCAGTAGACGAATGGATGAGGAAGCTGTGGTACATATACACCATGGAATATTACTCAGCCATTAAAAAGAATTCATTTGAATCAGTTCTAATGAGATGGATGAAACTGGAGCCCATTATACAGAGCGAAGTAAGCCAGAAAGATAAAGACCATTATAGTATACTAACACATATATATGGAATTTAGAAAGATGGTAACGATAACCCTATATGCAAAACAGAAAAAGAGACTCAGATGTATAGAACAGACTTGTGGACTCTGTGGGAGAAGGCGAGGGTGGGATGTTTCAAGAGAACAGCATCGAAACATGTATATTATCTAGGGTGAAACAGATCACCAGCCCAGGTTGGGTGCATGAGACAAGTGCTCAGGCCTGGTGCACTGGGAAGACCCAGAGGGATCAGGTGGAGAGGGAAGTGGGAGGGGCGACCAGGATGAGGAATACATGTAAATCCATGGCTAATTCATTTCAATGTCTGACAAAAACCACTGCAATGTTGTAAAGTAATTAGCCTCCAACTAATAAAAATAAATGGAAAAAAACAACAAAAAAAAAACACAAAAAAACAAAACAAAAAAAGGAATGAGTGAATACTCTAAGAAAAAATAAAAATAAAAAATAAAATAAAATAAAAAAATAAAAATAAAATAAAATAGAGATCTGTTAAATAGGATAACGCCACTGGTCTTTGAAGCACACACAAAAATATGATTGAATATATTATATGAGAGGGGCTGGAACCCAGCAAAATAATAACTTCCAAATAGAATAGCCTTCTTGATTATCCAGAATACCCAAAGATCACTAGACTCCTACCACTAAAGTGTATTAATCAAGAGTGAAGATCATTATTCTCTTTCAAATGACTACCATTGGCATCTCTTCTCACTCTCCCCTATCACGTCCTCATAAATCCAGCCATTTGGGGCAAGACCAAATGCAACTGTAATGTTGCATGTACAGTTGCAACATTATATTGCATTATATGTAATAACATAACAGTATAATATACAACATATTATGTATTATATTATACATATATATAACAATTATATGCTAACATTATATTATGCTTGTAGTTTATGTTTGTCTATTTTTGCTCTGTGTATGTGTGCAGATTTTGTTTTGGGCTTTTTTTTTTCCTTAAGTAAGAATTTGTTTCCAGTGAACTTACTTTGAAAACAATTCTTTTTGATAAACAAAAAAATTTTTCCATTTCTTATTGCTCATATAAAAGCACTAAGCCAACCTACACTTAACCAGCCATCACAATCAACCAATGCCTTCTAGACTGCCCTTCTGAAACAAACTGACATGAGACACTAGAGACTAACATCTCAAATACTCCACTCTGTGCCCAAGAAAAGCAGGTTGATTTGTTGGCTAATTGTTTATATCATTTGTTCCCTCACTGTTTAAGTCAGTTGTCTTTTTTTAAAAAGTCTTTTATTGAATCTGTTGCAACACTGCTTCTGTCTTATGCTTTGGATTCTTGGCCACAGGCTTGGGAGATCTGAGTTTCCCAACCAGGGATCGAACTCACACCTGCTGCATTGGAAGGCAAAGTCTTAACCACTTAATCTAGTCTTGGTAACCAAGACTAAAGTCTTAACCAAAGTCCCTTTATCGGCTGCTTATGCAAAGGTGGAATTTAATTATACCTTATCTGAACTAACAAAATATGAGTATAAAAAATTGCTTCTATAAAAACTAGGTTAAAAAAAAATGGGACTATTTTGATAAAATAAATGATTTAAAACTGCTATTGAATTGAGTGTGGGTGGGACTATTGGAGATGTGGGTAAAATAATAAAATATTAAGACAACTCACAGACTATATGTCTTTAAGGTCTACCTCCATTTAAAAGAAATCAAAACTCAAAAATTATAAATAATACATTATGGGTATAGTTTATGCATGAAAATCTGATGCAGACTGCCAGTCTGTGAATTCATATATCAAGAAAAGACCTTGGCCCTGGATAGAGGTTTTTTGACCCCAGCACTATGGACCCTTTGGACTAGAGAATTCTCTCTTTGGAGGCGGGGGTGGGAATGGAAAGCAACATTGTCTTGTGAATCAAAAGATGCTTCGCAGCATCCCTGGCTTCTCTACCACTACCTGATGGCAAAAACAGCAACCCATCCCAGTTTTGACCATTAAAAATGTCTCCAAATGTTGCTAAATATCCCAAGGGGGTAAAATCATCCCAATTGAGAACCACGGGCTATATCGAGTGATAGTTAAATACACATATATTTTTTTCATTAAAGTGAAATGTTTAGGTAATCAGCTTTTAATGATTTTTACTATAGACAATTTTTTTGACTAATTAACTACTAATTCAAATTAATGGCTCCTCATTACTTAACAGGAAGAAACAAAAAAACAATCCTTGAAACAGGAAAGTACCAAATAAGATAGCTTTACTATATATATGATGATATCCCCACTTCTTTCGTATCTTCTCTGAGAGCAAGACAGAAGCACAGCATTACTGAATTAGAGCAGAAAGAAGAAAAGGAGGCAGCAGCAAAGGAAAAAAAAAATTTTTGAGAAATAATTTCCAAATGGTTGGAAGAACAGCATAAGCATAAAGCCTACTGTCTCTTGACTATTATTAGTAGTAGCCCTATTATTGCAACATTTACTACCAGTCAAGAAAGGTTCCTAGGCATAAACTCCAAAAAGCCTGTTGTTCAGTCGCCAAGTCATATCTGACTCCTTGTGACCCCATGGACTGAAGCACATGAGGTGTTCCTGTTCCTCACTATCTCCTGGAGCTTGCCCAAGTTCATGTCCACTGACTCTGTGATGCTATCCTGCCATCTCATCCTCTGCCACCCTCTTCTTCTTTTGCCTTCAATTTTTCCCAAAGAGCTTAATGTCTCTTTTAGGTGAGTGGTTACAGCAAATTATAATTCACTAATTTATGATGTTCAACATAAATAAGATGAGCACTTACGCCATTACCTTGTTAAATGAAAAATAAGTTGGTTATTCAACTATGTGCTGTGCTTAGCTGCTCAGTCATTTCTGACTCTTTGCGACCCCATGGAGCCCAGCCAGGCTCCTCTGTCCATGGGGATTCTCCAGGCAAGAACACTGGAGTGGGTAGCCATGACCTCCTCCAGGGGATCTTTCCGACCCAGGGATTGAACCCAGGTCTCCCACATTGCAGGCAGATTCTTTACTGTCTGAGAAACCAGGGAAGCCCTACTCAACTATACTCCAATATAAAGTAAAATTAAAAAAAAAAAAAGTAACTCTAACATCTATCAAATAAGTTGTTTTACCTCTTACAATATTATATATTTGTCATGTAATGGGATAACATATATCCATGTCAAATAAAGCAAAGTTACCTAATGACATAAAAAAAGTTGCAGTATGATAAAATCATATAAGCAGATAGTTGGAAGTATGATTTGTACATACAAAGACAATGATTTAAGAGTAAACCAAATTATTAACAGCATTTATCCCTGATGTTCTGTATCTTCCATAACTGACCACAATATTCCTTCATACGTGCTCTTCTAGAACTCGTCACTCCTGCCTTCCTGGTGGCTCAGTGGTAAAGAATCTGCCTGCAGTGCAGGAGACCTGGGGTCTATCCCCGCTCACAAAGAGCCCCTGGAGAAGAGAATGGCAACCCAGTCCAGTATTCTTGCCTGAAGAATGCCATGGTCAGAGGAGCCTGGTGGGTTACAGTCCACGGGGTTGCAAAGAGTCAGACATGACTGCGCAACACACACACACACACACACACACTCTCTCTCTCTCTCTCTCTCTCAAGAGGGAGAATCGTCTGTGTTCCCTGCTCTTGAACCTGGAGAGGCTGGCATGACTGCTTGAATAATAACACTGTGTGGTTTCCAAGGCTAGGTCATAAAAAGCGATCTATTCCTGGCTCTCTCTCTCTCTGTTGGGACCCCTGCCGTTGGCACCCCAGGGTACCATGTAAGCAGTCCAGCTATCGTGAACACACCACACTGGAGAGATCACAGAGACGGAGAGAGGTGCCAGACAAGGTCCAGCTATCCCCGCCTTCAGTTGTTTGAGCTCTCCTAGCCTGGACATCAGACACAGGGGTGAGCGCCTTCAGAAGACTGCAGATGAGAGATCCAAAGTGAGAACCATTGAACTGAGCCAATTCCCAGAACTCTTAGAGGATAATAAAATGGTCATTGTTGTTTTAAACTACTACGTTTCAGGAAGGTCCCTTATGAGCAATGGGCAGAAACTAGAGTAGAACGTGTTGGGAAGAAGAGGGGGAAGCTATGCTTGTTATTTTACATATACTTTTCTATTGCTTGAATTCTTTTCTATACGACAACTTCATAAGCAAAATTTTTTTTAAAGTCCTAGATCTCCCACTGTTTAGGTTTAAAAAAAAGGTGGGGGGGGGGGGTGGGCGGGAAACTTCTATCCTTAGAAGACAGTTAACCTAAACTTCCTACACACCATCTACTCTGACCATTCTAACTACTGTCATTACTACCAGCATTCTATAGCACAAATATTTGTGAGGCACTTAAGACTCAGCAATCTATCAAGTGCTAGTTCCTATTTTTAAGAGTGCATCTGAGAAATTACTGAGCCAAGAACAACCCAGGTATAGTACTGAAAACTCAGGGTTGAGTCCTCCTTTTGATCCTATCAAAACGAAACCATGAACTTCCTAGAGTCTACATGGATAATATGTAGTCAATATTAGTTGGATGAATGAGCCATAATAAATGAACTATGAAAATTAAAGGAGGAAAGAAAAAATGGCAGACATAGATGAGCCAATAGGAGACCCAAGGACTTTATACTCCAAATAAGAATCCAATCCATACATATGAAATGAAAACCAATATATTTAAAATGTGATATACTTACAAGTAAACACAAAAAATTATATACACTAGTAACTGAGTGTACAAGTGCAGCTTATATATATATGGAGAAAACGAACTGGTCTGAGCATGACAAGGTTCCCAGGAAAAGGTCTCCTCAGAAAGAAGGCTTTAAGTAGGTCTTATTCAGAACATTTAAACTGGCAAGATAAGCCCATACAAACATATTAAACAGAGAAAGTCATATGTATCAAGAAATAAAGGCTGAAACATACAGCAGAAAGAAAGGTAATTTACTTGACTCTAACAGAGAAAACATCTGTAGAAACAAGAAAACAGAATGCTAGTAAGGGAGGGAAGAAAATGTTAGAAAACCTTAAAAAAAAGAAAAAAACAAGGATTAAAAACAGGAATAGAACACAATTCGAACTAAGGTACTTCTTCAACGACTGGATGAAGAGAGCTTGACGACAGTTGTTCTAACAAGACCGCGCACCGTGCAATAGGGGAGAGAAGAGGCAGGAAGGCCAGCTCTAGTGCTGCAATCATCTCAGCGAGCAGGGGTGAGGACGGCAACTATGGGTGTAAAAAGGATGAGGATGATCTACGCGACACGAGGAGGGGAAAATCAGCAGGACACTGCAGATAGATTAGACGGGGGAGGAGGGAGAGCAGTCTGAGAAGGGAAAGTACTAAAGCGGTGATTTAAAGGTTTCAAATGCAGGAACTCTTAAGACCAGAGGTAACTTTTAACAAGAAAGGAAAAAGACAATGGAAGGAAGACCTGGATAGAAGGAATCTTAACTAGAAGGAAACAGGCATTTGTATCAAAAGCAACTAAGGCCTACAAAAGTATAATTGAGGAAACAAATCACCGAAAAATAAGTTAGGAAGGGACTACTTTCAACATATGAGAATTCTATTTACAGGAGAGAAGTAAATACCACAGACACAGAAGCAGAGCCAACTAACTAATAAAAAAGATGTCTTAATCTGTGCTGACCACTGTCCTAAGCACTTTACTTCTTGAAGCACTCACAACAATCCTATAATTTAAGTACTATCATTTACTTCCAACGTACAGATGGATAAACTGAGACACAGCAAGGATTTATTAAAGTTACAGAGTAAGTCACGGAGGCCAGACTTACACCTAAACAGTCTGGCTCCTAAGTCCAAGTTCTCAACCAGCTCAATATCCTAGCATTATTTAAAACACTGAGAATGATGACATATCCCCCCAAAAATGAGGAATTAAAGCTGTGAGAGCAAAATTTCAAGAGATGATTGCTATACAAAAAGGCATACTATGAAAAAATCTTGTTTAATAGATATAGGAGAGATTCATTGAAGAAAAAAAAAGGCGGGGGGAAGACTGCTTTAAGAGTTGGAATGTGAAAATATAAAAGTTTAAAAAATGAACTGATGATATAACCATTAAAGGCTCGATATTTGGGCATAATACTAATCATTAAGCATAACAACTAGAAAAACACCTTGCTTAATCAGAACACATCCCACATCACAATGTATATATGCCACATCTTCTTATCCATTTATCTGTTGATAGACACTTAAGTTGTTTTCATGTCTTGGCTATTATAAATAATACTGCTATGAACATTGGAAGTCACTTTTTATTAAGGCTAATACCACTGGGTGCTCTACACAAAGAGGTTTAAACTCATCTTTGTAACTCAGAGTATCTATCTATGTACTGCTAGACTCCACATGTTTAATTGAATACCCTCTTCAATCCCTACAACAGAGTCCTCCTGCATCCTACTCACCAACGCCACAGAACAGGAACGCACATCTAACTCATGGTCATGCAATGCATTCAGATTTCTCTCTCGCCAAGAGAATTTAAAGAAATATTAGGAGGTAAGCTTTAGCTGAAAGGTAAAGAGCAGTTCAAAATCAGTAACATGGCATACCAAATGCACCTGCAAGTCAAAGTTATGAAGAAGCAGAAACTGAAAAATTATAGCAAGGCAAACAAAAGTGGAAGGGAGAAATGGGAAAGGCAGAAGAAGCAGATACAGAAAGAGGGCAAGACAAGGAACCATAAAACCCCAAAATGAGGCAGAGACAGTCGCTTCTCAGATCCTGACAGTTCCCCCAGCTGTACAAGGTCTAGTTGTTCTTTATCAACCGAAAAGAACCAGATCCCTACCACAACCTCTCCTTCAAACCAAACAATTCCTGATTAAAGCACTATTTTTTTTTTTAGAATGCACATGAAGACAATATAAAAAGTTGGCAACAGATAAATCCAAAGGGGGGGAAAAAATGAATCAGGAAGAAAGTGAAATCTTGGATAGCCAGTAAGTTTTCTAAATATGAATCTGACTTATCAGGAAGAACCACCAATATTTACCATATTCTTACCAATGAAACAAACTAAAATTTAATTGATGTTTTCAAAGCAAATATCAGTGTGAACCAAAAAACTGTCTCAAATCCACAGGAGAGAAAAACCACATGATACATCTTTCCTGTTAACATATTTGCAAATGTTCTGTAAGCCTGTTTAAAGCAGACCTTTGTTGTTTGAGGTCTGTAATAATCAGTGATACGTTCGATGAATAGCCTCATTTTTGCAGACCGGCTTTATAACTCGCACAGCTGATAAAGGGGAGGTAAAGGGCAGCTCCTTAACTAGTCTCTAACCTGATGGCTCTTTCTTGTACCTGGACTAACAAAAGTATCTTCACCACTTTTTTCCTTCTAAAGGTATTTTCTCTGAAAACAATCTTTGAACCTTCTTTGAAGAGAGTTCCCTTGTAACAAATCCAAATAAAACTAAAACATGAGCTCACAATCAATTAACCCAACAAGTGTGCTTCAACACTGTCAGAGACTGGACTAACGTTAGAATAATTGATTTTGTTTACCCAATACTGATTCTAGCATACATCCTCTGTGGCAAGAAATATCACTTAAGCCTTGAATGCATTTAAATCATACACATTTGATTTACAGAAATTTTTAATATTGTTACCTTTTACTAAAAAAAGTTTAACAGGTACTGATATTAAAAATCTTCAATTAAGAAAAGCTTGCCAATTTTAAAATTCTTATAAGAAAGTTTAATTGGAATTTTCCATAAAAACTTTCAAGACATGCCAAAAGAATTTCCAAACTACAAAAGGCAAGAGTGAAATTACTGATCCAATAATTTGTTATCTTTCTTCTTAGTTGTACTGACAAAACAACAAAACTTACAAATAAAGAGGAATCATTCAATCTCTGGGGTGACAGAAGAGGTCTGCATCTTGACTGTGGTGGTGGTTACAGAATCCACGTGTGATAAAATGGCAAAGACCTACACAAAGACACACACACACACACACACACACACACACACAGAGTACCAATGTCAATTTCCTGGTTTTAATACTCCACAAAAGTTATGGAAGATGTAACCAGTAGGGGAAACTGGGTGAAAGGTACAGGGCCCTATTTTTCAACTGCCTATGAACCTGTAATTATTTAAAAACAAACAAGTAAATGAATAGCTTTAAATCAATGACAACAAAAATACTATATATATCAAAATATTAACCCAAAGCCTCTATTCAACAGACTGGAAAACTGAGATCTAACCAGGTAATGCAAACTTTCATTGTCAGTAACAGAGTAAAGGCACTTAACTGAAATGCTGTCAACGAAGAAACATAAAATGAGAAGTAACCAGTCGCTTGCAGTCATTAACAATATTCTGTTTAACCAAAGATGATCAGGTTGGCTGTTGCCTGTGTTGCATTAAAATGCAACCAATATTTTTTAAATTATTACATTTTATTGAAGGAAGAAACTTTTTCCGAGGGGGGAAAAAACCTCAAAAACAAATTTATATTTAACCTTAGAACTTGCACATCTGAAGCAAAGTGAGTTTACTGAAAAGTAGGATACAGTATTCCAAATAAGATCATGCCATCTTTACAAAGAGGTCATCCTCAGACAACAAAGTATACAACTATTCCTGTCCTGAATGGCTCTAAACAGCTATAATATAAAACTAAACATAGGCTGGCTACCTTTGATTCCAGAAAATGGAATTTTCAACCAGATAAAGTTAATACTTAGAATAGCTACTTTCAAGTTCCCCATAGTTAACAATTATGTTCCATGAAGGCAAATGCTGGCTAAATTGGTGGTTGCAAACTACAGTCATAATATAGCCTCCTACAAAAGTTACATTCTAAAGTCTCAACTGATACCTTACCTGTCACCCTGCTTCCTCTAGACAATGATCTTGGATAACATTTATCCTTATGAGACTCAGTTCGGTAAATACAAGTCATTCTTTCTCCTCCTTGAGAGAAATGGGATACAGATATAAATCACCATATATGTATCATCTTCCACTTTGGAAAATCAACTTGAAGCAATGGAGCCACCCAAACTCAAGTATAAACATCAGTAGGTAAATAAAACAGATGTCTGTCTAAAACATGGCTTCAGATCATATAAAGCAAGTATTCAACTGTCCCAATTGCAATGTAAAGAAAATACATTACCTGAAATGGAACAAGAATTCAGATTTCGGAGGTGGAAGGGGGAGCGGGTGTGGGGGGGGGGGTAGTGAAAGAAAACTACACAAAGTTAATAGGTCTTTACTGAAGTAATGAGACAAGAACTCAGATTAACGGGGGGAAATTTAGAAACTTAAGCATGTATTAATGGGGTTAGGAAAGTGAATTTTAAAACTATCCTGAATTAGGCAATAATTTAACTGATATTACTTTTTATTTTGGGAGAAAAAATAGAAGCCACAGCAACAGACTATGGAAGCATAAACATAGCAATAATACTTCAAAGGTCACAATTCTTTACTTCTTAAGACATAACAGCTGCTGCTCTCACAAATGAACACCCAACCCTCCTGTCTACGCTAAAGAGGTTTGTTTGGCATTGATCGCTAAGGCTCATAGGGTCTGGGATTGGTAATGATAAAATATAAGACAGGAACCAGAGCATAAAATACCTGGTATAATACGATATAGTTAACATTTACCATATGCTGACATCATTCTAAGAGCTCACAATAATCTTAAGAAGTAAGGACTAGTTCTTCCCATTCAACAGGTGAGAAAACTGAAGCACAGATTAAATGATCTGCCTAAGGTGACACAGCTAGGATGGGGCAGGGCCAAGATGTGGCACAGGTGGAATGGTAATATGCCTTTACCTGAGGGCTAAGGAGCCAATTAAGGATTATAAGCCAAGTAATGACTAACAAACAAATTCACATGTTATTTTAGCAAGATCTCTCAGGTGGAAGTGCATAAGGACAAAAGAAAAAAAAAAACACCTGAAACCCGAAGATGTATTAAGAGAGGGATGTGGAAAGACAGAAAGGAGGAAGGCCTGAATTAAGGGAGTAGCAATAGAACGAAAACAAGTAGATAGATAGATACAAAGAAGAAAAATTCAGCCTGACTTCATGATTAGAAAAGGGAGAGTGAGGATGAATCTAAGCCTTCACTGACCAGGCCCAAACCAACAGCTGCACATTTTAATAATTCTGTTACTTTATCAAAATCTTAAAGCAGAAAGGTTTAGCATTAAATCATCCTCTTCTCAACAACAGCACAGCACCTGACTTTCTCCTCTTTTAAAAATGTAACTATATAACTTAAAATTACTGTCACCTGGCAACTCCACACTAATTGTTTAATATGCAGACAGTAAAGAGGGCTATAAAGCCACACACAGACCATCACTGAGCATGGACAGAGAAGCTACAGAGGATGTGAAATTTAGCAAGCATTCTTATATTTAGCACCCTAAATTTAAGGAAAATCTAAACGCCCTTTAAACGGATTAGAATCATTTTATCACTTAGAAGGGGCCTGCAGACAACTCTTTTGAGATTCAAAAAAAGTAAAACAACTCATAACTTCAAAGTTAAATCAATTATGTTTTTTCTCTTCTGCCTGTAAATGTAAATTAAAGAACCCATTATCTTTATAGTCTAAGTCAAAGATCTACAAAATTTACATTTTGAAAAAATGTACTATAATGTACAAACATACTATAACAATGAAAAAATGTACTGAAAAAACTTACTATAACTTCAACCTTATTACCACTGTAAGGTAAAAACAACATAAAGCCAAGCCCTTCCAGTAACTAAATGCTCTTGGAAAGTGTCCAAAGCAATGTTAGTAAATTTCCAATTCATTTCATCTAAGGTCAACAAAAACAAGTTATCTAAAACACTGGATTATATTTAAATAGGCTCTAACTAAAAGTTTTACATGACTGAATCACTCAGCAAAAAATCTTTGTACTTTTTACTTAGGATGGTATCTAAGACCAGTAAGTAACAGGATTGGGGGGTGGGGGGGGTTTGCTGCATCTAGAAATTTAATCACATATTACTTAATATTATCTTGAGAAAATTTTCAATACCACTAGCTTTCTTTTGGAGAGAAGCAGACTTCGGCAGAATCTGCAAAAATCATCATTTGCAGTAATACTAAAAATCTCCATAACTTCTATAATGTGGACAAACATGTGGTGGTGCAAACTCTGATTCCAAGCTTGAGTTTTTTAAAGCTTGTTACTTGTGGTTCAGATTTCTTTTTTATGGGTTGTATGTCTGATAGGTATACACTAATTTCATACAAAAACAAACATAAAGGTGCTTTATATATGTGAATGAACATATATGACACTTCAGACAAGCTGTGATTTATATACATGAATGTACATATAAGACACTTCAGACAAGCTGTGATTTCCACTCAAAGAGCTTTTTATAAAGTTCTAGTAAATTGAGAAGTAAAAGCCAACAGTTAAAAGAATAATCTAGCCAAACAGCAAAGGGAGCTATAAAATTTAACCTGGAAGTAAAAAAAAAAAACCTAAATAAAGCAGAAACACAAAAGGAAAAACTCCAGCACACTTTCACTGAGCTTGTTAAAGTTTATCTATAAACATTAACCTTTTTTAAAAGTTGAGGAGTATACCAATTTTCACTTGTGAAAAGTGACATCCTAGGATAAATTTTTAGTTCCTAAGAAAAATAAGTCAAGTTTAAAGATCTGCATACAAAAATACCAGAAAAACTGCAAAAGAATAGAAAAAGCAAACATGATTTTACAGGAAACATGGAACCCACCTGAAACATTAAAAGTGGGATGGACTCACTAAAATGAACAAAAGATCCAAAATGAACAAATTAAGCATAAATGCTCCCAGTGTGTTTAACATCTTCAGGAACAAGCAATGCCATCCAATCAATACTTGCTACAAAAACTGCCATAAACTGATCACTTCTTTTTTTTTCAAACCATGAAACAAGGAAAGGTTTGTTGCAATATATTTGTAACTTACCAATACTGAGCTGTTAAGTTTCTATTAGATGCTTGAACTAAGGATCTGTGCTAGGAAGACTGAAATCTATTCAGACAGCAGTGAAAAATGAAGCCTCACTAAAGACGTTCAAGATAAAGCTGACCCCTAAAGGCTCCTTGGTGCACATTTGCAACCACAGTATTCACGGCACGCAGTACACTAAACTAGCAACAGATTGGTTAAAAACAGTTTGAATTTTCAACTTCTCATTACACAGGCAACATTTTTAGAAGCAATCACATTAAATAAATGTGTCCTTCACAGTAACCGGATGAAATTTTAAGCTGGACAGGCACCAATGCCCTGATTTTCTACTTTTTTCGTAAACCATATGACTTCCACATGCTGAGACTGTTTTATGCTTTAACCTTCGGTAAAGGCTTTACATCATTTTAATGCTCAGTGCCTAAAATGCAACAGAATCATCCCATCGAATACAAGGAATATATTTGGCTTCAACCAAACCACTAGTCAGAGAAAGTTTAATGAATGCTTTTCTCAGTAACTTTGCGTTTCCATAGAATAAAACAAAATCTGAGGTGAGGGTAGGAGGAAGAGAATATATTCTTATATTTTAAAGTTTTCCAACTCTAAACAAACATTTTAGTTTTTTATTTATAAAACAATCATTGAACATTTAAAGACACTGTCTAGTAGAAATATATTTCCGCAGAAAAGCACTGCTACACGCAGTTATATAGGATATTTCTCCAGTTTTTGCAAAGGCAATATTTCAGGCTAAAATAAAGATTAAAACAAATAATTCTGGAAATTCTAGCCAATAACAAACTAAAAACTCAGCTTTGTATCAACATACTGTATATCCTAAGTTTGAGATTTAGAAAAAACACAACCTTTTTTTTTCTATTCGGGTCAATCTAAATAAATATGCTACCTCATACTTATAAGTCAGTTTATCTGTGTAAATGACCAACCACAGAATTTTCAAACCATAGATTATAAAACATACCATATACATACGATGTAACTTCCAGTTTTTATAGTAACTAAAGTCCTTTACTGATAGGTTCAAGAATTGATAAGCCAAATATGTAAATATATTAAATTCTCAGCAGTCGAAAAGACAAATTATGCCAATTTCTTTATTTAAAAGTCCATTATACTAAAAATGTGACAAAACAATGGTTACTGAAAAATTTACATTTCCGGGTGAAATTAGTACAAATTATATTATCTTAATTCTTCTGTTGTAATGCTTTTAAATATTAAAGACTGTGAGAAACAAGGGATGTTGCAATCCTCTTCCCTTTGTAACTCCAATTGAAACTCGGGAGGAAAAAATCAGAATTCAAATTTCCCAACCTTGACTTACACACTTAATTCAACTAGATCTAACTCAGCTGTGCAATTTTAAAATAAGTTTAACGCAAAGCACTACAATCTTGATGTGATAATTACCTGCGGAATAAATGCAAATTAAAAACAAATGCAGGTCCTCTTCACCGAAAGATGCATCTTACAGCAAAACCACTCAAAGCACAACCCCATAGAACCAACTAAAGAAACGGGCAGCATGTCCATCAAAGAGAAACGTACCATGCCAAAACAGAAACGAAGCACTGAAGGGAGGGGGGGAAGGCAGGCAGGCAGGCAGGCAGGCAGAGAGAGACGGCAGAGGTTTCCACACCTGCAGGATCCCACAGAAATGAACCAGTCACATCACTCTACCCTACATGCTACGTAAGATTTTTAAAGCTTCGG
Organism: Odocoileus virginianus; assembly: GCF_023699985.2. Classification (NCBI taxonomy): domain Eukaryota; kingdom Metazoa; phylum Chordata; class Mammalia; order Artiodactyla; family Cervidae; genus Odocoileus; species Odocoileus virginianus. Next base: position 45,447,799 of record NC_069691.1, on the reverse strand, counting down.
GGTAAATAAAAACGGTAATCACTCTATACCATCATTCAACTTTACACAGTATAGTATTTGTAATGCCAACTGCATTCTCCCCTTCACTCACCCAACGTTTCCTCTCGCTTCCATACCAGCTTTCAGCCAAATGCGAGACAGAACAGGGTGGGGTAGAAGAAAAATACAAGCTGCGCCTTTTAGCGACTCCCCACGCACCCCCCAACAATTTCCAACAGTTTTTCCTACTACGAAAATAAGTCACCCAACCACAGGATACACAACAGTCATTCCGTGTCTTCAGCAGACACACAGGGTCGCGTACACAAGTGGGCACTCCCGACCCCCACCCCTCCGCCCCCGAATCTTAAGTAATGTTTCATCTATGGAAGGCGAAGACGACCAACGAGACCTACTGTTTCGGGGTGAGGATGGGTGGAGGACTCCTTTCCAAGTAGCCCCAATAGTGTAACCAAAACACGGTTCCGGAATAAAATATTAAGAACACTTTTCCTTTCCCACCTAGCTACCGACTTGAGGATGCAAAAAGCCATCTCCACCGCACCTCATCTCTCCGAGGCGCCTGCCCTGAGTATGGGGTGGAGGTGGGTCCCGGGAGACGGGGAGGAGGAGTGTGAGCCGCCGATGGGACACGAACGAGTTGCTCCCCGCGGCCACTCCGCGCTGCTCCGCTAGCCCAGAGGTCCCGGAGCCGCACCTCGCGCACGCCTCTCCGCCCAGGCCCAGCTGAAAGCTCCGACTCCGGCTCTCGAACTTCCTCTCCAGAGACATTTATTCAAGGCTAACCCATCGCCCGAGCGCACGTCACCCAGTTTCAAACACAGCTCTGCACCCCAAACAAACCCACGCACCTCAAATTCCCCTCACAGTTTCCCAAACTCCAAACTGGAGACCCCACCTCCAGGATTCAAACCTTCCGCCCACTGGGGAGGCAACCAGGGGAAAAGAGTTGGGAGCACCCGACGCCTTTCGATTACCGCCCCCACAAACTGCCCCACCCCAGACCCTGCGTTCGGGTCACCCCCTTGAAACCCCCCGCTTCCTTCCTCCTCTCAGTTGGGCCGCTTAAGAGACCCATCCCCAGCCCACTCACTAACTCGCCCCAACCCCCCCCCTAAAAAAAAAGTGAAGAGAAAGAAGTGAGGAAAGAGACTGAAGAGACTTGAGGGTTCCAAACCACTCGACTCACCTCAGAAAGCTTGCTGAGTTCTCTCCGCCCGGCACGGCCCCCTCCCCAACGTCCCGGTGCGAAGGGCTGAGGTCTGAGGTAGGGAGGAGGGGAAAGCGGGAGGGGGAGGGGTGTCTTCCGCGTGGGGCGCCCGTCGGGAGGGGTCTGGGGAGGGGTTGAGGCCGGCGCAGGAAGAGGAGAAGGGGGAGGGGAGGCCCCTATCTCCCAGTCTCCCCCTGAAAAACCTCCCTTGTCTCAATCACATCAGACTGACTGTCTTTGTCTGGCTGACAACCGCCATATTGATATCAACAGCCCCGCTCCCACCTGCTGCCACCGGGCGGCCCTGGGAGTTGTAGTTTTTGTCTCCCTTGAGTAAAGGTGCGGGACTCTGCGTCCGGAGGCCCCAGGGAACTACAGCTCCCGGCAAGTACCGCGCCCGTGAGCCTTCCCACAGGGAGGAGGGGAAAGGGGCGCCAGAGCCGTAGGGACTACACATCCCAGAATACCATGGATTCTGGGCCCAGATGAGGGACATGATATCATGCTGGGGTGAAGAGGGAGGATGAATTGGCGGCGCGGATGAATTTGAGCTGACGGAAGGAGGCGTTCTAAGAGGAAAGAGAGGAAAAGGAAAGATGACCACGGTTCCCATGATTCACGGAGAGATGACTACATTTCCCATGATGCGCCGGGAAAGGGGCGTAGGAAAGAAAGACTGCATGTCCCGCCATGCTCTCGGCGGGCCCGTGGCGGAGATTGAACCGGAAGACGCTTTCTGGGTTTGAGAAGTCGAGGAACTGCTACTGACCAGCCAAAAGTCCAGCATGAAACTGGTGAGTCTACTCTCTTAGATCGGAGGGCATAACCTTTTGGAATTCGTCGTTTCCATTTTGGGAAGGGAACCGTCGCGGACTAGGGGTGGCAGGGAACTAGAAGGTGGGGGTGAAGCCAGGAAAGGTGATGTTTGTTGTTGAGTTTGAATTCCAACTCAGACCCTTCACAACTGCTAGATGATGTAATTCATCCCTTGGCGCGGCCCTTTGGTTAGATAAGAGATTGAATCTTGTCACCTTTCTTCACATACGAACCAAGGTTGGGCTTTATGAACCAGGTTTGATTTGTTTCTCGGCTGCCACGTGAGTGTAATAGTTGGTACACTTCTTTCTACGGGATTGACACTTGATTAAGCGTTCCTTTTTACAGTTGTTGAGAAGGTTTGGTAACATGAACAGAGTTTAGAAAATTCTAGGCGGTTCTTACTCTCTTATTTAATTCTCTGTTATAGACTGCTAACTGCCCTTGATCATTCAAAGGAGATCAAAGTCAGAGTGTGATCTCTGATGGTTTGAGTCTTAAATTCTGTATAAGATGGGCTGAGTGGAACTGTTACATGGCGTTACAGTCTAGAGCTGTAGGGACTGCGTGAGCTAAGGTCATGTGGAGCAAGCCAGAATACCTGGAAAAGTTTTGCAGTACACAACTCAGACGCTTGGCTTATAGGAAAGCTGCTCAGGCTTTTGTTTTGAGCCATTTTATTCTCAGTGTGCACAGATTTAACTAATTTACTCCAACTAATTAATTGGAATTAGTAATAGCATAATTTGAGTAGAGAAGGTGTGAGATGCTGTTTCTCAGGCTTTAAAAGTCATGTTCCTGCAGCCAGGCTTTACTTTCTGAAGTTTTTGAGGAAAAACAAAAGGTTTCTCTTAATTATTTGAGCATGCTTTTTTGCAGAGTCCGTATGTAAGTCCCTACACACGGTACAGGCATACATACCATGCACAGTGTCAGCTGTTCTTTGAGACGTCAGAGAACATAAGAAAAGTGGATTCAGTTCCAAAACTATCTCTATCTAAAGCTGTTTCTGTTAGGAGAAGGGCACACAGTTCAGTAAACCTTGAGAGAATCAATTTGCTTTTGGGTCAGTTTTCCAAACATTTCAAAATGCAGAATTGAAAGTCACCACCCTTGTCTTAAAGAAGCATGCAATCTAATGAAGAAGATACAAAGTAATGAAAAAGTTATAGTTCACCTGCATCTGGGTGAACAGAGTGGTCATGTTCAGGGTTTGGGGATTGAGAGGATACTGGGGGTGTGTGGGGAGTCAGATACAGCTCCTTTGGAAAGGTAGTTCTTGAACTGATAAGAAGGTCAAGTGGGCTCCGGCCTTCCTTGAAGAGGGTTCAGCTGATAGAAGCCAAAGAGTTTGGCACCTAAGTGGTAGAAACACAGACCATGTTTCGTCAATAAAAGATAAATCATGGTTCATGTGTGTGGTGTGAAGGCAGGCAAGTGGGAAGCAGGTTTCTTTTCCTATAACAACTCATTTGCTGAGGGTATCAGAGTTAGGTTTTAATTTACATATACTTTGGCTTGCATATAAAATTCTCCTGCTTACTTTATTTAGAGATGGGAAAACATGAGAAAAGTAGAAACTTTTTTTCCCTTTAAGAACCATAAAATGCCTCAGAGGAAGAGAAATTATTCTTTCTATACTCCCTTTCTCTTTATTGTTCATCCACCTAATAACTAAAACTCATTTGGTACTTGATGATTTATAATGCAGGAGTATCTTTCAACACAGCTAAGTGGTTTCAGAAACATTGACAGCAAGTTGGACTTCTTTTTTGTCACGCTTCCCATACAGTTGGGCTTTCCAGGTGGTGCTAGTAATGAAGAATCCGCCTACCAGTGCAGGCAACTCTAGAGATGCGGGTTCGATGCCTGGGTCAGGAAGATCCCCTGGAGTAGGAAATGGCAGCCCACTCCAGTATTCTTGCCTGGAAAATTCCATGAGCAGAGGAGCCTGGTGGGCTACAGTCCATGAGATTGCAAAGATTTGGACACTACTGAGAGTGACTAACACTTTCATTTTTTCTTTGTGATATCAGGCGACTTTATTTGAGGAAAATTCATCTTCAGTTAATCAGGACAATTTTGAAAAGAACAGGAAAATTAGAAACATGTCCTCTAAATTAGCACATTTTAGAGCCTATTCTCCTTTTAGTATCGATTGAGCCTAATTGGGTATACCCTGACGGCCAAATTCAGCAAAGCATAGAAAATTGAACTCACCAGGGTCTTTAACAAAAGACTTTGGGAGCCACCCCGCCCCCTGCAAGAAAAACCAAATTCATCGACAGAAATCAAGTTTGAAACATCATGGCTAGGAATTTAGTCATTCAAATAGATGAATGTTAAAGTGAATAAAATAACTAGCGGTTCAAAAACGCATCATTTGTCATACTTCCTGTAGATAGTTCCAGAGCTGGAGAGAATCTTCTAGTTTATTCAGTCAACAAGGATGACTGAAACCACAGTATACCCGTGGCATTCAAAGTTTTAATACTTTCCATTTTAACTATTGAATTTGACCCCAAGGATTGATCACATGGAATTATTTGTAATTTTGCTGAGACGAAAGTTTGAATGTGATTTTAAGGTGAATAATAATCCTTAGTGAAATTAGCCTGATTGCCTCAGAATCCAGGACTTTCTGCAGTTCTGTTGCTCTCTTGTTAAAGATCTGAAAGAAAGGTCACTTAAACGCTCGTTCTGTGCTGTATTCTGAATTTGATGGAGAAAATTATATGCTGTAGTTGTATTTATGAATTTAAAACCTCAGGAAGGCCATGAGTTATTTTCTCCAGTGGTCTGGGCTCCTTTGTACAAAATGCTGTTTCATTACTGCTGGCTTGGGGTGGGGACGGGGAGGCACAAACTTGTAACTCACCATTTTTCTTAGGAAAGCAGATGGAGCAAAGAAATGGATTCATGGGCCACTTCCAGCTGAGGACAGGTAAAGCACCAAGTGGAATTGTAGAGTTGAAAGCAAATACTGACTTGAAAAGGGCAAATCCTGCTTCAAGGTCAATTTAAGAAACATTAGAAAGGGATGTGCTTAATCCTTACCTTGGATCTGAGAGCAGTGGATTCTTCCTGCAGTTTTAAGACTTGCAGAATCCTTTTGGCTTCTCAAACTTTGGATCAGGAACAGAAAATGGCTTGCTGTAAATAACATAATTTTACCAGGACTTAATTCACCTCTTTCAGTACAATTGTTAAAATGTCAACCTGGTTTCACTAGCTCTGTGTTTCTCTTCGCTGGCTGATTAGAGCGCCCTCGTGTGTCTCTATGGTGTAATGTCATTTCAAGCTTCAGAAAGGCCCTTTCTATCACCACCTCAGTGTGATACAGTTTTTTCCCTGTAGAATGTTTTCCTCAAGCTCTGAAAACTGACATAAGGCCCAACTGCTGTTCAGTTGTGCTCGGATTAAACTGGATATTTTACTCTTGGGCATTTCTAAGTCCTGGCGGTGACTGAAGATTAAACCTTTTATACTTAAGGCAAACAATATATATACACACCAAGGTGAGTAACAAGAGGAAAATGTTATATTTGTAAATATGTAATAGGCTTCCGTGGTGGCTCAGACAGTGAAGAACCCACCTGCCAATCCAGGAGACCCGGTTCAATCCCTGGGTCAGGAAGATCCCCTGGAGAAAGAAATGGCAACCCCCTCCAGTATTCTTGCCTGGAGAATCCCATGGACAGAGGAGCCTGGTGGACTGCAGCCCGTGGGGTCACAAAGAGTTTGACATGACCGAGCACACACACACAATCTGACATACAATACAAGCATGACAGCATTGCTGCTGCTCTTAACTGCAGTAACACGTTTGTTTTGTAACTGGCTTGCCCTGAGTACTCAGATCCCTCTGCCATTTGCTCTGTCAGCAAAGTGTACTTTGAAGGTCTAGGGCCCAGAGTGCAGCGTGGCCGTGGAACTAGCATTCCAAATGGAAAGCTCGCTCCTGGCTTACTCAGCACCAGCAGAGGTCCAGGCAGAAAGTGCCCTTCAGTCATCATCGCTCATTTATTCACTCACCAGATCTTCCTGAACATCTGCCTTCTCTGTGCTAGGCATTGCTTAAGGTAATGGATATATTCCAGTGGAGAAACAGATTTACCCCCTGCCTTTACGGGAAATAAAGTCTAGTAGGCTCACTGTGCAGTTCGACAGTATTGCAGTGAGCTTTCTGATGGAGAGATGTCACTGGGCGCTGGCTTCAGTAGACTTTGTTTTTTACTACTTATGTACTTGTTTGGGTGTGTTGGGTCTTGGTTGTGGCACACAGGACCTTCTTGCGTCATGCTGGATCCTTGATTGCGGTACACGGACTCCCTAGTTGCAGCGTTTGGGCTCCAGGGTGTAGTTGCAGCAATTGGCTTAGTTGCCCCTGGGCAGATGGGGTCTTGGTTCCCTGACCGGGGTTCAACCTGTGTCCTCTGCTTTGCAGAGACTGCTTTTAACCGCTGAACCACCAGGGAGGTCCCTCAAGTACTTTTTAAATGTTGGTATTCTGTCACTAAATCATGTCTGACTATGACCCCATGGACTGCAGCATGCCAGGCTTCCCTGTCCTTCACCAGCTCCCGGAGTTTGCTTGAACTCACATGCATTGATTCAGTGATGCAATCCAACCATCTTATTCTCTGTTGCCCCCCAAAAATGCATTTAATGGTAGAAGATGCCTCCTTAATATTGTAACAGACATGGCCAGCTTGCCCACTGGCTTAACCATTGTACTAGTAGTGTATGAGAATATATTTCCCCACCCTTGCCAAGGATGCCATCTGTTTTTTTAACTATATGTCTTACTAATGTAATCATCTCCTTTATGAGTCCTCACATCCTCTTGTCTCTTAGATTGAGCCACATTTAGTAAAACGTTCTTACAGTAGTGATGTGTGGATGTGGGAAAGTGTATCAGATCTCTTCAGATAAAAAAGTGGTGCCGTAAGAATCTTTTTTTATTTTTTTAACTTTTCATTTTATACTGGAGTATAGCAGGAGACCGTGTTCAATCCGGGGGTCCAGAAAATCCCCTGGAGAAGGAAATGGCAACCCACTCCAGTATTCTTGCCTGGAGAATCCCATGGACAGAGGAGCCTGGCGAGCTAATTCCATGGGGTCACGAAGAGTCAGACACAATTTGGTAACTAAACAGCAAAACAGCCGATTAATTTAGGTAAACAGTGAAAGGACTCAGGCGCACATACACATGTATGCATTCTCCCCTCACTCCCCTCCCATCCAGGCTGCCACATAACATTGAGCAGAGTTCCCTGTGCTATACAGTAGGTCCTTGTTGGTTATCCATTTTAAATATAGCGGTGTGTACTTGTTGGCCATAAGAATCCTCGAAAGGAACTTTGCAAAGAACCTGTGGTGTTGCTTTGAAAACACTGATGCATGGGAGCAGTAAATATTACGACAGTATTATGGGGTCTGCCTGAGTGGAGCAGCAGCTGGGTCAGGTGTGCCTCCATGGCAGAGGAGACCCCACACCCCCCAGAAAAGAAGAGGATGACCAGTGACATGAAGCTAGGAGTTGGGGCATCGGGAAGGGCTAAGTCAGGAGGGTAGGTGTCAGAATTGTCAGAGATCCTTAGAAACAGCGAGAATGCTAACAGGATAAAGGGGAACAGGAAGGACTGTAAGAGAAAGGAGTTGGCTTGAGAGCCCCAAGGGTCTCAGCGATCCAGACTGAACTGTGGTGGGAACTTGACTGTGAGAATAATAAGGAAGTTTCAGTTGTCCTGCTGCTGCTGCTAAGTCGCTTCAGTTGTGTCCGACCCTGTGAGACCCCATAGATGGCAGCCCACCCCTCTCCCATCCCTGGGATTCTCCAGGCAAGAACACTGGAGTGGGTTGCCATTTCCTTCTCCAATGCATGAAAGTGAAAAGTAAAAGTGAAGTCGCTCAGTCTTGTCCGACTGTTTGCGACCCCATGGACTGCAGCCTACCAGGCTCCTCCATCCGTGGGATTTTCCAGGCAAGAGGACTGGAGTGGGGTGCCATTGCCTTCTCCTTCAATTGTCCTAGTTGACCATATATCTGAAGGAAATGCCCTAAGGGTCTAAAAGAGTTAAATTTATAGAAAACACAAACGAATGAACTTTGGCTCTCTCATGGATAGATAATCAGATAGATGGTGTTAAAGAAAGCCATTCTTTAATAGAAATTGCAAAACTAACACTCTTTTTGCCCTTAAGGTACAGTTTATTTTTCATCACTCATGCTTATGAAGGGGATAGGGAAGGTGAATAATAAAAGGTCTTATATAATCTTTGTCAAATTTATGGCCTAAGCAAAGATTGGCCTTTCCTGAATACATTATTTCTGCATTTTTCTCTTCCAGTAAAATAGAGAAATGCATAATTAGATGTTCTAATTTAGTAAGTCTCCTCATTTTTTTTTTATCAGCCTGTGAAAATACAGGTAAACAAGCAGTAGTATTAATAATGTAAAATATAATTGTTACTTTTTTGCATTTTTAATTTGTAAATTTTTGAATGATAATTATCATTATTTGTTACTGCACGTGGGCTTTCTCTCGTTGTGGTGAGGGGGCCACTCCCGAGTTGAGAAGTGTGCAGGCTTCTCATTGCAGTGGCTCTCTTGCCGCAGTGGACTGGCTCTAGGTGCTCAGGCTTCAGTAGTTGCAACCTGTGGGCTCAGTAGTTGTGGCGCAGGAGCTTAGTTGCCCCGAGGCATGTGGACCAGGGATCAAACCCATGTCCCCTGCATTGGCAGGTGGATTTTTATCCACTCTGCCACCCAGGAAGTCCTTCTTTTACATTTTTAAAATAGCTTTATTGAGGTATAGTTAACATACAACAAAACTCATACATTTAAAAGGTACGATGCAGTGACTTTACAAAGTTGTGCAACAGCCACCACAATCCAGTTTTAGAATATTTTCATCACTCCAGAAAGATCTCTTGAGCCCATTGGTAATCCTCATAACTACCTCCAGGCACAGGCAGGCACTGATCTGCCTTCTGTCTTGTAAGTCTGCCCTTTCTGGTCATTTCATATGAATTGACTCATGTGATGCACAGTCTTACCTGTCTGACTTCTAGCATGTATTGCTCAGTCATGCTTTACGGGAACATGTCATATTTTGTGTATCCATGTACCATGTTGATGGATATTCGGACTGTTTCCACTTTGGGACTGTTAATACTGTGTGGACAGAAGTGTTTGTGTCTGATTTCTCCATGTTTTCGTTTCTTTTTCTGGCCTGTTTGCCTGGCTGCAGCCTCCAGTGCTGAATGGGAGTGGCGCGAGCAGCGGCGCCATCTTCTCCCCTTCCCCGTCTTCGGGGGAAAGCATTCAGCCTTTCACCTCTGAGTATGATAGAAGCTGTAGGGCTTTTTATTTATGGTGGTGCGGGTCTCCGTAGAGGCTCGGACTCTTCTCTAGCTGTGGTGAGCGGACTTCTGTGTAGCGGCTTCTCGTTGCGGGTCACGGGCTGTGGGGTGCGTTGGCTCAGTAACTGTGGCACATGGACTTAGTTGCCCCAAAGCATGTGGGAGCTTCCTGGACCAGGAATCAAACCTGTGTCCCCTACATTTGGCAGGAAGATTCTTAACCACTGGACCATCAGGGAAGTCCTGAGCTGTAGGGTTTTTTATATAGATACCCTTTATCAAGTTCAGGATGTTCCCTTCTAGCCCTGGTTGGTTGATCATTTATAATGAATAGGTCTTGGATTTTATCAAATATTTTTCCTGTGTGTATCAACAGGATCATGCGGGTTTTGTCCTTTTTTATATTAATATAGTATATTATCTTTGTTGAATTTTGAATGTTAAATCAGTGTTGCATTCCAGGCATAATTACCACTTTATCATGAGGTAAAGTCCTTTGCTGATGTTGCTCAATTTCATTTGCTGATATTTTGTTGGTGGTTCTTGCATATATATTCATGAGAGAAATTGGTCTGTAGTATTTTTCTGATGTCTTTGTCTGGCTTTCATATCAGTAATATTATTCTCTTAGAATGAGTTGGGTGGGAAATACTCTCTCCTCCTCTGTATTCCAAAAGAGTTTGTGTGAAGAATTGGTATTATTTTCTCTTTTAATGCTTGGTAGACTTCATCAGTGAAGTCATCTGGGCCTGGGCTTTTCTGGGAAGATTTTTAATCAACTGTGTCCCTTTCTTTACCTGCTCTAGTTCTCTTGATTTTCTATTTGTGCATTACATTTTTTTTAATTGTGATAAAATATACACAACATAGGACTTACTATTTTAAGCATTTTTAGGTGTACTGTTCTGAAACTCCAGTACTTTGGCCACCTGATGCGAAGAACTGACTCATTTGAAAAGACCCTGATGCTGGGAAAGATTGAAGGCAGGGGGAAAAGGGGGCAACAGAGAATGAGATGGTTGGATGGGATCACCGACTCAATGGACATGAGTTTGAGTAAACTCAGGGAGTTGGTGATGGACAGGGAGGCCTGGCGTGCTGCAGTGCATGGGGTCGCAGAGTCGGATATGACTGAGTGACCAAACTGAGCTAAACTCAGTGACTTTAAGCACATTCACATTGCTGTGTAGTCTGGAAATGTGTCCATTTCCAGACACTACTTGGCATCATATCTTCAGGATTCATCCGTGTTGTGGTCTGTGTCAATTTCTTCCCTTTTTAGAGTTGAATAATACTCTGCTGTATACCACATACTGTTTATCCATTCATCTGTCGATAGACACTTGGCTTGTTTACACCTTTTGGTTGTTGTGAATAAAGCTGCTGTGAACATAGGTGTACAAGTATCTATTCAAGTCTATTTTCAGATCTCTTGGGTATATGTCCAGAAGTTGAATTGCTGGATCATACGGTAATTCTAAGTTTAACTTCGTGAGGAACCAGCATACTGTTTCCCATAGTGTCTGTACCTGCACATTTTATTGAATGTATTCCCACCAACATTGCACAGAGATTCTGATTTCTCCACATCTTCACAGCTGGCCAACACTTGTCATTTTCTCTTCGTCTAGATAATAGCCATCCTAAAGGGTGTGGGCCATCAGGGCTTCCCCCTTGGCTCAGGGGAAAAGAATCTGCCTGCAATGCAGGGGACATGGGTTCGATCCCTGGGTCAGGAAGACCCCCTGGAGAATGGAATGGCAACCCACTCCAGTATTCTTGCCTGGAGAATCCCACGGACAGAGGAGCCTGGTGGGCTACAGTTCTTGGGGTCTCAAAGAGTTGGTCAGACATGACTTAGCAACTAAACAATAACAATGGATGTGAAGTACTATCTCACTATGGTTTTGATCTACATTTCCCTACTGTTTAGTGATTTTGAACATCGTTTTGGGTTTTTTTTAAGATAGGTAATACATGCATATTGTTTAATTTAAAAAAAAAAAAAAGCCTGTACACAAGTTTAAAAAAAAGAAAAAAGATCCCTTCTCACCTTTATCTTCCTCCCCAAGAGCAATCTCAGCTGTCAGTTTCTTGTGTATAGTCAGAGATTCTGTGGAAGTATACACATTTGTGTAATTTGCATCCCTTTGTTTTTTACATGAAAGTTAAGATACTGCCCTCTCTAGTTTTGCATGTTTCTTTTTCTTTAAATTAGAAACATGTTTTAGAGATCATTTCATATCAGTATCTAGAGCAGCTTCATTTTAAAATGAACACTCCATATGCATACCTAATGAGTTTAACAAGTTCCTGGGTCATTTGTTTTCATGATACTTGCATTCTAAACAATGAAAGAGTTTCAATACTCCTTTCAAAAGTTTTTTTAAAATATTTCTACCAGAAACTTTGTCCTTTCATTGTCTAAAGGAGGAGTTCAGAATCAAGATGTTAGGCTAGAAGGTCGAGTTCAATTTCCCCCACATACATCCCTCCCCACTATTTGGAAGTCTTTCACTGTTAAAATTTAGGGCATGGTTTTTGTTGCTAATATAAAACATAATACATAGCATGTGAAATTAGTATGAACACATCTCAAAAATATTTTCAAACTATTGCTAGAAAATAATCAGTTGCATAGTGTTTTGTTGTTTTGGGTATACATACTGTAATTTATCCAACCAAACCTTTCTCTGTGAGCATTGGGTTGTTACCAGTCCTTTTGCAATTAGAAATCATGTTGCATAGATTATTTCTTTTGTGACCATCTTTGGAAGTCTGTCTGTAGGATACATTTCAAAAGGCATATGCATTTTTTATTTGATTTTGTTGTCAAAATGCCCCCATAGAGACTTAGCGGATTACACTCTTGTCCACAACTATATCCCAGCTCATCACTACAGTATTATCATCAAGCTGTCTCATTTTTTTTCCTCAGTGGGAAGTGAGAAAAAATAAAAGGTATGTCATTATACTTACTTTCCTCTCAGTTTGTATAAGACATGGAACATCTTTTCATATGTTTAGAAAAGCATCTTTATTTCCCTTTCCTTCTCATTGCTCTTCTCCCCAACTTGATCAATTCATACTTCACTTCTCAGCTGTTCTACCTTCGGTAGCTTTAGAATGTATTTATGTGGTAGTTCTTGTGCCCACTCATCCTTCTTCACTTCAGAATTTTCCAGACTACCCTTATGTTTTTTTCATATACAATTCAGAATGAGAGAATTGACTTATTTCTTCCATCATATCATTGAATCTATCTAAGAACAAGAAATGTCTTTTTCCTTTATCTAAAGCCAGTTTTAAACATGTCTTTTTCGTTATTGCTGTAATTGGAGTCTTTCCCTGAATTGTTCACTTATAAGAATGGTATTTCTTTTTTGCATTCTCTACACAGCCCTTTGTTGAATTTTCTTTTATTGAAATTTGATACTTTTTCCATTTAATTCTCTTAGGTTTTCAGGTGTGTAACTTGGCAGATAATTTTTTTAATCTCATTCCTCACCCCCCACTCCAATAGTGTGATTACATTGGCTTATAGTTTGGAATAGGAGTGGGGGTGGTAGGCATTTCTATTGGAATAGGCATTTCTGTTCTATTTCTGATATGTGGACATGCTGCTTGAACTGAACATGTAAACTGTTATATTGATTTCTGGCTTGAAACTTTTGTATATTTTAATTTGCATACTGCTTTCTTGCTCCAAAATTTTCTAGTCACTAAAAAAAAGTGAGATTGTTTCACATAAGCCAACAGTTATTTTCTGACGGGAAGATCTATTTGTGTTGTATTGTTTGTTCTAGGTAGTTAATTATATCTTGCAGGCCATTTCCAGACTTTTGAGAAAACAATGGTTTTTATAACTGCAAGTCTTAGGTGGTGCAGAGCAGACTTGTGGAAATAAAAGAATTCCATGACCTTAAAAGAAAATTGCATGGTTTCCTTGGAAAGCAGAACATCCAGAAATAGTTTCTCTGTACTTAAGAGACAGGCCTGATAAAGGCAAGAAATATAAACAAATTGTCTGTTAAAATAAACATAATTACCACACCAAAAAATAAAAAACCTGAAGAAGCAGAGAGGAGTTCAGTGCCCTAGGCAGTGGCTTATTTATTTTAAGCTGCATTTGATTCAAGCTATATAGATCCAATAGGAGGAAACTATTGATGAACAACTAACTGTGTGGTAGTTAAAACTAACAGTTAAGAGAAACCATATCAAAATTCCATTGTTTGGCTATACAACCCAATAAATGTTATTAAATGACTATCTTTTATTAAATCAAAACCGCTTAGGTGCTGTAGGGCAAACAAAAGATGAGTAAGACATAGACCTTCCCTCAATAACTCCTCATCCAATAAACCCTAGATAGATGTACTGTGTATACTGTTTATGTGTGTGACTGTGTGTGTGTGGTTTTAGTGACGTGTATTTGTGCTGAGTCGCTTCAGTTGTGTCCGATTCTTTGCAACCCTATGGACTGTAGCCCACCAGGCTCCTCTGTCCATGGGATTCTCTAAGCAAGAATACTGGAGTAAATTACCATGCCCTCCTCTAGGGGATCTTCCCGACCCAAGTATTGAACCCTTATCTCATATGTCTCCTGCATTGGCAAGCAGGTTCTTTACCACTAGTACCACCTGGGAATAGGATAATGAAAGGTGAATTCCATGCCGAGAATCAAAATTTCCTAGAGAAGTAAAATTTGAGCTGGCCTTGGAAATACCTTGGCTTACAAATAAGTTGGAGGAGGAACATTATGGACTTACTCCAGGTAGATGGAACTGTTAAGGGATTTGGGTTTTGTTCATAGTTTTTATCTTCCTCCCCACCACCACCCCTCCAGCACACACAAAATATAATAGTCATAAGTGAGAGGAAACTTTGGGAGGTGATGGATATGTTTATAAACTTGATAGTGGTGATGGTTTCATACATGTGTGCTTACCACCAAGCTCAGCAGGCTATTTACATTACATATATATACCTTTTCACATACCAATCATACCTCAGTAGAGTGGTTTAAAAAAAGATTTGGAAGTGAGTGTTCCATTTTCCAAATAATGTGTTCCATTTTCCAAATACTATGCATGTGCAATTTAATATGTTTTTTGCTCTGTAGCAGTGTGTACAAAAGTGAACACATTTCTGTCCCCTCACATTCTTCTAATTCATAAATTTAGAATATCAACATTGTTATTACATATGTGTTATTGACATCTAAAGGATTTATCCGTGTTTATACACGTGATTGGAGCTCTAGCTCACTGCAGTTAGGGCAAGGGACAAACTTGCTGGAATGAAAGTTAGAAAGGTAGGTTGAAGCCACAGTGGTGGAGTATCAAGGTAAGACTCAGTGGTTTGGGAAGTAACAGATTAAAGATTTTTTTTCTTTTTTAAAGAAGTTGTTTCAGGGATGTTTAAGAATGTTTACATACCCAACGCTTTAAATTCATCCCTTCAGAAACCTAGGACAGAGGAGTTAGAAGAACTGTATTTTACATAGTTAAAAACTTTGAAATATGAAATCAAAAAAGATGATTCATTGCAGTTACAGAAAGTATTTTTTAAAGGGAAATCAAAAGAAGGGGCATTAAGGAGCTTAACGAACGCATCAAAGTAAGTCAGAGTCAGAATTACCTACTTAGGACAAGATTTGTCTAAGCACCTTTACAGGGGCCTTAGGAGCAGTAACAGAACTCGAGTACACATCAGAAAATGAGAGGGATCCCGAGAATCAGTGGGTCAGTCACTGGGCACCGTGTAAGAAGAGTGTCCAGAGAGGAAAAAGCGAACAGAGACCCTCACTGATTCCTTGACGTTCTTCCTTATTGAGAAAGAGGTGGGGAAGGCCCCATTCCCGCAGAACTGATGAATGCCTAGAGTATTCTTGGTCACATCAATATGTTGAATAAAGAGAAATCTCCAAAAAAGTGTGACACTGTCCTCAGGATATTTTTTAAATAAAATTTTCAGACAATAAAACTAGCATACATGTCATGTGTACATACAGTTGGTAAATTTTTTTCTACTTATACATCTGAGTGTGTTCTCTTTTGTGCCTGGCTTCTGTAACTGAACATTTTGTTGACCTGAAAGTTTTGAAGGATGAAATTGATGGCTTGTTGGTTAAACTGTGTCACCCGGCCGTAAATAGCAACTTGGGAGAGGACTGTCAAAGTACCTGCAGGATTACCATCTCCTCGTAGTTTTCTTGAGGGAACCCTGAGAAAGTCAGCCTGGCCCAACCTATTTCTGGGCTAGGCAAGCTGCTTCTGTTCAGTGGGAGACTCTCGGCCGAGTCAGCGTGGTTTCTTTTAAAAAGCAATCCATCCAGCTAAAATGTCAGTTCTTCACAGGGACTAAATAAAAGAAAACTTGTTTAATTCACTTGAATTTTTGGAAGACTTTTCTCAAAGATAGTTCTGTTATAGTACCAATACATACTCATGCATTTTTTTCTGAATGTAACTGAAAGATATAAAAAGAAAAAACTCACCCGAATCTCGCCACCCGGAGTAATCACTGTCGCATTTTGGACCTCCTATGGTGGATGTGTGCGTAGATACCCTTCAGACTGTCTGATGCTGTGAATCTGTTAGGATTCAGTTCAGCTCTGAGTGGTAAGAAGCCTGAAGTAACATGGCTGAAACAGTTCAGTTGTTTGCTTCTTATGAAGGAAGGCCAGGGTAAAGAGTCCAGGTCCCCACCATCTTCACAGTGTGGCTTACTGTGTGTGATCCAGTGTGACTTGACCAGCTTGGGCCATCACATCCTTTCTCTCGGCAGCAGGAACGAGGCTTCCAGGTGGTGCTAGTGGTAAAGAAGCCACCTGCCAATGCAGGAGACCTGGGTTCGATCCCTGGGTCGGCAGGGTCCCCTGGAGTAGGAAATGGCAACCCACCCCAGTATTCTTGCCTGGAAATTTCCATGGACAGAGGAGCCTGGCAGGCCACAGTCCCTGGGGCCACAGAGCCTTGGACACAAGTGAGCGTGCACACAGGAGGGAGGAAGGAGCCAGGAGAGGCATGCTCCTTCCCTTTAGATGTTTCTCAAAGTTGCAAACACACCTCGATCTGTGGCTAGAATTTAGTTACAAGACTACATCTAGGTGCAAGAGAGACTGGTAAATCTTGTTTGTTTATTTGGCTGTGCTAGGTCTTAGCTGTGGCATGTGGGATCTAGTTCCCTGACCAGGGATCAAACCCAGGCCTCCTGCATTAGGAACAGAGTCTTAGCCACTGAACCATAAGAGAAGTCCCAAGACTGGGGAATCTTTATTCCAAGTGGCTAGAATTCCACCTGAGATTTGGGGTTCTCCTGTGAAAGGGCAAAGGGAAACACAGATGATGAGATGACTGTGTCTGTCATAGGTCTTTCCATTTTGAGTATTGGTAAGCTCATTTTGGATCTTGTTATAGGATTACATTGTATGGATTTATTCCTCTGTTGGACATTTTGGTTTCCATTCCCTACTGTCCCGTACAATGCTGAAGAGAACATATTTTTATTTATGTTTTTTGGCACCCATCTCAGTGTTTGCTTACTGTCAGTTTCTTAGGTAAAATTGCCATATATGCACATTAAAACTTTGATTCAGTGTTGCTTTCATCTTTCATTTTTACCCACCCAGTGTCAGTGAGAGTTGCCATTTCCCCACATCCTTCCTCACAGTCAGTTTCTTTATCCTATGCTAGTGTGTGGACAGAGTATTTTCTCTCTGTTAGATTTTGGGGTTTGGCTTTTTTTTTTTCTTTGGCTGTGCCAAATCTTACTTGCAGCATGTGGAATCTACTTCCCTGACCAGGGATTGAACTCAGGTCCCCTGCATTGGGAGTACGAAGTCTTAGCCATTGTACCACCAGAGAATTTCCCTCAGTGTAGTTTTAATTTGTAGTTGTATTACTTTTATAAAGGTTGAACATCTTTACTTTGTTCTTTTTTTTTTTTTTTTGCCCTTTATAGTCATTTGTGAATGACCTTTTTGTGTTTTTTGCCCATTTTTCCATTGGAATCTTTTTGTTACTCATTTGTTAGAGTTCTTTATATTTTAAGGATGAAATTTCTTTGTTTTGATTTTATAAAATTTTTACACTGTATCTTTTGCCTTGTTTATAGTGGTTTCTGCCATATCAAAATTTTTATTATAAATAATCAGATGTGTCATTTTCTTGTGGGATCATAGCTTTAGGGTGGTGCTTTTCCTACCCCACTTTTATATCAAGTATTTCCCTTAAGTTTTAGAATTTCTCTGCTCATACTCCATATAAAGATTTTCCAAGAAGTATTTTATCATAAACCACAACAATCTGAAAATCAAAATCAAGTTAGTTCTTCCAGTAAGAGTATGTCTCCTTGCTGCTATTTCTATAGGGTTAGTGTTAGTTTAGAAAAAAAAAAAGAGCAAAACCCAGCTTTTTTGTTTTCTCCCAAGGACCCAGATGGGAGAGTCAAATGAAAGCTCTCTCCTTTATTGACCCCTGACTTAATACTGGTGTGACTAGTAAGAAGCCCTTTCTATACCCCCGAAACATTGTTTGCTAGCTTGGTTTTTGTCTCCAACATAAATAAATGCATGTAAAGAACCTATCATGACGTACTCGATAAATGGTAGCTGTTTTTAGAACTGTATTCACTTAATCAAAGCCTATTGGTCAATTCGTGTCTTTGAAAATCATTAAGTGACTAAAAGAGATGTGAGCTGTTCTCCTGATTCATGCAGAAGCACGTTCATTCAAAAGCTGAGTTAGCCATACTCTTCTCCGTGCTGATAAGACCTAGGTAAAGAATCTACCTGCAATGCACGAGACCCGGGTTCAATTCCTGGGTCAGGAAGATCCCCTAGAGAAGGAAATGGTATTCTTGCCACTTCAGTATTCTTACCTGGAGAATCCCATGGTCAGAGGAGCCTGGCAGGCTACAGTCCATGGGATCGCAAGAGTCGGACACGACTTAGCGACTAAACCACCATCACCATACTAAATATTAGAACAGTCTTGTCATCACTGATAGGTATGTTAGGTAACACCCCTTCCCAATTATCTACACAAATGCCACAGGGAACTCGCTAGTAACCATGATGTCTCTGCTGTCTCCCTCATGTTTGACTAATGTCCAGATTTGTCTGACCTTGAACCTTGAGAGTCCCTTGGACTGCAAGGAGATCCAACCAGTCCATCCTAAAGGAAATCAGTCCTGAATATTCATTGGAAGGACTGAAAGTGAAGCTGAAACTCCAGTACTTTGGCCACCAGATGTGAAAAACTGACTCTTTGGAAAAGACCCTGATGTTGGGAGAGATTGAAGGTGGGACGAGAAGGGAACGACAGAGGATGAGATGGTTGGATGGCATCACCTACTCAATGGATATGAGTTTGAGTAAACTCCAGGAGTTAGTGATGGACAGGGAAGCCTGGCATGCTGCAGTCCATGGAGTTGCAAAGAGGCAGACATGACTGAGCGACTGAACTGAACCTTGAACAAATGCATTTCTCTGTGACTTGGGGCAGGGAATGTACAAAATTTTTAACATGCCTAGAAAAAGTTGCTGGCTTCCTCTTGAGTTAATAGTAGGCTAATAGGGGTCCTTGTTGATGCAGGTCCTGTTAGCAGCTCACAAGTTTTACCATTTTGTTAATCCTTCTTATTCCTTCTTGCTCATTGTCATTGCTGCAGACTTGCAGTTATTTGTATAAATTACATTGTCCTTAAATTGCCTCTACTGCTAAATAATTCATCACGTAAATGATACTTACCAATTCTATACCTCTTTTCCTTTGTTAAAATTATCTTTATCGATCATAGTCGTGTTACTTTTTCCAAGCACTTTTATCACCCTTACTGCTCTGTTCTTACAGGATGTATTGGGTTAATAATGTTCATTAAACAGCTGAAAACCAATCACAAAGAAGCTAAGACTTCAGAACAAAAGAGCTCATAGGTCAATCATATGAGACCTTTAACACATTTTTTTTTGGTGGTGGTGCTGGGACACAGCTTTTGTTGTGGGGAGTAGATGTATTCATCATTTCTATGAAAGTTTAGAGGAGTCCTTACCATTCTATTATTATCATTAAGCTGTTTCTATTCTTATCTATATCTCTCATGTTCCTTATGTCCTTCAAATCCTGTTGCCTCTTTCTTCTCAGCCACTTTTACAACTTTGTTGCCAACAGAAACCTCTGTAGTTGCTTATTATTCCAAAAATGAATTTTTTCTGATTTAAAAAAAAATTAATGTTTTTAAAAAGGAAAAGTCAGGAGTACAGAAATATCTAAAGCAGAAAGTGAAAGTTCCATCTGGTTAACCACCTTAACTCCACTTTTACCAGTATGGTTTATGTGTTTCAAGTCTTTTTTTTTTTTTTCTCTTTAAACTAAAAAGTATATTTATGTAATTGGTGTGTGTGTGTGTGTGTGTACATGTGCAGGTACTCAGTTGTGTCTGACTCTTCACGACCCCGTGGACTGTAGCCCACAGGCTCCTCTGTCCGTGGGATCTCCAGGCAAGAATACTGGAGTGGGTTGTCGTTTCCTCTTCCAGGGGATCTTCCCAACCCAGGGATCAAACCTAGGTCTCCTGCATCGCAGGCGGATTCTTTACTGCTAAGCCATCATAAATAAGGTCATATACATAATTCTCTGAACTCTTTTTCTGCCAATGATTATTTTTTAACGGATTTATTGCTAGACAGCCAACAATGTTCCTTCCCAAGCCAAGCCCTGTTTTCCCTCCCTCACCCTTAATATTTACTGTCAACACCCTCAACCTTCCTGAACTTCTCTTGGGAACTGTGGGGAGTTGCTTTTTATGACCACTCTCTGCTTTTTTACTCATTTTCATGGAGAGCCAAGTCAGAGGACTGGATAAGCAAGAGGGAAGAGCCCTGTGTCAGTTACCCAGCTGTGGGTGATATTTAGCCATGCCCCAACCAGCAAGTGGCTTCTCTGTTCACCATGCATGCTACAGACTTGCTTTTCAAGTGGAAAATGAACCCTGTCTTTTATCCAGCTGTGTAGTCAGTTTGACAGCAAGTGTGATTGGCACCTGTAACAGCTCTACTGCAAGATAGAATCAAGAGACAAAGTGGAAGAAAATGAAAGATTACCAAATAAAATTGAAATGTATTTATAGAAATCTCTGAGTGTTGGAGGGCCTGGCTCACAGTTCTCAGCAGGGATAATAGTTGCAAATTAGGCAGATTTGTCTCAGTCAAAGCCAGTTTAGTTCAGGATGCTGTGGTATCCAGCAGGGATTCTCCACAAAGAGCACTTTCCCTTTCTCTGCCACACTAAGAATCTTTCACACCCTGTTAGGACATGGTGGGTCTCCTAGTGAACTATAGTTATTAGTGGTAGTGAATGTGTATACTTAGGTGTGTTGGTGCAGAGAGAAATTCACAAACCTTGAAAGAGCATGGTTCCTCATTTTTAAACAGGTGTTAATATTTGGATTGGGTGATCTTAGAATATCTTGCATCTTATAAATCAAGTACTTTCTTATATTTTCATAGTTGTTCGTTGTTCAGTCACTAAGTCACGTCCGACTCTTTGCAAGCCCATGAACTGCAGCATGCCAGGCTTCCCTGTCCTTCACTATCTCCCGGAGCTCGCTCAAACACATGTCCATTGAGTTGTTGACACCATCCAACCGTCTCATCCTCTGTCGCCCCCCTCTCCTGCCCTCAGTCTTCTCCAGCATCAGTCTTTTCCAATGAGTCGTCTGTTTGCATCAGGTGGCCAAAGTATTGAAGCTTCAGTTTCAGCATCAGTCCTTCCAATGAATATTCAGGCTAATTTTTTTTAGGATTGACTGGTTTGACCTCCTTGCTGTCCAGGGGACTCTCAAGAGTCTTCTTTGGCACCACTGTTCAAAAGATCAATTCTTTAGCATTCAGCCTTCTTTATGGTCCAAGTCTCACATCCCAAGTATGGGAGTACCAGACCACCTTACCTCCCTCTTGAGAAGTCTATATGCAGGTCAAGAAGCAACAGTTAGAAACAGACATGGAACAACACATTGGTTCCAGACTGGGAAAGGAGTACGTCAAGACTGTATATTGTCACCCTGCTTATTTAACTTATATGCAGACTACATTATGTGAAATGCCGGGCTGGATGAAGCACAAGCTGGAATCAAGATTGCCAGGAGAAATAGCAATAACCTCAGATATGCAGATGCCACCACCCTTATGGCAGAAAGCAAAGAAGAACTAAAGAGCCTCTGATGAAAGTGAAAGAGGAGAGTGAAAAACTGGCTTAAAACTCAACATTCAAAAAACTAAGATCATAGCATCCAGTCCCATCACCTCATGGGAAAACAATGGAAACGGTGACAAACTTGACTTTCTTGGACTCCAAAATCACTGCAGATGGTGACTGCAGCTATGAAATTAAAAGACACTTGCTCCTTGGAAGAAAAGCTATGACCAACCTAGACAGCATATTAAAAAGCAGGGACATTACTTGGCCAACAAAAGTTCATTTAGTCAAAGCTACGGTTTTTCCAGTAGTCATGTATGGATATGAGAGTTGGACCATAAAGAAAGCTGAGTGCTGAAGAATTGATGTTTTTGAACTGTGGTGTTGGAGAAGACTCTTGAGAGTCCCTTGGACTGCAAGGAGATATAACCAGTCCATCCTAAAGGAAATCAGTCCTGAATATACATTGGAAGGACTGATGCTGAAACTCCAGTATTGTGGTCACCTGATGCAAAGAACTGACTCATTGGAAAAGATCCTAATGCTGGAAAAGATTGAAGGCAGGAGGAGAAGGGGATGACAGAGGAAGAGATGATTGGATGGCATCACCGATTCGATGGACATGAGTTTGAGCAAGCTCCAGGAGTTAGTGATGGACAGGGAAGCCTGGCATGCTGCAGTCCGTGGGGTCACAAAGAATGGGTCATGACTCAGCGACTGAACTGTACTCACATCTGTACATGACTACTGGAAAAACTGTAGCTTTGACTATGCGGACCTTTGTCTGCAAAGTGATGTCTCTACTTTTTCTTTGTTTGTTTTTTGTCTCTACTTTTTAATACACTGTCTAGGTTTGCATACCTTTTCTTCCAAGGAGCAAGCATCTTTTAATTTTGTGGCTGCACTCACCTTCTGCAATGATTTTGGAGCCCAGAATTTCATAGAGTTAATTGTAAAAGAACCAAGTGGCATGGACAGGTCTCAATGGGTTAATAAAAGACCAAGGCGTTTTAGTGAGAGACAACATTTATGTGTTAGAAGAGAGCTTAGAAATAATCTCCTCAGGACTTCCCTGGTGGTCCAGTAGTTAAGAATCTCTACTTCCGCTGCAGGGGCACAGATTCCATCCCTCACTGGGGAAATAAGACCCCCATGTACCGCACAGTGCAGCCAAAACAGAAAGTATCTAGTCAGGTCTGTTCAGATGAAGAACTTCGGGATCCAGAGAATTCAGGAATGTCATTTGGATTAATACCAATTTAGAGTCAAAGTTAAAACTAATGCTTTATGCCTAGTTAAATGAAATGTTGGATGCTATGGTGTACAGCCCAGAAATAAAATCTGACCCTGGTTTATTTGAACTTAAAAACGAATTTTCACTTTGGAAAACAGTTCAGTTATTCCTTAAAATGTTAAATGTACATAGCCCAACAATTGTACTCTTAAAGATTTACCCAAGGGAAATGAAAAATTGTATCCCCCTACAAAAACCTGTATGTAAATATTTATGGTGGCTTTATTCATAATTGTCAAAAACTGAAAACAGCAACACAAATATCCATTAGCTTTGGATGTTGTTGATAAGTACACACGGCACATGCATACAATGAGATACTTCTTAGCGGTTAAAAAAGGAGTGGGCTATTGATACTTGCAATAGCAGGGATGACTCTCAAGGCATTATACTGGTGGTGGTGGTGGTGGTGGTCATTCACGAAGTCCTGTCCAACTCTGTGTGACCCCATGGACTGTAGCCATCAAACTCCTCTGTCAGGGGATTTCCCAGGCAAAAATACTGGAGTGGGGTGCCATTTCCTTCTCCAGGGGATCTTCTCCACTCAGGGATCAAACCCGGATCTCCGGCATTGTCAGGCGGTCTCCTGCATTGTAGGCAGATAACTACCGGTGGCCACCAGGGAAGCCCTAAGTTACACCGGTCGTGTTTGAGTTTTCCAGTTGCTCTGCATCCATGCCAGCACTTGTCAGTCTTTAATTTTGACCCTTCTACTAAGAGTGTCATGGTACCTTACTGTGGTTTTAATTTGTATTTCTTTAAGGACTCAGGTTTAGCGTTTTGTCATTTGCCATCCATATGTCGTCTTCAGTGAATGCATCTTCACACATTTTACCCATTTTTATTGCATTATTTGTGTGGTTATTGAGTTGTAAGTGAAGTGAAGAAGAACTAAAGAGCCTCTTGATGAAAGTGAAGAGGAGAGTGAAAAAGTTGGCTTAAAGCTCAACATTCAGAAAACTAGAATCACGGCATCTGGTCCCATCACTTCATGGCAAATAGATGTGGAAACAGTGGCAGACTTTATTTTTCTGGGCTCCAGAATCACTGCAGATGGTGATTGAAGCCATGAAATTAAAAGACGCTTACTCCTTGGAAGGAAAGTTATGACCAACCTAGAGAGCATATTTAAAAGCAGAGACATTACTTTGCCAACAAAGGTCCATCTAGTCAAGGCTGTGGTTTTTCCAGTAGTCATGTATGGATGTGAGAGTTGGACTATAAAGAAGCTGAGCACTGAAGAATTGATGTTTTGGAACTGTGGTGTTGGAGAAGACTCTTAAGAGTCCCTTGGACTGCAAGGAGATATAACCAGTCCATCCTAAAGGAAATCAGTCCTGGGTGTTCTTTGGAAGGACTGATGCTGAAGCTGAAACTCCAATATTTTGGTCACCTGATTTGAAGAGCTGACTCATTTGAAAAGACCCTGATGGTGGGAAAGATTGAGGACAGGAGGAGAAGGGGATGACAGAGGATCAGATAGCTGGATGACATCACCGACTCAATGGACATGGGTTTGGGTGGACTCAGGGAGTTGGTGATGGACAGGGAGGCCTGGTATGCTGTGGTTCATAGGGTTGCAAAGAGTCAGATGCAACTGAACTGAACTGAGTTGTAAGAATTTTTTTTAATAAGTGATAAAAATGGCATTTTGTTAATATAAATTTATTTTCTAAGTTAAAAATAATTACTTTTATGAATCATAAAATTAATCTGAGTGAAAATGAAGCTCTTCTGATGAACACAAAAAATCAAAGGTCAGTGAACTACATTCTTATATTAACATTCAGTTTTTTATTTTGGCTGGAATTATAAAAGTTCTTTTAATTTTTCTCTTTTCAAGTCCTTTATCAGATATGTGTTTTGCAAATATTTTCTCCCAGTCTCTTAGTTATCTTTCATTTTCTTAAGGGTGTCTTTTGAAGAAGTTAAATTTCAACTAAGTCCAATTTATAGATTTTCTTTTATGATTCTTCTCCTTTGAGTAATCTCAGAAACCTTTGCCTAACTTTCCCTCTCTTTTTCTAAAATTGCCCTAGGCATTAGAGTATCCACCAGTTGCATGTGGCTATTTAACAGTTTAAAATTTAATTTTAATTAATTAAATTTTAAATTAAAAGCTGATACTTGATTCTGTTATTAAGGAAATTTTAAGTACATTCAGAAGATCTAACTGAAACTAAATTTCAAAATAAGACTTAAAATGACTTTACCATTAGGAAATACCATATTTTTTAAAGGCTAAAGTATACGGATGTACAACTTCTCAGAAGTATGGAAATAACTCTGTCGGCCATCTTAATTAACTAATTGAATGCTCTCCTTTTCAATGCAGGAGACCCTGGTTTGATTCCTGGGTCAGGAAGCCCTGCTGCAGAAGGGATAGGCCACCTACTTCAGTATTCTTGGGCTTCCTTTGTGACTCAGCTGGTAAAGAATCTGCCTGCAATGCGGGAGACCTGGGTTTGATCCCTGGGTTGGGAAGATTCCCTGGAGAAGGGAAAGGCTACCCACTCCAGTATTCTTGCCTGGAGACTTCCATGGACTGTATAGTCCATGAGGTCGCAAAGAGTCAGACATGACTGAGCTACTTTCACTTTCACTTCACTTTTTCTTGGTTTATTCCAAACTCTCTTAGAAGTAACCAAACAGGAGTTAGGTAGTGGTGCAACAGGGAAGCAATATTGAAGGAGAAATTAGAAGAGATTACTAGAGAAAAATAGGGATATTTTCATTGCTAATATTCTTGATTTTTTTTTCTATCCAACTATCCTATCCATATTAACTCTATTGCTCTTAGTATAATGCACTATATATATATATATATAAAACTTAAAATGTGTACAATGTGTTCAGTTCTGTCGCTCAGTCGTGTCCGACTCTGCGACCCCATGACTCGCAGCACGCCAGGCCTCCCTGTCCATCACCAACTCCCGGAGTTTACTCAAACTCATATCCATCGAGTCAGTGATGCCATCCAACCAACTCATCCTCTGCTGTCCCCTTCTCCTCCTGTCCCCCAATCCCTCCCAGCATCAGGGTCTTTTCCAGTTAGTCAACTCTTCGCATGAGGTGGCCAAAGTACTGGAGTTTCACCTTCAGCATCAGTCCTTCAATGAACACCCAGGACTGATCTCCTTTAGGATGGACTGGTTGGATCTCCTTGCCGTCCAAGGGACTCTCAAGAGTCTTCTCCAACACCACAGTTCAAAAGCATCAATTCTTCGGTGCTCAGCTTTCTTTATGTCCAACTCTCGCATCCATACATGACTACTGGAAAAACCATAGCCTTGACTAGACGGACCTTTGTTGACAAAGTAATGTCTCTGCTTTTAAATATGCTCTCTAGGTTGGTCATAACTTTCCTTCCAAGGAGTAAGCGTCTTTTAATTTCATGGCTTCAGTCACCATCTGCAGAGATCTTGGAGCCCAAGAAAATAGTCTGACACTGTTTCCACTGTTTCTCCATCTATTTGCTGTGAAGTAATGGGACCAGATGCCATGATCCTAGTTTTCTGAATGTTGAGCTTTAAGCCAACTTTTTCACTCTCCTCTTCACTTTCATCAAGAGGCTTTTTAGTTCCTCTTCACTTTCTGCCATAAGGGTGGTGTCATCTGCATATCTGATGTTATTGATATTTCTCCAGGCAATCTTGACTCCAGCTTATGCTTCTTCCAGCCCAGCATTTCTCATGATGTACTCTGCATATAAGTTAAATAAGCAGGGTGACAATATACAGCCTTGACGTACTCCTTTTCCTATTTGGAACCAGTCTGTTGGTCCATGTCCAGTTCTAACTGTTGCTTCCTGACCTGCATGTAGGTTTGTCAAGAGGCAGGTCAGGTGGTCTGGTATTCCCATCTCTTTAAGAATTTTCCAGAGTTTATAGTGATCCACACAGTGAAATGCGTTGGCATAGTCAATAAAGCAAAAATACATGTTTTTCTGGAACTCTTTTGCTTTTTTGATGATTCAGCAGATGTTGGTAATTTGATCTCTGTTTCCTCTGCCTTTTTTAAATCCAGCTTGAACATCTGGAAGTTCACGGTTCATGTATTGCTGAAGCCTGTTTTGGAGAATTTTGAGCATTACTTTACTAGCGTGTGAGATGAGTGCAAGTGTGTGGTAGTTTGAGCATTCTTTGGCATTGCCTTTCTTTGGGATCGGAATGAAAACTGACCTTTTCCAGTCCTGTGGCCACTGCTGAGTTTTCCAAATTTGTTGGATGATTTACAAGAAAGTATTTGAGACTTATACTGATTTGAGTGCAAAATCAGTGTCATTGCCTATGTGACCTTGGGCACTGAGAGTCGAGTTGATATTGATAGTATTTACTTCATTCAGTTTGGGGGAAAGAGCTAACTTAATATTGGATAGAAAATATTTGCCAGTAATTCTTATTGTTCTGGAGGTAATTCATACAGTGATATTTTCAATTTTTGTTCCTTTCTGAGCAAGGGTCTACTTTTTATTTTTAGAATTTACTTTCAGGTGTCAGCATTGATGTTTATTTTTATGAATATGTATTCTTTATAAATATAGCTATCAGATTAATGTAATATTTCTGGTAATTAGATAATTATCAATAGCATTTGAAATTTTTCTCATAAAATTAAAAGCCTTCCTGAATCTTGCTAGAGAAATGCTTTGCCAGACTTCAGAGAGCATCAAGGAGTTTATTAAAGTCAGTAACGTAATATCAAAACTTGAGACAAAAATCTGGGTGGTATCTGTTTCTTTCCTTCCTCCAAGGCAATATCTAACTGAATTTTGTGAGGTAGCATTCTCACTTTATTCCATTTCTGTTGCCATGTCAGTAGTTGTAAGTCATGTTCCCTTTGCATCTGGACCAGTATAATATGAATGAAAGTGAAAATCATGAACCATTATCACTAGTAGTTCCTTGAAAATTAACAAACATACCTGGCAAATGCTATTCTAATATTCAAATATTTATCCATTAAACTCTGTTAGACTTTGCTTTTGTACCGTGCAACTTTTGTTATAAAGAAAAGAGCACTACAAATTTTGACAATAGTAGGAAAGGTATAGTTACAGAATTCTAATGTCTGCAGAAGCGTCGATAACAATACAGAAAAACACTCTTGCCCTCGTTACTAACGTGAAATATATGTTAATGGTTTGCCTTTTTTCTTTTTGGACCAGATCTTCCTCTCCTCCCCACTTTTGACATAAGTCGTATCTAAAGGCAAGATTCCCAATCCTCACCTTTCCTGCCTCTCCAGAAGTTACTTGTTTCCTCAAGCTGACGTGTATCATGCCCATGCGAGGCTTTATTAGGTTAGTGTATGTTGCAGTGTGTATATATATATTCAGTATTATTGGTGGCTTAGCCGCTAAGTCATGTCCAACTCTTTGCAACCCCATGGACTGTAGCCCACCAGGCTCCTCTGTCCATGGGATTTCCCAGGCAAGAATACTGGAGTGGGTTGCCATTTCCTTCTTCAAGGGCTCTTCCCCACCCAGGGATTGAACCTGGGTCTCCTGTCTCACAGGCAGATTCCTTACCAACTGAGCCACCAGGGCAGCCCTCAGTGTTTTTCGGTGTTGCCAGATTCTTCTCCAAAGTGACTGTGCTAATTTATACTCTGGTTTGACTACCTTCTTTCCGAAGTATAGTGTCTTCAGTCTAATTTTACTCTATCGGAATTGTCTTACTTAGCCTATCAAATCCTATTTTGTATGTCCTTGACACAGGTGGTACTGAGCTTCTTTATACCTGTATTTACTGACCACTTATGTTTCCCCATTTCTGCTGGATTTTTAAATCTTTTTATTGTTGTTAATTTGAATGAGCTTTTTGAACTGAATAGGTGACCAGCGCCTTTTAAAAATAACATTTATTGGAAATACCTTCTCTCAGTCTCTGGCTTGTGTTTTCTCTCTGTTGTGATGTCTTGTGAAGGCTTTCATTTTAAGGTACCACAGTCAAATGTATGAAACTTTGCCTTACACTTTGTGCTTCTTGTCTCTTAAAGAAACTCCCCACTATCCCAGAGTGATGAGGTATTATCCTCTTTCCATTTTATTTTTCATTACAAATTGTGAAGTTTTTGTCTTCTTAAGTCATCCGGAATTTTTTTGTGTGGTGTGAAGTAATTATTCCAAATGGGTTTCAACTGTTCCCAGCACTCCATATATTAGTAATGCTGCTTTTATTTCAGACTCCAAGACACACATGTACCTCTTTTTTGGACTATTTATTCCTTTACCACTTGTCCGCTAGCTATTTGAGTGCAGCATCTTACTGTTAATTACTCTGTAGTAGAGAAATGCAAATCAAAACCACAATGAGGTACCATTATACGCCAGTCAGGATGGCTGCTATCCAAAAGTCTACAAGCAATAAATGCTGGAGAGGGTGTGGAGAAAAGGGAACCCTCTTACACTGTTGGTGGGAATGCAAATTAGTACAGCCACTATGGAAAACAGTGTGGAGATTTCTTAAAAAGCTGGAAATAGAACTGCCATATGACCCAGCAATCCCACTTCTGGGCATACACACCAAGGAAACCATATCTGAAAGAGACACATGCACCCCAATGTTCATCGCAGCACTGTTTATAATAGCCAGGACATGGAAGCAACACAGATGCCCATCAGCAGACGAATGGATGAGGAAGCTGTGGTACATATACACCATGGAATATTACTCAGCCATTAAAAAGAATTCATTTGAATCACTTCTAATGAGATGGATGAAACTGGAGCCCATTATACAGAGTGAAGTAAGCCAGAAAGATAAAGACCATTACAGTATACTAACACATATATATGGACTTTAGAAAGATGGTAACAATAACCCTATATGCAAAACAGAAAAAGAGACTCAGATGTATGGAACAGACTTGTGGACTCTGGGAGAAGGCGAGGGTGGGATGTTTCAAGAGAACAGCATTGAAACATGTATATTATCTAGGGTGAAACAGATCACCAGCCTTGGTTGGGTGCATGAGACAAGTGCTCAGGCCTGGTGCACTGGGAAGACCCAGAGGGATCGGGTGGAGAGGGAGGTGGGAGGGGGGATCGGGATGGGGAGTACATGTAAATCCATGGCTAATTCATATCAATGTATAACAAAAACTACTGTAATGATGTAAAGTAATTAGCCTCCAACTAATAAAAATTAAAAAAAAAAAATTACTCTGTAGTAAGTTGTAATATCAGAAAATTTAAATCTTCTCTAATATTTATTCTTCAATATATTTTTAGCTAATCTTAGCTCTTAATTGACTCTTTCATATGACTTTTAATTTCCATAAAAAGTAGATTAGTGAGAACTGATTTTTTTTAAGTAGGTTTGTTTTGAGGAATTGGCTTATTTCATGTTAAATATAAGAACCTTACAGTAGTTTACTTTCAAGTTTCCCCTTCCATTCTTTGTGCTGTGGTGGTCACGCATTTTATTTTTATACATTATAAACTCCACACCATATTGTTACCATTTTTTCCTTCAGACAGTTAATTATATTTTTAAACAGTTTTAAAAATAGCTTTTAAAATTTGCATTTATTTTCACCATTTCCAGAGTTCTTCACTTTTTTGGTATAGATTCTTTCTTCCTCAAGAACTTCCTTAACATTTTTATAACACAGTCTGCTGGCAGTGAAGTCTCTCCCTTTTGTTAGTCTCTTAGAGTCTTTTTTTTTTCCCAACTAAATTCTCTTGTTTTTATACTTTTTTCTTCCAACTTTATTGAAATATAATTGAGATACGTTACTCTGTAAGTTAAGGTGTACAGCATGATTTAACTTACATATATCACAAGATGATGACCACAATAAATTTAGTGAACATCCATTATCTCATATAGATTAAAAATTAAAGAAATAGAAAAGAAAAAATTTTCTTTGTGATGAGAACTCTTATAGAACAGACTTGTGGACTCTGGGAGAAGGCGAGGGTGGGATGTTTCAAGAGAACAGCACTGAAACATGTATATTATCTAGGGTGAAACAGATCACCAGCCCAGGTTGGGTGCATGAGACAAGTGCTCGGGCCTGGTGGACTGGGAAGACCCAGAGGGATCGGGTGGAGAGGGAGGTGGGAGGGGGGACTGGGATGGGAAATACATGTAAATCCATGGCTAATTCATTTCAATGTATGACAAAAACTACTGTAATGATGTAAAGTAATTAGCCTCCAACTAATAAAAATAAATGGAAAAAAAAAAAAGAATTTACTCTTACAGCTCTTATATATAACATATAACAGTGTTAATTTTATTTATCATTTATATTATATTCCTAGTACTTATTTATCTTATAATAAGTAAGCGTGTAACTTTTGACCACCTTCATCCAATCCTTCCTCTTCTCACTGCTTTGCTTGTGGTAACAACAGTTTTGACCTCTTTTTCTGTGAGTTTCTTTCTAAAGTATAATTGACCTATAACTATTAGTTCCCATTACATGTCACAGTGATTCAAATATTTCTTTGTATTTCAGATGTATTTCAAAATGATCACCAGAATAAGTCGAGTACCATCTGTCGCCATACAAATATATTATGTAATTATTGGTTATATTCCCCACACTGTACATTTCAAACCCATGACTCATTCATTTTGCATCTAGAAGTTTGAGCCTGTTAATCTCCCTCACCTATTGTTTCTGTTTTTTACAACAGCTTATTATCTTTCCAATTAACATTATTTTTAAGGAGAGTTTTATATGTTGGGGGTTTTTTTTAAGTTTTTTTATAGAGTTTTATACTTTTTTTTTTACTTTTATGATACATTTAAATTTTTGCCATATACAACATGGTATTCTCATTTTAATTCTTTTTTACTGAATGTTCATTGCTGGTATGTAAGAATTCAGTTAATTTTAGTAGGCTGATTTTTTTTTTGTATCCAGCTATCTTGATGAACTCTCTTAGTTGTAGTAGATTTTCTTCAGAATGTCTTATAAGCATATCATCTGTGGACAGTGACATTTTTATTTCTCCACTTCTAATCATTTTATCTTTTATTTTTCTTGTCTTAATTGTCTAGTTGCATTATATATCATTTCCAGTATAGTGCTGAATTAAAGCAGTCATAGTGGGCATTCTTTTGTTCTTGACATTCAGGAAACTGTTTCTTATGCTTCATCATCAACTGATGTAGAATTTGGTTCGCAACTTATTATGAGATTAAAGAAATACTCTTCTGTTTATAGTTTGGTAAGACTTTTTGCCTTTAGATTGATACTGAGTTTTTAAAATACTTTTTCTCAATCTTGAATTTTGTTTTCCCCTATATTCATTTGTATGTTAATTATACTAATTGGTTTTCTAATGTTGTACCAAGAAGGAAAAG
Source organism: Odocoileus virginianus (assembly GCF_023699985.2). Lineage (NCBI taxonomy): Eukaryota > Metazoa > Chordata > Mammalia > Artiodactyla > Cervidae > Odocoileus > Odocoileus virginianus. Next base: position 45,415,586 of record NC_069691.1, on the reverse strand, counting down.
CATTTCATTAAAATCAATTTTCTAGAAGTAGTTTTTTTAATGTCATATTTGACTCAGAAAGAACTAAAGTTTATTTCACTGCCAGAGAGAGAAAACTGAACCTCTTCTCCCTGCTCGCAGATATCCACAGTGAATATATGAGTTAGTTAAATAGAAAATTGAGAAAAGAGGGAAAAAATTATGATGATGATGTCATTTACAGCTTACTTCATAAACACTGTTACCTATAAAAAAAGTTCCTTTATAGTGTGTAAAATTCTCGCAGTCAAGATTAAAGAGCTTTTGGCACTGGCTCAACCTAAAGGTTACATTACAGAGCTTTAAAAACAGTTTCATCAGTAAAACTACTTTACAGCAAGAAATTCTATCTTTTGTTTATTTACTTAATTTTTTTTTAATGGAAGGGCAAAGCCAACAGAAAAAATTACTGCTTATGATAGCTTGCAGACATATTTAATAATTTAATCTTTGCTTTGCCTTAACTTAGCCAGCTAACTAATTTTCTCTGTTCACTAGATTATAAATTCAGTCTACATTCTTATCAACTCAAACCATGGCCTTTCAGAGCATGTCATCCCTGCAGTGTTTTTGGCCTGTGACGCCCCTTCCTCTCTGTGCTGCGTGGCGTGCTGTGGTGTGAAATGGTCTGCGTCTAGGTCTCATTCTCCTGGTTCACGTGCTGGCACCGCCTCCACAACTTTGGGACCTCCCAATTTCTGTGCTGCATTTTCTTCATCTGTAACATGGGACTATAGTGTCTACCTTATAGTGTTCCTGGGAGGATTAAAGGAGTTAAATGTAAAGTTCTTGCAGAGTGCCTGACATTTAATAAATACCATATCATAATAACTCTATGTATTATCATTATTTTAAAGAAGACTAGGAAAAAGGAGTGAGTACATATGTGATATTTCAGTCCATGGTTCTCTCTGCAAAAGAGACTGACTTCTCAAAGCCAGTTCACTAAACTTGAATTTGCCATGTGATGAAATTGCCAAGTTTACCATACATAACAAATCTGACAAATTCTTTATTTTTTATTTGTTTAATTGAGATATAGTTGGTTTGCCAAATTATGTTGTTGTTATTAATGCAGTTTACAGTAATTCATAAGGCTTTTAAAGATTTCTGTGAGGCCAGATTGGCTGGTTGTCATTTTGTGTTCATAGCAGCTTTTTAAAATTAAAGTTTTTTAGATTGGCTAAAACCTGAGGTCATAATGTGAGTCTTCTTAGTAACAGTTGTAATATTCAGAAATATATATTTCAAAACCAGAAACTGCTCTCCCCACCAAGGGCTGTTTACCTCAGTGAAAGGAGTACTAGAAAAATACCATTTGCTTATTCAGGAGGTCAGTAAGGAAGATTGTCTCTGCAAGGAGCTGGGGCCAGTGCTTTGAGAGTCTTGAATCGAATTTGTCTGTTCCTCTGTAAGTACAAATAGTCAAGCTGAGAAATCTACTTAAAGATTGATCTCAAGATGGTGATACATAGAATTCCCACAGACGTAGCCCCGCCAAAGATGGGCTCACCATCCAAAAATTTAAAACAGCAGTAATGAAATCCATTATCAATTAGAATCATCAAACCTAACAAGACTCCTAAGAATCTTAGACAATTGTACAATCTGATGGAGAGTCTAAAATTAAAACATTGAAGTGACCAAAGACATAAATGAAGATACCAAACCTGTGAAGAGACCAAGATGTTATTTTTTAAAAAAGAGAATTTCTAGAAATGAAAAGTAGTCAGTGAAAAGAAAATTTCAGTAGAGGTGTTTAAATAGCAGATATGACACCAATAGGAAGGAATTAACAAATTAAGATAGAGCTGAGAAAATTATCCAGAATGGAATATATAGAGCCCAAAAAGCAAAATATGAAAGGATAATATAGTTACAGACACAGAGAGTAAAATGAAACATTACGCATACATTTAATTGGCATTTCACTAGTAGAAACTAGGAAGAATGGGGTAGAGGTAGTATTAAAGATGATACTGGCTGACAGTGTTTCACAGCTGTGGAAGATGAGTCCTTGTATGTTAGAAGCATAATTCCCCCCCCCAAAAAATACCAGTGTACATCTTAATAAAATATCAAAAACACTATTGGCAATAGATTTTAATAGCCACCTATAAAGGATTACCAGTTAGACTAGCAGCAGATCTCTCACTAGCCCTAAGAGTTGCCAGAAGACAGTTGGATTAATATATTTACTGTTTAAGATAGTTTGCTACCTTGTAATTCCACCACCATAACTATTGAGGAGTAAAGTCAAAATTAAGAAATTTCCAGACCAAAAATGACTAAGAGTTTACCATTTGAAGGAAGTAAACTAAAGGATGTACTTCAGGAAAAAGGGAATTGGCCCTAAAAGAGAGAAATGAGATACAAGAAGTATTGGTAAACAAAGAAGTTGGTTAAAATGATGGTAAATAATAATTAACTGTTTTTTTTTTTAAAAAGTGTAGAATAATTCACTGACTCTACAATACTATTGTTAGGATATATCTTTCTTTAATTTGCATAGCACTGAGAGAAGAAACAGAATTAAATCATGACAAGTTGCTTTAATGATTGTGCTAATCAGTACATTACTGTTACACAAACTTCTCATTCCTTTAAAATTTTTGTTACCCAGTTCAAGTAAAGTGGCAGTTGCTTCATAAACTTTGCTTCAAATGTGATAGAGTATCTTTTGTACATATGTTGGATATGGACCATATCAGTTTTGAAATAGTTTACATAGTAGAAAAAAGTCAGTAACAACTAAAACTCAAGAAATAATAGTATAGTGATATTACTGAGAAATAACTAGAAGAAATAACTCAAAAGTAGTTGCTTCCTGAATTTGGTGATTCACTTTTAACTATATATATGTAAATTCCATTTAAAAAAACACAAGATGATTCCCTAAAGGAAAAATTGATATAGCTATAATATTATTTAGAAATAAATCTAAAAATAGATTTTGAGACAAAGAGCATTACATAATGACAAAATATTCAATAGTAATAATTCCGATTATGTAGCAGTGTAGCCTCAAGATGTAAAAAGCAAAATAGGACAGAATTACAAAAATCAACAAGTTCTTTTCTCCTGAGATTTAGGTAAGTTAATAAACTTGATCTGCTCTGTATGCAACAGTTAGATTATATATTTCCAGTTTTCATGCACACTGGTTCATTTATAAAAGATCAACTATTCACACTATACTGTTACAAAGCAAGTTTCAATGAATATTGAAGTATATATAAAATATATTCCCTGCCCACGAGAAAATTAGAAATCATTTACCAAAAAGATAACCATTACCACTTTCATATTTGAAAATGAAACCAAGCACATGTACACATACAACACACAGTTCTTTGTGGCTCAAAGCAGAAATCACAACAGAAGTCACATAGTACTTAGAAATGGATAAATTGAAAACTCAATGTAAATTTGAAAAATTCCTCCAGAGCATCACTTAGAGGGCTCTCTGTAGCTGGAGTGAATAATTTAATGGGCTACACTACACATCCAACTGTAGGAATTTTTACAGATAAAACTTGAACAATAAAACCAAAAGTAGAAATTGAAAAGCAAGATGTATTTATGTTAATGATAATTGACTAGTTGGTTTTGAACTAAAGGAATAAAACATCTTAAAATGTAAAGGGAGAACAAAAAAAGAGAAATCAGTGCATTGCTTCTGGCTCAGAAAAATGTTGTTATATAGTAGAAATGACAGCATTCCTTAAATACATAGATTAAATGTAGCCACCATTAAGATCCTTGGGAAGACTATTTTAATACTGAAGTCTTCATTCTAACTTGTTTTCAAATATTTCAGTATAGTAAAAACTACAGCATTGAGGGCAAAAATGGAAGACAAAACCAAAAAAGGACAGTGGACAAAATAGAGATTTCAGAAATAGATTTAAATTGTTACAGGACTCGGAGGTGTTAAAAACTAAAGATGAGTTAAAGGTGGAAGAAGTTATGTTTAATGAATTTTGCTATGACATTTAGAAAAATGGAATCATGTTTTTGTCTCAGTTGTGGATAAGAGATAGATTTAAGACTCTTTATGAAAACAGTATTTTCAGAGATCAGATTGGTTTGTCAGCACAGTAGCTATTCTGCAGAAGTGTGTCAACATCAAGAGGAAGGCAAGAGAAGGGCAGAAAATGGACAGTTGTTAAATCTGAGTGATGGGAGTTTATTTTACTAATTTTGCTTACTTATGTGTTTGAAATTTTCCATAATAAAACGGTTTTAAAGGAAAGTAAGAGAATTGGAAATATGTTTACTAAATGTAATTGATAAAAAAAAAAATTTACCCCCAAAATGTCAATAATGCTTAAAAAAAAATAAAACTTATAAAACCTTATGTTTGCTAGAATATTCACTTTTGCAGTAGTAACTGTTATCTTCCTGGAGGGAAAACTTGCAATAGAAAAATATTTGTAAAATTGTTCGTTCCCTTTACCTAGTCTTTTTTTTTTAATTGATTGGCTGTGCTGGGTGTTTATATATTGGCTGGGCTGGGTCGGTGTTGCTGCGTGCAGGCTTTCTCTAGTTGCACGAGTCGGGGCTGCAGAAGGTGTGGCTTGTGGGCTTACTTGCTCATGTGGGATCCTAGTTCCCAGACCAGGGATTGAACCCATGTCTCCTGCATTGGCAGGTGAATTCTTAACCAGTTGGACCACTCGGGATGTCCCTGCCTAGTCTCACGGGATACACAGATGTCTAAAACATTACTGAATGCCACAATGAAATAGAATTTCTTCTTTAAAATGCTGTAAATTTAGGTGTGTCCCCCCCCAAAAAAAAAATTCCGGTAGCCTCTTCAACCCCTTCTGTGACTACAGCAACAATGGATGCATACTCTGTGTCAGGTTCTGTGTCTGTTCATTTAGTCCTCACAGCTTTAGGAGGGTAGCTGCTACTACTGTGTCTTGTGGATAAGGAAACTGTATCTTTGCAAAGTTAAGTAATTTTCCCAAAATCACTTGTTAATAATGAGCATGACTAGTTTTTGAGCCTAGGCATTTTTGCTTCAAACTCCCTGCTTTAAATCATTTCATCAAACTGCCTCTCAAAATTGAAGCATTTATCAAGTAGTTGATTTCCTGTTTAGGGTCATTTAATTGCTCCTAGATAGCCACTGCTAACATTTACTAACTTCTGTTTTGGTAGATTCCAGACGGTTTTGACCGTAGTGCTAATGGGACTAAGCAGTGTAGTGGATCTTCTGTGTGACTGATGACATTATAAATAGGCACAGCCTTTTTTGGAAAACATTCTGGCAGCAGATTTCAAGAGCCATAAAATGCTTATATTTTTTTGACCTAGTTAATGCCACTTCGGGGAATCCTCTGAAGAAATGGTCCAGTATGGAAAAAGCCTTGAGCGCTAAAGTTAACACCACAGTCATGTTTGTGATAGAGCAACCTAAAGCGACCCTAATTGTTCAACAGCAAGAGAAGGATTAAACAAGTGACGGTGTATTTTTTCTAGGCAGCCAGTAAAGATGAAGTGCTTTGCAACAACAGACAAAGAGCACAGAGCTGTAAATCGTCACAGCACGCGGGGCAGTGGTGCCCTAAAATTACAGCTTTTACAAACATGGGAGTCAGGGCCTGTAAAAACGCTGGTGAGGAGTAGTTTTCAAATTTTTGTCATCCTTTTTCTAATTATGAAATTAAAATCACATGATCACTTACTGTTTTTGTGCGTTACTCTCCTAAGCCTTACTAGATTATAATCTACTTGGTGATTGTTCACAACTGCGTGTTGGAAACAGGCAGAGAGCATCAGTGGAGCAGAGAAACTTGGGGAACCTTGCCAGGTGGCTCATTGACTGGTGACAATTACTCTTGTCTCAGCAGACTGAGCTGACCCTCACAAAGTGAGCAGTGCAGTTTGGGAAGCAGGAGTAGGATCTCTGGAGTCTGGAGAACTTGCTGTGTGTCTTTGGCTCTCTTCTCAGCCCCTTCAACTGTGTAAAAAGCTCTATTTCCTGACTCATAAAATTGGAGCTACTGACATCAAAGTCTGGCACTCTTAGTAGATGCTCTGGAAATGTCTTACAATTGGTTATGGCCCTTATAAAGTGGTCCTCGCCTTTTTTTATCCTTGGATGACAGGAGCAGTTAGATGGCTGACTTCCTTTGCCTGAAATCTGAGCAGCAGCTTTGTCATGTCCATTTTCTGTCTTCTGTTGCAGCTTGTTATCCATGATTTAAAGATGAAGATCAAAAAGATTTTGTCATTTGATGTGGCTGGCTAAATTTTCAGCTTTGTTTTAGTTATGTATTTTTTTCTGATTATAAAAGTATGGTAAATGCTGATAGTCAAACATTGAGAAGATGCAAAAAGCTGAAAGAAGAAAATTACACTAATCTTTCTACCCAAAAATAACCATTAGATACATTCCAGTTCTTTTCTTTTTAGGTTTTTCTGAATATGTGTTTTTTCTTTTTTTTTTATAGGAGAACTCTTATAGAACCTCTGTTATGTTTGGTACAGGTTTAACAGGTCGCTCTGTGTTCATTTTGAGATAGTTTATCTTTAACAAATACATGATTCCTAGGTAAGTTTGAAGACCAAGCTGGCAATAGGAAACAGATGGAGAAAGGACAGGGGTGGATAGCTCTGTCTTGATTAGTTGGAAAATATATTCTGTAGTTCTGATAGCTCTTAAAGAATGAACTTACAGGTAAAGTATAATTACCCAAATCATGCTTCCTGGACTTTTTTTAGTACTTTCTTGCTACTGTTTTTGTTGTAAGTAACCCTGTACTATTTTAGGCCATGAGTGTGAATTATACAATGAAAAATACAATTATCTTATATAAACTTGGAATAAAGAAGCTTGCAAGGGACTTCCCTGGCAGTCCAGTGGATAGGCTTCTGCACTTCCACTGCAAGGGGCCTGGGCTCGATCCCTGGTTGGGGAACTAAAATCTGGAAGCCAGACAGCGGTGGCCAGAAAAGAAGCTTGCAAAATACCCAAAATTTCTTGGCTTTCGGCCTTATCAGTTTTAGAAACTGCAGTTTTAGAAACTCATCAGTTCCTGTACTGTCTTCCGGAGAAAAGTAGGAAATGTATCCAGTGATAGAACCAACAGAGCAACCAGTACCTGTGAAGACTTAGCCTGAGCCGTGGTGGCCACGTGGGAACAGCACTGATGTTGCATTACCCTGTGTGTGTGGGTACACAGTCATGCCCGACTCTCTGCAGCCCCATGGACTGTAGCTCACCAGGCTCCTCTGTCCATGGGATTCTCCAGTATAATACTGCAGCAGGTTGCCATTTCCTTCTCCAGGGCATCTTCCTGAACCCAGGGATTGAAACCACATCTCATGCATTGGCAGGTAGATTCTTTACCACTGTGCCACCTGGGAAGTCCTGCTTTACCCTGACTTTTACTTAAATCAGAAAGAAAGAATGTGTCTGTCCAGAGATGAAGAGCATTGATCCTTCCATTTTCTGGAATTTGCTGTTCAAGACAGGCTTCTATAGGATGACTTAAAAAGTGAGAGGAAAGGTCTTTTTCCTCTTCTTTCATTTTTTTCTTCAGAGCAGCAGTCAAATTATGAAAGGTAACACAGAGTCCATCGCATATAAATAATTCTCCACTCCCTTGAGGAAGACGTGAGGAGTGTTTGAAGTCGGCGTGTTGGTTTGACCTGTCGCTCTCTTTCGAGGACACCTTGGTGGCTCATGTCCCTTTGACTTCTGAGGTCTGCTGCCACAAGCAGGAGGCTCCTGATTGGTTGGGAATTGGTGGACATCACTCCAGTCTGCTATCTGCACATGGGGAAGTCATTTGTCCTGACCCGGCTGAGCCATTAGGAGCCATTACCCTCATACTTGTTTGTTTACCTTTCCCAATCATTTCCTCCTAAAGGAAAGTCACCTGACTTATTTACAGAGGAGAAAACTTAACCTGTAGCACAGTTTGAGATTCCAGCTTAGAATTTAATTTGACTTTACACAGTGGACACGACTGAGCGACTCTGACTTTCTTTCACTCTCACACAGTACTTAAGTGTGATGGGAGAGTGGAAATCCGAATGTGTCATGGGAGAATGGGGCGGAAAACTGCAGCCTGGAAACCATCTATTTGGAATAACCTCGGCCCCTCCGAAACTCTGCTTGCCTGAGATGTAAATTGGTACCCGACAAAGAACTGGGTATGATCCGAGGTAGAGAATGCTGAGTGTGAGGGGAGGTGGTATCCAGAGCTGTGATAGGGAGGAAACCACATGGAAAGTTAGCTGGATTTACACCCTGTTGCAATGAGAGAAGATGGTCAGCTTTGTTTCAGTTCAGTTCAGTTCAGTTCAATCGCTCAGTCGTGTCCGACTCTTTGCGACCCCATGAATCGCAGCACGCCAGGCCTCCCTGTCCATCACCAACTCCCGGAGTTTACTCAAACTCATGCCCATTGAGTCAGTGATGTCATCCAGCCATCTCATCCTCTCTTGTCCCCTTCTCCTCCTGCCCCCAATCCCTCCCAGCATCAGAGTCTTTTCTAATGAGTCAGCTCTTCACGTGAGGTGGCCAAAATATTGGATTCACTGTATTTTTGAGACTTCTTCTGTAACTGATTATTGACAAAAGTTTTTTGGTTTTTTTTTTTTCTTTTCAGTATTGCCTGTCAGGGCACCCAACCTTACCATGCAATGTGCTCAAATTCAAATCAACCACCATTATGCTGGACTGTGGACTGGACATGACTTCCACCCTGAACTTCCTTCCTTTGCCACTTGTTCAAAGGTATGTACTGATGCATCTGAAATGGAATGAACTTCAGTTGGCTGAAAGATGGTCCCCAGTAGCATCAAGATGGTGATGGCTCATCTGTGCTCCAGAGTTTGCTTTCTTCCCTTAAAAACATTCTTGAAGTAGTATTCTTTGGCTGGGTTGATGCAGTGTTGTATTGATTTATTGATTGACTTCTTTATTATAACTTCTCCTGAGCTTCTGTAAAATGTTCCTGCAACTGCTCAGTGCAAGTGAGGTCATGTATATTTCATCTTTCTTGCTAATTCATGTAGGAACTGATAAATGGTCAACTGATGAGTCCCAAGAATTGAATTTTAGAATCATTTGCAAGGACTTGACATCATAAAGCCTGACATTTGTTTTTGGTAGATATCTATGTATTAGATATCTACTAGTATCTAATACTGATCATCTGTAGATATCACAAATCATATGTGAAGCCAAAGTCCTTGTCTTAAAGCAGAGAAATTACCCCAAGCCTACAGGCAGCACCAGTCACTCTTACTAAGACCTTGTCTAAGAGATCAGTTTTCCACCTTGCTGCTATTTAGGAGCAGCAATTTATAAAAGCAGCAGATGCTTTTAGAAGCAGATACACTCCCAGTAGCAAAAAGTGATACTGCATGAAGGAAGGGAAACACAAAGCTATCTCAAGCAGATTTAAGAACTTAGAAGCATGACAAGCTAGGTAAACCATCTCATATATTCTCATTCACTGCTCAAGACTTCATTGTGTGCGGTCATTATTCATAATGATAACCCCATGAACCTTCTAGAAAAAATATAATTAAAAAAGGAAGGATTGACTTTTTTCTGAGATAAGGCATACAGTGGTGACTCAGTGGTAAAGAATCCACCTGCCAATGCAGGAGATGCATGTTTGATCCCTGGGTCGGGAAAATCACCTGGAGTAGGAAATAGCAATCCACTCCAGTATTCTTGCCTGGGAAATCCCATGGACAGAGGAGCCTGGCAGACCACAATCCATGAGGTCACAAAGAGCCAGACATGACTGAGAGACTAAACAACAACCAAGGCATAAAGTAAGGTGATGGGGACAAGGTCAAAGATAATTCCAGGTTACATTTTATGCATAACTGATAAAATTCAGTTATAATCACACCCAGCACTTAGAAATACATTTACCATCCACTGATACTATCCAAAAGAGAAAAGAAATATATTCAGAGTTGATTCAGGAGCTGTAGGTGTCACATATATTTCTTGACAAAGATGATTAAGAAGTTTCTCCTTGTTAAAATAGCCTAATATCACTGTCTGTGTCCTTCCAGTGATTAAAATGCTCATTCCCTTGATGGTAACAGTCTGCAGTGGCCTGGGCCGCAGGACACAGGCAAGAATGGACAGCTCTTCTTTCCTCACGGAATTTGTAGCCCGTCAGGAGAGGAAGAATCACACTGCTGAAGATTTAGCTATGCTTGTGTTACAAAAACAACGGTCTGTGTGTTTGTAATTACTAAAGAAAACAAAATGCGGGGTATGCTGAGGGTTCCCACGAGGGGACCGCGTGCTCTGTAGAGTCATGAATCATCTAGGTGTTCAACCCTGGATCGTGCAGACAGTCCTCGCTATGTGTTTCCCTGTCCTGTTGGTTCCCGTCTTTAACCAGTTCTGCATTCTCAAGTCGATTCTACCCTCTCTTCTCTTTTTCATTGTTTTTCTCTCAGAGGGACATTATACTAATAGGATGATTAGCAGCCCATGGCAGTCCCTCACAGAAAGTGTCTTTGTTTGCTCAAAATCTTGGCGATCTGCTTGGCTGAAATATTAATGGTTTCCCCAGTCCCTCCCCCCCTCTTCGTCCTGCTTTGTCTGTCTTCAGAGCACTTCTCGTTGTATCATACAGACATATTTGGTTTACGCGTTGTCTTTCTTCTCCACTGAAAGATACGTTTTATAAGGGCAGAGATTTTGTTTGCTCTCTGTTGTATCCCCAGTGCCTAAAATAGTTCCTGGTATGCAGTAGCTGCTCAGTAAATATTTGTGATAACGAATGAACCACTTTATCTCCTCTGGTTCCCAACCCTTCTCGCCTCTGAGTCATTTCACTTTTACAATGTTTCCTTTATCTTGAATCTTTTCATCTTGACTCATTCCTCCCCGTTTAGTTATGCTCAATCACTTCTAACTTAAAACTTTTTAAAAATACCTTTCTAACCTTCTCTCCACTCCACCGTCCCCTCAGCATTCCTGCTCCTTCCGTCTGCTTTGCCCACACCACCCACCAGGACATCTCTCAGCAAAATCACAGATGGCTTCCTTGTCATTAGCTGTGATACTCAGTTATCACCCTCATTCTCCTCGACCATTTAGCATCACTCTCCTCCATGAGCATGCCGTCCTGGTTTTCTTTACTCCTCTGACTCTTCCTCTCCTGTCTCCTTTGGAGATTCAGTTTCCTCCATCTGGCCATCACACATCAGAATTCTAAAGTACTCAGTGCTTAGCCACAGAGCCTCCACCAGGGGAATTTAATAAATGCACAGGGCCTCGATAACCATCCAGACAGTCACTTACAAGTGTATGTTTTCCAGTTAATAATGCTCTTCTGAGTTCCACATTCATAAATCCTAAATGGCCACTCGGCTTCTGTCTTTGGATGCACCTTTGAAAGCACTCAGAACTCAACATGCCCCAAACTGAGGTCATGATTGGACTTGGTCCAGAAGAGGAGAACCCACCCTCCCAGACCTGGTCCCACCCGTTGCTGCCCTGTCTTAGGAAAGGGCATCCTGATAGAAAAGCCAGAGAACTGGGAGTTCACCCAGATGCCCCCTTTCTGCCTTCCTTCATCCGGTCTTTCATGTGTTGTTGCTGTTGTTGTTTAGTCACTAAGTCATGTCTGACTCTTTTGCGACCCCATGAACTCTTTTGGACAGGCTCCTCTGGCCATGGGGTTTCCCAGGCAAGAATACTGGAGTGGGGTTGCCATTTCCTCCTCCAGGGGATCTTCCTGACCCAGAGATGGAACTCAAGTCTCCTGCCTTGGCAGCTGGGTTCTTTACCACTGAGCCACCAGAGAAGCCAACTCTTTCATTGAGCCTTGTCATTTTTTACCTCCTAGATAGTGCTAGAATCCCGTCACTTCTCATAAGTGCTACTGTGCTGGTCATCATCCTCTCTTATGGCATTACTGCTGAAGCCTTCTAACCAGCTTCTTGCCCCTGTCTGAATCTAGAGTCTCCTTTTTGTGTAACGTTTTATTTTGGAGTTACTTCAGATTTATGGAAAAGTTGCAAGAATAGTACAAACAATTCCCAATTATTGTTACCAGTTATAGACATTTTATCACATTCACTTTATCACTTCCTCTTAACACACACACAGTTTTTTCTGACCCATTTGAAAGATATAGACATGATGCTCCTTTGCCCCTTAGATACTCAAGTTCCTGTTTTTTAAGAGGACGTTCTCTTAACATAACCGCAGCACAGTAATCAAAATCCAGAAACTTACATTGATGTCATCCTAGTGTCTGAGCTATGTTGGGCTTCCCAGATGGCACTGCTTGTAAAAAACCCGCCTGCTAATGCAGCAGACATAAGAAACGCGGTTCACCTCTTACACTGTTGGTGGGAATGCAGACTAGTACAGCCACTATGGAGAACAGTGTGGAGATTCCTTAAAAAACTGGAAATAGAACTGCCATATGACCCAGCAATCCCACTGCTGGGCATACACACCGAGGAGACCAGATCTGAAAGAGACACGTGCACCCCAATGTTCATTGCAGCACTGTTTATAATAGCTAGGACATGGAAGCAACCTAGATGCCCATCAGCAGACGAATGGATAAGAAAGCTGTGATACATATACACAATGTAATATTACTCAGCTATTAAAAAGAATGCATTTGAATCAGTTCTAATGAGGTGGGTGAAACTAGAGCCTATTATACAGAGCAAAGTAAGTCAGAAAGAAAAACACCAATACTGCGTATTAACGCGTATATATGGGATTTAGAAAGATGGTAACAATGACCCTATATGCAAGACAGCAAAATAGACACAGATGTAAAGAACAACAAACTTTTGGACTCTGTGGGAGAAGGCAAGGGTGGGATGATTTGAGAGAATAGCACTGAAGCATGTATGTTACCATATGTGAAAAAGATCTCCAGTCCAGGTTGGATGCACGAGACAGGGTGCTCAGGGCTGGTGCACTGGGATGACCCAGAGGGATGGGATGGAGAGGGAGGTGTGAGGGAGGATCAGGATGGGGGGGACACATGTACACCCATGGCTGATTCATGTCAATGTATGGTGAAAACCACCCCAGTATTGTAAAGTAATTAGCCTCCAATTAAAATAAATTTTAAAAATAGGAGGAAAAAAAAAAAACACAGTTCAATATCTGGGTCAGGAAGATCCCCTGGAAGAGGGCATGGCAACCCACTCCAGTTTTCTTGCCTGGGAAATCCAATGGACAGAAGATCCTGGCAGTCTACCGTCCATGGGGTCGAAAAGAGTCGGACATGGCAGAAGCAACTTAGAGCCTTATTTATATTTCCCAAGATATACCAGCTCCTATTTCTCTGTAATGCCTTTTATAGCAAAAGAAAAAAAGTAACTTACTGGTCCAGGGTTCAATCCAGATGACACATTGCATTCAGTCATGTCTTTAATCTCCTTCAGTCTGGAAGTTTCACAGCTCTATGTCTTTGATGACCTTGCCATTTTTAGGAGTACAGGCCAATTATTTTATGTAACATCTTTAAATTTGGGTTTGCTTCATGATGAGGTCGGGGTTACTGTTTCTGGTAGGATTACCACACAATTGGTGGTACATGTTATCAGAGGGCACTTGATGTAAGTTTTCTCCAGAATCACCTTTTATTAATAGAAAGACTGATCTGTCTCGTCTCTCATCTGTTTTAATATCTTTCAGTGGATTTTTCATTGCTTTTAGGTTAAGTACCAAGTTCCTCTTGGTACCTTTGATATTCTTCTAGTCTCCTGCTCTTTGTATTCCTTCAGTTTCAAAGACTTCTCTCCTGCCTGGGAGCAGTCTACACAGATTGTTCCTTCAGCCAAGAAGGCTCTCCACCCTTCCCCCATCCCACCTTTGCCTTAGCCTACCTACTAAGCAGGAGTTCCTCCCTCAAATCACTTCTGATAGCCCTTTCTACATGGGAAGGACAGAGAGATGGCGTTTTCGTTGGTTGAAGGGGTGGGTAGTGTGTATGAGACTCTCCATGAAATTTCATTCATAACCTTTTTTAAGGCATCCATACTGAAGGCTAGTGAGAGTGATTGGGCTTTGTAGCTATCTTCTTGCTCTGTTCCCTCCAAACCCTGCCGCGTGACCCCACTGCAGATGACTCAGTGATGAAGAGCCCGCCTGCCAGCACAGGAGATGCGGGTTCAAGCCCTGGGTTGGGAGGATCCGCTGGAGGAGGAAATGGCAACCCACGCCAGTATTCTTGCCTGGGAAACCCCATGGACAGAAGAGCCTGGTGGGCTGCAGTCCATGGGATCACAAAAGAATCAGACACAATGAGGGACAAATCACCTCACGCACGCACACACGCATGCACGCGCACACACACATACTTGCCCCTTGACCAGTTTCCCCTTGACTTCCCAGCATCCAGATTGCAGTTCGATCAGCAGAGACTCAAGGGGTCCTGATACCGCCTAGACCACTCCCGTGTTAGGAGACTTCGTGGCACTTTGTGCGGTGCGGCCTCCTCATTCGTAACAGCTTGTTCACTGTGTCTGTGGCTACTTGATCAGTTTTCCCTGCCCTGTCAGGATGACAGGCACGTTTTGCTCGTGGTCAGGATCACCAGCCTCTGAGTGCTTGACCCAAAAATCAAGACTCATGAACGAACAAGTGAAGATGAATACCTCATTCCCCCTTCAACACTTCACTGAATGATGAGCCCATTCCCTATCCCTCTTTCTGGAAAGTCAGCTCTGTCTTCACCCCGTGTTCCTGCTCTCACACCTCTGCACACTGTCACAAGTGCCCTTCCTGTGTGAACCATAACGCCGCTGCCGTCCCTGTCAGAGCGTTTAGTTTATTCTCTTGTGATTGCTGGTTACTGTCTCCCTCTCCTGCAGCGCAAGCTCCTCAGACTCAGGGATTAGTTACTGTCATAGCCCTCTACTTTGCCTATTTTAATCAAGAGTAAGCTTTTATAAACATATTTTGAATGAATAAATGTAGTTATGCCTCTCTCTTTCCTGATTGTAAAAATAATGCATTTCAAAGTAGGAAAATGAGAAAATGAAACATATAAAGAGAAAATGAATTGCATATCATGTTCATTCTACCTTTCACTGTTTTTCTAGACAGTAGGTTATTTTTAAAGACCTTATTTATTTAGTTACTTATGGGAATAGTTTACCTATTTTAAAAACTACTAAAAAAATTTTTTGTATACATATTTTTTTGACCATAACATTTTTTAATGGCACCCTTTTTTTCCATAGAAATTACTGTTAAATAGTGGGTACAAAGATGTGTTCATATGTAATCAGAATTTTTCTAATATCATTACCGCCCATGTTTCTTTAACGTAGATTTCTGTGAAGAGACTTGTTTCCTTGTTCAAAAAATTTACACGGTCAAATTTTGTAATCATTAAGAACAAAGTAGTTCATTTCTTCCTCTTTGGTAGCTTAACATTTACTAGCTCTTTATGGTTTAGTCATTAACTTAATTGGACCTAAAAACAAAATATTTGCATCTCTGTAGTCAGCATCCATTTCCCACCTGGGGCTACATTTCTGTGGCCCTTTGTCTTCGGCACTATTGTTACACCATGGTCAGGCTCTTCTTTGAGCATTCAGTCCCATCTACTGGCAATTCTCAAATCCAGAATAACTCCAGATATTTCACAGAAGTCTCTGATGTTATAAACAATGTTTAGCAAGAGTAATACCTGAAATTTTTACTTTTTAAAAAATTATTTTTTAATAAGCAGTTAATGCGTTTTCCTGGTGGCTCACACGGTAAAAAGTCCACCTGCAGTGCAGGCAACCAGGTTTGATCCCTGGGTGAGGAAGATCCCCTGGAGAAGGGAATGGCTACCCACTCCAGTATTCTTGCCTGGAGAATCCCATGGACAGAGGAGCCTGATGGGCTGCGGTCCATGGGGTCTCAAAGAGTCAGATGCGATTGAGCACAGCACAGCATACCATTTCTAATCACTTGTTGAGGACAAAACTAATTGAATCAATCATCTGTAATTTGAAGGCTGAGTTGTGTGTGTCCAGTAGGGAACAAACAGGATACAAGTCCTCTGGTCCAGTTCTCTTTGTAAAGGGAAGTGGACATTTATAACCTTCTTGTAAAGAGTCCACGTGCGTGAAATGAGAACAGTGTTGAGACTGGCCTATCATTATGCTTTTATTAGAATGCTTGGTTTTTTAATCTGATCTGATAGTAAATATTTTTAAGAAGTCTCTAAGTGAAGGTACACATGTGACTATGAAATGAGATGGGAATTCAACATCTAATGGTAATAGAGTATTTTTCTGAGAAAACTCCAAGCATTTTTAAAAAAAGTTTTTCAGATATAATTTATGCCAGCCAAATTTGATTCTCCTAGTAGTAATTTTCATTCTCAAGAATGAAATTCAGAATTCTGTCTTTTTGACTAATAAAGGCAAAATGTAAACAGAGAATCTAGGCAAAGGAGATGTGGTACTTCATTGTACTTATATTCTTAACAGCTTTTCTGTGAACTAGCTGCTGCTGCTGCTAAGTCACGTCAGTCATGTCCGACTTTGTGCAACCCCGTAGACGGCAGCCCACCAGGCTCCCCCGTCCCTGGGAGTCTCCAGGCAAGAACACTGGAGTGGGTTGCCATTTCCTTCTCCAGTGCGTGAAAGTGAAAAATGAAAGTGAAGTTGCTCAGTCGTGTCCGACTCTTGGAGACCCCGTGGACTGCAGCCTAGGAATTATGTCAAATTCTCACCTTTTTTGCTAAAATCAGATGCATATATATTTTATTCAGGTTTTTAATCTTCCCTGGAAGATTGGCAGATATTTCCCATTATTTGTTTCAATTTGACTTTCGTACCTAGCACCTAATTACCAAGTCAGAATTTGATAAAAATCAGTTTAGCAAGAGGATAAAGTACTATATATTAATTTGGTTTTGGGTTATAGAGTCTTTTAGTCCCACACCCATACTTTGCCCTTTATTTTTAAATTTAATTTTGTGTTGAAGTGCTAAAATCCTTTTGCAATCTACCTTGTACTTCTGATGTGTTTTCTTCACATACCACCTTGGTCAAGTTTTTCTTTTTACCAACATTTTTTTTTCTCCTGACATGTTTGCATTTTCAGCCTCCAGTGTAATTCTTCTGGTCAGCTCATAGCACTCAGTTAAATTCGGAGCTTGCCAAAGTGAATGATTTTTGGTTCAGATTTTTTTGATATAACGTATATGTGAAATTAACCTCACCTTCTAGAAATTACTCACTGAGATACGGTGTCATTTTATAACACTGAGAAAAGCTATCTTCGTTTGCCAGAATTGGAAACACGTGACTAATTCATTTAAGCAATGAATACAGAGGTGACTGAGCCGAATTCTAGTTTCTATTTGTGGTAAATTCTGGTTGGTAGGCAGCTAAGTGTTCTTGACAGACACCTGACCTCTCTGAGCCTATTTTGTCCTCCGCAACATGGGGGTCCCATTCGGCCTTCCCCTCAGGCTTATTGTCAAACGCAAGCAAGGTGAAGTCAGGGCCAGTGATTGGAAAACTATACAACGCTGTCGTGCCTCATCTTTCCTTTTCTCTTTATTATTCTGCATAGCATTCTTTTAATTTTTCCAATTGAGGGCAGAACTCTTTGGCTTTTTAATGTTCCATTGCCACGTAATTCTTAAGCTTGATACCACTTGGTTAGTTTTCATCTTTCTGATTATTATTTTGGGTGAGCCTTGCTGCCACTCCTTTCAAACTGTCTTTCATTTTGTGGAGCCGGTACAGTCACCATGAAATCACTGAGGATTATAACTTATTTAGGATAATTTAATCTTCTGTTTTGCAGTCCCAGACTGTCCAATCTTCCTGGCTGGTCCCTAAAGGATGGAAACGTTTTCTTGGACAAGGTAATGACAAGCTGAAGTGTATCTACACCCACTGGAAAGCCATCTTGTCATTCTGGAGCCACCTGACAGTAATGTGACTAATGGGCTCATTTCTTCCCCTTTGTCTTCTCCCTAAAAACTCCTGTGACCCATGTAGAGTCTTCAGTACTTGGTAATTACTGTTTTTAAGAGCTTTTTAAGGAGTCTCGGTATTCAGACACAGATCCAGTTTTCACATGTGTAAAATCTAGGGACTTCAACTGGAAATACATTTTATCACCCCAGAAAGAAAACTATTATTTCTAGAATTGTGATGAGTGTTTCAGTGGCATTGCTTGTTAGAGAATTCCATCCATCTCATTTCGTTTTGAGGCTGTACTGACTCTTCCTATAAGGAGTGAACTTTTTTTTTTTTTTTAGTAACTTTAAAGCCCACCAAACACTGTTGAGTTTTAAACCACTCTTCTAGGGGTCAGATCACATAGGGCGTTGTCAGAAGTTTGGGTGGTCTTCTTGGGGTAATGAAGGGCAGGCAGGGCCATCCTCTGCTCAGACCGCTTTGGCTGCAGTGTGAACAGACTGAGGAGCCAAGTGTTTCACTTCTAGGCCGTGTGCTCTGGGGGCATGAGAGGGAAACACATGTTCAGGTAAACGTGAACAAAAGGGCCTTCCAGACTATGATCTATGATCGTGGTAGCCTGGCCTGGACACTCATAATTTGTGAAATAAGAACATGGTTCTTTTAACAGGAATCTAGGAATTTGGAGTTCTATTAATGACCTTAATCACTAACTAGGCCTAAACTGAATGACTCAAATTACTTTTTATTTTTTTCAAGGCTGTTAAATTTTTGCCATTAGATTGTCTTCATGGTATGTCCTTCCTCAGATCAATTTTTAGGCATTTAAGTTCCATATGAGAGACCAGAGATATGAAACAAAAGTTAAAACTTACCTAGCCAAATTTTCTTCTGAAAAAAAGTCAGAGATAAAGGAAGATTAGACACTATAAAGCTTATCCACACCATTCTTAGACCTCCATTCTTCCTCTCCCCAGTTTCATAATTAAAAGACTGAGTGTGAGGATCCTTAAAATGATTCATCTGAATGAGGCATTTCCTTCTCCTCATAGATATTGTTAAATGAAGAGGAGCTCTTTTTACAGAATTAATTCCTGTACCTGCCCCCTCACCCCAGCTTCAAGTGCAAGCCAGATGCATGACTTGAAATCAGATTTCCCTCATAGCCTAACTATAAAATTAGGTGACATTCAAGAACCTATGCACCTGATGAAATTTCAGCCTGTGTCTCCTGCTGGCTGTAAATCATTGTTCCCAGAGAAAGGCTCAGAAGCATCCCATTACCCATGCATTGTGAACAAGATGACTTGCATGTGTCTGTGGGAGCATTTCATTAAGAGGGAGTGGTGAATAAAATACAGTGACATTGTAAGTGCTCAGAATGGCAAATATGCTGCTCCAGGCCAGGAAAAATGAGCACCTCAGAGGAGGCTCTGTCAGGTGAGGTAGACAGACCCTGTACCCTGGTACATGGCAGGGCATGGAGAATGTGAGGAAGAAGATTACACAGCCGATGAAAGGCCGGGCAGTGCTTTGAAATTTCCCATGATTTGTCTTTAATCATTTTTAATCTCATCCCAAGGGAGTTGGGGGTCTTCTTCCATTAACCATAATTGCTCATTTGTTTTTCACTGGCGGGTATATTGTAATTACAAATGGTTTCAGTCTCTTTTTGGCTTGGCATTTCACTGGTTAAATGGTAGTCATATAAGGAGAGGAACCAGAGTTTACAGTGGAAGGCAAGAGTAGGAAATGTTCTCTAAGCTTCTGATAGGAGACTTGTAAAATTCAAAAGGAAGTGAGCAGACAGTTAATGCCATATTTTCAGGTAAAGATTGAGAGTAAAATCATTCCAACTCCAATGTATAAGTAGAGATATATGAATATATAGAAATTTATGTTCAGTGACTAATGAAAACACAGTGGAACACAATTCCAACTGTATTTTTCCCTTTCTGGGAAAAACAGCAAGATTTTTATCTTGCTATAGAGTCATAGACAGCTTTAACTTTGGAGCAAAAACTCCTGCATAGATCTCTGTACAGTGTCATCACGAGAAGACAGCACCTCTGCTGGCCTCCTGGGGGCCCATCCAGGCACTTCAGTGTCCGCTGTCATAATGCCAGCTGCTGGTACTTGTATGGCTTTGCCTGACAGTTTTTTCCTGAAGCTACCCTAGACGCAGCAGTTGCTGTATAAATATCCCAGGTCCCTTGCCTCTGGGTAGAATCACTTCTGGGTGTACGTTTGATACCATTTCTCAGAGTCTCCCTGTTGCACACAGTGGTACATGGCTATGTGACACATCTATTATCGGCCAGCTTCTTTGCCCTTTATCACTTGCCCTTCCTCCTGCTATTTTTTTTTTTTTTAGCACCTCTCATAAGCTTTCACACACCCTTTTCTCAAGGTCTGTTTGTGAAAGAATTTGAAGTAACACAGGCCTATTAAATTCTGTAGGTCATGGGCAGTGTGGGGAGTTGCAGTATATAAATACACCGTTTTCTTTTGAATGGTGGTGGGGAGGTGATTTAATCCCTATCCTGTATTCTTCATCTCCTTCCTTATTTGCCCCTCAAACCTTTGTAGGAGGAAAAGGGGGTTCCAGTTCATTTATCTGCACTCTGGACTCCCAGTCTAATTGCAGAACAGAATCACTGGACATGCTTGTCGTGAATACAGGTCCCATGTCTGATCCCTTAGATCTTAGGTAAGACCCAGGAGTCTGCTTCCGTCACTGTTCCGGATCGTTCTGATATTGCTGGTGTAGTCCATATAACTATTATTTGGAAAGCTCTGGGTCGGAGTTGTGTAAGCAGCATATGTCCACACATGGCTTCCTTGAAGAAGCATCAAGAAATGTGCATTCGCGCCCTGATTTTTTTAATACTGAATAAAATGTTCAGCTGCCCTAAGCTTAAACAAGAACCAGTTGACCTAAATAACCTTCCCACTTTCCTCCAACTCCAGCCTTCTGCAACATTTCATAGAGAGTTTGGTTTGGGGATGGAATTTCTTTGGCACTGTGTTTATTGACCATCTCTTCCTAGAATTGTTTTTCTTTCATGTCTTTTAGGAGCTAAAGGAGTGCTCAGGTCATGTATTTGTGGATTCTGTACCTGAATTCTGCCTACCAGAGGTAAGATTAAAGTGAATCTTATCGTAGGAACAGAGCATGTCTGATCATCTCTCTGAGTGAAGACAAGAAATAATTTCAAGGGACTGAACTTCTTATTTTCAAATCAAAATGAATCTTATACTAGGCACTTTGTTATACAACTAAAATTCGATCATTTAGGAGCTTTTTGAATTGTCCATAAATCACTGAGGTCATTCTCTTTCTAGCTCTTTCTATAATCCTCATTGACATTCACACTGGGGCATAGTGTTGAGCAAGGTAAAGAATAACTGAAGTCTTTCAGTTTTGTAATTACAGTTATCCCTTAGTCTCTGAGGGGATGGGTTCTAGGAGCCCTGTGAGTACCAAAATCCACAGATGCTCAAGCATCCAATATGATGGAGTACAGTGAATAGAGGCTGCCCTCCATATCTACAGATTTCACATCCAGGGTTGCAGAAGGCCCATTGGATAATGCCCCTGTCTTAGGTTAGCTACACTTTTTCTAGTCTTGAGTAATTGGGAATTGCTGTTATTCCACTAGTACAATAAACTGGAAAACTTCTTGCTGACTTAATAACACATGAAATATTGCTTGAAATTCACAGATCCTGAACTGAGTCACGGATACCTGTCGCTTATATATTATCATCACAATGAGACTTGTTATAAGTGTCTGAGTCCAGTTCCATTGTTTTAAAGGAAACAAAGATCAGTTTGCATTAGTCTTAAAGGAAACATCTCAGCTGACAGGCCTGATCCCCAGAGTGGCCTGGGTGGAGTTCTCAGCGCACAGGAGAACTGTGGGGAGGCCAGTAGCCTGTCCAGGTTCCTGGGGAAATCACTGAGAAGCCACCATTCTGCTCTTTCCATGTCCCCTGGGGGTGTCAGTGCCTGTCAGACAGACTTTCACAGTTCAGCGCCAGAGAGAAAAGAAATCGGGTGTGCTGTGTCTCTTAGTTTTGTCCTTTCTTCCTATCTCTCTTTCCATTTCTACAACTTTATTGATACCCTTTAGATAAACTTTCTCTCTCTCTCTCTGAAGTATGTGAGGTGACCTTTTAGGACACCAGAGCAAAGAAAAACCGAGAAGGACATGGTCATTGAAGTTGGCAGATAAGGGAGAGAGTTTGTGGTGAAGTGATAGGAGCAAGGGTGAAGGAGACAGCAAAATCCTGAGCTCTCCCTAACTGCTGATAAAATTTTGTCATCTTCATTTGTCATTTAGGAGCTGGTGGGCCAGTCCCCCATCTCTTCAAAGATTCCTAGTCCCAGATACTTTTATTTTTCAGTTTACTGCCTGTGGCATTGACCGCTGCAACCTTCAGCTTGACCAACAGCAGAGGATCCCTGGCTTGGGGTTCTGGGGTCTTTCTGACTTGCTCCATAGACTCCTACTAAACTTTGAAATTAGACAGTCATCATTCCATAGTTCACTTTTGCCAAGCTAAAAGCAGCAGTATTATATATAGGATTCTAGAGCCATAGGGTCTTTTTTTTTTAACTTGCATCAGAATTTGTAGTTTATGACATGTTAGTGAAAGTTGCTTAGTTGTGTCCAACTCTTTGCGACCGTATGGACTATACAGTCATTGGAATTCTCCGGGCCAGAATACCAGAGCAGGTAGCCTTTCCCTTCTCCAGGAGATCTTCCCAGCCCAGGGATTGAACCCAGGTCTCCGACACTGCAGGCGGATTCTTTACTAGCTGAGCCACCAGGGAAGCCCAAGAATACTGGAGTCGATAGCCTGTCCCTTCTCCAGGGGATCTTCCCAACCCAGGAATGGAACTGGGGTCTCCTGCATTGCCAGCAGATTCTTTGCCATCTGAGCTACCAGGGTAGCCCATGACAGATTAGTAATACTTACTGTTTTAAGGGAAACCAGGGCATTGTACGATCAGGAGAAAATAGGAGAGTCTTTGAGTTAGGAGACAGAGACTTACTACACAGTCCAGCCTTGGCTGACTAGTGGCTGAGCCATACAGAACTAAAATTCTAGTCTTCGTGGAATTTACAATCTAGTGCAGCTACTTTAAATATCTTTGTATTCCCCCAAAGTCTGCACCACAGACTGTGCATAAAGTCTAGGACAGTATAGTAAGCAGCCAATAAATTATGATTGTTTTGATCCAATTCATGGTCTGTAGAACCCAAGTGTCTGTATTGGGCTTCCCAGGTAGCACATTGGTAAAGAATCTGCCTGCCAGTGCAAGAGATACAGGAGACACGCGTTTGATCCCTGGGCCAGGAAGATCCCCTGGAGGAGGAAATGGCAACCCACTCCAGTATTTTTGCCTGGGAAATCCCATGGACTGAGGAGCCTAGCCGGCAATAGTCCATGGGGTCGCAAAAAGTCAGACACATCTGAGCCCACACGTGCACAAAAACACAAAGAACCAAAGTATCTGTATGCAAGAAGTTTAAAAATAATATTTATGGGATACCATTGAGTGAAAGTAAATGTGTGTGTATATATATATATACACACACACACATAGTTTGGATGTTAAAATTTATTTCTCAGAAAATTGTTTATGTAGGCAGTCTTTGATATATATACAGGCAATACATATGGGTGTATATATGTATACCTATTTGTCCCCCAGCTGTCCTCACCAGATTTCTTATCATTATAGACTCTGTGGGCTGATTCTTACATCCTTAAAGAAAAATTTCAAATATACCTACCCAGTTTCTGTAGAGGTAGAAGGAAGGGAGGGAAGTTTCTGGCCTTTACTGTTGCTTCAATTCTCCTTCCCTTGTTTTCTTCTGTACCTGTCACTCTGCTACTCTGTCTTAACCTTCTGATTTGTTTAAAAATGGTTCTGGAGAGGAGGTGAGAAATAGGACCAGTAGACCTTCCTTCATTATGTGAGGATATAGTCTTGGAAGTGCAGTATGCAACATGGAGTTAAGTTGCGGTCCTTAGACATTTTATTCACACAGATTGCCATTGCCTTGGCAGTGAGTAGCTTTTGAGTCTAATCTCCTTTCTGTCCTAAGGAGCTGAAGCTGATTATGCCTTGGTGGCTTTATTAAATCAATTTACTTTACACATAAAGTCATTCAACCAGAAAATACCCACAGCCGAAGTGGTGTGCTGTCTCTGTCGTTTGCAAAGATGGCACAGACATCTTTGTCCCACTCTGTGGGGGACAGAGTAGCTCTGTGCCCCAGTCTCCTAACTAAAACTCTTTCTTGAGTTGCCCCATGCAGTTTCTGTGGGATAAGTTCCATGAGGGAGAGCTCAGAGACTGAGGAGATGTGTCTGAACCAGAGCAGCTAGCTTCTCACAGTGGCGCCTCCGCAGAGGGCGCGCTTCTCATGATGTATTCCTCCAACAACAATGCCCCGAGGCCTGTTCTGTCCTGGCTGCCACAGCTTGAAGGGGACAGAGATGAGTCCCACGGGATTTTTTTATCTCAGAGACATTCTAGTTTGGGGAGAAAAGGGCATCCTTTGAGGTGCCCACCATAGTAAAGAATAGTAACTGCTTGAAGAGGGATATTGACAAAGTGCCTTGGCAGTTCTTAGGAAGAAGTGCTTCCTTGCATCTGGGCAAATCAGGAGGGCTTAGCAGAAGAAGAGAATTGAGTCTTAAAAAGCAGGTAGGGGAACTTCCCTGGTGGTCCAGTGGCTAAGAATCTGTATTCCTAATGCCTGGGTCCCCAGTTCAATCCCTGGTCTAGCACACAGGGCTAGATCCTATGTGCTAAGACCCAGCACAGCCAAATGAATAAGTAAATATTAAAAAAAAGAAGAAGAAGAGGAAGCAATTGCCCCCCCCAAAAAATACTTCATAATTTTTTTAAAAAGGCAGGTAGAGCTTAAATTTATGTAAGAATCATTCCCTTCTATTAAAAGTTTTCATAAAATTTACTCAACATGAGTAGCATTATTCCTCACCTGCCAACCTGTCTTTTTCCCTATTCACATGACGTTAATAGTGGAGTAACTGGTAGACTGAGGGTTATGGTTAGGGTAGAGTACAAGAGTATAACCTCCTTTTATGACTCTGCCACTACATTTGGGGGGGTTCCTTATCCAGCACTAGTGGTCTAAAGTCACCTCGAGAAAAAATAAAGTTGTCTCCTCCATTGGACTTTTGAAGAGCTGCTTCCTGTTACCTGGCTCCACCTGGCAGGCAGCAGCGGCTGAAGTGTCCCGTTGTCATTTATCCTCATAGGTCTGCCTCTCAGAACTCTGTTGTGGTAAAATCAGCAGCCGTCCTGTCCTGCTGCTCCATGTCAGCGCTGGGGAATATCCCCACGCGAGAGACCAGAAACGTTAGAGGAGCGGCATCATTATTCTGTAGCACCACAGCCACTCTGCCTCTGACAGTGTCATTTTTCAGCCCCATCTTGCTGAGCTGTGTGCGGAGCACAGACACGTCTCACTCCCTCCCCTTTCTTCTCAGACCGAGCTGATAGATCTGTCTACAGTGGATGTGATCCTCATCTCTAACTATCACTGCATGATGGCCCTGCCCTACATCACGGAGCACACCGGGTTCACAGGCACAGTCTACGCCACGGAGCCCACCGTTCAGATCGGCAGGTGAGGGCATCTCTTCTGGAGCTGTGCGTGAGCGGCTGGAGAGCTCCCGCCTTCAGCAGCGACTGTTAACAGAGTGCTGTGCCCAGGGGCACCGTGGTTTGCTCCCGAGCAGCTGACCTGGAGGGGCAGAATGAAGAGACAACTCTGCAAATGAATCAAGTGTTCGTTGGAGTTGCCTAGAAATGGATGCTGGGAATAGTGGTCGTTCAGTCTTTCTTAGAAAAATGGAAAGAGAGGGACAACTGTTCTGTGCGGACAACACTCATTAGGGGAGGTATCATTCAGTAGGTGCCACCGAGATACAATGCAGAGGGCTTTGGAGGAGAAAGGAACACAGCATATTTAAGAAAAAAAAAGAAAATTTACTACTTTGCTTTCAAAGTTTCCCTCCCTTTTAGTGCAGACTATAAACAGAGACAGCTTGCAGGATTTCCCTGGTGGTCCCGTGGTTAAGACTCCAAGCTTAACACTGCAGAGGGCGCAGGTTCAATCCCTGATTGGGTAACTAAGATCCCATATGCCAGTAAAAGGAAAAAAGACAGAGAGAGATGGCTGGTAGAAAACAGGATGAGTGTGTAGATGAAGTTGTCTGTACTGTTGACGGAGTGAAACTCAAGACCCAATGAAATGAAAACCTCACAGTCTTTCTTTGACTCTGAGAATGCTATGAGCCAGATGCCAGCCCCTCCCAGGTCTATGTGGGACAGAAGGTTGTTTCAAGTAACCAGAGTATCATTTAGTGAGAAAAAAAAAATTATGTGAAGAAAATTACCCCAGAACAGAAAGAATTGTGTTGAAGCAAACAAACCGGTATGATATGAGGTAAAACTATCAAGACCTAAACTACAGGATCTAAGTGTGATATAGACTCTTAGTTCTAGGTTCCAGAGTCTGGCTGAAGTCCAGCAAGATAGCATTACCAGAAGTGAAGCAAAATCAGTCTGTGTTTTTTGTGTCAAATTTATTACCCTCAGTGTGTACAGAAAAATTGTAAAAGATCTGAGGGAAAGACAAAATAGAAAAGTAAAGGTGATGGGTCAGTATCAGGGAGAGGAGAAACCGAGAGCATTAGATTGTCTGAGAAAGCTAAATCCTGAGAATGGACACACGAGAATGTTCTCCTGAAAGCTATAGCCACAGCAGGCGTGAGCCTGAATCCCAGATCTTCAAATGCCAGAACAGGTGCTGCTCCCTTGAGGTGAAAGTCAATGATGGTATTAGGAATAAGTAAATAAATGGAAACAAAATGAAGTCTTCCAGCATTCAAATGCTAATACGTTTATGGCTTGCCATGCCTATATGTTTATTGGGAGAGGATTTAAGTCGATCCGGAACATCTGTACTGGATCATATAGGGGAGTCAGGACGTTAGAAGTCTCTTTCTAGCTTTCTGGTCATCCTGTAGCTATCCGGGGGCCTCTCGTGCGCTGTTCCATGGCTTCCTCAGAGCGTGAGATCTTTGACCCAGTTGAGCGAGGCCTCTCAGGTTCCCTCAGGTGGGGGTCTGTGGAAATCCAGCTTGCAGTCGCAGAGCCTGTCCTCTGGCAGGTCCTTGAGTTAGAGCTTCAGAGTTAGTTCTTAGAGTGTTCTTTTTTTTTTTTTTAAGAGTGTTCTTGCATGTGGAATTTTGTTAATTCCTGAAACATATATATGAAGAAAATTTGTTTCACCAGTTTAAAAAATGTCCATTTAATGGTGTCATTAAAAAACAATCCTGCCCCCACCTCTGCTACCAGCAAAATCAGATACTTCATGCTCACTTAGCTTTTTCTCCTGCTGTATTTTTAATTACTTAAATAAAGGCAGAGATCTTAAGAGTGAGAGATAGGTTTAAATATTTCAGACTTTCGAGATAAGCAACACTCCAGGCTTATTTTAAAGGTGAATTAAATCATTTACATTCCGAATTTTTAACATGGAAATACAAGACAGAGTCTTGAGTTTTTGTTCAGGTTTATATAAAATGGTGCCCAAATTTACATGAAACAGGAAGAAAGATGATTGGGGACGGGCAGGCAGACAAGCCATTTCTCTTGACTGTGTTAGAGTGCAGTGTTTTTCTGACTCTCTTTTTGAGTGTTCATCGCTTTCCTTGTTTCAATCCAGGCTCCTCATGGAAGAGTTGGTGAACTTCATTGAACGAGTGCCCAAGGCTCAGTCTGCCTCCTTGTGGAAGAACAAGGATATTCAGCGGTGAGCAGTGGGCGGTCTACTCCCCTTGACTGTTGTGGGGCCAGGGGAAGGGCTTAGCAAGCAGTCTCAAGTGTTTCCTTGTTTTCTGCTTAGTTTATGCTGTTAGAACTAAGATTCTCTTTTCCCTATGTTTGATTCAACCAACAGATTTTGAGAGGCAACCATGCCATATGCAAGGTAGTATGCTAGGTTTGGGTGTTTTTTAAACTTAGTAAACAGTTGGCTGTCTCTTTGAGGTGCAGAGGGGTTAATGGGAAGTCAGACAATGAAACACATACATTACAGTCTTGGGTGGCGTGTATTGTAACAGATGCTTGGTCACAAGGCTATAGGCACTCAGAAAATGAGGGTGTTTCTTTGCTTAGGGAACTGAGAAGGGACATTCCTTAGGAGATGACAATTAAGGTACATCTCAGAGAGAGAAAAGGACTTCTCCTGATAAAAAGGGTCATAAAGTGGGGTCCAGGCAAAGCATCGTAGGATACAGCAGTCCCCAACCTTTTTGGCACCAGGGACCCATTTTGTAGAAGACAGGTTTTCCATGGACTGGGGCAGGGGATGGTTTGGGGATGGTCCAAGTGTATTACATTTATTGTGCACTTTACTTCCATTGTTATGACATCAACTGCACTTCAGATCATTAGGCATTAGATCCCAGAGGTTGAGAACCCCTGAATATAGTATATTCAGGCAACATATTCAGTCCAGGGTGGATTAGAATTGGTTGAGCACAGAGGGGGAAAGGTGAAATGTCCCTAAACAGGGACACTGGAGCAAGATGATGAAGAATCTACCGTGTGAAGACTGATTTTTCCGTAATCGGGTGTGGGAAGTCCATCGGGGGAGGTTGACAAGGCAGGGACGTGATCACATGTCTGCTGAGAGGAAGCAACCCTGGAGGCGGCATGGAGGATGGATGGAATACAGAGACAGGAGCAGGAAGCCCAGTGGCAGAAACCCAGGCAAGAGAACAGAAGCCTGAACTAAGAAGGCTGTAGCAGGAGAATGAACAGGTGAAGGGAGTGGAAATGCAGTTGAGAAGGCAGAGAGGCAGCTTGGTTCTTCTCCTGCGCTCGCCTCTGATGGACAATAGAGGACACCAGTCAGTCTTAACACATTGCAGCTGGTCACCCCTGCCAGCTGCTGCGCTCAGCCTCCAGCACCCCAGCCCCAGCCCTCCAGGCCTGGCGTTCAGAGTCAGAACTCGTCTGTAATTTCTTAGGTGTGTTCCTTATACTCCTACCCGTTCCACTCTCTTCCTGCTACCTCGTCACTGAGTTCTTTCCCTCTAGGTCCATGATTTGTGAGCCATCTATTACCTAAACTTTAGAATGTCTTGGGTTTTGTGACATTCTTTCTACAAGGATACATGTAGAATATGAATAGGCTTCCCTGGTAGCTCAGACCATAAAGAGTCTGCCTGCCATGCAGAGGACCCAGGTTCGATCCCTGGGTCAGGAAGATCCCCTGGAGGAGGAAATGACAACCCACTCTAATATTCTTGCCTGGGAAATCCCATGGACAGAGGAACCTGGCAGACTACAGTCCATGGGGTCGCACAGAGTCAGACACAACTGGTCAACTGATACACACTATGAACATGTAGCTAGGAGAATATGCTTTGTTTGGTTTCTGCTTATATTTTTTTTAAATGTGGACCATATTTAAAGTCTTTGTTGAATTTGTTACAATATTGCTTCTGTTTTACCTTTTGGTTTTTGGCCCACGCAGCACCTGGGATCTTAGCTTCCCAACCAGGAATCAAACTTGCACCCTCTGCATAGGAAGAGGCGGGGGGTCATAACTGCTGGACTACCAGGGAAGTCCCTGCTTTGTTTTTATACTGTGACCGTCTCAGAGTTTGAGAATATGAGTCTCCTCTATGCATTCCTTTATCACGTGTGTTACTTACCTTCTTTAACTTACGTAGCACTTGTTATGTGCCTGACCCTCTAATCAGTGTTTTCTTTAATTCACTTAGTTCTTCAACATGATCGTTTTGCAGAAGAGAAAACAGACACAGCAAGGTTAAATAACTTGTTCGGGTCACCCAGCTAGTGGATGGTAGGATTTGGATTCAAACCCAGGCAGCTGGGCTTGTCTGGATCCCAACACCGAGCCGCTAACCCCTGTGCTGGGCGGCCCCTCAGCCGTTACAGGCCTCTCCTGCAGAGTGTGTGAGCCCCTCATGTGATGGAAGGGGAACACATAACAGTGCGCATCTTCTGTGTTTTATGGGTCTCCTTTGTGTCCGTGTTTCCGTGCCTGGGGACATGGTATCTGTCTGACTTGTCATTAGGGAACATTTGGTGGACGCATGCGTTTGAGTCTTTCAGCACACGTGGCTGCCTTCCTTGATCTGCCAGCTTAGTACAGGTTCCCTCCCGTCCCGAGTGTGTTTCTATTCTCAGCTTCCTTCCTCCTGCCTATCACATACCTCCTCCTCCCCTTTTTTTCCCCCTCCTGTCTGCCCACTGGCCCACACTTGTCCCAGTTACTCTTTTCATCCCGCTCCTTAGAAACCTGAGGAGTTTGTTTTCACTCGCTGTAGAACATGTACACCTTGGCTCCCCTCACTTCCTCCTTTTATATTTATACCCTTAAATATTCTGCCATGAAGAATTTTGGCACACCATTGATGATGTTCAAAGGTCACTGTTTCCTGATTCCCAAACCCTGGGCCAAGCCTTGAGACATCCAAGTCTGTCCTTTGCCTTTTTGTCTGTGACCTTGGACAGAATCCTTGGCAGTGGTCTTTGCTTCCCACTCTTTGTAAAATACAAGATTTTTTTCGGGCTCACCGAAAAAAATGCCATCGTATTTTAGGGGAAAAGGTGAATTGAGCTTGAAGGAGCAGAGGGCTAGGAGGAGGTCTGAAAGTCATCTCCTACGGTGCTTTAGGACATCTCTTCTTTTAAAAAGGTGCTGGTTGAAATAAAACCTCACATCTGTTATCTCGCCACCTGGTGGGCAAAAACCAGAAACTGTTGAGAGGTAGCTTGGTAGAGAAGAAAGAATAACGTGGACCAATCGGAGACTGTATTTCATTACTTCGTGTATCCTGAGCATGTTTCTGATCCCCGTCAAGCATTTTATTTTGGTTTTTGAGTGTGAGATGAGCCCTAGTTACTGGTAGGGAAAGAGAAGAATCTGATTATTGGAAAGATTACACCGAGGTGACAGACAAATCAAGCAAGCCATGTCCTCTTTTTTTTCTCTTGAAGAAATTCAGCATAAATATTAGAACTGGTAGAAAAATGTAAGGAGCTATTTCGTAATTGACATCAGATAAAAGAGTTCTCTCAAAATAGTCACCCAGGATTTCATCTCGGACCAGAATACTAAAAGCGTTTCATGTGAATATTTATGCTGAAGGATTTACACCCCTTGAAAACTTCCCCGTGTCATAAACCAGGTGATATCATATGTCCAAAGACACTGTAACAGATTCTATCGCGAAGCAGTGACCAAATGATACAGCTGTATCTTTTCTTTATCTCAATTTATTTTTTAATTCCTGCATCCCCCTTGTTCCATTCCTATAAAATAGGAGTCACAAACTCAGATATCTCTAGGGATGAAGAAGAGGTAGGTAAGTTCAGGAGTGGGGTTGGCTGCCCAGAACCATGGCCCAGCGACCACACCTCTTTAAGGGGCAGCTGACGTACAACTTCAGCACATTTTCAGCCATATGGGAACGCGAGCCCATCACTGCCAAAACCTGTTCCTTTTTTTTTTTTTTTTTTTTAATGAAAAGCTCAGGATCTGGATGTTTCACATGTGATTTTTTTTTTCCTACCTTTTAAAAAATTGGCTCTCACATTAAAATAAAATTCTAGATGAAAACCTCAAGTGGAACACTTCCGTGAGTTGGATTCAAGCCCCTAAGTTTTGACCTAAACCTTATACAAGCTGTCTCAGGTTAAGTGTTTAAAATTAATGCATCTTAGTAGCTGAAGTTACTCATAAGACTATCAACCAAAAAAACAATAAATGAAAATCTTTCAGACTCATTGGTTTCTGATAAATTCCCTTAAATCACAGGAAGTTAGTTTGAATTAGCATTTGATTTAGTATTAGTGTGTTTGACCAACCTGCCATCCCCCCAAAAAAAACCATTATGCTTGCTTTTTGGCAGCTGTCAGACTCCCCAAGTCAGTTGACACTGCTCCCTGAGATTTATTTAGAAGTTAGCTATCCTCCTTCCTCATTTTGACATTGCAGCTTACACTTCTTGAAAGAGAGATTTTTGAAGGGTAGGGAAAGGAGAATCCCCTACCATAAAATTTTTGAGCCTCTGACATTCCCATATACACTTCAGAATTTAGGTTTTTAACGGGAAAATTTAAAGCAAAATATTACACTGAAGAAACTAGCCCATCCTCTAATATTTTTTATGTGAGTGTAGCGTTTTTTGTACAAGACTAGAAATCTACAATTATAACTAAGAGACTAAATCGTTACAGGGTATTGTCACAATCCTCTGACAAGTGTTAAGGAATTATGCATCAATATATTCCTGGCTGAAATGTTATGGCAATTTTCAGTACTCAGAGCTTAAAATGTGGGTTTATACCTTATAGAAGACATAATTTTTTTTTTTTTTAAGCATACTGTACTTGAAGTTCCTCTGTTCTGACACTCCTTGGGTATTTATAGATGAATTTATCAGGTCTCACTATGTAGTAGGAAGAAAATTAAAGCTCTGGGCTTAGAGGTCAAATAGACTGGTGTTTGAATTTCAGATCTGCTTTTTAGCTGCAGAAGTTTCTCTCTTCTAGGTTGTTTCCTTGTGTATGTTATAGGAATAGTATTAGCAGCGTCACAAGGTTGTTGTGAGGACTAAATGAATAATACAAGTAAAGTCCTTAAAACAGTGCCAGGCACATAGCAGGTGCTTAGCAAACACCCTCATCCTTTCTCCCTTTAATGATACACGTGGCTCACATCACCCCCCTTTCAGTAACCATCAC
Organism: Odocoileus virginianus; assembly: GCF_023699985.2. Taxonomy (NCBI): domain Eukaryota; kingdom Metazoa; phylum Chordata; class Mammalia; order Artiodactyla; family Cervidae; genus Odocoileus; species Odocoileus virginianus. The sequence continues at coordinate 45,382,807 of NC_069691.1, read as the reverse complement.
ACATCTGCTTCCTCAGCCTTACTTATCTTTCAGCACTACCTCTCCTAGTAAGAGCAACGTATTTAGTATAGCAGAAGGGAAGTTATTTTCCTAATCCCCCTGTTAATGATTGTTAGCAGTATCATTCAGATTCTGGGACTCAGTCTTCTTTTCTGTAATACAGGAGAATTGAATTGAACACAGTTAGCTTATGTTAGAGTTTTTAAAGATGTCTTTAAGCAGGTTCTCAGAGAGTGGTTGGAGAAGGCAGTGGCACCCCACTCCAGTGCTCTTGCCTGGAAAATCCCATGGATGGAGGAGCCTGGTGGGCTACAGTCCATGGGGTCGCTAAGAGTCGGACACAACTGAGCGACTTCGCTTTCATGCATTGGAGAAGGAAAGGCAACCCACTCTGGTGTTCTTGCCTGGAGAATCCCAAGGATGGGGGAGCCTGGTGGGCTGCCGTCTTTGGGGTCCCACACGACTGAAGTGACTTAGCAGCAGTAGCAGCAGCAGAGAGTGGTGGTACTTGATGGCATCATCACAACTTTGCAGTTCCAGAAACTTAGTCATTTCATTTCACTTAGAGTCAGTCGAGGGGCAGGTTCGACCTAACTAAACTCCCAGAATACTGACAGACAGACAAAAACTCCACTTAATTACTTTATCCTGAGAACTGGGGACCTTCATCTGCCTAGGACTCTGTTTTGGACAGCAAGTCCACTTAAAGAGATCAAATTATAAATAAGAGGGTTTTGATAAGCAGAAAATGAAAGCAGAGATGGTTTAGGCCTTCTCAAGAATTATTTATGTCATGCTTTGGTAGCCTAAACAATTGCCTTTGTGCTTTTAAGAGAGAACTTGATCTGAAACAAAAATCAAGGTTTATAATCTGATTTCAGTTTAGTATTAAGAAATGCTTGATTTTCAGGTTTTGCTTTTTGTAAATCCCATGAGACTCAGTAATCAAGAATCCGCCTGCCAGTGCCAGAAACTCAGGTTTGATCCCTGGGTCAGGAAGATCCCCAGGAGAAGGAAATGGCTAATTCTTGCCTGGGAAATCCCATGAACCGAGAAACCTGGTGGGCTACAGTCCATAGGGTCACAAAGAGTTGGACATGACTGAGCAACTAAACAACAAAAGCAATAAAGAGCATCAGTCCGCTGACACATCTCCATCCTCCCGCTACCTCCGTGTGTATTAAGCACACTTCACTATAATGAAAGGAAAGAAATTTTTTCTGCTTCTTTTCTTCTTTGTATTCTGCTCTTATATTTATTTTGTTCATTCAGTCATTCATTCATCAAAAAAAAGCCCAACCAGTGTTTTATTTATAAGCTTCTGAGTCGTCCCTGTGGACCTAAAAGTCTTGCTCTTTTATGAAAACACGTGATCTTGTGCTGGTAGGATGGAAGAAGAGACAGCAGAGTTCTGGCATGATGTCAAGCCCTGGGAAAAAATGTTTATTAAGCACTCAAGTGTGATAAGAACAAAACAAAACAATGAAATCTTTTAGAAAGTACTTATTAAACATTTAGACTCTGGGAACTTGACTTTGATAAATTAGAAAGCCAGCGAAAACAGAACTAGTTCCCACTGGGTTTCCTTATCCGACTTATCCTTAATCAGCCAATAATCCTAATGGCTTTGAATGGCTCTGTAAAGGCCTCTCTATAAGTATGGCCTCAAGCATAAGTTTTAGGGAAAGCTGAGTTAGATGAGATGTTAGGAGATAGAAGGAGAAAGGGACCATGTATCTTGAAAGAGTAAAGTTGGTGTTAGCGAAGGGAATTTGGGGGTAGAAATAGGAAACTCAGAGGACTTCAGTCTTGTTTGTTGATTAACTCCCAAGGGCCTGGCATTATGATAAGTTTGTAGGGAAATGCCCCCAAAAGTTTAAGGCATAGTACCTGTATCCAAGGAGCTTGTTGAGCAAAGATTACGTACTAAGTGGCGAGACTCAGGCCAGGCTTAGCAGGTTAAGCAGGGTTTGAGTGAGGAAAGAGGTCATTCTAAGATAAGAGAACATTATGGGCAAAAACGTGGCCACATGGCGTGATTGAGAGGGGACTGATTGGGTTCCACTTAGGCAGTGCACACCAAGGAGAGAGAAGCATCGCAAGCTAACCATGTACGAAAGAATATTCAAAAACTGTTCTTCTGGAAAAGCCAGCAGTACATTTAACTGATTTCCTGGTTGAAGTCTTCTGTCTAGCGGATAGAAAATTTATCAAAATTGTTTGTGAAAACATAGTCACCAAACCTATGTGATAAAGGAAACCTCTAGATGTTTCCAGTAGAGAAATGACAAATAATTAGTTTAGATCTGAAAGTAGTGTAGTCTATATATAAGGTACCAGAATAAGATACCCAAAGAATTTAAGCATAAGAGTAAGGGGGAGGAATTCATAGGCACTGAATAATCATAGATATATAATGTTAATAATATAGTATACATATACGTGTGTGTGTGGTTACTCATTTGCTGTGGTCTTCAACAGTTTTTGAAGGAAACATTTTACCGCCCATTTAGATTTATGAAGGGAAGAAAAGGAGTTAGGTGAATTATTCAATGTTGCAACTAAAGCAGAAATCAAATTTAAATTGGATATGATGACCATGCTGCAAATGTTCTGTACAGTTAGAGTTTGTAAAAATGTCATTGACCAGACCTGAGAAAAGCCCAAACTTAGTTGGAAACAGTGCCTCTGTACCAGAGCGTGGCCCAAGACACTTCCTAGTTTGTTAGTGACTGGGTCTCCCATCAGGCCACCCTTCTCTCAGGCTCCACCAGGAGGATCCCCCTCTTGGCTCGCTCACGTAGAGGTTGGGAGGGTTCAGTTCCTCGGGGATGTTGGACTGAAGCCTCCCTCAGATCCTTGCCACATGGGCCTCTCCTCCGAGCATCTCACAGCATGGCAGCTGGCTACATCAGAGCGAACAGGAGGCCAAAGGAGAGGCTGTGGACAAGAAGGAAGTCACAGTCCTTTGTAACCTAATCTTGCAACTGACCACTTGTCACCTTTGTCATATTCTCTTCACTTCGCTAGCCGGTAGGTCCAGCCTACATCTGGTGGAGGGAGCTCACACAAGGGGGCGAGTATGGGAGGTGGGGAGCCTAGGAGGCTGTGTCAGAAGCGGCCTGTCACTCATCCTCAGCTGAGCGCATCAGACTTGAGACCAGAGTTGTGGGGACCTGCCTGACCTTCCTCTTCTGGCTCACCGATCAGTTTCTCCCAGATGCTTTTACCACCTCACATGCTTTCTAAGGGCTCACCTCTTCCCAGACTTACCAGTGAGCTTCAGATAACACAGACACATGGATCAATGGAACCAAATAGACAGCCCAGAAGTAAACCAATGTACCTAAAGTCAGTTAAAGAATGTGCATCTGATCTAGCTGGTGTGTGACTTGTTAGCACAGTCTCGAGCAGAGGTGTCTCTATGGTAGGGCCTTGGCAGAGCTGAGAGCAATTAAAACAGATCCAACTGAGATGAAAGATGTGGCTGGGCATCATTATTTATCACTGTAGCCACTCACATAATAACCTTCCAGCTCTGGTGGCAAGTTAAGAAACTCCTGCTCATACCCAGCCCAAAGCTAGAGGTCTTTATTCTTAAAGAAGGGCAGTCCTGGGAAGCCCAAGCCGTAGGGCCTCCTGATCTGGAGGAATTTAAAGGAGGAACTAAAGCAGGGCTTCTCAGGTGGCTCAGTGGGGAGAGGGGGAAAAAAAAACCCTCACCTGCCAATGCAGGAGACATAGGTTCAATCCCTGGATCAGGGAAGATCCCCTGAAGGAAAAAATGGCAACCCACTCCAGTGTTCTTCCCCAGAAAAGTCTGTGGACAGAGGAGCCTGGCGAGCTGTAGTCCATGGGGTCGCAAAGAGTTGGACACGACTGAGCACACATTCACACTCAAAGCAGGGCAGTAACTTGGGTTCTTCCTTGAGACGCTCTAGAGCAGTGCCTGGGCCACTGAAGTTCAGGGTCATTGCAGCTCATCTAAAGAAATTACCCTCGGTTAAAGTCCACTACAGTATTGTTGGAAAATGCTTGTTCTGGGGTAGCGATGGCTGTGTATGGTGGGAAAGGTTGGAGAGAGTCCTCACCCAGCCTCTGTTCTATGGCAGACACTGTGTGAGTTCTGTCCTTCACTGCTCACAGGACAGCTCTAAAAGGGAGGTGATATTCTCCTTTTTCACAAATGAGACTGAGGCTCACAGGTGAAGAAGCAGTGCTGAGTTTTACATCCAGACAAGTCTAAATTGTCTGCTCTTCCCCTGGTGTGCCTCTGAGAGAAACCTCTCCTTCCTCAGTGGGTAAAAGATAGTAGCAGGGCTGCAGAAGGAGACAGAAGTGTCGGTGGTGGCCCCCTGCCATGAACCTGCTCCAGAGAGGGCTTCTGTGCCCCTTCCTGGGCTCTGAGACTCCGCCAGCCATCTTCTCAGCACACGGGATGTGCACCTGGCCAAGACAGGTGTCACAAGACCTGAGAAAAGGTGACAGGTTGCCTAGACTTTAAAGCAGGAGTAAGGCGTCCCCAATGGCTCAGTGGTAAAGAATCCACCTGCAGTGCAGGAAATGCAAGAAACGCGAGTTCAATCCCTGGGTTGGGAAGACCCTTTGGAGGAGGGCATGGCGATCCACTCCAGTATTGCCTGGGAAATGCCATGAGCAGAGGAGCCTGGTGGGCTACAGTCCATGGGGTCCCAGAGAGTCAGACACAGCTGAGCATGCATGCACGTTGTCCACACAAAATATGAAGATGTGGACAGTGGGATGTTCCGGCTTTGAAGGGAGCCTGGCACTTAGAGAGCTCCTTATATAGTTCAGGGTGTAGAATGTAGGCTGAGGCAGGACCGTGATAAAGAAGAGCCTTATAAGTCATGCTGAGAGCCTTGAATTTTATCCTGAGTGTAATGGTGAACCATTAAATTGGAGGAGGACAGAGAGAGAGAGAGAGAGAGAGAGTGTGTGTGTGTAGAGATTTGCATTTTCAATGTATCATTTAACCCCTTCTGGGAGGGAAGACACGAATGCAGGCAAGAATGACTTATGATGGGTTTTCCATGTCTCCTTTTTTGCCTTGTACTGTTGTAAAGATTTTTTCAGACTAAGTTCCTGTGAGCCAAGGCCTTTATGTTATACCTATTTGATTCCTTACAGGACTAGAGTACTATGGCCATAATCAGGGCTAAGTAAATATTTATTGACTCAATATTGTCAAACCTAAATCAGTTCACTCTATAGAGGACAGGTACATGAAATAAGAAAATCTTCACCTGTTTATGCAGAACGTAACAGGAAGGATTGTTGTTTTGTTGCTGCAGAAACAAAGGTGAAGAGAGTTGGACCTACGTGACCCATGTGCTGTTTTTACTGAATCTCTGTTCCATGTTTACATTATTATGACCATGGAAATGCAATTCACTGGCCATGTAACATTGTTAGGAATTTTTTTCTTGCACAACTTTCTGTTTTCCCTTGAGTTAGTAATTATCTTGTTTGTTTATTTGCTTAGTTTTCTGTGTGCATATGTGCTCAATCGTTCAGTCATGTCCAACTATTTATGACCCCTTGTCTATAGCCTTCCAGCCTCCTCTGTCCATGGGATTTCCCAGGCAAGAATTCCAGAGTAGGTTGCTATTTCCTTTTCCAGGGGATCTTCCCGACCCAGGGATCAAACCCACATCTCCTGCATTGACAGGTGGATTCTTAAGCCCCGGGCCACCTGGAAAACCCTTACTTATTATATCACTAACTGATCTCTAACCTTTCCCCCATTTGTCTGAGTCTCTCCTCTGTGTTCAGACTTGATGAATAGTCTGACAGTTTTATCTTGATGTTCTAGAAGTCCCCTCCCTGAGTCTTCACTCTTACCCTGTCTGGTGTCAGATGCTCTTGGGACTGCTCCACAGCATTCAGTCTGGGACTTTCTCCACCTTGATTCTATAGATTTCTTCACCCTTTTCTTCTGGTAGAAGCTCTATTTCCTGGGTCTTTCTTTTTCTGGTTTACACCTTCACTTTGCCTGGCACCTCCTCCACCAGCTCCCTGAAAAAGAGTGCATGAGAAGTAAATTTTCTATGACCCTGCACATCTAAAATGTCAGCATTCTACCCTCACACTCCGATAGAAATGCAAACTAGAGGTAGTTTGCTCATAGAATTTTTAAAGTATTGCGCTATTTTCTTCTGTCTCCCAGAAATGCTGTTGAAAAGTCCAGTGTTATTAAGGCTTGATCTCCCGTATGTATGCTGTTTATTCCCCTGTGGAGATTTTTAGAAAATTCTCCTTGTCCTTAAAGTTAATGATGTTGTGTCTTACCTAAAGATAGTTTACATTCATGGACTGAGCTTAGTGTGTCCTTTCAGTCTAGAAAAGTGTCGACAGCTATGTGAAGTATCTGTTTTGTGTCCGAATCTGGCCTGCCACTGTTTTTGTAAATAAAGTTTTATTGGCACACAGACACACTCATATCATTGTGGTGTTATATGGCCAAGTTGAATAACTTGACAGAGACTATAGGTGGCCTCCAGAGTTTAAAGCATCTGTGGCCCTGTATCTAAAATGTTTGCTGACCCTCAATCTAGAAAACGGAGAATTTCAATTCTGGTTTAAAAAACAAAATTTCCCCCCCTTTTAAAATTCCTTTTTTCAATTTTTGTGTATTTTTTGGAACTCGTGTTATTTGGATGTTGAACCTCCTGGACTGACACTAAAATACTTCTCTCTCCTCTTTGCCATCACTGTTTTGTTATTCTGTCTGGGAATTTCTTTTATCTCTCAGCCTTCCTATGAATTTTTTTGTTTCTGCTACTTGTTTCTTGTTTTGACATAAATTTTTCTGTATTTTTAAATTAACCTTTTTGTATTGTAATATAAAACAAAAAAACCCACAAAGCTTGACATATAGTTAACAAATTATTATCAAGCAGCTACCCGTATACACCACCTAGGTTAAGAGATAGAAAATGTCTGGTAACTCAAAAGCCGTGTCTCCGTGCTCCAGTCTAATCACAGCGCACACTGAGACATACATAGAGCGTGGATTTCAGCCCGTCACCACATCACCCCTCTTGCAGCTCAGACTGTCCCATCTTCGGACAGTGGAAGCACATATTCAGTTTATCCACCATGTCCTTTTGTTACATCCTTTGTAGTTTTTGATAGTTTGCTTGTTATCTAATGTAGCAGGATGTCGAAGACTCCTCTTTCATGTTCCTAAATCAGGAATCACCCATTTCCTCCAAGAAACTCTGGATTCTTTTAGTGGGAAATGAGATTTTGAGCTCCCGTTCTGGTTGCTACTCACTGTTACTGGATTGGTCAGTTGTTTCTAGGCCTTTTTGGAGGACAAAGAATATATATTTTTCTTCCACTGCTTTTATACTTTTACTGTGTCTATCTTGTAAGAACATGTAGCCGTTACATACTGTCCTCTTTCCCTTCTAACTTCATTTGGCCTTTCTCCTCAAGGAACTATACATTTAATACTATCAACCCATATATTGATGTTTCTACTGTAGTCAGTTTGGGTTGTGTGAAACTCGTTATTCAGATGCTATCTCAGGATGGAATCATGAGAACTGTATTCCCTGTGTTCTTGCTGGTTAATAATTGTCTGTGTTCTGTGACCTTGACAGTCAGTTTTGCTAAATATGTGATCCTTGGCTTGCATTTTCTTTCTTTGAGTCTCTTAAATATGTTTCTCTACTTTATTCTAGAAAAAAACATTGAAAACTGACGTAACCTTTTTTTGTTTTCCTTGTAAATAACTTGCCCTTTTTGCTTCCGTGCCCAAAGATTTTTCTCTGTAATCTAAATATTTTCTCAGAATATATCTGGTGTTAGTTATTCTGGGTGAGTATATTCGAGTATGCATTGTGTTCTTTCAGTGTATAGTTTCTTTTTATTTCTAATTACGGTTCTTACTATTCTGTTCCCTTGCTTGGATTTCTGTGAGGGACTCCTGTTATCTGTATGTTATATGTATCTTTCCTCTCTTGGCATATCTGTTTATCCCTCTTGTGTGTCTTTCAGTTTAGTCTTCATTCCTGAATTCTTACTAAATTTCTAATTCTTTATGTAGTTCTGTTCCTTTATTTTTAAGCTTTTCTGATTTCTTGATTTATATGGGTCTTTTGTGTCTTGAATAACTTTTTAATGTTTTTACCTTATTTTGAAATCTTGTTTTGTTGGCATGCTTTCATTGTATAATACCATATTTTCATTTATAAGCATTCTTTTCATTTTCTTAATGACTCTTCCCCCTTTTAGTAGAAGTCTCTTCTCATTTCTTAGGTACACTCTTATTTATCTGAGAATAATGATTGATATTTTCTACCTACCTAATTTATTTCCTCTCCTTCCTCCATTTGTTTTGGCCTTTATCATTTTATAGGCTTTATTCAAATACATGGTGATCCTTGGTTATTGGTTCATATTTAAGAATTAGACAGTTAAAAAAGCTACTTGGAAAGCCTATGTGCCAGGTCTTATTGAATTCTAGACTTTACCATAACATAGTCTGATTGGATAATTTCACTGTAAAACCCCATTGTCAGTCAGTATCTTTTCATTGAGGTTTATTTTGGGGTTTTTTTGTTTTTTTTGGTGCTGGTCTTGTTTTTCAGAGAAGGTTCTTCTAGTCTCCAACCCTGCAGGGCACAAGATTAACTGATAGTGTTCTGCTCTGAGCATAAGAAAATCGTCCCTCTCAGTATATAAACTTTTGCTTAAGGAGGTTGCTTCCAGGTGTTGCTGGTTTCCCCTGGTCCAGACTCTCATTTTTATTCTCTCTGGAGTCGCTGGTGACATGCCTGGGAGGGGAAGGGGCAATTGCTGAGCTACATGGATTCAGTTCAGTTCAGTCGCTCAGTCGTGTCCAACTCTGCAACCCCATGAATCGCAGCACGCCAGGCCTCCTTGTCCATCACCAACTCCCAGAATTTACTCAAACTCATCCATCAAGTCAGTGATGCCATCCAGCCATCTCATCCTCTGTTGTCCCCTTCTCCTCCTGCCCCCAATCCCTCCCAGCATCAGGGTCTTTTCCAGTGAGTCAACTCTTCGCATGAGGTAGCCAAAGTATTGGAGTTTCAGCTTCAGCATCAGTCATTTCAGTGAACACCCAGGACTGATCTCCTTTAGGATGGACTGGTTGGGTCTCCTTGCAGTCCAAGGGACTCTCAAGAGTTTTCTCCAACACCACAGTTCAAAAGCATCAATTTTTCGGTGCTCAGCTTTCTTCACAGTCCAACTCTCACATCCATACATGACCACTGGAAAAACCAAAGCCTTGACTAGACGGACCTTTGTTGGCAAAGTAATGTCTCTGCTTTTTAGCATGCTATCTAGGTTGGTCATAACTTCCCTTCTAAGGAGTAAGCGTTTTTTAATTTCATGGCTGCAGTCACCATCTGCAGTGATTTTGGAGCCCCAAAAAATAAAGTCTGACACTGTTTCCACTGTTTCCCCATCTATCTGCCATGAAGTGATGGCACCGGATGCCGTGATCTTAGTTTTATGAATGTTGAGCCTTAAGCCAACTTTTTCACTCTCCTCTTTCACTTTCATCAAGAGGCTTTTTAGTTCCTCTTCACTTTCTTCCGTAAGGGTGGTGTCATCTGCATATCTAAGGTTATTGGTATTTCTCCCAGCAATCTTGATTCCAGCTTGTGCTTCTTCCAGCCCAGCATTTCTCATGATGTACTCTGCATATAAGTTAAATAAGCAGGGTGACAATATACAGCCTTGACGTACTCCTTTTCCTATTTGGGACCAGTCTGTTGGTCCATGTCCAGTTCTAACTGTTGCTTCCTGACCTGCATATAGGTTTCTCAAGAGGCAGGTCAGGTGGTCTGGTATGCCCATCTCTTTCAGAATTTTCCACAGTTTATTGTGATCTACACAGTCAAAGGCTTTGGCATAGTCAGTAAAGCAGAAATATTAGGTGAGGAGAATTCGTAGGTTCTATTTCTTAATCAGTTTTTTCTAAGAATTTTCTTGTTTTTAGGCTCACCTTTAACCTCACTTCAGGACATACCTGTTGTTTCCCATTGCTGAGCTTTTTGTGAGTTCTGCAGTATAAATTAAGTGACTTGAACTTTGCTGGGTCTACGATGTCAGTCATTCTTTGTCTTTCTACTTTCTAAAATGCTGTTGCTATGAGTTCTCCTCTCATCGCTTTGTCTTAAGGGCCAGTTGTGAGTTTGTGTGAGTCTTTACTATTGTTAGGCGTCAATTCAGGAGACAGAGCAGAGCTAATGCACAGCTTCCGTTCTCTGGAAGTCCCCTCACCTGTATTGTCCCCTCACCTGTATTGTACTGAGAATCTCAGGGAAGTCGTTCTTAAGGTCTATTCTTATGAGCAAATAATATTGAATGAAATGTCTTTCTAATGACACATTTTTGTTTGTTTTAATGATTGCTCCTGATGCTGGTCTGAAAAATTGCAAAATGTGTTTTATTTTCCTCTTTCTGCCAAGCCTCAGATGTGTTTAACCTGGTTCTTTTCTATAACTTTGCAGGTCCACAAGTAACGTTTATTTCATTTATCTTTTTTGAACAGGGAAGAGAATGTGAGAGGTCATACAGAAATGCTCTATATTAAGAGATATACAATAAGCCCTTAGGATAACCACTAAGGAAATAACTTTTAAAAAAGTGAAAAATCATGAAGGGATTTAAGAGGCTACATCTGAAAATATTCACTTACTATTTTTAAAAATCAGTGGAGGAATAGAACAAAATAAGAAGTGACATATTAAAAAACAAAAATTGGTAAATGTAAGCCAACTATTATATTAATATATCAGTAGTAACATTAAGTGTGAATGGCTTAAATAATTCAGATGACCAAGATTATCACATGGGTTTAAAAACACAGAAGAGATCTAGCTATATGCTGGATAAGTGAAATCAAGAGTAGAAAACAATGGAGAGAAATCAATGAATCCAAAAGTTAGATCTTTGAAAGGATCAACAAAACTACCAGACCTTAGCTAGACTGACCAAGCAAAAAGGAGTTCAGCTCAGTTTAGTCGCTCAGCCGTGTCCGACTGTTTGCCACCCCATGGAGAGAATACTGCAATTACTAGAATCAGAAATGAAAGAGGGGAGAGTACTGCCAACCTTACAGAAACAAAAATAATTATAAAGGAATGTTTATCCTGTGAACATCCGGATATGCCAATAGGTTGGACAACTTAGACAAAATGGGCAGGTTATTTGAACAGTATTCTCTGTACATAAGAACTGACCTGATGATCTATTTCCAGGCTCCTGCCTTCTCCTCTCAAGGATGCAGTAGAAGTCTCGACCTGGAGAAGATGCTACACAATGCAGGAGGTGAACTCTGCCCTTAGTAAGATCCAGCTGGTGGGATATTCTCAGAAAATTGTGAGTGTTAATACGATTTTAACTGATTGATGAATGCTCTTGATTCTTTGGAAGGATTCTATAGTTCCCTTTTTTAAGCCATTCAGTCACTATAAATCTTGTACTAGTACATGGTGGAAAGATAGAACATCTGTTATTTCCCTCCATCCTTCCCAGGTTCTTACTGGTGCTCTGTCCTAAACCTTATATTCCCCGTCACTCATTAGCATATAATAGGTCAGGAAAAAAAGGCATCTCATCCTGTTTACTTTAGAACAGTGACACCATTTTATAGGTTTTGGACTTGTGCAGTAGGGAACAGCATCAAAGGGATCAAGAAATAATTTGGCACATATGACTTCTGAGCTCTGATCATGATGAGGGTTCCCATTCCTGTTAACTGTGGCCCAGAGCCACTCTGTACAGAACAACCAAGATATTAATTCCTAACCTGAAAAGGGTTAAAAAAAGAAGAAGAAAACCTAAGTATTTGTCTCTTTGGCCTATATCATAACATATCCTTTCTGCCTTTTAATGGGTGGGACCTGGGTGCCTGGTGACACGTGGATGGACTGGAATTCTCAGAAATGTGACGAGTAAAAGACTGTAAGATGTGACCCTCCCATGGTCTCCACCATCTTTCTGTTCTTAAACTTTCTGATTCACTTAAAAGTAGTTCCTAAGTGGAGAAGGGTTTTCTGGTTTTTTTCCCTCTGCAAACTTAACTGGCATGACTGCACTACTGAAAGCTCAGCACACATTCTTACAGTGGTTCTTTTCCAGGAGCTTTTCGGTGCGGTCCAGGTGACTCCCCTAAGCTCTGGCTACGCCCTTGGAAGCTCCAACTGGATCATCCAGTCCCATTATGAGAAGGTGTCTTACGTCTCTGGATCCTCCTTGCTTACCACGCACCCACAGGTAATTCTAAATTCTCCTGTTAACAACTCAGGTTTTCAGTTGAAAGTGAAGCCGCTTAGTCATGTCTGACTCTGCATCGCTATGAACTGTAGCCCACCAGGCTCCTCCGTCCACAGGATTTCCAGGCAACAATACTGGAGTGGGTGACCATTTCCTTCTCTAGGGGATCTTCCCGACCCAGGGATCAAACTTGGGTCTCCTGCATTGCAGGCAGACTGTATTACTATCTGAGCCACCAGGGAATCCCTGAATTTTTAGTAACTACCCTAAATTCATAATGTATCCAAAGTGGCGTCAGCTCTTTGTCATTTTTTATTTATTTATTCGTTTCTACAGTAGGTCTTTCTTGGTTATCTATTTTAAGTAGAACAGTGTGTACATGTTAATCCCAAACTCCCAATCTATCACTTTGCCCAGCCCTCCCTGCCATAACCATAAATTCATTTTGTAAGTCTCTGAGTCTGCTTCCATTTTGTAAATAAGTTCAACTGTATCTTTCTAGATTCTACATGTAAAGCAGTATCATACAGTATTTGTCTTTCTCTGTCTCATGACTTCACTTAATCTGATAATCTCTAAGTCCATCCATGTGCTGCAGATGGCATTGTTTCATTCTTTTCAGTGGCTGAGTAATATTCCATTGTGTGTATTGACCACATCATCTTTGTCCATTCATCTGTCAGTGGACATCTAGGTTGCTTTCATGTCTTGGCTATTGTGAATAGTGGTGCAGTTAACACTGCGGTCCATGTATCCTTTTGAGCCATGTTCTTCTCTGGGTAAAAACCCCAGGAATGGGATTGTTGGATCATACGGTAACTCTTTTTTTTTTTTTTTTTTTTTTAAGAAATCTCCATACTGTTCTCCATAGTGGCTGTACCAATTTACATTTCCAGCAGCAGTGTCAAAGGATTCCCTTTTCTCCGCTTCTTTAGCACGTATTTGTAGATTTTTTTGATAATAGCCATTCTAACAAGCTTGAGGTGATATCTCACTATAGTTCTGATTTGTGTTTCTCTAATAATTAGTGATGTTGCACTTCTTTTCATGTGCCTGCTGGCCATCTGTACATCTTTGGAGAAATGTCTGTTTAGGTCTTTGGTTCATTTTCTGATTGGGTTGTTTGTTTTGGGGTATAAAACTGCATCAGCTTTTTTCCCATTCTGTGGGTTGTCTTTTTTTTTTTTTCCTTGTGATTTCCTTTGCTGTGCAAAAGCTTTTGAGTTTAATTAGGTCCCATTTGTTTGTTTTTGTTTTTATTTCCATTATTCTGGGAGACCAATCAAAAAAAGATACTAGTGAAGTTAATGTCAGAGAGTGTTCGGCCTGTGTTTTCTGAGTTTTTATAGTATCCAGTCTTACATTTAGGTGTTTAATCTATTTTGAGTTTATTTTGGAGTATAGTATTAAAGATTGTTATGTCTTCATTTTTTTTTTTAACATGTAGCTGTCCTGTTTTCCCAGCACCATTTATTGAAGAGACTCTTTTTTTCCATTGTATAGTCTTGCCTCCTTTGTTGTAGATTAATTGACCACAGGTTCATGAATTTATTTCTGGCCTTTCTGTCCTCCTGCTCCATCGATCTATAATTCTGTTTGTGTGCCAGTACCGTGCTGTCTTTGATGACTATAGCTGTATAATACAGTCTGAAGTTCAGGAAGCCTGATTCCTTTTGCTCTTCTTTCTTAGGATTGCTTTGGCTGTTCCTTTGGGTCTTTTGTGTCTCCATGCAAATTTTAAGATTTTTTTGATCTAATTCTATGAAAAATGACATTCGTAATCTGGTAAGGATTTCATTGAATCTATATTGCCTTGAGTAGTATAGTCATTTCAACAATATTGATTCTTCCAATCCAAGAACATGGTATATGTGTCCATGTGTTGGTGTCATCTTCAATTTCTTTCATCAGCATCTTATACTTTTTGGAATACAGGTCTTTTGTCTTGTTCAGTTCAGTTCAGTCACTCAGTTGTGTCCAACTCTTTGCGACCCCATGAACTGCAGCACGCCAGGCCTCCCTGTCCATCACCAACTCCTGGAGTCCACCCAAACCCATGTCATTGAGTCGGTGATGCCATCCAACCATCTCATCCTCCATCGTCCCCTTCTCCTCCTGCCCTCAGTCTTTCCCAGCATCAGGAGGTAGGTTTATTCCTAGGTATTTTACTTTTTCAATGCAATGGTAAGTGGGATTGTTTCTTAAATTTCTCTTTCTGATCTTTCATTGTTAGTGTATAGAAATGCAACAGATTTCTGTATATTAATTTTGTATACTGCAACTTTACCAAAGCATCAGCCTTTTAAATCTTTCTGACTTTAGTTTCTACAAACATTCTTTTTTGTTGTGTAAGAACACTTAACATGAGTTAGGTGCTCAGTCACTCGGTTGTGTCCAACTCTTTGCAGCCCCATGGACTGTGGCCTACCAGGCTCCTCTGTCCATGGGATTTTTCAGGCAAGAATGCTGGAGCAGGTTGCCATTTCCTACTCTAGAACATAAGCTATACCCTTATAATAAAAGTGTAACTGTACAATACATGGTTGTTGACTATAAGTGCAGTGTTTTATGGCCGATCTCTAGAGTTTTTTCATCTTGTTTACCTGAAACTTTATGTCCTACTCTTTTATCAAAGTTAGATTATTTGTGTCTGAACATTTAGGATCATAGTTCCTCTATAAGATCATGCTGCCTTTAGGTCACCTCTGGGATTTAGAGATTTCCCAACACTTCCAATAACCAGAGCCTGATGTGTATAACAGAGATGGTCGCTCATTTACTCAGCAAATACTAATTTTTCAATATTTACTAAAGGCCCGCCGTGTCAAGCACTCATCTAGGTGTTAGAGATTCAGTGGTGGCCCGCAGACAAAGTCTCCTCTCACGGATCAGTATTCATATGATGAGAGAGAATGGTATGATGAAAATAAATGAGCAAAATGCTTCCACATGGTGACACAAGTACTGAAAACAGAGTTCTGTAGAGAGTGCTGGTGACTAGTTTAACTTGGATGGTCAGAGAGAGCTTCTCGGGAAACATCTCATTGGAACTGAGACCTGGGGAAATGAGACATGTAAAGCTGTGTGGGCGAAGTATGACAGAGATGTGGCAGACGAAGAGCTCCTAACACTAGAACAAGCTGGGCACGTCGGCAGAGCAGAGGACACCCTTGTGATTGCATCGTATGAAGTGTGATCATGACATGTCCAAGATGCCAAGCCATGTAGGACTTCATAAGTTTGAATTTTATTGGAATGTATAGACTGAAGCTTTTGGAAAGTTTTAAGTTAGTTGTTCTTTAACAGTTATATTGGCAAGAGGCTCAGTGTTTAAGTATTGTTATAAGTGTTACTTAACTCCATTTTTTAGATATTTCTAAAGAATTTATTGTTCATTTTCTAAATTTTTTCATGTTTATAAAAGGTCAGTTCAGTTCAGTCGCTCAGTCATGTCCAACTCTTTGCAACCCAATAGACTGCAGCGCACCAGGCCATGAAATGATGGGGCCAGATGCCGTGATCTTAGTTTTCTGAATGTTGAGCCTTAAGCCAACTTTTTTACTCTTCTCTTTCACTTTCATTAAGAGACTCTGTAGTTCTTCTTCACTTTCTGCCATAAGGGTGGTGTCATCTGCATATCTGAAGTTATTGATATTTCTCCCAGCAGTCTTGATTCCAGCTTGTGCTTCTTCCAGCCCAGCATTTCTCATGATGTACTCTGCATATAAGTTAAATAAGCAGGGTGACAATATACAGCCTTGATGTATTACTTTCCCAATTTGGAACCAGTCTATTGGTCCATGTCCAGTTCTGTTGCCTCCTAACCTGTGTACAGATTTCTCAGGAGGCAAGTCAGGTGGTCTGGTATTTCCATCTCTTTCAGAATTTTCCACAGTTTATTGTGATCCACACAGTCAAAGGCTTTGGCATAGCCAATAAAGCAAAAGTAAATGTTTTTATGGAATGCTCTAGCTTTTTCGCTGATCCAACGGATGTTGGCAATTTAATCTCTGGTTCCTCTGCTTTTTCTAAATCCAGCTTGAACATCTGGAAGTTCACGGTTCACGTACTGTTGAAGCCTGGCTTGGACCATTTTGAACATCACTTTGCTAGTGTGTGAGATGAGTGCAGTTGTGCGGTAGTTTGAGCCTTCTTTGGCATTGCCTTTCTTTGGAATTGGAATGAAAACTGACCCATTTCCAGTCCTGTGGCCACTGCTGAGTATTCCAAATTTGCTGGCATATTGAGTGTAGCACTTTCACAGAATCATCTTTTAGGATTTGAAACAGCTCAGCTGGAATTCCATCACCTCCACTAGCTTTATTCGTAGTGATGCTTCCTAAGGCCCACTTGACTTCGCGTTCCAGGATGTCTGGCTCTAGGTGAGTGAGCACACCATCGTGATTATCTGGATATAAAAGGTGGTGCTAGTGTAAAGAACCCACCTGCCATGCAGGAGACATAAGAGACGTGGGTTTGATCCCTGGCTCCAGAAGATCTCCTGGAGGAGGGCATGGCAATCCACTCCAGTATTCTTGCCTGGAAAATGCCACATACAGGGAGCCTGGCTGGCTACAGTCCATGGAGTTGCAGAGAGTAGGACACGACTGAAGCAACTTAGCACAGTACACATATATCTTCCCATGTTTATAAAAGAGGGCAGTGGAGATTAGATAGTCAATAGATGATGGATGGATAGATAACTTGGTGAAATCCATATCCCATTTTAATATGAGAAAAAGAATGTTGTAAGTCTAGAACAATAGAATGCTCTGAGCTGCCACTCTGCTTTGTTTTCATACCTTTTTTGTAAGCAACTTTCATTTCAAGGTCTAGAGGGGACAAGTTGCTAGTTTTTCCTATAGCTAGCAGAATTCTGGGCCTTTCCCTCTTGCTGAAATCAAAAGCCCATCAGTGTCATCTTCATCTGCTTCACTGAATCAGAATTTTGTATTGGCAGCTTCTATCATTCCTGATATATTCTCTCATAAAAGACAGAAAGATTACTTGGCTGCCAGTTCTTCCGATTTGTCCTGCTTAGATCAAAGCCTTTACAGTACTACCGATGTAATTTCCAGTAAATTATTCTTAAAAGATCCATAAATTTAAAGGGAAAAATAAGGTCTTGAAAATAATGAATAATATACCTAAGTAATTAATTTTAGTTTCTAGCTGGCAACCACTATTGTATGTAAAAAAGAAAGTAAATTAGATTTTCTTTTGCCCAGATAATTGGATTCTGTATTGAATTAGCAGGGATAAGAAAAGACTTGTTTTGAAAAAGCTCAGTAGTCTACTTCAGATGTCAGCAAACTATGGTCCTTGGACCAAATTTGATCTCCCACCTCTTTTTGTTAATAATATTTTGTTGAAATATAGCCACACCCATTGTTTTATGGGTTGTTTGCAGCTGCTTACACCCTGTCACAGCAGTTATATATTAGACTTTATATTAATAGAAAAGGGCCAATTCAGCTTTAGTAATGGAAGCCCATGAGCTAGGAAGAATGTGGCAGACTGTTATAATCATCTAATAAGCATATGGAAATAAGACTTTGGATTCAGCCTGAAATAGTAAGGATGGAAAGGTAAGTTAAAACATTGGTGAATCTTAAATTCAACAATCATTTCTTGAGTGCCTACTATCTTCAGGGAAGGAAAAATATAAGGCAGAGATTTCATACCTGGATGACTCAGAGAATAGTGATAATGACATGAATATAGCTGACAAGAAGAAGTTGGCCAGGGGCAGGGGTGGTCATTAGTTGAAGAAGAGGGTAGTGGCTATGATGAATGGGAATTAGAACATGAGACAAATGGAAATTCAGAGCTGGAACTTAGACATGAAGGCAAGACTGGAGACAAATTGGAGAGCCATCAGATTTTTTGAAATACAAGTGCTGAGGACTGAAGTCTGAACTGTGGAAAGCTGTTAAATTTTGATAAGAAGTACTTTGTCATTTATATCTAAGTATATCAAAATTTCCTTCTTAATGTTCCTGATTTAAATAACCAGAGGTTATTGTATAGTATACTTTTGTTTGTTTCAGGCCTGTCCAGTGTGGTTAGACTTAGGGTCAAACAAGGTTTTTGTCATACCATGGTTAGGTTTCAGGAGTCTATTTAATTTTTTTGTGTGTTACAATAAGAATTTACAGATTCATTGAAATTTGTTCAGGCTTACTTTGAAACACAATCCCTTTTTTGTAAATGTTCTATATATGTTGGAAAAGACTGTATTCACTGCTGAATGAAAAATTTTTCCATATATATTTATCGCTTTGAGTTTGTTGTCTTTTTAATTCTCATATCTTTGCTCAGCTACCAGTATCTGAAAAAGATGCATTATTTGTTGATTTATCTGTTTATATTTTAAGCCATGTACTCAGGGGTATGTGTTCGTGTTATCATTATGTCTTGTTGATCAATTACTCCTTCGATCAGAATGTTTCTTTTTTTTCTCTGTCAAGGCTACATTAAAAGCCAGGAGTCTTTTTCCTTTCTACACTTGCTGCTAGTGTTTTTCATCCTTTTTTTCCCCTACTCTTTCTGTGTCCTTTTCTAGTGAATCCCTTGCAGACAACGTAGTAAAGAATTTTTTTTTTTCTTTTTTAATCTACAGAGTCTCTGATTAGTGAAACCTATTAATGTTTCTTAAATCACTATTTGGGTCTTGTTTTTGCCATCTTCACATTTTTTTAGTTTACTTCATTCTTTCCCCTGTGTTTTCTTGCCTTTTTTTAGAAGACTAAATTTCTTTTTGCAAGTTTGAACATATATGTCTGTTTTTTCATTTTTAATTTTATCCTGAAGCATAGTTGACTCATAGGAATCATAGAAAAAGCTGGCTTACACCCAGCATTCAAAAAGCTAAGATCATGGCATCTGGTCCCATCACTTCATGGCAAATAGGTGGGGAAACAATGGAAACAGTGGCAAATTTTATTTTCCTGGACTCCAAAATCATTGCAGTCAGTGACTGCAACCATGAAATTAAAAGACACTTACTCCTTGGAAGAAAAATCATGAGAGACCTTGACAGTGTATTAAAAAGCAGAGACATCACTTTGCCGATGAAAGTCCATATTGTCAAAGCTAGGTTTTCCCAGTAGTCATGTATGGATGTGAGAGTTGGACCATGAAGAAGGCTGAGCACTGAAAAACTGATGCTTTCGAATTGTGGTGCTGGAGAAGACTCTTGAGAGTCCCTGGGACTGCATGGAGATCAAACCAGTCAATCCTAAAGGAAATCAGTCCTGAATATTCATTGGAAGGACTTACACTGAAGATCTAATACTTTGGCCACTTAATGGGAAGAGCCAACTCATTGGAAAAGACCCTGATTAAGATCAGGAGGAGGAGGGGAGAACAGAGGATAGATGGTTGGATGGAATCACTTTCTCGGTGGACATGAGTTTGAGCAAACTTTGGGAGATAATGAAGGACAGGGAGGCCTGGTGTGCTGCAGTCCGTGAGTTTGCAAGGAATCACACGACTGAGCTGCTGAACAACAATAGTTGATTCAGTGTTGTGTTTGTTTCAGGTGTGCAGACAGCAGAGTGACTCAGTTACAGGTGTATCTGTTCTTTTCAAATTCTTTTCCCTCCTGGGTTGTTACATAATAGCGGAGTTACCTGTGTTATGCAGTAGGTCCCTGTTTGTTATCTATGTATATCTTATTCTTCCAGTTTATTCCCCCTTTTGTTCTTCCTGTGATTATCACTGTCTGTCTCTCCCTGTAGAGCTAGTTTCCTCTTGTCCTTTGTATCTTTTTTCTCTTCTTTCTTCCCCCCTCTCCCCTAATCACTATTGTCAGTAGTGTCTAGAAATTTAGTCTCAGATTATTTAAAACTCCAGAAGATAGTGAAGGACAGGGAAGCCTGGTGTGCTGCAGTCCGTGGCGTCACAGAGTTGGGCATGGCTTAGTGACTGAACATCAACAGGGTGGTGAACATATTTAGACAACTGTGAACTTTGTTCTTTTTTTATTTTCACCCTTATTTCCCATAAAGCTCACAATCCTAGATTTACTTTTCTTTTTCCAGGAATAATTGAGGAATGTTCACCATGAGGGTCTTCAAATGGTAATCCTTAATGAGATTTTGAACTACTGAGAATATGTTTAAGTTTTCCTCACATTTAGATGATAGCTTTTATCATTTGGAGAAGAAAATGGCACCCCACTCCAGTACTCTTGCCTGGAAAATCCCATGGACAGAGCAGCCTGGTGGACTGCCGTCCGTGGGGTCGCAAAGAGTCGGACACGACTGAGTGACTTCACTTTGACTTTCGCACGATAGCTTAAGTGAAAGTGAGGGTCGCTCAGTCCTGTCCGACTCTTTGTGACCCATGGACTATACAGTCCATGGAAGGCTCCAGGCCAGAATACTGGAGTGGGTATCCTTTCCCTCCTCCAGGGAATCTTCCCAACCCAGAGGTCGAACCCAGGTCTCCTGCATTGCGGGCGGATTCTTTACCAGCTGAGCCACAAGGGAAGCCCAAGAATACTGGAGTGAGTAGCCTGTTCCTTTTCCAGCGGGTCTTCCCTACCCAGGAATCAAACCAGGGTCTCCTGCTTTGCAGGCGGGTTCTTTACCAACTGAGCTGTTAGGGAAGCCCTAATAAATGATAGCTTAGATAGATATAAAATTAAAGGGAAAAAACTCTGAACGTATAACCCTATGAAACTATTTCTTCATTTTCCATTTGTACCCTTATTGCATTGAAGAATTGCAAAGCCCATCAGATTTGTGTTCATCTGTGGGATCTGCTTGTAGAATTTTCCCTTTATCCTCAATGCTCTTAAATTTCACTGTGATGTATTTTAAATGTATATTTTCTCCTGTTTGTTTTCCTGTTTGTTTTTCCTGTAAGATCTTCCAATTTCCTTTAACATAGAAAAATCCTTTAATCATTTTTTAAATTATTTATTCCTTCTGGTTGATTTTTTTTTCTTCTTGTAGAACTTCTAGTATATAGATATTGAGACGTCTGTGTTTTCCGTATCTCTTTTCTTTTATATTTCTCATCTCTTTACAGCCCCCTGCTTCAACTCAGGAGTTCATTCTTTAGCTATATCCATACTGCTCTTCACCCTGTGTATTGCATTCTTTATTTCAATGATTATATTTCCATATACAGTATCTCCAAATATTGCTTTTTATACTTTTTTTAATACTTATTTTTATTTATTTGGTTGCACTAGATCTTGTTATAACACGTGGGATATTTAGTTCCCCAACCAGGGATCGAACCCAGGCCCCCTGCATTGAGAGCCTGGAGTCTTGGCTGCTGGACCACCAGGGAAGCCCTATACTTATTTTTATTTTATTTACTCATTTTTACTTTCTTTGTGCATGGACTTTTTTTTAATGCAAATGCTACTGTTCCATCTGGTTTGTTAATTCTCTGTGCAGGGTAGGTTTTTACCTTGTTGTTCTTAGTATACGTTGCATTCATCAGTCGTCTGGTTTTATTTACCTGTCAGCTCTTACCACTTACCTGCCTCTCAGGGAAACCCTCTTGTACCTCAGCTCCAAACACTGCTTTTTTCCCAGAAGTTGTCTCTCTGACTTGTTACCACTTAGCCTTGTGGGGTGAAGGGAGTAAGCAGGGGCTTGTGGGTGTGCCCGCACCTTCTGCGAACATTGATGCCACTATTCCGGGTGTTTTCTCCCTCGCACTCTGTTGCAGCAGGCTGCCGTCTGCCAGGGGCACCGCAGAGGAGAGGAGGAGGGTCAGAGAGTTCTCTTCCCGGCCCCTGTTCTTCCCTCAGTGCCCAACCCTTTTTGGTCTGGCTCCTCCTCCTCCTGGCGTGCTGCAGTCCATGGGATCGCAGAGTCGGACGTGACTTATCCACTGAACAACATCATTTTGTCCCCATTCCAGGAACCATGGTCTCTCTGGGAATTTATTCTAGTTTTTCAGTTTCTCAAAATTTGTCATTTGCCTTTCTTTCTGCACTGTCCCTGAAATTCTACAAGACAACCAGCAGCTTGTGTTTATGCTCTGTCTTGTCAGGATTTTTCATTTTGTTTTAAATTAATATTATCTTCTAAGTCATTTAGTTGTGTCCAACTGTTTGTGACCCTATGGACCATAGCCTGCCAGGCTCCTCTGTCCATGGGATTCTCCAGGCAAGAATACTGGCATGGGTTGCCATTTTCTTCTCCAGAAATATCTGTTACAACAGTACTTTATGTTTATTATAGTAATTTTGTGTGTTACTGTGTTAGTTGCTCAGTCCTATCCTACTCTTTTCAGCCCCATGGACCCCATAGCCTGACAGGCTCCTCTGTCCGTGGGATGCTGCAGGCAAGAATACTGGAGTGCGTTGCCATTCCCTTCTCTTCCTGATCCAGGCATCAAACCCGGGTCTCCTGCATTGTAGGCAGATTCTTAACCATCTGAGCCACTTATTTTAGTAGTTTTGGAAAATATAAAATTCTCAAAGGAAAAAAAGTAATTATCTTAAGATTAAGAGAGAATCTACAGCCTGCTTTTCTGCTCTTTCTGATTTAATGAACTTTTCTTAGATGATTAGGTCTACTACGTGATATTTGATAGCTACCTAATTCCATCATATGGATATACAGTAAAGTATTTAACTGTTTTATCACTGTCGGAGATTTTTAAATTATTTAAAGCTTCCCCCCCCCCCCCCCCCCCGAACATCATCTTCAAACAGATGTGCCCAGAAAGAGGGCATTGGACACAGTTTAAAAACTATAATACTATTAGCACAGAATAAACAGTAACCATTGGGTGAGTCCCCTGAACACATTAGCAATAACTAGAGAACACTTTTGGTCATTAGAGCCACAGCCTTTTTGGCCTTGGAAATGAAATTAATGAATTTGCTTGTGCGTTGTGAACCAATGTTTGAACTTTAATTTTTCTACTATGATGGTTTGAAAAAGCAACTTTATATTTGTTATTTCAGTAGTTTCCTGGTTATTCTGCCTGACTTCAGGGGTGGGGCTTGAGTTTTAGATGTGAAAATCACCAGTATAAAAGGGTAAAACCTGCATATACCCAGACCTGGGGAAGCCACAGAATTTGTGGGTAGTTTTAGAGGCTGGCCTAGGACAGGACACTGATACCCATGCAAGGCTACAAGAAAAAAAACAATTTGTTTTAATGTTTATTTATTTGGCTGTGCCAGGTCTCGTTGCCGCATCTGGGATCTAGATCTAGTTCCCCAACCAGCAACAGAACCTAGGGCCCCTGCGTGGGGCGCAGAGTCTTAGCTACCGGACTAGCAGGGAAGTCCCAGGGCTAAGATTTGAAGTGTGGAAATTCAAAGTTAGTGGTGGATATTTGTTAGTGTTGTTTATATCAGCGGTGCTTAAGGGTTTGCGTTTGGTTCGTTTATGATTTCGATCTTTTCCCATGCTTCTCCTGATCACGAGAGGGACCTGGGAAGGTGCCCATCTCCCCCCTTCAGCTCTCCTGCACTGAGGACTCTCCTTACCGCCTTGCCTGGAACAGAATAGGGAGTCCAGGCTCAGTCAGTCTCCAGGCTGTTTCCTAACCAGTTAACATTGGGCCTTGAGGCTCAAGCAGGTGGTTCTCCGGATGCCAGACGGGTGGTGAGTACCTGTAAGGAGGAGAGGAGAGATGTTTTGAGAGCAGAGGCTCCCTGTGGAAACGTCTGCCTCAGAGCAGTGGTTCTTTTCTTTCTTTCTTCTTTTTAATATTTATTCATTAAATAAATATTTAATATTTATTTATTTATTTAATATTTATTCATTTATTCACAGTCAAATTTATTTATTTGACTGTGCTGGGTCTTAGTTGCATCATGTGGGATCTAGTTCCCTGACCAGGGATCGAACCTGGGCATTAGGAACACGGAGTCTTAGCCTCGGAACCACCAGGGAAGTCCATAGAGTAGTGGTTCTTAACATCTTGTGGGTGTTACCCACAATTACCACCCAAAATCCTGGTGGTAAGAATCTGATAAGAACTGTTTAAAAAAAAAAATCTGTTGCACATCTATATGACATTTTACATTTATTTTCTGAAGGCTGAGCTTATAGAGTCTTTAGAAACCCATTGTTATTCATCAGGTTAAGAATCCCTGACATAGAGCATTGGAAAGAAATTTTTTTTCTTTGTAAGAAATAAATTTTTTTTTTAAGAGTTAAGACAGTTGCTTGGATAGGTCTGTTTTGCTCTGTTTTGTTTTTTACATTTTTCTTCTTCCCTCTGAATTTCCCAAGTGTTTTGTTGTTGTTTATGCAATTCTCTGATCTGGATGCTCTAGAAGTTTTCTGTTTTTTCGTTTGATTGATTTTTCTAATGCATTTTATTGTTATAAATCTGTGACTTGCTCCAGATCTTCATGTGGATGTACATGTTAGCTTTTTTCAGCCACTCCTTAGTCTTCTAAGGAATTAATTCTTGAAGGAATTCATTTCCTTTGAGATATTCTCAGGAAATATCTGCAGGCTGCTGCTTCTTCTATGCCTGGCCTTATGGAGATCTTACAATCAGTCAGGTTCAGTCCTTGGGAATTTTCTGGAAGTGTCTGACTTTCCCTGATCCAGAACACAGGGGATTAAAACCACTTGCTTACATGGTGCCCAGGGTAGAGCTGCAGGTCAACACAAAGACATTTTCCTGCATCCACAGAACCCAGCCTTCAGTATAGCCAGTTGAAGCTGCCTTTGCGCCTCTGATCAGCTGGCCCCATGAAACACCTGGGTTTCCATTCTCCTCTGTCTTCTGTCACATCAGCGCCCACTACGTGAGAGCCAGGCCTGGGCCGAATACTGACCCTTCAAGAGGAGGCAGTCTGAAAAAATCACTTCTCTTCTTCGGGTCTCAGTTCCTCTATGAAGACCAGATGACTGAGTCTCTAGTAACACATCTCTCTGCAGTGGTCCCTCAGATATGTCCACGAAGGGCCCACTCCTCCTGGGAAAGGACACAGCCATGTCCCCAAAATGTTATTTAAGAAAGATGTCTGGGACAAATCACCACATACTGCTCCCCACCTTAGCTGCCAAGGCCACAAGAAGCTTTCTCCTCTCCATGGACATGGCCCCAAGTTGTCCCGAAGCCTCAGCCTCCTCGGGTCAGTCCTGAGGAGACAAAGCTCTGTCCTTACTGGTGAGGTGGTGCCAGCCAGTGAGAGCTAAACCTAATATTTTTAAGGGCAGTAGCAGTGAGGAAGCTGAGCCACGAAGAGTTCGTGATTGGCCTGAAGGATTGGACTCGGGAAACAGATACCATGAAGCCAGGAGGGAGAGACTGGACCACTTAATGGGCTCCTGTCTTCTTGTTTCTACACATGCTGTTTGGTTTCTAACCTGGCAGAGTGTGTCCTCCTCTGAGTTAATGTGCACTGCTTACACGCCTTCATCTCTTTGTTCTCGCCTTCCTTTCCTCATCTCGTCTGTGGTGTTTCTTAACCTCCTGCTTTGGACAGTGGGCTGTGCTCGACTGTAAGGGAAACATAAATGGGGAGGTGCTAGGTTTACACCGGTTACTGTAGAGGAAGAATATGGGTGCCCAAAGGACTTTCTCCAGGGTACAGGTGATGGGTCCTGTCAGGTTAGAAATCCAGTCAAGGGCTGTGGGGATTCAGAAGCAGGGCACATCCCTTCCCACTGGGGATCATGGAGACCCGAGTGGGCTCTAATTGGCATCGGAAGGCTGGATGTGACGTGTGGGACTATCAATAACCTCAGATACACAGATGCCACCACCCTTAGGGCAGAAAGTGAAGAACTAAAGAGCGTCTTAATGAAAGTGAAAGAGGAGCGTGAAAACGTTGGCTTAAAGATCAACATTCAGAAAACTAAGATCATGGCATCTGGTGCCATCACTTCATGGCAGATAGATGGGGAAACAGTGGAAACAGTGGCAGACTTTATTTTTCTGGGCTCCAAAATCACTGCAGATGGTGACTGCGGCCATGAAATTAAAAGATGCTTGCTCCTTGGAAGGAAAGTTATGACCAACCTAGACAGCATATTAAAAAGCAAAGACATTACTTTGCTAACAAAGGTCTGTCTAGTCAAGGCTATGGTTTTTCCAGTAGTCATGTATGGATATGAGAGTTGGACTATAAAGAAAGCTGAGCACTGAAAAATTGATGCTTTTGAACTGTGGTGTTGGAGAAGACTCTTGAGAGTCCCTTGGACTGCAAGGAGATCCAACCAGTCCATCCTAAAGGAGATCAGTCCTGGGTGTTCATTGGAAGGACTGATGTTGAAGCTGAAGCTCCAATACTTTGGCCATCTGATGCGAAAAGCTGACTCATTTGAAAAAACCCTGATGCTGGGAAAGATTGAAGGCGGGAGGAGAAGGGGACGACAGAGAATGAGATGGTTGGATGGCATCACCAACTCAATGGAGATGAGTTTGAACAGACTCCAGGAGTTGGTGATGGACAGGGAGACCTGGCGTGCTGTGGTCCATGAGGTCGCGAAGAGTCAGACACGACTGAGCAACTGAACTGAACTGAGGAATCCACAAGAAGTGTCTGAGTTACAGGGCTAAATTTGTGAACATCCAGTGTGACTTAATCATGAAGTATTTTATAACATGCAGATTGGTGCTAGTCATGTTGTAGCACTGCCTTTGTTTTTTATTATGGGCATTTAATTTTTAAAGGAATGTGGTGGTAATAATAGCTGAGGTTCAGAGATGATTGTGTTTTCAAGGCCAGAATTGCTCCTGAGTCACTGTTTAGATTAGTTATCTGTTATTAACCTTTTGGAGATCATGGCCCCAAATGACAACCTGATTAAATCTGTGGGAGAATGTATATAGGGAGACAGAATTGTATGTACCATTTTAGGAGGTTCTGAGGGCCTCTGAATCCCCTATCAGCGCTGTGAATCATTAGTGGCTTGTTCTGATAAGATCCTTATAAAATTGTTGTCCTTTTAAGCTAAGTGTGTGTGTATGTGTCTGTGAGTGTGTTAGATGCTCAGACATGTCCAGCTCTTTGTGACCTCATGAACTGTAGCCCGCCAGGCTCCTCTGTGGAATTCTCCAGGCAAGAATACTGATTTGTTTTGTTTTAGTTGCTCAGTCGTGTCTGACCCTTTTGCGACCCCACGGACTGTAGTCCCCCAGGCTACCCCATCCATGGGATTGTCCAGGCAAGAATACTGGAGTAGGTTGCTATTCCCTTCTCCAGGGATCTTCATGACCTCAGGGTCAAACTGGGGTCTCCTGCATTGCAGGAAGATTCTTTACCATCTGAGCCACCTGGAAAGCCCTTCTCATCCATAAGTTAAATATACTACCGAACAAAGCTTGATACCTTTGATCACCATTCCAGTTTCCTTCTGCTTGACATATGCACAGTGAGCATTCCCAGGCTTCTCACACATCAGTTACTATAAACCTCTGTGCTTTACTTCCCCTTCCCTCCTTTTCTGGAAACAATGAACATATGCGTGTTTGTTGAGAAGGCAAATACGCAGGTCAGTTCTGCCTGAGCAGAAGAAAAGTTCTTACATGCATTGTTGTGTATCTGTGCAAATAACAGTTAGAAGCTGCTCAACATAATTGTCACAACCATACATCTCCTGTATCCATGTTTTTAAAAAATGCTTTTCACATTATTAAGCAACTTACCTAACCACAATCATGTTATTTTAAAAAAGTAATGAATCCCATATGTCCATGCAGATATAAGATGCTGAAGGATGATACATCAAAAGGCACGTGGACTCAGAGATAGCAATGCAGGTGGTGGTTCTTGGCTGCACTGCTGTTTGAAATTTTACTGAGAAATTTGGATAAGAAAGAGGAGAGATAATGTTTATCCCTCCTGTTTTTTCCTTCTGATGTTCTAGTGAGTAGGTTAAATGAAATTGAGCAAAAGATACATTACAAAATGAAAACATTGACGAGCTCTCTAGCATCTCGCCCTTTGGACCTTCTGTTTTTCCCCTTTCTATTCCTCTTATTAAATACTTTAAAATTTTTATTTTTATGCAGTTTTAAAAAATATTTATTTGGCTGTATCGGGTCTTAGTTGCAGAACGTGGAATCTTCAATCTTCAGTGAAACATGAAGGATCTTTAGTTGCAGCATGTGGGATCTAGTTCCCTGACCAGTGATCAAACCTAGGCCCCCTGCATTGGGAGCACGGAGTCTTAGCCATTGGACCACCAGGGAAGTCCCTATTTTTATACAATTTAAAAAGATTACTATTTACAGTTATTATAAAATATTGGCTATATTCCTCATGTTGTACAATACATCCTTGCATGGGCCTTCGTATTTGTTTCCAGTTTTAATCCTGACTTATTTGGAAGAGCTACTTTGTATTTTTTTTTAAATGCTCTGAAAGCAGTCAAAATGAAATTCAAAAATAGAACAACCTAAGGATTGCATAACATTGTGCTATAGGACTCCATAGGCTCCAGGAAGATCATGTAACTTAGCACATGAGACTTGAGAAATGCCTGAAGGGAGACAGATCAGTTTATAAGAAACCTAGCCCAGAGGCTTGGCTGAGGTCCCGTACTGGTAGTTGAATTGAAGGGGGGCTTTACATTTCTGGTTCCTGATCCACAGACAGTGGATCCTCTCTCCTCTACCACTGACTTTTGGGGAAAGGCACCCCAGCTTTTTGAGTCTCAACCTCTGTATTTCCACAACATTCCCAATTTCTTATACGTGGCAGAGCTGTTTTGAGAACCTGTACAGACTGTACAGTGCAGGGGATCTCACGGCATGATCTCCAGACCACCATCCACATCCCCACCAGGAGCATCTCCTGGGAGCTCATTAAAATTACATCTTCTCAGGCTCCACCTCAGACCTGAATCAGAAACCCTGGGGTGGGGGGCAAGCACTCCACCTCCAGGTGATCCTGGTACAGGCTCAGATTTGAGGACCCCGTCAAATTTGTGATGATACATGTAGCATGGCTTTACAAAAAGAGCTTCTTTTCTTTTTTTTTTCCTTCATATTTTTGGGGGGTTATCCTTTTTTTTTATCCTTTATCCTTATCCTTTTAAAAAAAAAAAAAAAACCTTTTCCTTTATAGTGGAGTTCCAGGCGGCACAGTGGTAAGAAGTCCACCTGCCAGTGCAGAGACAGACGCGTGTTTGACCCCTGGGTCAGAAAGATCCCTGGAGGAGGAAGTGGCAACCCACTCCAGTATTCTTGCCTGGAAAATTCTGTGGACAGCGGAGCCTGGTGGGCTACAGTCCCTAGGGTCGCAAAGAGACTGACACAGCTGAGCATACACACTAAGCGTGCACACAGCTAGTTAATAGTGTGGTGGCTTCAGGTGGGTAGCAAAGGGACTCGGTCATCTATACACATGAATCCATCCTGCCCCAGTCTTCTGTGAGTTTTCATCGCCCCGTAAAGTTCCCTCCCACTGGTACCCATCTCCCTTGGGCAGACACTCTTCAGTGATGGGCATGTTGTAAAATGAAGGGAGATGACCTGTTGACAGGTTGGACCTGGAAAGACCATTGATTGTGTTCTCTTTTTCCTTTACTTCTAATACCTAACCTTTTTTTTGTTTAATTACTAAGCCTAGTTCTCTGTGGTTTTTCAGCCCATGGACCAGGCATCTCTCAAAAACAGTGATGTCCTCATCCTGACAGGCCTTACCCAAATTCCCACCGCAAACCCTGATGGCATGGTGGGTGAGTTCTGCAGCAACCTAGGTATGTGTCCAGGGAAAGTCTTACATGGGAGGAAATGGTTTACATTTATTTTTTGATCACCCTGCTCGTATGGTACTTTTTTGTCCCTTTGCTTCATATGGACACCCTCTGATGCCCCCTATTACGACCTTTTCCCTCATTTATTTCCACGCTTTCTGCTTATCCTTCAAAACCTACTGTTGTCAACAAAAGCAATTCTTAAGCAACTTAAATCTGAAGGAACGATAAGAATGGTGGTTATAACAGTAAATTTGAATTTTTAGCAATTATACAACGGATGCTCAACATTCTCCCACTTACATAGAAACTCTTACTTTTTTTGCTTTTTGGTGGATTTTGCAGGTGGATCAGGGGTGCTTATAGGATAAACAGAGTTAAAGATGGGAATAATCCTGTCTTTGCTTTGCAAATAATAGCACAGAAAAGATTGTTAATATTTTGAATTCACAACAGGGATACATTGTACAGGTGTATTTTTTCCCAAAAAATATTTGCTTGGTATTATTCTTCTTTGGGTGGGGGGAACTAAAATTGAGAGACTTGTTGAGTATTTGCTCCTGGAATAAATGTATGCTTCTTTGGAATAAATTGTCAATAAAGTCTAGAAATGCTGTATTTCTTCTAGAAATGTGTAGGTTGCTTCCTGTCTTAGCTCAGGCTACTGTAACAAATACCAAAGGCTGATGGCTTTAAACAACACATTTCTCACAGTTCTGGAGGCTAGGATGTCAGGGATGCAGTGGCCAGCATGGCTGGGTTCTGGTCAAGTACCCTGTCTGGCTTACAGACAGCAGCCTTCTGGCTGTGTCCCCAGATGGCAGAGAAAGGCTGCCCTGGGGCCTCCTCCTCTTTTTATAAGGGCACTAATCCCATCACGGGGGGCACCACCCTCATGACCTCATATAGACATGGTCACCTACCAAAGGATCCCCTTGCTAACACTGTCACATTGAGGGTTAGGGCTTCAATATATGAACTTCAGGGGACACATTCATTCCATAACTGTTACCAAAGAGGAATTCATGAGCTAAGGCCCCTCAACCCTGTTACCTCAGCTCTGGGGGAGGGAAGTGGTTGTCTTCTAATATTTACATGGAAGGCACTAGCCTGTGAAATTTCACTTTCCCTTGCCAATAGTTGTAGCATTTTTTATTCCACCAGTAATTTACTCTTGGGCTTCCTAGGTGACTCAGTGGTAAAGAATCCACCTGCCAGTGCAGGAGATGCAGGTTTGATCCCTGGGTTGGGAAGGTCCCCTGTTGCAGG
Organism: Odocoileus virginianus; assembly: GCF_023699985.2. Classification (NCBI taxonomy): domain Eukaryota; kingdom Metazoa; phylum Chordata; class Mammalia; order Artiodactyla; family Cervidae; genus Odocoileus; species Odocoileus virginianus. The sequence continues at coordinate 45,351,602 of NC_069691.1, read as the reverse complement.
AAATAGTGACCCACTCCAGTATTCTTTGCTGGGAAACCCCACAGACAGAGGAGGCTGGCAGGCCACAGTCCATTGGGTCGCAAAGAGTCAGACGTGACTGAACAACTAAACAACACTTTACTCTTACCTTGGAAAAATAATTGGACTGGTCTCAAAGAGACTGTTTGTATGTTTGTTTATAACTCTAGAATCATGGAATCCAAGAGCTTCAGATCTTAAAAGAATCTTCCATGTAACCCACTGTTTCTCAGAGGGGTCCACTAACCACCTGCCTCAAATTTTGAGGCTGTGCCACAGTCAGACTATCTGAGGAAAGAAGAGACCTAGTAGAGAAGTTGTATTTTTAACATGTTCTGGCAATTTCCCTACAAAAGAAAGCTTGAAAACCTCTCGTAAGTAATGAGGAAGCTAAGCCCAGGAGGTTGCAGTGGCTTTGCTAAGGTCCCACAGCTTGAGATGGAGTGGGACTAGAGCCCTGCATCTCATCTTTTCCCTGGTTCCTCCTCCAGTAATAGCGGGTCAGCCAGGCCTCCATGCACAGCAGCTTGGAGAACATGGATGTGAGAGTTGGGAACATACAGGGGAATAGAAGGCCTCAGAGAGTTCAGGTTCTGTGCCCTAACTTTGCTTGTTTTCATCTATATTGGAAACTAGACAAGAAAAGAAATTGAGAGCTTTGACTTGTTTCAGCCAGTTACAGTTTCTAATCTGATTTTGGTTATAAGTTGCAATTCCTCATTTGATAACTGATTTTAAGCGTTTAATGTTCAGAGGATTTTCTTATAGACAAAACACTCATGGAAGAAAATGCTACTAGAATGAGTCAAACGGAGAAACTTGGCCTATTTCCTTATGGGCCACTCAGCAATGATCAGAGACCGAACTGAAACAAATGAAACAAAGTTCTGAGCAGGAGCTGAAAAGAGAAGGCGCTGAGATGGTCTGTCCCGAAGCTCATCTGCCATTGGGAACTTGAAAACCCAAACCCATCCCTGCACACCCTGGTCCCAGGGCCTGAGATGTGATTAACCCCTCAGGTGATCATCAGTAAGCCTCTGGACCCTCCCACGCTGGTGCTCGTCTTCAAAAGAAGTCAGTTGTTGGGGCTTCCCTGGTGTCTAGCTGGTTAAGAATCCTCCTGCCATTGCAGGCGACATGGGTTCTATCCCTGGTTCAGGAAGCTCCTGCATTCCTGGGGCAGCCAGGCCCGTGCTCCACAACTGCTGAGCCTGTGCTCTAAGAGCCCCGGAGTCTCAGCTACTGAAGCCCAAGCCCCTAGAGCCCGTGCTCCGCAAGAAGAGCTGCTGCAGTGAGAAGCCCGCGCGTCGCAGCTGGAGAGGAGCCCCGGCTCCCGCGGCGAGAGGAAGGCCCTCCCAGCAGCGAGGCCCGGCGGGGCCGAAAGTAAATAATTCACTTTTATTTAAGTCAATTGTTTGTTGAATGGGCCAGTGACTGAGAATCCTTACTAAAATTGTTCCTTTAAAAAAATAATTCAGGCTCCTCTCCACCTGCACACTGTAATACTGCTGAGTTTATTGGTATTTGAACTACGAAGCAAGCAACTGAAAATGAGAACTCAAATCTTTTTTTGTTCTTTATATTTTGATTAAAATTTTTGTTTTGATGACTTTTGCTTAAGAAAATAGTGTATTTGTTCATTTAAAGTGGAGAAAAGATTAAATGATTTTTTTTTTCATGTGTGGGTATGAAAATCTTTTTTGCACTAAATATCTCAGTTGATAGAATATTAATTTTTTTGCACATTTTCCCCCAAAAAACCAAAGTTGATTGTTACCCAAATGAAGTGAATCCTAGGAACAGAAGTGGAAAAATGAAAGAAATGCAAACAGAATTTGTAAAGTTCTGTCCTCCATGTATAAAACTGTTCTTTTGATGCTACTTTCCCCACTCTGGCCTCAACTTTTATTTTTTCTTCTTTTGTTTTTAATATTATTGAAGTCTGTTTGATTTACGGTGTCATGTGGCTTCCACCCTTCTAGCACTGACAGTACGGAACGGAGGAAACGTGTTGGTCCCCTGCTACCCTTCTGGAGTGATCTACGACCTCCTGGAGTGCTTGTATCAGTACATTGACTCGGCCGGCCTCTCCAGCATCCCTTTCTACTTCATCTCCCCAGTGGCTAACAGTTCACTGGAGTTTTCACAGATTTTTGCCGAGTGGTAGGTCTCTGTTTATCCTGTGATCCCTACACTCAAGCTGTAAGAAAAGAGAAAGCTTTTTAGTTTTAATTTAAAAAGAAATAGAAATAATCCTATTTTTTCTCACCTTACTGTGAAACCTTCATTTTTTTTCACCCCCTCTGTGATATGAAGATTGTATTTTTGAAACCCAGAGCAGTTACTTTGCTAGGATTTAGGAGAATTGTTATCAAGAAGGGAAGGAGGAAAAGCAAAGACGTAACTTGGCCAGCAGTTTCAAAATGAACAACAAAACTATTATACACTTACCTTCTCACATGCTCCCCTCTGTCTGTTACAAAGTGCAGTTACATTCTAAAAGCTAAAAAAAAGTTTCAGACCCAAGCTCATGTTCTCTGAAATTTTTAATACCACATCTTATGAGGAAGACTAGCTTATTTTTCCATTTCAATAGTATATTTGGTGACAGTGTTTTATTACAACAGGAAATTATTTGATCAAATCCTAGGATGGGTAAAGTACAGTATGAAGTGGGTGAACCTTTTTAGGATTGTTTAGATGGGTGTTGGATTCTAACTCACATGGCCACAAAAAAGGCAGGGGTAGGAGGAAATACTGTAAATTACACACCGGACTTAATGGTACCTGAGGATGGGGTTGTGTCATACAGGTGTGCTTAATCCCATCTACTGGTGTGATGACCTGGTGGACACAGTAGTTTGCAAAGCCTCTGATCTGAAAGGAATGTGTACATTATTCTGTGCAGCATTCACTCACTCTGGGAGATAGTGAAGGCCAGGGAAGCCTGATGTGCTGAAAGCATCTGAACAGCAACTGTGCTGCTTACAACATTTGTACAACTCATCCTGGTGCTGTGCTTGCCTGCCCCACGTTTAAGTATCGTTTTTCTCTTCCCATTTTAGTTGTACTCAAGGCCCTTTTTTTCTGCTTTTAAATTCAGACAGGCTTCTCCATCCCACGTGCATATTATTCATGGTCGTTCATAGGACTTTTTGGTGTTATTTATATTATATTTGACTTAGTGACTGACAATAAAAGGTCACTTTTTTTGGTGGCTATTGAATTTCTTCTTTTAATAGAAGTCTCTTCTCCCCCATTATGGAAAAGTAATCTTGAATAAGTGGCAGTCCACATAAGGATCACTGAATGTTTATCAGCGTGTTCTGAACGTCTTCATCCAGACCCTCAGCTGAAAATACTGAACAAGGCAAGCTCCAGGGCCAGCCCTGTGGGCCCCTGTGGATGGTGTCCTAACTGGGTGTCTGCCCTTACAATCCACTCTTGTCAGAATGTCTAATGGGGTAGGACTCGGGACTAGTAAGAGTAGGTTGTTTTTGACTTCCTGTTTTTTGTTATTTGTTTTTAATATGAGTGTAATATATGTTTACTAGAGAAAAAGAAAGTTACAGAGAACAGTAAAAATAATCTGAACCCATGATCCCACTACCAGAAATAATGTCACTATTAGATTCTGATGTATTTCATCTTTCTATATAGGGATCATACTGAACATTTAATTGTGAATCCTGCTTTTAAATTTTTTAATCTGCATTGCAGGCGGATTCTTTCCCAGCTGAGCTACCAGGGAAGCCCAATACTAGATTAGAGTGTTAGAAAATCTTTGATACCATCATTTTTCCTTGACTGCATTATGACATCATCACTCATCATTTATACATAGTATAATTTACGTAACTATTGTCTTATGGAGTGGACAGGCTTTTCCCAGTTTTTTTCCTTTTAGTGATAAATTTTCAATTCATATAATTCTGTATATTTATGACTACATCTGCTTTGGGTAAGTTACAAAAAATGCTATTACTGGAACAAAAGGTATACATATTTTTTAATGTTCATTATACAAATGTAAATTGCTTTCCAGAAAAATTTTTATGTCTTCTGTAAATTATTCCTTATTTGCCTATTAACATATCAGAGGTATTGTACCTTTATCTATTTACTTGAAGCCTATATATGTATTAAAGATCCTAATGCTTTGTTATATCTACAGATATTGTTTCCCATTTTGGCACTTTTTTCAGTTTTGTATTTTGATTTTGTTTTTTCAGTAATAACTTGTTCCTTTTAGTAAATAATTTTAAGTATAGAAAGGTTGCAGATATAGTACAGAAACTCCCATATACCCTCTACTCATGTTTCCCCCAATGTTCATATCTTACATGGTCATGCATTCTGTATCAAAGCTAAGAAATTAACATAAGCACAGTATTATTAACTGAACTCCAGTCTTTATTCATATTACACCAGTTACTCCACTCATGCTTGTTTCCTCTTCCAGGATCCAGTCCAGGGCACCACATGGCTTCATTGGTTCATTCATCTTTAATATTTATGCATCTGGCTGCACCAGGTCTTTGTTACAGCATATGAACACTTAGCTAAAGCATGTGGGATCTGGTTCCCTGACCAGGGATTGAACCTGGGCCTCCTGCATTGAGAGCACTGTGTCTTAGGCACTGCGTCACTGAACCAGAGGAGTCCTCCACATTGTATTTCAGTTCAATTGCTCAATCGTGTCCAACTCTTTCTGACCCCATAGACTGCAACACGCCGGGCCTCCCTGTCCATCACCAACTCCCAGAGCTTGCTCAAACTCATATCCATTGAGTCGGTGATGCCATCCAACCATCTCATTCTCTGTTGTCCCCTTCTCCTCCTGCCTTCAGTCTTTCCCAGCATCAGGATCTTTTCCAGTGAGTCAGTTTTTCACATCTGGTGGCCAAAGTATTGGAGTTTCAGCTTCAGCATCAGTCCTTCCAATGAATATTCAGGACTGATTTCCTTTAGGGTTGACTGGTTTGATCTCCTTGCAGTCCAAGGGACTCTCAAGAGTCTCCAACACCACAGTTCAAAAGAATCAATTCTTCGGCACTCAGCTTTCTTTATGATCCAACTCTCACATCCATACATGACTGCTGGAAAAACCGTAGCTTTAACTAGACGGACCTTCATCAGCCAAGTAATGTCTCTTCTTTTTAATGTGCTGTCTAGGTTGATTGTAGCTTTTCTTCCAAGGAGCAAGTGTCTTTTAACTTCCTGGCTGCAGTCACTATTTGCAGTGATTCTGGAGCCCAAGAAAATCAAGTCTGTCACTGTTTCCATTGTTTCCCATTTATTTGCCATGAAGTGATGGGACCAGATGCCATGATCTTAATTTATTGAATGTTGAGTTTTAAGTCAGCTTTTTTACTCTCTTCTTTCACTTTCATCAAGAGGCTCTTTAGTTCTTCTTCACTTTCTGCCATAAGGGTGGTGTCATCTGCATATCTGAGGTTAGTGATATTTCTCCCGGCAGTCTTGATTCCAGCTTGTGTGTCATCCAGCCTAGCATTTCTCATGATGTACGCTGCATATAAGTTAAATAAGCAGGGTGACAATATACATCCTCAATGTACTCCTTCGCCAGCTTGGACACAGTCTGTTGTTCCATGTCTGGTTCTAACTATTGCATCCTGACCTGCATACAGATTTCTCAGGAGGCAAGTCAGGTGGTCTGGTATTCCCATCTCTTTAAGAATTTTCCTCAGTTTGTTGTGATCCCCATAGTCAAAGGCTCTAGCATAGTCAGTGGAGCAGATGTAGATGTTTTTCTGGAATTCTCTTTCTTTTTCGATGATCCAACAGATGTTAGCAATTTGATCTCTGGTTCCTCTGCCTTTTCTAAATCCAGCTTGAACATCTGGAAGTTCTCAGTTCATGTACTGTTAAAATCTGACCTGGAGAAATTTGAGCATTACTTTGCTAGGATGTGAGATGAGTGCAATTATGCGGTAGTTTGAACACTGGCATTGCCTTTCTTTGGAATTGGAATGAAAACTGACCTTTTCCAGTCCTGTGGCCACTGCTAAGTTTTCCAAATTTGCTGGGATATTGAGTGCAGCACTTCAAAGCATCATCTTTTAGGACTTGAAATAGCTCAGTTGGAATTCCAGCTTTGTTAGTAGTGGTGCTTTCTAAGGCCCACTTGACTTCGCATTCCAGGATGTCTGGCTCTAGGTGAGTGATCACACCATCATGGTTGTCTGGGTCATTAAGATCATTTTTGTATAGTTCTTCTGTGTATTCTTGCCACCTCTGCTTTATATCTTCTGCTTCTGTTAGGTCCATACCATTTCTGTCCTTTATTGTGCCCATCTTTGCATTTATCTCTTTAATTTTTTTGACGGAAGTATTTTAGTTTTATACTTATATGTATTGATGCTAATTGATCTATTATCCTTTGTAGCACTCTACATTAAAGTTTTAAACCAAGCTCTTTTATTTATCCCTCTTACTGAGTTTGAAATAAAGACATTACTAAAGATGCTTACTCCTTGGAAGGAAAGTTACGACCAACCTAGATAGCATATTAAAAAGCAGAGACATTACTTTACCAACAAAGGTCCGTCTGTTCAAGGCTATGGTTTTTCCCAGTGGTAATTTATGGATGTGAGAGTTGGACTGCGAGGAAAGCTGAGCACCGAAAAATTGATTCTTTTGAACTATGGTGTGGAGAAGACTCTTGAGAGTCCCTTGGACTACAAGGAGATCCAGCCAGTCCATCCTAAAGGAGATCAGTCCTGGATGTTCATTGGAAGGACTGATGCTGAAGCTGAAACTCTAATACTTTGGCCACCTCATTCGAAGAGTTGACTCATTGGAAAAGACCCTGATGCTGGGAGGGATTGGGGACAGGAGGAGAAGGGGACAACAGAGGATGATATGGCTGGATGGCTTCACCGACTCGATGGGCATGAGTTTGAGTAAACTCTGGGAGTTGGTGATGGACAGGGAGGCCTGGCATGCTGCGATTCATGGGGTTGCAAAGAGTCGGACATGACTGAGCGACTGAACTGAACTGATTGTCTCTTTAGACAATATTAATTAATAACCCTTCAAAAAGTATCTCGTTTTTATATTTTACATCTTCTTCCACAAAGGATATAAAATGATGTTTTTAAAGTGGAGTTCAACCAAAGGTAGGAAAAATTAGATAATAGATTTTATAATGAAGTTCAGACAAGACCTAGACCCCCAGAGTCCTGAATTATTCCATCAAAAGTAATATCTGTTAGAATTGTTGAAATGCTTTAATTCTGCTTTAGTAGGATTCTTCGAAGCAGGTTCTAACAAACAATCACTGCATGTATTTTTTTCCCCAACTTTTAAAAATATCAGAACTACAGAACACCACATACCTTGATTAACTTTTTATCACATTTTCTTTTCCAGAAATCTCCATGTCTTAAATGTCATATCTGAGTAGGGAAAAACAGACTACCTAAAACAGTCAGTGTCTCTGGATTAAGACAGTTCCTAGAGAGATTTATCACTCTCCAGTTTGACTTACCAAATTCTGCTATTTATGAAATGGTACATGTACAAAATAGAAATCTGTCTCAACAAAAAATTACTTTCTACTCAAAATTGATCACTTTGGAATTCCCTGGTGGTCCATTGGTTAGGAGTTCGTACGTCCACTGCAGGAGGCGTGGGTTCAATCCCTGGTCTGGGAATTAAGATCCTATAAGCCTTGCCACTCCAGTACTCTTGCATGGAAAATCCCATGGATGGAGGAGCCTGGTGGGCTGCAGTCCATGAGGTCGCGAAGAGTCAGCCACGACTGATCGACTTCACCTTCACTTTTCACTTTCATGCATTGGAGAAGGAAATGGCAACCCACTCCAGTGTTCTTGCCTGAAGAATCCCAGGGACAGGGGAGCCTGGTGGGCTGCCGTCTATGGGGTCCCAGAGTCGGACACGACTGAAGTGACTTAGCAGCAAGCCTTGTGGTACAGCCAAAAAACTGATCACAGCTAAACAAAATACAGTATCTTGGATTGGATCCTGGAACAGAAAAAAAAAAAAATCAGTGGAAAAACTGTGACAGCTGAGTAAAGTCTAGAGCTTAACTAACTGTAATGTACTGATGTCAGTGTCTTAGTTTAACAAAACAGACGGTGAAAGGTATATGGGAACTCTGTACTATCTGCAAGTTTTCTGTAAATCTAAAATTACTCCAAAATAAGCTGCTGTTTTAATGGAAAAAATGTATTGAGGAATTCCAAAGGTTAAAAATACACTCACAAGAGACTTAGGTCCTGATTACTTGATAAATGCCAGCTTTTTATTTACAGTGAGAGTCACTGGCAGGAAAATTTTAAACTTCAGCATGTATTTGCACTGTTTAACCACTATGTGGCAGCAAATGCCTCTAGGCACCCTGCCTCATGTGCTGATCTGTTTTCTTTTTTAAAAGGCTTTGTCACAACAAACAGACTAAGGTGTATCTCCCAGAACCGCCTTTTCCTCATGCTGAGGTAAGAAAATGGAATCACTGGGTCAGATTGAGTAAGAAATGTAGGTAAAGGTATGTGGGTGGAAATAGCAGGTCATTAGAATTAAGAAATGTGGAGATAAACTGATACAGCCTTCTGTTTGCCTTGTAAGGTGGCTGTGAATATGCTAACTCAAGATGTGTTACTTTCTCTTCTTATTAACACCTTGCATTTCCAGTATGTTGCTCAGTTCATAATCTAGTTCTCTTTCATTGACTGGGTGAGGAATTTTATTCTAGTATTTACTACTGCCTTTTTTGCATAATAGATTTACTTATTGTCAAAGTCTTCCTACTAGTTGGTTATGTCTATCTTTAGTATAAAGGCTTCCCAGGTGGCGCTAGTGGTAAAGAACCCACCTATCAGTGCAGGAGACACAAGAGACATGGGTTCAATTCCTGAGTCAGGAAGATCCCCTGGAGAAGGAAATGGCAACCCACTCTAGTATTCTTGCCTGGAGAATCCCATGGACAGAGGAGCCTGGTGGGCAACAGTCCTTGGAGTTGCAAAGAAATAGACACGACTGAGCAACTAAGTTACGCTTTTTAGTATAAGATACTAAACATAGCCTATGTCCTTGGTATAAATTTTTAATAATGAAAACGACAACATTTCAGTTTAGAAACAGAAAAATTCCCCCTTCTTCACAGAACCAGTAGTGTTTTTATATGGCTGTGTGTGCCCAGTTTTGTGCCAGTTTTGTTTTTCACCAAACAGTAAATGATGAACTTTTCTGTGTCCCTCGCTGTTATTATTGCCGCCTGATATTTCATAGCATCCCATACGCACATCCTGTAGTGTTCCTGGCTTCCCTGGTGGCTCAGGTGGTAAAGAGTCTGCCTGCAGTGCCGGAGACCCGAGTACAGTCCCTGGGTCGGGAAGATCCCCGGGAGAAGGGAATGCAACCCTCTCCAGTATTCTTGCCTGGAGAATCCCATGGACAGAGGAGCCTGTCAGGCTACGGTCCATGGAGTCACAAAAGGGTCAGACACGACTGAGTAGCTAACACTTTCACACATACAGAAAGCTCACCTTTGGTATTAGAAGTCAGGAGAGTGGTCATCACAGAGACAGCAGTGGGGGCAGGCAGGACCTGGAAGCAGACAAGGGGCATTTCTGAGGAGCTGGTGATGTTGTTTCTTGATGTGCAAACGGGAACACGGATGTTTTCGGTTTGGAAAAATGCCATCCAGTTAGGTACGTCTGTGCAGGTCCGTATGTATAGGGACTTCGCTGACTGACTTATTATGCAGTTAACTGTTTGACTCAAGAGTAAATTGCAACAAGTGTCCTGCTAATTATTTTAAATCTTACTGCTGTTTTCCTACTCCCAAGGATGGGTCTTTCATTAACTAGGACGTCAAGTGGAAGGTTTTGAGCAAGTTATTTGCAGTCCTCATACTGTCTTTTTTTATTTTTTTTAATTTTCTTGGCTGCACCACGGGGCATGTGGAATCTTGGTTCCCCAACCATGGATTGAACCTGCACCCCCTCCTTGGAAGACAGAGTCTTAACTGGGCCTCCAGGGAAGTCCCATGCAGCCCTCATATTGTCGTTTTTTTGGGGGGTGGGAAGGGGGCAGTGCTAGGTCTTTGCTGCTGCATGGGCTTTGCTCTAGTTGTGGAGAGCGGGAGCTACTCTCTCGTTGCAGCGCTCCGGCTTCTCCCTGTGGTGGCTTCTCTTATTCCAGGGTCCAGGGTCCGGGAGCTTCAGTAGTTGTGGCTCCCACGCTCTCGAGTACAGGCTCAGTAGTTGTGGCGCACAGGCTGTTGCTGCATGGCATGCGGGATCCTCCCGGATCAGGGCTAGGCGGATTCTTTACCACGGAGCCACCAGGAAGGCCCCCCTCATACTGTCTTAACAGCAGCCAAGGCTTTTGCAAACTCTGCATTACTACACTGAAATTCAGAGTAGAAATCTGATCATGTCAGAAAATTAAGTGTAGCAAATGCTCGGTAGTGGACTTTACCACTGAAGGTGTACTTGCCTCTCCCCTAGTAATAGTTAGCCTTTCCTTAGAACTTGATCTCTAAGGGTATTACCATGTTCTTACCCACAGGTTTGTCACAAATGACCTTTGTCCCATTCACAGTTAGGGATGGGAAAAGACCAGAGTTGCACAATCAGGGTTCCTAATACGTGCTTATTGATATTAAGGTGTGATGGAATTGATAGTATCATGTGTCTAGTGCTCATGAGAAAATACACTTCTGCCTTTAGTACTGATAAAAAACTGCTTTACAGAATTCCTACCTCCAGCTTCACTGCCTATGTAGTTTAGACCTTAAATCAGCACAAAGGTAATTCTGGATGGTCAAAAAGGTAGTAAGTCGGCTGGAAAAGTAGATATAATGGGGGGAAAAAATTAGGGTGCCTAAAAAGTGACTTATGTGCAAAGACCTATGCTCTTCTTAGATTCCCAATCATCTCCTTGACACGTGTGCGTACAAGAGAACTGGTCCTTTAGTCAGCCATTTATCTGTTTAACTGGGGCGAGTAATGATTTTGGCCACATAGGTTATAAAAAATGTCAGTTTTATTTGTATGTAACTAGGAAGGGAAGTAAGAATGCAATGAGTGTTCCATCTTTACTCTTCATATCCCAGCCAAGCATGTGACCCCTGATTAAGACCTCCAGGGTGGTCTTGCTAATGAAAGCAGTCTCTCAGAGTTAAAGGTTAGATCTTCATAGTGAAGAAAGTTGTGTTTCCGCTTGGGAATGGCCCCATTCTCACCTCATCCTCACCATTGGGGTGGCAACAGGTGGGCTTGGAGTTGTTGCCTGGGCTCCCCTCCTATGCATTAGGAGTAACTACAGGATCGAGCAATGCCTCACACCAATTCTTCATCCATCAGACAGCATCTCAGGGCAATGTGTCGTTTGGTCACTAAGTCGTGTCTGAGTCTTTGCGACTTCATGGACTGTAGCCCACCAGGTTCCTCTGTCCCTGAGATTTTTCAGGCAAGAATACTGGAGTGGGTTGCCATTCCCTTCTCTAGGGGATCTTCCTGACCCAGGGATCAAACCCAGGTCTCCTGCATTGCAGGCGGATTCTTGACCACTAAGCCTCTCAAGGCAATACTAGTTGATATTGAGGGTCTCTGAAGTATGGGTGTTTCTCATCTGACTTGTTGGTGCCAGAGTGAAGCAGTGGGGCTGGGGCAGCATGAAGAACTTCTGAGCAGTGTCACAAGATGCCATCTGTGGTGGTCACTGTGTATGGTGCTGTCTTGGGTCAGGCCTGATTGGCAGGAGAGTATTTCCAGGTGCTGTACTGAAAAGAGGACCTTTAAGATTCAGAACATACACTTTTGGAGACAGGTGTGAAGCCATGCATGGCCTGCTCCTCACCACAGCTCTCTGTCAGGAGGACATCACTTCTCCCACGCACGTTTCTGCAAGCCTTGGTTGCAAGCCACAGTGCCGTCACACAGCTCGCCTTCTCAGGCGGTGGTCCTGTGCTGGGAAACACGCTTTCTTGTGTGAGGTGTTAACTGTTGACAGAACTCAGTGATGCACAGAGTTTGGGAAAGTCACTTGTACTCCAAAGACTTCTGGGGGACCTCTGGGCCTGGGGCTCAGAGTGTCAAGAAGCTATAAAGGAAGGGTTAGACAGAATCCAGCCAGAACAGCCTGAATGAAAGTTTCCAATAAGTATGACAGTTGTAGAGCTTCCCCGGTGGCTCAGATGGTAGCGAATCTGCCTGCAATGCAGGAGACCCAGGTTCGATCCCTGGGTCAGGAAGATCCCTTGGAGAACGGAATGGCTACTCACTTCAACATTCTTGCCTGCAGAATTCATGGACAAAGGAACCTTGCGGGCCACAGTCCATGAGGACGCAAAGAGTCAGACATGACTGAATGACACACACACATAGACCAATGTTACCCAAAGACCCATTGTTGGAGAAAGTCACATTATAGGTTAAAAACCTGTATCCTTATCTTGTATTTTTAATGTACTCCACTCACTCTCCCATGCTGCAGTGCTTCTTTCATGGGCAGGCTAACATCTCTTCCTGTTACATGTGCTTTTGACACATATTCTAGCTCATTCAGACCAACAAGCTGAAGCACTACCCCAGCATCCATGGAGACTTCAGCAACGACTTCAGGCAGCCGTGCGTGGTCTTCACTGGACACCCTTCCCTCCGGTTCGGGGACGTGGTCCATTTCATGGAGCTCTGGGGAAAGTCAAGTCTCAACACGGTCATCTTCACAGGTAAATAAACCAGCAAACAAAACCCTGTTGCTTCCCACTGGGACCATCCCAAAATACCTGTAGGATGTTACCAACCTCTTAGAGACCCTGGGAAGAATTTGACAGTAAGGCGTAAATATGATACTGTTGTTGTTATTGTGTCTGACTCTTTGTGACCTTGTGGACTACAGCATACCAGGCTTCCCTGTCCTTCACCATCTCCCAGAGCTTGCTCAAACTCATGTCTGTTGAGTCAGTGATACCATCCAACCATCTCATCCTTGGTCGCCCGCCTCTCTTCCTGCCTTCAATCTTTCCCAGCATCGGGGTCTTTTCCAGTGAGTCAGCCCTTGGCATCAGGAGACCAAGTATTGGAGCTTCAGCTTCAGCATCAGTCCTTCCAATAAGTATTCAGGGTTGATTTCCTTTAGAATCAACTGGTTTGATCTCGCTGTCCAAGGGACTCTCGAAGAGTTTTCTCCAACACCACAGTTCAGAAGCAACAATCCTTTAGATCATTATTCCGTTGTAAATACCAAAGGATAAATCACTCAGCAGGGGGAGGAGAACAACAAACAAAATGTCCCATTAGATGATGTGCACTGGACAGGGCTTTCATAGCTGTTTTTGTAGATTTTGTCCCCCAGACAGATTTCTGGTCTAGAACTACTGTTGACAGAATTTTGTAAGCTATTCAAAAACTGCAGGAATTCCAGTGATCAGTCTTGCTTCACCCTTTAGTCAGGAATTACTGACTGAGATGGATCTTTCTTCTTAGGTTATAGTTTGCTTTGGTCTGGAGAAGGAAATGGCAACCCTCTCCAGTATTCTTGCCTGGAGAATCCCGTGGACAGAGGAGCCTGGTGGGCTGCTGTCCATAGGGGCGCCCAGAGTTGGACAGACTGAAGCTACTTAGCAGCAACAGCAGCAGCTGGCTTGCAGTTTTTCTTACGGAGATGAACCCCTCAGAATAAAGCTAATCCTTTAATGAGAGCACCTTAGGGGTTTTACTTAATCATTATCTTACCAATCACGGTCTTCAGATAGTCTTGGGATTTGAAACTTGGGTGTTGAAGTAAAAAGCCTTGATATGAAATCTCGGTGGAGTTACTGTAACCTCAGCCAGCTTACTCACCTCTCTGTAAAATGGGGCTGTGGGTGGCTCCTCCTCGGGCAGCTCTGTGCTTTCAGTGAAATGTTAAAAGGAAGGAGCTCTTACCAGGCCTGGCCCAAAAGCCTGTGGGGAAAGGACCAGTTGCAACAAACTTGGGTGCCGACTCATTGCAGTGAGTCAGGGAGACTGCTAGGGGGAGGCGGGAGGCATTGCAGGACATGGTCAAAAGAACTTACCGGTTGGGCCTTGGGTTGGGTAATCTTTGAGGTGGACGCGTTGCTCTGGCTTGGGTGTCGTCAGGACCAGAAGTAGTTCTCTAGTTGGACATCTTGATTCTTGTCTAGAGGGTTAGAAGAACAGAGCCAAGACAGGGTGGCATTTGCTTGTTTGAGGTTTGGACAGAGTTGCGGTCTTGTGTTCAGGCATGATTACAGAGGGCCTTGTTTCGGTCTTGATCCATGGTGGTCACCGAGCAGCCTTTTGTGACATCGGCATCGTGTGGGATGGTTTATGTGCAGCGGGAGGACGTGGCCTGGCCTTGAGTGATGGAAGCGCTCGGAGGAGCACCTGGTGGGGGCAGCTGTTCTCCCTCCAGGGCCCCTTTTAGCCACAGGCAAAGGAAGTCAGGCTATAAGATTCACACCGCCCAGAGTCTCACCATTGATTGCCAGGTTCGGCTAAACAGGAAGTCATCTGGAGAACACTTTCTACAGTAGGACTAAGGGGTCGCTCCTGTTCTTTCTGAGGTATGTTGGCTCTGACATGACAGTGGGCACAGTAGGACAAGGCGCAGAAGAAGTGTTGCAAGACCAGAAACTTCCCTTAAGCCAGCTGAAAAGAAAGCAAGGGCTACATGACTGTCCATGACGTGCGTCACCCAGCATTTGTCTGGATCAGGAATTTATATTTAAACTGGTGTGCTGCACTTCCAGAACACAAGCTGTGTCATTTACAGCGTCCACTAGGTTCTGGGCCACTTTTTCTGGTTTGTGACCGCTGAGAACTGTATCCATACAGAGTCACACAGTATCCATCAGAGAGAGGTCATCCCCCAGACAGGTCAGGCTCCTTCGGGGGTTCTGGGTTCTTCCTGAGTAGACAGGGTCCACAGGAGGAGAGAGCATTTAAAATCCTGGAAGCTCTGCAATCTCCAGAGTTCCCCAGGCAAGGAGCCGTGCGTGGAAGCCAGGGGCCACATACAGAAAGTGGTGTGCTCACAGGGCACAGGCTGTGTTAGGACCTACAGGTCATTTTTCATGCCAGGACTGAGCCAGTGCTTTTGGCCCGAGGTGGGCAGCTTTCTCGATTAGAGTAAACAGTCCTTGGCAGGCCGGCTCCAGTGGAGGCTCCACAGAGAACAGACCAGCCAGTGAGGCAAGGACGGTTCCTGGGTGCTGGACTGGCGCTACGGATGGGCCCCGCAGCCTCAGCACAGGCGTCTTGTTGATGCGGGGTCACGATCCTTCTTTTTCTTCTTCTTTGCATCCTGTCAAGTGGGAGGCATGGGATTTGTCTCTTGCCTGGGGGTGATCTTTGAGCTCTTGCTTTGAGTGACCTGGGCTGGACATCTCCTCTGTGAAGTCACTGCTTTTGTATTAATCGGTATCTCTTGGGGGACACTTTGAGGCTGTCTGTTCATCTGGTCTTCCCCAGAGGTTTATCTGATTTTTCTAGCATCTGTTGATGATTCTGGTCTGAATAAATTATTCCTGCGATGGCTGCCAACGCATGACTTTTTTTTTTTTTTTTGCAAAGAGCTTTCCCCTCCCCCTCATTCGTTTATGTATCCCTTTGTTGCCTCATCTCTGTCAGTGTTGAAGACCCTGAGCTCACACTCCTGCCTGCAGCGCTCAGCCCAGCGTCTCCCTCTCTCTCCCCGGAAATCACTCCTATCTCTCACCGTGAGGACTCTGCCTCCTGTGACCTGCAGTGCCTTTCCTGTCTTGCTCTCCATCCGCTGGGCCTTGGCCACGCCAGCTGCTTCATCACGTGGCCACCCCTCTGTTGCTTTCATTTTTAGTATTTATTTTCTTGGCTGCACCAGGTCTTAGTTGCAACCTGTGGGATTTAGCTCCCTGACCAGGGATCAAACCCAGACACCCTGCATTGGGAGCGCAGAGTCTTAGCCGCTGAACCACCAAGGAAGTCCCCGTCGCCTTCATTTTGAATTTCCTTTCTTGTGTTCCCCTTAGAACCCGACTTCTCGTACCTGGAAGCACTGGCTCCCTACCAGCCCTTGGCCATGAAATGCATCTACTGCCCCATTGACACACGGCTGAATTTCATCCAGGTGTCAAAGCTGCTGAAAGAAGTGCAGGTACGGAGGGCGGGGGCCGCGGGGGGCCGCTGTGCCCTCTGTTCTGCGGAACGAGGGCTGGACGTCCTCACCCCCACCCCAGGGCCTGCAGGGTGCTCGGCCCGGCACCCTCCAGACTCCAAACTAGTGGGCTTTGCACCCTGAAAGGTTTCTGCTCTAAAAAAAAAAAAAATCAAAAGTGCAAGGAAAAGCAAGCGTACGCAGTGTATTATTTTTGAAGAGGACCACCTGGGCCCAGTTGGCGGTTGGGTGGTATTTGGCCGAAGTAAACACTGGCTCCCTAATTATTCTTCTCCCAAGATGATAAAAGGAGACATTTATAAGAACAAAAACCAAAAAATTCTGACTTGGTGTGTCCTACAGAACTGAGGACACGGCCTGACCATGGCCCACTGCCTAGGACCTGTGGACCTCAGGTCCAGACCGGAAACCCAAACAAGCGCAGAAAGTCACAGTTCTTCCTCACCAGCTAGTTGGGGTGCCAGTCAGAGCTGCTAAGTGACAGAAAGGCTGCCCACAAGGGACTTGGAGGGCCTTTGAGAGCAGACCCACGGATGTCAACTTCCAAGTACTTAAATAGAGTGAGAAAATAATAAATACGAGATGAGGAGTAAGTCCCTTGCTCATCAACATGGCTTTCCTTGAAAGCTTTGTGCTTCTCCGCACACACCGTGGTCCCTGGTGACTTGGGTTTGAGAGGATGGGCGTTCGGAACGGCCGTGAGGGAGCCTGGGCGGCTGGGGGAGGGTGAGGCAGGACTGGGCCTGCCGCCACCTCACGGCCTCCGCCCTCCCGGTCCTCAGCCCCTCCACGTGGTCTGCCCCGAGCAGTACACCCAGCCGCCCCCGGCGCAGTCCCACCGCGTGGACCTCATGGTGGACTGCCAGCCGCCCGCCATGTCCTATCGGCGCGCCGAGGTCCTCGCCCTGCCCTTCAAGCGTCGGTACGAGAAGATCGAAATCATGCCGGAGGTGAGCGTTGGGCTTCCTGGGGTTTCCCCGGGTTTCCTCTTGAGTCTCTGGGACACCGTCCTGGGGTGGCTTTCCTTGGGGTTTGTGTCACACACGGATGGACCAAGGTACATGGACCCTTAGCAGATAACCGGGAAGAGAGCTGAGCTTTTCAGAGATGCCGCTTTGGCTGCACTACGGTCTTAGTTGCGGCCTGTGAACTCAGTTCCCTGATCAGGGATCCAACCTGGGCTCTCTGCACTGGGAGTGCGAAGTTTCAGCTGCCAGACCACCAGGGAAGTCCCCCTCCTCCTGTTTCCAGTAATGAAGTAACAGCTGTCAACACCAGGCCTGCTGGGGTGCTGCTTATATTAAAGTTCACTGTGTCGCCCAGGGGGTCAGAGCCTGGAGAACAAACATGCTGTTGTCAGCTCTGTCATTAGCCACCTTAGGGTTGTGGGCTTTCTTGTCCTTCCTGGACCTCATTTACCAGTGAGGGTCAGGTCTCACTGAATTCAGCGATAGATGGAGGACATGACAGTAACCAGAAAGTAAGGAAAGTTTACATCCCTTGCATGATCATCATTTGCACGCATTTTAGTGGAACTTAAAGGTTTTATTCCATTGAAGATTTTGTCCTTTAACCCCAGTGAGTGTAGAGCCCCCAACTGATCTGGGCTGTGGCATTGCTGGGGAACATGACCCATGCCCTCCCGTGGGGGTCGCAGCGGGGTGCTCAGTGTGACTGTCACCAGCAGCGGCAGCCTTGAGAACGTGTTCAAAATGCAGGTTTCTCCAGCCCCACCTCAGTCCTGCTGAGTCAGAGACTCCAGGTGAGGCCCAGCATCTGGGTTTCTGCCGCCAGCCCTTCACATGGGTCTGATGCCCGCTAAAAGTGGAGAACCACTGGTGTCAGAGACCATGTGTCAGTTTTCAAAGGCAAAAGGAAGGCAGAATGTTGAGTCTCAGGAGCCCAGGTGGGATCCCTGCTCCTCGCCTAAGAACCAGTGCTCTGGACGGTCTCCTTTTGTTTTTAAGGCACCTGAGCCTTCTCAGGCTTTAATTTGTATGACTCTATGCTTGTTCATTCTGGAAAACTTGGGAAATAAGGAGAAAAAGGATATAGACCAAAAGAAAAAAAGTCAATCCTAGTTTGAATACCGAACATAATTACTATTCTAATTTTTGTGTATTTGCCTTGTCTGTTCACTGTGTTGTGGGTGTGTTTAAATCATGTATCATATAATATCTTTGTCATGTGAAGGTAAGTATATTGTGTCATTCAAGATACTTGAAAAGCATCTTAGGCTATATAATGGTCTATCATGAATGTGTCATCATTTCACTGTTCCTTTATTGGTGGACATTTATTATTCTTGCATTTTCAAAGTGCAAATAATACTTTTAGAAACATACTTTCACATAAATCTTTGTGTGGGGGATGTAGAGAGAGAACAAAAGAATCATTTGGTTTTGCCTGGGAAGTGCATGTGAGAGGAAGGAGTTAAACTCTGTCATGGTTCTTTCGGTTTTGCTACAACTAGCGGATGCTCATTTCTCCCCCAGATCAGCTCCTGACGCTCATTTCTCCCCCAGATCAGCTCCGGATGCTCCTTTCTCCCCCAGATCAGCTCCCCTGTAGACCTGCCTTCTCCCTCCCTGCATGTGCAAAGCGGGAGCGCTGACGTCAGCCCTCAGGGGCCTCCATTAAGAGAAAACCTCTGTTTCCGGGGTGGCTGGTGAACGCGTCTCCCTTCCCAGAGGTGTCCTCACTGAGTCGTCTGTGGGCTCCGGATAGAGTTCCCTGTGGCTGGGCTGCCACTTCAGTCTCCTTGGAGCTGAATTTCTTCCTGGGGCCGCCCAGGGAGAGTCCGCCGCCTGCTCGCTTCCCACACTGCCATCTCTGAGCCTCCCCAGCCAGGTCTTTGGCCTTACAGTTCTGCCCGCAGCCTGACCTTGGTCAGTGCCGCGTCAGAAGGAAAGCAGTATCTGGTTGGGCATGGCCGGGAGCCTGGAGCACACGTGTCTCTCAGTGGGAACACTTCACACTGTTCCATATTTTTCTTTTGTAAAACTTTATTTATTTTCGGCTGTGCCAGGTCTTGCTGCGCGGGCTTTTCTCTGGTTGTGGTGAGTGGGGGCTGCTCTCTGGCTGCGGCGTGCTGGTTTCACTGCGGTGGCCTCTCTTGCCGGGGAGCAGGGCGTCTAGGGCACACGGCCTAGTAGCTGCGGCACCCGGCTCTAGAGCGCAGTTTCCACAGCTGCGCGCAGGCTTCACTGCTCTGCTCCATATGGGATCTTCCCAGATCAGGGGCTGAACCCGCGGGTCCCGCGTGGGCAGGTGGAATCTTCACCCCTGAGCCACCAGGGAAGCCCCCCCACCTGCCTTGGTTTTTTAAATTGAGGTATAATTGACCTACCTTCCTCTGTGTTAGTTCCTGGTGCATAATAACATAGTGATTCAGTATATCTCTACATTACAAAATGATCACCACACTAATTCTGTTACAGTATTTCCTATAATGTACATTTCATCCCCTTGAATCAGTCTCTGTCACCTATTTGAGAAATTGGTCATTGCCTCCCTTCTGGCAACCACCTGTTTGTTCTCCATAACTGAGTTTGTTTTTTTATGTTTGTTCATTTGTTTTGCTTTTTAGATTTCACTTATCATAATGCCCTCTAGGTCTATCCATGTTGTCACAGCAAAATTTCATTGTTTCTTTATGACTAATATCCCATGTGTGTGTGTATCACATCTTCTTCATTCATTTATCAGGAGATGTTTAGGTGGCTTCCATATCTTAGCTATTGTAAATAATGCTACCCTGAACATAGGGATGCATATATCTTTTCAAATTAGTGTTTTGGTTTCTTTGAGTAAGTGCCCAAGAATGGAATTGCTGAGTCATATGGTAGTTCTGTTTTTAATTTTTTGAGGAACCTCCACACTGTTTTCCATAGCACCTCCATTAATTTTTTTTTTCATTTATTTTTATTAGTTGGAGGCTAATTACTTTACAATATTGTAGTGGTTTTTGCCATACATTGACATGAATCAGCCATGGATTTACATGTGTTCCCCATCCCGATCCCCCTTCCCGCCTCCCTACCCATCCCATCCCTCTGGGTCTTCCCAGTGCACCAGCCCTGAGCACTTGTCTCATGCATCCAGCCTGGACTGGTGATCTGTTTCACCCTTGATAGTATACTTGTTTCAATGCTATTCTCTCAGAACATCCCACCCTCGCCTTCTCCCACAGAGTCTAAAAGTCTGTTCTGTACATCTGTGTCTCTTTTTCTGTTTTGCATATAGGGTTATCGTTACCATCTTTTTAAATTCCATATATATGCGTTAGTATACTGTATTGGTCTTTATCTTTCTGGCTTACTTCACTCTGTATAATGGGCTCCAGTTTCATCCATCTCATTAGAACTGATTCAAATGAATTATTTTTAATGGTGGAGTAATATTCCATTGTGTATATGTACCATAGCTTCCTTACCCATTCATCTGCTGATGGACATCTAGGTTGCTTCCATGTCCTGGCTATTATAAACAGTGCTGCGATGAACATTGGGGTGCACGTGTCTCTTTCAGATCTAGTTTCCTCGGTGTGTATGCCCAGGAGTGGGATTGCTGGGTCATATGGCAGTTCTATTTCCAGTTTTTTAAGGAGTCTCCACACTGTTCTCCATAGTGGCTGTACTAATTTGTATTCTCACCAACAGTGTAAGAGGGTTCCCTTTTCTCCACACCCTCTCCAGCATTTATTGGTGCCTCCATTAATTCACCATCCCACCAACAGTGTACAAGTGTTCCCCTTTATATTCTCACCTCCAGTTATTTGTTGTCTTTTTGACAACCACCATTCTGACAGGTATGAGGTGATACCTCATTGTGGTGTTGATATCCACTTGCCTGCTGATCAGTAACATTGGCCATCTGTATGTCTTATTTGGAAAAATGCCTATTCAGGTCTTCTGCTCTTTTTCAGAGGGGGTATGTTGAGTTGTATGAGTTCTCTGTGAGTTCTGGATTATCTGGTGCATCATTTGTAAATACCATCTCCTTTTCCCTAGGCAGCCTTCTTGTTTTATTGATGGTATCCTTCACTGTGCAAAAGCTTTTTTGTTTGATGCAGTCTCATTTATCTTTGCTCTTGAATTCCATACTTGAGGAGATATACCCAGAAATAAAATTGATAAAAGACCAGTGTCAAAGATGCCTGTGTTTTGTTCTAGGAGTTTTACAGTTTAAGGTCTTATATTATAAGTCTTTAATCCATTTTGAGTTTGTTTTACATAGTACAAGACTTTGCATGTAGCTGTCT
The DNA here is from genome assembly GCF_023699985.2 of Odocoileus virginianus. Classification (NCBI taxonomy): domain Eukaryota; kingdom Metazoa; phylum Chordata; class Mammalia; order Artiodactyla; family Cervidae; genus Odocoileus; species Odocoileus virginianus. The sequence continues at coordinate 45,330,166 of NC_069691.1, read as the reverse complement.
AATCTTCCCAGTAACATTTATTGGAGAGACAGTCTTCCCCATTGTATATTCTGGCTTCCTTTGTCATAAATGACCATATAAGCATGTGTTAATAGATTTCGAATCATTGTATTTACATTTTCATTGTCTCCAGGTATTTTTTCATTTCTTCTTTGATCTCCTCAGTGACTCATTGATTGTTGAGTAGCACATTGCTTAGCCTCCAATGCACTTGTGTAAGTTTTTTTCATGTAGTTGATTTCCAGTTTCATAGCATTATGGTTGGAAAAGATGCTTGATATGATTTCAGTCTTCTTAAAATCTACTGAGACTTGTATTGTGGCTTCACGTATGATCTCTCCTGGAGAATGTTCCATGTACACTTGAGTAGAAGGTATATTCTGCTGTTTTTGGATAGAATGTCTCTGTATCTGTTAAGTCCATTTGAGCTAATGTATCATTTGAGGCCAGTGTTTCCTTACTGATTTTCTGTTTAGGCGATCTATTCACTGATGTAAGTGGGGTGTTAAAGGTTCCTGCTATCATTGTACGACTTTGGGTTTCTCACCATCCATGCCTGAGCTCTGCACGGTGGCCCAGCAAGGCCTCCTAGCCCCTCACCCTGGGCAGCACGGCTGCAGCACTCTCTTGTCCCCGGTTTACAGGGAACCTGACTGAAACCCCCCTCTTTGCTCCCAGCTTGCAGACTCGCTGGTGCCCATGGAGATTAAGCCTGGCATTTCCTTGGCAACCGTCTCGGCTGTGCTGCACACTAAAGATAACAAGCACGTTCTTCAGGTAGCGTGGGGAGGCTGGGCTGGGCTCCAAGAGGAACCTCCAGGGCCTGTGGGGACTGGAACCCTTCCTCCTGAGAAGGTGCCGGCATCCCAGCCAGCCCCCAGGACAGTGCTTCCCACACCAGCATATAGTAGAGGGCAGACTTCCTGAGGGATCAGATCTGAAGAAAAGGGCACTACTTATTTCTCTGGCCACGTGCCTTGGAGAGAGAAGGGAGGAGAAACGATTATTCATAGGAACGGGGCCGCCCACCATTCTGGAACCATCACAGCTCCAGGAGCATCGGCTCCCCTGGTGGGTGCTCTGGAGACAGACTCTTATCAGGTGCCGGCCCTGAGCCTGCGGGCTTGAGGTGGGAGGGGAGGTGGACCCAACAGCTGATGCAGCCCCTGCCCTCGGGGGCCCCGAAGCAGTCAGGCCAAGGGCCGGGAACCTGGGGAGCCCCCGCAGGTGGAGGGCATCTCCCCCCAGCCTCACGCCTCACTTCAGGGCACATTTGCCACCTTGGAGGGCAGCTCTTTGGGCCCCTGTCTTCACCCTCCTGAGAACCCCCGTCAGGGCTAGGCTCTGTCACTCGTGCCCCGGGTTGTGTGCCCGTAGATGCCACTCACAGTGCTGGGCCCCGGACCAGGCCCTTCCCAGCCGTTGTCTCAGTTAGGCCTCACCAGGTTCTCCTTCCCATCACCTCTGTAGAGGCAGCTCCTCTGCCCTTCACTTGCCCGACGGAAGGACTGTGACCAGTCAGTCCGGCCCCACAGCCCTGGCACTGCTGCCCCAGGCCCAGCTGCCAGCGTGGGTTATTAAGGATTTACTCAGAGAGGAGCCTGGGGGGCTGCAGCCCACGGGGTCACAGAGTCGGATACGACTGAATTGAGTCGACTGAAAATTAAAAACGGATCTTGCTAAAAGGAAGGTATGATGAGAATCATCAGCTGAGATGATGATTCTGTGGATAGCTGGCTCTAGCTGTGTGTACTGGGTGGAGATCCAGCTGGAGACAGAGACCCTGGCACGGGGCACAGACAGCGGCACCGGGCCAGGCCCTGCGCCCTCCCAGGAAGAGGGTCCCGCGGGTGGCCTGCATGGACCTGGGGCTCCCGGGTGATTTCTTGACGAGACCCGTTTTCCTCCTGCCCAGCCTCCGCCCAGGCCCGCCCAGCCCACAGGCGGCAAGAAGCGAAAGCGGGCGAGTGACGACATTCCAGACTGCAAGGTTCTGAAGCCTCTGCTGAGCGGCTCCATCCCCGTGGACCAGTTCGTGCAGACGCTGGAGAAGGTGAGCGCTGTGGGCGTGGGCGTGCCGCGCATGTGCCATCTGACCCATGCGCTGTCCCCGCAGCATCTGCCCGTCCTCGGTCAGGGCGGCGCCCGAACCAGGCCGGAGCTGCAGAGTTAAGAGGGGCCCTGCTCCCTCCTCTCCCGGCCCTTCCTCCCCCCACCCCCACTACCAGGCTGCCACGAGACTGCCCCCCAAACCCACTTCTTGTGGGAACCAGACCGAGGAGGGGCCTTTCTTCAGAAACACAGTTGTGACATGTGGGGCAGGGGGCTGGCCAGGAAAGAAGGCTCTGCCCCCTTAGGGCCACACTTTTGTACAAAAAGACCCTTTGCATGGCCGGCTCAGAGGAGACGCCAGTCTTGGAGCTCTTGGGGTGTGGTGTGGGCAGAGGGGTCAGGATGGCCTGATCCCCTGGAGCTCGAGAAGCGGGCCAGTGATTCCCAGACAGGGTCATGGGAGAGAGAAGCAGGTGGTCATGGTGGAGGATGGTGGTCTCCCCCCCGCCCCCGCAGTTCAGCAGCCTTCCCACTCTTCATCCCTGGTGGCTGGTGGAATAGATTTCATGACTGCAAGTAAAAGGAAAAAGAATTTATTAACCTGAAAGTGTTTTGTAATTCTGGCTTCAGTCACAGGGCTTCAGAGACCACTGTTTTGGCGTCAGAATTAGAGAGTCCTTGACAGAAAAGAGGAGCAATTGGCTAAAGATCGTATTTTTCATGCTGCTTCTTGCGGGAAGAACTGCAGTTAACACTAGAAACCATTCCAGGAAAAGAGATTTTCTTCTAAGTTAATTACTGCCTTTTGTCCAGACTAACTTAGTAGCTGAGTGCTTTCCAATCTTAAAGGCTTTCTCTTTGTTGGGAATTTTCTCCACTCATCATTAGTTTCCTCAAATGGAGGGCTTTCCCCGAGTTGCTGGGCTCCCTGACCCCTAGTGATGTGGGGACCCCCGGGGGCCCCGTGTGCCGTGCACACACAGCATTCCTCCTGACTGTGCGGCGCCCCCGGCTGTACTGAGGGGACTCCGGCTTCACTTGTTTGTTCAAAACTTGAAACGCCTTGCTTTCCCAGAAAGATCTTATTTACTTCTGTCTGGCTCTCCCAGGAGTTCATCTCTAGGACCCGACTCAACTACTCTCCCACTCCAGTTTCTGCACCAAAGAGGGAGAACCTCCCTAGGTCATGATTATTACCTATCTTATGTCCTTCTCAGGCAAATCATTCTTATTTCCACTTCTTTTCTTCTTTCTCAACTTTACATCTGATGTGTAAGGAAATTCTGAGTTAGCATTGGAGGGAGCCCTGGAGAAGTATTTGATACACTGCTTCATCTTCCCCTTTGGGAGGGACTTGCCAGATCACAAGGTCACTGGTACCTGCGGTGAGGAAGGCATCTTCCTGGGACAGGGTGGAGCATTTTTACAGGGACCACAGGTGTGGCCAGGAGGCTGGGATGGAACACCCAGCCTCCTGAACCCAGGTGCCTGGATGTGCTCCTCAGATGATACACAAAAACTTAAGCAGGTGGTAGGAATTCTGTTGTATTTTGTATGAGATTTTGCATGGTTGGGGGCTTCCCCTGGAATTCTATTGCTGTAGTAGGTCCTGGGACTGCTCTGAAGAACTGTATTGAGAAGAGTCCAAAATGCCAGTTTCTAGAATGTTCAGTGTAGCCCAGGCTGGAAAGGAAAGTGAAAGTATTAGTTGTCAGTTGTGTCCAACTCTTTGCAATCCCACGAACTGGAGTCTGTGGGATTCTCCCTGGTCCAGGGATCAAACCTGGGCCTCCTGTACTGCAGGCCAGTTCCTCCCCACCGTGTGAGCACCAGGGAAAGCAGCGCCGCAGATGCTGAAATGCCCTCCTGCCCCTCTTCTCTTGGTGCAGCACGGCTTCAGCGACATTAAGGTGGAAGACACAGCCAAGGGCCATATTGTCCTGCTGCAGGAAGCCGAGACCCTCATCCAGATTGAGGAAGACTCCACCCACATCATCTGTGATGACGACGAGGTGCTCCGGGTCCGACTGCGGGACCTGGTCCTCAAGTTCCTTCAGAAGTTCTGAGGGGAAGGCCCATGCCACCTCCACATCCCTGGACCCCTGCATCCTTCACTGCAGCTGCCAGCCCCCAGCGGAGGAAGGGAAGACCCGCAGCTGGCGGGTCTCTGGCTCGAGGAATGAAGAAGCGGCTTTTGAGATACCTTCTCAGGAGTCACAGCCAGAACTGCCCAGTCTGGCTTCTCAGCACTGTTCGAGGAGAGCGCTCTCCCTTTAAACTTGAGGCGTGTGTTCTTCCCAGGCCTGACTTCCCCAGGCAGGTAAGGCAGCAGGCTGAGGAGGAGTGAGAGTGACCGCAGCTTTGCACCGGGTCAGTGGTGGGAGGACCATGAAGGATGACGACTTGTGGCCCGTTTGTCACAGTTTCCCAGGCCTCAGGCAGAGCAACTAGTCTTTGATTTTATGTCTACAGTGCTGTACCTAGTAAAAAGGTGATGCCAAGAAATTAGCAAAGGTTCATTTTGCTTTTATAATGTGAGCTCAATTTGTTAATAAAATTTATTTTTTATAGAAGTAGCTGTGTTCTGTTGAACCTAAAATGTATGCGTTCATTTAGCATCTATCAAAAAATACGAAAATACACAGAACTGAACTTGGCAAATTTTAGTTTGGTGTGTGCATTAATATTTCTTCAGTTGTACAAAAGGGTGCTGCATCTGTATGGAAAGCAGCGCAGGCCACTAACACTGACATCTGGGGAGAGGGGAGCCTGAGCCAGGCTTCACTCGCCCGTGTCACTGCCTTTCCCACAGACGCTCCGCATTCCACTGCGCAGTAACTCAGACGCCTGCATCTGAAATAATGGAATTGTGTGAAACAGGTATTCTCCAGATTCCATCTAGTCTAGCATCAGTTGTCACACTCGTGCCAGTTCTGTAAGTATTTAAATGTTGGGGGTGGGGAGCAGCACACAAGTCTCAGAACGGGCCTACAGCAGAAGCAAATTCTTACCGTCTGTTCAGACTGGCTGAAATTCAGTTGGAAGTCAGCCCTCCAGCCTGGTCAGCGGCAGAGCATCACAGCGGGCTCGAGTGACCCAAGAACTGTAGCACTGTAAAACTCTTACCTGCTCAGGTTTTACAGAGAGTTGACTGTCTGTCAGTCCTCTCTCTGAAATGGCCCTGTCCCTGGGAAGCAGTTCTTCCTTAGAGAAGGGAAAACACAACTTCATTTTTGCCATCTCCAGCTGGGCCAGCCTTGGTTGGGTACAGCTGTGTTTCCACGGTCTGTGCTTCCCAAGGTACAGGTCACTCCAGTCGAGGGGCCTTCTTGACTGTGTCTTCAATAAACAGTGGGGGAAGATGAACATTACAACAGATGGACATGCCAGGGCTATGAGAATTTAGCTTGTTCTTAGGAGAGTTGTAAATATGCAGCACATGTAGGCATGCTTCCTAATAAAACTTAGAGAAATCAAGGTAAGTTTTTTTAGTTTTCTTAACATCTTGAAAAATGCAAAAGCAGTATAAAAGAAAGAAATCAAATAGTTGTTTTACTTAAATGTCCTCTAACAGTGAGTGACATGTCCAGGAATGGCATGTATTTGTCCAGGCTGGATTTCTGTTGAGGCTTAAGTAATCCCAAGGGATCAATTCCAAGGCCTTAATCTCGAGAGATGGTCACTAAAGAGACAAACAGTATGTGAATGTAAATTAATTGATAGACTGATGAGCAGGAAATAATTAAGAAATTATGAAGGTTTTAACTATCATCACCACCTACTTCATGGCACAAGCCAGTCAGGAAGACACAAAGAATCATTTGTTAGAGCAGAGAAAATCTAGATCCTGCCTCCTGTTAGGAAACAGCAAGTATGAATTACTGCCTAGAATTTGCATATCTGGATACCAAACCAGACTGGTGAGAAGATGACCCAGAAAAAAACGGTGGGACTTGCTGTCAGAAATGCAGCCCACTGATACCAATCTGGAGAAGAGGGTGATAATTAGAGAAAAGCCAGTAAAATCTTAATGATTAACCTAGTGATTAAATAGTAATTGAAAAGCCATTAAAAACAGTGAGGAGGAACCCAGTTTTCCCATTTCTTTTGATCTTTGCAAAATAGCATCTATTGCTGTAAAGCAAATTATCCCATAACTTAGTAGCTGAAAACAGAGAACATTTACTATCTCACCGTTTCTATGGGTCAGAAACCTGTGTGGCTTAGCTGGGTGCTCCTGATTCAGGGGCATCTTTCCACAGGGCTACCTGCAGTCAACGTGCTGGACAAGGAAACAGGTACAGAGGGTAACTTTCCCCAAAACCCATAGCCAGCAGCAAGTGGTTTCTGCCTTACTGTACCGTCATGGGTGAGCATCAGGGATCACGAGCTGGGGAAGAGGAGACAGGTCTCTTCATTCCTTTTTAGGTAAAGGTAACAACTACTCTTCTTGACCCCTGGACGGCTTGAAGCTTTGGGGCCTCACAGTTGTCCTATTAAGGCAGGAGTTGGCTTTTCCAAACTACAGGCTTACCTTGGAGATATTTTTAGTTTGGTTCTAGACCACGACAGTAAATATCTCAATAAAGCAAATCACATGAATTTCTTCATTTCCTAGTGCGTGTAAAAGTTACCTTTATATTGCAGTCTATTAAATGTACAAGAGCATTAGTTTTTCTTTCTAAGTGTACGGACCTTAATTTAAACATAATGCTGTTGGGGACACGGCACTGGTAGGCGTGCTAGACACAGGGTTGCCACAAACCTTCAATTTCTAAAACAAAAACAAAAAAAAGGCAGAGCCTGCAGAAAACAATGAAATGAGGTTTACCTGTACAGTGAAGTATCAACAGAAATGAGAGTGAAGAAACCTCCAAAGCTGTGTGATCACGATTCATGTGAGCCCAGCAACCCAGGGAGGAAAGGGCCCCCAAGCCCAGTGTTTCCCCAGCAACCACGAGGAAAGTCGAGCGCTGTCTCGCTGTTCCATGCATGCTGTGAAGGCAGAAAACCTCCAGTGTTCGCACATTCACCGCGGTGGAACCGTGGGTAAATAACATTACTCTTTCAAACCTAGAAGTTTAGTCATGCAGTCATGGCCAACTCTGCGACCCTATGGACTGTAGCCCACCAGGCTCCTCTGTCCATGGGATTTTACAGGCCAGAAGACTGGAGTGGGTTGCCATTCCTTCTCCAGGGCATCTTCCTGACCCAGGGATCGAACCTGGGTTTCCTGCACTGCAGGCAGATTCTTTACCACTGAGCCACCAGGGAAGCCCTAGAATGCAGTAAAAATAACGAATTACAATTCTGAAGGAAGTTGCCACTGAATCATGGAGATAGGAAGTGTAGAACTGAGCCAGACTCGTCTAGTCTTGCTAAAGGCTGCAGCCAACACTGTTCCTGGATCACATTTTAGACTTAATCACATCGTAAAAGCACTTTACCATCTACAGATTCAATGCAATTCCTCTCAAAATTCCAATTGCAACTTTCAGAGAAGAAAAAACTCTAAACTCTGTATGGAAGCACAAAAGATCCTGAATAGCCAAAAACAGAAAGAAAAAGAAAGCTAGAGGCACAGTTCCTCATTTTAAGCTTAATAAAAGCTTATAGTAACTAAAACAGTATGGTACTAGCATAAAAACAGACACATGGGCCAATAAAACAAAATTGAAGGCCCAAAAATAAACCCACACATATACATACAGTCAACTCATACTTGACAAGGGAGTCCACAAGACTCAGGAAAGAACAGTCTTTTCAGTAAATGGCATTGGGAAAGTTAGATAACCATGCACAGAGGAATGAAATTGGTCCTTCTCCGCCCATATACCACTCATAAAAATTAACTTGAAAGAATAAAGACTTACATGTCAGACCCAAAATTGTAAAGGTATTAGAAGAAAACAGGGGGAGAGCTCCCTGACACTGGTCTTGGTAACAATGTTTGGCAGTGACACTAAAAACAAGGAGAAAAATCAACTGGGACTACTAGCAAACTAGAAGAAAACTTTTGCATAGCAAAGGAACCCAACAAAATGAAAAGGTGATCAAATGGGAGAAAATTTTGCAAACTATCTGATAGAGATTAGTAGCTAAAATACATAAGGAACTCATAGAAATCAACTGCAGAAAACAACCTAACTTAAAAACGGGCACAAGTCTTGAATATACATTTTTCCAAAGACATAGGAATGGCCAACAGGTCCACGAAAAGGTGCTCAACATGATGACTCACTAGGGAAATGGAAATCAAAACCACAATGAGGGAGCATTTCACGTGTCAGAATGGCTACTACCAAAAGATGAGAAATACCAAATCTTGTCAAGGATGTGGAGAAATGGGAACCCCTGTGCACTGCTGGTGGGGAGGTAAGTTGGTGCCGCCACTATGGAAAAGAGCATTGCTGTTCCTCAAAAAGTTAAAAAGAGAACTACCACATGACCCAGCAACCCCAGTTCTGGGTATGTATCCCAAGGGAATGAAAAAATTACCTTGAGATTTCTGCATCCCCATGTTCACTGTAGTAGTATTCAAAATAGCCACGACATGGAAACTGAAGTTTCCCTTGATAAAGGATTAAAAAAAAATGTGGGATACATACACATACACAATGGAATATTATTCAGCCATAAAAAAGAAGAAATGCCTACCTTTTACAACAACATGGATGGATCTTAAGGGTTAAATGAAATAAGTCAGAGAAAGGCAAGTACTATATGTTCTCACTCATGTAGAATCTCAAAGATGAGAAGAGTGGTGGTTGTCAAGGGCCAGATACAAATGTCCAGATAGAAGATGCGTAAGCTGTAGGGATCTAAGGGACAGCATTGCGACTATAATTAATGATGCCATATGATATACTTGAAAGCTGTTGAGAGTAGATCTTAAAAGTTATTACCACAGAAGTGGCAATTATGTGACAGGACAGAGTTAACCTTACTGTGGTAATCATTTCTCAGTGTGATACATGTATCAAATCATGTTGTACACCTTCAGTTTACATATGCTATATGTCAATAACATCTCAATAAAACAGGGGGAGACTTACATGTATTAAACTTAAGCATTTTTTGAGTCATAGAACCACAGATCTTTGAGAGGTGTTTTTCCCACATCTTATCATTAAGCATAAAGAATATTTCTTCTTTCTCTTATATTGTTATCTGAGGCCACTGAAGGGGGAAAAAAGAGAGCTGTGACCTCTGCATGATCACTCTTATGCTAGCAGAATTTATCCTTTACACTTCTCTACAATAAACCATGGCAATATTTTCTAAGGCAGTTTATGTCTTCATGGCATAACTATGAGATCAGTCACAAATTAAAAGTAACTAATCCACATACTGTACAGTAATTTGGGACTACCAAACACATTATCAACTAAAAGTTTCCTAAGATTATATAAATTTTAACTAGATTACAATGTTCACAGTACTTTCAAAATAAAGAACTTTGATGTTATGAAGCCTTTTCCAGTCATCTGTGGGCCCTTCTACCCATCAGTGAGGATTTACTAACACCTGTTATATCCTGTGCAACGCCTTGTCCCTGAGGACGGAGCTCACCAGAACAGACCAAGTACGGGTTCCTCCCAAACTTCTCCCAAGGAAACAGGGGCTGATTTCCAGGACCATGAGCAAAAGACTACACAGAAACTCCTCAGTGCGTGAAGCAGGGAACCAAAGCCACTGCTCTGAGACAGCCCAGAGGGATAGGATGAGGCGGGAGGGGCGTTCAGGACGGGGGGAACACAGTATACCTGTGGCCAATCATGCTGACGTATCACCAAAACCATCACGATACTGTAACTGACCTCCAAATAATTTTAAAAAATCCTAACTACTAGAATTAGTAATACAGTAAGTAATTAGAAAAAAAACTTAAAAAATCAGCAGCTCCACTCATAATAGTGTGAAAAGATATTTAGGAATAAGCTTTTGAAAAGATGTGTAAGATCTCTACATAAAAAGCCTTAAAATTTTTGATGATAGACATTAGGGAAGATCTGAATACATGAAGAGAGAACAGCATGTTTATGGATTAGAGACTCAGTATTATTATATTTCAGTTCTACCCACCGATCTACAGATTCAGTATAATCTCATCAAAATCCCAGTATATAACAGCAACAATAAACAACACAGTTTTAAAAAGCTTTTAAAAATTTTATGTGGACCATTTTTAAAATCTGTATTAGTTTGTTACGGTATTGCCTCTTGTTTTTTTTTATGTTTTGGTTATTTTGGCCATGGCATGTCGGATCTTAGCTCCCCAACCAGGGAACGAATCCCCTGCCATGGAAGTAAAGTCGTAACCAGGGAAATCCCCAACGGATATTTTTTCAATGGGCAAAGGACTTGAATAAACATTTCTCTGAATAATATATACAAATGGTCAATAAGCACATGAAAAGGTACTGAACATGGTTAGTCACTAGGAAAATATAAACCAGACCCTCGGTGAGGTACCACTCCACATCTACTAGGATGGCTTTGATTTTAAAATTATTAATTATAAAACAAGTAATGGCAAGGATGTGAAGATACTGAACCCTTGTGTGTTGCTGGTGGGAGTATTAAATGGCACAGTAGCTATGGGAAAACAGTTTGGCCGGTCCTCAGAAAGTTAAATATTGAGTTACCGTGTGATCCAACAATTCCACTCATTGGTATCTACACAAAAGAAAGCAGGGACTCAAACACATATTTGTACATCCATGTTCATAACAGTATTTACAGTGGCCGAAACGTGGAAGTAACCCAAGTATCCATCAACAGGTGAATGGATAAACAATATTTCATGCCGTAATTATCTGTACACAAACAAGGAACTATTGTCCAACCATAAAAAAGAAATTCTGATACATGCTATAACATGGATGAACCTTGAAAACATGCTCTATTAAAAAAGCCAAACCAAAAAAAACACATAATACTCTGATTCCATTTATATGCCTGTCCAGAATAGACAAATTCATAGAAACGTAACAGATTTTGTCAGGGGCTGAAAGGAAGGGGAGATGGAGAGCTATTGATTAATGGGCACAGCCTTCTATCTGAGAAGACAACGTGCTAGAAATAGCTGGTGGTGATCGTTATACACTGAATATTCTTACCACCATTATATTGTATACTTAAAAGTGGCTAAAATGTCACATGTGAATTGAAGTTAGGACACATCCTCTTACCATACACAAAAATAAATTCAGGATGGTTGTCTGAAGACTTAAACATAAGATATATGACACCACAAAACTTCTTGAAGAGATGATAGGCAAAGAATTCTCATCACCATCAATCCCACGCATGGGCAAATACCCAGACAAAACTCGAATCCAAAAAGATACATGCACCTGTAGGTTCCCAGCAGCCCAGCCAAGACATGGAGACAGCCTAAACGCCCAACGACCGATGGACAAATGGAGGAGACGGGGTGCACGTACTCAGGGGGCGCTACTGAGCCGGAAAAATGCCAGCGGCAACATGGATGCAACTAGATCACCATGCTACATGAAGTCAGAGAGATAAGTGCTGTGTGCCACTTACATGTGGAATCTAAAACATGACACAGGAACCTATCTATGAAACAGAGTAGAAACGGCTGTCCAGGGGGAGAGGTGTAGGGGAGGGCTAGCGTGGGAGGTCAGCAGATGTAAGCTATTATATATGGAATTAACAAGATCCTACTGTATAGCACAGGAACTACATTTAATATCCTATGATAAACCATAATCAAAAAGTATTTTAAAAATATATATATGTATAATTGAGCCCTTTTGCAGTACAGCAGAAATTAACATGGTAAATCAACTATACTTCAATTAAAAAATAAAAGTGGCTAAAAGCATTTTAAGTTCTATATGTAAGAATTTTTAAAAAATTTTAATTCCAGGTTAGAAAAAAATTGACAAACTAATTCTAAAATTTATATATTGAAATACAATGTAACTATAAACACTGAAAGCAATTCTAAGAAAGATAAGCAAGTTGGAGAATTTATACTACTTTTGTTTGAAGACAAACAAAAAAACTACATTTATCCAGTCTGGTATTAGCAACAAATCAGTAACAGAAGAGAGAGCTCAGACAGTCGTTATGTTGTCAAGAAAGGCCCCAATCAATTCAATGGAGAAAGGAAATTCTTTTTTAACAAATGGTGTTGGAACAGCTAGACAGTCATTTACCAAAAAAAAAAAAAATAGAACCTTGACCACCACCACCCACCATACACAAGTATTAACTTGAGATGGAGCTTGGACTGTACAGCTTTTAGTGGAAAAATTGAAAGAATACCTTCATGACTTGGGCTAGGCACAAGGCTCTCGAGTCACAGAAAGCAACAAAAAAGAAAAAAAAGTTCTAAATTGATCTCGGCAAAATTAAAAGCTTCTGCTCATCAGAAGATACCATAAAGAAAATGGATAGGCAACCTCCAAACTGGGGGGAATATTTACAAAACACACATGTGACAATGGACTTCAGGGCTCTATTCTCCAGAGGCTCACAATCTGGTGTGGGAAACGCAGGGGCAGCCACTGGAACAGGGGACAGCGGGGCAGCGGAGGGAAGCAGCAACTTGTGAGCAGGGTGGGTTTCTTGAAGAGGGTGCTTCAGCTGAGACCTGAATGAGCTGGCATTAAAACAAGGGGAAATGCAAATCAAAACTGCAATAAGGGATCATCACACACCATCAGAATGGCCATCATCAAAAAGCCTGTAATCAATCAATGCTGGAGAGGGTGTGCACTGTTGGTGGGAATGTAAACTGATACAGCCACTATGGAGAACAGCATGGAGATTCCTTTAAGGACCAGGAATAAAACCACCACACGGCCCAGCAGTCCCACTGCTGGGCATATACCCTGAGGAGACCAGAACTGAAAAAGACACGTGACCCCAAAGTGTCCTGCAGCACCATATACAATAGCTAGAACAGGGAAGCAATCTACATGTTCACCGCAGGTCAACATGTCTTCAAGATGTAGGCATAAGTCTTACCATTTTATAGATAGTTTAAAATATAACGTGTTTCCCACCACAGTTTAATGGGTGACCCAGGATTTGAACCCAGTATCCTTAAACACAACATTTTCTTAACCACAGTTTTGCAAATATTGTGGAATCTTCTATTTCAATATATCAACCACTAACACTGACCACTTTGGTTTACCTTGTCAGGTCCAAGCCAGAACTAAGTAACTTGGGAACAGAACCCAAGTTAGACGCGTCACCTCTGCAGCCTAGTAAGACCCCTATTTCCACAGCCTTGTGCAACTTCCTTAAGTTCCTCTGGTTCTGGGACAAGTTACAACAAGGAGATGGATGGCTGGAAGAACAGGACCCTGGCAGCACCTCAGCAGGCATCCCCACCCGGTATGACATCATCCTCCCCCGTCACCTGCCACAAACCTACCTCATCAGTTGTCAACCTTACTTTCAGAGTAACGCTGGACTTCTGGTCCCAGGCATCCTTAGGATCGTTGCTGTTCCGTCTTCCAGTCATGTCCGACTCTTCGCGACCCCATGGACTACAGCGCTCCAGGCTTCTCTGCCCCTCACCATCTGCCGAAATTTGCCCAAGTTCATGTCCAAACTCACAACTGCCAAAACCAGGAGAGGAGCACCCAGCTCAGCTTCTCCCTGGCTCCCCATCCTCCTTCCTGTCTCCATCCGTCTCCAAGTCTGTGTCTCAGTGTCCCCTCCCTGAGGATGGCTCCGATCCCATGGCTGAGCAGAAGCCTGGGACCACAGCAGCGAGATGCAGCTGCTTTTCGTGACCCCTAAGTCTGACGGGGCCATTATAAACCAGCCCTGCTCTGGGCTGGGGAACACGCAGGGAGCTCCCTAACACCACACCACACACACTGACAAGTCACCACGAGAAAGGTGGGAAACACGTGCCCCATGCCACCCCATGTCCATACGCAAACCAGTTCCGTGACAGTTCCTCTCGATCCGATCTAGTGACTGATCCTGGAAACGGACACCAAGATGGGCAAGGCTGCCCGTGCCCACTGACAGCATCACCCGGCTCAGGCCCGCAGGCCACGCTGGGCCCAGGGCAAGCACAGCCGTGCAGGAAGGGCCCGGCCGTGCACCGTGGGTGGGGTGGGGGGCTCCTGGAACAAGCAGGGACCTTCCCTTAGGCACTCTTCCGTCCTGCAGAGAAAAATCACAAAGACCTCCAAGCTGCTTGTAGTCGCCATTTTTTAATTTTTATTTTTTTTACAAAAACCCAACGTAAGACCATTGTGCTCATGACTGGAAAAGGGGTGGGGTGGATGGACATGGCATGAGAATCATTAGAGCCTGCCCCTTCAGAACACGAGCACTGCAGAGAAGCGCCCGCCTTCACACAGGCAGGCCGCTCCGGAGGGACTCCTCCTCGGGGCACGGCGCCCGGGCCCTGCCGTGAGGGGCGGTCACACGGGCGGAGGGCCACGGCGCAGGCCTGGTGAGCGCCTGGGGGCTCCCCTCAGGTGGGTGTCTCCCACCGGGGAGCACGGATGCGCTGGGCTCTGGGGGCGCAGACGGCAGCGGATGGTCACGGGACGGCTGACGAGGCTCATGTCTGCAGGGCTGTGGCAGGTTCCAGGTATCAGCCAGGTGGTGCAGACAACTCTGGACTCCCCACGCTGAGCAACAGGCATCAGAGGCACTGGAAGCCTGATCTGGGCGTCCCCCTAACCCGCCTCGCAAAATGTGACGGCTGTTCTCTGGGAGACCGACCAGGCCCCCGAAAGCCCTGCACCCCCTGCCTCTCACGTGAGTGTCCTTTACAGACGCGGCTCGTGTCCACCAGAGCCTGCAGGCCGGGTCCTTCAGGTCGGGGTCACGTTCAGGTCCAACAGCGCCCCCTGCTCTGACATCACCGCCCCCCACCCCTGAGTGCCCCGTGACGTCATCCACCAGCTCAGGGCACCAGCTGCTCTGATCTGTCCCTGACACTCAGGGACCCCTGCCTGGCTCCACCTCGGGGGGTCCTGACACAGCTACTTTCTCACCAGGGCCCCGTGCTCAGAGGCAGTCCAGGAGTTCCTCACATTAAAAGAGACAAGATAAAAATAGCAGCCACATTTATAGCTCAAAACACCACACTCTTTGGCTTCCCAAAGGGAAGAAGGCTACTGCTAAAAAGAATCAAGTCCAGAGTAAAGGAGGAGTAATTAGAAAGTCAGGAGGCGGGTCTGGACCCCTGCGCCGGGCTGCCGAGCAGCAGCGCTTGTTTCCTAGGCGGCGGCCTCAGCAGGCCAGACGCAGGGAGATGCTAGCAGGGACGTCAGGGAGACAGCCCGGTCCTGTCCGCCGACGGGGCGAGCCCCTCAGGTCAAGCAGCCCTCCGGGGGCGCTCCCTCCAGGACAGAGCTGGCTTCAGGTGACACCTGAAGAGGACCCCCTGGGGGGCAGGCAGGTCAGAGAGGGATGTGCCCCCTGGACACGGGAGGGGAGGTGAGGTCCGGGGAGACGGAGCTGGCTTAAGGCATGTGCGCGCCCAGGACAGGCCCGGGCTTGTGTTCAGTCACTGAGGGGAACCTCCTAGACTCAGCCTCACCGGAGGAAAGGGGGGTCCAGAAAGCACGGCAGAGGTCACGGGCTACATCCCAGCCAAACGCCAGTGAGACCACTCTCTTCAGTTCCCCTACTGCTGCCACCACCAGAAAAAAAAAATTAGCTTCCTTCTGTTTCAGCCCAGGAAGAGAGACTGAAACCCACAGGGGGAAGTGGTAATATGGGATGTGAACACCTGTTCAATTTCAGGCTGGATTTGAGCTTAATCCAACAAATCCTATGCTGCCATCATTTGACATACACCAAACCAACCCCGGCAGGGGGGGCCTGGCACCCACCCGGGCTGAGGGATCTAGGAACTACAGGATGCGGGTCCAGAGGGGGTGGGTAAGGTGAATTTCACCCAGGTATCATCCCAAGGCAGGTGCCTTGCTGTGGCTCCCGGCCAGCCGGGTGGGAATCAAAGGGTGCTTGCTCACTTGCTCTGCGCCAGAAAGTCGGCCGACCTGCAACCAACCACCCAGGCCCCCCTGAAGTGTAGCCGCCAGGCATCTGCTCTCTACGAGAGAACGTTCGGGAAAGTCTGCAGGCAAAGTACAACAGGTCTTTAAAAGGAGGGTCGGACAAAGTGAACAGTCTGGGGTCTGTCTGCAGGTCTCGGTCCTTCCTGTCTTCACTCTCAGATGGGGGAGAGGGGGAGCCAGGTCAAGTACGCAGACAGCACACCCAGCAGGAAGTCCCTGACCCACCTGTCCCATGCAGGAAGCTCAGCTGCCGCCAAATACACAGGCCCCCATCCCACCAAGAACTCGAGTGACAGGACAACTCGAGCCACAGAGCACTGTCGGCAACAGAAAGCGGGGAAGGAACCAACCCACAGGGCTTAACTCAGGCAAGAATCCCAGGGCCACGCCAGCCCTTTCTTATTTCCACACACAGGGGCCCTGGGGAGGACAGAGACCATCTTTAAGGATGAGCCAGACACAGGAAGGCCAGGATCCTTCTCTACCGAAATACAGACCACCACGGCAGGACCCTCCCTTTGTGAGATGGGCAGAAACGCCAAGCTCCCCCTCGAATACATACATATGTATATGTCTGTGAGTGTGTGTGCATGTATCCGTATACACCCACATATACATACACACACACGTATGTGTATATATACACACACATATATAAATAAACCTTGAATGGCAAATCTGAAAGTTTTTAAATAATAATAACAGTTGTTAGTGAATTAAAAAACCACAAGCCGGCTGCGCCGGGCTCGTGAGCTGTGAGTGACTCCCCACAGCCCCGTGGTCCTCAGTGTAAGCTATCGTCAGTGCCCTGTTTAGGGAACCCTGGTGGCCTGGGACCAGGCTTCCGGGCCCAGCGCCGCCGACTTCAAGAGCAAGGCGGCCCGCCCCTCCCAGCAGAGGGCCTGGCCCGACCAGCCGGGGGCGTCCGAGGCCCTTCAGTGTCCAGGGCCCCCGGAGCCCCTCCGTCGCTCCGCCCCTCCTCGCTCCGCCGCGCAATGCCCCTAGATGAACTTGAAGCACTTGGTCTTGTCGTGGGGCAGGCGGGTCTTGAAGAGCACAGAGTCCACGCGGAACTGCGTGTACAGCAGGGGCATGTAGCCGTACACCTTGACGAAGAAGTTGATACACTTGTGCCGCTCATGGAAGTGGGAATCGTCGTGTGACAGAGCCTGAGGGCATCCCGGACATCGGAAAGTCCACCGTGAGGTCACCTGGGAGCGGGAAGAAAGAGCAGAGGGTGAGAACCTCGGCGCCAGTATTGACAGAGGCCCCGAAGCTCAGCCCATGAGGCCTCCGTTTCTACGGCGACGAAACAGAGCCCGAGGCCCATGCTCACTCAGAGTCCTCTTCCTGCCAGGGACATATTCAACACCTACACTGCTGGCAAGGATGTGCTTTCCAAATGGTCCACACTTAACAGATATCGAAAGCCTTGAAGTCTTCAGTGTTACTTATCTCAGTGACTCTACTTCTAGTATTTCTCCTGGTTGCACAGCCAGATGTTGTAGGTACAAAGTTGTTCATTTCATTCATGTTTTTAACAGCAAAATACTGGAAAATTACCCATCAAAGGGGGACTAGTTAAATAATTATAAAACACTACACATCCATTACAAAGAAGTTTTAAGAAAGTCATATTTAAAGACAAGGGAAAGTGATCATACTATAGTTTACTGGTTATTATGATGATGAAACTTCAAGCAATTAGAAAAGTATGCAGAGGAATACAACAGCTTCACTGTCAACAACACAGCAGAGCAGATAACATAAGACCCCTCGGCAGAGAATGCCTGAAAAGGCAGGATGAAATACAGAAGCCGTCTTCTTTAAATATACTGGCTGAGCTTGTAATCAAAGAAATGAAATCCTCAGAAGTCAAAGGAGTGAGAAGGCTTGAAAATCCAGAGACAGCTAGGAG
Source organism: Odocoileus virginianus (assembly GCF_023699985.2). NCBI lineage: Eukaryota > Metazoa > Chordata > Mammalia > Artiodactyla > Cervidae > Odocoileus > Odocoileus virginianus. Next base: position 45,312,157 of record NC_069691.1, on the reverse strand, counting down.
CTCCAGTCTTCCCAAGGCTGGGACAGCCACTGTCATCAAATCAGATCAGAGACTTTCTAAAGCCTGGGACCCAGCGGAAGGCCACGTGAGTGGGAGGCAGCCCCACAGAGCAAGGTGGTGAAGCACTGCTTCCTTCTTAGTCTGAGCTCCAAGAGGAGGAGGAAACATCCCCTCTGAGAAACTATAACCTTAAGTCGGCCTCACACAGCTGAGGCTAGAATTCATGTCACCCGTGTGTCCCAATATGCTAATTTAGCGTGAACAGGTCTTAAGCAGGTGGTGAGCCCAGGCACACACGAGAAACAAGTACAAGTCCTCTCAGATCCAGGCCTCAAAGAAGTGCCGTTAAGTAGCACCCCAAGGAATATGACCTCACAGTCGAAAATCACACAGCAGGGATGAGTCACATGAATGAGAATATGCAGAAACCAAACACTGCAAAACAGCAGGATTCTCAGACAGAGACAGTAACAGTAAACGTGTCTCATATGTACAATAAAATTTTGAAAGATTATTCAAAGTTTTATGGAAGAAACAGGGACTATCAAAAAGTTCATGTGGATATGAAAAAGAACCAAAGAAGGACTCCCCTGGTGATACAGTGGTTAACACCACACTTCCAATGCAAGCAGTCCAAGTTCAATCCCTGGTGAGGGAACTAAGATCCCACATGCTGCATGGCACAATCAAAAAAAGAAAAGGAAAAAGAACCAAATAGAACAACAGAAATGGAAATATATAAACTTATTGTGATCATCATCTCATGATGGTTTGTAAGGCAAATCATTAAGTTGCATGTCAAGTACATCTCAATAAAACTAGGAAGAAAAAAGTATATTGAATTAAATCAGATAACGGTTGGGTGAAGAGAAAAATAGTGATAAAAAGTATACTAAAATTATTCCCAGAATGGAAAATACTGGGAAAAAGCTTTAAAGAAATATGAAAGCAAGATGAAGAGACATGGAGGGCTTCCGTGGTGGCTCAGTGGTAAAGAATCCGTCTGCCAATGCAGGAGACATGGGTTCTGTCCCTGATCCGGGCAGATCCCACAGGCCTCAGAGCAACTAAGCCCACGCGCCACACGTACTGGGCCTGCGCTCTAGAGGCGGGGAGCCACAACTGCTGAAGCCCGCACACCTAGAGCCCGTGTTCCACAGGAGGCGAAGCCACCACAGTGAGGCGCCCCGGCAGCGCGGCTGGAGAATAGGCCCCGCTCTCCACAACCAGAGAAAAGCCTGAGCAACAGCGAAGACCAGCACCGCCATAGATAGATAATAACATTATTAAAAAAAAAGACTGAGAGACATGGGAAGAGATAACTGTATGATTCCATTTATTTAAAGTTGAAAACTGATCCCGGGACAGAAAAAAGCTATCATTCCCACAGCTGAGCTCTCCTTCCTGCTCTGAGCTGAGCCACCTGCCTCCTGGGGCCCAGCGCACACTCTGCCCTTCTGGGTGGATCCCTGCAGGAGGGCATGTGCAAGGCAAGACACTCCTGAAATACAAGATTACATTAGAGGGGACCTGTCTTAGGAGATACAAAAAAATAACTCTAAAGATATGACCATTAGTGTGAATTTGGCACGTGAACAAACTGGACCAACAGACCAGAATGAAGAACACTTGCACACAGACGAACGCTGAACGACAGAGCAGCGCTGCACGTCACTGGTGTGGACGAGCTAAGTGTGCAATGAGCACTGCTTAGGAGACAAACATGAAGCTGGGGCCCCATCTCACATCACAGACAAAAATCACTTCCACAAGGATTGATGATTTAAATACAACAAGGCAAAACCTAAAACTTTTAGAAGGGTATGGGGGAGAGCCTCTTTAAGACTCTGGGGCAATAAAAATAAACTACAGTCACAAGCATCAACACTGACTGAGCTCACAGACTGACTTTTTAAAAACCTAATCGCAGAGGGACACTAACAGTCTGACTTCATTTACATAAAGTTTAAAGACACCAATCACTTAAGAGATGAGTGAGTGAGTCAAAGTCGCTCAGTCATGTCCAGCTCTTCGCGACCCCATGGACTATACAGTCTATGGAGTTCTCCAGGCCAGAATCCTGGAGTGGGTAGTCTTTCTCTTCTCCAGGGACTCTTCCCAACTCAGGGATCGAACCCAGGTCTCCCACATTGCAGGTGAATTCTTTACCAGCTGAACCACAAGGAAAGTCCTAGAGATAAATACACGTTGGTAAAAACGCTTTTCTTTTTAAGGGAGGAGGGGAAGGGGATTTTTAAAACCAAACTCAGGGTGGCAGTTATCAATGGCGGGAAGCAGCAGGCCGGGATTACCGAGGTACACATACAAGGAGTTGGTAGTGAGAATGTTAAACTTTCTTATTTTTAGTTATCATTTTTATTGCACAGGTATTTGTTTAAAGAATCAAGGGACTTCCCTGGGGGTCCAGTGGCTAAGACTCTGCTCTCCCAATGCACTCTCAGGTTCCATCCCTGGTCAGGGAACTAGATCCCACATGCCACAACTAAGATCTGACACAGCCAAATAAATAAATATTTCCAAAAAGAATCAAATATGGCTATATATGTATGAAACATACACTACTATTGGTTTAAAACATATGAATAAAATGTTATGCTTAAAGGGGGGAAGAACATAACAAAACAAGCAAACCCACCAGGTTTGTCAAATATTGACACTTTGTCCTATTTGTTTTAGACTACATATATATTTTTCTTTTTTTTGGCGAAAGAAACAGAATATTACAAAGAGTTAATCCGCATGCCACCCTCCTTTCCTCTACTGCAATGTCATGGGGAACATGACCTTCAATTATACTTGACAAAACCAAACTTTCTTCAAAATAAATGTCCCAATGTATACATCCACCAGCCCTGATCAACATCTGCAATTTCTACACATCCTTACTACCATCTGGTACCATCACACTTTCATTTCTGCCCACTTGATGGGTATAAACTATATCACATTGTTTTAACTTCCATTTCCCTGATTATTACAGAAGATTAGCATCCTTCCACATGTTCATTAATCATCTAGGTTTCCACTTCACTGAACTACTTTCTTACATACTTATTGAATCAACTGAGTGGTCTTCTCCTTTGGAAATCCTTTATCTGGGTATCAATTCTTTGTCATGTACCAGCACTGTAAATGTCACAGTCTGGATATAGTTTTTTGAACAAAGTTTTGAACTTTAATATATTCAAACCAATCAATCTTCTCCTCTAGATTCTGTACTTTTTGTTTCTCTTTGTCTATATCACAAAAACACTTCTGTATTTTTTGTTAGAAGTTTTAAAGCTTGCTATTAACATTAGGTTTATTAGCCCATCTGGATTTACTTTGTGTATGGTATGACATGCACTTCTGTTCCATACAGAAAACCAGTTATTCCCACACTCGTTTACAGATGCCACCTTTATCACATGTCAAGTTTCCCGGTAGACATGGGCCTGTGTCTGCATTCTGCCCATACCACTGACTGTCGGTCTCTGCACCAAGATCACAGGGACCTGTCCTAAGTCTGTACTTTAATACCGAGCCACGCTTTCTGACAGGGCAAGTTCCCCTCTTCTTCACTAGTGCCGTAGCCATCCTGGCTCTTTGCCTTTCAATACAAATCTGAGGATCTGTTTGTCAAGTTTTGCTCCAAGTCAAATTAAACCAAATGAAGTATCCTACTAGGATTTTTTTTTTTATGGTGTGATGGTTAATTTTATTGCCACCTAATAGGATTTCAATTAGAGTTACACCAACATTTTAGACTTGGGGAGAACTGCTATCCTGACCATATGAATGTGAATGTGGTCTCTATCTCCATTTATTTAGTGGGTAACCTTATCTTACTACTGACTTCAACAGGGACCTTCTAAACTTTCACAATTAAGTGTAATATTTGCCGTAGTATTCATGCAATGTTACGCGTTTTGCTTAGTTGTATCCGACTCTTTGCAACCCCATGGACTGTAGCCCACCAGGCTCCTCTGCCCATGAGATTTTCCAGGAAAGAATACTGGAATGGGTTGCCATTTCCTTCTCCAGGGGATCTCCCTGGCCCAGGTATCGAACCCCAGTCTAACACACTGCAGGAGCCACCAGGGAAGGCCGCATGCAGTCAATAAATTCTGGAAATTCTCATTTTGTATTATCAAGACTGCCCCTCCCATCTCTCTAATGTTCCCTTTCTGGCACTGTGTTAGATTTTACAACCTTTGAATCTCTTCATCTTTCTTATTTTCCATCTCTTTGTATCTCCATAATACCTTCTCAGATAATGTATTCACATTATTCACACATAATCTACTAGGTCATTAACTTTCTCTTCAGCTGTCTTATCATGTTATCCCATTCACAGAGACTGTCATTTTAATAACTATAATTTTCATTTCCAGTCGTTCTATTTAAGTTTTTAAATCTGCATGTTCTACTTTCTTTCTGAATATATGTTTTTTCCTGAATAACTTTAAAATTATTATTACTATTATAAACTGAGAAAAAAATTAAAATTGGATGGCCCATCCTGTTAATCACAGCTGAAGAATAACCACCACCCACAGCCAGGATTAGCCATCAGAAGTCCAGTTGCTAGAGGTGAAACTGAGAAGTGATCATGACCGCAGGCCAGGGCTCCAAGGGACACTCCACCAGAAATAAAGCTCAGAAGGAGTCATGACCCCCAGAGGTCCCTTCCCAGGACTCCCCACCCCCTTCCCCCACCCTCCCTCCCACCGGCAGGTCTCTAGACGTCCTCCGGTTTACAGCCAACAGTGCGGCACTTACTACTCTCCCCACCAGCTTTGACTGAAGCAGGAGACGGCTGTCGAGGGCTTGGAGAAGGCTGGCTGCAATCAAGCCACATCTGTGTCCAGTATCCTACTTTGCTCCCCTTGTACCTCATCTCAGACGCCAGCACTCAACCTCGAGGGGAAAAGTCTCTTAACCTGCAAATGACTCCACTCTGGCACAAAAAGAGGTATTTATACTGCTTTTATAAGGCATTTTCTCTCTATATATGCTCCTTCTATAAAGGTATTTCCACTGAAGCAGTGGTTTCCAAATGTTTTTAATCATGTAACCCACTACTAAAAAAAGTTGTGATTGCAACCCCAGTATATTTAATTAATTTAATTTAATTAATTTAATAAAAAATATATATATATCTATATACAGGAACTTCCCTGGTGGTCCAGTGGCTCCATGATATACACAGAGATAGAGCTGCGAAAAAATTGAGGGCAAGAGGGGAAGGGGCACCAGAGGATGAGACGGCTGAGTGGCGTCACTGACTCCACGGACCCGAGTTTGAGGAAACTCAAGAAGATAGTAATGGACAGAGAAGCCTAGTGTGCTGGAGTTCATGTGGTCACAAAGAGTTGGACATGACTGAGCAACTGAACAACAACTCTGTGTGTGTGTGTGTGTATAACATAATAAAACATACAAAAAATTAAGAATAAAGTAAATTGTATAAAGTGAAGTTTGAACACTTACTAAAGCAACATCATGGATTATATTTTACACAGGAATATTTCAAGTAATTTAGTCTAAGGAAAGTTCTGCTTAGTAATGGTAAGGAAAATCCTTAATAGATGTTGAGAACTTACTCAGCATTAATATTAAGACGTTTACTTATGTATCCTCTCTCTTCTTCCTTATCCCATAAGCCATCTCCACCTGTCTTCTCAATGCTTTATGAGTTTTTATCCTTTATTCTGAATGAAGTCTATTTACACTCTAGATCTCTCCTCTTCAAAAAAATAATAGTACATTATTCAAAGCAACAATATGAAATTAACTCTGTGTAGTTTATTTAGTCAGTATTGTCAAGATATTAACATTACTGAAAGAATACAAACAGTCATGCCTTCCTAATTATAACAAGGGAAGGGACGATGAAAATTTGAAGTATTTAAAGCAAAAAAAAAAATTTACTACTTTATAATATAAAATAGTATATATACTGATAAAATTAGGTAAATTAATGAAAATACTGAGTTCAAACTGGTTCTACAATAGGAAGTAAATAACTGGACTCAGAATTTGAAGACAGGCTCAACTTAGTGAGCCTGACTTTAAAAAGTCATTCTAATTTTCCAAGTTTTCACTTTCGCTGTTTAGTCGCTAAGTCACATCTGACTTTCCGCAATGCCACACTCCCCTGTCCTTCACCGAGTTTGCTCGGATTTACGTCCACTGAGTTAGTAATGCTATCTCACCACCTCATCCTCTGCAGCCCCCTTCTCTTTTCTCCTTCAATCTTTGTCAGCATCAGGGTCTTTCCACTGAATCAGATCTTCACATCAGGTAGCCAAAGAATCATGTATACCGTAAGCAAATTATTTCCACCTCACTCTCTACACTGGAGAGATGTTTAACCAATGAAACACTGGCCTAATAACAGAACAAACATGCTTCCATGAGATGAAAAATGCACCATGTCTGTGAGTGCTTAACGTGACTGATGGTATTATTAGGTACCTAATCACTCAGATACTTTAAATTTTCATGAATAACGTCTTATGATTTACTAGGGAGTTATAATTAGAAAGCAAACATCTGGCTGGAGTCCAGTCCCTGGTTACACAATAAAGGATAAATAAGGAACAGAAAAGTGCACCAATCAATTTCTTTTTAAGACCTTTGCCTCCCTTCCTTAGAATTTACAAAGAAGTATGCTTTTTTATTATTTACTATCAGATCTACCACTGTACCTGGAAAACATGTTATTTTATATAAAAATACTATTATCACTCAGAGTTTAAAAAAAAAAAACACACACACACTTTGGTGCATTATTGCTAATTATTCTTCTCTTACGAGGCTTTAGCAGAAGGCTAAAGAATCTGAGAAGCTACGTGGTAACCAGGAGTTAAGTTATAACCCTGAGCCACACCAGGCGAAAGGCTGGAACAGGTGTAAGTGAGCGCATAAAGCCCCAAGCACTTCTCTATTTGTCGGTTTTGCTTTGTTGCTGGCATCAATGTTCTCTAGTTACCACTCTTGCTTAAAACTAAAGATACAATTTGACCATCATTATTAGTACAGCCTAGTGGCTACTTAATCTAGAACTTACATTCAAAATGTACAATAAGAAGAATGAAATATACACCAAATTATTATTTACTCATGGCCCTAACGATATCCATGAAGGTAAAATTATTTTATAAAATTAATACGACTTTTTGATAATAACGTAAGGACAGCAAGTGTGAATCTATAACTTAAAAGACTGACAGAGCATAGTCATAAATACTATTAATTGGAACTGACAGATTCTCCAGTATTAACTGTTACAAGCCCTTTACCGTAGCCCTCACCAGGAGAGCTTCCACTTGTCTAAATCTACAATAATGACAGAGATGGTGATGGGACTGGTCTTTATGAAAAGTATGAAAAGCACCGAGTATGAAACTGTTAATAGTCTGGTCAAATCTATTCACCTACTCAAAGACAGAGAAAGAACTCAAATTTCTACAAATTTGAGGGTACTTGTGTTTTGTATAAATACCTTATGAAGAACTTAGGTGCTGGGCACTATTCTTACAGTTTTACACACCTTAACTCAGAAATTCTTACATTTTGGGTGCCAAGGACACACCACCTTCCATTCTGGTTTGGCAACCTGGGGAAGCCTGTGGACCTCCTTAGAATGCTTTTAGACACGTAAAATGTAAGAAATTACAAAGGAAACAGCAGAAGATGAGATGGTTAGATGGCATCACTGACTCAATGGACATGAATCTGAGCACAAACTCTGGGAGACGGTGGAGAGCAGAGAAGCATGCTGCAGTCCATGGGGTCACAAAGAGTCAGACAGGACTTACGGACTGAACAACAGTAACAATGTAAACAGGTAATGCTGAAACACAGAAATATATGTACTCTTTTAGAAGTAACACAATCTAGGGAAAAGTTAGTAACTACCATAATTTCAAAGTGATGAAAGTTAACAATACTTCACAATAAACATAATGTGATATGAAAATATCTATGAGTTCTGGTGAAAAATCAGTCACCACCAATCCTCTTATGAATTACAGCCTGTTTTATAACTGATAAAAAGGATAAATTTTAATTCAAGACCAGCGAAAATTAAAGATGTAACATTTCCCCATTCAAATTCCAATCACGGATTTCTATCCATTTACACCTTAGGAAGTGAAGACCCTCATTAAACCCTAAGGTGATCCTATTTGGCTGGTGGCCTCATCATCCCAATTTACAGACGAGGACTCCGAAGTACGGTGAGTTACGCCCCGCACGACCACAAAGTACGTGAGCTGAGTGCACATGCACCCCCAGTCCCGTAAGCGGTGGGGCCTTACCTTGATGGGGGGTTTACGAGTGATGTGGGAGACGAGGAAGTTCATGGCAATGTCCTCACAGTTGATGTATTCATCCACCATATCTCGGATGGCCTGGGGCATCACGTAGGAATACAGGTAGGCATAATACTGTCGGGGCAGAAACAGAAGCACATACTGTGTTAGAGGCCACAGTTCTTTGGCTTTCAGCAAAAATATGCACAGGGCTGTTAGGAAGCGTGTTGTGGCAGAGGCTGGGTGTGGCAATCTCCAGGAAGCACCACTGGCATTTAGGGAGTTGGGTCCAGGGGTGCTGAGCACCTGCAAGGCAGACCTTCCGCACTGAAGAATCAGCCTATCCAAACTGCCATCATCACCCTCTTTGGGAATCAAACCTTCATGCAGGCTCCTTGGTACCACAGTGATTCTGCAGCAACATAAAGATCTATCAAATCCAGCTGGACACTAGTTCAGCTGAAAGCATTCTGACGAAGCAAAGGGCAAGCGAGGGGAAAGTCTGGTTATCTCTCAGACCTCAGTAAGTCACTGAGGGATGAGACGTCTGATCCCGCAGCACCTCACTGCTCAGCCTGGGCACAGGCTACCCCTGCCCGAAGCCACCCTCATTTCTGGCCCACACTGTTCACACAGGCTCCTCATCAGCCTCCCTGCTGCCTGCCTTCCTCCCTCCAGTCCATCCTCAGCACAGCAGAGCGATCATGGTAAAACATGTGCCTCCTTTACTCCAAACCCCTCAATGGTCTCTCATCTCACCCAGACTAAGCCTAAGTTCTTAAAACGTCCCACAAGGTCCACAGGTGTGCACTGCCTCACATCTACCAATGAATGTCGACTGCTGAACTTTCAGGGATTTTAGGAATTTTGTGACCTTGTTATGAAAAACAGCTAGAATTACACGTACTTAAAATTAAGGGGCTTTCTGGTGGCTCAGGAGTAAAGAATCTGCCTGCCAATGCAGAAGATGCGGATTCTATCTCTGGGTTGGGAAGGACCCCTGGAGAAGGAAACAGCAACCCACTCCAGTATTCTTGCCTGGAGAATCCCATGGACAGAGGAGCCTGGCGGGCTACAGTCCATGAGGTTGCAAAGAGTCAGACACAACTTAGCGACTAAATGACAACTGAAAACTAAATACATTATATTAGCAGCCAATAAATACCTAAAGCACATCACTTATTTAACTAGTTAACACATTTATAATTATTTAGTACATTTACCATCATCATTTTTTAACTTTTTTGATTGCGCTGCAAGGCATGCAGGATCCTAGTTCCCTGACAAAGGATCAAACCCTCACGTCCCCCACAGTGGAAGTGCAGAGTGCTAACCACTGGACCCCCAGGGAAGTCCCACATTTACTGTCATCCTGAGGTTGTTCATGCCTATTATAACTGTCTGGTGAAAAGACTATGTAATTGGCATGTAATTGCTCATCTCTTACAAAAGCCATGCTCAATGACTCATGTTAACCTGAACTCAGTCATGGCAAGAATATTTACACCACAGAAGTGAACAAGTGCCATAAAACACACCAAATGGTAATCGAGATCTGTTACAATATGCTGATGATAAATGAACAGGTGAGGTGTCCAATAAAACTGACTTATGTATCTTTTTACCTTAAATGGTAGAATCTATATAGCAAACCAACCATAAAATTTTTGTACCAAACAGTGGTTTGCTGGTTATCTTGTGGCAAAATACTCAAGAGATGTTAAACTTAAAAGATGAATTATACATCTTTCTTTTACAAAAAGACAGGTTGATCCTTTAACTGGCCACTAGCTATCATTAGCATGCTAATGAGAACATTTATTAATTAAAAACAATCCATATCTTTATCAAGGGAAACACGACATTGTAAGAAAAAAGAACTGACTTAAAAGTATATGGAGAAAGCATTATGAAAACAAATATTTAGAAGTATTTCCACTATTATATGATTTTTATACCAAAAATAATTTTTAAAATACAGAAAAACTTTGTAATCTGTTTAAAAATCTTCTAAAAGTTTCAGTGAATTTAGAACCTACTCTAAAATATAAAATGCAATATCTGCTCATTAGTTTGCTTAAAAAAATTGAACAATGCCACAGAAGATGAAAATTCAACAATTTCAACAAAATGCTACCAAATTGGTAGATAAGCAGCAGGACTTTGGAAGCAGGGCAGTAAGGTATTTCTTCCAGGGACAGTGATTAAAACAAAGTATCAGAAATGTGCTTAATTTAGAAACAGACTAATTTAGAAACAGAACACTGACCTGCCAGTATACAAAGAGTCAAATCAAGATTTTCAAAAATAATAATGCATGTTCAGTCATATTGCTTTCACTAAAATTTAAGAATTTAGTAAGACTATTATTTCAAAACTGTTTCATCTTTATCTCAACCATATAAAAATTTCTGTAAGTATGGTACACTATACTATTTCTCTAAGTATAGTATACATACTATAATTTATACATACATACATTTGTGAGGTACCAAAAGTTTTTACTGATAGGCATTTATAATAAAAAGAAAAAATAACTTGATCGCTCTAGACTAGGGAAGACCTAGTTAGTTTCTTTCAAAGGCCAAACAAGGAAGCTTTTTGGGTAAAAGTTCAGTTTGACCTACCAGAGAGAAATACAGCAAGGTCCTGAAAATAAATTTACAAGTAAAGCTCTCAAGGAAAGGCAGGGCTGGAAATCACTAGCTCACGGACGCTAAGAAAAGCCACAAGAGCTTGAGAGGATGTAAGGACAACACAAAATAAGCAGTGCACTAGGCGATCACACATAAACTAGACAATCAACAAGCACCTACTGCAGCGCACAGGATTCTACTCAATATTCCGTAATAACCTCTATGTGAAAGGATCTGAAAGAGTAGCTATGTGTATAACTGAATCACTTTGCTGTACATCTGAAACTAACACAACACTGGAAATCAACTATACTCCAATATAAAATGAGAATCAAATTAAAAAGAAAGAAAAGCACTAGACAGAAGGAGAACCCTGTAATACTTCAATAATTATAGGGAGACAGGGCCCTGGCTGGGTTGTTCAGGAGAGCACGGAGTGGAGATCAGGATGATGGGCCAGGTGGTAACATCTTTGCTGACCATGAAGGGATGAGTTAGGTGGTCAGTAGATGGAGCAACAAGACAGATACGACCAGTCTCAAATGAGATTTCACGTGACAAGTGAGAAGCAACTGTCAGGAAGAGTCACCAGTGAGCCAGGCTCTCTCTACCTGGCTCCACGGTGCAAGTCTGGGGAAGTGAATCGCTTCAATCACGGCCCCTGGAAGGAACACAGGAACAGGCTGAAGGGGAAGCACTGTCCTCAGAGAAAAGTCAGGTTTCAACCAGATTAAGGGGACGGAGGAGGTGTTCTGTGAGGTCAGGGTACAGGCAGTTTGACCATCCCACAACAGGGACTCTTCACAGCCCAGAGAGAGGACCTGGGAGGGAAGGTATGGAGCAGTCACATGTGTCATTTTTAATTTTCTAGTAGCCACAGTTTTAAGAAATAAAAAGAAACAGTAAAATTAATTAGTAATATATTTTAATTTAACCCAGTGTATCCAAAATAACTGCACTTTAACATACAGTCATCCCGTATTGGCTCAGATAGTAAATAAAGAATCTGCCTGCAATTCAGGAGAAATGGGTTTGATCCCTGGGTCAGAAAGATCCCCTGGAGAAGGATACCCACTCCAGTATTCTTGCCTGGAGGATTCCATGGACAGAGGAGCCTAGCAGGTTACAGTCCATGGGATGGCAAAGAGTTGGACACAACTGAGCAACTAACACTGTCTCACCCGACACATAATCAATATAAAAAACTAGAAATGAGACAGTCTACACTCTTTCTTTCAAGTTTTCAAAGTCTGGTATGTACAATATTTCACACTGAGAGCACATCTCAGCACTGACCAATCACGTTTCAAGTGCTCAGCAGCCACATGTGCCCAGGGGCTATTTTACAGAACAGATGAAATGGAGAGAGAAAATGAGTCAGGAGCAAGAAAACAGAACAGTTTAGCAACAACAGTACAAGAGGAGTAATGACTGGAAGGATATGCATCCTAAATATTCAGTGAAAAGCAGGATGTGAGGCAACATGAACATTAAAAGCTCTAAGGAATCAAACAGAACTGGCAGAGCCTGAATGGACAGAAGCTCGTGGTGGGGCCTGGGACAGAGGTGGCTGAATCGGGAGAGGGCCAGATTCAGCCTTTCGTTGGCCAGGCCATGTCTGGAATGGCTGTGGGGAAACTGGAAAATGTTTTGCCCCAGTGCACTCAGTTTTACAGAGGGAGAGCCAGTGCTCAGCAGGATAAACTGATTTTCTAATGGCCAATGTGCAATCATACTGGTGGCCTTCCCATCCTGACTTCATTCTAGAGCTGCTATAACCATCTTGATCACCGTCTTTAAAGACAGAAGTCGGGTAATTCTAGCAAGCATGGGATATGTAAGAAGCACTAGGAGAGCGATCTTTATCTAAAGCAGCATTTCACTGCCACACAAAGGCTCAACTCTTACCGAGTCAGGCCAGTCCCACGAGGTCTTTCTTACCTTGTGGAAGAAGGCAGCACCTGTCAGCACCATGGACAGCTCACAGGAGTAGTTGGAGTTGTAGAGCCAGGACTGATGAGGGATGTCCCACGCGTGGTAACGGCCAGGGAAACCCACAATGCGGTCCCGGGCTTCTCTCCACACCCTCATAAAACACAAGCATATGCACACACCTGAGTACAAAGCTCTAAGGTTATCAGACACGTGTAATATTATTGCCGCTATTTTGCAGGATCTCTCTTTTTGAGCTGTTACTTCTTTTTTCTTTTTATTTTATATACCAAATCAATCACACACCAAACAGAATAAAAACAAAGTATCACCCACAGTTTCCTTAATAAGCACCTGCTTATCGATCCTCTAACTTATTGATGCTGGTGGCTAGCATCTCTCCAGCCCTTGCATAAAGAACAAGCTGGAAAAACACAGAAAGGCTCTAAGGACTCTAAGGCATTTAAAGGTCTCCAGGATGGGGTAAGTACAACAATCTGCTAAGAAGCAGGAAGATGATAATTTTTGTGTCTATTTCTTTTTAATATTATTTAATTTCTTAAGCTCTACTTTTAAAGATTGTAACATACTAGTATGGTAGGACTTGTACATAATTTATGTACACTGTATGCTTAACTCCTCTCTTACTGAGTGACCCCAATCTAACCACAGTCTAACATTCTGACTGGAGCAGAGCTGAGGGGGAAACCTGTACCATGAAAATCAGTGGTCTACAGAACCAGACAAATGAAAGACTTCATAATATAAGAAATTAGCTGGGAATGTTTCCAGGATAAACATTCTAACATCTCCAAATTTACCTTACCTCTAGGTAAGGTACAACAAATAAAATCAGTTTCCCAGGCTGAAACCCACAGTCCGCAGAAGTGCTTCAGGTGTACCACAAACAAGGATCCATCACCTCCTCCCTCCGCCTCACTCCAACAGAGGTTAAACTGCCTAACAGAGTTCCTCATCACCCACGAAACCTCAGCTCCTAAAGCACACATGATTTCATTCCAAGAGTCCCTCTCCTGTTAAGTTTGAAAGCAACTAACCTAGTCCAGTGAGCTTTCCAGGTGGCTCAGCAGTAAAGAATCTACCTGTCAATGCAGGAGATGCGGGAGGTGCGGAAGGAAGATGCCTGGAGAAGGAAATGGCTACCCACTCCAGTATTCTTGCCTGAGAAATCCCAGAGCAGAGGAGCCTGGCAGGCTACCGTCCATAGGATCACAAAGATTGGACACGACTGATGATGCATACACACAGTCTAGTCCAGAAGATGAGAAATTACAACTTATATCACAACACAGCAGCCATCTAGATGGGCTTTCTGCCACATCCCACCCAAACCCCTACCTCTATCCTTGTTTATCTCCTAACACAGACTTCCAAACACTCACCTAAAAAGCTATGTTTTAATAATATATTTTGACAGTTACAGAATATAAGGATTGTTAATAAATACCAACAGCATATCCGAAGGCTATATCAATACTCCTAAAAATACTGATCACTTCAAATGCCTCCAGAAGAGAAACTACCTTCCAGTCCATGATCCCTCACTGTAAAGCTTACACTTTTGCCCTTTTTTTTTTTTTTAATTTTTATTAGTTGGAGGCTAATTACTTTACATCATTACAGTAGTTTTTGTTATACATTGATATGAATTAGCCATGGATTTACATGTACTCCCCATCCCAGTCCCCCCTCCCACCTCCCTCTCCACCCGATCCCTCTGGGTCTTCCCAGTGCACCAGGCCCGAGCACTTGTCTCATGCACCCAACCTAGGCTGGGGATCTGTTTCACCCTAGATAATATACATGTTTCAATGCTGTTCTCCTGAAACATCCCACCCTCGCCTTCTCCCAGAGTCCACAAGTCTGTTCCACTTTTGCCCTTTTTAAAAATAAAGTTTATTGAGATATAAATCACACAGAAGACTCACTTGTTTAAAAGTGTATGACTCGCTGGGGGTTAGTATTTAATATATTCACAAAGCTATGCAACCATCACCACTTCAGAATATTTTCATAACCTATTAATGAAAAGAAACTCCATAACCACTAGCAGTTTAGCAGTCACTGCCATTCACCCCCAGCCCCCAGTCTCCCACGGCAGCCACTAATCCACCTTCCGTCTCCATGGCTCTGCTTGCTGCAGACACTTCACACAAGTGGACTCACACAGTACATGACCTTTAGTGACTGGCTTGTTTCACTTAGCCCGTTTTCATGTTGTAGCACGTGTCAGTACTTCATTCCTGTTTGGTGCCAAGTAATATTCCACTGTGTGGATATACCACCGTTTGTTTATCCATTCATCAGCTGAAGGACATTCTGATTGTTTACACTTCTCTTGTTGTAGCTTTTTTTTTTTTTGACAACTGATTTTTCTTTGGTGTGTGGCAAAATACACATAACATGAAATTTACCATTTTAATTATTTTCAAGTATACAGTTCAATGGCATTAAGTATATTCCCACTGTTAAATTTATCTCCAGAATGTTTCCATCTTTCCAACCTAAAACCTGACCCATTAATTTGGCATTATTGCCTTTCTTTAATTCCAGGCACCTGCCATTCCACTTTGTCTCTATGAATTTGACTACTGTGAGTGCCTCATATAAGCTGACTCATGTTTATACTTACTGACTCTTATAAATAATGCTGCTATGAACAGTCATGGACTGTTTTTGTACAGATACGTGTTTTCAATTCTCTTGAGTCTCTTTATCCATCCCTTAAAAACATACTATTTCCTTCTTTGCTACATAAGCTGAAGTCAGCCAAGACCCACATTATCTTTTGCCAGAGGGACAGTTTCTATGGATATATTCATTTATTTACTCTAGATCAAAAACAGCTGATTTACAATTTTTAGGTGTGCAGCAAATTGACTAAGTTATATATATTATTTTTCAGATTCTTTTCCATTAAAGGCTATTATAAGATATTGAATACAGCTCCCTGAGCTACACAGCAGGTCCTTGTTATCTATTTTATATATGTGTGTGTGTTCGTGTACGACTCTGCAAAATGACACATGTACAGTAGTATATATCTCTCAATTCCAAATTCCTAAATTTAGCCCTCCCCCCATTTTCCCCTTTGGAACCATTAGGTTTATTTCCTATATCTGAGTCTATTTCTGCTTTGTAAATAAGTTCACTTGCATCATTTTTTTTTAGATTCCACACATAAGTGATATCATACGGTATTTGACTTTCTCTAACTTACTTCTAGTCAAGGCTATGGTTTTTCCAGTGGTAATGTATGGATGTGAGAGTTGGACTGTGAAGAAAGCTGAGCACCAAAGATTGATGCTTTTGAACTGTGGTGTTGGAGAAGACTCTCTTGAGCCCCTTGGACTGCAAGGAGATCCAACCAGTCCACCCTAAAGGAGATCAGTCCTGGGTGTTCACTGGAAGGACTGATGCTGAAGCTGAAACTCCTATACTTTGGCCACCTCATTCGAAGAGCTGACTCATTGGAAAAGACCCTGATGCTGGGAGGGATTGAGGGCAGGAGGAGGAAGGGACGACAGAGAATGAGATGGCTGGATGGCATCACCGACTCCATGGGCATGAGTTTGAGTAAACTCCAGGAGTTGGTGATGGACAGGGAGGCCTGGTGTGCTGCGATTCATGGGGTCGCAAGAGTCGGACACAACCGAGCGATTGAACTGAACTGACTTCACTTAGTGTGATAATCTCTAGGTCCATCCATGTTGCTGTAAAGGGCATTATTTCATTCTTTTTATGGTTGAAAAATATTCCACGGTATCTATATACCACATCTTCTTTATCCATTCATCTGCTGATATCAACATTTAGGTTGCTTCCATGTCTCAACTACTATAAATAGTGCTGCAATGAACGTCAGAATGCATGTATCCTTTCGAAAAGGGAATCCTCCCACACTCTTGGTGGAAATGTAAATTGGTACAGCCACTATGGAGAACAGTATGGAGGTTCCTTAAAAAACTAAAAACAAAGTTACCATATGATCCAGCAATCCCATTCCTAGGCATACATATGGAAAAGATGAAAACTCTAATTCGAAAGCAAAGTTTTTAGATCAAAGGATGCCCAAACAAATGAGAAAATACTCAGTGTAATAGAAGATTTGGAAGTAGAGTCAGAGATAATTCACTTGTCTTATAATCAGAGACTAAACCTCAAATTTCAAATGATGGTAAGAGACTCTTAACCACTTCATAATAAAAAGGCAAAGGATCTGAGCAGACATTTCTCCAAAGAAGACAAACAGATGGTCACTAAGCACATGAAAAGATGCTCAGCACCATCAGTTATGAGGCTCCCCATTACTCTCTCACCACTTGGAAATCTGGTGACAAATGGAAAAGATCAAAAATCTTTCTAAATCAAGAACCACAAAAGATGGCAAACACCAGTTATCTTAACAAGCTTCAAACTCATCAAAGCAGGACCGCTTATCTAGTCATTCTTGGGATCGAGCGCTGACTGGCAGTCCTCCTGTTAGCACCCCATGACTGTCCACAGCCTCCAGTCCCTCAGCAGGCTCCCAAGGACACCATGCGGTATCGGAAACACCCCACCTTCCCGTCTCTCCCATCACCATCAATAACAACTGTGACGGCAAAAGCCCATTTCTGCTATCATCACATGGCTTTTGTTCCTTTCATAAAACCAAGGAAAGAGAGCTGGTTACTTATTATCATGGTAAAAAGGAACACATTCCAGTGGGATTTTCACAACTGCTAACAACAGATTCTTGCCTCAATAACACAGTGGTAGGAGGAGGGAAGAGGAAATGAGAGGCTGGCTGAGGGCGAGGAAGAAGAGATGTTCCTATTTGTCAATAATGTGCCAGGTAACTATACATGTACCTAAGACAAATACAACAGTAAAGATGCTGCCCCTTTCATCTAAGCATCTGCACTCGTCCACCTAAACCAAAGGAAGCCTGAAAGCGAGGGGCCTGCCAGGCTCTCAGTGCCTGAAACAACAGCACAGAGAAGAGCTCTCCAGCCTGGGTCTCTACTTCGTCTGAATAAGATCCCCAAGGATATCTACTCCAGTGCTTCTCAAACTCTGTGGCAAAGAAGTAATTTTCCCTGGGCTTGTTCGTGCTTTTGTAAAAATACAATAAAAATGAATTGCATGGTTTCTTAAATATAACACCAAAAGGACAACTTACCAAAGAAAACCTTGACAAATTGGACTTCATTAAAATGAAAAGTTTTGTGCTTTGAAGGACACCATCAAGAAATGTGAAAAGACAACCCACAGAATAAGAGAAAAAAATTGCAAATCATTATCCCTGATAAAGGACTTGTACCTAGAATATACAAAGAACTCTGACAACTCAATAATAAAAAGACAAACCAGTCATGTACACACTGCTATACTTAAAACAGAAAACCAAAAAAGACCTACTGTATAGCAAGGAACTCTGCTCAACGTTATGTGCTGGCCTGGATGGGAGGGGGCTCTGGGGAAGAACGGGTACACACATGTATATGGCTGAGTCCCTTTGCCGTTCACCTGAAACCACCGCCCCGTTGTTAACTGGCTATATCCTACTACAAAATAAGTGTTTAAAGTTCAAAAAAACAGACAACACAAATAACAAAGCAAAATAGACATTTCTTCAAAGAAGATATATGTTATTCCTAAAAACCTGAAAAGATGAGCAATATCCTAAGTCATTAGGGAAATGCAAATCAAAACTACACTGAAATACCACTTTGCACCCAGTAGGAGGGCTATAAATAAAATACAGAAAATATCAAGTGTCGACAAGGACACAGCGAAATTGGAACCCTCATTCACTGCTGGTGCAATATAAAATGGTGCAGCTACTTTGGAAAACAGGCTGGTAGTTCTTCAAAATGTTAAACCAAGAGTTACCATGTGACCCAGTAACTCCACTCCAAGATATATATCCAAGGTATGTATCTATAAATAGTCATATAAAAAAGCATGTACATTAATGTTCACAGCAGTATTCACAACAGCGAAGAAGCATAAAGGACCCAAATGTCAAAAAATGGACAAATAAAATGTGTGTGTGTGTATGCTCAGTCGTGTCCAGCTCTCTGCGACCCCACGGACTGTAGCCTGCCAGCTCCTCTGTCCATGGGATTTCCCAGGCAAGAATACTGGAGCTGGTTGCTATTTCTTTCCCCAGGGAATTTTAACCCGGGGGTAGAATCCACGTCCCCTGCATTGGCAAGCACATTCTCTACCACTGAGCCACCTAGGAGTCAACAAAATGTGTACATCCATAGAGAATGAAGAACCGACAGATGCTCCAAGACAGATGAACTCTGAAAACATCATGTTAAGTGAAAGAAACCAGGTACCAAGGAGCACATATTATAAGGTACCATTTACACGGGATGTCTGATAAATTTACAGAGAAACTAAGTACATTAATGGCTGCCAATGGTTTAGAGAGTTGGGAGAAAAATGGAAAATGACTGCTAATGGGTACAAGATTTCTTCTGATGGTAATGAAGACTTCTAAAACAGATTATGGTGACAGTTGCACAACCCTGTAAATACACTAAAAGCCACTTAAATGAGTGAACTGTATGACGTATGAATTATATTCAATAAATGTTACTCAAAAATGAATTACAGGAAAATGTTCACACTTGGATGTCACGGTAAATGTCAAGTTATTTAAAGGCTTCTAAATATCTACCCTCAATTTCTGTACTCACTTCATTTTGGACAGGAAATAAACTGTCCACGAGTCAGCGCCAGGACTGGACACGCTCTGAGTGGCCCTGATCTACTCTGTTCTCTTATCTGTACTGTTCCTTCAAGGTGAGATATTTAAGCCCTGGGGCAATAGTGGTAAAGAACCCTCCTGCCAATGCAGAAGACCTAAGAGATGTGGGTTCAATCCCTGGGCCGAGAAGATTCCCTGGAGAAGGGAATGGCAACCCACTCCGCTATTCTTGCCTGGAGAATCCCATGGACAGAGGAGCCTGGCCGGCTTCAGTCCCTGGAGTGGCACAGAGTCGGACACGGCTGAAGCAACTCAGCACACAAGATGTCTCAGTTACTACCAGCTATGAAATCCATCTGGCTGCCTCATCCAGGGTTTGAGTTAGTTTCCTGTCACTTGCAAACAAAAGCATTCCTTGATTAAAACTCAGCTCCTCACCGAAACCCAAACATGATTTCATCATGGCGGAGGTGAGCATCATCATCAATAGACAGGATGGCCTCTGTCTCGATTTCATTCCACGGCAGGAATCGGTTGTTCAGGCTGTTCTTCTCAGTACGAACCACCTGTAAAGAGGAAGGAAAAACACTGATGATCAATGCTGTACTGAAGAATGCAAAAGCAACGCTGTCTTTAGGTCAAAGGAGATTGTGGATAAATATACTGAAGTGAAGAAGAACTAAAGAGCCTCTTGTTGAGGGTGAAAGAGGAAAGTGAAAAAGCTGGCTTGAAACTCATCATTCAAAAAACTAAGATCATGGCATCCAGTCCCATCACTTCATGGCAAATACAAGGGGAAAAAGTGGAAGCAGTAACAGATTTTATTTTCTTGGGCTCCAAAATCACTCTGGATGGTGACTGAAGCCAAGAAATTAAAAGACGCTTGCTCTTTGGAAGGAAAGTTATGACAAATCTAGACAGTGTATTAAAAAACAGAGACATCACTTTGCCAACAAAAGTCCAGATAGTCAAAACTATGGTTTTTCCAGTAGTCGTGTACGGACGTGAGTTGGGCCATAAAGAAGGCTGAGCACCAAAGAACTGATGCTTTTGAACTGTGGTGTTGGAGAAGACTCTTGAGAGTCCCTTGGACTGCAAGGAAATCAAACCAGTCCATCCTAAAGGAAATCAGTCCTGAATATTAATTGGAAGGACTGATGCTGAAGGTCCAATACTTTGGCCACCTAATGTGAAGAGCTGACTTACTGGAAAAGACCCTGATGCTGAGAAAGACTGAAGGCAGGACGAGGAGGGGGCGACAGAGGATGAGATGGTTAGATCCAGCATCACTGACTCAATTAACGTGAATCTGAGCAAACTCAGAGATACTGAAGACAGTGGAGCCTGGGATGCTGTGGTTCATGGGATCCCAAAGAGTCGCACGCGATTTAGAGACTGAGTAACAACAGCAACAAAACCAAACTGTGAAATCTAGCATACGTCTTATCGGAATAAAAACTACCTGACCATTCAGCAAACTTACAAAGATTTCACACTGGAGGCTCTATTCATTTGCTAACTAATTTTCCTTGGAAACAAGCTAAAGCTGAGGATTACGTATGCAACAAACACGGTTGAGGGATATTAAAAATAACTTTCCCAAGAGAACACAAGGTGGCAGAGCAGAACTGAGGTTATGATCCTCAGCTCTGGATCCTCAGCCCCGGAAAACCCAACTCAAACTCCCTGGAGTCTGTGCCATTTCTGAGTCCCGATTTAAACGGCCTTTCTTTTTGGTCTAAAACAAAGGCGAGCCCATCCAGTTGAGGTTAATTGCTTTGATTTTGCAACTGCTGCCTGCTACACTGCCTACACTTACAAGAGCTTTTTCTTTCAAGGTGTACCTGGCTCAGTAAAACTAAGAGCTTCTGTGTCCAAAGAAATTCCCAATTCAGAGAACCTCTATCTGAAGCGACTGACATATGCAAAGCCGCTATTTCTTCCCGAAACGAAGATCAGCGCTCAATCGGATGGACTACATCATAATTTACAAGATTATTTAAGTGCGCCTCACTGCGAGGCTTCCCTGGTAGCTCAGACAGTAAAGCGTCTGCCTACAATGCAGGAGACCCAGGTTCAATCCCTAGGTCAGGAAGATCTCCTGGAGAAGGAAATGGCAGCCCACTCCAGTACTCTTGCCTAGAGAATCCCACGGACGGAGGAGCCTGGTGGGCTACAGTCCACGGGCTCGCAAAGAGTCGGACACGACTGAGCGACTTCACTTTCACTTCTTTTCGTTCAAATGTGCCTCAGACAGTAGCTAGTACTAGGTAGTAGCTTTATTATTCACTTTGACACTGAAACTCAAACAGGAATGAACATATCCGAGTACTCGGATAGCTCCTTTAATCTTACGGTTTCTATACCCATTAATTCATTGACTAACTAGTGAGGAATCATCATTTTATTGTCAAAAGCCAGAAACAAAGAGAACGTCTTGAGTAATCATCTTTTTAGACAGCTGGGAAAGGACATCCTTCTTGCAATGGAACACCTGTACTGAGGCTCACCTCTACATAACGTGATGAATGTAATTTTATCCAGGGTCTAAAAGCTGAGTGTTTTTGTTTGTTGGTTGGGCACATCATGCAGCGTGTGGGATCTCAGTTCCCCGACCAGGAACTGAACCCATGGCCCCTGTACTGGGAGCGCAGCATCTTAACCACTGGACCACCAGGGAAGTCCCTGTGAATGGCTTTAAAGGTTCTCCCATGACCTTGTCAGTACTGCCTCTTCAGCTTAAAATCCTCTCTCTCCTATTCCTCCACCACAACTATTCTCCCCCTGAGCACCTGGCTCAGATGTCTCCTCGCTCACCAATCTTGTCAAAAGTACGAATAATTAATAATCACTTCTCCTATGTTCCTAAAGCAGAGACCTCACACTTCAATTTATTCATTCCAGCACACTAGAATCCAATTAGTTCAGAGGCCAGAAGGGCTTGGAGAGCGTTCAGTCAGCTTTTACCCTGCACGTGGACAATGGGCCCCTCACAGACCTAGACCCCTCACTACGCCTCCTAGAGAAAAGATCAGTCTTTTTCTGGTAAACTTAGGTTAAACTTCTAAGTCTCGTCTAGCTAAGGCCCCATGAAAAATGCATTATCAACTTGTGTACCATCAAGAAATAAAAATGCTGCCGAGTAAGAAAAATATGAAAAAATAGTTCATCATTTAGAATGTTTACTCTAGTAAAGAGCTTTTTAAAATTTCACCTTAGTCCTGGAGGAGTCCCTACCAAGTCAGAACAAGGAGAAATCGGTAACAGATTTGCTGCTGTCAACAGCAGACGTCAGGGGCAGAGCAAAAGACACAGAAATCCATCTTGCCCTGCAGCACTTCTGAACAAGATCAAAATCTCCGAGCTTGTAGCCTGGACCTCCCCAGCTTGGGTTCAGCAGTGACAGAACAAAGGCACTGAAGCCCGGGTCAGGAAAAAGAGGAATAAGCCGGTGAGGTGGCCAGATGCTCACTGTGGGGGCCGCCCAGCTCAACCCCCAGGGAGGGGGAAGGCAGCCAGCAGTAGCAGAAGTCAACTGCCAACATCCAGTGACAGTAAAATGCCATCTGTAGCTTAAGACACACCCAATTTCAGAGGTGTGCAAATGTAAAATAACGTCCACCCTAGGTCAGTGGACCTCGGCAGCTGTGCACTATAACGCTCGTCCCCACAAACTACCCTGGGATCTTTCACGTTACTTTCCAAGCACACCCAGCATTCACTCAACACAGAACAGCAATGCTGCCAGTTCAGGGGAACAGAGCTTTCCCTCAATTCTACCAGGGAATACACATTGCTTAAAATGAAGAAAACAATCAATAAAACATCCAACTACTGAATGTTCAATTGTAGGTTACCAATTTTGTGGGTTAATCACCAGGAGGATTATCTATACCACAATTAACAATTCAGGGGCTTCCCTGGTGGTGCAGTGGGTAAGAATCCGCCTGCCAATGCAGGGGACATGAGTTTGATCCCTGGTCCGGGAAGACCCCACGTGCCACAGAGCAACTAAGCCCATGCACTACAACTGCTGAGCCTGTGTTCTAGAGCCTGCAAGCAACAGCTAGTGAAGGCCATACCCCTGGAGTCTGTGCTCTACAAGAGAAGCCCCCACAATGAGAAGCTCTCACATCACAAGGAAGAGTAGCTCCCACTCACTGTAACTACAGAAAGCCCACAAGTAGCAACGAAGACCCAGCAGAACCAAAAAGAAAAGGAAAAAAAAAAATCCAGGAACACAGCACAGAGCTCTAGTACTCAAAGTGTGATTCCAAGGTCAACAACATGGGCATCACCTGGGACGCCGTTAGGCAGAATTGCCAGCCTTCCTAAACTTACCAAGCCAGGACCTGCATTTTAACAAGCTCTCCAGACTGAGTCCTAGGCACACCGTACTTTGAGAGGCGCTGGGACAGAGGGAAAAGCATGGCTTTGGAGTCAACCAGAAAAGCTTGAGTTCAGATTTCAATTCTATCACTTACTACATGCATGAGCCTGAGTAAGCAACCTCTGGGCTGCATCAACACAGCACCATGCTGTGCACAAACATGGAAGCTATTTACCAGCCACACCTGACAACGCTACAGTCAACTCTTTCATCGAAAATTAAGAAACAATAAAAACTAAAACCATCATGCATTGATACCTAGAACACAGCCAAACTTTCTGTCTTATTACAAAGTGAATCCAATCTAAGAGGACCTGCCTGTCCCGTGGAAAACCAAGACGGAGCAGAGGGTCTCATATCAAGTGTGTGTTGGCCTAGATTTCACATTCCGTTTTTTAGCAAGTTTATCAAAGTTCATTAAGAGGCAGATCCATTAAGAACAAGTCCCCTGGATTCAGAAATACAGCATGTGTTCTATCTCAGCTTATCCTGGCATGACTCCTCCGGGCTGGACGACAGCAAGATCTCCAGGATAGGGGAACTGAAGCAATAGCCATTGGAATAAAGAGCAGCTTTCCAGGATTCAGAGAAACGGTGTCCAGTCTGGTGGCAGCCTACCTGTGGTTAACCCATGAGAAACTACAGTCGGCAGGTCTGCTTTAAGGGTTCTCAGCCAAGAGCGATTCTGAGCCCCGAGAGACACTTAACAGTGTCTGTGGACATTTTGGTTGTCACCACTGGGGGCCGGCGGGTTCCCTTCTCAGCCAGGAGGGATTCTGAGCCCCGAGGGACACGTGACAGCGTCTGTGGACATGTCGGTTGTCACCACTGGGGGCCAGCGGGTTCCCTGCACTTAGTGGGAAGAGGCCAGGGATGCTGCTAAATCCCACACTGCGCAGGGCTGCTCCCCACAACAGAGGATTATCCAGCCAAATGTCACTGTGCCATTTTCAGAATCAACCACCAGGAGAGAGCAAGGGGAACTCTGAATACGTGTAATTCGTAATGTAAGCACAGCCACCTCTTTCTCATAACCAAAGAGATTTCAGCCTTCACAAGGTTTGCAAATACAAACTAAAATTAAAGGGTGCGGGGAGGGTGTGAGGAGTAAAAGCTTTCTTTAGGGCTTCCCTGGTGGTCCAGTGGCCAAGACTTCAAGCTCCCAACGCAGGGGGCCTGGGTTCAACCCCAGATCCCACATACGGCAACCTACGATCCCACATGACACACCTAAGGCCCAGAGCAGCCAGATAAACAGATTAAAATCATCTTTTAGAAAAAGCTTTCTTCTGCCAGTTTCGCTTCAGAGCTGTAGTGCTTAGTAGCTAGACAAAAGCTCAGCAAATCAACCATTATCCATTCTGGCACCAAAATCAGGACAAAGAGATTCAAATATCTCCAACGCAAACACGCAGAACAGCATCGGTCTCTAAGGATCTGACAAAGGGCAGATCAAACGTGAAAGAAATGAGTCAACCAGAAGCAAGATGTCCTGTTTAGGAAATATTCTCACTTCTGTTGATGTTGCTCTGTTTTCTTTCAAATTAAAACAATGCTTCTCCCCGCTCCCTCAACATTGGCTATTTTTTTCTTCATGCCTTATGACAACTGCTTAGTGACTTGTGAACAAGAAGACTGACCTTTAAGCTACTGATTTAACTACTGCTATGACACTGACCAGAACTTACAGAGCACAGTGCCTGGCATACAGATGTTCAACAAGTGTTCTACAAATGAATAAACAAACAGGAAATAGGGCCCAACTTAGCCCTGTCCCATCCATATTTTCAGAATATGGAATAAAGACTTGAGAAGTTTATATGTCAACTATAAACACTGATTTTACTGAAACCTTTTAGTATCTAATCTAGTTTTCTAGAGCAAAAGAAAAAAAAAAGGAAATCCATCAACCCACAACAGTCAAGGTCAGGAGCAGTGCTCACTGGCGCTGTTTTTCCTGTCTCACACACAAGACTCCCTGATGACGGCCCCCTCGTCCTCTGTTCACCTTCATTCATGAAAGTGCCCTTCTCATCACAACAGAACAGTGCAACGGGCACAACCTAGACCCCTACTAAGTGCAAATGCAGGAGCTGTATGCTTCATACAAAAACATACAAAAAACAGCCAGCATCTCCAGCTAACATTCAACCCGGTTTTTAAGGAATTCCAGAGTTTATAAATGATAAAAGTACTACTACTTAAATAGAATCCTTTCTGCCAATATGTTAACTAACCATTTGGTTTCTAAATCCAGGAAGAATCATCAAATCCAAATTAATCACCCAAGTATCAATTCACCTAGTAAATATTTAATTTGCTATCATGATCATTCTTTTCCCAGTAAGTAGCAAACAACTCCTATCTGGGGGCTTCCCTGTGGCTCAGTGGTAAAGAATCTGCCGGCAATGCAGGAGACACAGATTCAACTTCAGGTCGGGAAGATTCCCAGGAGGAGGAAATGGCAACCCAGCCCAGTACTCTTGCCTGAAGAACCCCATGGACAGAGGAGCCTGGCGGGCGAGCCAGCAAGAAACGAAGCCTTTAACTGCCCAGCTGGCAGAGGCCCAAGCCTGAACTGTAATGATTCTTGAGTTAACAACACAGCCAGCTTCTCCTCCAACCTTCCTCAGCAGACTACTGGGGCAACAGGACTAAAACAACCACCCTGGCGTGACACTGAGTTCCCCAGACAGAACCTGCCTTGTTCAATTCTAGTATCAAGGACTGGGAGAGAAGGGAAAAGGGCTGAAAAACCACTTCATATCTCCAGTCTTCACTTGGGCAACAGAGCGCCTTCTGGCCTCACTTCCAGAGACCTTGGAGACTCCCAGGGCGGTGATACACTTCTCTCTGAATCACCATCTCCACCATGTCGCCCCATCCAGGCCGCCAGCACCCCTCACCTGGGCTCCTGCAATAGCCTTTCGACTGTGTCTGCTCTTTCCCCCACCATCCCACATGTTTCATATTTCTCTCTGCTCAAAACCCTCCCCTGGCACCCTCACACACTGAGAATAAACCCTTCAGTCCTCACCACGATCTACATGTGCTGCCTCTGCCTCCTCCTCTCCAGCTCTCCTCTGGATCATTCCACCAGGGCACACAGGGTCCCCCCGCCACGGCCTGAGCACAAGCTTCCTGAACTTCCTGCGCTCTGTACATCCCTCCAGGATTCACATGGTCCGCTCTCTCACTTTTCTCAGGCTATTGCTCAAATGTCACCTCTTCAAAAAAGTCCTCCTAGGCACCCTATTTAGAGGATCTGTACCCTTTATAGAGAAGAGAACTCAAAATTAAGAAGTGAGGACCTTGGCTGTCAGGGATCTAAAACACAAGAGAGTACACCGCACAGAGATGGACAGTGTTTTGAGAGGGTAACACACGGTGAATAACAAAGTCCCCTTTGTAAAACTCCAAAAGGACTGATTTTGACGTTTCATTTCTACAGGATGCTCAAACAAGGCCACCCTATATACTATTTTCCAGAATGTAAAGCAGAGTGAACAAGATGTGTTAATTGGTCAGAATAAAGCAGTAACATGAACCACTATTTTGGGTGGGGCTGAGTATCAAGAGACCCGCTGGAGGCTCCTGCCCACCCAGACACAGCCTCCTGCTGACAGCGACACTAACTCTGGACAAAAATACCCAAAGAGCATTACAAGGCGCCAGAGTGAGCAGAAGGCGACACATTATGAAGGGGAGCCAAAATTCAGGAAGGAATTACTGACATGGGGAGGATCACCACTGCCTTCACCTTGAGCGCAGACCAGAGCTGGTACCAAGAAGGATAGCTTAAACTTGCATATAGCACCCAAGCTGCTCCGGCCTGACGAATAAGAGGAAAGAGCTTGGGGCAACCACAACCCCTGGAAGAAATGGGTTGCAGGAGAGAGAGAACCAGATAGGAGAGCTCCAAGTTCTGTGTATAAGCCGCCCAGTCTCCAGAACCATGGAGTCACCCCAGAACCATGTATTCTTTCTGCTGTTCGAAAGCAGACCAGCTACAGACAAGAAGACTGAACTAACATTTGTGTTGCCACCCAAGAGAACTTGCAGTGAGTCCAACCAAATTAACTTCCCGCTAAAACTAAAAGCTCCACACTTTTCAGAGAAATAAAATCCACGGTCTTTGCAACATTCACAATTTAATACAAAACTGTTTGCTGTAACAAAGGACCAGAAACACATGACCCCCAATTACAATAAATACTCGACCCACACGCTGGAATTAGCAGACCAAGACGTTAAGCAGCGAACCTGACTGCGCTCACTGAAGTGAAGCAGGACTTCCCCGGTGGTCCAGTGGTTAAGAATCCGCCTTGCCATGCAAGGGACAGGGGTTCGATCCCTGATCGGGGAACTAAGATTCCGCACGGCAAGGAGCAAGAAGCCCGTGTGCCGTAACTACTGAGCCCTCGCGCTCCAGGGACCCTGTGCCACAAGTAGTGAGTCCACGCACAGCAATGAAAGCGCCCACGTGAACCAACGAAGACGCCACATGCTGCAACTAAGACTCAACGCAGCCAAGTAAGTAAAATAAATTTTAAAAAAAAATTTTAAATGAAGTGTATTCAGAATGGGGAAAAAAAAGAAACAGGAAATCTCAGGAAAGAAACAGAAACTATTATTTTCAAAAACATGGAAATTCTTAAACTGGAAAACACAGTATCTGAAATTTAAAACTGACTCAATAAACAGCAGCGTAGACACCAAAGTCAGTAAACGTGTGAAATTATCAAAGATTAAAAATGATTTTTCAACAATGAACAGAACTGCTGAAAACTGCAAGACAGTATCAAAATGCCTAGTATAGTATAATAGACAAATAAATTTGTAAAAAATTTTTTAAATTCCTATTATACACAGAATGAAGTCTCCAAAGAGGAAGAAAATATCTGAATAATTATTGAAAAAAAAATTCCCCAAATATAATTTTAAAATACATAAATTACTAGATTTAAGAGCCTTGTTGTTGTTTAGTCGCTAAGTGTTGTCCAACTCTTTGTGACCCCCATGGACTGTAGCCCACCAGGCTCATCTGTTCATGAAATTTCCCAGGCAAGAATACTGGAGTGAGTTGCCATTTCCTTCTCCAGGGGATCTTCTTGACCCAGGGATCGAAGCCACATCTCCTGCACTGGCAGGCGGATTCTTTATCACTGAGCCACTGGGAAGCCCTTGAGAGACTAAGTGAACCCCAATCAGAACAGAGATCAGAGAAAATCACGCAGGGGCACATCACAGTCAAACTGCTGAAAACCAAATGCACAGAAAAACTCTTCAAAGTGGCCAGAGAAAAATAACACATTACCTATGGGGAAATAAATATTTGAGAAATCACTGACTATCATTACAAACAACGGCAGCCAGGAAACAGTGGAAAATCTTTAAAATTCATGAAAGTGCTGACTCCACCACCTAGAAGGGAGCTTTTCAAAAGACAGACCTTCAAATCCCCTGGCCCAATGCCACCCTCCATCTGACTTCCATTAAACATTCATGTCATTCCACTCAAGGAGCTAAGTAACCTGATTTGACTGCTCACAAACAAGCAAGAAACATAAAGATGCCTCTGGTGCAGCCATCTCTACCTTCCAGGTGAGAGACCCACTGCAGCTGGTGGCACGCATCCCACCTCCCCGTGGGCAGTGCCATCAATTCGCCCAGGCCCCACCCGATCTCAACTGGAATTCTCTTTACATAAAGCATTCAGGGCAGGAGGGTGGCAGTGAAGATCACACTTGCTCTCAGCCAGACCCAGAGTAGCTTCCCCCTTGCTAAGTAATGGAAAAGAAAGAGGGATTTCACCACAGACCCCAGTAGGTTCCCGAGACAACCCTGCTCTCTACTTGAACATCGAGGGCGCAACAGACTTCAGAGCCCACAGACAGACAGCATTTGTGCCCGCTGCTCTGATGGCACCCTGAGCAGAAGGTGACCCACAGGCTCCCCAACATTTTCTGAAGCGGCAGGGAGGCTCCTGGTTGATTCTTTCAGCTCAGATCATCTTCCCTGAAGGAATGGAACCTCAAAGACTGCCTGGTCATTTTACAGAGATCTACTGTTAACTGTAGCAAAATGAACAAAGAGGTCACATCTGCATCCTCGGTAGAAAACCCACTCTGAGATGGCTCCTCACACTGCCATCTCCCACCATGGAGGGCTGCCCTACCTGCCAGCCCTGATAGCTCCGTGCCCCAGAGGGCGGCAGCTCAACTGCTGTCCAAAAACCCTGCCTCGCTTACATACTGAAGAGAAAGCAGTCCAAATATTTAGAGAATGGGGTGAAAATTTTCAGCTTGAAAGAGTTTCTTCTTTTTTCACAGGAACTAGAAAAAAAAAAAAAAGTGTACCACTAATATGGACAAGCTATTCAGAGCTGCCCCCAGTCTGGAAAGTTTCTGGCACTTTCTGACTAAGCATGGTATTGCTGCAATGAGTGGCTCGGTAATCAAAGAGAAAGACTTATTTCCCACCAGAGTTAAAAGGAAGGATTAGTTCTGGCAAGTTCTCTGATGCACTTCAGTCACTGTTAACTGTGGCGGCATCAGCTTCTCCACGTCCCTAACAAATTTAGAGAAAACTCAGGAAAATGGAAAACACAGGCTGCTTTGCTAATGAGCAGCATCTACCTTTCACAGAACGATTTTTTTTTAAATTTTGATGACATTCAAAAAGTTGTAACTAGGAAAGAAAAAATGTGAAATGTATTTGGGAAGAAGTCTATAAAGAAATCTCCCCGTTTACGAAGCTTTCTTAATATACAAGATAAATTCTGGGATCAAAAGTTTGCAGAATCCTACAGTCTTTGAAGAGTCTCTGATTATAAATTCAATTAAATAAAATATAAGAAAAGATTAGCAGCAGTATGAAGAAAGTAGTGGCATTTATAAAAAAAAAAGAAAACAAAGATTTGTACAAGAGAAGAAAGGTAGTAACAGTTATGACACAAGGGAAATTAAGTCATGGGTACAAGGAGGTTTATCAGTGAAATGAGTCCTTAACATAAGCAGAACATCCATGTTGACTTCCATCTCCTTTGACATGAAGGAATAAATAGGAATCAAATAATTATTGGGCACTTTTCCAGTATATTAAAAAGCAGAGACATAACTTTGCCAACAAATGTCTGTCTAGTCAAAGCTATGGTTTTTCCAGTAGTCAGGTATGGATGTGAAAGTTGGACTATAAAGAAAGTGGAATGCCGAAGAACTGATGCTCTTGAATTGCGGTGTTGGAGAAGACTCTTGACAGTCCCTTGGACTGCAAGGAAATCCAACCAGTCCATCCTAAAGGAGATAAGTCCTGAATATTCATTGGAAGGACTGATGCTAAAGCTGAAACTCCAATACTTTGCCCACCTGATGCAAAGAACTGCCTCATTGGAAAAGACCCTGATGCTGGGAAAGACTGAAGGTGAGAGGAGAAGGGGATGACAGAGGAAGAGATGGTTGGATGGGATCACTGACTCGATGGATATGAGTGTGAGGAAACTCCAGGAGTTAATGATGGACAGGGAGGCCTGGTGAGCTGCAGTTCATGGGGTCACAAAGAGTCTGATACGACTGAGCGACTGAACTGACTACTTGTATTATCTTAGTGAAAGAAAGGGAAAGTCGCTCAGTCATGTCAGACTCTTTGCAACCCCAATACAGTCATGGAATTCTCCAGGCCAGAATACTGACATGGGTAGCCTTTCCCCACTGCAGGAGATCTTCCCAACCCAGGGATCGAACCCAGGTCTCCAACATTGCAGGCAGATTCTTTAGCAGCTGAGCCACCAGGGAAGCCCAAGAATACTGGAGTGGGGAGCCTATCCCTTCTCCAGGGGATCTTCCCGACCCAGGAATCGAACCAGGGTTTCCTGCATTCCAGGAGGATTCTTTACCAACTGAGCTATCAGGGTAAGCCCTGTATTATCTTAGATCCCTCTTTAATCCTGACATCAAAGGAGTTAATTAACTTATCAAAGATCACAAAATGACTATTTAATCCTAGATCTCTATCATGCCAAAACTCATACTTTCCCATTTACCATGGGGCTGCTTAGAAAATATTTCAAGTGAATTAGCTCCTCAATGCCCTTCAAGGCAAATTCTTCCTAAAAATGACTCTTAAGCATCTAGCAGTGATGGCTCATCACACTTTGGCCCTTCTTTGCTACCTTTTCTGGAAAGTACCTGTGCCGCACGGTAAACTGTTGCCATGTGGCTTGAGACTTGTTCTAAGGCCTCACATTTAAGAGAAATAGGTAATCTCCCGCTAGACGGACAAACTTACAACAGAAGGTGGATAAATAAAGTACTCAGAACTAAAGCTCTATCCTGCATATTTGGCTATTACTTTTCCTGGAGAATACGTCATCCTAACCGTAACAGAGAAAAGTTTTATGAGAATGAAACTACAGAAAAGATCCAAGGTCTCCAGCTCCCAAAATATCAAACCCGGAGGCCAGTCTCCCAGAGGACTTGCAGACAATCCTGTGAAATGAAGCAGGTCTCCTTCCTAAACCCTTTGGGAGGTGATTAAAACCACAGCTCCTGGAATCAGGCAGACTAAAGCTCAGCTCCTCCACAAATGCTAATCGTGACCTTGGGCAAAATAATTAACATGTCCAAGCCTCAGTTTCCACAGAAGAAATCATATTAGCTCATTACTGTTACTGTAAGTTCTATAAACTCTAAAATTATGAGTGCTTCTTAAATGTCAGTTTTTATCATCATTCTCATCATCAGCCCCTTTGTAAGGACAGAGAAGATGTCTACGAGCTCAATAACAGGGTTTTGTAAACCTTCAAGGGGCCAGTATCAGTCTCCCTGTGGGAACGTCTTAGGGGCCTTTAGAAATGAGCAGCAGAGAACCGGAAAGGCCTGAAAGAACTGAAATAGAAGCAAGGGGAAATTTTCATGGGGAAAGAATCTGAATAAGTTAAAAAAAAACCAACACAGCATCTTTATGGGAAAGAGATCATCAAGAATGAACTACCCTCTGGTGCGGTAAACAAACCGCTCACGGCTCTATTATTACCATGATGGGGACCCCAATGTCAGGCCACACCAGGTCCTCTGACGGCAGCTTGGGAGAATTCCACACCACCACGACCTTGTTCAGGTAAGGGAGGCCGTTCAGCCTCTCTAAGGAGTTCATGAGCACCTCCTCCCGCTCGTAAGTCAACATTACCACCGTGAACTGCTCCCGAGGGACGTTGCCTCCCAGCGCCGCCTGAAACTCCTTGCCGGAGCCCCCGGCCCCGCCGCCAATGGGCCGGAACCCGGTCCCTGAGCCCAGGAACTTGGCCTCCGAGGGCAGCACGGGGTCAAAGGGCGTGTGCGGGAACAGATGGAACGGGCCCGGGGCGGAGTTCCAGCTGCGGTAGAGGTCGGTGACGGTGAGCGTGAAGTTGCGCAGGTACTTGGGCGAGGCGTAGGGCGGCTCGGTCTCCACCGGGCCCAGGTCCAGGTCCCCGGTGTCCGCCATGTTGGGGTCGGTGCCGGCCGCCTTGCCCGAGCGATGCGGGATCTCGGCCGCCGCCTCTTCCCGGATGGGAGCGGCGGGGATCTGGATGCGCGTCCGGATCACGGCCAGCACGGTGCTGAAGATACTGTCCGTGGTGGAGAAGTAGGTCTCCCAGAGGAAGCGGCCCTGGCGCCGCATGGCCAGCAGGTCGCTGTCCGAGAGGCTCCGCAGCAGGAAGTGGACCTCAGTGACCCGCGGCTTGGGCACCACCAGCGCCGCCTCGCTCCACTGCAGCACGTCCTGGTAGGGCAGCTGCACATGCTCGCCCAGCACCACCGGGACAGCCCCGACCTCCAGGGCCTCGAAGAGCCGGGCGGCGCACCCCGCGGAGACGAGCAGGCGCGGGTCCCCGGGCGTGATGATGAGGGCGAAGGTGGAGAGCTTCAGTAGCTCCAGGCGGTCCTCCCGCTCCCCACACAGCGCCCACTCAGTCGGCAGGCTGGGTCTCGGCTGGTTTTTGCAGGTAAATTCCACCAGGACCTGATCGAGCTTGCTGTCCTGGACGGCCTTGAGGGTGGCAATGATCCGATCATCGTAGTCGGCAGGAGGGTCCCCCTCCATCTCCTCCTCAAAGGAGCGGGCCTCCTGAAGACTGGATCTCAGCGACTCGATCTTCTCGCCCTGGAAGGTGAAGAGGTATTTCCGCTTCACCGGCACCTGTGGTGGGATTTCCATGAAGTTGGGCTCCGACATGGCGTGGACTAGGGGCGACACCACCAAGTCAAAGCCAGGCCGGTACTGGGCCGCATAGAAGGTGGACTGGGCCACCATGGCCCGGCCCGTGCTGACATTGTACAGTAAGTTCTGCGTGTCCCACTTCCGAGACAGGCTGAGGATGACGTGGTTGTGGCCGTCCGCCCGCCAGTGCGGGAGGGACGACAGCTGCTTCTCCAGGTCGGAGGGCCGCAGCACGGCGGGCTCCTGCATCTCCCCAACTAGGATCACATAAAGGCAGGCGATGTCCGCGTTGTCGGTGACATAAACGTTGGCTCGGGCCGTGGCCTGGAAAGCCTGCTTGACCAAGGGATCCAGGTAGCTGCCAAAGGCGAACTGGTCACTGTCATAAACATAGACGGGGAAACCAGAGGTCAGAGGGCACCGGGAATAATCAAAGCAGTTGTGCAGCCGGCAGCTCCGCTGGGCCTTGGGGGGCGGGAGGCCGGCATCGTCCTTCTCCGGGAGCAGGCGGATGGGCAGGGAGAGCTTGGGCTGGTTCTGGGCCATCAGCTCCTTGTAGGAATGCTCTGTCTGGCTGATGACGTTCTTGAGCTGAAGCAGGTCCTGCTTGGCATTCTCGATGCTCTTCTTGCAGGCCTCAATCTTCAGGTTCAGCTTGGCGATTTCACTGTTCAGCTCCTGCCGCTTGGCTTCCAGCTGCAGGAGCTCCTCGCTCACGGACTCGCGGATGCGGCAGAGGTCCAGCACGTGCTTCACCTCGCAGAGTTCGCTGCCGGCCCGCGGGCCGAAGATGCGCTTGCCCGCCTCGTCCGCCTCGTCCAGGGTGGTGAGGTAATAGTGAGCGATCAGGGGGAAGAACACCAGGATGATGAACAGCGTGAAGCTGAGCCACGTGAGCCGGATGCGGTTGGACCAGCGCAGCATGCAGGTCTGACCTCCGTTCCCCGCGCCCCCATTCCGCAACATGGTATAGCCCGTCATGAGTCCCTCTGCGGCCCCTGCCCGCGCGGGTCACGTCGGCTCACTCGCCATAACCGCGGGTTTCCAGTGGGCCAGGCTCAGCCTCTTCTCAATCAACACGTGTTCCCGAGAGTTAGTGTGCTCCCTGGACAAGGCACCAAGTAGAATGGAAATTTCATCTTCCTCAGCTGGGACTGAAATGGTCTCTGACCCTACTCCAGCAGATTCTAAGTTCTAGCTGTAGGCCAAAGAACATGTCCTTAATCTCTATCAAACGGCAGACGGTACCACATTGTTGTTGAGGTGGGAGGGAGAAGGTCCCTGATGGTGGAGCCGGGGGAAGATACCCTGGAATCAGACAGACCTCCTCAACTGCCATAGCTCTTGCTCCTTGGTTTTGCTGACCAACACATAGGCATAGTTACTATTCACAGTTACACGGTAGCTGCTTAGAAGAGAAATAAATGCCAGCCTCTTAATGGTGTCAGCGCCAACATTCAGGCCTGCGAAAGAAAGAGAAGTGTGTCAGTCCTGAAGACCTTATGCTCAACAACCTTGCTTCCCCCATTTCCGAAACTTTCTAGAAAATGCCTAAATCTTCTAAGATGGAACAATGGTTGGATCGCTGGTGTGTGCCTCGCAGAACATTTTAAATCCAATACAGGTTTTATTTTTTGGCATGGATATTGTACTTGGGAGTTATTAATAGTAAGAGATGGATTAGGTAAGTGTCCAAAAGCAGTTTCACTGTTCAGACACACCCACTTTCTTCCTATTAGAGCCCTATAAAATGATTAGCAGGTACATTCAACAGAGGGCAAAAATGTTCATAACAACTTGTTATTCGAGACTTAGGCATCGTTGTGAGACAGAGAAATACCCTCCTATCTATGTTCATTCCTGACAGGAAAATTGCCTCTAAGTATTGGGGAAAAGCAAAAAAAAAAAAAACAAAACACCTCTGTGAGGAGGTGTTATTTGTTATATTCAGAGTGGTGGAAAAGAGCTGAAGAGAACTCTCTGGATCTTCACCCAGCAGTGGGTGTAGTAATCCAGAGACAAAATGTATTTCACAGTTTGCTTCTCATTTATCTTCTATATAAATAGTAACTTGGTCTTTCAGAAAGAACACTGTACTTAGAAATGGGGGTATTATTTCTTATCTTTTACAGAGATTTGCCATGAGATTTTAGGCCTCAGGTTTCTAATCTCCCAAAACAGAGATAAATGTGTGGAGATAACAATACATTGTGTTGCTATGAAAATAAAGGACAATATTTTAGGTGAGTAAATCTTGAACCAGCATTCCCAGTCCTTTTCTCTTACCAAACTTTACTATCACAAGTTATAAAAGTTTTGCACTTGCTTTCTCCTCAATTTCAGTACATCTAGAAGTATATTTATAATGTTCTGTGCCAAAAATACCCCCAATTTCCTTCATTCATTTCCTCCAAAGAGTATTCATCATACTCTTTTCATGTCTAAGACATGCTAAGTATAACCGTGGGAGAAGCCAGGATGTAAAATAATCTTTGACCTCAGGGAACTACTAAAAAGACACAGACAAACAGCAAGGATACTACCGCAAGACAGTGTAAAATGAGGGGTATTTTATGGATGCTCACTCTCTAGCTTCCACCTTTGCTAACCATGTATAACTATTAAATGTCTGATAGAGTCATCTATCCTTTTAGATAAAAACAGAAAGTGATGACAATGTTACTAAGAGGTCTGAGTAAGTAGACCATGAGATAAGGACAACAAAACCCAAATAATAATCAATCATGGAAAAAACCTAAACTTGGGTAATTTAGTTTAGCAGCTTACCAAATATTCATGTAGGTCAATATTTCTAAAGTATTATCCTTTTAATTCAAATGTTAGAAATCTCCTTTTTTGTTTTCAAAATTAAAAAATGTGCTCTGCGTTTTTTGAGCAAATCCTAACAAAGAAAGACTGGGGTGGAGGGAAAAAAAATGGCATAATCCAGGCAACTCGGCTGCTCCAGCCCCTTCTTACCATGTGGCTCAGGTCCCTCCTCTCTCTGACTCACGTAGCACTGCACTTCGGTGGATCATCTCCTGAAGGAGTGAACTCCAGGGCTTGCTCTCCTGATAGAAGACAGAGAGGTGACAAGCAATTAGGAAAACACTCAATACTGAAGAATTTATTTACTGTCCACTATGAAAAGGCTTCTCATGTATACAAGGCAATCATAGAATTTATTGTTCAAATGGAGACAGTATTTTAAGTGAAAAGGGGTCCTATCAATAAATACACTTGGACAATAAGCATAAATTGGCACTCTCAAAGGCAAACCATCCAGCTATATGGTTACCTGTTTATGTGCTCCATGAGGGAAGAAACCAAAACACTAAAATGTAGAAAAGTCCTTACCTTTTAGAAGTATATACTGAGATATTTACAGATGATTTATCTGGAATTTGCTTAAAAATAAATAGGACAAGGGTGATGGTGAGAACTCTGGGGAATCAGTGAAACAAGATTAGTCATGACCAGACTGCTGTTGACACTGAATGATAGGGAGTCACGCGGGTCTGCTTTTTATGTGTTTAACATTTTTCATATTAAAACTCAAAAATAAACTATACAAAGTCTAAACAAAATGTCTTTAAAAAGTTATCTGGAGACTGACTACACAATCTCCTATTGCTAGCACCACCAACTTACAGTGAACAGAACTGGAAAAAGAAACAAATGTCCTGATGGAAACCAGTAATTCAACATTGACTCTAAAATTTCTGTCCCCATAAAGTTCCATCTCTTTTACTGGAATTAGGCAAAAGTGTCATGAGTGCTCTGAAGCATCAACATTCTTTCCCAAACAGCTAAATCCATCATTTCAAGCACAGAAGAAAACCAAAAACACTTAGAATCTCTCCTGCCATTCTCTGGAACATGACAATGAAGGTACTAGGATCTAGAAATAAATGTCCCATGAAACACTGATCAGGAGCAGTCTCCTTATCAATGTAACTTCACATGCAATACACACGCCTCACTGATTCTGTCATCTGCCACAGCACTGAATGCCCAGCTTGTCAGCCTGCACCCTACGATGCATTCTACACGCAGCAACCAGAAGCATCGTCTTAAAATCTGAGTGAGACCATGGCTCTCCCACTGCACTGCCAGGACCTTCATAACTAGCTCCTGAAAGTGAAAGTCGCTCAGTTGTGTCTGACTCTTTGCGATCCCATGGACTATACAGTATTACCTATCTTTCCCAACAAAACTTCATTCTTATGGGTAGGAACCTTGTCTGCCTGGAGCACTGCTGTATCACATGGTTAGCATCTCTGTAAACATCTGTTAAATAAATGAATGATATCACCGATCACTTTCCCGCTCTACAAATTCTCAACGTTCCCTTGGTTGCCCGTGACACTGTATTCTCTATTCCACCCGTCTCCCTGACTCGTCCCTTTCTGCTTTGCTGGCACCACTGGTGGGCCTACCTCATACAAAAAGTGCCCCCCAAGGCTTCTGACATAATCTGGTAATGAATCCATCCATTCAGAAGGCTTCAACCCCCAAAGCTACTACTCCCACCCTAGCCTTTCTGCTCTGCACTAGCAGACCAGCATTTCCAGCTCCCGAAGGAGGCGACAGAGAATGAGATGGTTGGATGACATCACTGACTCAATGGACAAGAATCTGACCAAACTCTGGGAGATAGTGAAGGACAGGGAAGCCTGACGTGCTGCTGTCCGTGGGGTCGCAGAGAGTCGGACACGATTTAGTGGCTGATCAACAAGGCTACCTCCTCTAGGACACACCATGGCCACTTCATGATTCCAAATATTCCCTCTTTCCACAAACTTTCAAATCTGCCCATGATGCTACATTCTTCCCCTTTTGCAAACTAGAAACAATGTGATATACAGGAAAGAGTACAGACCTCCTGGCCAGACCTGGATCAAATCACAGCTTAGCAAGCTCTTAGATGGTCACTTAACCATAATGAGCTGCAGTTTTTTCATAAGTAAAACACTCATGTTCAGGATTGTTACAAATATTAGATAGTGAGTAAAAATCACCCTACACAGAATCTCAGTTTTATAGTCTACTATTGGCTACAAGTCCTGGAGTTATTTTTAGATCTGCCAAACTGTATCCATTCCTTTTTATAATAATTATTATGGTAATAATATATTTATAATAATAATTTACAATGTGTGCATTTATCCCTTCCTTTTATTCTACTGTCTTCACCCTAATACTGGACCATAACAAACCATTATGCCTAATCTCAATTCCCCATCAGTTTATCCTGTGCATTACTCTGAATCAGAGTAACGAATCAGTAACTGCATTACTCAGTATTTTTTTCATCTAATAATGCTTTAGCTTGAATAATTGCAACTGATCTGATTTTCAGTTCACCACACCATTTTTGTGCTATATCTGGTTAAAGGTTAATTCCACCCAATAAATTCTTAAATTCAGGTATTATACATTTCAGTTCTGGAATGTCCATTAAGTCCTTTGTTAGAGATTCCATTTCTCTATTGAAATTCCTCATCTATTTATTTTTTCCATCTCCTCTTCTATTTTCTTTAGCATATTTATAAGAATAAAATTCCTTATCTAATTTTTACTGTCTGGGGCACCTGTAGACTTTATTCTACTATTTTTCTCTTGATTGTACATCCTGTTTACCTGTTTCTTTGCAATCTTAGAATTTTTTTATTGTGTGCTGGACACTGTTTAAAAGTACTATAAACATAGTAGTAAATACAATTTTCCCAAAAGATGGCACATTTTCTGTCAGGCAGTCAGAAGGAATATAATTATGTACAGATTCTCATTATCCCTAGAAATACTTTTTGCCTTAAAGTTTACTCTGACCGATATTAGTATCAGTCACTCAGCTTTTAAAAAACTTTTGTTGTTGTGATAAAACATATACAACATAAAACTGCCATCTTAATTATTTTTAAAGAGTATAGCCTGCAGCATTAATTACAGTCAAAATGTTGTACAACCATCATTACCATTTCCAAAAGTTTTCCATCACCTCAAGCAGAAACTACAACCAGGAGGCAATAACTCACCTCCCTGTTCCCCCTTCAGTTCAGTTCAGTTCAGTCACTCAGTCGCATTCGACTTTTTGCAACCCTGCAGAAGGCAGCACGCCAGGCCTCCCTGTCCATCACCAACTCCCGGAGTTTACTCAAACTCAAGTCCATTGAGTCGGTGATGCCATCCAACCATCTCATCCTCTGTCGTACCCTTCTCCTCTCACCTTCAATCTTTCCCAGCATCAGAGTCTTTTCCAATGACGCAGTTCTTTGCATCAGGTGGCCAAAGTATTGGAGTTTCAGCTACAACATCAGTCCTTCCAATGAACACCCAGGACTGATCTCCTTTAGGATGGACTGGGTGGATCTCCTTGCAGTCTAAGGGACTCTCAAGTCTTCTCCAACACCACAGTTCAAAAGCATCAATTCTTCTGTGCTCAGCTTTCTTTATAGTCCAACTCTCATATCCATACATGAATACTGGAAAAACCATAGCTTTGACTAGATGGACCTTTGTTGGCAGAGTAATGTCTCTGCTTTTTAATATGCTGCCCAGGCTGGTCATAGCTTTTCTTCAAAGGAGCAAGTGTCTTTTAATTTCATGGCTGCAGTCACCATCTGCAGTGATCTTGGAGCCCCCCAAAATAAAGTCTGTCACTATTTCCATTGTTTCCCCATCTATTTGCCACGAAGTGATGGGATCAGATGCCATGATCTTAGTTTTCTGAATGTTGAGTTTTAAGCCAACTTTTTCACTCTCCTCTTCCATGTTCATCAAAAGGCTCTTTAGTTCTTTTTCACTTTCTGCCGTAAGTGTGGTGTCATCCGCATCAGTGGTGTCATCTGCATATCTTAGGTTATTGATATTTCTCCCGGTAATCTTGATTCCAGCTTGTGCTTCATCCAGCCCAGCATTTCTCATGATGTACTCTGCATATAAGTTAAATAAGCAGGGTGACAATATACAGCCTTGAAGTATTACTTTCCCGATTTGGAACCAGTCTGTTGTTCCATGTCTGGTTCTAACTGTTGCTTCTTGACCTGCATACCGATTTCTCAGGAGGTAGGTCAGGTGCTCTTGTATTCCCATCTCTTTAAGAATTTTCCAGTTTGTTTTGATCCACACAGTTAAAGGCTTTGGCATAGTCAATAAAGCAGCTGTTCCTCTGAAACTCTCTTGCTTTTTCTATGATCCAACGGATGTTGGCAATTTGGTCTCTGGTTCTTCTGCCTTTTCTAAATCCAGCTTGAACATCTGGAAGTTCATGGTTCATGTACTGTTGAAGCCTGGCTTGGAGAATTTGAGCATTACTTTGCTAGTGTGTGAGATGAGTGCAACTGTGCAGTAGTTTGAGCAGTCTTTGGCATTGCCTTTCTTTGGGATTGGAATGAAGGCTGACCTTTTCCAGTCCTGTGGCCACTGCTGAGTTTTCCAAATTTGCTGGCATATTGAGTACAGCACTTTCACAACATCATCTTTTAGGATTTGAAATAGCTCAGCTGGAATTCCATCACATCCACTAGCTTTGTTCGTAGTGATGCTTCCTAAGGCCCACTTGACTTTGCATTTCAGGATGTCTGGCTCTAGGTGAGTGATCACACCACCATGATTATCTGGGTCGTGAAGATCTTTTTTGTGTAGTTCTGTGTATTCTTGCCACCTCTTCTTAATATCTTCTGCTTCTGTTAGGTCCAGACCATTTCTGTCCTTTATTGTGCTCATCTTTGCATGTAATGTTCCCCTGGTATCTCTAATTTTCTTGAAGAGATCTCTAGTCCTTCCCATTCTATTGTTTTCCTCTATTTCTTTGCATTGATCACTGAGGAGGGCTTTCTTATCTCTCCTTGCTATTCTTTGGAACTCTGCATTCAAATGAGTGTATCTTTCCTTTTCTCGTTTGCCTTTCACTTGCTTCTTTTCACAGCTATTTGGAAGGCCTCCTCAGACAACCATTTTGCCTTTTTTCATTTCTTTTTCTTGGGGATGGTCTTGATCACTGCCTCATGTACAATGTCACAAACCTCCATCCATAGTTCTTCAGGCACTCTGTCTATCAGATCTAATCCCTTGAATCTATTTGTCACTTCCACTGTATAACTGTAAGGGATTTGATTTCGGTCATACCTGCATGGTCTAGTGGTTTCCCCTCCTTTCTTCAATTTAAGTCTGAATTTGGCAATAAGGAGTTCATGATCTGAGCCACAGTCAGCTCCCAGTCTTGCTTTTGCTGACCATATAAAGCTTCTCCATCTTTGGCTGCAAAGAACATAATCAATCCCAGCCCCTGGTAATCTCTACTTTACTGTCTCTATGAACTTGCCTTTTCTAAATATTCATGTAAGGAGTATCATAGAATATCTGTCCTTATGGAATGCACTTATTTCACTTAGCGTGTTTCATCGTTCATCTATGTTGCAGCACAGAACTTCATCCTTCTTTTTGGCTGAATAATATTCCATGGTAGGTATATGCTGCCACTTTGTTTATCCACTGAACTCTCTCGATGGATATTTGGGTACTGCCTGCCACTTGGTCAGACACTCAGCTCTCAGCTAATAGTTACCTAGCTTAACTTTTTCCATTCTTTTCCCAGCAAACTTTCCATGTCTTTCCTTGTATTTTAGGTGCCTCTTAGAAACACTTGAGAACAAGATTTCATTCTTTTAATAGAACTCCAATTTAACAACCTTTGACTTTAAACTATAGTGTTTGATCTACTTATACTTTTGTGATACATTAAGATTTACTAACAATCTTTTTTGAAGGGGGTTTATTTATCACTTTTTTCTATTCCCCATCTCTTTCCTGACTTTTAGTTGATAAGTTTGTTGTGTTTTTTAAACCCTCTACCAGTCTGTAAGTTATATATTCAATTTATGACTTTAGTTGAAAGTTTAACATTATCTCTAGTATTTTGTCCCTCTTCTCAATTAACAAAAGATCCTTACCTATGACTGGAGCTTCCCTGGTGGCTCAGTGGTAAAGAATCCATCCGCCATTGAGTTTGATCCCTAGGTCAGGAAGATCCCCTGGAGAAGGAAATGGCACCCCACTCCAGTATTCTTACCTGGGAAATCCCATGGACGGGGAGCCTGGTGGGCTACAGTCCATGGGGTCACAGAGAGTCAGACACGACTTAGCAACTGAACAACTTTACCTATGATGACCTCTCTTGACTGTGCATCAATACTGACTGATATTGTAGCTCCACCATGCTTCTACTCGCTCCACATTCGCCCTTACTATCATTAGTGCAACTTGTGCTTGTTTAGATTCACCCACGTTATTTACCACGCTCCTTATTCAGAGCTCCACTCCTTTTTACATTTCATTCCTTCCCTCTGGTTATTTTCTTTTTCCTAAAGCAGTTCCTCCAGTCAAGAGTCTGTTGGTGGTAAATTTTATGTGAAATACTTTATTTCACCCTAAATCCTAAATAATGATCCAATCGCATGCACCAGTCTAGGGTAATAACTCTTTTCCACCAACTGAAGAATCCTCTGGATTCTATTATTGTTGCTGAGAAGTGAGATGTCGAACTATTGTACCTCATGGATAACCTGACTCTTCATGCTGGCTGTATTTAAGATCTCTTCAGCTTTGGAGTTCTGCTATGTCTACATGTGGAATCTGGAGCAGGGGGCAGGAGTGGAAGGTGAGTGGGATGCTCAGCACTCAAACTTTTTGGTTCTTAAGATGCATGTCTTTCATTATTCTAGAAGATGTTCAATCATTATTTGTTTGTTTGTTTAGTCATTAACTCTTTGTATAGGGCCTGTCATTTCATTCTCTCCTTTTGAACGTATGACATATGTCAGACCTCCTCATTCCATTCTCCATGTCTTTAAACCTTTCCCCTGTATTCTTTTATCCTTTGTGCTACCATCTGGAAATGTCCTCGTTATCTACGCAGTTGAGGGGTCAGGAAATGCTTTTGGTAAAGAGCCAGAGAGTAAACATACTAGGCTTTGGGAGCCACATCCAGTCGAAGTAGAATACTTTCATTTGTCTCTTTTTTATGTCCTTTAAAAATATAAAAACCATTCTTAACATGCAGGCTGTACAAAAACAAACCACAACCAAAATTTAGCCCACAAGCCACAGTTGGCCAACTCTTGATCTAACTCATTAATTCTCTCTTTTGTACCTAAGGGGTTGTTTATC
Source organism: Odocoileus virginianus (assembly GCF_023699985.2). Taxonomy (NCBI): domain Eukaryota; kingdom Metazoa; phylum Chordata; class Mammalia; order Artiodactyla; family Cervidae; genus Odocoileus; species Odocoileus virginianus. Next base: position 45,267,781 of record NC_069691.1, on the reverse strand, counting down.
AAAACCACCAGGTTTTGGTTTCAGTGACTATTTTACATTTCCAGAAATTCTGTTGGCTCCTTTTTTAAAATCTGCCTTATTTTTATGATAGCACCTACTCTTTCTCACGTGTTCCTGCCCTTCATGTGCTGAGTTTCTTCTGTCTGCTGATTCTATTATCATCAGCTTTGGGCTGCTTTTTATGTCGATCTCTCAGTCTGGAGAGTCTCCTAGAAGCCAAGTAAATGTAAATTTGAACACAAAACCCATATGAAGGGAAAATGGTTCTGAGTTCTCAGTGAATACTCCCTTCCCCAGCCAGTTCTGGATCTTGCTAACAGAGACTTTATTTTTTTCCAGTCTACCCATTCCTATAGTGAATGTTCAACCTTTTGAAGATCTACTCTCATCTGGTGTCTCAGTCTGACACTCACAGGCACAAGGCTCTGTCTCTTATTTCTGTGGGAACTAAACTGCAAGTTACCAAAACTGGCAAACACCCTAAGAGACTACAGCATCAGACTGTTCATCAGATGCTTTTTCAATCCCCAACCTCTCCTGCCCCCACTCCACTTTTTAATTTTAATGAGAATTTCTTTCCTGAAAGCAAAATATGCATTGTGTAGCAAGGACTTTATATTAGTCTGCTATTGTGCCAAAACCAGAGACCTCCTCCAGTCTTTAGTCTATGCATGAATAAACATGCTTACAAAAATGGGACATATGTTCTTTTCTGTAATCTGACTGTTCCCACTTATAACAAGAACAGTCTAATGACCCATATCATTACATGCTATACCATATGACGGTCAATAACTGAGGACAGAAACATCATAATTTGTTTAACCAGTCCTCTTTTTGTTAGACATTTGTTTTCAATTTTTCATTATAATCAAAGCTATAACAACTATTCTTGTAGCACACATCCACGGGTAGCTCCTCAGAAAAAAAAATTTAACATGGGTCAGTGCAAGAATATCTTATTTTAAAAATTACTGTCTGCTAGAAAGATGGCCATTTATCCTCCCAGCAACAACACAGAGGGCATCTATTTCCCAAGAGCCAACCAGTCATGGTGTGACAGAGACAGTTCTTACTCCACAAGTATGGATCTGCTCCCCTCCATTTCCCTCTCTGACTTACAGTTTGGCTGGAATCAGAAGACTAGTTCTTGCCAAAGGGAACGTGAGAAGAAGCAAGGAATCATTTCCTGTACAAGGCTCTTAGTGGATTCTTCTTCCCCCAACTACTTGAAAGACTGAAAGCAAAAAACTCTACAACTACGGAGAGGCGAGATTAAAAGCAACCCAGAGCTCTGGGTCACCACTGGAGATAGTCACTTGAATGGGAAAGAGTGAGAAACTTTGGTTATCTCAGGCCACTAAGATTTCTGCGTCTGTTGCTGCAGTTAAGCATTAATTAACCGAACAAACAGCATTGAAACAAGTACACTATCAAGGGTGAAACAGATCACCAGCCCAGGTTGGATGCATGAGACAAGTGCTCAGGGCTGGTGCACTGGGAAGACCCAGAGCATGGGATGGAGAGGGAGGCAGGACGGGGGATCGGGATGGGGAACACATGTAAATCCATGGCTGATTCATGTCAATGTATGGCAAAAACCACTACAATATTGTAAAGTAATTAGCCTCCAACTAATAAAAATAAATGGAAAAAAAATTTTTTTATAAAAATTAAAAATAAATAAAAATAAATAAACAATTAACTGAATAAATCCAACTGAATGCTATTAAAAAAAAAAAGTTTGATAAAATGTCATTCTCCTGTTTTGATTTACCCTTTATTACTGGAGGGCAAATAATCTGTGCTTATTAAGTATCTGTGCTTCTCATTTCATACACTATCAGTTCACCTGTTTTGCCAAATTTTCTACCTCTGAAAGTGTTTTTCTAGCCACAACAGTCGGTTGTCCATATCACTCTCCTGCCGAACTTCAACTGTTCCTTAGTTTCATCTAAGCAATTTGTTTCTCTCCAGCTGGATGTAAAAACTGTTTTTCTCACCACTTTTAAAACCTCTTTACAAAATACCACATAGTTCTGCTTACCAGGTCACTGCTCAATAAATAATTATACTAGTTGAAAGTCTTAGTTTACATTTTCATTTTCAAACAAGTTTGAGATTTAGAGCCTATGAAGTCTTAGTTCAAGGGAAATGAAACACTGAAAAATAAAAGGAGAGACTTTCACAGCTAGGAGGAGGCTTGCAGGCCATCTGGACCTGCAGCCAGAATCTCTGGTTCAGAACTCAGCTTTGAGATTTTAAGAATATTACATAATTTCCTCCTTAAAGTGATACTGAAAATCCCTACATACCTCCAGGGTTATTGTGGGGATGAAATAAGATATTATAGATGGTGATACTTACGTTAGAAAAGAGGGAATATTTCAGATCAATAACCTGAGCTCCTACTTCAAGAACCTACGAGAACAAAATAAACTCAAAGTAAGCAGAAGGAAAGGAATAATAAAGAGGACAAATCAATGAAATCAAAAACATAAAGACAATATTCAATAAAACAATTGTCAACAATTTTGACAAACCTGCTCAAGACTGACAAAGAAGGAAAAGAGATACAAATCACCAACAATGGGAATGAAACAGGATATCACACAAATCCTGCAGGCATCAAAAGGATAATAAAGGAAGACTAGGAACAACACACGTAAGTTTGACAACTCAGACAAAATGGACCAATGCCTCAAAAAACACAAACTGCCACAACTCACCCAATAGGAAATAATTAGTCCTACAACTATTAAACAAATTGACTTTGTAATTTTAAAATTACAAAAGAAGTGTCCCCCAAAAGAAATGTCCAGCCCCAAAGGCTTCCACTGGAGAATTTCTGCCAAGTGTTTAAAGTACTGGGTTGGCCAAAAAGTTCCTTTAGGTTTTTCCACAGCATTTTTTTTTCCATTTATTTTTATTAGTTGGAGGCTAATTACTTTACATCATTGCAGTGTTTCCACAGCATCTTATTGGCCAACCCAATATAATGATTATATACAATCTCTTCCGGAGTGGGGGGACACCTCCCAGTCTATCTTAACAACCCTGATACCCAAACCAAAGAAAGCACCAAAAACGAAAACGACAGATACATCTCTCTCATGAATATAAGACAAAAATACTGAACAAATAATAGTGCACGGAATTCAGTAATATATAAAAAGAATTAAATTATTCATACATCGCTCGTAGGTAGGGAGGTGTTAACATTGTTGATCTTATCCAGAAGCATCAACGTTCATTCTCTCCATTTAGTCACACCTTTATTTCTCCTATCAAACAGTTTTGTCATCTTCATCCCTGCCCCAGTGTCTTATATTAAGTTAATTTGTATTTTATATAACTTACTCATCCATTCTCCTGGTTCTCCGCCTCAACAGCTCATCCTCTGGTACCTTTCACCACTCCTTAAGTACAGTCTGTCCTCGGGGGTTTATCCCTTGTCCTCTTCTCTCTTTCCCTATCTTTATTTACTGGAGTTTGACAACAGCTTCAACTAGCACCCCCTGATTGGGAGACTATGAAATTTACCTAATATTGATCTCCCTTCTCCAATGGTCAGCAACACAGACATCTACCCCTCAATGTTCCAATGGCAGCAAGGGTACATCTCTGAGTATAAGGAGGTTACGTCAGTGTCTTCTCCCAGGAAAGAGGGAAAAGCTCAAAATATTGTGTACAGACATTTATCATTCAGATCACTGCCAATGCCGTAAATTTTTAGTCTTTCCCTTAACTAAAACTTTTTTTGCTAATAAATGGGAATTCTTCATCTGTTAGCCATTCACTGGGAGGCTTGAAACCAGTTACATTCTTGGAAGCTGAAATGGTAAGTAACTCAAGTCAAAGGTCCAGGACACATGCTGAGGAGTTAGTTGGGCTTCGAGTTCTCAGTCCGAATTCCACACGAGCTTGTCTTGTCCTTTCCCCGCCTCCCCCCTACACCTGAGCCTACTGGTGCCACCTCCTCTGTGACTGCCTTCCCCTCTAACACTCCTTCCGTCTCAGTGGGAACATTACCAGCGATGAGGGCCCTGCTTTCGAGAGTCTGCTGATAAAATAACCATCCTACTGACTAGACTTCTCTTCTTTTACAACTAAAATACTCTGATATTGAAACTTCCTATCATGGACCTGGCATCTCTCTCTGTTCATTTAGGTCTTCTTTAATATCTTTCAACAAAGCTGTATAATTTTCTTCATTTAAGAAAAAAAAAACAACACTAAACTGAGCTAAAGCAAAACACTCAATGGAGAGAGGAAAAAAAGAAAAAAAACAGCAGGGAGAGAAGAAGGGAATAAACAGCTGGTTCCACTTGGGCTGCAGTTATGCGTTTTATCTGAAACGTATGGAGGCAGACTGGTGCAAGAACCTAGACACTTTTCCAGATGTTCCCGAATGAAACCTTCAACTGACTTTAATCTATTAAATACCTGTGGTAACAATGAACATCTATTGAATGTCTACTGTATGCTAGGTTAGACCTACTGTGTTCCTTCACACACGTAATCTTCATGACAATCTTATGAAACACGTACTACTAGTGTTCCCATAATGTACACGAGGAAACCAAAGCACAGAGGTTAGGAAATTTGCCCAAGGGCATCTATACTGAGTAAAACTTGGATTCAAAGCAGAGTTACTCTAAGGCCCACACTCACTAGTGTCTGACCCATTTAAGATAAACTGCCTGTGACGTTAATTCAGGGAACACAAATCACAGACACAGCATGCATAAATTATTTTTGAATTACCCAGATTACTACAGCTCTGCTGTACACGGGTAATGAGAGCTGTAATTAACACACACGGTAATACTATTCCAAACCTAAAGTCAACTCTCTATTCCAATGATTTATCTGCTAAACAAAACAAGAAAACAATGTGCTCAGAGTGAATGACCTACCTGTGTGTCTGCGCATGTAGTAGTCAGTACACAGGCCCATCAAGCAGGCAGAACCTATTACAACCTGCTATTACTGCCATGGCCACAAGCCCTTCAAACTAGATAAAGATAGTTCTGCACAAAAATCATTTCAATAGGTTGTTGAAAGCAGTATTTCAAAGATCTTTTTAATTCTGTATCGACACCAAACAACATCATTTCCTGATTTCCTGCTATGCACAGGCATGACAAACAGCCTGTTCCGGGAAGACTACCTAGTTTAAAATTGAGGATTTCAATAAGCTAAATGAATTAAACTAAAACAAATTTCCTGATACTAGCACTACTGTTAAGATTCTGACTTCTCTCTTCTATCATTCAAAATAACAAAGTGCACTTTTCAGGGAAGCTAACTGTTGATAAAGAATGACCTGTGAAAACTGAATGTATGCAATTCACAAGTTACAGGAGAGCAATGTGTGCTTTTCATAAGACAACCACCATAGTTTATTTACTGGGTAAATGTAACTTGGGTGTAAAACAATGGAAGTAGAAAGTTGTTGGCAATTAAAAACCAAAATCAGGTGAGAAAAACTGGTTGTGCACTGACACACTCGCTGAGTTACGAGTCAAGATGATGACACAACCACAGAGAACCACGGAGATGAGCCGCCTTTATTATAGGGCTTTGAACAAAGGAAGAACAAGTAAACCCTGGGCTCAAGAGCAGATTACTAAGTCCAAAGATGTTCCATAAAGGCCCTGAGCAGGCACAAAATAAGCATTCCTTCCATTATTCAACTGTATATAGCATATTAACAAAGAAACTAACATTCTTCATTAACCTAGGTCAAATATTGCTGCATTTAGTCAGTAATAAATCTCAACCCAGAAGTCTCAACTCCAGGATAAGTCCTTGATTGGAAAATTATGCCAATTCCTTTAACTGTTTCCCCTCCCACCAGTTTGATAACATCCCACAAATGAAAATCATGTCTGACAAGTCACTTTTTAACTAGGGTAATACAAAATCAAGATGCAAAATCACCTCAGAATGTTTTCACAAGATAAACCAAGGCCTGCCCAACAGTAACTGAATCAGAATTCCCAAGTATGGGACCCAAGTTCCTGCCATTTGACAAAGCTCCAGGTGACTTTATTGGAGAGCACCACACAAATTCAAAAGTACTGGTCTAACAAAGAACTGATGACAGTCCTCATTCAGGCTGATGATATCTGAATCAGTGTAATTACAGACAACTAAGGAGGCCAAAGAGCAATATACCTCATTCACACAGAAAGTCTACAGACTACAGCACAGACTTCTGGAAGACAAGGGTGAGGCGGCAGGTGGGGTGGTCTTCATTCGTTATCACTATAGACCTACCACTTGTTATAACTGTATTTATATTTACAACACCCTCCAGTATACAATACTTTACACATACTATCTCATCTCGTCCTCACGTCAACCATCTGGGGGATAGGCCTGTTTTTTCTACTGTACTCTGAAGAAAATTAAGTGTGAATCCCAAAGTCAGGTAACCTGTTTAAGGCCATACAGCAAGAAGGTAAGGAGCCCAGATACAAACCCAGATGCCAGAGCTGTACCCCGATACCCAAGGGTTCATGATTTGTTTACTAAAATACTCATTCTGCTTTCACTCATTCATAATAAGCATGCACTACTTTCATAATTAAGGAAAATGTTCTTTTGCTGCAGTCACTATAAAGTGACTTTCCCACAGATTTTCCCATAATGTGACAATCAGCTTTTTAGAAAAAAATTAAGCTGAATTTCTGCGTGACAAACCAAAACCCCAAATAAGTCCCAGATGAATCTGAGAGGTAACTGTAATAAATGAAAACACAAAAGGAAAACATAAATGAAATTTCACCTCAAGATAAGTTCAGCCACTTGTACTGGAATCCAGGCAAAAATGGAATCCGTGAAAGCAAAGTTCAACAAACTTAGTGACAAAGGGATCAAAGGCTTCTAGTATTTGTTTATTTTTTAAAGTTGTGATTCAGTGAAGAGACTGGGGGAGGCATTGACAACACGGCATTACTTTAACAGAAGCGAAGGCAACGCGCATTACTTTAACAGAAGCGAAGGCAACGCTGTAGTAGCAAAAGGAAATAAACAGGAAGCTACACAAAAAGAAGGAGCCCAAAGGCTTAACATTTTCAATATTTAATCATCCCAGAAATCAAGGAAATGTATCTTTACAACAGGACACAGTGACATTTCCACCTATAAATCAGCAAAGGACAGTAAGATTATAGTGTGTGGCACCAACCAGGATCAAGGCAAACATCCCCACACCCCCAGGGCTAGAAGCAGGTACCGACTCTCCTTTCTGGAACACAGTTAGGCCTGAAGCAATAGAAGCCCTGAAACCTGCCTTCACTGACTCTTCAATTTCACTTCCAGAAGTTATTTGTAAGAAAGAGTCAAGTATGAGAACCGAGACTTAATTCTGAGAATGTCCACGAAGTAGACTACTTACTATAATAAAGTACAGGACATCTCCGCACCCTGCTGGCAGCTACAGTGACAGGTACACTGATGTTGTATTAGGAGGAAAGTAAACTGAAATTTTCCATCTGGAACAAGTCCATAAAGTATTCACATCTTTGACTCAGCAATTTCACTTTCTAGGAATGCATTCTGTGTGAGCAAAGATTTGTACGGTAAAGATGCAATCACCAAGCATTCAACAGAAAAAGCTATAAATTAAATGTCCAAGATTAGGAGGAAGGTTAAATATTAAGTATGATAAGTCCATGTCATTGATATGATTATTATTAAGCTTTTCAATCAGTTTCAATCAAACATGGAAATGTTCACAATATAACTATGAAAAATACAGCTTCCACAGTATGGGAGGAGGCGGTGTAAAAACAGGTTTGTTTTTTTAATAAGATCTTCAGATGGATTTTGCTGAAGAATCTTTCCAGAACAGTTAACTTGATGTGCAAGTGCCTAGAGCATAAACTAATTTCTCTAAGAGTTTCCATTTCTCAAGACAATAGGATTTTCACCTTATGCTATGGAGGCATACAATTCATATCATTAGGGCTCCAGGTCTCCCTAAATAAGACAGAAAACTCAAAACTCATAACTGCTTAGCAGTTTGCTAAGCACGACCTAAATCGTGCTTTATGACTCGGGCATCCAACTTCAACCTTCATGGCTGAATTCAACTTGAGACTCCAATTTTGTCATCCTCTTATAACTAACCATCTTTAAGAGTCATCAAGACCCGTAACTTCACAATTCCAGTCTTTCTTGACTCAAATGCTTCTTATTCTATTTTAACCCATAAAGTAAAGGGGGTGGACTGCATGCGTGTGCATGCTCAGTCGTGTCCGACTCTCTGTAACCCCATGGACTGTAGCCCACCAGGCTCCTCTGTCCATGGGATTTCCCAGGCAGGAATACTGGAGTGGGTTGCCATTCCCTTCTCCAGGGGATCTTCACAACCCAGGGATCAAACCCCTGTATCTGACATCTCCTGCATTGACAGGCGGGTCCTTTACCACTAGCACCAAAAAAAGGGTCAACTATATGACCTCAAAGATCCTTTTAGATTCTGAGACCCCACCGACTTACAACTGCCTTGCACACAGAAAGCACATACATACTGGTTTCACTGGGGGAGAAATAATACCAAATTATAAACTTAAGGTAGCAAGGCCATCCCCAAGACCTCCTTTTGTTTCACCTCCAAAATGTCAAGCGTAATGCTTTAAGATCTCCCCTTAATTTTCCACTGTGATAATAATAATTTAGGGTCCTCATCAACTATTTTCTCCATTTTATGCCACAATTTTTTTTAATATTTTATAGCTCCGCTTCAGAAACAAAGGAAGTCACAATGGGAAAAGTCAAGGTTGGAAAAAACCCAAGATACAGAAAAAGATTTTATCAGTCTGGAATATCTAAGTACATTTAAAGGCAATAAAGATAGAGTTGAGCACTTGGATCTCAAAACTACAGGGAAATAATTTAGTTTAACAACAGCATGTACACACACAGAGCTGTGATTTCAGTGAGAATTAGTATCATTTCAGTGAGTCTACTCAATGTTCTATCGTGACCTAAATGGGAAGGAAATCCAGAAAAGAGGAGTGTATGTATAAACACAGCTGATCCACTCTGTTGTATAACAGAAACCAACTCAACAGTGTAAAGCAACTATACTCCAATAAAAAAAATTATATATATACTAATATGTAAGACTGATTAGGGAAAAAAATTATCACCTATTTTTTTTTGGTCTTTTTTTTTTTTTAAACAAAGTATGCTTTAACAAAGTATGTCAAAAACAGAAGAGTAAGTGTCCCCCCCTACTCTGTCCTCTGTTAGATGACACTGTATACTGAATACTGTATGCTGCACTGAGGACCACACGTTAAGAGGGACTTTAACAAAGTGAATGCAGGACAGAGGACTAAGAAATAGGTCAGGGGATTTGAAACTGTCAAATAAGAAACATCTGAAGGGAATGAGGATCGATAGTCTATGGACTTGAAGACCCAGGAAACAGGACGGTGATCTCAATGACCACAGGAGCCTCGAGAGTGAAGTTTATACAAGACTGAAGCTGGCAGGCAGAGACCTTAGCCAAATGGACAGGATATCTGGCATCTAAACGAGACTGTATGTCCAACCCTTCGGGACCCTGTGGACCACAGCCCCAGGCCCCTCTGTCCACGGGACTCTCAGGCAAAACACTGGAGCGGGCTGCCGCACCTGCCTCCGGGAGGTCTTCCCAACCCAGGGATGGAACCTGCATCTCTTACATCTCCTGCACTGGCAGGTGGGTTCTTTACCACTAGCACCACCTGAGTAGGCCCTCAAGGAGATTACCATCATCAGAAATGTGAACTCTACAACACTGAAGCTTCTTTTTCTGAAGAAAACCAGAAACAGAGATTTTCATGTGAAATCTCCCAATTTCTAAGAGCTGGCACCCAATGTAACACTTGGTGTAAGTTGGGCAGACCAACTGTACGTGCACAGGCCTTTTCTGATCCATGCACACCAACCTGTAACTCATGTCTGGGAAACATGATGGCTATCTTCCAGCATCTGAAGAACTGTCAGAGGGAAAAGAAACAGACTTGTTCTACACAGCCCTGAAAGGTGACACTCCCAGAGAGGCCAACTGCAGCTTGGGAAGGACAAGCGTCCTAAAAACTAGTCTGCGAATTAGAATGGGTGGCCCAGGGGGTTCGCATCACTGTAAGTATTCAAAGAGGAACAGGTCAGTAATTCTGCCTTCTAGTACATCTTCTGGTCAAATAACTAAAAGCCCACCCCTCAACCCCCCACGCCTCAGTTTTCTTTCCTACCTTCCTTCCCCTTCACAAAAGGGAATATTGGGTCTTCCCCAGTGGCTCAGAGAATTCACCTGCCAATGCAGGACTCACAGGTTTAACCCCTGGTCCAGGAAAATCCCACATGTCGCAGAGTAACTAAGCCCGTGCTCCGGAGCTCATGCTCTGCAACATGGGAAGCCTCTGCAATGAGAAGCCCACACACTGCAACACAGAGTATCCCCAACTCACTGAAACTAGAGAAAAGCCTGTGTAGCAATGAAGACCCAGCACAGGCAAAAAAATAATTTTTTTTAAAAAAGGAATATTCTAACACTTAGCCTCCTATCTCTCAGGGTTACTATAAAGATCAAAATCTATATGAGAAACAATATATGAAAGTATGACATGGTTGACAAGGACTATAGTAATTTAAGACATTATAGTAATCTATCATCATCATGTATTTATGTATGTCTAACCTCTCCTACTATACAGATGAAGGTCATATTTCAAATCTAATTCATAATTTTTTTATTCCTCACTCAGTAGCAAATCTTTGTTGAAAAAACATTTTAAAAAGAGGTTGGAGGAAGAGGGTTAAAATGATGACAAATATTAAGAGAATAAGAAAACAAACAGTCAACAAAGCAAACATCCAGGAGGTTAATCATTAATATCACTCACTGGTCAGTCTAAAAGGTACTGGGCCCCGTCAAACAGAGGAATATACAAAAGCAGTAACGTGTGTGAAGGGGTGATGCTCGCAGGTAGGCACTGGCAAACCACAGCTAGGTGTCTGTTCTGTAAATCGAGGTACACTGGATCATTCACTTATGGACGGCACGTGTGTACTGCTGCATGCACACACTGCATATATGTCCTATAAGTCTATTTCACTCTACAAAAGCAAAGCTTAACAGTTTCTAAAATACTCTCTATTTGGCCGTTTACAGAAAAAGTTTGCCTACTTTTCTGTAAAAGTACTCCGGGGTTACAAACCACAAAGGTTGCTGGATGCTGAGACATAGTTCATCTTCCCACGGCTCCATCCTGTGTTTTATGGGTCATCTGGGGGACGTGTGAGCAAAATCCTATACTGAAAATTACAGCCTGAGTGCAGAGAAGGTAAATATGTCACCAAGTGAGGTCTTCATATTCCTCTGATACACCCAGGATTATAAAAAGTTTAATACTGCTTCTCTTCCATCTAGTAATATCACCAAGAACTCCAAGTATACAAGGAGTGTGGGACCAGTTCAGGCACGAAAAGATAACGCTTACCGGAGAGTCTACCCGTCCCCCATGAGTTCTCGAACTCCATCTGCCTGAGCTCCCCTATTTTCAAGGAACCTACAAATACATGAAAAATCCTTTCTTCTTACTTAGTTACCCTATCATTACATGTTTTTCGAAAGAACAGCTGCGAAAATTAAGAGGAAAGAAAAATAGGGTGAAGATAAATATGTTAACAGAAGTTTGCTGAGCTAAATTTAATGTCCAGCAGAAATTAGTCCACAGGTTTATGGCTTTATGAAAGGCTTGCCTCACTCTGAAGTAATTATATGCAAAGACATTCAAATCTCTACCAATAGAGAAACCTTCATTTTTCTCCTAATACCTGAATCTCCTTCTGCTTTAGGCAGTACTTCCAACTCTCCCTCCTGGGGAACCACTATGTGGTCCCAGATGTGATTTACGTAAGACGACTCTTAAGTATTTCTCCCTCCAGTTTAGGTAGCTTCATTTTTGAAGGCTGGGCTTCCCATGTAGTTTTTGCTTTTTTTTAAATCTATGCCTTGTGGTCATGAAGGCAGCATGTCCCCCAGGGTTCGCTCAGCCAATGCCTTGTGCTCTGCTTCAGTTATTCTAACTGTACTGAGCGGCTGGGATGGTAACCTGGGCGATCCTGATAGTCTTTCCAGTTCATGCCTCAGTTAGGGACTCTCCTACTCGGCACAGCTTACCGAAGCCCAGGCCCCACTCCTGCATCACCCTTCAGAGATTTCACTCAACAGCTAGCCTAAAGCCCTAAGGAAAAGGGCAGCTCCTTATCTAATCCCCACAACATTCTTCCCATGGCTTCAAGCCATCCATTCAACCTCCTCCTTCTCAGGCTTAACTCTACCCCTGACTCATTTCTCTCTATCCTGTTTGCACAAAGCCTTTCCTCTTCACAGGTTAAAGCTCTGAAGCCTAATGACAAAAAGATTCCAACTACACACAGAACATTAAATGCCAGAGTTTTTTCCCCTTTGATAAAGCAAGGGGTGGGAACCTGAAGACACAAACTGGTGAATCATTTATCTAGTAGATATGTCCCCGAGAGCAGCAGCTACATCTTGAAGTATTAAATAAACCATGTTTTCAGTGTTCTGATCTACAATTCTAACCCTCTTCCAGAAAGCACTCAGACTAGGTTCCCCCATACTTCTGATTACTTCTGACTCCTCAGGCTCCCCACAGGAAAAAACGGTATTTTCAATGAACCAAGGAACAGTTTAAAAAGCTAGGTCTTCTTTCTTTTAAAGCCCCCCGCTAAAAGTTGCTGGGAACGCTGAGCTCCACTCAAAAGACTATCTGGATCTCCCAGGTTACCATCCCAGCCGCTCAGTAGAGTTGGAATAACTGAACCAGAGCGCAAGACATTGGCTGAGCAAAACCGGGGGGGAAATGCAGTCTGTGTGGCCACAACGCACAGATTTTAAAAAAATAAACTTGGGAAGCCCAGCCTTCAAAAATGAAGCTACCTAAACTGGAGGGTGAACTACTTTAGACTTCTTAAGTAAATCACATATGGGAAAAAAGGACAAGGGTCTGTTCCTCCTCCGAAGACGTGGAACTTGGGGCTTGATGAAGCCCCTTGGAATTTTTGAAAAGAAAAGACAGGGGAAGAATCCACCGAAGTCAAGTCTTTTGAGAGCCACGAATAACAATGGCTCAAGCGGTAGAGAAGAGAAACAGCCTCTCTGCAGTCTGGCAGCCCTGCCGGGCTTCCAAAGCGTTTCGGATTCACACTGCACCCTGCCGCGCGCTCGGTTAACTCTGCTAAGATTTCAGCCGTGCAGACGCGCTCTCCGCAGCCCCTCTCCCGCCTGAGCAGCGCTAGGCCCATCACTAGAGCGCCTGGGTACCAGAGCCCCAGATGCACAGAAGAGGAGCACCTGGACCCTTCCTTGGGCAGGAAGTGGCTATTCTGATTGCGGGCTCCTCGTGAAAGGAGGTGAGCTGGGTGAGAAGAGGCCAAGGAAGAGCAGCTGCAGGCGGCTGTGTCTGAATGCAGCGGAAAGCAGATGTGGAAGTGTGTGCGCGCTCAGAACGGGGGTGGGGGCGGGCCGGATGCCCCTTCGTGAACCGAAGATGCTCTACATAAGCAGCTGGACAAACACAGGGGGGCAAAGGATGGGGGAGGACTTTCGGATGCAGAAGTGGCTGCACGGCTGAGGCTGAGCCTTTAGAAAAAGGGGTGGAGGTGGGTGCGAGGTAACCAGGACTCTAGGGGGCGTGTGGGGGTGGGGAGGTCGCATTTAGAGCTCCCTATACCCCCAGGGTGGGGCCCGTTACCGGTTATCCTCCTCACTGGTGGCTAAGGCCCTGGAGGTCTCTCCCGGGCCCCCGAGACGTCTGGCAAGGCCTACTCCGAGGCTGCACGCCCCCGCCACGCAGGGCAGCAGCCTCCCCCCCGGTTCCCGCGACCCCAGAGCAGCCAGACCCCGTCCAGCCCGGTGCCCGGCTCTCGCGGCCGGCCCCGGGGTCCCTACCACGAACCTCTTCCGGACCACCACCCCGGCTCCTCGGGGCTCCCGCCGCCGCCAGGAGTCCTACCGGCTTCCAGTTCAGGGACGAGCCGCTGCCGCCTGCGCGAGACTCGGGTTCCCAAAAGCCGCTCTCGCCGCCTGCAGCCCGCCTTCCAGGCCGCGCCGGATCCTCCGCTCCCCCTGCTGGCGAGCAGCCATTTCCGACCTGTACCGGCGGAACTTGCCGAAGTGCGCAGTGCCGGAAATGGCCGAACCCCAGCGCTGGCGAGCCTGGAGTCCGGGGAGGGGGAAGGGAAGGGGAAGGGGAGGGGAGGGGGAGGGAGGGGGAGGGCAGAAGGGGCGGGGCGAAGGCTTCCCCGGCTCCGCCGACCGCGCCCGAAGAGCTTCGGAAGCCTCGGACCCCGCAGCCGGGCTCGCCAGGGTCCGCGAGCGGCGGCGCTGGGGATTGTGGGAGCCGCCCACGGGAAAGAAGCGCGGGCCCGCCTCTCTCAGCCCTCAGACCCGCCTCCTACTAGTGCCTCAACTCTTTCCGAAAACCCTCTCCGGGGGGTGCAGAGCGAAAGCTCTCCGCCGGTCCTGGAACGCGTTCCGACTCCAGAGCCTCAGCCATTGAACTTCGGGTCTAAAACTAAAGCCGTCCCCACAGACAAGGCCTTCTTCAATGAGCTGACGGTCTCCCAAAAGGTCTGGAGTTGGCAAACAGTGAATATTTAACAACAAAGAAAAGGCCGGCCGGCAAGAATGCCTAGGGGAAAAATACCGAGGCTTTGCAGAAACAATGGCTAGTCCAGTCGTGTTGGCGTGATCAGCCACAGCCAGGAGGAAAAGACGAAGCCGTTTGAAATACTTAAGAGCCAACCTCTCGGAACGGAAAAGTGCACACATCCTACAACTCTAAGAGACTTGTCAACCTTCACACTTGCAAAGTCAGGACAAGGCTTTTCAGAGAAAAATAGTGGGAGTGGGCAAAGGACGATGGATCTGGAAGACAGAGCGTCTGAAGAACTATGGCTGGAGGTTCGCAACATTGTACAGGAGGCGGTGACCAAAACTAGCTCCAAGAAAGAGAAGGAACTCCACCAATCCTGAAAGATAGACCTGATCATTACTGGTCACTCAAGAATGAGTCTAAGTCATTACTTAAAATCTATAACTGCAATATGAGCTAAGATCAAACTTGCTTCAACTTTTTAAAAACATGTTTCTAATTTCCAAAGGGCGGGGCTTCTAGTCCAGGGACCAGGAAACACTCCAGAACCCGAAGAAGCTGCTGGCTGGGATGCCGGTGCTTGGGTGGTCTGTATCTTAGAGGAGCTCAACCCCCTGACGCCACTCACAGCAGCGCTGTTTCATCCACACACACTTCTTGGGGGAGCCTAGAGGCCGGACAAAACCCTGAAGATTGATGTTTCCCATAGGGGACAGTTTGGGCCGAGGATTCCATATGCAAAACAAAACTTTAAAAAGCCTAGCAACCTGTTTTCCAGGGAGCACACTTCCTCTCTCCATACCCATCAGCCCCTCCTTTTTCTGATCCCCCTTTTCTTCCCTCTTTCCTGACATCTTCCTCATCCCTCACCACACACTTCTTTCTCCTTTTGCCTTTATTACAAAGAACTAACTCAAACCTTCAAAGTCTCACCACCATCATATATGTGCAAAAACAACTCCTTTCTAGCTTTTGCCAGTTTTGTTCAAGAAAGCTGGAGGCAAGGAAGCAAAAATCAAAAGGCTTTAAAAGTCAAAAGCATTGCAAGAAATAAAAATAGGGAAAACTGTCGCCCAAATATTATGAGCAGCCTAAAGTTGTCCTTTTTTTTTTTTTTTAAATAGTTCATCTTGACTCTCCTCCAGAGGTCTGTTGCAGCAGGCAGAAGACTAGCAGTGTGGTAGGAGACGCAACAGAAGCCAGGGCTGGTTCATCAGGTGTTGGTTCATCACCAGGTGCTGGTTCATGTGCCCGTGGACAAGAGAGGACCTGCAGGTAGCTTCTTCCCGGAGGACTCAGCCCAGACAACTTCTCCACCTAAATGACTTAACACATGGCTGCCCCAAATGTCAACTTACTTGATTCCAACAGCAGTTCAAGATTTAGGCAGAAAAAGGATACACACCAAAATGTGGTGAAATCTCGACATCCCCGAAGCCCCAGGTGCTCCTGAGCACCCGCCTCCTATGGATCTTATCAGTCTCTCCTCTCCCACTATTTCTTCCTCTCACACAGTTCATGTCGCTAACTAGTTATGACTTGGGCTTTTTTGGGGGAATGCACTACAGGGCATATGGAAGTTCCCTAATCAGGGATTGAACCCACGCCTCCTGCAAAGGAAACTCAGAATCTTAACCACAGGATCACCAAGGAAGTCCCTGGGCTCCTTTCTTTTCCTCCCCACTGTTTCTTCTGAGCAACATCTCCAACTTGAAGCAGATCCCTCACTGCATCGCCCCAGTCTTATTTTCCAGCTGCACTCAAGACATCACCATACCATCACCATCCTGTGAATACCTATTTTATGAATACTTAATTGCCAGGCAATATGTTCAACCCTTTGTAAGCACTGTGTCATTTCAATCCTTGCAGGGTGAAATCAGCTTACTGATATGTAAAGAGGCTAAATCATACCTTCCCTGGTGGTCCAGTGGTTAGGATTTTGCCTTCCAATGCTGGGGGTGTGGGTTCGATCCTTGGTCAGACAGCTAAGATCCCACATGCCTCTCAGCCAAAAAAAACAAAACATAAAACAGAAGTAACAAATTCAAGACTTTAAAAATGGTCCACATCAAAAAAATCTTTAAAAAGAAAAGAGGCTAAATAAAGAAGGTGCCCGAGATCACAGAGTGAGGCACCAAGTGATCACAGATGCCACTCCCAAGTCTCCCCCAGCTCCAGAGTCAGCTGAGCACTTATCAAAGTGTATGCAAAGTTTTTTCATATATGCAAAATGTCTAAAACATGATCCTGCCCTCATACCATAAAAGTCACAACTTAAAAAGATGAGTAATTACCAGAGAGTAAGCATAACAATATTCATCCGTAAGAGATCATCAATCCAGTTACATGTAATGGATGATAATTTACCACACCCTGTATAAGCCTCTGGTGGTAAAAATAATCATTGCTAACATGTACATGTTGAACAAAACCAGGGCTGCACCACTAGAAATAAACTACGCAAACATGTAATGACAGACTAAACAGCATATTCACACGATGGAATACAACAATGAGAATGAGTGCTTTGCAAACATACACAATACTGATGAATGTCTCAATGTTAAGCAAGAAAAACTGGACACGAAAATATACAGGCTATGATCCCATTTATAGAAAGTATAAAAAACAGACAAAACTAATCTACTCTTAAGGAGTAGTGACTGGAGGGGAGCAAAAGGGGCTCTGTGGGTGCTTGTTCTATCTCTTGAGCTGGGTGTGGCTCCACAGGTATGTTCAGTTTATCTAAATCCATCAAGTTCTACAATTATCATATGTGTCCTTTTGTATGTGGATATTATCCTTCACTTTTGAATGTTTATATATATATATATATATTTATAGATATATGGTGAAACAGATCACCAGCCCAGGTTGGATGCATGAGACAAGTGCTCGGGCGTGGTGCACTGGGAAGACCCAGAGGGATCGGGTAGAGAGGGAGGTGGGAGGGGGGATCGGGATGGGGAATACATGTAAATCCATGGCTGATTCGTGTCAGTGTATGACAGAAACCACTACAATATTGTGGAGTAATTAGCCTCCAACTAGTAGAAATAAATGAGAAAAAAAAAAAACACTAAAAAAAAAAATAAGTAATTAATGATCAAGGCAAGAAGCCTTTAATCACCCTTGAACATTGTCACTATGATTATGCTAGAGAGGCCAATCATTCCTGGGCCCACCTCCACCACCTTCTCAGAGACACTAAACCCCATCCATCCATCCGTCTTCAGAAGCGTCACCTCCCCTCCAGCCCCAGCTGACTGGACCTGTGACACCGTAAAGCTGAATCAGGTGATGAAGTGCTTCATTCAATAAACTACACAGATTTGGGGCAAAGAATTTCTGGACATATGCACAGTGATAAACCAAGAAAACTGGTCTGCATAAAAAAGAGCCAACACAAGGAAGCAAAACAAACCTGTGGGAGAAGGAGCGAGATGCCCCAGGGGCTGCTTACGCGCCAGCTCTGGTACGCATACACCCCACCTGTCACTGGGTATCCCTAAGATTGCTCATGTAGCCTTGCTGCTTAGTCGCTCAGTCGTGTCCGACTCTTTCGGACCCCATGGACTGTAGCCCTCCAGGCTTCTCCGTCCATGAGATTTCCCAGGCAAGAATATTGGAGTGGGTAGCCATTTCCTTCTCCAGGGGATCTTCCCGACCCAGGGATGGAACCCACATCTGCTTTGGTTTCTTTACCACTGATCCACCTGCAAAGTCCCATGTAGCCCTGTGATTTCAAAAAAGAAAATCTTACTTATTTAAACTAATTTGAATAGGTTTCTGTTTGTGGCATGTATTATCTCATTTAGTTCCTGTAACAACCCTACACAGTAAGTGCCATTATGATTCCCATTCTCAGATGAGCTAACTGAAGCCCAGAGAGGTTAAGCAACTTGCCCAAATCACACAGCTGGTAGGTTGTGTTGGCGGGATTTGGATCCAAGCAGTCTGATCCTGGAGTCTGAAATCTTAACAAATCAACTGCATTGCAGTGAGAGAGAAATGCTGAAAATGTCAACATGAATTACATGTTGCGATTTAACTAAGGCATCTGATTTTAAATGGAGAAATGATAAAGAGGATTTAAAAACTGGCTGTCCAAAGAAGTTGGTAAGCTCTTATTTTTTTCACAAGGGAATTACAGTTTGAGTTATAGATGTCAGAGAAATATAAAATGCATATAACATGACAAATTATACTAAGCAAGACTGTGTTCTTATACCAGGATATTGTTTAAAAATTTCAGCAAAATGCTCTGTTAGCGGGTCCCCATTGATTACCTAGTTTTCCCAAAATGTTAATACCCAGGAGAAGGGGATTTTAGTCCTATGGAAATTAATGATTAAAGTTACTCCCTAAGAGGGAGGCAGACGCCAGTGGTCACTTCCCACGGTGATGGCCAGACTCACAATCCACTCAGCAAGGCTTCTAGATCAATCACAACCAAGCCATTGGTTGACCCCCAGCAACCTTCAAATGGCATGATTCAGGAATTATCAGTGAGTTTAAGTCAGATAAGAACTTGTTCTCTCTGTAATGCTTTGACTTTAGAAGAAAGTGCTGACAACCACCACTCAAGATCTTTTCTATATATAAATGATTGAGCAGTTTTGTGGCTTATATTTAGAACAATGCATGACAATTTCTAGATTAGAGTCCCAAGGTTACTCTTCCCTTTGGTCCATCAATGCCAGAAAGACAAAAGGTCACCTTCTGAGGCTCCATGGATGGCATTCTTTAGCCTGCTAAATGGCTCAACCCAAAGTCCTTGCTTTGATGTTACCTTTTAAAGGAGGCTGTTTTTTTGTTTTTTTTTTTTAATAATCTGGCAAAAGTAGGGATGGTTTGAGCAGTTTGTGGCTAATTTGTAGTAAGAACACTGAGTTAAACCGAGCTCCAAAACAAAGCACATATTATTATCAAAATGAGGATTTAATTCATTTCCTCACTGCCTTGCAAGTGACTGTGAAAAATGTTTTGCTAATAAGAACCTACTAGATAGCACAAGGAACCCTACTCAGTACTCTGTAATAGTCTACGTGGGCAAAGAATCTATTGATTAAAAAGAAGAGTGGAAACATGTGTAACTGATTCATTTTGCTGCACACCTGGAACTAACTCAACACTGTAAATCAACTGTACTCCAATGAAAATTTTAAAAATATATAATAAAGTTTTGTACTAGTTTCACATCAGGAAACTTAGCCTAATGTGAAATTAGTTATCCACATAAGACAGCTAATCTGTAATGATCAATTAACATTCTAAAAATTGGCTATTGTCCAGACTTTCCTAGCAGTCCAATGGTTAAGATTCCATACTTCTGATGCAAGGGGCATGGGTTCAATCTCTGGTCCAGGAATGAACCACAGAGTAAAAACTCACAGGATCTCTGGTCCCACAAGCTGTATGGCCAAAGAGGAAACAAAAAAAAAAAACCTACTGTCCTTCAAATTGGAGTAGGAAGTGGCAACACACTCCAGTATTCTTGCCTGGAAAATTCCATGGAGAGAGGAGCCTGGCAGGCTGCAGTCAGTGGGGTCACAAAGAGTCAGACACAACTGAGCAACTGGGCACACACACACATGTCCCTCAAATATAACAGATCTGTCTTTAAGTTCCCTTCTTCCTTTTATTTTTTCTTCTTCTTTTTTTGGCCATGTCATGAGGCCACACTGGGTCTTAGTTCCCCAACCAGGGATCAACCCCACACCCCATGCATTGGAAGCACAGGGTCTTAACCACTGGACCACCTGGGAAGCCCCCTCTCCTGCGAATTTTTACTCTCTGCTCATGTTGTCAGCACAGTTTGCCAAGGTAATCACATTGAACACTCCGTACATCTCAAAATGTGATCAGAATTTCCTAAGCTTGCTCCTGAAAGTTCCAAATAGTGCTACAGATGTTCCCAAAGGCTAATAAACAGGCCCCTAACACATGCTCTTTTAGGACAGTGAGTAATGAAAACAAGACCAGTTAACCATACCATGCCACAGCACATCATGAATGCCTAGTCGAAGAACCTAAGGTAATAAGGGCTACAAGCAGAAAAAAAGACAAATCAGGCTGAACACTGATGGCTGAGTTCCAATGTCACGTTTGTAGGCAGCTCTATGACTCCAAGATGGTCCTAATACCAAAAGTTATCATTTCACAAAGATTCAAAAAATCAACTGCTCACTACTTCCATTTATAAATCCTTCCTGTAAACAGGGCATTCCAACTGAAAATTAGCCAAGTGTCTTAGAAGTACTTAAAGAACATCAATTAACTTCTTACTTGACCAATCTGACTGGAAAATCAAAACTGAAAGTGCAATTTCTGAATGTAATCTTGCTCAAAACTTTAAAAAAGGTAACTTTTAAATAACATATAAATTTAGGTATTAAAAAACAACTAACAGTAGTTTCTGCCAACCAGAGTTTCAAAGAAAAATGTGAAGATTTTAAAACAATTCATGAAGGTTTGCAACAAGATTTTATTAAAGAGAAATACTATTTTCCCAAATATTCCTAAATATGAATTCTCACACTAAATGGTAAGAACATGATGCTAGTGGACCCAGTCAATCCCAGAACAAAATAATCATTGACCCCTTCCCCAACCCAAGCCTTCAGAAGCCTTGCAACTGCTATGCCACAGGTCAAAAATGGAGCCAAATGGAAGTGTGACCACATGTCAACAAATATATCAATTCCGGAGGCCAAAGCGAACAACCAAAACTCAACTCTGAGTGTGTCAGATATTGCATCCTCTTGTTACAAAGGGATACCCATCATTACATTATGTAGGTTATAAAGAAAAGCCTATTTATAAAGTGAAGAGGTGATTATTTAGAAAAAGGATGGCTGACATAAGTGATGTAAATAATCCAAAAATACTTTAACCACATGTGAAATATGCTAAGTATGAAAATCCTTTAAAAGTTCAAATACTATATGCATTTGTATTATTTTATGTACATTTAACTAGGTTGCAAAAATGCTCAATATTTCCTTATATTTCATATCTAATTAACTTAAATAATAAGTAAATATCAGTAGGAACACAAATTAGCAAAAAAACTCACAAAAACTGATAAATAATTGCCAATTCTGTGGCTTCCTTCCAGCTCAGAAGCACAATTTTATAAAATTGCTATCTCTGAACTATTTTTATTTCTTCTTTTTTCACTTACTTTGAATGGACTATATGCTTCCACATGATTCTCATAGTCATCTCTGAAGACATTCCATGACTGTCTCAGTGGCTCCTGAATAACAGTTTGTAGATAGAATGGAGTTTTCATCAGACCACAGTTAAATGAGATAAGCAAAGGCAAGTTACTGAGTTTTTAGTAAAGCTAAATTTATTCAATTTACTTTATTGAATTTATTACATAATAATAATTATTATTATTACAGTTTCTTTGTCCTTTACTTTGAGATTATGTCCTTTCCCTTTTCTTGTGTTAAAAGGTATC
This sequence comes from Odocoileus virginianus, assembly GCF_023699985.2. NCBI lineage: Eukaryota > Metazoa > Chordata > Mammalia > Artiodactyla > Cervidae > Odocoileus > Odocoileus virginianus. The sequence goes on along the minus strand of NC_069691.1, from coordinate 45,245,617 downwards.
TTTATGGCATTTTAGTAATGGTAAATGGCAGTTTTTTATCTTCCTCATGTGACAAAATACTGAAACATACCTATTTTGCCCCCCCCCCCATTACCAGTTATTTTATATTTTACTAGTCCAGTAAATCCAAAAGTCAATCAACTAAATACACTCCTTCATGAGACGAACCTATTTGCAGGGCAGAACAGAGACGCAGACGTAGAGAACAGACGTGTGGACGTGGAGTGGGCGGGAGGAGGGGATGGAATGAACTGGGAGCCTGGCCCTGACATCTGCACAACTGCCGTGTGTAAAACAGACAACCAGTGGGAAGCTGTTACAGCACCGGAAGCTCAGCTCCATGCTCTGCGATGACCTGGAGGGGTGGGATGGAGGGTGGCGGGAAGCAGGTTCAGGGGGGAGGGGGTGTATGTGTGCACATATGGCTGATCCCCTTTGTTGTATGGCAGGAACAAACCACTGTAAAGCAATTACACCTCAGTTTTAAAAATGAATTAAGCATGAGCCCACACAGACACACTCAAAAACATTTGTGGAACGACTCCTGCGGCAGCAGGCCTCCAAGATGTCTCCGTGACCCCTGCCTCCTGGTATCCACCCCCTCGTGGGCCCTGCCCACACGGTACCAGGGATGCTCTGCATGACCAAGAGGACACAGGAGAAGTGAGAGTGAGTCACACGAGGCTTTCCAGCTGTCACATGGTTGTGCTCACTCTTCTATCCCTCCCTCTGGAAGAGGCCAGCTGCCACGTCATGAGTAACGCGACAGAGAGGTCCTTGTGAGGGGAACTGAGGCTTTCTGCCCACAGCCAGGTGAGTGACACTGGGAGCAGACCCCCCAGCCCCAGTCAAGTCTTTGGATGAGTGCAGCCTCATGGAAGACCCTGAGCCAGAACTGCCCAGCTAAGCAGCTGCTGAATTCCTGACCTACAGACACTGAGATATAACATATAGCTATGTATTACATGACGAAGTGTGAGGTAATGTGTTATGGAACAATCAATAACTCACGCAACTCCTTTTTCAGCTGCAAGATGAACAGGTCTCTGACCCCAGCACAATACCACAACAGCTTAATGTGTATTCATATGGATGGTGGGAGAGAGGAAGGATTAGCGAGGTCTATAATGTCCATTATCCTGGCTTCAATTTGCTTACAGTGACTTCTTCCTTCTCTGTTGCTTTTTCTACTTCTCTCATGTTGACTAGAGTACTCAGTAAACTGAAAAATTCAGCTCTACCAAAGGAATCAGCTTTACAAGTCTGCAGGCTTTAGTTAAAGGAATCGGCCTACGTAAATATATTATTTTATAATATTTTAGAAATCTGGTTAATTTCTATTGACAGAATCCCTCATCGTGGCTGTCAGATCCTAACTCAGCCCATCCTTACCTCAGCAGAGGAGCATATCTCATATTCACAGAGAAGACGGAAGCAACAGACAGAATCTCTTTTATGAAACTGATGGTCTGCCCACTGCCCTAAGAAGGCAGATCAGACAGGATCACTCCTAAACTCCCTCTTCCAACGTTTAAACCTATCTATAAATATTGGTGGGTGGCATCACTGATTCAATGGACATGAGCTTGGGCAAACTCCAGGAGATGGTGAGGGACAGGGTGGCCTGGCGTGCTGCAGTCCATGGTGTCACGAAGAGTCAGACATGACTTGGAGACTGAACAACAACATAAACATTGGGGTGCAAAATTATTATTTTAGCAGTTGATGCTCTTAGCAGGCTCCTCTTAGGGACAGAAAATGCCTTATTGAGGAAAATACCTGATATGAACACCTGAAATATGAAAGAAGAAAGCTAGCCTTACAATAAAACTGAAACAAAGAGATACCTAAACAAATTTACATTTGAAAAAAAGAGAGACCAATAAAATGAGGACTGAAAGAGCAAAGAGAAGATGAAATGGGGTGGGTGGGGTGGTAAAGAGAGATGAGGTTCAAACAACAATGTGGGAGGTTCAAGCTTAGGGAGAGAGCTCCAGGGATTGGGAAACTGAAAGTATGTTTAAAATAGAAATATCTATTATTGGACTTTACATTGTTGTGTTGCTAAGGATATAAAATCCCCTAAGCCCTCAGTAATACCTGACACATGCACAAATGCTTGTGTGAGTGATCTGGGGGAAAATGGGAGAAAAAAAGATCTGGGGTAGGTCTGAGTTCTACAACTGGGTGAGCATGGAATCAGGGAATAAGAACATGGGAACTGAGGTACAAGTGAGATGAAGAATTTGGGACTTTGCTGGTGGTCCTATCCTGTGGTTAAGACTCCCTGCTCCCAAAGCAGGGGGCTCCAGTTTCCATCCCTAGTCAGGGAACTAGATTCCGCATGCCACAATGAAGATCAAAGAGAAATAAATAAATAAAATTTAGTGGAAGCAGAAATGCAAAAGCCATAAGATCACCTCCCAGGAATTAACAGAGATCTTGGAGCAGGCACTAAACTCCCCAGTGGATACGGAATGGAGAGAAGCCAATTTTACTTAAATCTCAAAAGAGAATGCTACTTCAGCTACATCTGGGTACATATCTGGCTCTTGACAAAGAGAAGTCCCAAAGTAGGCACTCTGTTTTTTCAATGAGATCTAATATCTTTCCTTTAGACCTGGTTCCATCAACTATTCTCTCTTTCTACATAAAGTCAGTATCATCCTCACCACAGGGATTTTCCTCTACTGCTTGTATACAGACTCAGGCTAAAGCACCATCATCTTGTAACACAGGCTTTGAACTCAGAAAAGCTGAAATTTTTGATCCTTATTCTATTATTGGTGGTATGCATCCATGCTAAATCGCTTCAATCTTGTCCGACTCTTTGCAACCCTGTGGACTGTAGTCCACCAGATTCATCTGTCTATGGGATTCTCCAGGCAAGAATACTGGAGTGGATTGCCAGGCCTTCCTCCAGGGGATCTTCCCAACCCAGCAATCAAACGTGCATCTCTTATGTCTCCTACATTGGCAGGCAGGTTCTTTACCACTAATGCCACCTGGGAAGCCCATTGGTGGTATAACTTTGGGCATATCACTTAACCTCTCTGCATTCTCTCAGCTATAATTTCTTCATCAGTAAAAGGAAATAAGATAGTACCTACCTCCTAGGACTATAAGGATTATCCCGGATAATGAAAATAAATTGTTAGCCCAGCACCTGGCAAATAGTAAACCCTCATAATGTTAACTGTAATCATCATCCACCAAAATACTTCTGGTTTTGGCTGCACGGGTCTTTGTTGCTACGCATGTGCTTTCTCTAGTGGCAGGGTGAGGGCCTCTCAATGGTTGCTTCTCTTGTTGGGAGCACGGGCTTCAGTAGTTGCAGCATGCAGGCTCAGTAGTTATGACTCCTGGGCTCCAGGCCGGAGGTTCAGTAGTTGAGGCTTGCAGGTTGCATGTGGAATCTTCCCAGACTAGGAATCCAGCCCATGTCCCCTGCATTGGCAGGCAGATTCTTAATCACTGGACCACCAGGAAAGTCCAACTAAAATCCTTAGAAGAATAATCTCTACTCTGTGTCCACTTCCTCTACCACCATCCACTCTTTGAACCCAAGAAGGCTCTAATCTACTGAAACTGTTCTCACAAAGGTAACTACTGAGTTCCTTGGTTATTAATCCCAATGAATCTTTTCCTTTTGGAATCCTTTTGCAGAATACATGGTAGTCCTAGACACCTACTTTCTTGAAACGGTCCAATTTTAGCTCTCCCACCACTCTTTTCTTTCACTAGCTCTTCTTTCTTCACCACCCTGTAAGGGTTCACATGCTCAGAATCCTGCCCTCAGCCATGTTCTGCTCTCACTCAACACTCACTGAGCGAATGCAGTCAAAACTCCAGTAGCCACATCTCTGCTTCTAACCTAGACCTTTCTTTTGAGCTCTTGAGCCAAACTACTCTCTAGATACCTTGTCCCAGGGGTTTAAAAAACCAAGGCTTCAAAATCAAATTCATAGAACCTGTTAACAAAGCCATCATTTTCTCTATCTACTCCAATTCTTTCTCTTCCCTATAACCACTTCCATTATTAACATCAACTGTTATCTTTCCTGTCTCCCTTGCTTGCCCACTGTGTCCAACTGGCTATCAGAGCTTGATGTTCAGAATCCTATCAGTCCTGCTCCATCCTTCATGATGCTCTGGTAGTTCAAAGTGGGCTTTAGAGTTACATGAGCCTGGCTTCAAATATTAACCATACCAGAAGTTTACAATGACTGTTCTTGGCCAAGTTATGTAACTTCTCTGACCTCTGGGCTTTGTGATAGTTAAATGAGTTACCATATGCAAAACGGCCAGCACATAATTGGAATTCAACAAACATTCCCCTACATCCCCTTCCTTCAGGCCTTCATCACCATCTGGTCTAATGCAATATCCACTTTGTTGCACTGCTTTACCCTTTCTTCTCCAAATTGCCCTGCAGTTAAATTCTCCAGAAATTAAATATGATGCTATCATCTCTTTTGCTTTAATACCATCAACATTTCTTTTTTTCATATGGAACAAAGTCCAACTGCCTTCCTGGTCCCTTCTCCCCCATCCTGGTTACTCTAAAATATTGACTCTTCACCAGCTACATCATACACACACTGGCTTATGTTTCTGACATGCTGATCCCTCTGGTTTTAATTCCCTTCCCACGCCCAAGTTGTTTTGTCTAACTGGAAAGCTTCTTCACTCCTCAAGAATTTTTTCAAAAAGCTATCACTTACATGACAACAAAAACTCAGGCAACCAAAGCAAAAACAAACAAGCTATAAAGCTTCTGCACTGCAAAGGAAACAATAAATTGAAAAAGCTACCTACAGATTAGGAGAAAATATTTTCAAACCATATATTTGATAAAGAACTCCTACAACTCAGTGACCAAAAAAAAAAAAAAACACCCATATAAAAAATGGGGGGAAAACCTGAATATTTTCCAAAGACAAATCATCAACAAGTACAAGAAAGGCACCAAACATCGTTAATCGTCAGGGAAATGCATATCAAAACCACAATGAGAAGTCACTTCACACTTGTTAGGATGGCTACCATCAAAGAGACAAAGTGATGCCAAAGATGTGGAACAAAGGGAAACTATATACTATATACCATTGTTGAGACTATATACCATTATATACTATATAGTATACCATTATATACTATACATACTATATAGTATGTAATGTCTATATAGTATATATAGTCTATATATAGTCTATATAGTATATATATAATGTCTATATACTATAGACATTGTTGAAACTATATGCCATTGTTAAGACTGTGAAGTCATACAGCCATATGGAAAACAGTATGGAGATTCTTTAAAAAATTAAAAACAGAACTACCATATTCTGGGTATATACCCAAAGGAAATGAAATTAGTACCTTGAAGAGAAATCTGTACTCCCATGTTTGATACAGTATTACTCACAACAGCCAAGATATGGGAACAACCTAATTATCCACTGAAGGATACACACAATGGAACTACATTCAGCCTTCCAAAGAAGGACTTCCCTAGTGGTCCAGTGGCTAAGACTCTGCACTCCCAATGCAGGGGGCCTGGGTTCGATCCCTGGTCAGGGAACTGGATCCCACATACCACAACTAAAGATCCCAAGTGTCTCAACTAAGACCCGGCACAGCCAAATAAATAATTTTTTAAAAAAAAAAGAAGAAAAAATCCCTGACTTCTATGACATGAATGAACCCAGAGGGCATTATGCTAAGTGAAATAAGCCAGATGCAGAAATTTTTAAAAAAAGAAAGAAAAGAAAAGCATGATCTCACTTATATGTGAAATCTAATGATATCAGATATGGAGAAACAGAGAGTAAAATGGTGGTTTCCAGAGGTGTGGAGGTGGGGGAAACAAGGAGATGTCAGTCAGAGGGTACAAAGTTGCAAGATGACTAAGTCTGGGGATCTAGTGTACAGCATGATGGCTGCAGTTAATAACACTGGACTGAATACTGGAAATTTGCTAAGAGGTTAGATTTCACCACAATAAAAAGTTAACAATTCCAGGGTGATTAAATGAATATGTTGATTAGCTTGTCTATTATAACCATTTTACTCTGTACGTGCATACCAGATCATGTTGTACACCTTAAATATACACAATTTTAATTTAAAATTTAAAAATTGGGACTTCCCTGGTGGTCCAGTGGTTAAGAATCTGCCTTGTAATGCAGGGGACGCAAGTTCAATCCCTGGTCAGGGAACTAGAATCCCACATACCATGGAGCCATTCAGCGTGCCACAACTACTGAGCCCCATGCTTTGGGATCCGCAGCCACAACTAGAGAGTCTGTGCGGTACAACGGAAGCTCGGGGACAACACAGTGAAGATCCCAAGTGCTGCAACTAAGACTCAACACAGCCAAATAAATAATTATTTTTTAAAAAATTAAAAATTTAAAAGCTGCTACTTACAGGGTGATACTATTATAACTGGTTCAGACTCTTTACTCTCTATACACACACATAAAATCACACATACAGGGAGAGGAAGGGAAAGAGAAAATGGTAAGACAAGTGTAGATGTGATAAAATGTTAAAAATTGGTGAATCTGGAGAGGAATCATTTGGAACTTACAAAAAAGAAGTTGCAAAACTCTGTATAATTCTGACTTTTATGTAAGTTTGAAATTATTTCAAAGGAAAAAGAAAGTATGAGGCAATCTAACCGCAAGGTAACAATCAAATAAACCCATGCTGAGGTACATTTTACCAGAACACTGACCTATATTCTAAAAATGTCAATATCATGGGGGGAAAAAAAAAGGAAGGAGGGAGGGGCAGGCTGAGAAAATGTTCTAGATTAAAGGAGACTAAAGAAACATAACAAGTAAATGTATGTGAAACCCTGGGTTAGATGTTCTTCATAGATTGAAAAAAATGTGCTATAAAACACATTTTTTGAACAAGCAATAAAATTAGAAAAGAGACCCTTTACCATTTAATAATAGCATTAAAACCATATTATATGTTGTAAATCCATGCACAAGGTGTGTGGGATCTTAGTGTTCCCCAAGCAGGGATCAAACTCATACTCTCTGCATTGAAAGCTCAGAGTCTTAAGCACTGGATCACCAAGGAAGTCCCAAAAGGTCCTAGTTCATAAGAGAGACATCCTGAAGTATCTAGGGGCAAAGTATGATGATGTCTGCAACTTTAAGATGTTTCAGCAAAATTAATAAAAATAATTGTGTGTGTGTGTTAAGAGGAACTTCCCTGGTGGTCCAGTCGTTAAAACTCCATGCTTTCACTGCAGGGGACAAGTGTTTCATCCCTGGCCCAGGAATGAAGATCACCGTATGCCTCCCAGCACCCCTGGAGGAATAAAAAGGTGTGTATGTGTCTACCTAGTGAGAAAAAGAACCAAAACAACAAAATATTAATATTGGTGAATCTGAGTTAATGCTTATGCTTGCAGCATCTCTGCAAGTTTGAAAGCATCTCTGTATGTTTGAAATTTTTCCAAAATAAGATATTTTTAAAAAGCTATTACTTATGTGAAATACTTTTCCCACTCTCTCAGACAGAATTAACCCTGCCTCCTCCAAGTTGTTGTGTCTTTATTTTTAACCTAAAATGCTCAGTGTGCGTGCTCAGTTCCTTTAGTCGTGTCCGACTCTTCGTGACCCCATGGACTGTAGCCCCCCAGGCTCCTCTGTCCAGGGGATTCTCCAGGTGAGAATACTGGAGTGGGTTGCCTGCCCTCCTTCAGATCTTCCTGACCCAAGGACTGAACATGCATCCTTGCATCTCCTGTATTGCAGGTGGATTCTTTACCACTGAGCCACTGGGGAAGCAAATGCTCAGACTGGGTTGTAATTACCTGTTGAAGCTTCTTGAGGTAGGAATTTAAACTCCCTTTGGAATTTAATCATGGGAGGAGTATTCTAATTCAAGGCAATTTTATGTTGCTCGCATGGTTTTACTGTAATATTCTGATGCTAAATTTTGGGCTCACAGCAAAACATGGTTGGACATTCTTGAGCTGAGAACTAGAATAGGAAAAAAAGCCTTTGGTTCGGAGCAAGGCAGAGTGCTGGAGTTAATCTGATCAATTGCTCCATTCTGTCCCTTTATGGACTCCTCTGCAGGCATAACTAGAAAGCCCACCACTGGCTGCCGGGCAGGTACTCAGAAGCACTACATGAGGGAAAGATATTCTGAAAGTTGAACCAGTTGCCCTTGATGCCTGGCACTTCTGTCCTTTCACTTCCAAGACATGTGTCTCAGGAGAGCAGCCCCATCCTCAGTTGGCCAGAGGTCGGATTATAAAACTCATGGGCTAACAGAGCTTATGGCTGGCTTCCCTGGTGGCTCAGTAGCAAAGAATCTGCCTGCTAACACAGCAGAAAAGCAACTAAGCCCGTGGGCCCCAACTACAGCGCCTGCACTCTCGAGCCCGGGAGCTGCAACAGCTACTGAAGCCCACGAGCCCTACAGCCCCTGGCCAACAAGAGATGCCACTGCAATGAGAAGCCACACTGTGACTAGAGAGAAGCCCCTGCTCACCACGAGAGAAAAGGCTGTGCAGCAATGAAGTCCCAGCACAGCCAAAAATAAAGTTATTGAAAAAATAAAAGAGAGTTATATCATTGCAGAGTGATGGAGAAACCATGCTCTTCCCATCTCTCTAGTCTTCTTTGACCAAGAACTTAGAATAGGGACTTCCCTGGTGGTCCAGTGGCTAAGACGCTGCATTTCCAATACAGGGGGCCCCCGGTTTGATCCCTGCTCGGGAAACTAGATCCCACATGCCCCAACTAAGAAGCCCACAGGCCACAGTGAAGACACTGTGAGTCGCAACTAAGACCCAGCACAGCCAAAATAAATAAATGTTTTTTTAAAAACAGAAACTGAGCATTGTTTAAAAACAGGAAATATTCTCTGTCCACAGTACTGAGAAGACAACTTCTACTCCTTTCCCGGCCTACTTCCCTTATTTCCTCCTCCTCCAGGAAGAAAAAAGTACTTCTATGATTAATAAGACTAGTACAGGGCTCCCCTGGTGGCTCAGACAGTAAAGAATCTGCCTGCAATGCAGGAGATTTGGGTTTGACCTCTGGATTAGGAAGATCCTCTGGAGGAGGAAGTAGCAACGCACTCCAGTATTCTTGCCTGGGAGATCCCATAGACAGAGGAGCCTGGTGGGCTACAGTCCCTGGGGTCGCTCATGTTGAGTGCGCACACACACAGGGTCACTACACACACACACTGCCCATGCTCCTCCTGAGTTTCTCTCTTGGAGATGTCTGTCCCATGGGCCACATACCTTCATCTCTGCTCGGGCCATATACCTTCCCATAGCTTAGCCTATTTGTGTCAGGGGAGTTCAGTTCATGGAGGAAGAAATGAGATGCCCCTTTTGCCCCCGGGTCCAAGCTGTATCCTCCAGACCAGCATTAGCAGCAAGGAAGGTGATATTTTCATCTCAGTCTGCTTCCTCTATCACCTGGGTCAGGACTCAGAAAAAAGAGGGACATGAAGGGCCTCTCAGAACCCAAACAGTATTTTTCTAATCTTTGGGTCAGTGCCTCTCCTGGTGCTTGTTCTAGGACCAGCCTTCAATAAATTTTTGTTGTTTTCAATTCAGACAATGTGACACACACCGGCATGTAGCTGCTCACAGCTATAGTCAGGATGATCGTTGTTTTTTTTTTAAATCATACAAAGTGACTTTTGAAGCCTTTCTAGTTTGGCTGCAGGCTCTGAGGCTACAAGGAAGCGAGCTTTGGTTAGCAAAGGGGAGAGAGCCAGGCTTTTGCGCTTTGCTATGGTTGCGATGCCAAGGACTGACAACCCAGGGGTGCTCTCAAATAGCCTGACGGCAGTCTAGCAAAAAGGTGGTAGAGACACAATTTTAACAACAATGATCAAACATTTTTTGAAATTTTCCTTTATCCTTGAAATGTCTTGTGTTGCAGAAAGTCTATTCATTACTGAGCATTCATCTGTAGCAAGGCATCTCTTTATGGATCTGTATGCGGAAGTGACAGGGCTGGGAGGATGTTGGCAGAGAGACAAAGGGCCCCAGGCACAGTGGGAGAGTCAGAGGGGTGAAAGTAAACAGCAGCTGGAGAAGGTGGGAGATAAAAGGGGGGGGGAAGCTACAAGCAAATCCCCTTACTCAAGGGGGCTTTGGCTTTCACAAAGGACATGATGGCCCACTCATATTTTCACTGGGACCATTATCACCGGCACCTCCATCTTCCTAGGGCTGTTCCTCTTCTCTCGTCCTTGAATTTCCTTCCTTGACCATCCCCTTTCTCTCCAGCGTGTTGAACCTCTTCACCTCTCACTGTCTCAGCTACGCCCTTCACCTCCACCTATAATCATGCCCACATCCTCACAACCCCAGAAACCTCAAGCCACCCTGCAAACACCAGCCCTTTGCCTTCTCACAATCTGTTCCAATGCCACCCAAAGGGTGGTCTGTGGACTGGCAACATCAGCACCGCATGGGAACACATCTGACATGCAGTTCTCATGCCCACCCCAGACCTACCAAATCAGAATCCCTGTGTGTGTGTGTGTGTGTGTGTGTGTGTGTGTGTGTGTGTGTGTGTGTGTGGCAGAGGTGGGGTGGGGGGTGGAGGGGTCCCAAGATCTGTGCTGTAACATGCGCCACGGGTGATTCTGAAGCACTTTGGAGAAGCACTGCTTCCCTCATGGCCCAGCGGGCAAAGAATCTGCCTGCTATGCAGGAGATACAGGAGACACAGGTTTGATCCCTGGGCTGGGAAGAATCGCTGGAGGAGGAAACGGCAACCCTCTCCAGTATTCTTGTCTGGGGAATCCCATGGAGAGAGGAGCTTGGCGAGCTACAGCCCCTGGGGTCGCAGAGGGTCGGGCACGACTAAGCACGCAAGCCTGGCACCTTGCCTGTGCTCCACACCCCTGCTTCCCCACCATCTTGGGTTGCCTTCCTCCGTCCCTTTCCTGTCTGACTCCCCAAGGCTCTGTCTTAGCCTCTTTTTTTTCTCTTGAGCGTCATCCTTTCCCTAAGTAATCTCAGCCACTCAGAGGCTGATTTGGTTATGTATCTGTTCAAACACAAGTGGGAGTAAATGTGAGGGTCACCCCATCCCTGGCCTCTTCTCTGAGCCTCCAGAATGTCCAGCAGCCTTCTGGACTTTCCTGCCAAATGGTGCACAGTTTTCTTAACTCAGCAAGTTTAAAATGAGCCAGACATCACCTCATACACCCATTCTGCATCAATCTGAACAATCTGGACAGGGACTTCCCTGGTGGTCCAGTGGCTGAGACGCCACCATCCTAATGCAGGGGCCTGGGTTTGATCCCTGGTCAGGGAACTAGGTCCCACATGCCACAACTAAAGGTCCTGAGTGCCACAGCTAAGACCCAGTGCAGCCAAACAAATAAATGAATAAATTTTTAAAAATTCGTTTAAATCTGGACAGTAGGGCAGTACTGTCCCCGGCGTGGTCATTTCAACTCTCCTCCCCCCTCCTTTGGTCAGTTCCAGTCTACAGACAGTTCTGTGTCCATCACCACCTGGGGCAGACCCTGTCAGCTCTCATCTTTCCTAAGCAGCTCATCCTTCAGTGGCCACCTCATGACCTCCGTGGTTAAATCCCTTTAATGAATCCCACGGTCCTTACGCTAACTTCTAAGCCCCTTAACTGGCCTCACGTTCGAGTGTATTTCCCATCCATTCTCCCCTCTGTAAATTCACCGCCGGTATTTCAGAAGCGCTGAATCACCTCCTGGAATGGCCCATGCAGCTTCACAGCTGTGTATCCTGACCCATCCTGGTGCCTGAATCTGACGCCTTCCTCACGCCTTCCCACTTCAGCTTGTCTTCCTGGCAAACTTCTATTCAACCTGGGAAAGCCCACGAAATGTCAGTTCCTCGGTGAAGTCTTCCTTAGCCTATGAAGTACCCATTCTTGTCTGTCTTTTCTACAAGACTATAGCATCTTTTTAAAAACTATTTATTATTTATTTGCCGCCCACAGGCTCTCCAGTCGTGGCGCGAGGGATCAGCAGTTGCCGCACACAGGCTTAGCTGTCCTGTGGCATGGGGGATCGTAGCACCCCCACACGCGTGCTAAGTCGCTTCAGTCATGTCTGACTCTTTGCGACCCCATGGACTGTAGCCCCCCAGGCACCTCAGTCCATGGGGATTCTCCAGGCAAGAATACTGGAGTGGGTTGCCATGCCCTCCTCCAGGGGATCTTCCCAGACCAGGGATGGAACCTGCGTCTCTTATGTCTCCTGCATTGGTGGGCGGGTTCTTTACCACTAGTGCCATCTGGGAAGCCCCTTAGCACCACTATCAGGGATCAAACCTGTGGCCCCTGCATTGCAAGGCGGACTCTTAACCACTGGACCACCAGGGAAGTCCCAAGACTGTAATATCTTCATGAGGAGCCTGCCTTCTGTGCCTCTCTGTAGCCAGCACCACACATAGGCTGTGACACCTAGGGGGATCACAAAATTCATTCACTAAAGACATGTTATGTGAGGAGCATCACAGATATAGTGAGCAAAGTAAAAAAAAAACAAACAAACCACCTCTGCCCGCTTAGAATTTTTCCTCTAATAAGGAAACTAGCAAGTAGGCAGATAATCTGAACACTGTACTCAGTTCTATGAAAGGGAGAAGCTTAGGGAGTTACATGCAGGAACACCTAATTCAGTTTGGAAGTAATTTCTTCTGCCTTTAGCGATATATGCAGTCTTTGGAACCTGCAAGGAAAAATTGTTATGTGTACTTTAATTTTTATTTATATTAGAGTACAGCTGATTAGCAATGTTGTGATAGTTTCAGGTGCATAGCAAAGGGACTCAGCCATACATATACATGTCTCCATTCTCCCCCAGACTCCCCTCCCTTCCAGGCTGCCACATAACATTAGGTAGAGTTCCCTGTGCTGTCCATGTTACACATGTTTTTAAAGAACATCAATATCAAATTGTTATTACTACCAGTAACAGGCATACTTGTCCCTCCTGAGTAGCTCTCCCCCATCTACTTAATCCTGAGAAGAAAAGATGTGAAAATAACTCTCTCCACAGACGTCAGTTCCCCTTACCCAGGTAAGCAGCAGGCCCTAAAAGACTTTTCTCTGAAACAGAGCTGGGGAAGGAGTAAGCCCTCAGTTGCTGACAGTAACAATAAGGGTGCTTAATCACTGTCCACATTAAATGAGCTTCTTTAATCTTCAGGAGCTGTGTAAGCCTACAGAGGAAGAAAACGCTAAGAGGCAGAACTTCAATATGAAATTTACCTGCAGAGGTCTCTTCCCCCTCATCCATTTCTCCCCATTTGGGCCGCAGGAAGCACAACTTGTGTTTCAACCATTGAGCAAACTAGGTCTGCCTGTCCTAGACTTTTCAGAGAGGAACCCAGATCCTCTTTAATGCACTATAAAGGACACTGAGGTATGACACATGTCATTAGTGGGTGAGCCTGCCTTCTTCCAACCAACGAAAACACATCAAAGGACATCTGACCAAACTGAGCAAGCCTTACATTTACCGTACTGTGATGAAAATATCCACCTAAAGGAAGAATGTGATCTGGATAGTTTTGCAGTTCTCTGGAGTTATAATTGGCTGCCTCTCCAACTTTTTGCTCAATTTTAAGATTACATACATCATTAGCAAGGAACTTAACTGCAAATATACTAGGTCAGGTGTTCTCAAACTTGAGTAAACATCAGATTTACAGAGAAGGCTTGTTATAATGCAGATCTCTGGGTCCCACCTCTAGAGTTTCTGATTCAGTAGGTCTGGAGTGAGACTGAGATTGTCTAGTTCTAACAAATTTCCAGATGCTGCTGCTGCTGACCCAGGAAACATACTTTGAGAACTGGTAAAGTCAGGTTGATATAACTGCTATAACCAATGATCATTACCACCAAGACAGGTTAATTTGATCTGCCTTAAGAAAACCATATTGTGGACTTCCCTGGTGATCCAGTGGTTAAGAATCTACCTGCCAGTCCAGGGGACATGGGTTCAATTCCTAGTCCAGGAAGATTCCACATGTCTCAGGGCAACTAAGCCCATATACCACAACTACTGATGCCTGCAGACTCTAGAGCCCATGCTCTGCAACAAGAGAAGCCACTGCATGGGAAGCCCGCACACTGCAACGAAGAGCAGCCCCTACTCTCTGTAACTAGAGAGAGCCCGTGAGCAGCAACGAAGACCCGGCACAGCCAAAAATAAACAAACAAAGAAATAAGAAAACCATACCATAAGGAAGAATTGATGCTTTTGAACTATGGTGCTGGAGAAGACTCTTGAGAGCCCCCTGGACAGCAAGGATATCAAACCAGTCAATCCTAAAGGAAATAAGCCCTGAATATTCAGTGGAAGGCAGAGAAGGCAATGGTAACCCACTCCAGTACCCTTGCCTGGAAAACTCCATGGACGGAGGGGCCTGATAGGCTGCAGTCCATGAGGACACTAAGAGTCGGACACGACTGAGTGGCTTCACTTTCACTTTTCACTCTCATGCATTGGAGAAGGAAATGGCAACCCACTCCAGTGTTCTTGCCTGGAGAATCCCAGGGACGGGGGAGCCTGGTGGGCTGTCGTCTATGGGGTCGCACAGTCAGACACGACTGAAGCGACTTAGCAGCAGCAGCATTCAGTAGAAGGACTGATGCTGAAGCTCCAAAACATTGGCCACCTGATGCAAAGAACCTACTCATTGGAAAAGATCATGATGCTAGGAAAGACTGAAGGCAGGAGAAGAAGGTGTGACAGAGGATGAGATGGTTGGATGGCATCACCGACTCAACGGACATGAGTCTGAGCAAAGTTTGGAAGATAGTGAAGGACAAGAGAGCCTGGCATGCTGCAGTCCACGGGGTCACAAAGACTCAGACATGACTGAACAACAAGAAGTATCATAAGGAAAGCAAATACTTATTACAATGACCCACTTCAAAGCCTCCAGTGCCTCCAAACTGCTTAAGGGAAAACACAAACTGGGTATGAAAAACTAAGGTTCTAATACACAATCTATTATCTGGAAAATAACTGCAGCAAAGGCAGAGCATACCTACAATAAAGAAATCACTCCCAGGACTTCCCTGGTAGTCCAGTAGTTGAGACTTCATGATGCCAATGCAGGAGGTATGGGTTCAAACCCTGGCCAGGGAACTTTAAAGTCCCACATGCCATGTGGTGTGGTGAAAAGATTTTCTCAAAATTAATAAATCATTTCTGTAACTCTCCTTTCCTGGGACTCCCTTCTCCTCAGAGTGGTGCCAGTGGAAAGAAAAATCTGAGTAGCTAGTACTTTTATCATAATTCAGTGACTGATGTGATCACATAGGTGAATCTGAGTAAAGATCCAACCAATGTTTAAAGCAGGAGCTGTGGGGTTGTCAGGAAAAGAATTTGCTCTCATCCTATTCTCTCCTTTCTTTCCGTAAAAGTTGAAGTGATTATCGAAAGACCAAATAACGTGGAGGAAGCAGTCCTTTGGTGGTTAAGTCTGTGTCCGCTTGACTGGGCTGAGGGGTTGGGGGTGGGGGTGCACAGGCCCAGACATCTGGTCACACATGGCTCTGGGTGTGTCTGGGACAGTCTTTTTGAATGAGAGTCACACTTGAACTGATAGACCAAGTAAAGCAGATTGCCTGCTCTAATGTTGGTGGACTGTGTCCAATCGGGCAAAGGCCTGAACTGGACAAACCAGCTGAATCAGAGGAAACTCTTTCTGCCTGACTGTTTAGTTGGGACACCAGGCTTTTTTCCACCTTCAGACTCAAAACCGAAACACTGGCTCTTTCCAAGTCTTAAACCTGCCAGTTTTTGGACTAGAATTTACACCATCAGTTTTGCTGGGTCTTTGGGCTCAGGTTAGAATAAAACCATCAGCTCTTCAGGGTCTCTGGCTTGCTGACTGCAGATCTTAGGGCTTCTCTGCCTCTGTAATCACGTGAGCCAATTCCTTATACTAAATATCTTCATATACAAACACACACACACCGCATATTGGTTCTGTTTCTCTGGAGACTCCTGGCTCATACAGCACCGGACAAAAATTTCTAACTCACTGCTTTCCTCTTTAATTCAATACTTCACTAAAAATCAGCACTACTCCTAGAAACCTCTACCAAACTCCCTTTACAGGATGTCTGTACCTTGACATTTTGGTAGAGGTGATTCAGATCCAGTGATTCACCAGTGATTTAAGCCCTGTTTTGCTGTCAGCCCAGGAAGAGATGTCAGGGTGGAGATTTGCCGGAAGGTAAACTTAAAACCTATTGTAATGTTGGATCTTCTCTGTTATTATCCGAGAATAAAAAATGTTAAGAGGTGATATCAGAAGCAGAAACAGCACACACACTCTATGATTTGCAAGGATCCTGTTCCATGTCTGTCCATTGTCTTGAGTCTTCTCCATGTTCTCTACAGAAATGACAAGGTTTCCTCCTTTCTCCTCTCCACTGTCCCCTGACTTTGTGCAACACACACACCTCTTCTCAAACTCTTGAAACCTTGTAGAGGTACTTTTTAAAGTCAAGAGGTAATGGAGGACATATCTATTAATAAAAGTAATGCAGAGAGAAGCATTTGCCAAGATGGGAAGAGCAGGGACTCCCCTGGTGGGTCAGTGGTTAAGACTCCGCCTTCCAATAGAGGGGGTGTCGGTTCTCTCCGTGGTGGGGGAGCTAGGATCCTATATGTCTCCTGGACAAAAAACTGAAACACAGAACAGAAACAATCTTGTAACGAATTCAGTAAAGATTTCAAAATTGGTCCACATCAAATTATCTTTAAAAAAAAAAAAAAGGCAAGAGTTGACAAGCTCAATGATATTAACACCCCACCCCACTGTAAGTACTGATGCAGGTAACTGCTTTAACAATTATGTCATAAAAAAGCATGTCCCAATGCCCTGATGCACCATATAACTGCAATCAAGTTAGCTTTCCTTATAGTTACTGTAGTGAAGGTTGAATCACCATTCAGAGCAAAAGAGCTAACCGTAGAGAGCCTCAGAGACTCAGCTTTTCTGAGAGCAGGCAAGGCTACTCTATACATTACTGGTCCTTAGGAGACATTTGCCAATCTGCCAGACCCAGGGAGATATGGCTATTACTCATGATATAGGGAATACTGTTGGAGTTGACTTGAGAAGATTCAGATGATTTGAATCTGGGTCAAAATAATACTACTAGTAATGGTCAATTCAGTTCAGTCACTCAGTCCTGTCCGACTCCTTGTGACCCCATGGACTACAGCATTCCAGGCTTCCCTGTCCATCACCAACTCCTGGAGCTTACTCAAACTCATGTCCATCGAGTTGGTGATGCCATCCAACCATCTCATCCTCTGTCGTCCCCTTCTTCTCCCGCCTTCAATCTTTCCCAGCATCAGGGTCTTTTCCAATGAGTCAGTTCTTCACATCAGGTGGCCAAAGTATTGGAGTTTCAGGTTTAGCATCAGTCCTTCCAATGAATATTCAGGACTGATTTCTTTTAGGATGGACTGGTTGGATCTCTTTGCAGTCTAAGGGACTCTAAAGAGTCTTCTCCAACACCACGGTTCAAAAGCATTAATTCTTCGGCACTCAGCTTTCTCTACAGTCCCAACTGTCACATCCATACATGACTACTGGAAAAACCATAGCTTTGACTAGACGGACCTTTGTTGGCAAAGCAATGTATCTGTTTTTAATAATATTTAATAGTATTAATGACCTAGTTTCCATTTAATGAGCAATGATCATTACAGTTGTTGTTCAGTCACTCAGTTGTGTTGGACTCTTTCTGACCCCACAGACTGTAGCACGCCAGGCTTCCCTGTCCTTCACTATATTACCATTATAGTAATAGTTAATTATCATTACAATAATAGTTAACAACTCTAGAAAGAATGGGCTTCCCAGGTGGCACTAATGGCAAAGAACCTGCCTGCCAATGCAAGAGATGTAAGAGACTCAGGTTCAATCCCTGAGTCAGGAAGATTCCCTGGAGGAGGGCATGGCAACCCACTCCAGTATTCTTGCCTGGAAAATCCCATGGACAGAGGAGCCTGGTGGGCTACAGTCACCATCAGGATTTCAGGGAATGCAAGTGGGAGCAAGCAAACTCTCTCTCCATGGCAGGAGGCACTGGTGGTTTTAGAGAATCAATTTCCAGATATTCAAGATAAATTCAACAGCATATTTGTCTGAGCTCCTGACTGTGATGAACAAATTCTTCCATTCTCCAGGACCCTCTCACCCACCCTAATCTTATGAGGGCATGTTTTGCTGGGCATCAAACAGAAGGAAAGATGGGAACAACCAGTGCTGGTGCAGAAGCAACAAACCACTATAAGGCTAGATTAAATGTGGTTGTGTGAGTCAGGAGGTTTCAACAGAACCAAAGGAGGCTCAGTAGAGTTACAAACAGACAGAACATGAAAAATATTCATTTATTTATTTACCATATGTGGCATTTGTTGTTCAGTTGCTAAGTCATGTCCAAGTCTTTGAAACCACTTGAACTGCAGCACGCCAGGCTTTCCTGTCCTTCACTATCTCCTGGAGTTTGCTCAAACTCATGCTCATTGAGTCAGTGATGCCATCCAATCATCTCATCCTCAGTTGCCCCCTCTCCTGCCCTCAATCTTTCCCAGCATCAGGGTCATTCTGTGCAGCATGTGGGATCTTAGTTCCCTGACCAGGAATCGAACCTATGCCCCCTGCATCGAAGTCTGGAGCCTTAACCACTGGACTGCCAGGAAAGTTTCCAAAAAATAATTCTTGATGATAAATCCAGATAGAATTTGGGACTCAGAATGACTTAAAAGAATTAACTGAGAGTGCTGTAACAAAATGCTTTCCACCCCAAGCTATTTTTTATATGAACAAAATTCTTCTGTAATTTCACTGAGACATAAAATCAATGGTGACCCCTGACTTACTCAGCAAAGAGTAATTACCAACCCCAAATACTGGCAGATTTAATTTTCTTGGTCTCCAAAATCACTGCAGATGGTGACTTGCAGTCATGAAATTAAAAGATGCTTGCTCCTTGGAAGAAATGCTATGACAAACCTTGCCAGTGTCTTAACAAACAGAGACATCATTTCACCAATAAACATCCACATAGTCAAGGCTATGGCTTTTTCCAGTAGTCATGTATGGTAAGAAGTTGGACCATAAAAAAGGCTGAGTGCCAAAGAACTGATGCTTTCAAATTGTGGTGCTGGAGAAGACTCTTGAGAATCCCTTGGACTGTAAGGAGATCAAACCAGTCAATCCTAAAGGAAATTAACCCTGAATACTAATGGAAGGACTGATGCTGAAGCTCCAATACTTTGGCCACCTGATGAGAAGAGCCAACTCATTGGAAAAGACCCTGATGCTGAGCAAGATTGAAGGCAGGGGGAGAAGGGGGCAGCAGAGGATGAGATGGTTGGATGGCATCACCAACTCAATGGACACTAGCTTGAGCAAACTCCAGGAGATAGGGAAGGATAGGGAAGCCTGGCATGCTGCAGTCGTGGGACACAAAGAGTTGAATACAACTGATAAAAAGCCCATCACAGTCATTTAAGGGATGTATTTTCACTAAAATGTGACTTTATATTTACTATTTGCTAATTTGAAATAGATTGTTATTTTTACCAAATGTATTACTAAAACTATAATGACAGCTCCATCAGAAGAAATTATTCACGGTCATAGGAGGTAAGGCTATAGGAAACAAAAATATATTAATATCAATGGGTTAATACTAACATTTTTGCTTATTAATAAATAAGACCATCAGTAAAGGATTTCAAGCATAAAAATGTATGTAAGCAAAGTCTCAAAAAAAAAAAAAAGAAAGAAAATCTCTGTGAGAAGTGGAATGGAAATTCAAGTTCAGGGGGGAAAAGGAATGATAAAAAGGTCTGATGTTAAGGAGTGCTTGTTCCTGTATTGTTCTAGTGGATAATGGTGGGTATCAAACACTATTAGACTCCTCTGAATACATTTAGAAGAATCATGCAACAGTTCTGAGTATGCATGTCACACATATGTATATACACAAATCCAGATATATACAGACACAGTCAGCCTTCCACATGCTCAGGTTTGAATCTGTGGATTCAACCGACTGCAAACTGAAAAAAACAATATATGAAAAAAAAATTTTCCAGAAAGTTCCAAAAAGCAAAACTTAAATTTGCTGCACACTAGCAAATATTTTTTATATATCATTTACATTGAATTTAAAACTATTTGCACAGTATTTACATTGTACTAGGTATTATAAGTAATCGAGAGATGATTTAAAGAGAGACTGTGTATAGGTTATAAGCAAATATGACACCATTTTATATAAGGGATTTGAGCATCTTTGGATTTTGTTATCTGCCAGGGGGTTCTTGGATCAATTTATATAATATATATCATATGTGATATATATACGATAATAAAGCATCAGCATGAATATACTTTGTGGTGAGATTATGTAATTACATACAATAGCCAAAATTTATCAAATTCTACACTTTAAATTGAGATTTTATTGCATGTAAAAGAAAAAGAACCCAAGCAAATAAAGAGAGGAAAACTTGCCCCATTAAAATAAAAATTGAAAAAAAAGCAAAAAAAGAAGGAATAGAGGGATATTCCCTTAGTATGATGGATAAATATCATCTGTATGTATACAAGCTTAACACGTAGATATACACATGTATACAGGTATACTGAAGAATTATTTTCTAAAGTCAATACTGACAATATACTTTAAAATATATCCTTTACAAGCTATTTAAGCCTGTAATAAATTTTTAGATATAGGCTGTATATGTGTGAGGGGGCATGTAATCTCACAAAATTCCTCTGGAGGCTATGCAAGCAAAAAACTGGAAGACCACTGAATACCCATACAGGACCATACATGTGGGGGAATCCAACCTGGTAAAAACCAAGAGGACAGGAAAACCATGAGTACATTTTTGCTGCTGGGATGCAGGGAGATGAAATTACAACGGCGCAATGTTTACACTGCTTGTTGTTCAGTCGCTCAGTTGTGTCTTACTCTTCGTCACCCCATGGACTGTGGACCACCAGGCTCCTCTCTCCATGGGGTTCCCCAGGCAAGAATACTGGAGTGGATTGTCCCTTCCTTCTCCAGGGGATCATCCCAACCCAGGGATCGAACCCACGTCTCCTGCACTGGCAGGCAGATTCTTTACCACTGAGCCACCTGGGAAGCCAGGTGTCATTATAATTTAATAGATATACAAAGTGAAAAAGCAGCTCTTTGTTCTCCTGCTTATCACGGGGCAGGCCCTGGCACAAAGAGAGGAAAAGAAGCGACAGGACAGGCTCTCAGTTAGGCTGACTGATGCCGAGACACCGCTGCACCGAATCTGCTAAAATGACTCTCCGGGGACCTTCCTGGTGGGCCAGCAGTTAAGACTCCACGCTCCCAGCGCAGGGGGCCTGGATTTGATCCCTGCTCAGGGAACTAGATCCCACATGCTGCAACTAACAGTTTGCAGGCTACAACTAAGACCCAACACAGCCAAATAAATATTAAAAACAAAACAACAAACAAAAAATGATACAGATGCAGGAGAGAAGCCCACGTGTCAGCAAGTGAATCTGCTGTAACACCTCATCTCAAGATTTATTCCATAATTATTGAAACAAGACCTCATAATTACTTTAGGGAGAGAAATCAGTTCAGCTGAATTCTAACCAAGTATAGAAATCTTTTTATCATTAAGGTTTAATTGGCTTCTTCTCCCAAATTACACTAGAAACAAATTTATTGTACTCCTAGGGTACCATATGGTATTATTTATAAATGCAGACAATTCAAAAGCAATAAAAGGCTTGGCCCTTGCTCTCAATAAACTTGCCATCTAATTGGGAGGACAACATCCAGATTAAAACAACTGAAGAACCCTCCAAAGGAACATGTAAGCAGAATGTAATAATCCCCCAAGAGAAACAAGCATTCTCAGACTTTCCCAGTGGAAGGATAAATTGGTACAAGCCCCTATGGAAGGAATGTGGGCACAGAGATCAAAATGACAACTGAATTATCTCCTTTGACCCAGTTATGTAACTTCTGGGAATTTATCCTTTAGCCATACTTAAGAAATAACATATATACACAGTTATTCATTACAGCATTACTCAAAATAACAAAAGACTGGAAAGAACTCAAGTATCCTTGAACAGAGGACTGGCTAAATAAATTATGCTACTTATATACAGTGGAAGATTTTGAAGGTATAAAAATGCATGAGAAAGCTTTCAATGCACTGATATTTTTGAAAGATATATTAAGATATATTAAGTGGTGGGAAAAAAACCAGCAAGGTATGGAAAATGTGTATACAATGCCTCCTTTTGTTTGCAAGAAGGGGAAAATGAAAATACAGAATATACTGGAGGGGATGTGTGTATACTTATAGCTGATTCACTGTTGTTATACAGCTGAAACCAGCACAACATTGTAAAACAATTATCCTCCAATTAAAAAAAAAATTTAAAGAATGTATCTGTATTTGCTTTAATATTCGTTAAGGAAACTCTGAATGAATACACACACAAACTAAAAGCTGTCACACAGAGTGAAGTCAGAAAGTGAAAAATATCACATAGAAAAATGGTACAGATGAACCTATCAGCAAAGCAGAAACAGAGACACAGAGAACAAATGTCTGGACACCAAGGGGGAAACAGGGTGGGAAGAACTGGGAGCCTGGGATTGACATGTGTGCACTACTATGTATAAGTCAGATAATGAGGACCGACCATATAGCACAGTGCTTTTGAACTGTAGTGCTAGAGGAGACTCTTGAGAGTCCCTTGGACTGCAAGGAGATCCAACCAGTCCATCCTAAAGGAGATCAGTCCTGAATATTCATTGGAAGGACTGATGCTAAAGAAACTGCAACACTTTGGCCATCTGATGCGAAGAACTGACTCACTGGAAAAGACCCTGACGCTGGGAAAGATTGAAGGCAGAAGGAGAAGGGGATGACAGAGGATGAGGTGGTTGGCTGGCATCACCAACTTGATGGATGTGAGTTTGAGCAAGCTCCAGGAGCTGGTGAAGAACAGGGAAGCCTGGTGTGCTGCAGTCCATGGGGTCACAGAGAGTCGGACACGACAGAGCGACTGAACTCCATTGTATAGCACAGGGTACTCTACTCAGGGCTCTGTGGTGACCTGAATGGAACAAAAATCCAAAAAAAGAGGGGATATGTGTATACAGAATGGCTGATTCACTTCGCTGTACAGCAGAAATAAACACAAGGCTAAAAAGCAAGTGTACACCAAAAAAAAAAAAGTTTAAAACAAGCCGACTACCTGCAGTGAGGGGTTGGGTAAAAAGAGGCTGAAGGTCTCAGGGCAGGTGGGAGAATTGCCGTCTGAAATGCACAGATATATTCTGAACCACGTGAATGTCTTCCTATTCAAAACAATGAAGGAAAGCATGAAAAAACACCCCCCAACAAGGTAGAACAGGATGAGGAGGAAGCTGGCCTCTGCAGGAGGCCTCCCTGCCGGGGTGGAGCCTGGACTGAAGCTTTGGGTAGCTCAGCGAACACAGGGGCCCTGGGAGAGTGGGGCGCCCACAGCTCCTGCAGGGGCAGCACCCAGGGCTTCTGAGCTGCTGCCGGATGAACCACGCCCTCACCCGGGGCCCCTCCTTCACCACGGCCAGAGCCCACTGCTCTGCCTCCCCCCCAGGGGCCAGGATGCTCATGACCCCCCATCCTCACCAGTTACCAGAATCTTCCAGCAGCTGGCTTTAATTTTCACTATGGGAGGGCAGAAAGGGGAGGACAGAGTTGATTAAGTGAACTTCTATTAAAGGAGGAGTGAAGCCCAGGAGGTCAAACAGTCTGGAACAGATACCTGGCTGGTTGCCAAGTTAAGCTTGGAAACTACTCCCCCAAGACACCACTGAGAAATCTGCCCAATTGTGAATGTGGCTGGCTTCAAGTTGTATAATTGTGGGTGGGTGTTTGTTTCTCCTGCCCTTTACCCTTTGATGTGCATTCCATTTTTTTTTAATGAGTGTAGATTACTTTTAAAAACCAAAAACTACTGCATACAATATGAATGATGTATATATTGTATACACCTTGTATATAAAAACCAAGTCAAAACCATTATTCTTATGTAGTCCAGAAACTTTGAAAGATGAAGAAAGGATGGACTTCCCTGGTGGCCCAATAGTTAAGACTTCGCCTTCCTAGGCAGGGAGTGCAGGTTTAACCCCTGGTGGGGGAGCTAGGATCCAACATGCCTCACAGCCAAAGAACCAGAATATAAACAACAGAATTATTGTAACAAATTCAATAAAAACTTTTAAAATGGTTCTGCTGCTGCTAAGTCGGGTCAGTCGTGTCCAACTGTGTGCGAACCCATAGACAGCAGCCCACCAGGCTCCTGCGTCCCTGGAATTCTCCAGGCAAGAACACTGGAGTGGGTTGCCATTTCCTTCTCCAATGCGTGAAAGTGAAGTTGCTCAGCTGTGTCCGACTCTTAGGGACCCCCATGGACTGCAGCCTACCAGGCTCCTCCGTCCATGGGATTTTCCAGGCAAGAGTACTGGAGTGGGTCGCCAGTGCCTTCTCTGTTAAAATGGTTCACATTTGAAAAAAAAAAAAAAAAACTAATGGAAATTGAGATGGGCAGCATAAGAATTTTACAGTTGTAAACAAGAAATACAAGAATACTATAATTTTTAAAAAATTCTTCTATAACGCTGAAGATGCTACATGACTGTAGGTCACTTTGACTTACCTAGTCAGGATGGGCCCAGTGGAACTGTCCACAGTTCCTGGGCAGGAAAGTGCAGTCCTTAAAGAGAGGTCTGCATTGGTCCTATGCTCTCCAGCCAACTAGGCTTCCCTGGAGGCTCAGTGGCAAAGAACCCGCCTGCCAATTCAGGAGACTTGGGTTCGATCCCTGGCTCAGGAAGATCCCCTGGACAAGGAAATGGCAACCCACTCCAGTACTCTTGCCTGTGAAATCCCATGGACAGAGGAGCCTGGCAGGCTTCAATCCATGGTGTTGCAAAAGAACAGGACAAGACTGAGCGCGCACACACGCACACACACACTCTCCAGCTGAGAGTCATATGCCTTCCTACTGTCTTCCTCTCCCTAGGTTTGAAACTTGACATCTAGCAAGTCAAACCACTTTCCTGCCTCCACTCTCTAAACCCAAATGCTGATGGTAGCCTTATTTATCTCAGAAACTTAAAAATACATTTTGAAATTCAACCAACTTTTTTCTCAGGTTCTTAGTTAATCCTGAGAAAAGTGAGCTAACATTCAAATTACTCGAATAGGCTTGCGCAAGCTGAGGCTAAGTTTCTTACCATTTCACAAACAGTTTTATTTAAAGGATCATCAGTAAAGTTGAAGCGACTTAGTAGCAGCAGCAGCAGCAGTAAAGTTAGATGCAAGACTTTAATGCTTGAAAACAGTATAGCAGACATTGATATTTGCAAGGAATCTATCCTAAAGCCTTCCTGAGTCCCAAATTTGGGAATAGCACTACTGCACAAAACTTTCCCCCTTTTAGGCAGGACTCTTTTGACTGTAAATTATATCAATAGAAACGCAAATGACAGAAAGGGGAGTGTGCTGGAGGACGAATTCAAGGAATGGTTGCACAACCAAATTCAGAAAGAGGTGCAGTAAGCTTCCCTGAAAACAAGACCCAGGAACATACACTATCGACTCTGCCTGTCTCTCATTCATGCATCTCACTACAAGCCATCTTCATCGGCTACCCCACACGGCAGGAGATAAGGCCACTAAGAGGTTAAGGATCACCACTGATAGTAAACTTCCATCTGTTTCCAGTTGTAAATTCAAAAATCCTGAGACGAGTCTCTGATTGGCCAGTGACGGTCAGGCGTTCACCCTGAGCCAATCAGCTGTAAGAATGTAGATGCTCCCGCTGAATCACGTGGTTGAAGTGGAGGCGCATCGGTTCTCAGAACGCATTGGGTGCCAGACAGATCAAAATAAATAAGAAAACAAAGAAAAGACAACTACACTCCAGTAAAAAGGAACAGTGTCAAACTGGAAAATGTAAATGGCATTTCAGACCTTTATGGGAGTCATTTATTTAATTTTCAGGAAGCAACGGTGCAGTGAGTCGAAGAGGGTGAGTGCTCTCAGAGCCAAGACTTCCCTCCTACTATTCACCAGCTTCAGGGCACACGCAATTCAAGATTGTTCCGCCTTAGCAAAATCCGAAGTGTTATGTGTCACCGCCCTCCAATTGCTCCCAGATGGTAAATTATAAACAACTGAGGGTCAGAATGCCTCTGAAAAGAGCATTTTTGATGGCAGGTGCTTCTCTGAAATGAAAGATTTACTAAGTGAAGGGGGCTTCTTTGGTGACTTAGATGGTAAAGAATCTGCCTGCAAAGCAGGAGACCCCAGTTCGATCCCTGGGTGGGGAAGATCCCCAAAGGGAATGGATACCCACTCCAGTATTCTTGTCCAGAGAAGCCCATGGACAGAGGACCCTGGAGGGCATTATGTAAAAGGCAATGTGGTTGCCAGTGAGCCTGCAGGCTGACTCTTCTCCACACCTCCTGCTCCTGCCCACCACTCAGTGGCCAACCAACTCCTATTGTTTCTATCAATAGCAACCCTCCACTTAGTCTCCTTCCCTCCATCTAGGGCTGTCCTGGTGGTTCAGAACCCCATTGACCAGGCTGAATCACTGGTACATAGTAGAAAGAGAAATATGATGCCAAGGATCTTGTCTGCCAAATACCTATCAAGGAATGAAGGATTTTTAGTCCCAAAATATAGGATTAATGAAGCCAAGATTTGGAAAATGACAAGACAAGAGCAAGGGTTTTGGAACTAGATAGCTCTAGTTTGAATCTAGCCCTGTTACTTACTCTCTACATGACCATGGGAGTTATCTATGTTATCCAATACCTCTGGGGCTGACTTTCTTATCAAATAGACATAATATTGTCTTACAGACTTATTATGAAGATTAAATGAGGGGACAGATTTTTAGGTGCCAAGATAGTAAGGGACTTCAGTATATGGGATAATATTAGAAGACTCTTGCTAACACTGCTGAAAGAAAGAATGTCTATATAAATGGAAAGAATCCTGTGTTCACAGACTGGAAGATTTAATGTTGTTGAGATAACAATACTACCCAAATCAACATATAAATTCAATGAAATCACTAGCAAAATCCGAAGGATGTGTTTTTTTTTCTTTTTGCAAAAATGAAAAATCCATACTGAAATTCATATGGAATTTCAAGGGACCCAAAATAACCAAAATAACCTTGAAAAAGAAGAACAAAGTGGAGGATTCACATCACCTGATTTTAAAACTTATTACACATCATGGAATATTACTCAGCCATTAAAAAGAATTCATTTGAATCAGTTCTAATGAGATGGATGAAACTGGAGCCCATTATACAGAATGAAGTAAGCCAGAAAGATAAAGACCATTACAGTATACTAACACATATATATGGAATTTAGAAAGATGGTAACGATAACCCTATATGCAAAACAGAAAAAGAGACTCAGATGTATAGAACAGACTAGTGGACTCTGTGGGAGAAGGCGAGGGTGGGATGTTTCAAGAGAACAGCATCGAAACATGTATATTATCTAGGGTGAAACAGATCACCAGTCCAGGTTGGATGCATGAGACAAGTGCTCGGGCCTGGTGCACTGGGAAGACCCAGAGGGATGGGGTGGAGAGGGAGGTGGGAGGGGGGACCGGGATGGGGAATACATGTAAATCCATGGCTAATTCATTTCAATGTATGACAAAAACCACTGCAATGATGTAAAGTAATTAGCCTCCAACTAATAAAAATAAATGAAAAATAATAATAATAAAACTTATTACAAAGGTAGAGTCATCAAAATTAAGGTACTGGTATAACAAGAGACATATAGAGCAGCGGAATAAAACTTTAAGTCCATAAATAAACCTTCACATTTATAGTCAATTGATTTTGACAAGGAGGCCAAGACCAATAAATAAGGAAAGAACAGTCTCTTCAATAAATGGTACTGGGAAAACTAAATACTACATGCAAAAGAATGAAGCTGATCCTTGCCTTATACCATGTATAAAAATTAATTCAAAATTAATCAAAGACCTAAATTTAAGAGCTAATATTATCAGATTCTTAGAAGAAAATGTAAGGGAGAATTTTTGTGGCCTTGGATTTGGCGATGGTTTCTTAAATAAAACACCAAAAGCACAGGCAACACAAGAAAAAGCAGATAAATGGGACTTCATGAAAACTAAAGATTTCTTTGCACCAAAAATTTCTGTGCACTATCAAGAGAGTAATGGGGAAAGAGGGGAATGGGGGAAAATATTTGCAAACCGTATATCCAATAAGGATTTGATATGCCAAATACACTAGAGAAGGAGATGGCAACCCACTCCAGTATTCTTGCCTGGGAAATTCCATGACAGAGAAGCTGGCTGGGCTGCACTCCATGGGGTCGCAAGGAGTCAGACACGACTGAGGGACTAAACAATAACAGCAACAACAACACAGGGTACATAAAGCACTCCTAGAGGTCAGCAATACCGAATCAAACAACGTGACGTTAAAATGGGCGAAGGGAGGAATTAGAGGGAAGGGAGGATAATTAGGTGGAGCAGAGGATGTGGAGGGCAGTGAAACTATTCTACATACTTCTATAGAGGTGGATACATGTCAGTATACATGTCAAAACCCAGAACATATACACTGAGAATGAACTCTAATGTAAACTATGGACTTTGCGTGCTAATGCTGTGTCAATATAGGTTTATCGGTTTTAATACATATACCTCCTCTCTGGTGTGGGATGTTGATTGTGAAGGAGGTTGTGCATGGAGTGGGGTGGTATATGGGAATTCTCTATACGTTTCACTCAATTTCGCTGTAAACTTAAAACTTCTCTAAACGCAGGGGCATTGAGGAGAGGAGCAAAGGACCTAATTGGACATTTCTCTAAAGAAAATAAACAAATACCCATTAAGCACATCAAGAGATGCTCAGCATCATTAATCATTAGGGAAACGTAAATCAAAACCACAGTGAGCTGCCACTTCACATCCACAAGGATGACTAAAATAAAAAACTGCGGAAAATAATGTTGGAGAGGATGTAGAGAAATTGGACAAATCCCACCCTCAGACGTTGATGGTAGGAATATAAAGTGGTTCATCTGCTGTGAAAAAAATACCTCAAGAAGTTAAACATAGAATCACCATATAACACAGCAATTCCACTCCTATACAAATATCTAAGACAAATGAAAACAAGAATGAAACAAATACCTGTACACCTATGCTTATTGTAGCATCATCCACAAGAGTAAAAAAGAGGAAATGGCCCAAATGTCCAACATGGGATAAACAGATAAACAAAATGTGGTATATCCATATAATGGAATGCTATTCATATTTAAAAATGAAGGAAGTTCTGATACTTGCTACAACATGAATGAAGCTTTAAGACATCATACTAAGTAAAAGAAGCCAGACATAAAAGGACGATTTTGTAAGATTATATGTATATGAGATGTTTAAGAAGGCAAATTCATAGAGACAGAAAGTAGAATGGTAGTTGCCAGAGGCTGGTAGGAATAGGAAATTACTGCCTATTGATTACAGAGGGGAGAATAGGAAGTAACTGCCTAATGATTATGGAGTTTTGCCATAACAGTGATGCCTGCATAATACAATGAATGTATTTCATGCTGAGTCACACTTCAAATGGTTAAGATGGCAAATTTTGTCATACATTTTTTTTTTCACAATTACATTTAAAAAGAAAAAAGTAATCTGTGCTAACTGATCTGTGAACACAGGAATCAGAAGCTGTGGTGAAAGTTTACCTGGAAGGATACTGTTACAGAGTTTAAAGCAGACAGAGTTTAAAGCATGATGGTCTAGATGGAGCCCAGGATAGTTCAAGATCAAGTACTGATGAGTGTTTTTAAGGTACCAGACAAGCTGACTCTAAAATCCGTATGGAAGAACTAAGAATAACAAAAAATAATTTTGAAAAAAGAAAAACAAGGGAGGCCACCTCTCCCCGTGAGACATCAAGAGATACATGAAAAGCTAAAATATTTAGACAGTATGATACCAGCCCAGGAACAGGTAAAAGATCAGTCAACCAAAGAAGCCCCAAGCACACCCCTGAAAGTATGGAAACCTGGTACCAGACAGACATAACCAATCAGTGGAGAAAGAAGAGACTATATAAGAAAGGGGCTGGACCAGCTGATTACCTATATGGCAGAAAAAGAAAAATGGATCCCTACCTATAGCAATCACAGAATAAATTCTAGGTGGATCCCATGCTTAATGCGAAAATCAAAATATTCAAAAAGTTTAGAAAGGAAATAGAGGGAAGTATACACGTGATTTTAGAGTGGGTGGGAAATTCTTTTAAGCAAGACTCGGGCTTCCCTGGTGGTCCAGTGGTTAAGAATCCAGCTTGCAATGCAGGGGACACGAGTTTGGTCCTCGGTCCGGGAAGATCCCACATACTGTGGGGCAGCAAAGCCCGTGCGCCACGGCTACTAGAGCCCGTGACCCTAGGGCCTCTGCTCCACAACAAGCGAAGCCCCTGCAATGAGAAGTAGCCCGTGACTCGAGAGCAGCGCTGCACTCCACAACTAGAGAATGCCAGCAGGAAACATCGAAGACCCAGCACGGCCAAAAATAAATAAATGTTTTTTAAAAGACTCAAAGCACGAATAATAAAAGATTGCAAAAGAGTTGCCTGCATCAAAATTAAACTTGTTGTACATCAACATATACCATAAACAAAGTAAAAGACAAGCAAGAGACTTGGAGACCATCTCTGCACAGTGACTGGTAAAGGATCAGTAACCAGAATATGCAATGAACTCCTACAACCAGTGAGAAAAATGACAACATAATAGATGCAAAAGCAAAGATTGTGAACAGATAATTCAACAAAGAGGAGACACAAGTGGCCAATAAACACAGGAAAAGATGCTCAATCTCATTAATAATAAAAACACAAATTCGACTGTGAGACACCATTTCACATGCATCAGATCGGCAGTGCGTTTTAAAAATCAGCAGTAAGCATGACTGAGGTCGTGGAGAGGTAGAAATTGTCATATACACCATCAACTGGCACAACCATCCTGGAGAGAAATGTGGCCATGTCACTGCAGATTCCTGATGCCCCAGCAACATCCTAGAGACACTCCTGCCCTTGCATATAAAGACACAGCTATAAGAACGTGCCTCTAGGCATCGAGTGTAAGGGTGCTTATCCACGCATTTACATGGAGCAGTGCTGGGATGAACTATGCACTGTGATGATAAGTCAGCACAGTGGTGGCCTCTGGATGGGAGGGAGGGAGGGAGGAAGGAGAGTGGACTTGGGAACAGGTACACAGAGTGTTTCAGCTACATCTATATTTTTTTACTTAAAAAAAAAAAAGGAACTGGATGGACTTCCCTGACAGCCCAGTAGTTAAGACTCTTCGCTTCCACTGCAGGAGGTTCGAGTTCCATCCTTAGTCAGGGAACTATGATCCCACATACCTCTTGATGTGGCCAAAAAGCAAAAATAGATAAATAAAAATAAATTTTAAAAAATTTAAAAACTGGAGCACAGAGGCAAAATGTTAAGGTTTGACAAAACTAAATTGTGAGGGACTTCCTTGGTGGTCCAGTGGCTAAGACCCAGTGCTCCCAATGTAGGGAACCCCAAGTTTGATCCCTAGTCAGGGAACTAGATCCCACATGCCGCAACTAAGACAGAGAGAAGTCAAATAAAGAAAAATTAAAAAAAAAAAAAAAAAAACTAAATTGTGCATAGATGATATTCTTTGCACTTTTCTGAATACTTGAAATATTTCATGACAATACTCTCTTAAATTCCAGCAAGATTTATTCAGCCTGACTCAGGGACATGAACAGGCCTGGTTGTTGGGCAACTGCAGATGAGCAGATGAGCAGAGGAGCTGAATCTTTCCTAAAGACTGCAAGCCAGGAAATGAAGATGACACAACCCAGAAGACAGACACGGGAGGCAGCAACTCCACTGCTTTCACCTTAACTGGCAGGATGACCAGGGCCAACACCATCCTGCTGGGAGTCTCCCCATCCCCGGCCACGCGCCTCCCTCCAGGCTCCACCTCGACTCCTCCCTCTAACCGTGACATCTTTTCTGAACACGGAGCGGAGTCAGCGGTGACTTCTGATTCAGAGAAACACTCAGCAGAGCTGTCATTTACCCCGTCTCTGATCATCTCCTGCAGAGATAATTAAGTATTTTAATACAAATGAGGAAAACGCAAATTTCGTTCTCTCCCAACTTCTACTGCAGAGCAAAATATGTTGGCAAGGATGTCAAGAAAGAACTGTAGGCAAAGATGACAACCACCAATGACTCACCAAGTGAAGGTAGGAAGGTGGGGCAGTGAACGAAGCCAGACAACCTGGTCTAAATACCAGCCCCTCGGCTCACTTGCCAATTTCATTTAAATAACGTTTTGGAGGCTCAGTTTCCACATTCCCAAGCAACAAAAAAAACTCCTACTTCACGGGGCT
The DNA here is from genome assembly GCF_023699985.2 of Odocoileus virginianus. Classification (NCBI taxonomy): domain Eukaryota; kingdom Metazoa; phylum Chordata; class Mammalia; order Artiodactyla; family Cervidae; genus Odocoileus; species Odocoileus virginianus. The sequence continues at coordinate 45,213,028 of NC_069691.1, read as the reverse complement.
AATAAGAAAATAAGATTATATATGGAAATCAATTGCACAGTGGCTGACATATAATATACTACTAGTAATAATAGTGATTCATATTATCAATAATCATGGATTCAACTACACTGAATTTACTTTTTGCACCTGCCCGAACTTAAGCTCATGATAACAGGCAAATCTGTTTTGTTCACTGATATAATCCAAACATGGACAGCACTGTCTGGCCCATACCAGACACTCAGTAAATGCTTGTTGAGTGAAGAAATGTGAATCTCAGTAAACGGCACATTGCTCTAGTTGTTGTCCCTAAATTATATCTGACTCTTTGTGACCCCATGGACCGTAGCCCGCCAGGCTCCTCTGTCCATGGGATTCTCCAGGCAAGAATACTGGACTGGGTTGCCATTTCCTTCTCCAGGGGATCCTCCTGACCCAGGGACTGAACCAGTGTCTCCTGCATTGCAGGCAGGTTCTTTATCAATGAGCCACTGGGGAAGCCCATTTCACACACAGGAGAGCTTATTATGTGCTTGGCATTATACATTTTGTATCTCATTTAATCCCTACAACAATAATGTATTATTATTACTATCATTTTACTATTTATTTGGCTGCACCAGGTATTAGTTGCAGCAAGTGGGATCTAGTTCCCTGACCAAGGATCAAACCTGGGTCCCCTGCATTGGAAGCACAGAGTCTCAGCCACTGGACTACGAAGGAAGTCTCCAATGATGAATGATACTATTCATTTTATAAAGGAGGCACAGAAATCAGCTTCCTTCCCCAAGCTCACAAAGTGAAATGGGAGAGTCGGGATTTGAATCCTGATTGCCAGTTTTCAGGTATTTGCTAAATTAATGCATAAGTAATGGTTCAGAATTAACTGGACAATTTAGTAAATGTCTATGGTAGTTAGGGTGAGAATGATGAGTTACCTTGGGTAGCTGGGTGAATTATGGCTAATTACATAATCAATGAATCGTGGTTAAGTTAGTATTTATTAATATTATGTGTTATCATGGCTTTGCGGCAGAGATCAGCCACGTTCCAGGCAAGGAGTGAAGCCTGCTGCTGTTCTCAATCTCTCTGCTAGGGCTGCAGTGAGGAGGGAGTTCACATTTTACAGAGACTTACTGGACAAAAAGCCAGAAAGCAAATGTCCCAAGATTCTAAAGAGAATTAGCAAACTACAAATAAAACCCAGCCACCTCCTCCCTTCTCACAAGACTCCAACTTAACATAACTGGATTTAGAATCCACTGAACTTGCGGGGGGGGGGAAGTGGAATGAAGGCAAGAAAGTAAAGGAAATGTTTTCCTTTTCCTAAGACCTCAACTATTAATGTATTTATTCTTGAGAGACCCTTGGACGGCATGGAGATGAAACCAGTCAATCCTAAAGGAAATCAACCCTGAATATTCATTGGAAGGACTGATGCTGAAGTTCCCATACTTTGGCCACCTGATGCAAAGACCCTACTCACTGGAAAAGAACCTGATGATGGGAAAGATTGGGAGCAGGAGGAGAAGGGGACAACAGAGGATGAGAAGGTTGGATGGCATGACCAACTCAATTGACGTGAGTCTGAGCAAGCTCCGGGAGATGGTGATGGACAGGGAAGCCTAGTGCGCTGCAGTCCATGGGGTTGTGACAAGTTGGACAGGACTGAGCGACTGAACAACAATTTACAGTCAATTACTTCTGAAGAAAAAGACACATACAACAATGACAGTAATAGAAACTATTTCATTTGGACTCATCTTTAAAGATAACTTTACAGAAGTTTACTGTAAAGAAGTTTAAAGCACAGATGAGAAAAAAAAGTATCTCATTACCACTGTCTAATCTTTCTGCATATACTCCTAGTCATTTCTGTATATTTGTCTTTTACAAAAATGGGTTGAATTGTATACATTTTATAGCTTGTTTTCCAATTAATAAATTGTGACTATCTTTTTGTTGTTGTTGTTCAGTTACTAAGTCATGTCCAACTCTTCGAGACCTCATGGGCTATGACACAGGCAAGGATACTGGAGTGGGTTGCCATTTCCTTCTCCAGGGGATCTTCCCGGACCAGGGATTGAACCTGCATCTCCCGCATCGGCAGGCAGATTCTTTACTGAGTCACCAGGGAAGCCCTTGCGACTCTCTTCAGTATGTCAGTACATACATTCTTTTCAACAATAATGGAATTCCTCTGTATTTATAGGTTATGTCCTTGAAAGCTGAAGGCAGGAAATTCAAGTTGTTCCTAAACCTTTTCCATTGTAAACGAGGCTGAAATGAACATGGCAGAACTAAGTCTTCTCTGCATGCCTTTAAATACTTCCACAGGATAGCTTTCCAGAAGTAGACTTGCTGGGTCAAAGGGTGGCATTTGGAATGTTTTAATTTAAGCACAAACATCTGTTTTAAATATATTTTTAACTTGTCCTTTGCTTCATTCTTAGTCTCTTTTTTAGTATCAAGACCCATGGCAAATTCATGGCAAGCCCCCTGGGGAGGAAGGCGATGCTCTCCTTATTTATTCTCTTTCTCCCTCTCCTTTTCAGAAGAAACAAGTCCTTCAACTAGGAGGAGGGAGGCAGTAAAGATGAAAATAAAATAATAATGTTAACCCAGATGAGAAACACAAGTTGGCCCACTAAAGACAGACTAGCTGGTTAGGGAAATAAAATCCCATCATCAGAGACATATGCAGAGTAATACATTAGGGCTCTAAGATTTACAGGAAATGAAATATGTAGGTCTAGTCCTAGCCCTTGAGAAGCTTAAAATTTGGTTCAAAAGCAAAATTATAACCACATATAAGAAGTCCACCTACAACAGACAGAAGGGTAGGTAATTTGGTTAACTGAAATAATCAGTTAAAGCAAGAACCATAATGTGGACGACACGCTGAACATTTTATTTTGGAAGAGTACTTGAAAACATTTATGTAGAGAATAGGTCAATTAATTGAAGTTTCATCATGCTTTGGTCAACAGATTCTATTTTCAGTTTCTTTCATCTTCAAATTTTTAAATAAATTAAACATTTTAATGTAAAATTATTTTCTATTAAATAAAAAATTTACCCAATATCTGTCTTCTCATGTATACCCAATTCTATTACAATTCTTTTCATTTATTTATAAGATTTTTTTGAAGTGGATCATGTTTGAAGTTTTTATTAAACTTGTTACAGTTTTGCTTCTGTTTTTTATGTGTTGTGGGGTGTGTGGAAATGTGGGTCTTAACTCTCCAGCAAGGACTGAACCAGCACCACTCTACATTGGAAGGCAACATCTTAACCACTGGACTGCCATGGAAGTTCTTACAATTCTTGTTAGAAAGCTACTCCTACCCAGTCTTTGCCAAACTTCAACTTGTTTTTATGGAAGCAATTCTCTTTTTTAAGCTCCTATCTCATATGGACATCAGTCAGCAAGCCTCACAGACAGAAGAGTGGTTCTCACAAACAGTTTAACCAGAAGTCTGTTACTTCTTTTACACAACAGGAGTGTTCCTCAGATCAAATCCAGATGGCAGCCACTCAGTACTCACCCTTACAAGGAGATATGGGGGAACAAGGGAGCCAAACATAGAGCTTCTGGTTTTCTGTGGGCCAATGGTGTCCAGCAGGGGACCCCAACCTCTGGGATCAAATATCTGATGATCTGAGCTGGAGCTGATTCAATAACAAAAATAAAGTGCACAATAAATGTAATGCATTTGAATCATCCTGAAATGATGGATGATCCCTGCCCCTGGTCCATGCAAAAATTTTCTTCCACAAAATTGGTCCCTGATGCCAAAAGGGTTGAGGACCACTGACATAGAGAACAAACTCTAAAGGATTCTCGGGCATCTACAGACCAGGGAGATTTGCATCCTGATAAACTGTCAGAATCCACCAAGATGTACAAAATCAGCAAGCGTTAGTCACTCAGTCATGTCCGACTCTTTGTGACCCCATGGACTGTGGCCCGCCAGTCTCCTCTGTCCATGGGATTCTTCAGGCAAGAATACTGGAGCGGGTTGCCTTTCACTTCTCCAGGGGATCTTCCCGACCCAGGGACGGAAACTGCACCGCAGACAGATTCTTTACATCTGAGCCGCCAGGCAAACAAAGAACATCTTCACAAGGAAACACGGGAGGCTATAGATGGTGAGATTCCTGTGCGATAATATAAAAATCACACTACACTAGTCTGTTAAAAGTGCTAATATCATGATGAAGAGAAGGCTGCTCCGCACTAAAAGTCAGGAGTTGAGTTCAAGTCCAGTGAGGCCACCATGAATATCTCCGTGGTCTGCACAAGTTACAGGGTTGCTCTGAGCTCCCGCTTCCTAATCTGTCAATTGAAGTGAATTAGTGCAGGATGGTTGTTAAGATCCTCTTTAATTCTAAAGCTCTACTATTTTTTCTTTTTAAAAAACTTTTTGCTGCATCGCGCAGATTGTGAGATCTTAGTTCCCCAACCAGGAATCGAACCTATGCCACCTCCATCCTTGAAGCATGGAGTCCTAACCACTGGACAGCCAGGAAATTGCCAAACTCTACTGTTTTTAATAGAGGACCAATAAGCATATCCTGGAGAGGGAAATGGCAACCCACTCCAGTATTTTTGCCTGGAAAATCCCATGGACAGAGGAGCCTAGCGGCTACAGTCTATGACATCACAAAGAGTCGGACAAAATTGAAGCAAATTAGCATGCAATAAGCATATAAAAAAGAAAAGCAGTAGACATTAGACTTTCCAGTAGCTTCACAAACCAACGTATAGTCTAAAATCACCTAGTATAATCACATCCTATTTTATTTTACAATTTCATAAATATTTATCAAGTCTCTACTCTGCAATGCTGGGGATATTTCACAAAACAAGAGAAACACCTGCCTTCATGGACCTTACAGTCTGCTGAGGGGTACAGATGATTTAACAAGCAATGAGGATAAAGTGTGATAATTGCTAAAATGGAAAAAAGAGGATATTCTAGCAGAAAGAGTACATAACGCAGTATGGAAGGATTTTCTCAACAAAGTTATATCAAATGCAAGGTCTACATGAATAAGAAGAGGCTCATTAGGTGGCGGTCTCAGGAAAGGAAATGGTCAAGGTGGGGGGAGCACTGTATGAAAAGGCAGAGTTGGGAGGGAGTTGGCTAGTCTGGCATCTGCAGCTGAACTGCCTGGGATGAGGTATAATGTGCAAAGAGAAGCAGGCAGGAGCTATTTCATGCAAGGCCTTCCAGAACATAGCAAGGACTTTTGTCTTTAGCTTCCTATCCATTGTGGCTGGGCATCACATAACACTTTCAAAAGATTATCCTGGCTGTGATGTGAAGAACAGGCTGGAGGGGGACAAGATTCAAGGCAGAAAATCACAGGGAGGCTGCAGCAGGAATCTGAATGAGAACACCGGCAGCAAGGATGGGGCCTTCTCAGGGGGCTCAGTGATAAAGAATCCCCCTGCCAATGCAGGAGATGCCAGTTGGATTCCTGGGTCGGGAAGAGCCCATGGAGAAGGAATTGGCAACCCACTCCAGTATTCTTGCCTGGGAAATCCCACGGAGAGAGAAGCCTGGTGGGCTACAGTCCATGGGGTCGCAAAGAGTCAGACACGACTGAGTGACTAAACAACGAGGATTAAGAAGGTGGAACAGGACTTGGCGACTAAGATGTGGGGTAACAGGAGTCAGAAATGATTCCTAGACTCCCAGCTTAAGAACCTGGGTAGAAAATTTTCCATTGTGTTTCCTAAGAGAATTGGATATAAGCCAGGAGTTGCTGGTAGGCGTCATGCCGTCTTTTAGAAAGAAGCTGCCTGAGGACGGAGCCAACACAGAGGAAAACGAAACTAAGGCAGAGACGGCGAAGCTGTTGTGATGTCCTTATTTTATGCCTTTGGACCGGCTATCCCAGATCTCCTTGTTGTTCACTCAGTCGTGTCCGACTCTGCGACCCCATGAACTGCAGCACACCAGGCTTCTCTGTCCATCACTAACTCGCTGAGCTTGCTCACTCTTCTCCATCAAGTCAGTGATGCCATCCAACCATCTCATCCTCTGTCGTCCCCTTCTCCTCCTGTCCTCAATCCTTCCCAGCATCAGGGGCTTTTTCAGTGAGTCAGTTCTTTGCATCAGGTGAAGTATTGGAGCTTCTGCATCAGTTCTTCCAGTGAATATTCAGGGTTGATTTCCTTTAGGATTGACTGGTTTGATCTCCTTGCTGTCCAAGCGACTCTCAAGAGTCTTCTCCAGATCTATGACTGGATGCTTTGGACACACGAATCAATTAATTTCCCTTTTGATTTTTTGGTGATGGTAGTGTTTTAGTTGGTTGGTTAGTTCTATCTGAGTTGGGATCTGTGGCTTGTAAACCAAAAGAACTCAGGGAAGAGAGGGGACAATAGGAGCAGAGAGACCAGCGTAGAACCACACGAAGCAGCAGCACAGGAAGATGAGTCCAGGGAGAAAGAGAGAGGAGAGGAGGAGCCAGGAAATCGGGCAGAAGAGAAGTTCTCAGAGAAGCATGTGCTTGGTAAAGCTGAATGCTCTAGAGAGATACGGCAGACAAGGACCTAGACATCCGTGTTGGGTTTAGCCACAAGGCAGGAGCTGGTGACCTCAGTGAGGACAGTATCAGTGGAGGGACGGGGGTACAATCCAGATTGAAGGGGTGAGGGGCTGAGGTCAGGAAGCAGAACAGAAACAATTCTAAGTTGGGGCATTGAATTGCCAAGGGGAGGATGGCGAAGGAGATGCTTTCAGATGGATGAGGTGGGAGAATGTGTAAAGGCTAACAGGGAGGATGCAGGAAGGGGCACAGTCAGCTGGGGGAGACCTGAGGAGGGAGGAGAGAGAAGGCCCAGAGCTCAGGTCGAGGCACAGACTTAGAGGTTGTCCCCAATTCAAGGGAAGAGCATCTCTTCACTGGAAATAGACAGAAGGAAGTGGGAGGAATTAACTAGACGTCTTGGCGTGGCAGCAGGAACTAGATGGCACGACAGTCTGACAGCGTCCATCTTCTCCACAGAGTAGCCAGCAGGATGCTTTGCTGAGACGGAGGAGAACGGGGGCGGGGTAGGAGGAAGCTTAAGGAGAATGCAGGCCGTCTGAAAATTTACCGTGGAGGAGACAGATTATGAGTGTGTGCTAAGCCACTTCAGTCGTGTCCAACTCTTTGCAACCCCATGGACTGTAGCCCACTGTAGCTCCTCTGTCCATGGGATTTCCCAGGCAAGAATACTGGAGGGGGTTGCCATTTCCTTCTCCAGGGAATCTTCCCAAGCCAGGGATCAAACCGGAGTCTCTTATGTCTCCTGCATTGGCAGGAGGGTTCTTTACCACTAGTGCCTCCTGGGAAGCCCCAGTGAGAGAGAGAGACTAGGAAAACACAAAAGAACTGACTGGAAGCTCTGAGGACCCACTGGATGACAGAAACCAGTTATCACTGCTCCTCAGAAGGAAAGCTATCACAGCCTAGACAGTGTACTAAAAAGCAGAGACATCACTTTGCCAACAAAGGTCCACATAGTCAAAGCTACGGTTTTTCCAGTTGTCATGTATGGATGTGAGAGTTGGGTTTAGCTGCATAAGGGTTTAGACCATAAAGAAGGCTGAGTGCCGAAGAATTGATGCTTTCAAATTGTGGTGCGAGAGTAGACTCTTGAGAGTCCCTTGGACTCTAAAGAGATCAAACCAGTCAATCCTAAAGGTAATCAACCCTGAGTGTTCATTGGAAGGACTGATGCTGAAGCTCCAATACTATGGCCACCTGATGCAAAGAGCTGACTCATTGGAAAAGACCCTGATGCTGGGAAAGGTTAAAGGCAGGAGAAGGGGATGACAGAGGATGAGATGGTTGGATGGCATCACCGACTCGATGGACACGGGATTGCGCAAACTCCGGGGGATAGTGGAGGCCAGGTGAGCCTGGTGAGCTGCAGCCCATGGGGTCGCAAAAAAGTCAGACACGACTCAGCGACCAAACTATACCAAACAATGGAGTGGTTTCCCCCAAATTGGGTACATCAAGGAAAGGATGGAATCTGAAAGTGAGTATTGGCTTATACTGAGGCAACTGATTTATAAATGTCCTCTTTCATACATTAAAAAATGTTAGGGTGTACTGGGATAGTTTTCATCACTGACCTAAAAGAGGAACTTTTCAGTTTGCTGATAGGATCCGCAGTTTTTCTGCAGAGTAAACTGCCAATCTGGTGGAGAGAAACCACAGGCAATTCTCACAAAATGACAGAGTCAGGAGTGGCTGATAAAATTCAGCAGGCTGGAATATGATAATGAATCTGGGTCTAAAACACAAACTGTGCTCGCAAAATAAAGGTCTTGAGATCTCAGTGACTATCTAATCACAGAATCAAAGTGACCGGAACAATGCTGTTAAGACCAGATACAACCACTGCCTTGAACAAATACCAAATACCAAGAGGACACTAGATAAGGTCCTTTCCAGTATCAAGACAAAAGTTTCAGTTGAGAATGACAGGAGCTCAAGTGAGATAACTGTATTTGAAGGCCTCCTCTACGGATCACACTAGTCATTTATAGTTTCAACTTTTATCCTTATATTTAGTTTCATCTCAACAAAGTTTTTGGACCATATATGTCTCAGCCCCTCCTGAAATGTCTTTTCTGAATCACAATAACCTCTGTCTTCAGAGAGGTATGATGTAAACACTCTGAATAGTGTTTTGGGTAAAAAACCCAAAAAGGGGTTTTTTTTGTCTTTCAGAGTTGAGGTGATTTACTACTAAATTATTCAATATTCTTTATAAAGAAAAAACATCCAACCAAAAAACACCAGGCAGCACTTTGCTCTCCAAGGTCTTCCTTGCCTGGTTTTCATTTCTGCCACAATTCTTTGTCTTATTTTTTTTTTAGTATTTGTTTGTTCATTTATTTGGCTTCACTGGGTGTTAGTTGTGGCATATGAGATCTCTCATTGTAGCGCACAGACTCCTAAGTTATGGCATGGGGTTTAGCTGCCCTGTGGGAGGTAGGATCTTAGTTCCCCAACCAGGGATTGAACCTGTACCCCTTGCAATGCAAGAGAGATTCTTAACCACGGGACCACCAGGGAAGTCCCTATCTACCCCATTTCTGACCTAACATTTCCAGGTTCTTAAGATGGAAAGTTCTTACCTCCTGGCCCTTCAGCGCACTCTGACTCTCCTCAGCTTTTACATGTCTAGGTTACCATGTGCTAGAAGCAAGGTGAAAAACAAAGATTACCTCATTCCTAACCCTGAAAGAGGCAGAGACTCAGGAACAATGCCAATACAGAGTGACAGGTGCTGTCATAGGAGGCAAAGGAGGCCAAAAGGTGGATGTTATCATCTCTTCCAGGATGGGCAGTCAGGAAGGCTTCCTGGAGGAGGTGACATTTCAGCAGAGTCTCGAAGGATGAGGATTTCTCCAGTCAGAGAATGTGTGGAAGAGTGAGAAGCAGAGGGAATGGCAGAACATAAAAAAGAAAAAAAAGAGAGAGAGAGAGATGGAACAGGCTTACTTCCGGGGGCTGTAGGTTGCATTACAGAATACAGGGTATGGGGAGAGGTCAGAAGATGAGCCTGAGCAAGTGAGAAGGGACCAGCGTCTGGGCTGGTCTTAAGAGCAGTTAAGTTTGAACTTTATCCCAGCCCAGGTGTGAATCAATCATTTTTTCCCTTGGCTTAGATTAGATAAGATTAGAATTGTTGAAAAAGAATTTTCCCTAAGCACAAAGGGAAAAGCAAACAAATACAAAACAAAAAGCAAACAGCAAAAAGCATAAAAATGAACAGCTCACAGATCCCAGATTTCTTAGCTCCTTCACAAAGTCCCAGCTCCTGATCAGAGCCTGTACACAGAGGGCGCGACCCCAGCCCTCTTTTCCCTCCTCCACCCGTCCATGCTGGCACCGGAACAGAACAGTAGTCCCTTTGTCCCCGCGCAAACAGGAGGCCGATGGGTCCCCTTCTTAATGCTCACCCCGGGCAGTCTGGCTTATATTGAGCTTGACTGAGCTTCTCCACCAAAACTGCCTCTGGAGGTCTTGCTCTAAATCAGGGGTCAGGAAAGGCCCTTCCAGTAAAGGGCCACAGGGTAAACAGTTTCAGCTCTGGCTCGGTCACAGGTACTCAATCCTGATGCTCCAGCAGGAAAGCAGATGTACACAATGTGTAAACCAAAGGGCCTGGCTGTGTTCCAATTAAACTTTATTTATGGACACTGAAATTTGCTGCTGCTGCTGCTAAGTCACTTCAGTCATGTCCAACTCTGTGCAACCCCATAGACGGCAGCCCACCAGGCTCTTCCGTCCCTGGGATTCTCCAGGCAAGAATATTGGAGTGAGTTGCCATTTCCTTCTCCATCGCATGCATGCATGATAAGTCACTTCAGTTGTGTCCCATAGACAGCAGCCCACCAGGCTCCTCTGTCCACAGGATTTTCTAGGTAAGAATACTGGAGTGGGTTGCCATTTCTCACTGAGATTTGACTTTCATATAATTTCCTCATGAAATATTATTCTTTTTAAAAAGTCATGTAGGTATTTGTTTCATATGCAATTATTTTTGGCTGTCCTGGGTCTTTGCTGCTGCAGGGGCTTTTCTCTAGCTGCGGTGAGCGGGGGCTCCTCTTCGTTGCAGACCACTGGCTCTAGGGCCCAGACTCTGCAGTTGGGGTGCACAGGCTTAGTTGCTCCAAGACATGTGGGATCTTCCCGGACCAGGGATCAAATCTGTCTCCTGCACTGGCAGGCGGATTTTTTACCAGCCACCGGGGAAGTTCTCATTTATTTATTTATTTATTTTTAAAGATGTGGCCTTTCAATGTAGATTTTTAGATGAGGAACAATTTTTAAAGTCTTAATTGTAATTTGTTACAATATTGCTTCTGTTTTACGTTGTTTTGGGCCACAAGGGAGGTGGGATCTTAGCCTCCTGCCCAGGGGTGGAACTTGCACCCCGAGCATCGGAAGGCAAAGTCCTAACCACTGGACCACGAGGGAAGTCCCTATCATGAAACAGTATTCTTATTTTAATTTTTTTTCAGCCATTTAAGTATGTAAAACCCATGCTTAGTGCACCAACTGCACAAAAGCAGGCCAGATTTGCCCTGTGCATTAAAGGCACTGATTCCCATGGCAAAGATGTCCTCTTCTCTTTCACATCATCAGTTTATTATTAAAAGTGATCCTAGTGATACTAGTGGATAACATTCGTTGAGCACCTATGGGTGACAGGTGGTATGTACTGCAGAGAGTTGCTTTGAAGAATAAATAAAAGCATGTCTGTAGGGCACTCAGCATAATGCGTGCTCAGAGGTAAACATGAGCGCTTCCCTGGTGGCTCAGGGAATCCAGTGAGATTCCACATGCTGCGGAGAACCTAAGCCCACGCACAACTATCAAGCCTGTGCTCTAGAGCTGGTACTCCTGCAAAAAGAGAAGCCCCCACAATAAGAAGCCATTTCAACTAGAGAGTAGCCCCCACTCTCTGCAACTAGAAAAAGCCTGCACAGCAATGAAAACCCTGAACAGCCAAAAATAATTTTTTTTAAAAAAGAGGAAACTTTAAAAAAAAAAAAAGAGGTAAGCATTGTTATTGTCAGTTACTATAGACAAGAGTTAATCAAATCAAATCTAATCTTATCTCAAAGGCAAAGGAAAAAAGGAAAGATATACTCATTTGAATGCAGAGTTCCAAAGAACAGCAAGGAGAGATAAGAAAGCCTTCCTCAGTGAGCACTGCAAAGAAATAGAGGAAAACAATAGAATGGGAAAGACTAGAGATCTCTCCAAGAAAATCAGATACCAAGGGAACATTTCCTGCAAAGATAGGCTCAATAAAGGACAGAAATGGTAGGGACCTAACAGAAGCAGAAGATATCAAGAAAGAGGTAGCAAGAATACACAGAAGAACTGTACAAAAGATATTAATGACCCAAATAACCACGGTGGTTTAATCACTCACCTAGAGCTAGATATTCTGCAGTGTGAAGTCAAGTGGGCCTTAGGAAGCATCACTATGAACAAAGCTAGTGGAGGTGATGGAATTCCAGCTGAGTTATTTCAAATCCTAAAAGATGATGCTGTGAAAGTGCTGCACTCAATACGCCAGCAAATTTGGAAAACTCGGCAGTGGCCACAGGACTGGAAAAGGTCAGCCTTCATTCCAACCCCAAAGAAAGGCAATGCCAAAGAATGCTCAAACTATTGCATAATTGCACTCATCTCACACACTAGCAAAGTAATGTTCAAAATTCTCCAAGCCAGGCTTCAACAGTACATGAACTGAGAACTTCCAGATATTCAAGCTGGATTTAGAAAAGGGAGAGGAACCAACATCTGTTGGATCATAGAAAAAACAAGAGAGTTCCAGAAAAACATCCATTTCTGCTTTACTGATTACGCCAAAGCCTTTGACTGTGTGGATCACAACAAACTCTGGAAAATTCTTAAAGAGATGGGAATATCAGACCACCTGACCTGCCTCCTGAGAAATCTGTATGCATGTCAAGAAGCAATGGTTAGAACTGAACATGGAACAACAGACTGGTTCAAAATCAGGAAAGAAGTACATCAAGGCTGTATATTGTCACCTTGCTTATTTAACTTATATGCAGAGTACATCATGAGAAATGCCAGGCTGGATGAAGGACAAACCAGAATCAAGATGGCTGGGAGAAATATCAATAACCTCAGACATGCAGATGATATCACCCTTATGGCAGAAAGTGAAGAGGAACTGAAGATCCTCTTAATGTATGAAAAGCCTGGCTTAAAACTCAACATTCAAAGAATGAAGATCATGGCATCTGGTCCCATCATTTCATGGTAAACAGATGGGGAAACAATGAAAATAGTGACAAATTTTATTTTGGGGGGGCTCCAAAATCACTGCAGATGGTGACTACAGCCATTAAATTAAAAGACGCTTGCTCCTCAGAAGAAAAGCTATGATAAACCTAGAGAGTATATTGAAAAGCAGAGACATTACTTTGTCAACAAAGGTCCATCTAGTCAAAGCTATGGCTTTTCCAGTAGTCATGTATGGATGTGAGGTGGACCATAAAGAAAGCTGAGCTCCAAAGAATTGATGCTTTAGAACTGTGGTGCTGGAGAAGACTCTTGAGAGTCCCTTGGACTGCAAGGAGATCCAACCAGTCCATCCTAAAGGAAATCAGTCCTGAATATTCAATGGAAGGACTGATGCTGAAACTGAAACTCCACTACTTTGGCCACCTGATGCGAAGAACTGACTCATTGGAAAAGACCCTGATGCTGGGGAAGATTGAGGGCAGGAGGAGAAGGGGACAGCAGAGGATGAGATGGTTGGATGGCACCACCGACTCGATGGACATGAATTTGAGCAAGCTCTGGGAATTGGTGATGGACAGGGAAGCCTGGCGTGCTGAAGTCCATGGGGTCTCAAAGAGTCAGACACGACTGAGCGACTGAACAGATAATGACAGACAAGAGGCGCCTCTGTTGCAAGTTTGGGGTGTACCCCCCTGGTGATCCAGGGGTTAGGAATTTGCCCCGTAATGCAGGGGACGTGGGTTTGATCTCTTCTTGGGGAACTGAGATCCCACACACCACAACTACTGAACCCACACGGAACAACTAGAGACGTGCTCGAGGGGCCTGAAGAAATAAACAAACTGGTTTTTAAAAAGGAGGGAGGGGAGTGGCAGTCATTATTTGAATGAACTGGAAAAACCTGACTGATACTACGGATTTTTTTTTTTAAGTTGGAAAAAACATGACATCGGATATCTTGATAATAAACATAATGATAACTGACAAAGTTGCTAACTACTATTATCACTGTTTATGACTGTTTATACATCTTATTTCTGATCAGTAAAATTATTCATACAAGGCAGATATTAATAGCCCATTGAAGAGCAGAAAAATAAAGGAGTTTGTGAAATCACATAGCCAGCAAGCAGCGGAGCTAGGATTTGAAGCAGCCTTATCTGACTTCAAGGACCATGCCTTTCCACCACAGCACAACCTCCTGTTTAGTTTATGAGAAGTAAAAACCACTGGCTTTGTAGTTGACCAGCAGCAGGAATGACGATCCCCAGAGCCTGCCATCTTGTGTCAAGATTGGCACAGGACTCCTTCTATTCTTCCTTCAAAGCTTAAATGCCTCTTGGACCACTTGGCTCTGGTTTCCTGCCAAGAGATCCTCTACCTTGTGAGAACAGTGCAAACGACCAAGCTCAAAGGACAATTAGATCTTTTCCTGCTCAGGTGTCCAATCAGCCCCCTCTTCTCCAGGTCCCTCTGATGACTCATCCTTAGGGAACTTCCTGAAAGTGACTGGGAATCCCACCGCTACAGCATCATAACAGAAAAATACTTTCCATGCTCAGCGCTGACTCCAGATGGTTTCTACCAAAGATAAAATTCATTCATCTGCATGACATCTTCAGAGCTAACCACAAAACATTATTGAAGATATTGTCCACAGCTTCGAGACTGTATTCCAGGGAACCCATGAGGTAAATCCTTCCCTGAGTTTAGTTCCAGGGTAAAAATGGTCTTCTCTAGAGTGGAATCTGTATACTTTATCTTGCAGAATAATAAAATGATGTAACTGTACCTGTTTCCTTTATATCATGACTTCCAAGAAACATAAAACCAAACACTGTGCCAAAGTATCTCCTCTCAGATGCCCAGTAGGGCCTACTTCCGCCTTGCTGCTAGGACCATTCTCATTTTATATTTTAAAAAAAGGCTCAGACAGTGTGTCTCCTACAGGTCAGGCACTCTGCCTCTCCTGATGCACCCTTCCTCCCCACATCATTACAAATCTAGTGCTTTTTTACTAAACTACCCCAGAGCCTTATTTTTAACGCTACGCTTCGGGCTAATCTGGTGGGTCAGTGGTTAAGAACCTTCTCTGCAATGCAGGGGACACCAGTTTGATCCCTGATCTGGGAAGATCCCACATGCCTCAGGACAAGCCAGTGCACCGCAGCTACTGAACCTGAGCTCTAAAGCCTGCAAGCTGCAGCTGCTGAAGCCCACGTGCCCTGGAGCCCGTGCGGAGCAGCGTGAGAAGCCACTGCAGCGGGAAACCCAAGCACCGTAACTAGAGGGGAGCCCCGACCTCCGAAACCAGAGAGCGCCCTCAAACAGAAAAAAATAAATAGACAAAAGAAAACTACCTCTAATAAATAAATAAAGTTATGCTTTACCTTGTATTCTAACCTCAAATCTCCTGGAAGCAGACAGAACCAAATACTCTGGACTTTTTAATACGCTCTAGTCACATTTATGCACATAGTTATGAATAGCCAACCAGGCTTTATCCTTTGGGGCACAAGATGAGGATGTCGATCCATAAAAGTTGGGCTTTTTTCCAGATTGCACTGTCTTCCACATCATTCTCTCTTTTTGTACCACTGCCTGTCTCCATGTATTGCTCTTTTGATCTACTTTTTCGGGATTTCTGCTGTGGGCATCACTCTAATCCTCCATGCAGGCATTAAAACTCCAGGCAACGCCATACTATATACAGAAAACCCTAAAGACTCCACACAAAACTACTACAGCTAATAAATGAATTAGGCAAAGTAGCAGGACACAAGAATAACATTCAGAAATCGGTTCCATTTCTTTATACTAACAATGAAATATCAGAAAGGGAATGTAAAAAAAGCAAAACCTTTTAAACTCTCACCAAAATAAAATACCCAGGAATAAACCTGACCAAGGAGGTGAAAGACATATACACTGAGAACTTGAAAACATTAATAAAAGAAATTAAAGAGTATTCAAAGAAATGGAAAGATATATGATGCTCTTGGGCTGGAAGAATTAATATTGTTACAATGGCAATACTACTCAAAGCAATTTACAGATTTAATGTGATTTATATCAAATTACCCATGATATTTTTCACAGAACTAAAGCAAATAATCGAAAATTTTACATGGTACTATAAAAGACCCAGAATTGCCAAAGCAAATCCTGATGAAAAAACAAAGCAAGAGGCATAACTCTCCCAGACTTCAGACAATACTACAAAGCTACAGTAATCAAAACAGTATGGAACTTGGTTTAAAAAACAGACATACAGATCAATGGAACAGAATAGAGAACCCAGAAATAAGCTCACACACCTACAGTCAATTAATCTTCCACAAAGGAGGCAAGAATATAAAATGGGAAAAAGACAGTCTCTTCAGCAAGTGTGTTGGAAAATCAGACATCTGTATATAAGTCCATGAGGTTAGAACACGCCCTCAAACCATACAAAAAAGAAACTCAAAATGGCTTAAAGACTTCAGCATGAGGCATGATACTGTAAAACTTCTAACAGAGAGCTCAGGCAAAACCTTCTGTAACATAAACTGTGCCATTGCTGTCTGAGGTCAGTCTCCCAAGGGCAAGGCAACAGTAATAAAAGCAAAACTAAACAAATGGGACCTAATCAAACTTACAAGCTTCTGCACAGCAAGGAAAACCATAAAAGAAAAAGAAAAGAGAACCTACAGAATAAGAGAAAATATCTGTAAATAACATGACTGACAAGGGCTTAATTTCCAAAGTATACAAACAGTTCACAGAACTCAACCAAAAAAACAAACCATCCACCAAAAATCAGCAGAAGACCTTAACAGACATTTCTCCAAAGAGTCTGAAATACAGATGACCAGTGGGCTTCCCAGGTGGCGCTAACCCACCTCCCAGTGCAGGAAACGTAAGAGAGGCAGGTTCGATCCTGGGTTGGGAAGATCCCTTGGAGGAGGGCATGTCAATCCACTCCAGTGTTCTTGCCTGGAGAATCCCATGGACAGAGGAGCCTGGTGGGCTTTATAGTCCATAGGGTTGCAAGGAGTCAGACACTACTGAAGTGACTTGGCACACAACAGGCACATGAAAAGATGCTCAGCATCACTAACAAAGAAATGAGAATCAGAACTACAGTGAGGTACTACCTCACACTGGTCAGAACGGCCGTCATTAAAAAGCCGACAAATAACAAATGCAGGAGTGAGTATGGAGAAAGGACACTGCTGGTGAGAATATAAGTTGGTGCAATCACTATGGAAAACAGGATGGAGCTTCCTCAGAAAACTAAAAATATAACCACCATATGGATCCAGCAACCCCACTCCTGGGCATACATGCAGATAAAATTATAATTCAAAAAGATACATGTACCCCAGTGTTCATAGCAGCACTATTCACAATAGCCAAGACATGAAAACAACATAAATGTCTATCAATAGATGAATGGATAAAGAAAATGTGGTACACAGGTACAGTGGAATACCACTCAGCCATAAAAAAGAAAAAAATAATGCCATTTGCAACAACACAGATGGACCTAGAGATTATCATACGAAGTGAAGTAAGTCAGAAAGAAAAAGATAAATACCATATGACACCACTTATATGTGGAATCTAAAATATGGCACAAACAAACCTAGCTACAAAGCAGAAATAGACTCACATACATAGGGAACAGGTTTGTGGTTGCCAAGGGTCAGGGGAGGGAGGAGGAGGAACTAGGAGTTTGGGGTTAGTAGATGCAAACGACTACATTTAGAATGGATAGACAAAAAGCTCCTACTATATAGCACAGGGAACTATATCTAATCTCCTGGGGTAAACCATAATGGAAAAGAGTATTAAAAAAGAATGTATATGTGTGTGCAACTGGGCTTCCCTGGCAGGGCAGATGGTGAAGAATCTGCCTGACCTGCCAATGCCAGGAGACCTGGGCTCGATCCTTGGGTCAGGAAGATCCCCTGGAGAAGGAAATGGCAACCCACTCCAGAGTCTTGCCTGGAGAATTCTAAGGACAGAGGAGCCTGGTGGGCTACAGTCCATGGTGTCACAAAGAGCTGGACATGACTGAGTGTGTAACTGAGTCACCTTGCTATATAGCAGAAATTAGCACAACATTGTAAACCAGCAATACACAGGCAATGCCCACACTTGGCCTACACCAGGGGCGAGGCCCATGAGCTGGACTCACCGCTTCTGCATCTGCAGCCCCTGGACACACCTCAGGAGACTCATCTAGGGCTGAGCGGCCTCTTCATTGGAATCGCAACTCTCCTAGGCATCTGGCACCTCCCAGTTCACCTCAAATCACCTCCCTCCAGCTCTCCTTGTTCCTCTATTGACCTTTCCAGGAATCAATGCAGGTTTATGTAACTTAGGACTTTATGTCCAGGGGAAACTGGCAGAGCACCAAGAACAGAGCTGGCAGATGCTGATTGCTAGACAGAAACATGGGAAACTGCAGAGGGATTCTGACACAACGAAGGCCCCCAAATATTCAACATCGAATGAACGAATCAACCGACAAACTCTCATTTATCACCGCCTCCCCCCCTTGATACCTAGACAAAGCCAGCAAGCAAACCCCAAGTTCTAAGCACCCAGATTTCCTCAAGGATTGGAGTCCTACGAATTTGCTGCAGTAAGTGTGATAACAATGCAAAACTTGATTTCTCTTTCTGCTTAAAAAGAAAGCCAGATCACACCTCTGCCTGCCCAAAGAGCTTCCTTATAATGACCAGGCATGACTGTTTGGCAGAGGCCATGTTTTTGCTTTGTTCCGTGACTCTGGGCAAGTCACTTGCTCAGTGAGACTTTTTAATTTTTTTGCAAAATACACGTACAATTGACCATTGCATCGTTCTTTAAATGGACGGTTCAGAGTCATTAAGTACAGTCACATTGCCGTGCAACCATCACCACCATCCATCGCCAGAACTGTTTACATCTTCCCAAACTGAAACTCTCTACCCATTAAATAGCAACTTCCCATCCCCACTCCGCCTGTCCTGGCAACCACCATTCCACTGTCTGTCTCTATGAGCCTGACTGTCTAAGTAGCATCACACGGTATTCTCTCTTTTGTGATTGGCCTAATGCACTGAACATGATGTCCTCAAAGTTAATCCATGTTGTAGCCTGTGTCAGAATTTCCTTCCTTGTAAGACTGAATAATGCTTCACTGTAGGTACAGACCACATTTTGTTTACCCATTCTTCTATCAATGGACACCTGAGTCGTTCCCACCTTTTGACTATTGTGAACAACGCTGCTGTGAACACAAGTGTACAAGTATCCAAGTCCCTGCATTCACTTCTTTTGGGTGAATGCCCAGAAGTGGAATTGCTGGATCACATGGTAATTCTACACTTATTGTTTTGAGGAACCACCACACTGTTTTGTTCAACGGGACTTTTAAATGCAGAGACGGAAACACTTAAGGAGCTGGGCACAGCAGTCCTTTCCCCAAGCTGATTCCTGAGAGATGCTGCCCGGGTGCAGATCTGCCCAGAAGGTTGTCTTGCCTCATTTTCTAGAGGAGAAGGACCCACCTGTTGCTTGGAATAAGTCCTGCTTTCTACCCTGGACCTGGGTCTGAGCCTGACCCTGCCTCAGTATCTGCTTCTGTAAAGTGGGTCAATAATACTTAATTTACAGGTTTTTTATAAGGGTCAGGGATGAGGCACAAAACAGTGAGGTAAGAATTTAGAAAATGAAGATGTAGGCACTTCCCTGGTGGTTTCAGTGGCTAAGACTCTGTGCTCGAAATGCAGAGGGCCTGGGTTCAATCCCTGGTCCGGGAACTAGATCCCACATGCCTCAACTAAGAATTCGCAAGCTGTAACTAAGAATTCGCATGGCCAAATAAATGTTTTTAAAAATAAAAAGAAAGAAAAGAAAATGAAGATGTGAATCTCACCCTACTGACTGCAAAGGGTGGTTGTGAAAACCAAAGTAACAGATGACAGAGCTGGAAAGGGTCATGCATTCTACAGATGCTAAGCTCTCCTCATTTCTTTCTTTTGCTCCAGCTTCCTGCCCCCTGGCCTCTTGAGTCCCTCCTCCACTACAGATTCAGAGTGAACTCTCTACAGCATACAGGTTCCTGCCCCTCCCACTTAGGTTTTTACCCTTTACCTTTGCCAGGCCTTTCTTTCTTTAGTCTATTTCTCAGATCTTGCCACTTTACCCCTAATTTATTTGGCTGGACCAGGTCTTAGTTGCGGCATCTAAGTATTTTCAGTTGGCACATGCAAACTCTTAGTTGTGGCATGTGGGATCTAGTTCCCTAACCAGGGATCAAACCCTAGTCCCCTGCATTGGGAGCACCAAGTCTTAGCTGCTGGAATACCAGGGAAGTCCCAGCCCCATGGTCTTCTTAATGCTTGTCCCTCCACCTACAGCACCCTTCCTCCAATCCTAGCTAAAGCCAGTCATCCTTTAATTACTAATTTTCTGACATTTCCAGAACTTTTCTGGCTCTACCAGACTAGATTCGGGGCCCACGGAACCAGGAACAGAGATCTATCACCATGCCAAGCACACGCTTCACTATAACCGTCAGTGGGTTGATTTCCCCAACTAGATCAGCTCCTCAAAGTCAGGGGTTTAGGTGACTCATCTCTGCATTTCCAGTCTTAGCACAGTGCCAGGCTGTTTACTGAACAAATAGATGGCTATAAAAACAGGGTGGCATTTTTATTGTAAGAAAGTTGAAATAGTTCACATATGATTAACTCGAGTTAATCAGAATAACTGTTTCTGTAGTTTCATACTACATGACTATTATAATTAATATTACTATGAAATGGGGCATTTTTTAAAAATTGGCACCATGAAGGATGGAAAGCAAAGGGTACTTTCAAGGTACTTTTGAATTCCTCGAGTCTGCACAGTTCTGAGAGATGCTTTCCTTTTCCCAGCATCTGAGAAATATTCTGATCTCTACATTCATAGTCATGATGACACGACCCCTGATAAGAAGTCATCCCAAAGCTATTTCTCATCAGTGTGTGAAAACAGTAAGAACACCCTGGCATTTAGCTCAGTTTAGTTGCTCAGTCATGTCCGACTCTTTGCAGCCCCATGAACTGCAGCACACCAGGCCTCCCTCTCCATCACCAACTCCCTAAGTCCACCCAAACCCATGTCCATTGAGTTGGTGATGCCATCCAACCATCTCATCCTCTGTCATCCCCTTCTCCTCCTGCCCTCAATCTTTCCCAGCATCAGGGTCTTTTCAAATGACTCAACTCTTTGCATCAGGTAGCCAAAGTATAGGAGTTTCAGCTTCAACATCAGTCCTTCCAATGAATATTCATGACTGATCTCCTTTAGGATGGACTGGTTGGTTGGATCTCCTTGCAGTCCAAGGGACTCTCAAGAGTCTTCTCCAACACCACAGTTCAAAAGCATCAATTCTTTGGTGCTCAGCGTTCTTTATGGTCCAACTCTCACATCCAGACAAGGCTACTGGAAAAACCATAGCCTTGACTAGATGGACCTTTGCTGGCAAAGTAATGTCTCTGCATTTTAATATTCTGTCTAATATTCTTGGTCATAACTTTCCTTCCAAGGAGTGTCTTTTAATTTCATGGCTGCAGACACCATCTGCAGTGATTTTGGAGCCCCAAAAAAGTCTCCCACTGTTTCCCCATATATTTGCCATGATCTTAATTTTCTGCATGTTGAGCTTTAAGCCAACTTTTTCACTCTCCTCTTTCACTTTCATCAAGAGGCTCTTTAGTTCTTCTTCACTTTCTGCCATAAGAGTGGTGTCATCTGCTTATCTGAGGTTATTGACTCTGCAACCCCATGGACTATAGCCCTCCAGGCTCCTTCTGTCTATCAGATTTCCCAGGCAAGAATACTGGAGTGGGTTGCCATTTCCTTCTCCAGGGGATCTTTCCAACCCAGGAATCGAACCTGTCTCTCCTGCACTGTAGGGGGATGCTTTACCATCTGAGCCACCGTTAATCAGCTCCTTTTAAGCTTCAAATGGTGCACGTTAGTTCTTACAGGTGTTGGCAATTATTAATCATTAATGACTTTTGATTTTATTGTTGAATTGTAAACATTTATTTATTTGGCTGCATCGAGTGAGTTCAGTAGCTGTGATGCTCAGGTTTAGTCGCTCCAGGGCATGTAGGATCGTAGCTCCCCCAAGGATCAAATTTGCCTCCCCTAGATTGCAAGGTAGA
Organism: Odocoileus virginianus; assembly: GCF_023699985.2. NCBI lineage: Eukaryota > Metazoa > Chordata > Mammalia > Artiodactyla > Cervidae > Odocoileus > Odocoileus virginianus. Next base: position 45,191,042 of record NC_069691.1, on the reverse strand, counting down.
TTCTTAAGCACTGGACCACAAGGGAAGTTTCCTCAGGTTTTTATTTTTATCTCTAGGGTTTATTGCCACTAACTGAGGAACTCAGGTGAGAATCACTAACGTAGACTAGCTAAGACCATTTTTTTTCTTGCTTTTAACCTTTTAAAGATTTGCATCATTTTACTCACAAATACACAATGGTTTTAAGTAAATGCTAATGCTAGATATGGAAAACATTTTCCAAATAGAAAATATGATACATAATGATAAATTCATAATTTTATATTTGATGGAGAACTGACACTTCTGGAAGAACGTACCCACACATGGTGTTAAGGATCATTAAGAATTTCTACTTAAAGATTTAGAATCCTAACAACTCCTAGACTTACCTTCTTTCCTTTGGTGGACACAGGTGAGGTGCTAGCAGTTTGAAAGAGCTTTCTTATTTTTTATTATCTCAAAATAAAAGGTCTGTCTAGTTTAAAAAAAGGGGCGGGGGGGAATCTGTGTTCCTTCTACTTTTAGAAGGAAAGTTTATCCTTCCAAACTTCTCAGAGGAAGAAATGTTTTAGACCCAAGCTTACTTGATTTCCCATCTGCCTTTTATTATCAGCTACTTGGTTAATTACAGTCATCTGAAGAATATATCAGATGGTTTTCCTAGTTACGATCTTTATTACTAACCAATAAATGAAACTGCTTGGATTTCACAAGTAAAATCAACCAGTTGATATTTACTGGGTGAGGGTTTTAAAGAAAAACAGACCTTTAAAACTATGATTTATTTTGCACTGAAGTTAGGGATCAGGGCACTAAAGTGCTTTTCCAAGCCTTTAGAAGTGGGGAAAGGAGGAGTCACTTTAGACTTGCAGGTTTCACATTGGAATTACTTCAGATCGGCATTTTAACCAAGGGGAGCACTGGGGTAAGAGAAAGTAGACCGAATGGGTTGAGCCATGCAGTATGACCAAGAAACAGGTGCAGGACGACAGACCTCCAACAAGCTTAAGCTGTCCCAGGTGCCCGCATATTCCAGCGCTTTCTATCTGCCAAACTTTACTTTTTTGAAAAGCTGGGATCTCCAAACGAGGGTCAGCTGTACTGAGGAGCTCCGGGGAGCGGCGGCACGGACCGTTAGGAAGCAGTGTCCTGGGGAATAGAATCTGAGGGCACCCACTGGCTTAGATCCCAGGATTACTACCTCCTGGTGGCTACAAGGTGGCGGAGGCGGGCACGAGACGGACGCCTCTAACTCCCTGAAACAGCGAGGACTCGGGATCCCTACTCACACCACGTACATCTAATTTTTCAGGAGTTTTTACATAGGCACACATCTTAAGAAACCAGCCTACACCCATAAAAGTTCTCACGCATTCTAACCCCGCCCGCTAGTTAGCATCCCTTCATAAGGCAGGAGAGATGAACCTAGAGCTTGAAATTACCCTGGCACGGGCACCCCAAATCAGGCCTCCCAAAGCCCAGCGGAGACTGGAGGGCACCGAGAGAATGGGACAGAAACAAGAGTTTTAAATAAATTCTTCGGAGCCAAACTGGTTGCTCCATCCCTAAATTTTAGCAACGTTACGGCTTCTCCGGTTGGCAACAGCTAAGATTTCACAGCCCACCCCACAACCAGGAAAAAATAGGATGGCCCGGAAGAGCCCCCCATTACCTTGTTACAGCGCCAGCTGGACAGGTCTCCGAGGCCGGGAACACGCGACCGGAGCCCGGACGCTGCCCGCGGGAGAGGCGCAGCGGCGGGCGACCGAGGCCAGAGCTGTGGCTCTGGCCCCGCCCCTATAGCGCCCCGCCCCCTGGACGCCCCGCCCCTCGGCCGCCCGCAAACCCTAGGGGCTCGGCCGCCGCCGCCGCAGCTCGGTCACCTCTGGACCACCTCCCGGTGCATTGTGGGAAGCCGGAGCCCGCCGCCGAGCCTGCGCTGACCCCTGGCGGGCGCGTCCGAAAACTACCCCAGGGCTGGCGGGGCCAGTGTGCGGGAACCGGCCGAGAGAGGCGAGGCGCCGGGCGCTCAGGGGGACCACAGGCGGCTAGTACTGGTTGCCTATTGCTGCACATCCCAAAGAGGAAAATAAAGGATGCTTTCCAAGTGCCTAGGGCCCCCTCCCGGCTAGTGATACAAGTGAAAAACTAAGCAACGGTCAGTCTCGGAAAAGCTTTTTAAGTTAGGAAAAGTCATTTTAAAATCATAAAACTAAAAATAAATAAATAAAATCATAAAACTAAATGCCATGAAGATTATGGAAAAACCTGCACAGTTAGTTTTTAGTTCTGGTGAAAGCACAGGTCAGCTCAATCTGTCTAGAGAATAACAGTAATAAGGAGCATAGACTATAAAAGTGTATAATCCAGGACTTTTTCTTCTTGGTATACACCTCAAAGAAACAGTTCAAGTGGGGTAAAAATAAATTATACAAAAATATTCACAGTGACAAATTAGAAAGCAACAAACAGCTAAAAATATGTGAAAGGCATAAAAATAATACATGTGTGTGTTACTTGCTCGGTTATTTAATAAAACAACTTCGGCCCAGGGATCGAACACAGGTCTCCTGCATTGCAGGCAGATTCTTTGCCATCTGAGCTAATACCATCTTTTTAAAAGTTAATATGTAGCTACTTAAATAAAAATATGAATATCATCACTAACTAGAAATATTTCTATCAAATGTTAAAAACACAGAGCCCAAGAAAGCACATGGCCTGTGATTCTATGTAAAAATATATGTTAACAAGTGTGAAAATAACCATGGGAACAATGTATGTCTTAATATGTCTTAAGGCTTCCCTGGTGCCTCAGTGGTAAAGAAACTGCCTGCCAGTGCCGGAGATGCAGGTTCGATCCCTGGGTGGGGAAGATCCCTTGGAGGAGGAGATGGCAACCCACTCTAGTATTCTTGCCTGAAAAATCCCATAGACAGGGGAGCCTGGCAGGCTATACAGTCCATAGGGTCCCAACAAATTGAAAGACTAAGCATGCATGCAATGTTGTTTATCTTTGCTAAATAACTTTTTAAACATTCCTAACTTGTGGGGGACTAGTTCTAATTTTGGATGGAACTGCAGTATTTTAGTTTCCCTTCACTTTACGTGATAAAGAAAAAATTCTGAGGTTTTAGTGAACCAAGACAGTTTTGCTTATCTGCAAACCCTGCTGTGGCACAAAACGAAAGTAAGTGTATTAGGGAGTGTATTCGTTTACTGGAGCTAAAACTACCACTGACTGTATACTGTCTCACAGTTCTCAAGGCTCAAAGTCTGAGATCAAGGTATTGGCAGCATTGATTCCTTCTGGGAGGGGTGAGGGGTTTGTCGTTCAGTCACCAAGTCATGTCCAACCCTTTGCGACCCCATGGATGGCAACACACCAGGCTTCCCTATCTATCTCCTGGAGTCTGCTCAAACTCATGTCTATTGAGTTGGTGATGCTATCTAACCATCTCATTCTCTGCCACCCTCTTCTCCTTTTGCCTTCAATCTTTCCCAGCATCAGGGTCTTTTCCAATGAATTGGCTCTTCGCATAAGGTGGCCAAAGTATTGGACCTTCAGCATCAGTCCTTCCAATGAATATTCAGGGTTGATGTCCTTTAGGATTGACCAGTTTGATCTCCTTGCTGTCCAAGGGATTCTCAAGAACTTCTCAGCACCACAATTCAAAAGCATCAATTCTTCTGCACTCAGTCTTTTTTATTTAGTAATCCTGTATAAAGTCTCAAACATATCAAAACCCTGTCAACTTGAACACAGTAAAACCAAACTGATTACAGCATTCTTCTTTCTGTCCTCTAACACCTTTCAGGCTTTCCCAGTGGAACCAGAGATATTAATGGAAGAAGACAGCCTTTAGCTTCACAGATAGTAGATCAGATGTGTCTGACCTCCTGCAGGAAGGGCTTGGAGAAGGTGTGTCCATGTGCCCAGGGAGGAAGGCGCCATCTCTTGCATTTGTGCCTCAAGAACAAGGTCAGAGAGGCTGTGGGTGGAGAACTGTAAGCAGGATCTCATCACTGGAAAACACACACAAACACTCTCCTGTGAGGAACTCAACTTTCGTTCAGGAGGCTGATAAGAGCCTCAGCTTGGGGATGTCAACTAAAAAAGATGCACAGCTTGAGAGCTGTTAAGTTTTATTGGGGGCAAAATGAGGACTGTAGCCCAAGAGGCAGCATCTCAGATAGCTCTGAGAGATGGCTCCAAAGAAGCAGTGGGGGGAGGTCCATATATAAGGTTTTGGTGAAGGGGGAGTTCAATACCATTAAGTACTCTTTTTACAAAAGGTTTTGTGCCAGTCGTGAGGATCTGATGTCACCATGAAGGGATTTAGTGCTTCTCTAGATGTCAGGAGATGCAAGGATTGAGATCATAAAATCTGCTCCTAAAATCATCCATCACTTAATGACAAATAGGTGGGGAAAGAATGGAAACAGTAACAAGCTTTATGTTCCTGGGCTTCAAAATCACTGCAGATGGTGAGTATAGCCATGAAATTAAAAGACACTTGCTCCTTGGAAGAAAAGCTATGACCAACCTAGACAGACTATTAAAAAGCAGAGACATTACTTTGCCAAAGCTATGTTAGTCAAAGCTATGGTTTTTTTCAGTAGTCATGTATAGATTTGAGAGTTGTACCATAAAGAAAGCTTGAGTGCCAAAGAATTGATGCTTTTGAACTGTGGTGTTGGAGGAGACTCTTGGAGAGTCCCTTGGACTTCACGGAGATCAAATCAATCTGTCCTAAAGGAAATCAGTCCTGAATATTCATTGGAAGGACTGATCCAGTCTTCCTGAGCTGAGCCAGCCTCTCCCAATTCATCTCACTACAAGGTTTCGACAAGAAGCTTAAAATCATTACTGAGTCCTGCCTTCTGCTTTTGGAGATGATGGGCACCCAGTAGATCTCTGAGAGAACAAAGCCCTAATGCCTCCAGTTCCATCTATTTGTCAATTCTTCTAAAGGAACCAGAAGCCCAATTAAAGGTATACTGATAAAAACAACTGACTCTCCAGAAAAAAAAAAAAGTTCTAATTCATGGTGTTTGCAGATTTCTGTGGTGTAAATAAAACTGAGCAGAATCCTGTGTGGCTCCTAGAAACCTTTCTGTGTATTCCTTTCTGGTTTGTAGGAAGTAGGCTTCAGCCTCCATGAGAGTGAAAGTGAAAGTCACTCAGTCCTGTCTGACTCTTTGTGATCCCATGGACTATGCAGTCCATGGAATTCTCCAGGCCAGAATGCTGGAGTGGGTAGCCTTTCCCTTCTCAGGGATTGAACCCAGGTCTCCCACAATGCAGGCAGATTCTTTACCGGCTGAGCCACAAGGGAAGCCCAAGAATACTGGGGTGGGTAGCCTATCCCTTCTCCAGCAGATCTTCCCGATCCAGGAATCAAACCTGGGTCTCCTGCATTCCAGGCGGACTCTTTACCAACTGAGCTATCAGGGAAGCCCTAGCCTCCATAACCTTGCCTGAATCCCAAAGGGCAGGTTCAAATAGCTGCTAATCGGGGTGGGGAGAGGCTGCAGAGACAAGGGAGGAGAAGCCAAGAAACAATAGTGCAGCCTTGGTATGGAATCCCAGTTCCACCCCAAGGGTACACTTAGCAATATCTTTGAGCTCTTCTGCAGAACTAGAGCCCCGAACAAACAGGAGATGTTAACTACTTGAAGCATTCTCCAAGCCAGAGAGAAGGTCACAGTTTCATAACCTCGGGAATCAAAAAGCTCATCAGGGGATCCGCTGAGGCCGGATCAAAGGAACTTGGACCCTGCACAAACCCGGATCCTTCTCAACAACCCCGCCCTTGTACCATTGCTATAAAACTCCTCACCAAAGCCTCCTGGGCAGGGACATACAAATTTTCAGGTCATGAGCCTGCTGTGTCCCCCTTTGCCAGGTGAAGCAATAAAACTATAATTTTCTACTTCACTTAAAACTCCGTCTCTGAGATTCTATTCGGCACCAGTGCAGAGTGGCTGAGTTTAGCATCATAAATACTTCTACATGGCTGATTTCAAGCTACCAACAGGAGGTCACTGAATGCAGAGTCGGAGCACCAGCATGCCCAGCACCAAGCCCAGGTAATTGTTTTCAGGGTCTCAAAGCCGGAGCTGCCAGGGAGCCGTTCCTGGGAGCAGACAGAAGGGCAGCCCTTGCGGGTTTAGAGCAGAGCCTCTAACGGGGCAGCAATGCTAGCGGGGAGCAGTGGGGCAGCCCCATGAGAATCCGGGCCCCCACAGAGCCTCCAGGGCAGTGGGGGGTGGGGAATGGGCAAGGAGACCAAACCCAGCATGGGAAAGGGCATTCTTTCCGAGCTGAGACAGGCTCACTCAATCTGGGTAAGAGAAATGGGACAGGCACAAGTGAAGCAATCAGAATGTTCTCAGGTTGAAGGAAAACACCCCTCTTTCATTTCCCTTCTTAGGGTGTTCGCCCTGAGATGACCTTGGCAGGAAGAGGGACATTTAGGTGAGAGTCTCCAGGGCTCACCCAGCTGTCATGTCACTGGACTTACCTTCCACAAGGTCGTTCTCCCACTGGAGGGCTTGGTATGAGGCTGAGCCCAGCGCACGACACACGTGGGCTCCCGTTATAACCGATAAAGCTTGTGTGAAGGCGGGCAGAGCATATCATGAGAAACTCTGGGTTGGATGAAGCACAAGCTGGAATCAAGATTGCTGGGAGAAACATCAATAACTTCAGATATGTAGATGACACCACCCTTATGGCAGAAAGTGAAGAAGAACAAAAGAGCCTCTTGATGAAAGTGAAAGAGGAGAGTGAAAAAGTTAGGTTAAAGCTCAACATTCAGAAAACTAAGATCATGGTATCTGGTCCCATCACTTCATGGGAAATAGATGGGGAAACAGTGGAAACAGTGTCAGACTTTATTTTTGGGGCTCTAAAATCACTGTGGATGGTGACTGAAGCCATGAAATTAAAAGACGCTTACTCCTTGGAAGGAAAGTTATGACCAAGAATATTAGAATATTAAAATGCAGAGACATTACTTTGCCAACAAAGGTCTGTCTAGTCAAAGCTATGGTTTTTCCAGTGGTCATGTATGGATGTGAGAATTGGACTATAAAGAAAGCTGAGCACCGAAGAATTGATGCTTTTGAACTGTGGTGTTGGAGAAGACTCTTGAGAGTCCTTTGGACTGCAAGGAGATCCAACCAACCAGTCCATCCTAAAGGAGATCAGTCCTGGTGTTCATTGGAAGGACTGATGCTGAAGCTGAAACTCTAATACTTTGGCCACCTCATGCGAAGAGCTGACTCATTTGAAAAGACCCTGATGCTGGGAAAGATTGAAGGGGACGACAGAGGATGAGATGGTTGGATGGCATCACCGACTCAGTGGACACTGGTTTGGGTGGACTCCAGGAGTTGGCGATGGACAGGGAGGCCTGGAGTGTTGCGGTTCATGGGGTCGCAAAGAGTCGGACACGACTGAGCGGAACTGAAGGTGGGTAAGGCAACCAGGAGACACTGCTGGCTCTCCTGTCACTCCATGGTTCTCAGGGGCTCTGTACCTGTTTCCAGTGCAGACTAGGAGGGCACCTGCCCCACAGCCTGGCCCAGAAGTTGGCTCTGCTCTCAGTGCTGTCCTTCTGTTAGTTCAGTCCCCCGTCCGGCCGCGTCGGGGCTCCATGGCGGCACGCGGGCTCTTCACTGCATCACGCAGGGTCTTGTGTTGGGGCACACAGACTCCCCGATCATGTCACGCAGGGTCCAGAGCACTTGGGCCTCAGTAGCTGCAGCGCACAGGCTCAGCCGCTTTTCAGCAGGTGGGATCTTAGTTCCCCGACCAGGGGTCGCACCCGTGCCTCCTGCATTGCAGGCGGATTCTTAGCCACTGGGCCACCAGCGAAGTCCCCTCAGTGGTGTTCTTGTGCAGTAATCCTCCACCCCTGCTGGGGTGATTTTTCCCACGAGCAAAGCTGATGCATGTATGTTCCTTTCTGCTTAAAAACCCTTCCCTGGGTCGGGTTGACTCTCTTTTGCACAAGACACAGGCTTTTCCTGATCTGGCATCTACTCATCAGCTGTACCTGCCGCCCCACTCCTGGTAACTTCACTTTATCTAAGTTGCCTTTCCCAAAGAAGCCATGTTTGCTTGATTTTAGGTCTTAATAGTTGTTTTTCCTGAGTTTTTACTCTTTTCCTAGCTCTATGGGTGTCTTCCCATGCCAGGAATCTTGAGTCACAGTGATAGGTTTATTATTAAGCCCCCAGGTTTGGGGTTTGTTCTTTTTACTATCTTTTATTGCGGCAAAATACATGTAATATAAAATGTGCCATTTGAACCATTTTTAAGTGTAGAATTTGGTGGCATTAGTGACAGTTACAAATTATACAACTATCACCACTACTTCCATAATTTTTCATCACCCTAAACAGAAACTCTGAGCCTATTAAGCAATAACTCCCCACTCTCTACTTCACCCAATCTCCACTAACATCTAATGTCTTACTCTGTCTCCAGGAGTTTGCCTATTTTAGGTATTTTTTATAAATGCAATTATACAATAATTGTCCTTTTGTATCTGGCATCTTCCACTTAGCTTATTTTCCAGGTTCATCCATGTTGTGGCATGTGTCAGAATTCTATTCCTTTTTGTGGCTGAATAATATTCCACTGTATGAATATACCACATTTTGTTTACCCATTCATATGTTAATACACATCTGGGTTGTTTCCACCTTTGCGTTATTGTGAATAATTCTGCTCTGAACGTTGGTTAACACATCACATGTTTTTGCCTCCATAGAGTCAGATCTTATTACTAAGGTAGAACTGGCTAAGTGCCATTTGTCTTACAGAATCATCTACAAGCGGAAAATGATGGAACAGGAGTTCAAGCTCAAACCTCTGGCCCGTGTCCAGGGATGCTCCCACTGTGCCCACTGGATTGCAGACTTTCTCAGATGGACTATCCCGTGGAAGGGGGAGGACTGAAGGTGGCAGAGCCTGAAGAGGTTACTTAGGAGGCTCCAGTGACCCCGCAGTTAGAGGTAGGGCTCTGCCCAAGGGAGAAAAAATGGGTCCACATTTGATGCCCATAAATGTCCACACGCAGTCATTCTCAGAAAGTAAAATGGTGTGGAGACCGTTGTGGGTGTGTGGATATTAACTGATTGAGAGAAGAAAGGAAAAGAGTGGAAGATAAGATAAAAAAAGAAAAGCTTTTTTAAGGGACTTCCCTGACAATCCAGTAATTAAGAGTCTGTGCCAATGCAGCAGGCACGAGTTCAATCCCTGGTGGGGGAACTAAGATTCTGCATGCCACTTCGTACAGTCAAAAGGTAAAAAATAAATAAATAAATAAAAACTATGAATGGGATATAAATGGAAAGAAGGGAGATTAGAGTAAGTGGTCATTTGAATACTCAGCAGAGCTTTAGTTCAAGCTACCAAATCATTGCCATATAATAAATTTGGTCCAATAAAGACAGAGTGGAATAGACGCCAACATGCAATCTTATTTCACATGCTTTTACATGACCTGGATACAAACAAGGATATACAATGGGTCATGTGTTGAACGCCATGATCTAGCCTAAGTTTGGTCAAACCCAGCCCATTGCTATTAACCTGCTTCCTAAGAAATAATCACTGAGAGCCTCTTTGATTTTCTCCCCCTGACCCAAAGCCTTGAGGCCTCATACTGAATTTTGTCAGCATTTATGAGAAGTTGCAAGGCAATGGCACCCCACTCCAGTGCTCTTGCCTGGAAGATCCCACGGATGGAGGAGCCTGGGAGGCTGCAGTCCATGGGGTTGTGGAGAGTCGGACACAACTGAGTGACTTCACTTTCGCTTTTCACTTTCAGGCATTGGAGAAGGACATGGCAACCCACTCCACTTCTTGCCTGGAGAATCCCAGGGACGGCAGAGCCTGGTGGGCTCTGCTTAGCAGCAGCAGCAAGACACTCCAATTTGTACACTCAGAAATCCCTTTATGACCCTAATCCTGGGCCATTGCCAGGAAAAATTAGGAAGTAAACAGCCAGGTGTCTTTCCCTTCCAGGCACCAGGTGCTAACAACAGATATGAATCATCAAGGACAGGATTTTAGGCATGAGTCGGGAAGAAATGTCTTGAATGTGGGAACCCTGTGGGCGTTCCTCAAATCACACCCTCAAGACACACCACATACTCAGCTTGGCTGAAGGGCTAGTCCTGCCTGGACAAATCCTCTCAAGACTGAGACACTCTGACAGGAAGTGGGCTTTGAAAGAACATCCCACCTCCTTCAGTTGAGCATAACTGGGAACACTAGGCTACCTTGATGCAGTCCAAGTAAAAAGGGTTTGAGATGATGTGGCTTAAGGAAGGAAGCAGAAAAGGAACCTTTGGGAATAAGCCTATAAGTTAATTTTGTTTTCCCTTCAATTTCATACACCTAGAGAGCAAAACCACAGCAAGTTCTAAGGCAGACTGTATGGAGCCACTAGGTGGTCACTAGGTTGCTCCTGGGAGCCCTCATGTGTTCCTAGCTCCTGCTCCATATCGAGGTCCACACTCAGTACCCATCAGTACACAGCTACTGATGAATTCACCTAGACAGGGAAGCTCCTACACATTCACACCCTATCAGCCTTAAGCAAAAGTCTTAAGGAGCACAAGATGTGCCTTTTACATCTGACCACCCCTCCTCTCTCTCTGCAGGGCTTCTATCTCCCTTTCTCAGCTACTGACTCATCAGCTCTTACCGCTTCTCCATTTCCTTCCACATAAAGTTGTCCTTATCTGTTTACTGAAAGGAGCTTATGCACTGATTTATACTAAAGTGTGAATGACTGAAAATGGCTTACTATCCTGCTTTTTGCAAGAGTGGTTACATTCTTCAAAGTAATAGTTTCACTAGTGATAGACTTGATACAATAGTTTTTTAAATTCAAGAAATGGAGAAAGATACACCACATTAATACTAATCAAGAGAAAACTATACATTCTTTTTTAGATTTTTTTTCCATTATATGTTATTACAAGACATTGAGTATAATTCCCCATACTATACAGTAGATCCTTGTTACTTATTTTAAATACAGTAGTTAATGTTAATCTCAAACTCCTAAGTTATCCCTCCCCCCTTTCCCCTTTGGTACCATAAATTTGTTTTCTAAGTCCATGAGTTTATTTCTGTTTTGTTCTCTTGTATCATTTTTTTTTAGATTCCACATATAAGCAGTATCATACAATATTTGTCTTTGTCTGACTTACTTCACTTAGTATGATAATCTTTTGCTGCAAATGGCATTATTTCATTATTTTTATGACTGAGTAGTATTCCATTATGTATATGTACCACATCTTCTTTACCCATTCATCTGTTGATGGACACAGGTTGCTTCCTTGTCATGCCTTAACAAATTTAAAAAAAGAGAGAGAAACCAAAGTATGCTCTCAAACCACAGTGGAAATAAACTAGAAATCAATAACAAAAAGATTGTTGAAAAATTCTAAAATATTTAGAGACTAAACAATATACTTTTAAATACCACATGGGTCAAAGAAGTCTCAAGAGAAGATTTTAAAAATTTAAACTAATTGAAAACACAACTTATCAAAATCTATCATATACAGAGAAAGCAGTGCATAAAGGGAAATTTATAGCATTTAATACGTTTACTACAAAAGAAGAAAGATCTAAAGCCAGTAGTCTAAGCTTATACCGTGCATGGCTGTGTGCTCCGTAACCTCAGTCGTGTCCAACTCTTTACGGCCCCAGGGACTGTGGCCCACCAGGCTTCTCTGTCCATGGGATTCTCCAGGCAAGAATACTGGAGTGGGTTGCCATGCCCTCCTCCAGGGGATCTTCACAACCCAGGGATCAAACCCATATCTCTTAAGTTTCCTGAATTGACACGCAGATTGCAGTTAGAATAGAAATAAATGAAATTGAAAGCAGGATAGCAACAGAGAAAATCAACAAACCCAAAAGCCGATTCTTTGAAAAGACTGATAAAATGGATACACCCCTGGCCAAGCTAATGAACAGAAAAAGAGAGAAATTACCAATATCAGAAATTAAAGCGGGGCTATCACAACACCTCCCATGGATGTTGTGAGTAATAAAGGAATATAATGAACAAACCTATACCTACAAATTTGATAACTTAGATGAAATGGGTCAATTCCTTGAAGATACAAGTCTTTTTTCTCCAAAACTCTTTTTCTACCGAGACTCACATAGAGAATATATAATCTGTACAGGCTTTTCTCTATTAAAGAAAGTAAGTGGATCAATAATTAATAACCTTCTAAAACTGAAAGCATTAGGCCCAGATGGTTTCACTGATGACTTTTAACAAACATTTGAGGGAGAAATTGTATCGATTCCCTTAGCATCTTTCCCAGAAAAGAGAGGCACAGGAACACTTCCTAACTCATTCCATGAGGACAGCACTATCTCAATACCAAAACCAAAGACTTCACAAGAAAAGAAAACAAAACTAGTATCTCCCATGAACCCAGAAGCAAAAACCTTTAAAGAATTATTAGTAAGTTGAAACCAACACCATATGAAAAGAATTTTATACCATTCTTTTATAATGGTATAAATAATACCACGTGGAATTTATCCTGGGTATACAAGGCTAGTTCAAAACTCTAGCCTTGCATACCCTCCAAAATCAATGAATGGAAGGAACCCAGCATATCAATCTAGAGAAGAAAAATCATATGAACATACTAAGATACAGCAAAGGTACTTTACAAAATCCAACCCCCATTCATGGTATATTTTATACAAAATTAATAATAACAATTCTTCATGAATAGATAATTGTCAAGAACACTAAGAAGATTCCCCTTGCTAAAGTTTTAAAACATATTATAAGTGGACAATCACCCAAAAGGATGAGATTAAAACACCATGAGAATTTCTGCAGTGAAGATAGGTTTTGACCAAAACATCATGCTGCCAGGCGGGCGCTGCCGTTCCTTTCAACCATCAGAATGCCCTTGAGGATCCAGACAGGCAAACATCAATTAGGAAAGAACCCTTTGCCCTTTGCTATTGGCAAAGGAGGTGGTGACCGCAGAATGCCAAGCCTCTGCTCTCACCAGGATGACGGGGTTTGGGGTGACAGTCAGGCTACTGCCGCTCAAAGTGAACAGAATCAATTCCGTATTTAACCCCGTGTCTCCTTTGACATTTCTCTGGCAAAATTGGTCTTCAAAGCACAAGGATTTAGAAAATGAGAAGCATTTTCCAAAGACAAAGAAAGAGAAGAAGAAACCAAGAGCTACAAACAAGGGGAACAAAGAAGCTATGTCAGTATCCTTTCTGTGTCCAAGTGGCCTTTCACTCCTGGGTGTCAGGGTAACAAATCCACTCCACAAGCAAGGTCAATTATCCCCTCTTGCAGTGAAAGGGTGAAAGTCACACTCTGGCTAAATCATGTCATTCACAGTAAGATTCAAAATTCTTGCTTAGAAAAGTGGAAAGTTAAATATTCAAATGCATTTACAATCCAGAATATCAGAGTTAGATGAACCCATAAAAATAAAAAATGTCATGTTCCATTTAACAAATGAAGACACTCTGGGCCAGAGAAGTTAAAAATCTGGCCCTTGGGTACATGACAAGGTGGACAATACAGGACAATAGCTTCCAATAGATCAGGGCTCGATTCCCACACACCAAGAAGTCATTGCAGCCGTCTGAGCCCTTGTTTCTTCACCTGTAAAACAGGCATGATAGGAATCACTTCACAGGGTTGCTGTTAAAATTAAGGCTGAAACCTGAGGAGCACTGGCACAGTTTTGCCACATAAGAATCCTCAATAAGCATTTTCCTTCTTTCTTTTGGATCTCAGGGTCAGAGCTAGAGCTCGGTGCTGGGCTCTGGAGTCGCAGTTCATTCCTGTTTCCTCTGGTCCCAGTGACAGCAAGAGGCAGAGTATTTGCAGGTATCAGGTTCAGGCTGGGGATGAAGGGACCCCTAGATGTGTTAGCACGTCTCTGCAGCTCTGCTCTCCAGCAAATGAGATACAGAATGGGGCTTAGTTTCTGCCTCTACCCTGGTAAGCTGTACATGAAAACCTGGATCCACCGGCAGCTCAGTTTTTCCATCAGAGAAACAGGGTGTGGGTCTATGAGTTGCTCAGTCATGTCTGACTCTTTGTGACCTCATGGACTGTAGCCCATCAGGCTTCTCTATCCATGCAGTTTTTCAGGCAAGAATACTAGAGTGAGTTGCCACTCCCTTTTCCAGGGGATCTTCCCTACCCAGGGGTCGAACCTGGGTCTCCCACCTTGCAGGCAGATTCTTTACCTTCTGAGCCACCAGTAAAGGTCATTAAAAATTGATATTATCTTTTGATATTGATATTTTGGAAGCCTCCCCAACTGCTCCATTCAATGAGCTTTCCTTAACCTGTATTTACATATATATGCTGTAAGATCCAGAAGAGAGAGAGAGTGTGTCTGTGTGTGTGTGTATAACTTGGGATAGTGGAGGGTGATGGGAATAGATGGGAACATGGTCCTAGTCCCATATTTCCAACATGGAAAAATGATCAGGGTCAATAAGGACTTTGGTCAGCCTAGGTCGTCATACATACAAAGAAAAAGAGCCAGCAGATCAAGAAAAGAAGGCTGCACGGTCTTAGGAGAAGAGAATGTGGGCAGAGGAAGACAAAAAGGAAGGAAAGAATTAGTTCTCAATCGTATCCAGCTCTTTGCGACTCTATGGACTGTAGCCTGCCAGGCTCCTCTGTCCATGGAATATACAGGTAAGAATACTGGAGTGGGTGGCCATTTCCTCCTGCAGGGAATCTTCCAGACCCAGGGACTGAACGCAGGTCTCCTGCCTTGCAGGCAGTTTCTTTACCGTCTGAATCACCACGGAAGCAGAGTAAGACAAACACAATAGCAATTTAAAAAACAGCACAGGGGATTCTCCCCACAGCCCACTGGCTCCCCAAACTGGTACTTTCAGCCCTGACCTCTGCCCAGAACTCTAGATGAAGACTTGAATGGTTTCACAGGCGTCTCAAATGAACTTGTCCAGAAGAGAGCTCTTGACTCTACCTTCCCACATCCAGACTGCCTCCTCCTTCAAGCACCCTGTCTCAGAAAAGGGCAACACAATCCACTTGGTTACTTAAGCCAAAAATCTAGGGATGTTCCTGGGTCTCTTTCTTTCATCTTCCTCAGGGCCTTCGATGCTGCATTTACAACGCACCCTAATCCATTCTCTTCTCCACATCTCTACTACAACTCCACCACCAAGTCTGGGCCACCATGAGTTTCTGTTTTACCATTGTGGTGTCCACCCTGATCCCAGACTTGTTCCCGCTTCACAAACCCACCAGTGACCTTTTAAAAATATGTGTGTGCATGTGTTAGTCACTCAGTTGTGTCCAACTCTTTCACAACCCTATGGACTGTAGCCCGTCAGGCTCTGTCCATGGGATTTCCCAGGCAAGAATTCTGGAGCGGGTTGCATGCCCTCCTCCAGGGGATCGTCCCAACCCAGGGGTCGAATTTGCATTGCAGGCAAAATCTTTACCCTCTGAGCCAATATAGACCAGATCAAATTATCCCTAAGCTTAAAGCTTTCTGATGATTTCCCACTGCACTTGGAAAAAAATTCCAAATTCCTTCTTTTGAGTCAGAAAAGCCTCAATGATCCCCCCTACCCTCCACTGTCTTTCCAACTCATCCCACACCTCTCTGTTCATTCACTGGGCTCAGGACAAGTTAGCCTTGTCTCTGTTCCTCAAATGTTCCAGCGTTAGTCCTGGGCTGTGGCCTTTGCACCAGCTGTGCCTCTGCCTGCAATGTGTCCCCTCATATCTTGGCAGGATGGGGGCCTCTGGTACTCCGAGTGATGTCACCAGTTCAGACGACCCATGCCAGAAGCCCACCCATTCACTCGATATTACGGTGACTTATTGTAATTCTCTGTGTAGCTCATGTTACTTGTTGATATATTTCTTGTTTATTTCTTTGGTCCTGTCCTGCTCTGTGAGAAGAGAATCTCTGTGAGACAGCAGGGATCTTTCAATCCACCCTGTTTCCTGTTCTGGCATGTGGAAGTCATGCAACAAATACTTGTTGTTTGAATCGAAAAAGGAATGAACTCCAGACCACCAAAAGTGAACTAAAGAGCCTTATCTTGGAGCAGCATTTATTTCAACTGAATCCCAAGACTGTTCCCACAAAAATCTGCTGATGTTCAGAAGCGCAACAACCAGGTCAAAGGGAATGAGGAGACACTGGGCAAGCCCAGCACAAAACCGTGAATCCTTTTCTAAAGGATCCCAATTGTCTGGACCTCCAAAGGCCTCAAGATCCCCTGGAGAAGGAAATGGCAACCCACTCCAGTATACTTGCCTAAAGAATCCCATGAAGAGAGGAGCCTGGTGGGCTACAGTCCAAGGGGTCTCAAAGAGTCAGACACGACTGAGCGACTAAATAGCAGCAATGACTCATGAATCACCACAAATTCCAGAGCAGAAAACAAGGCGTGCTCTCCTCTCCCCCACGTTCTACTTTAGCTGCGTCTTCTTGGGCTCGTGCCAGGATGGCAGACGACGGGTGCTGTTAGCATATGATATGGGGAGACGTGCAAAGCAAGCAGACAGCCTGGCAGATGGAAGCACACTCACCTTGCAAGGGGAACAGATTTGGACCTTCCTGCTGCAGTTTCCTCTGCTGTGGGTATAGAAGATGAGCACATGCTCTGAGGAAGACGGTGGAGTTAGCAGTTTCTCTAGGACTCTTTTCCTGGATTTCCCCCTCACCTTCCACCTCATAGGCAAGGAAAACTTAAGGTGCTAACACCCAGGCTTTAATTTCTACCAACTTAAGTCATTCTGGGCACGTGATACAGGAACCATTATGCCTCTTTTGTTTCCCTTTTCTTTTCATCACTTTTTCATCCTCTTTTCCTCAGGTCAAACTGTGCCCTCCTCCCACTATATCTTCCTTATCTTCCTATTTCTTTTTCTACCCCATCCCTCTGTCTTCCCAATCTTCCCACTTATGTCTCTCCTCTTATCATGTGGGGAAAAAGATCCAACTATTTTCTACAATGTTCTGGATTATTTCGTTTTTAAAAACGAAAAAGGCTAGATTGGAAAAAGGCTAGATTTTGTTTTATGAAACACCTTTCCCATTTAGACACACATTTACGTGATCACCCGGAAATTGGCTTTTTAACTAGCTGTCACTCTAAAAGTTAAAAAGCAAGGCCTGTTGTAATTCCAGTATGGTGGGCTTGCTATTTTCCCCCTGGTAAAACAATTCCAGCAACGTTGTTACTAAGGACTGAAAAGATTTACCCAAAGTGAAAGTCACATAAAATTGCCAGATGACCTCCATGGATAGACACAACAATGTGCCTAGTGGTGGAAAAGCAGTTACAGGAGGTCTCCCTTCATTGCTACCTTATGAGCCTCAGAGAGAAGAGCGGGAGCGGGTGAGCGTGGAGGGAGGAGGGCGAGGAGAAAGGAAAAGACTGGAGAAATGAAAGAGATGCGGGTGGAGACCAGGCTGGGGCCAGGGCAGCGCGCGGCGTGTGGACGGGGCGGGGGTGTGGGGAGGAGCGGAGGGCGCCCTCTGGTGGCGGCCGCTCCGCCTTTCCTGCGCGGTCCCAAACTGTCTCTCTAACCTTGCATACCACATCAGCAAACCAGAGTGATGAGTTAATCACTGCCTTCTCCACATTCCAGAAGGACGGCCAGGAGCCAGGGGTTACAGCTCCACTTCACCCCCAGAAGCCCCTCGACTACTTCTTACAGCTTTTTACTCTATTCTCCCCAAGAGAAAGTGCTGAGCGGGGGCAGGGTGGGGGGAGCGGAATTAACGTTCTCCACGTTACTACATTCCAGCAAGACTGGAGAGTGATGTCTGGGCAACTACAGCTGACCCCACCTTTGATTCAGGTTTGCAGGGAGTTACTGTGGGATACCGCAGGAAATTCATCATAGGTACATGAAAAAATCATGCCGTTTACCCTGATTCTCAGTTCTCGATTCTTGAAAACTAGGGCTAATACTACCTACGACCCAGAGCTGTTTTGAAGGTTAAATGAGAGGCAGCGAGTGGCATACAGTAGGTGCTCAGTAATTGTTGTTTCCCACTCCCATCTCACATCACCTTATCCCATGTCCCTTAAAAAAGATGAGATGGTAAGTTCATTTCTTCCCACTGCTTGGCCTGCAATCAATATAAACTGCCCGTACATGGTTCCCTCCCGGTGCCTCGGTAGCTGCGTGTTTTACCAGGTTTCTGAGAGTTCGGTGCAGCTGCTTTGACGTAGGAGCGTTTTGACAACAGCCTCTAACACCATGGTTGTTTCTCACCTTCAGAACCATATCCTCCCTTGGTCCCTGAGGCTCCCATGGATGCTGTCCTTCTCCCATCCCGGGATGGATGTCAGTTTTGCACATTACATAGGAATAAGATGAATGCCTGGGAAACAACAACAATTTTACATTTGGACACTGTAGAATTCTGAGGAGGGAGGAACCTCCCTTTGCACTTCTGTGTAGAGTGGTCTCATGGTTAGAGAAGTGGATATCTGTGTTGGAACCTTCCACCTGAAGTGTCTAATGCTGACCTTTGCCCCGGGCTTCTTCCCTTTCCTTGGGGTGTCATCTGGGGCTGGTCCAAGGATGGTACTTTAAAATTAAGCTCCACAAATTCCACTTTATCTTCCAACTTAATTTTTAACTCCAAAACAGATAAGCATGGCTCTTGGGTTTTTATTCTAGAGCTCTACCAAGAGATAAAGAGTTCCAAGAAAAAGGTACTTTAGGGGGTTTGAAGCAGGGATAGTCTTTAAGTCGTATGCGACTCTTTGCCACCCCATGGACTGTAGCCCGCCAGGCTTCTCTGTCCATGGGGTTTCCCAGGCAAGAATACTAGAGGGGGGTGCCATTTCCTTCTCCTGGGGTAATATGAGAAATGAAGTTTCTAAAGTCTGAAAATGAAGACTCGTTCTTGCAAGAGATTTTCTATCAGCTGATTTTCTTTCTCTTCTTGAATGTTATACAGGCATAAAAGAACACTTTCCAGATGAGTAAGCTTTACCATTTGAAAATTAATGCAGTGCCTAATTCTCTAAGTGTATCTCAAGATGTGTTTCAGATTTTTTAAATTACCATGATGGTAGCATTATGCCAGCAAAATGCTGGAATATTAATATATCAAAACATCAAAACACTAGAAGGTGGGGTTGCAGTCTGTACTCTTTAAGGACAAAGATCCACTCTATCTAATGGTTGAGGAGTCTTGTATTGCTCTGATGACAAAGAATCAGACCCTTCCCTGTTCCCTCTGCCTCTTTCTCTCTGAAGCCCCCTGTTCGGATAGACCAGCAAGCTGCTGAAAGCAATCCTGTTCATGGCTTCAAATTCTGTTAAATAATTAGATTTCTTGCCTTTGTAGGTACCTTCCTCATCTAACGCAACATGCGATCTAAAACTCTGACACGAGGGGGCGTGATTGCCCTCGCGATGTCTGATTAAAAGCGGGCAGGAAGCTATGCTCTCATTCACAGCTGAGGGCTCACAGTGGGTAAAATGAACCGTCACAGAGGAGTTTAAAAAAAGGAGCCAACAATTACCCCTCGTGACTTTTTCTTTCGAGAAAAATGTCCAGTTCAGTAGCTTTTAAAATTAAGAACATAACTAGGGAAATTAAATCTTCATTTAAAACTGAGCATTGTTCAGTATGTGACAATTATTAGTATTCACTTTTGTATTATACCCTATTTTCAGAAAAAAAAAGATGACATGGGGCAATAAGCCAAAGACAGAAGGAGAAAGAAGGTAGGAGAGAAGAAGGGCTTTCCAGATGGCGCTAGTGGTAAAGAACCTGCCTGCCACAGCAGGGGAATAAGAGACAGGGATTTGACCCCTGGGTCAGGAACATCCCCTGCAGGAGGGCATGGCAACCCACTCCAGTGTTCTTGCCTGGAGAATCCCATGGACAGAGGAGCCTGGCGGGCTACAGTCTGTGGGGCCACAAAGAGTCGGACACGACCGAGCACATGAGCACATGAGTGCATGAGAGAAGAAACGGGAGAGACATGGATGGGGGGGGGGGGGGCGGTGAGTCGTAACAGTACAAGAGGCAGAATCCTAAGGGGCAGCGAGAGTGTCAGAGAAAGGAAAGTGGGGAGAAGTTTAGGATGATTGTTCTTTCTCTCAGTCCACTTTGACAATGTGAAAATAGACAAATTCTTGTATATTCAAGGGATCCATGAACCATCGGTTCAGAACTCCTGTTTTAATGGAGTTCCCTGGGGCCTAGTGGTTAGGATTCTGGGTTTTCACGGCTATATCCCGGGTTCAGTCCCTGCTTAGGGAATTAAGGTCCCACAAGCTGAATGGTGCAGCCCAAAAAAAGAGCTCCTGGTTTAAACAAGACTGTTGTTGCTTAGTCACTCAGTTGTGTCCGACTCTTTTGTGACCCCATGCACTGTAGCCCACCAGGTTTCTCTATCCACAGGATTTTCCAGGCAAAAATACAGGTGTGAGTTGCCATTTCCTTCTGGGGATCTTCCCAACCCAGGGATCAAACCCGAGTCTCCTGCTTGGCAGGTGGATTCTTTAACACTGAGCCACCAGGGCAGCCTTAAACAGAGCTACAGAGGAGCAAAAGCAAAGAGAAAGACGCCACGAGGCAGAAACATGGAGAAATGGGCAAAAAGAGCCGCAAGGAAAGAAAGGAAGATGGGCATTCCTCTCGCCACCCCACGTTCTCTCATCTAAACTTACGCCCCACGTTCAAAGGGAGCACCGTGGTCTTCAAACTTGATGATAGGAGCCATTCTAGAATGAATCAGATGGGAGCCACCCCCCTGAGCAGTGTTATCTTAGCAAATCATTCGCCTCTCAGGACCTAGTGAAGACCCACAGATGAAAACGGACATTTTTGAATCGCTACAAGGTTAGCCCAGAAGCTGTCCAGGGGCCAGCAGGAGTCCCGGGTGCCATGGATGGAGAACGGGAGCCAAGGCTGCAGGAAGAGGAGCTAAGGCTTCTCTCCTTTCCCGTCCCTGTGGGCTACAGAACCAGGGGCCAGGGTGATACGAACCTTCCTCTTCCAGGGAGGGAGGAACCTCCCCTTACGCCTCTGTATAGAGCCGTCTCATGATTAAAGAAGGTTGTTTATGTTGAAACCATCAACCAGAAGTGTTGGCTCTGGCTGGTCCAGGAAGGCACTTTGGAGTTAAGCTCCACAAATTCCACCCTGTTTTCCAACTTAATTTTTAACTCCAAATGTTTGGCTCTAGGGGCTTTATTTGAGAGTTCTACCAAGAGACAAAGAAAAAGGTACTGTCGGATTTTGAAACAAGGACCATATGAGAAATGAAGTTTCTGGATTAGGCCAGCCCTTTTACAGGAATAGGGATACTGACACGATATTCTTGAACCTCATGTTGTTTTCTTAGGGGTTATGTTTCTGAAGCATCTGGGGGCTGGAGTGGGGGTGGGCAGGAATTGCTCAAAAGAACAGAGGCTTTGTTTTGGATGACTTGGAGCAGACAATGTCCCTATTCAAGGGATCAAGGTGGGCTGGGCAGGGGGTAATGGATGGAGGAAGAAAGGAATAGATCAAGTGTGAAAATTCTCTGCCAAACAGCCTCATAAGCTTCCTTCCAGCTAATCTAACTCTTTTCAATGAGAAGGGTGAACTAAAGCGTTGCTTTGATGATCTTTCCACTTTTTTTCCCACAGAGGTGAACATGGTGGAAGCCGCGGGGCCTCTGCTCCTTTGCAATCAAGAGAGAAGGCCCTGGGCCAAACATGAATAATGAGCTCCTCCCCTCCAGTCAGTCAACAAGTGATGCTCATTAGGAAAGGTGACTCAGAACTGCCCTGTCCCTCCCTGGAGCTGCGCTGCACCCCCCAGGGTGGCTGGCAGGTGTCCACACTTCCCACGTGCCCACCCCACAGCACAGGCAAGCTGCTGCAGACCCGAGGATTCGGGGACAAAGGGGAAAGGAAAAAAGAATCTCAAGAAGTATTCAAAACAACTCATCATCACCCGCTTATTTGTCCTTCTGTGATCCAAGGATGTGCTTGCTGCCCAATGGGTTCGAGAATCTATAATGTGTAGCAGTGTTTTTCTAAGTGTGGTCCTTAGGCCACAGGCATCAGAGCCATGTGCGCTTCCAGATTCAGATTCTTGGGTCCCACCTCAGACCTACTGAGTCTACATCTCTGAGGGGCTGCAAAATCGATGCTTTTAATTTGTGGTGCCGGAGCAGACTCTTGAGAGTCCGTCCCTTGGGCTGCAAGGAGATCAAAGCAGTCAATCCTAAAGGAAATCAACCCTGAATTTTCACTGGAAGGACTGATGCTGAAGCTGAAGCTCCAGTACTTTGGCCACCTGATTCAAAGAACTGACTCATGATAAAAGACCCTGATGCTGGGAAAGACTGAAGACGGGAGGAGAAGGGGCAGCCGAGGACGAGATGGTTGGATGGCATCACTGACTCAGTGGACATGAGTTTGAGCAAGCTCCGGGAGATAGTGAAGGACAGGGCAGCCTGGTGTGCTGTGTCCATGAGGTTGTAAAGAGTCAGACACAACTTGGTGACTAAACAACAACAGCAAAGCTGCTGGGGTGGGGTGAGGGGTCTTGGTGAGAAAACGGTGGCCTCCAGGACGGCTCACACCAGTGAGTACTCCGCACAACTGCTGCCAGTGGCCTTTTCCCCCTAGTGAGCCACAGGCCCCGCCCCACCGCCTCAGAGGAGACCCTCCAATACTAGCAGATCCCGCCATCACCAGCCGAACTTTCTGGGCCTTTAAGAGCTTGTCCCGGTGCCCCAGCTGGGTCTGCAGCAGCATCTTCCCCAAGGTACGTTCATAAGGATGGAGCCATGCCTCAAGCCACTTCAGCACCCCTCACAAGAGGATCAATTAGCATCTTTCCACAGAGAAAATCATAGGACGCAGGGGTGAGGCTGAAGCACCCATCTGGACCGCAGAGACTGAGGACCACATTCGAAGGTAGAAGGAGCAATTACAGTCTGACCACGTCGTTCCTCCCCGAGGCTGGTGTAGCACTGCCTGAAGAGCCCACCATCCCACCCCCCACCTAGTTTCTCTGGCAGGCAAAAGGAGAACCCCAAATGGACACCCAGCTTTCCCAGCATTGTGGAGCGTGCTCCCAGGGAGGCCTGTTTGGGTCTTGCCTCAAAGAAATTACTCAGGGGAGTGGCAGGGCTCCACCATCAGGGATCAAATAGACACAGAGGGCCGGGCTTGCAGGGCCCTGCTTGCGGCCCTCTGTGAACCAGGTACCCACTTGCCATGTGAGGGAGCAGACATCCCAGCCAGTGGCTTTGCTGGGGGGCCCGTCTGGCCAGGGAATACGGTTGTTTCGCAGTTCCGCCGGACCTGAGTCTCCAGTCAAGGGGCCCCACCAGCTCATTCTTCCGCCTCATTTCAGCAGGAAAGCAAATAGCTCGGCCTCAGTTCCTGCCCATCCGGGGAATCTGACTGGAGAACGCTGGGCAGTGACAGAGGGCATCCTGTGGTGCTGGGTGGTCTGGGACCCGAACTGACATATTTGCAAAGAAGATATTCAGATGGCCAGTAGGTGCCTGAACAGAGGCTCAACATCACTAATTGTCAGGAAAGTGCACGTCAAGGGTCCCCTTCCATTATCTGCTGTCACTGTCTTCAGACGGAGCCTCCAGATTACTGGTTTAGTGTAAAACGAGGTACCGCAGGAGGAGCCAGATGGGTGAGATGCCCAGAGTGAGGTGTGGGGAGACAGCACGGAGCTTCCGCACCCCTCCACGCATGCCACTCTGAGGTAGTGGGCCCAGGCTGAGAGCTGGAGTCTGTCCTCCTGCGGACAGATACCCTAAGATAGAGGTAATAGCAGGAGTGAGAAGGAGCTTAGCCTGCCCAGATAAGAGGTAAAGAAACCACATAGTTCTCATTCTGGAAGTCAAGGCAACCTTCCCAACTGCACATGTACAGAAAGGCTCCTCCAGGGTCAAAAAGTGAGAGGGCGCCACCCCTTAGTAGGTGATGTTAACCTACTCAGAAGACTCTTTGCTAGAATCCATCTTGATCTCCTTGCAGTCCAAGGGACTCGCAAGAGTCTTCTCCAACACTGCAGTTGGAGAAGTATCAATTCTTGGGTGCTCAGCTTTCTTTATAGTCCAACTCTCACATCCATACATGACTGGAAAAACCATAGCTTTGACTAGATGGAACTTTGTTGGCAAAGTAATGTCTCTGCTTTTTAATATGCTGTCTAGGTTTATCATAGCTTTTCTTCCAAGCAGCAAGCATCTTTTAATTTCATGGCTGCAGTCACCACTTGCAGTGATTTTGGAGCCCAAGAAAATAAAGTCTGTCACTGTTTCCATTGTTTTCCCATCTATTTGCCAAGAAGTGATGGGATGAGTTGTCATGATCTTAGTTTTTTGAATGCTGAGTTTCAAGCCAGCTTTTTCACTCCCCTTTCACTTTCATCAAGAGGTTCTTTAGTTCCTCTTCACTTTTGCCCTAAGGGTGGAATCATCTGCATATCTGAGGTTATTGATATTTCTCCCTGCAATGTTGATTTCAGCTGTGTTTCATCCAGCCCCGCATTTCATAAGATGTACTCTACATATAAGTTAAATAAGCAGGGTGACAATATACAGCCTTGACGTACTCCTTTCCCAATTTGGAACCAGTCTGTTGTTCCATGTCCAGTTTAATTGTTGCTTCTTGACCTGCACACAGGTTTCTCAGAAGGCAGGTAAGGAGCTCTGGTATTCCCATCTCTTTAAGAATTTTCCACACTTTGTTGTGATTCACACAGTCAAAGGCTATAGTGTAGTCAATGAAGCAGAAGTATATGTTTTTATGGAATTCTCTTGCTTTTTCTATGATCCAACAGAGGTTCGCAATTTGATCTCTGGTTCCCCTGCCTTTTCTAAATCTAGCTTGAACATCTAGAAGTTCTCAGTTCATGTATCGTTAAAGCCTAGCTAGAAGAATTTTGACCATTACTTTGCTAGTATGTGAAATAAGTACAATTGTGCAGTATACCATTTGAGCATTCTTTGGCATTGTCTTTCTTTGGGATTGGAAGGAAAACTGACCTTTTCCAGTCCTATGGCCACTGCTGAGTTTTCCAAATTTGCTGGCATATCAATAGATGTTCTGTGTTCATTTCCAAGGCAAACCATTCAATATCACAGTAATCCAAGTCTAAGTCCCAACCACTAATGCCAAAGAAGCTGAACGGTTCTGTGAAGACCTACAAGACCTTCTAGAATTAACACCAAAAAAAGATGTCTTTTTCATCATAACTGACTGACATGCAAAAGTAAGAAGTCAAGAGATACCTGGAATAACAGGCAAGTTTGGTCTTGGAGTACAGAATGAAGCAGGGCAAAGGCTAATAGAGTTTTGCCAAGAGAACACACTGGTCATAGCAAACACCCTCTTCCAACAACACAAGAAATGACTCTATAAGTGGACATCACCAGATGGTTAATACCAAAATCAGACTGATACTATTCTTTGCAACCAATGATGGGGAAGCTGTATAGTCAGCAGAAACAAGACCAGGAGCTGTGGCTCAGATCATGAACTCCTTATTGCAAAATTCAGACTTAAATTGAAGAAAGTGGGGAAAACCACTAGGCCATTCAGGTATGACCTAAATTAAATCCCTTACAACTATACAGTGGAAGTGACAAATAGATTCAAGGGATTAGATCTGATAGAGTGCCTGAAGAACCATGGACAGAGGTTCATAACATTATATAGGCAGTGATCAAGACCATCCCCAAGGGAAAAAAAAATGCAAAAAGGCAAAACAGTTGTCTGACACAGCCTTACAAATAGCTAAGAAAAGAAGAGAAGCTAAAGGGAAAGGAGAAAAGGAAAGATATACCCATCTGAATGCAGAGTTCCAAAGAATAGCAGGGAGAGATAAGAAAGCCTTTATAAGTGAACAATGCAAAGAAATAGAGGAAAACAATAGAATGGGAAAGACTAGAGATCTCTTCAAGAAAATCAGAGATACCAAGGGAACATTTCATGCAAAGATGGACAAATGAAGGACAGAAATGGCATGGACCTAACAGAAGCAGAAGGTATTAAGGTGGCAAGAATACACAGAAGAACTATGCAAAAAAGATCTTAATGACCCAGATAACCATGATGGTATGATCACTCTCCTAGAGTCAGACATCCTGGAATGCGAAGTCAAGTGGGCCTTAGGAAGCATCACTATGAACAAAGCTAGTGGAGGTGATGGAATTCCATCTGAGCTATTTCAAATCCTGAAAGATGATATTGTGAAAGTGCTGCACTCAATATGCCAGCAACTTTGGAAAACAGCATAGGCCACCAGACTGGAAAAGGTCAGTTTTCCTTCCAAACACAAAGAAAGGCAATGTTCGAGGAATGCTCAAACTACAGTTGTCTTGCAGTCAGTAAATCAAGATATATTCCTGGCTCCTGACTTCCATTATTGCTATAGAGAAATCAGCTTTCACAGTAATCGCCATCCCTTTGAGACTGAGCTTTCTCCTCTCTGGCTGTGTTGTTAAAGAATCTTTTCCCTGTCTGGTATTCATCAGTTTTCCTATAAGTCTAAGTGCTATTAAAAAAAAAAAGTATTCATCTTAGGATTCACTGGGCTCCATGGACCTAATGATTATTGTCTTTCAACAATTCTAGAGATTTCCTAGCAATTAATGCTTCAAATATTTCTTTGTTCCCATCACTCTGTCTGGAATGTTGATTAATCTCATTTCATGTTTTCTATCGCTTTCTCTCCCTGTGCTGCCTTTAGGGTAATTTCTTCAAATTAATCTCGTATTACTTATTTATTGGTGTATAATAAATTACCCACAAACCTAGCTGCTGAAAGCAACAAACATGTATTACTTCACACTGTTTCTGGGGGACAGGAATCCAGGAATGACTTAGTTGGGTGGTTTTGGCTCAGCGTCTTTCACAAGGTGAAGGTCAAGCGACCCTGGGGCTGTCATCAAGGGAGGGTGGGACCAGGGCTGGAGATAGAGCTGCTTCCAGATTGGTTCACTTCCATTCCTCCCCACAAGGGCCTCTCCCAGGGCTGCCTGAGTAGTCTCTGGACAGACCAGCTGGCTTCCCCAAGCTGAGGTATGACAGGGAAAGCAGCAGCAGGAAGCCACAGCATCCTCTATGACCCAGTCCCCGAATCACACACCTTCAGTTCCACTTTATTCAGTTGGTTAGAAGCAAATCAAGAAGGCTAATCTATGCTTAAAGGAAGGAGAATGAAGCTCCACCTCCTGAAGAGGAGAATATCAAAGAATTCTAAACACTTGAAGATCACCACACAGGGCTTCCCTGGCAGTCCAGTGGTGAAGAATCCACACTTACATTGCAGGAAGCAGAGGTTCCACTCTTGGTTGGGGAACTAAGATCCCACATACTGTACAGCATAGCCAAAAAATAAACTTTTAAAAATCACCACATAAATTTCTCCACAGACGGAGGAGCCTGGCGGCTACTGTCCATAGGGTTGCAAAGAGTCGGACTTGACTGAACGACTGAGCATGCATATTTCAGTTCAGTAGTCTCTCATCGGTTGTGTTTAATCTATTGTTTCTGATTTCAGTTACTAAAATATTCATATCTAGACATTCAGCTAGGCCTTTTTTTTTCAAACCTGCCTAGTCATTTTTCACAGTATTGTGTTATACATCTAATACCGTCTTCGATTTCTTTAAACATGTTAAATTGTTATTTTATATTGTGTGCTAACTCTAAAAATCTTCAGTCTTTGGAGAATAGATTCTCACTCCTGATGTCTTGTTCTTTAGTGTGTGTGTTGCTAGCTTTGACTATGAACTGCTCCTTTTCCTTGGAAATTTCTCCGTGGAAATTCCTTGGCAGCTATATTAACGTTGTCGTTGTTGTTGCTCAGTCACTAAGTCATGTCTGACTCTTTGCAACCCCACAGACTGCAGCACGCCAGTCTTCCCTGTCCTTCACTATCTCTCGGAATTTGCTCAAGTTCATGTCCATCAAGTCAGTGATGCCCTCCAACCATCTCATCCTCTATCGCTCCCTTCTCCTCCTGCCCCCAGTCTTTCCCAACATTAGACTGCTTTCCTCCAAAGATGTGCATTTTCTTCTGACAACTGCCTGGAGTAACAAGCAAACCAGGACACTTTGAGTTATATTCTTGGCTTAAGGTTCAAGCCACGTGCAGTATATATTTGGACCAAATAATGTATTGTGAGGGCCACTACACGTTCTCGGGGAAATTCCACCATACTCCTGCCAAACAGTGCTAAACTCAGGTTCAGATTTCTTTGATGTCTCGTTCTGTGTGACTTTCTTTTCTTCCATCTCCTTTACATTGAAGGTATAACCCATTGAAGTCCCAGCTCTCTGCAGAGATTTATCACAGCCTCCAATTGATATTGTGACTTTAAGCTTGCCCCCCAGATATGGTAGTGTCTCTAGGGTTCAGCAGAAAACTCGAGTTTTTGGTGTTGGTGCTACCTTATCACCAGTGTTTCTTGCTTTCACTTTGTTTTTGACCTTTGTTAAGATCATGCCAGTTTAGCAACACAATCACAAAGATGATTTTTAACTGTTTACATTGGGATGGTCATTGAAAGTATCGAATCTTCCAACTGCTAAAAATGCAAGTTCCCAATTCACTCTCCAGGCCACTCCAGGCTGCCTCCCTTCCCACTCCATTTGTTGTTGTTGTTGGTGGTGGTTTTTTGCTTTTGCCACACCACGCTAGTCCCTTGACCAGGAATTGAAACTGGGCCCCTGGCAGTGAAAACATGGAGTCCCAACCACTGGATGGCCCGGGAATTCCCCTTAAGTTGTTCTTTTCAGTATCCTCCGTGCTGTCCAATCAAATGGTCTTCCTTAGTCATCATCTTATTTGACCTTTAAGCATCATTTGACTGGTTTAAGGACTCCTTCCTTTATACAGTATTTCTTTCCTGGCTTCTTCAACACATTCCCTGGATATTCCTGGGACACTCCTTCTGAGTGTCCTTTCCTGATCTTTTGTCTTCTACACAACTTCTCTCTCTCTCCAGTCTTCCCAAGGTCATCTCCTATAAGCTGGTGGCTTTATAACCTACCTACATCTCGATGATTCTCACATTTTGGTCTCAGGCCAAAATCTTGAACTGAGCTCTAGACTTACATCCATCTGCTTACTTGGCATCTTCACTTGGGTAATGGTCACTTTAAACCCGTCCAAAACAGAACTTTTGGTTTTCCCCTCCAGCATCTATTCTTCCTCCAGTTTTCTCCACCATAGTAAGTTGCCCTGACTCCACCTTACAGCTCTAACCAAAGAACTAGGACTCATCTTTCATTCACCCCCTTCCTGTCACTATCACATCCAGTATGTCAGTCTTACTGATTCTATTTTTATCTTGAAGTATTTATTTATAAAATTTTAAACACCAAAAGCATTTTTTATTGGGATATAGACAATTAACAATGTTGTGATAGCTTAAAGTGAACATTGAAGGGACTCAGTCATACATATACATGTATCCATTCTCCCCCAAACCCCCTCCTATCCAGGCCAGTATGTAACATTGAGCAGAGTTCCATGCTTCATACAGTAGGTCCTTGTTGTTTATCCATTTTAAATATAGCAGTGTGTGCATGACATTCCCAAAGTCCTTAACCATCCCTTCCCTCTGGCAATCATAAGTTCATTTTCTAAGTGTGTGGTACTGACTCTACTTTTAAGACATCCTGAATTTTCCCTTTCCCGTCCATCTCTACAACTGCCACCTGAGTCCTCGTCATTATTATCTCTAACCTGTACTAATGCAACTGCTTTTTTTTTTAATTGGTTTCCCTGTGTGCACTCTTGATTTTCATAATCCATTTTCATAGAGCCAGCAGAATAATTTTTTAAAAAGGAAAATTAGTCATGTTAATCCCTTAATTAAAATGCTTCAATGGCACACCTTTGCACTTTGAATAAAATCCATATTGTTTAACCAAGACCCTTAAGTTGTATCTCATAACACTTATTACTATCTGAAACTAATCTGTTAATGTCTTTACTTATTGTCTGCTTCCTCTCTTTAGGCTCAAACTTTCCATTATAGACCTACAACAGGACAACTGTCTATTTATTCCCTACCATAACCTCAGCAATTGTTAGGTGATTAATAAATTCCTATCGATTGGATCTGTCATCTTCTAATAGTTCTCTGAACACCCAGTCTTCATGGCAGAAGTAACTACTTCCACATTTGTGCTCAAATAACACTTTGAACACACCACCATTATAGTACTCAGGTGTTTACAAGCTTATCCCCTTACTAGAATGTGAACTTTGAAGGAGTATAAATCATGACATTTTCTTGTTCGAATTTCTAGGGTCTTATTCACTACCTGATAAGGAGTAGGTAAACAAATGCATGTTTACTGAATAAATGAATGAATGCTAATTAACAGTCACAGAGACTTGAAAAATCATTTTCTAAAATTACTTTCATCAACAGACATGAAAAACAACATGAACATAACCTTTGGTTCTGGAAAAGCAACTAAAACTGTGACAGCAAACCAAGCCTCTAATGAAATAAGTCATGCTTCTGCAAGAACCCTAACGTTGACTGGGACAGAAGAGGAAGCAAAGGCCGTTCGGTAAATGCCTCCGCTCTCCCCCGCGTCTGCTCATCGGTTTTAGTGCTGCGGCAACAGCTCTAGAAACAAGCCAACTTCTGACAGCTAATGTGGCCCACGTAATGTCTGGAATTTTCAGAAATGCTTATCTTCACACTGGAAATGAAGGAGACTTCTCTCCTTGTCTTTGTGCTAAGGGTTCATTTGGAATTTATTAAATTGATGACTGAGGTAATATCTGTGCCCTTGGGATTATTACCAATAGTGCTTTTAAACTGGCTCCACCAGAGCCCAATCTGTCGCCAGAGAACAATGTCCCTTCTGCCCTTGTAGCCAGCAGGACACGTGGGAAATCAGAAGCCTGTACATAGATGTTAGTGCATGGATCTTAGTCATCATACTCAGCAAACACTTTCCTAAAAAATCTGGTGCCAAACAATTCTTAAAATAAAAATGCACATGCTTCACTGATTCACTTAAGTGTTTAGATGCTTCTATTGTATTTACTGTTGTTCAATAGCTCATCTAATGTTACTTGAAGTTGATGAAAATCTTCCCTTAGCTCCTTAAGGTGGCCTTAATTTTGAGCTAAGAGAAAGTGAAAAGGGCTTAACATAATTTTTCAGCAGCAAGATAGAAGACAGTCACTAATCAGTACCTTAGCAAAAACCTTTAATTATCTTCAAAATACTTTTGAGTGCCTGCTTAGTTTTTATTTTTTTTTCTAATAAATGGATTTGGAAATAACCCTCATTGGTGAATTTGTGTGCTGCACTGGAGTACTCAGAGACCAGGTGGTAAAGCTACATTCCTTACCTTTTTAATTCTTGGCACGCTGGAAAATCTCAACCTTCTCTCATGGCTCCTCCCATATTCTGCTCCTTATCTCCTGCCAACAAATTGGGTGGGTATGCTAGTGGGAGTGTGAGGTTGGTAAAAACATACACTTGATTAGCAGCAAAATAAAGAGCATTGTTTAAAAAAGGAGGAAAGTACAATGGAGGAGAAGATAAAGGAGAAGTGGGAATAAACAGAAAACTGGACAATAACGGTGAAAAAAACTGAAGGATAATATTGGAAGAAGGGCACCAGAGACTGATGGCTCTTATTAATCTCAGTACCTCCAACTTCTCCAAGCAAACTCAACAGTATGTTTCATGGCAACAGGCCAGTTCTAAGCAATGGAACTTTAATGGATTCCTTGGGCCATTTTCCATTCCTTGCTTGTTCATTGCCCATGCTTTGCAGATGTGCAAGTGTGAGGCTGAATATTTTAGTTCTCTACTGCTGCTCTAATAAATTACCCTAAATTTATGGGCTTAAGCAACACTTAAGCAACTTATCACCTTCGGTAAATTAGAAGTCTGACATTGGTCTCAAGGGGCTGAAATGAAGATGCCAGCAGCTCCTTTATGAAGACTTCAGGGGAGTGTTAATTTCCTTGCTCACTTTGCTCATTTTGGTTGTCGGCTAACTTCAAAATGGAATGGAGGGCCTTACAGTAGTAAGCTTCCTGTTACTGAAATAATTCAAGCAGAGGCTTATAAAAGATGGTTTTGGAGGATGTTGGTACTGGGTTGGAAGTTGAACCTTATGATTTCTAAGGTCGCTTCCAACTAAAGAATGCACGATCTAGGCAAAAAACACTCTAGTACCGGTTTAAGTCTTAATCGGCTGTCCTGTGTATGGAAAAAAAAACAACTGATTTGCTTACATGGGTAGGACTTCCTATTGGGGAAATTGATTTAGGTACTTGAATGCATTCATCTTTTTCTCCTGTTATGTACACCTGGTAGTGGTGTGCATGGGGATATAATAATGAATAGAGACGGGATAGCATTCAGAACGATGTATCTGTATTCCAGGGATATGATACAGAATGATATATCTATATTCCAGATTACTGTGGAGTCTATGGTATTGTGAATGAAAAAATTAGTAATTAGAAAAACATAAAATATGAAATCTAATTTAAAAATAGCAGTGTAGATGATGTAGAAAATTACACTCAATCAGGTACTGATGACAAAATAGAGAACAAATCATTTCATTTTTATTACAAATTTCCAATTTATAACCAAAATATACAACCACTACATTTAAAATCAGTTTGTACACTCACAGTTAAAGTGCTAAGTAAAAACATTTACAAAAACTTGACATCAGTCTACTGTAAACAAAATAAATCTACAAGAGCAGAGTGCAAAGCACATCAGCTAATGTGAAAGTACAGTTCATGCTCTAATCAAGCACACTTGCCCTCTATATAGCTCAACAACGGTAAATTCTCCACTCGTTTGGAAATTAATGATCAATTTTAAATACATAAAAAAGAAACATGAAGAACTAATGCCACAAAATACAAATCTTCATCAGCACAGTTTCCAACCAGATGCTTATATGATAAAACAAGATTAAAACTTTAGATCAATTTTAGGATCACCTCCATCAACTTAATTCAGATTAGGGTCTAAAAACTAAACTGCTAAATGTCAGCAGTTCAAAAACAATAGCTTTTAAAAATAATGGAAAAGGAATATCTCTTCTACCTTTATATTTCTTGAGAAAAGGAGAAAGTGGTGGTCATTTCTCATAACAGTAAAATGAGTAAAGACTTAAAAAAAAAAAACCAAGAATGGAGAATGCCCACCTGTGAATTCAGTATGAGGGAGCAGAGCTGGAAGACAGGCTCAGCTGAAGGGAGGGTAGACTGAGCCTGAAGTACAGACAGCCTTTGAACAATGTGGGTGAAGGATATCTAAGATGTTCTGAACACAGCTTCTGAACTGAAAGGCATGAGACCAGCAAGGTCCCTACTTCTTACGACTCTTAAGAAGAAATGACTGGCTTTCTTCCTCAAGGTCACCAAAACCACACAGCACTTTCAGTCATCACATGGGCTCTTCGAAAGAGAAGCAGATTCCCAACTTAAGTCACCTAAATGAAATCTCTTGTCTCAAAACAGTTTCACCAACACTGATTGAACTATTTCCACTTCTGTTTTAAAGCTAAATATTTATTCTACTAATTGATAGTCATCTGTGCTAACAACAATGTATTTGTTTCTTTAAAACAGGTGAAAAGGCTATAGTTGAGAACACTTTATTGCAAACCGATACCCCTAGGTTAATTTTGGAGAGCATTAGGTCAGCTCTTGTTGGCTATATACTACCCTTATTATTCATAATTTAACATATATGAGAAGATGTAGTCTGACTTTGGAACAACCCAATCCGCAACCTTTCAAAACACAGTTCTATTTAAAATTGGGGATCTCCTAGGTAGGAGCTTCTCATTTTTATATCCTTTTTTATACTCATAACTTATACTCATTCTTATAACTTGAAACACAGGTAGAAAGAAAATCTTTAAAACGGCATGTTTAGGCAAATCTGTTGGCTACATAACATAATATTATTATTTTAGAATGCATACTAAGAAGACAAAATTCTATAGCTAAGAAGACAAAATTCTATAGCTGGCAAAATTGAGTCCATATTAGATACTGGCAGGGGGTAGTTATTTTGCCTTCAAGTGATATTTACAGGCTAATCCTTTGATATATGACAATATCTCAGTGAATGAAAGCTGAAAAACTATACACAGATTTAATGAAAAACTGATATAACTTAAACATTCCCAAAAGATATTTGCTTCAATTACTGAAGTCATTTTGATTAAGTACCTTTGAAAACTGGGCAATTTAACAGCAAAACAAAGCAGAATTTTCTTGATAGGCCTCTGGTTATCTGTAGTTTGAATCTTTATAAAGCCTCTGGTAGGTTGTTTAAAAGAGTTGAACTGGGAAGTTGAAATATCTCTTCTAAAAGATCTTTTGTTTGGTTGTTTCTTGAATATGTATTATGAAACTGCTAACATTTGATCAATAAAACCAGCAACTTCACATAGCTCAGAATAGTATTACCCAGCTATGGCCATGTAATATGAATTTCCTTGGGCTGATTCTCAAAAACAAAAAACCATCTACTTAACAGCTTTCTACTGAGATGACCATGTTAACCTAACATATACAAAAATGTACAACACTAAGAAAAAAAAAGACAAAACAAAAAAGGGGGCTCAAAAAAAAAAAACCCACTCACATTAAATAAATGTGAGCTTCAGGTATCATATATTACAGAAAGTGAAATAACTATTAACTATGATAAACTGTAGACATATATATTTATATAAACAATCCCAATCAGATTAAAATACAGCACTATCAGATTAAAATACAGCAAAGTTGGCATTTTCTTAAACAGTTTAAATGAGAAGAAACAGCTTCCATAGGTCTTTCAAATAAAAATAAGACAATTTAACAGCTTTGAAGTGTCAAACTTTTCTTTCTGGTAATGGGAGAAAGCGATTATGGATGGTGTAGCTCTCTTTATCATGCCAAAGTAAGTGTTCAAACTGTAGTCACTCCTTCACATATGTAATATGTTTAAACTTCAATGAAAAAATAAAACTTAAAAATAGAGTCCGGCATTTGAAAATAAAAGCAGAAAAGTTGTTTGAAGTTGGTATTAAAGATTTGTGGAAAAAAAAAAAGATTTGTGAAATGGGCTCATTTTAAAGGGATTAACTTTTTTAAAAAGATGAATGATAAAGAATTCAGATTTATTATGATAGTTCACAGCTACGGTAGAAATAGCACCTGATGACAAGAGAACTTCCAAACTAATGTTTTCAAATCAGAGAGTCCTTTTCATGATTAAAAAAAAAGAATTTTAAGTTCACACATAAAGAAACTGCAACATTTTCAAGTACATGGTTACCTCAGCACAATGTAAAGAATTATGTGTTGATCTTGTCTCAGAAACACAGAATTATTTCATATTAAACCTTTCTGCCAACAAGAGTAGTTCAAAAAAAAATTATCTGAGGCAGGGCTAAGGGAAAAACAGAAGATATTTATAAACTTAATTTTCAAAACTGAGGAGGGGTCAGTTAGAAAAAGAAAAATGATGGATGGATAAATATAAATTAAACCACCCTAGGATTATCTGTTTTACCTTATAGAATATTCCATTATCAACCCAGAAAATACTCAATGAAATGTTTAGACCTCAGACTTAAGATTTAACAAATATAATAGCAAAACACAGAGAGTCAGAGAACTGAAAAGAAGGTTGTGGTGGTAGTTCTTAACAGGTGGTTAATATAACACTGTAATATAGCAATGTGTGAATGAGAGACGCTGGGCATCTAACTGAACTTTTGGAAGTCAGGAGAGCTGCCTGATCCAGTGAACTGACCAAAGACAAGGAATCGAGTACAGCCAAACAAATTACATCAGAAACCAGTGTACCTTCCTGTATCAATTTCCATTATTCTTCTCTACCCACCAGACACCAAACCCAGTACCTAGATTGTAAATCTACAGACCAAGGGTTCAAGAGATTGACAGGAGTTAATGAAGACAATTAGAACAAAGACAATGATCTTGAAGCGTAACAGGAATCTCTATGGCCTGGTTCTCAGAGAATGTAATTATCAATAAATCTACAAGAGAACTTTGTCGAGAGATGGAAGTAATACAATCTCTACATTTTACTACAGAAGGAGGCTTTACAGAAACATCTTCTGCAGAGCTGAAAAAATAAAGAAACCACATGTATCTCTAAGGATATATTAAAGCAGGACATTCACTTGCTCGTGGCAATCTGGCAACTGTAGTTATGCAAAGAATCTAAGAATTCAGCTTACAGGTAATTACTTAACAGACAAATTTAAATCCAGTCCTCAATTCTTTTTGTATTTTATAATTATTTTAATGTCAGCAAAATCTAATAGCTTTTTAATTAGTTATATGGGCCATATAACTGTTATATGCTTTGTTTACTAATTTTACCTTAATACATTTTGATTAAAAGTTTAGCCTAAGTAGCTATGCTCATATTTAAGAGAACAAAGACCACACAATTTTAGATGTTATTTTTTTCTGTACATCAGTTTTATATTGGTTCCTTAGGAGATTTTTCCCTTAGGAGGAAAAAAGGTCATGTCGATTATTTGTAACCTTTTTTTTACTTTTACAATCTATAATTTTCCTCCTTTAAAATTACCTAAAATCAAGAATGAAAAACAAAATCAGCAACAGAGCTGAATCCTATCAATTTAAGTGCAACTTGCATTAACATTGCAGACTGATCTAGTATATAGAGTTCATGGGGGGAATAACAAGAATAAGATAATGATTATAAAATAGTCAAGGGATAACCAAGCCAGAGACAGGTGGAATCTGAGACACGACCTGGTCTAACCCCCTTTTTCTTTCATTTACAGATGGTTAAACTGAGGTCCCAAGAGATAAAATCGCAAGGTTCCACAGCTCATTGAAAACAGAGGCAATACTACAAATCAGCCCTCAGACACAAAGTTCTGTCAGATTTAAAAATTAACATAATGCATTTTTACTAAGCATTCAAAAAATCTGCCAATTTAGAAAAAAGAAACTATTAAGCTCCAAAGTTCTTTCTTTCATGTCAATAGCATGTCAACACAATTAAAGTAATACTTGCAAGTTAGCAATACAAACAAGCTGACTTATATAACAAAAATCCCAGGGCTATAATAAAAATATAGCTCATCCTACTGCAGGAAATATGATAAAAAGCTTGAAAAATATCACTGTCTTATAAAAATTAATGTTATTAATGAACAGTAATTATAAAAATAACGAAACACTGAATTTTCAAAATCTGAATTACTCTAAGGTAAATACTTGCTTTTCTTGATCAGGGAAAACTGCTGACAGTGACCAATGAAATGATTAAAAAAAAAAATAAAAACAATGCTATCACACCGGTGAAAATGTCCAAGAAAGGACATAAGAGATTTCCTGAGAAAAGTGATTATTAAAAAAAAAAAATTCTGAAGGAAACCATTCTTCAATACATTTAAGTAGATTGAATTACTCTCTTTTATAGGAGATAATGTTGTACTGGCATGGGATTTGACTAAAATGTAAGTGAAAATTTACTTTCTTTTATCTTTATGCAACAAAAATGTTATTTTCTAATTAGTGATCACAGAATAAGAAATATGCTTATTAACTTACTGTACTAAATCTTTATAAATCAACCAAATAGAAATGTCTACAAAGATGGCTGGTTCTGGATAAACCTTAATATTATCTTTCCCAGAAGACTTCAGATTTTGAGAGAAATTATTATAATCCTATCAATTTGGCTATTCCAGGAGAGTAATTACAATAAGATGGCAGGTAAAGGTTGCTTAGTTTTCCCATTCCTTTCTCAAAAATCATATAATTGGAGCAAAACAGAATTGAAGTGAATTAAAATATGAAGAGATGTCAACATAATTTTTTCATAAAAAACATAAAAATGACACAAGAATAATGTATAGAATCATACAGTTACTAAGAAACATAGCTGAATTAAACATAAACACTTTTCCTTACTCAGTTGTAAAAAGGCATAAAAGAAGTTTAAAAGAATCATGAGTTCCTTTGTACATCTAGGTTCTATAAAAATGCCCTTTTGTGTTTATGTAATCTGTGTGTAAAAGAATGGAGAAATCCTTACTTTATGCAGGTTAAAAAATTACATATACAAATATAATAGTATCACTAA
This sequence comes from Odocoileus virginianus, assembly GCF_023699985.2. Taxonomy (NCBI): domain Eukaryota; kingdom Metazoa; phylum Chordata; class Mammalia; order Artiodactyla; family Cervidae; genus Odocoileus; species Odocoileus virginianus. The sequence goes on along the minus strand of NC_069691.1, from coordinate 45,152,827 downwards.
TTTCAAGTTTTGCCGTGATGAAAACCAGTAAGTTACAGTAGTCACTAATAAAAAAGAACTGTTCTTAATTGGAAGTAATTAGGCATATGAAAGACCTCAAAGGAAAAAAAGTAACAGGGCCTACACTTTTCTTTATATTTTTCTTGCCAAACTAATGTAGTTATATCATTCCATATCAAAGGAGACATATAATGGATATCCCCAAATTTCTGTTGAAAGTGACCTATAAAATTCAACCATATAAATTTTCAGAGCATATTCTGGTATAACATATAATAAAGGGCCAATACAATCTAAGGGCACAGTCATTCTCGAAAAAGAATCTCATTTTTAAAGGGTCAATTGGATTGCTGATTTAAAGACTGTGTCAAATGAATACTGGCCTAATCGCTTAAATTCTGTTTTTACTACTCAATACCACTATGCTTGCTTTCTGTAACCCCCAGATTCTAACAAAAACAAATACTATCAGTGTTTTTTTAAAGAGCACTATAATTCTTGTTAGCTCATTTGATCCTCACAATGTCCTGTACAGCAGGTCTCAGAGCCCCAAATTACCTTATCCTCATTTTACATCAAAGAAATTGAGACAAAGAGAAATTAAATGACCTGTTCAGTTTACATCATTATTATGGGTCTTTTGAATTCCAAGCCCAGGGCAATTTTCATTACACTAGACTATGTTAGTCATCCAAGTATGATAATATATAAATATACCTTTGGCATGTCAAAGGCAATATAAATATCATCATAGTGAAAATTTGGTATGTTAACATTTTCTAAGCTCCAGCCAATGATCCACTATTTTATGAAAAAATTTTAAGTAGTTCCTTTTATTTCATGAAGATATAGTCTACACCAATAAAGTTACAACTTCAGTTATTTCCAGCTATTATCACAAAGAAACTAATGAGGTAGGTTAAAATGTAGTTAATTTCCCTCATTTGAAGAGATTCTTAGAATTTTCTTAAATCTGCTCCAAGAAACAGTTTTAGAAAAAGAAAATCATCATTAATAAAGGTTTACTTGAATATTCATTCACCCAACTAGTATACAAAGATCTAATTTCACATAAAACCAAGAAGAACCTACTTACTTCTAAAAACTGCTGTTCACCTTTTAAAATTAATATAAAGTATTAGTATAAGTTTGTATATATATTTAATTAAAATAGTAATATGTACTGTTACTCTAGGAGAAATAAACTTTATTTGGTGCAATTCATCGATTATTACTTGCCACATATTATTCCGGTCAAGCAGAGACTCATTTTACTTAGCTTAAATTTAGATTCTTCAAATTTCTTTAAACTGAGACTATCACGACTAAAGTGAGTTGCATAACATTCATTTATTTTAATATTTTAATTGAAAACCTACCATGCCCTCTTCTAGTTGCTGAGTTATTAACTGTTCTTTGAAACTAATTATTGTTTCGAGCTTAACACTGTTTTGAATTGTTTGCTTTAATCACTGAAAAAATCCAATACAATATTGCTGAAATCAGAGTACTTTTCGAAAACTTTTTGGTTATTTGTTAACATTTTAGAGAGAACTATTATTTTCTCAGTTGTCAACTGAACAAATAAAATACTAAACATTATCATCTGCCAATCACAACACTAATTAAACATATGGTAAGAAAGCTGTCTAGACTTGTTCAAGTTGGTTTAAGCTAGTTGAGACTTGAAATTGTTGTTCTGCTGTAGTTCTTCAACTGTCTCTTTAAAGAAAAAAGCCCTAATTCGGAGCACTAGTTGGATAAATAACACAACCCAAACTAAATCTGTTATTTAAAACGACGGATTAACAATATTAAGTAAATTCTGTGAAGCAAAACTAAGATAGTGAAAGTAACTGAAATGCCAATAAAGCATTTACAAATATATCAACAGTTTAATAGAGAAGATACAAATGAATATTTAAAAATCAGGAAGCACAGGGTTAAGATTTTCACATTGATGTTCACTTAACTGTCTATACTTGGCCCACAAAGAAACCAATTAACATTCTGGCAATGGATGATATAATGCAGATGGCAATGAATGACAGCATCTTTGAGCTCAAACTGGTACCTTCTCTGCTAACTTATTTTTGTGTCTGAATGTTTGTTTTTGTCTTTCATGCTGTTCTCAGGAGAAATCCTCAGACAAAAGCCTCATGAATTAGATTTATTTATAAATGAGTTGTTACCAATTTGATCTTCAGAGTAAAGGTCGACTGTCACATGTGAGGGAATTCAGACTCTACTTGTCTTGAGTATTAACTCCAGTTTCAAGGAGAAAGACAATGAGGATGGAGGAAAAAGTAAAGCATTTGAGCCAAATGTTCAAATATCTTATGAAGAATTAATAATAAATATTAAGAAATATGTACTGTGAAAGAAAAAAAATGACAGGCAAACAAATTATTATTATCAGAAAACTGACTTCTGTGCCTGATGAAAGCTTTTCCAACACCAAATTTCTTGGTACATTTTGTTTTAAAGAAGGAGAGGAAAAAGTCCACATGAATTCAAACACATGTCAAAGATTGTACTATGGTAGCCCTCAAACAAATATCTTAAGTCCTCAATAATCTTAATCCGTTCTAGTTCATAACACTAAAGTTTTCAAAGAGCTTTCAGCTTTCATATGACTTTTTGTCTGATACTTATTGACAATTTTGTGAGGTAGGTATTTATTTTCTATCTTCATTCAAAAACAAGGGAACTGAGGCTCAGAGAAATTAACTTGTAAAAGGTCAAAAACTAGCACATGGCAAAGCCAGACCTCTCTGGAGTCTAGAATATTTTTTAAAGTTTGATTCTTGGATATCTGCATAAGAATCACCTATGATATTAATATTTTTATGATGACAGATTTTTAAAGTCCTACCATCATCTTTGACTTACTGAGCACAGATTTTTAGGAGTGGGGTCCAAAATTCCAGTTGTAGATCAATCAGGTAAAGGATATAAAAGCCTAACACTGAGTCCAGCTAGGTTTTCACATGATATAACATGATGCCATCACATTGTCAGCAGGGGCAAGTTACTTTCAAACAGCCTGCAGTCAGGCCTGCAGCAGATTAGAATCACTGGGGAAGCTTTTTATAAAACTACCAGTCCTCATCTCAGTGAGAGGAAGGAGTCAGGCATTGCCCGAATGATTCTTATCTGTAGTCAGGGTTGAGGATGGCTTGTTTAAATATGCTTGTCTACATAATACATCCAGCATTTTCCAGAATTTTTCTTTCCCTTACGATCATTATCATGCCTAATAAAGTTTACAATTTTTATTAGAAGTTATTTAAATATTACAAGACAAAATGTCAAAGATTTTTGAATTGATATTTTTAAAGTTAAAAGATACTTCACAGCAGGACTAATTCATGCTACAATGAATTTCAAATATCCCAAATTAATCACCACTGTGGACTCGGGTTATATACATATTTCAGCTGTAAACAAGAACGACCCAGAATCTGAAGACAGGGGTGTGGGGCAAAAGCTGTAGCTTATCGGCTACTGGGCAATGCCAGTGCGAACAGTAAGTCCACTGATAGGAGGGGTCTGGATACCAACATCTGGCGGCTTTGGCAAGATTACATCTCACTGCAAAAAACACAGTAACAGATACAGAGGAAACACTTTGCTGTTTTTTAACTATGGTTACTACAAAAAGACTTACAGTGTGTGATGCTTATCTTATTACATGCTTCCATAGAACATATCTGAACATGAAGTTCTCTACAAATCAATACTACTACATGGGAAAAAATGGCTAAAAGTAAAAATTTTCTGTCATGCATATGGATAAGTTATCAATATAAAAACACAGCCAGTAAAAGTAATATTTACAAAAGTAATAAAAACAGCACAATTACTGAGAAAAAAATGCCCATCTCTGCTTTTACTCTGTTGCTAATCCTACTCCTGTATTTCTCTGGATAAAGACTATTTTGACAGAATTTCAAAAGAGTCTTCAGTAGACTAATCAGATTCTTCAGTTGTTTTTATATTCTATTAGCTAAAATACCCTTGCTGATTTATCAAATTCTCCTACAGTTTAAAAACACAGTTCTTTTTCACTTAGTGGAAAGAAAACTACAAAGTCCTACTATTCATCTGAGAAATAAACCTTGCATAGAAAATTTCTTTAATTCTGAAATTTTGTTTTATTAACAGAACTACCAGAATGTTACCTCACAACTAGTTGATATTATATGAAAGTTCACTATAAAGCAGTCACCATACATTTAGGATTTTTCCAAATATAAAACAAGTGGGTTTATAAAAATGCTTACCAGACAAATAATTATTTCTTCATAACCTAGAAATAAGAATTATTTATGTGATGATATCATTCTTAGCATTTTGGATGCCTTGAGGTTCCAAGTTTGATGCAATATAAAAAGCAAAAATTTACTTTTCAATGGACACAATCTGCACCTGACTGAAAGCATCTTAACAGTGAGTTATAGCAATCAGTCATGCAAAGGCAAAGAATAAAATCTGCTTCTTAAACAGCACAAATTTTCCACCTTAGACAGGACAATTTAAGCACTGGTTCCATCTTCTTCAATAACCCGATTCATGCTGGTACCATGTGTGATGTGAGTCATAGGATTATTACTGAGATCTCTGATGCTGCTATGTCGTGACTGTTCATTGAGCCGATGGGAACTACTGTGCCTGGAGTGATCTGTAAGTCGTGACATGCTGCCATGAGGTAGTCTCTCCTCCATTCCTCTGTAACTGCAGGGAGTGTACCTAATGTGGGAGGTAACAGAACACACTAGAAAATAACACTAAAATTTTTCATGAAAATAAAACTGATTTACAAAATAATTTCATGATTTACATTGTTGAATTATTCAAATGGCCAAACAAAAGGGAGAAAAAAATCTCCTAATTAGGCTCAGAATTAAGAGCTGCCTTGCAAAGAGACAGAAGCTGAAGTTAAGCAGAGCCCACTGATCTAGAACTATGCTAAGTAAGGATACTTCTCTCATTCAAATAAGTTTTGGATTGTGAGGTGGGTCTCGGGAGAGGAAGAATAAGAACAGAAGAAATATGGCATCATCCCAGGCAATCTAGAAGAATGGTGACAGTCATGGTACAGCAAACTCCAATTTCACTACAACCCTGGGAGTGGAAAAGGGAGCGTATGAAATTAGAGGAGAAATTAGCAGAACCTTAAAAAAGTGAGGGAGCTGGCAAGCAACGATGATGCTTAAAGTGTGGACAGCTTCCTTCCAGACAGCCCAGTTAATAGCTCAGTTAACTACCTGTAAATGGTCTTACTTTTCATTAGGGCTTGCGGCGGTCAGGATGCTAGTTCATAAAGGCTACTTAATATAGTACCAACTTAAATACACAACTAACAACCTCCCAATGCTTTGTAACCCATGAAGCAAATTCTCTCCTTATCCCTTCCCCAGGATGCAGCTTCGGAGTGCGTCAACTGGGCTCCATTGCTCATCACAGGCCATCCTCTCCATCATTCTATTTATCTTGAAAGGCAGCAGTGGGACCTGTTAAAATTTTTTGTTGCGATTCTGATTCACTGAGTCCCCATTAGAGCTAAGAAAACTCACTGTCATATATACTATATGTGCGTGCATGCTAAGTCACTCAGTCGTGTCCAGCTCTTTGTGTGACCCTATGGACCATAGCCTTCAGGCTGCTCTGTCCATGGGACTCTCTAAGCAAGAGTACTGGAGTGTGCTGTCATGCCCTCCTCCAGTGGATCTTCTTGACCCAGGGACTGAACCTGTATTTCCTGTGGCTCCTGCATTGCAGGTGGATTATTAACCACTGAGCCACCGGGAAAGCCCCCAAATAACTATACACAGTTTTGTAAAAAGTATTTAATTTAGAATAACAATGATCAAAGAAAACAACCAAATATAATTAATACATTAAACTTTTAGTAGTATTTCTAAAAGTAAAAAGGAGTTAGCAGGTTTTTCCTTTTTTAAAGTCATCAAAAGAACTAGTCATGAACAGCTGAAGACCTACTGGCTATCAGAAAATATCAATTTATCATTTCTCTCAATTAATTATTATAACAAACTTCATGACTCATTATGAATCATTTGTAAAATTTAAAGATTCTAAAGACTGATTCATATACTACTGAGGTGATCTAGTCTTATATAGCAGTGCTTATCAAACAATGTTTTCATTAGATCATAAAGTTTAAAAATTAAGTCCTTTTAAAATGATAAAAGAAAGCATGTCTTCTCCCATTTGAGTAAAGCAAAAAAGAAAATTTAAGAATGAAAAACTACCTTTAGAATATTTTTAAATTTCTCAAGTTAATGGGTAAAAGAGCATTTAATTTTTATTTATTAAAAGACTTCACATTCAGAACATAAAGGTTTTAAATTTGATTTGTAAGTTTTGATGAAATAATTACAATGTTGCAAATTAAAATAATGAAAATAAAATAAGCATGTTATTCTAGTTAATAATTATTTTACATAATTATTGCCCTAAACTGAAAATTTTTCTAACTATGACTTGCTAGCTAATTTGGAGAACTTTCACCTCTTGATGACTTCATAAATATCTAATTCAAGTAAATATGACAAATGAAAAAAGCAAAATATGATGATATCAAAGTAATTAAAAATATGAATTACATTTTCTAAAACTGAAACCTAAATCTTTGAATTTAGTGAATAAGACTCAAAGAATAGCTTTTTCACAGAAAAAACTGAGCTATGTCTATTTAAGTGAAATATATGGTTATTCACAAAATTCTAGTATATGAACCACCTGCCCATGGATAATTAGGACTCAACTACACAGTAAAATGTCACCCACTTACCAAACTAACCACTCATTCTCAAATTCCATCCAGCTACTCATCCATTTCCTTTTCTATATCCTCTCATCTAACTACCAATTACTTATTCTTTGAAGTCGATATATATGTGTAGGTATATTTACCTAAGTCTATTTTATTTTACATAGCACTGAGATCAGTAATTATCCATCAAGGAATCTGGACTAGAGTGAGTACTGAGAAGCAGATATATGTGCATATGCGTAATCTCACAGCCAAGATAACATGAGATGATAAGAAAACCATGGCCAAAATATAGTGCTAACATGTAAACTTAAAAACTGACTGATGCAGAAAGAAATATCCATGAGATGGCATGCCCAAATTATCTCTAAAGTTATCTGACAGATTTATTTGTTTCCTCCCTCATGGCTCAGTGATAAAAAATCTGCCTGCCAATGCAGGAGACATGGGTTCGACCCCTGGGTTGGGAAGATCCCCTGGAGAAGGAAATGGCAACCCACTCCAGTATTCTTGCCTGGGAAATCCCACAGAGGAGCTTGGCAGGCTACAGTCCATGGGGTCGCAAAGAGTCGGACATGACTTAGCAACTGAAAAACAACACAGGGCTAGATACTGTCAAGGGATATACAGACACCTGTCAGCAAGTTCACATTCTCCAGAAACTGCAAACTTAGCTGAGGGAAAAAAACTGTACTGAAAATAGGTCACACTCAAAAAATGTTTAAAAAGCAATTAATTAGCTGCCATGGTATGGGGATTAAGCAGAACTTAAAGGATGAGTGTGATTTTAATTAACCAGAGAGATAAGAAAGGCCATCACAGGAGGTCATACGCTATCCCCTAGTTTCCACGACACTAAACTTTCATAGAGACCTTCATGTGTTTATAAGCATTTTCTCTGAATCAAATGCTAGGCTATTCTTATTGTATTGTTTTCATTACCGTATCATGTTCTTCTCCTAGAAGGGGACAACAGAGGATGAGATGGTTAGATGGCATCACCGACTCGATGGACATGAGTTTGAGTAAGCTCTGGGAGTTGGTGATGGACAGGGAAGCCTGGCATGCTGCAGTCTGTGGGGTCGCAAAGAGTCGGACTCGACTGAGTGACTGAACTGATGATGACTGATGATCTTGTTCTTGGTATGTCCTTTTTTATTAAGCTTCAAGGAATTCCATCTCACAGCTTTTTAATTACCACTACCTTATATTAAAGATTATAAGCTTTCTTACCTAAAAAGTTTAATTTCATTTAGATTACAGAAGCTAAAATTTTCCTATATTTAACTCCCTTCAGAAATTCTCTGCTCAATATGAACTCATTACTTGTATTACCATTTGCTCACCCTATTTATCTCCTCTGAGATATTTTCAGAGAGGCCAATCTGATCATTTGAAGTTCTGTAACACTGATCATCTCTAACACTCACTGTTTTAATTATATGCCAGCTTGAACTATTTTTAATTGGTTATTATGTATGTGTCATACCTTTCCTGTAAGGTTCTATTCTCCTGGAAAGCAGAAATCATACTTTAGCTTTCTTCTATATCTCTCTTAATACACAGAAGCCACATGCATAAGAGCTATAGTGTAACTGTTCACTCCTTATGGAAAAGGATGAGGCTAATAATGTCAACTATCAAACACTGCTGAAAGTCAGTTCATGGAGCCATGCTATGCTATCACGTCAGTCATGTCCAATTCTTTGTGCCCCTATGGCAGGCTCCTCTGTCCATGGGATTCTCCAGGCAAGAATGGGTTGCCATTTCCTCCTCCAGACAATCTTCTCAACCCAGGGATAAAATTCATGCCTCTTATGTCTCCTGCATTGGCAGGTGGGTTCTTTACCACTAGCGCCAACTGGAGCTAGCAGGTCATGGAGGCAGGTATTCTGAAAGATTCACTGGTTTCCTCTCTTTCTATGAGTGTCTTAAGTTAAGAGCTCTAATTTTACTCTAGAAACTTCCCAACTGGGCTTACTTACAACCTCCTCTCCTATGCTGTTGTCAAAGTCATCTTCCTAAAACACAAATCTGATTTTATCACCCCAATGCTCAAAGTCTTTTAATAGTTTCTCATTGCTCTAGGGGCAAAACCCCCGAACTCCTCAGTATCTCTTACAATGGCCCTGATACCTAATTGCCTTTTCATCCTCCTTGCCTCTGCATATGCTGTTTCATTGTCTGAGATTTCCAACTGCCTCCTCTGTACCCTAGTCAAATTAAAGTACTACCTGGTTTGTGAACAAGACTTTCCACAGTGACTTAAAAGGCTTTCTCCTCTGGAATCCCAAAGCACATTGTGTATTTTATCATACCTACTACTCTTTTGTCTTCCATCTCTGTGTTCCTAGCACCTAGAAGAATGCTTTTCACTTAGGAGTGCTGAATGAAAGGAAATGGCAGGAAAGAGAAAGGATCTTAGATGGTGGTTTAAAAACAGGTCATTGGTTATGTTAGAAGTTGGGCAAGAAGGTGAAAAAGACCAGAAATACAAGGAATGAAGGATGGAATTGGTAGAAAGGAAATATTCAAAATATTTCAAAAATCTGGCAAGGAAAATAAAAAGAAATGGATATAAGATAGAAAACATCAAAGATAAAGAAAGGCTGCTCCTTTTCAAAACCTAAGTAGCTGCGCAAGTTAGACTGCAAAAGAAAGCAAATTGAGAGGACAAACAGGAAGATCTAAAAAGAGAGTATGTCTAGGAATCATATCCTACATGATAAGGACAGGGAAGACTGAAAGAAAGGCTGAAAGGAGACTGGAAGGATACAGGACAGCCACGGAGACACAGAACAGAGAATTTCAGGCATCATAATTTTCATTCTTTCAGTTTCCCAAGCTTAGAAATCTTAAAAAAAAAATTTCTTTTGGCACATTCCTTCTCTCCAACTGCTTTTAATCCATCACCAACTCTGATCATTTCATTTCTTCTTGTTAACTATCTTTCAGATCAGTTCTTACTGTCTTGGCACATCACTGTTCTTTCATAAACCTCCATCATCTCTTAACTGAATTACTGCAGAGCTCCTACGAGGTTTCTAATTGTAGTGTCTCTATCATCAAATATAACAAGAAAGCACATCCTGCTCACTCTCAGACATTTCTCTGTGAAGCCTTCTCCCACCTCCTCCCCACCAGATTTAATCACCCCCTTGTTCATGCTACCAAACAGAGGCTGGCCAACTGTGGCCTGCTGGTCAAATCGGGCCGCTTTCTATTTCTGTGAACAGTTTTACTGGAACACAGCCACTCCTATTTTCACTGCGTACTGTCTGTGGCTGCTTTCATGGTGTTAACAGCAGAAATGAACGGTGCCAACAAAGCATGTAACCCACAAAGCCTAAAGTTATTTATTATGTTATTTCATTTATTATACAATATTAGTTATTTTTCTCTTCATAGAAAAATTTGACAACCTCTGGACTATACCATTATATTTGCATTTTACTTTAATTATTACTTTATCATATTGATAATAAAAGGGATAACAGGCACGTACTGAGACAGGCACTGTTCTGAGCAATTAGGTATATTATGTCATTTATTTTTTACAACATTGCTAAAGGGACAGATATTATTACTATTTCCATTTTACAGATGAGGAAACTGAGGCTTATTATTCTAGATCCCAGCTTTCAACTACAACACAAATGACTACTCCAATTTTCTTGAGCTTATTAAGAAAAAAGATCATGCCTAAATCAGTTTTGCATTCCCGGAGACTCACACAATGTCTGACATAGTAGGTACTCCATAATTGTTTGCTAAGTTAATTTCACTAAAATAACCACTTTTACTCTGCCTTCTCCCTGATGTGCAACGACTCCACATTGCTCACTGCATCGCGTCTAAACTCCTCTGACTGGCATTAAGTCTGACCATAATCTGGGACAACTGAACCTAGCAAAGTTCAGAAAGGTTAACAATGACCAACTTCTATTTCAGAATTAGCTGCTCTTCCTTCGGACGCCGTGTGACTCTAACTCAGCACGTGAAATAAACTAAGCTGCCGATAAAACTCACCTGCCATCACGGGACCTGTGGAGGCTGCCGTGGTAGCTGCTCACTTTGCTGTGGACACTTCCTGCTTTGCTCCTCTGGTCATCCACCATGGCCAGCTGCGTTGAAGAAGCGTGTGTGGATGTCCCTTGAGTGGAAGTTCCTCTTGATTTCCTTATGATAGGAGTATTTGGATCCCTCAGGAGGGACTGAGCAAAATCAGGTTCCTGGAGTACCTGTCGGCTCTCATTCACTATCCTAGATGACAAAATACTAAGTGTAAGATAACAACCTACAGACCAAAAACAATACTGACAGACTGATGTTATTCTTCAAAAAAAAAGCTCTCCAACCAATGTCTTTAGGAGAGATGTAAGGTAACACTGTTGACAGAAGAGAGACTAAAACAAAAATCTGTGTCAATCTGTCCCCTAAACTGGTATGATGGAAAGAGGTTCATATTAAAATAAGGAAATCAGGATTTTAGTTCTAACTCTATCAATAAATATGTGATCTTAGGCAAGTCACTATCCCCTTTTCTTAATTTTCTTCATCTATAAAATGAAGGCATACAATTTCATCATTTTTTAAAAGTCCCTTTCGGCTAAAGAAATTTATCATTCTCGAGGACACTGAAATATTGCAAAGGTACTACTATAAAGTAAAAATATTATTTTCTTGCATGGTTTATAGAAGTAGTGGAGGCCTCATCATGGCATAGACTCATTTTTTTAATTTGTAAGAGCAGTTGTTTTTAGGTTACAAGTTGATTTTATGACAGAAGCTGTTGTCTAGTGCTTAAACATGAATGACCGTAACTAGAACAAAATGTATGAAAAATTAATTTAACCAAACATACAATGAAGTCCCAGACATAATAAAGACTTAGGAAAAAAAGAATTAAGGGGATGAATTATGTCCAGAGCTAAAGTTTTCAACTGCTATGAAAAGGCTAAAAGCAGATAGGTGTTTATGTTGATGAGCAAAATGGTAATTAAAGAGCCAATTAAATAGGTGCAAAGGCCGGTGTATCAGTTTGGGTAAATAAGCGACTATAAGAATCATAAAGCTAAAATTAAAAAAAAAGAATCATAAAGTTAAAATTAGACAATATTACTAAAAAAAATATTCTGATGTGAAGATTAGATCATAAATTGACAAAGTGCACATATTCTAAGTTTTCAAATTAGAAAAGAACCACTGCTGTTATTGCTATTGTTATTTTTAGTGCTGGGGTAGAAGGACTCAAAGAAGACTAGTATTTCTTGAGTACCTGCATAGTGACAGGTGTTTTACATATATTCTCTACTAATCTTTCTTAATAATGTTCTTATTATGGAGATTAACTTCTAAACAGACACTTCTATGGGGTAGATGTCCATCAAGAGTAAATATTGTGGTTCCCAATTTATAGATGAAGAAACTGAGGTCACAGGGATTAAAGAACTTTTTAAAAGTCATACAGCAAAACAACAGTTGGGGATCAAACTTAAGTTTAAATGTTTCAAAGTGAATCATAAAGTAATGATAAAACACAATGTTTACATATATCCTGAAAGTATCAAAAACTAGATAGAAGAAGGAACAACTCAAACATAGTTATTACAACATTTATTCTTCTGTCATCAATGGCCCTGTGCACATGTACATACATCCAAATTTGCTCTGGATTGTTAAATTTATTTTCTAAACTTATTTTTAAAAATTGGTTCAAACTGACTTCTGGTCATTCCAAAACTTCAACCTAACTTCAAATGCTGAAGGTCTGTCTCCTCATTTTACAAATAAGAAAACAGGGGTTCAGAAAAATGAAGTGATGTGACCGAGGTAACTCCAAAACAAGATTTCTAAAAATATTTCAACCAGTGTCAGAATTATTAGCAAAAGCAATCTTAAATGTGGCTTCCCTGAGAGAAAGAACACTAATTTGATTGGCATAATTTTAGAAGCCAGTCTTTCGACAACACGGCGTAACAGAGGGGTGAACAGCAGAGACTGGAGGCTAGAATCAGACTGCTCGGGTTTGAATCTCAGTTCTGCCACTCACCAGCTATTGAACCATGGTTCTGTGTTCTGATCTGTAAAATGACAATCTTCCTTACAAGGTTGTCTAGAGAACTAAATGATTTAATGCTTAGAACAGTGCTTGGAGTATTAAGTGGGCTCAGTTGATTGGAAACCATTATTATGGTTACTCTCTAGTCACATCTCACAGGCTCAGCCAGACAAATGCTAGAAATGACTGCAGGCTGCTCACACTCTGGAGGAGCGAAGACTCCAGCCCAGAGCACAGCCCCAGCTGGAGGGTCACAATGACTCTGCTGAGGCAGGGAAGTAGGTGGTAGGTCCATGGTTCCAGAAAACCGAATGGAAGGGTTTGGGGAGGTCTAACCAGTTTCAAAAGGATTCTGGCCCAGCCAGGATCCCCCAAATAACTGGAATGAGTCCCCAAAAGGGCAGCATTGGTTCAGTTTAGCCCCATCTGGAGTTTCTAACACAACAGAATTGCTGTGTGACAGAATGGCCTGTGTGTGACCCAGAGGTGACCAGGAATGCTAATTCAAACCTTCTCCTTAGAATTATGTTTTACTGTGATTAAAATACATTTAAAAATTTCAAAGAATACACAGATAAATCTCCCAAGTAAGACTGTTGCACAGAAATCAAGGACTTGGTCTGTTTTGTTTGCTATTAAACCTGTGGCATCACCGAATAGTTAATGGCACATAGTAACCACTCATTAATGTCTTTCTCAAAGGATGAATTTCCACAAAATACATTTTTGTCATTGTTGAATTAACCTTTCCCTTCTTTCCTTCTCTGCCCAATGAAATTGCATTTAAAGGAGAAATGCATTGTCTGATATCACTAGCAGTAGTCTCAGATATGGTAATAAGGAATGTATATTTTAAAATTGTGATTTTATAGATTTCAATCTAATCTGTGTAACAGAAGCTGCTAATTACTGATAATTGAGAAAACACAAGATTCTGATAATGTGGTAACTTAAGATGTATTTTAAAAGTACATTAACCCATACAAAACACAATAACATTTTACATATAATCTTAAGACTTTAATAGAAATTAATTTTCACAAAATTTATTTTCCATGTAACTTAAATAAAATCATAAGAATATGGATTCCACTAACTTAGAATTTGTGACAATTCAAACACAGTATAAATATTAGCTTTACACTTAGTAAAAAGTTTGGTCATATCTGTTCCTTTGGGAATACTGCAGGGTCTTATTTTGTTCTATTAATTAAGGGGTCAAAAAGTGAGATTCCTCAAATATGCCCAAATCTTATATTATCATGACTCTCTAATATGCAATTTGGTCAACTATAAATTAAAATAACATCTTTAACAATATTTCATTTTATCTGTTAATATCATTTTACTATTTTGGCTTTAATGTGTATGACTTAGAATAAAATAACATGCTATCCCTTTAAATAACTTATGGTGTAACTTGGAAGAACAATGGACAACTGGAAATGGAAGTCTAATACTGTGTAACTTTAGCCAAGGCACTGAACCTCTCTGTGCATCAGTTTTCACATCTTTAACACAGAGATGATAATACTAGTCATCACAGAAATGTCAAAAAGATCAAATAAGAATATACATATATAAGCATTCATTTGTTTTTAAGAAGATTATAATTTGGAGTTTTTTTAAAAAAGATTGGCTTTCCCTCAAATATTCTGAATTAGTACGGAACAGGCCTTAAGCCTGGTTCTACTTGGCTATCTTTTCTGAGTTAAGTTTTTAGGTTTAAGATTTAATCATACCTGGTGGCAACTGAGGTTATAATCTTGTTGGAATATTTCCTCCAAATCCAAATTGTTTCAACACAGGAAACACACACACACACACAAAATTATGTAAATGTGAAGCCTGTGAACACCATGATAATTTACTTCAACTTACTCTTTTTTCCTACGACCGTGGAAAAAACTGGCCCATTCAAAGCAAGTCTTTTTGCTTCCAACCCAAAAAATGGAAGGAATACCAACTATGAGAGCCATCAAGTATTTCATCAGAAAGAGAATCAGATCTGGACGACTCATCTGAGTAACCTACAAGAAGGGAAAGAAGAGTATCTTAAATATATAAATAGAAATTTCTATTAAAGACCACTGTAAAATCTTTTTAAATAAATAGTAAAATAATTATACAAGTCTGATGTTTGCACTTACACAGTCCTATGATTTTCTCATTATATGGAAAAGATATACTGCTGAAAATTTGACAATGACTATATATACTATAGCCTGAGTTCTAAAATTTTCTTACTAGCCCATATTAGATATTGTCTAAAGGAAAAGATTACTAATATAGAAAATAAACCATGAATAGGAACAGAGGCTCAAATAATACCTATATTCTTCTTGGCCAATTCTGCTCATCCTATCATTGGTTATCACAATATACAATTAGGAAAGTGTTAATCATTTCCACCATTTTATTAGCTTCTGTTCTTTTATTTAATATGCGCCTCCTTTCATGTCTGCTTTGCTGGCTGTTTTCAAGCTTCCTCTTTAACCTATGAGTTATTTATAATACATTTTTTAGTTTCTATTCAGGTGAACTTTTTTAAAGATTTTTTTTTTTAATTATTGATTACAAGTTAAATTTTTATAGTCACAGAATGTAGTCTACTTGATTCTGGTTACCTTATATTTTGGAAACTTCTTTTGTGATTTAGGACATAGTCCATTTTTTAAAAGTACTTGTGTGCTCAGAAATAAAGTACTTGTGTGCTCAGAAATAATGTACCTATTTGTTAGGTACAAAATTTTCTATATGTATTAGACCAACTTTATTAGTTGTGTTGTTCAAATCTTCTATATAGGCATTCTCAAAGATACTGTAAGTCTGGTTCCATACCACCACAATAAACAAATACCATAATAATGGGAGTCATGGGGATTATTTTGTTTCCCAGTACATATAAAACTTATGTTTATATTATAATGTAGAATGTAGTATCTACTCATAAGAGTCTAAAAAACAATGCTCATGTCTAAATTAAAAAATGTTTTATTGCTAAAAAATGTTAACCAACACTTGAGTCTTCAAGTGAGTCATACTCTTTTTGTTGTGGAGGGTCTTGCCTCGACGTTGAAGGCTGCTGACTGATCAGGGTGGTTTCTGTAGGATAGGATGACTGTGGCACTTTCTTAAAACAAGATAATAATGAAGTATGCTGCATCCATTGACTCTTCCTTTCATGAGAAATTTCTCTGTAGCATGAATTACTGTTTGGTAACATTTTACCCAAAGTAGAATGTCTTTCAAAACTGAAGTCAATCCTCTCAAACCCTGCTTCTGTTTTATCAACTAAGTTTATGTAATATTCTAAATTCTCTGTTGTCATCTCATCAATCCTCACAGCATCTTCACCAGGAGTATATTCCATTAAGAATCTAAGATAAAAGAAAATTAAATCATTTTCTTAATGCTCACCCATGACAAGCAACTCCTCATCCATTAAAGTTTTATCATGGGATTGAAGCAATTTAGTCACATCTACAGGTTCCACTTCTGATTCTAGTTCTCTTGCTACTTTTCTACCACATTGGGTGTTATTTCCTCCACCAAAGTCTTAAAGCCCTGCAAGGCACCATGAGGGTTGGAATCAACTTCTTTCAAACTCCTGCTAATATTTATATTTTGACCTCTTCCCTTGAATCATGAATATTCTCAATGGCATCTAGAATGGTCTATCCTTTCCAGGTTTTCACTTAACTACCCAAATCCATCAGAGGAATCACTATGGTAGTTATAGCCTAAAAATGTATTTCTTATGGGACTTCTCTGGCAGTCCAGTGGATAGAATTTGGCACTTTCACTGAGGTGACCAGGTTCAATCCCTGGTCAGGAAATTAAGATCCTGCAAGCTGAGAGATGTACCATTCCCAAAATATATATTTTTTTTCCCCCAAATATATTTCTTAAATAATAAAGCCTTGAAAGTTGAAATTACTCCTTGATCTATGGGCTGAAGAATGGATGTTGAGAAGGTAGGTATTAAATAACATTAATCTTGTACATCTCCATCAGAGTGCTTGGGTGACCAAACGCACTGTCAATAAGCAATAATATTTTCAAAGGAATCTCTTTTTTCTGAGCAGTAGATCTCAATAGTGGGCTTCCAATATTTAGTAAACCATGTTGTAACCAGATGTGCTGTCACTCATGCTTTGTTGTTCCATTTACAGAGCACAGGAAGAGAAGATTTAGCATAATTCAGAATGGCAAATGAGCATTTTGTTGTTGTTCAGCTGCCAAGTCATATCCTACTCGTTTGAAACCCCATGGACTATAGCCCACCAGGCTCGTCTGTCCATGGAATTTCCCAGGCAAGAATACTGGAGTGGGTTGCCATTTCCTTCTCCAGGGGATTTTTCCAACTCAGGGATCAAACCCACGTCTCCTGCATTGGCAGGTAAATTCTTTACCACTGAGCCACCAGACCAGCTACATTAGCCCCTAACAAGAGAGTCATGCTGCCCTGTGAAGCTCTCAAGGCAGGCACTGACCTCTCCTCTCTAGCTATGAAAGTCCTGGTGGCTTCTTCTTCCCATAGAAGCCTGTTCTGTCTACACTGAAAACCTGTTGTTTAGAACAGCCACCTTCATGAACAATCTTCTGGATAAACTGCTACAGCTTCTACATCAGCACTTGCTGCTCTGCCATGAACTCTGATGCTACAGAGATGACTTCTTCCCTTAAACTTCACGAAATCCACCCCTGCTAGCTTCAAACCTTTCTTCTGTGGCTTCCTCATCTCTCTCAGCCCTCACAGAATTATAGTTAGGGCTTTGTCTTAGATTAGGCTTGGCCTTAAGGGAACACCATGGCTGCCTGATCTATGCAGATCCCAAAACCTTCTCCATATCAGCAATAAGGCTGTTTTGTTTTCT
This sequence comes from Odocoileus virginianus, assembly GCF_023699985.2. Classification (NCBI taxonomy): domain Eukaryota; kingdom Metazoa; phylum Chordata; class Mammalia; order Artiodactyla; family Cervidae; genus Odocoileus; species Odocoileus virginianus. The sequence continues at coordinate 45,135,087 of NC_069691.1, read as the reverse complement.
TATCATTCATGAATTCACTGGAGTATCATTTTCAATTTACTTTAAAAACCTTCCCTTTGGATTCACAACTTGGCTGTTGGGCTCAAAAGGCCTAACTTTTGGCCCGTTTCAACTTTCAACATGCCTTTCTCACTAAGCTTAATCATTTCTAGCTTTTGATTTAAAGTGAGAGGAATGCAACTCCTTTCACTTGAACCCTTAGCAGCCACTGTAAGTTTATCTGATTTTAATATCAAGGTCACTGGTTTCAATATCATTGTGCCTAAGTGAATAGGGAGGCCCATGGAGAGCCTTTTATATGTAAACCCACCCCCCAAAACTGTGTGACCTGCTTTATTGTGATATTTGCTTTACTGCAGTGGTCTGGAACCAAGCCTGCGATATCTCAGAGAGATGCCTCTTATGCAAGTGTTACCAAAATGTGACACAGGGATATGAAGTAAGCAAATGCTGTTGGAAAAAAAGGCACCAACAGATTTGCTCAACACAGGGTTGCCATGAACCTTCAATTTGTAAAAACTGTGCTGTCTGCAAAATAAGAGTCCGAAATGCAGTACCTGGATGCAATCTCAAAAATGACAGAATGATCTATTTGTTACCAAGGCAAACCATTCAATATCACAGTAATTCAAGTCTATGCCCTGACCAGTAATGCTGAAGAACCTGAAGTTGAACGGTTCTAGGAAAAACTACAAGACCTTCTAGAACTAACACCCAAAAAAGATATCCTTTTTATTATAGGGGACTGGAATGCAAAAGTAGGAAGTCAAGAAACACCTGGAGTAACAGGCAAATTTGGCCTTGGAGTGCAGAATGAAGCAGGGCAAAGGCTAACAGAGTTTTGCAAGATAATGCACTGGTCAAAGCAAACACCCTCGTCCAACTATACAAGAGAAGACTCTACACATGGACATCACCAGATGATTAATACTGAAATCAGATTGATTATATTCTTTGTAACCAAAGATGGAGAAGCTCTATACAGTCAGCAAAAACAAGATCGGGAGCTGACTGTGGCTCACATCACGAACTCCTTATTGCAAAATTCAGACTTAAATTGAAGAAAGAAGGGAAAACCACTAGACCATTCAGGTATGACCTAAATCAAGTCCCTTACAATTATACAATGGAAGTGACAAATAGATTCAAGGGATTATATCTGACAGACAGAGTGCCTGATGAACTATGGATGGAGGTTCGTGACACTGTACAGGAGACAGGGATTGAGACCACCCCCAAGAAAAAGAAATGAAAAAAGCAAAATGGTTGTCTGAAGAGGTCTTACAAATAGCTGTGAAAAGAAGAGAAGTGAAAAGCAAAGGAGAAAAGCAAAGATATACCCATTGGAATGTAGAGTTCCAAAGAATAACAAGGAGAGATAAGAAAGCCTTCCTCAGTGATCACTGCAAAGAAATAGAGGAAAACAACAGAATAGAAAACACTAGAGATCTCTTCAAGAAAATTAGAGATAATAAGGGAACACTTCATGAAAAGATGAGGTCAATAAAGGACAGAAATGGTATGGACCTAACAGAAGCAGAAGATATTAAGAAGAGGTGGCAAGAATACACAGAAGAACTATACAAAAAAGATCTTCACAACCCAGATAATCACAATGGTATGATCACTTACCTAGAGCCAGACATCCTGAAATGTGCATCCTGAAATGCGTAGTGATGCTTAGGAAGCATCACTACGAACAAAGCTAGTGGAGGTGATGGAATTCCAGTTGAGCTCTTTCAAATCCTAAAAGATGATGCTGTGAAAGTGCTGCACTCAATATGCCAGCAAATTTGGAAAACTCAGCAGTGGCCATAGGGCTGGAAAAGGTCAGTTTTCATTCCAATCCCAAAGAAAGGCAATGCCAAAGAATGCTCAAACTACCGCACAATTGCACCGTCTCCCACGCTAGTAAAGTAATGCTCAAAATTCTCCAAGCCAGGCTTCAACAATAGTTGAACTGAGAACTCCCAGATCCTCAAGCTGGATTTAGAAAAGGTAGAGGAGCCAGAGGTCAAATTGCCAACATCCGTTGGATCATCAAAAAAGCAAGAGAGTTCCAGAAAAACATCCATTTCTGCTTTATTGACTATGCCAAAGCCTTTGTGTGGATCATAACAAACTCTGGAAAATTCTTAAAGAGATGGGAATACCAGACCACCTGACCTGCCTCTTGAGAAATCTGTATGCAGGTCAAGAAGCAACAGTTAGAACTGGACATGGAACAACAGACTGGTTCCAAATAGGAAAAGGAGTACGTCAAGGCTGTATATTGTCACCCTGCTTATTTAACTTATATGCAGAGTACATCATGAGAAACGCTGGACTGGATGAAGCACAAGCTGGAATCAAGTTTGCCAGGAGAAATATCAGCCACCTCAGATATGCAGATGACACCAACTTTATGGCAGAAAGCAAAGAACCAAAGAGCCTCTTGATGAAAGCAAAACAGGAGAGTGAAAAAGTTGGTTCAAAACTCAACATTCAGAAAATTATGATCACGGCATCTGGTCCTATCACTTCATTACAAATAGATGGGGAAACAGTGGAAACAGTGACAGACTTTAGTTTGGGGGGCTCCAAAATCACTGCAGATGGTGACTGCGGCCATGAAATTAAAAACACTTACTCCTTGGAAGAAAAGTTATGACCAACTTAGCATATTAAAAAGCAGAGACGTTACTTTGCCAACAAAGGTCCGTCTAGTCAAAGCTATGGTTTTTCCAGTAGTCATGCATGGATGTGAGAGTTGGACTATAAGAAAGCTAAGCGTTGAAGAATTGATGCTTTTGAGCTGTGGTGTTGGAGAAGACTCTGAGAGTCCCTTGGACAACAAGGAGATCCAACCAATTCACGCTAAAGGAAATCAGTCCTGAATATTCATTGGAAGGATTGATGCCGAAGCTGAAACTCCAGTACTTCGGCTACCTGATGCAAAGAACTGATTCATTGGAAAAGACCCTGATGCTGGGAGGGATTGGGGGCAGGAGGAGATGGGGACAACAGAGGATGAGATGGTTGGATGGCATCACCAACTCAATGGACATGAGTTTGAGTAAACTCTGGGAGTTGGTGATAGACAGGAAGGCCTGGCATGCTGCAGTCCATGGGGTCGCAGAGTCGGACACAACTGAGTGGCTGAACTGTAGTGTCTGCAGAGCACAATAAAGGGAAGTGCAATAAAACAAGGTATATGTGTTTTCGTGACCAATTTTGTTTACCTATTTTTTAAGGATATGCATTTATTTGGCTACATCGAGTCTTAGCTGTGGTGTGTGGGCTTGGTTGCCCTGTGGCACGTGGAATCTTAGTTCCCTGACCAAGGATCAAACCCATGTCCCTTGCACTGCAAGGCGATTCCTAACCACTGGACTGCCAGGTAAGTCCCTACCTATCTGTTTTAATAGAGATATGCTAAACTATGAACTCAGTTTTTCTTCTAATCCTGTCATTTGTCACTTTTAAGTCTATGTTAGGTGTTATATAAATGCTCTGGCTGCCCAATATACTTTAGTGTTCACTTTAAACAATATTTTATCTGACTTTAATATTGCTACACCAGTTTTTTCCTTCATCATACCATCTCATTTTTCAAGTGAATCTTTTCCTATTTACCAGTGTGTTTCTTTCAAGCCTGTTTGTGTTATACTACTGTTTTTAAACAATATATAGTTTCTTCCTACTGAAGTATAAACTCAATGAGGAGTGTTTCCCCTCAGTGGTCTTATTCCCAGAGCCTAGATCAGTGTCTGGCACAGAGCAGGTGCTCAATAAATATATACATACATTTACAGTATATACTTATACTTGGCTTTATGAGAAAAAGTTATAGTTAAAAGTATTCAGCACTTTCATCTTCTTGAACAAGACTATGTTCCTAGCACACTTTAGCTACCTAATACTCCTTGTTATTATTTTCAAGAGTCTCAGAATAACCTTTACAAAAATAATTGATCTTGTTATTATCATTGTTAAGTGACTTTGCCAAAAAGTACACCCTCATCCTATCTTGGGGTTCTCTTTTCTTTCTGCTAATGGATGCTCTTTAGAAATTCTTATAGATAGGATATGCTAGAGATAAATTATTTTAGTCTTTGTCCCAAAATGTCTTTCTCTTGTCCTCAGTCTTTAGTGGTGCTTTAGATGGATAAAGTTATCATCACTCAGCATTTTAAAGATATTAGTTCATTATCTTCTAGCTGTTATCGTTGCTGTTGAGAAGCCTGCACAGTTGATAATCTTTTGGAGATTTCTTATCTCTGGTAGCTTTTAAATGTCTCTATCCTTCTGTCTTATAGTTGCAAAGAATGTTTCTCACTGTGATTGGTTTTTACTTGTCCTGCTTGGTATGCAGAGTGTACTTTTAATGTGAGGTTTCAAGTTTTCAGTTCTGAAAAATTCAGGATGTAGTTCTTTAGTTATCACTTTTTAGTCATTCTTATAGCCCCTTGTTCTAGAACTCCCATCAGATGTATACTGAAGTTTCTCAACCTATTTTTAATATCTCTTAATGGCATAATTAGATAATTTTGAATATTTTATGTCTCTATTATGCATTCTGGGTGATCTAACGAGTTAGAACAATTTTCCACTTCACTAGTTCTCTCTTTAATCATGTCTACTTTAGAATTCATTCCATCTATTGACTTAATTCCTAAACCTACATTTCTAGGCAAATTGGCTTTTATGTTTGTCTATTCTTATTTCCGGAGAAGGCAATGGCACCCCACTCCAGTATTCTTGCCTGGAAAATCCCATGGACAGAGGAGCCTGGTAGGTTGTAGTCCATGGGGTCGCTAAGAGTTGGGCCTGACTGAGCGACTTCACTTTCACTTTTCACTTTCATGCAGTGGAGAAGGAAATGGCAACCCACTCCAGTATTCTTGCCTGGAGAATCCCAGGGACGGGGGAGCCTAGAGGGCTGCCGTCTATGGGGTCGCACAGAGTTGGACACGACTGAAGCGACATAGCGGCGGCAGCAGCATTCTTATTTCATGTCTGCTAATTTATTATAAGTTCTTATTCTTTTAAAGTGCTTTTTGTTATTTATCTATTGAAGAATCCTAAGCATACATATTTTTAAAATAAGTCTTTAGAAAATTATTACTTTCTATTTATTACATTTGGGAGTGAATCCATCTCCTGATTGTTGATTTTACTGAATGTCTTTTTAGGTTTAGCTTTTTTCTTTAATTATGCTTTGGAATTTCTGTTTACAGATCTTGAGTAAGAGAGTTTTCTCTCTCTCTTGTTCTCTCTTCCTCACTCCCCCTACTTACCTACCATGTTTCATTCATTTTTGTCTTTACCAGTACCCATGGGGCCCTGGACTTCCCTGGGGGCTCAGACGGTGAAGTGTCTGCCTACAATGTGGGAGACCCGGCTTTGATCCCTGGGTCAGGAAGATCCTCTGGAGAAGGAAATGGCTATCCACTCCAGTACTCTTGCCTGGAAAATGCCATGGATGGAGGATCCTGGTGGGCTACAGTCCATGGGGTCACAGAGTCGGACAAGACTGAGTGACTTCACTTTACTTTACTTTATGGGGCCCTAGCTAAAAACTAGGTCTACTATTATGACTGCACACTCCAGACATTATCAGCTACCATAGACTCAGCTACTGAGTCATTACAGTTTGGCCCTCTCACATCTCTAGATAAATATTTTAAGTATTTTTAATGCTAAATGAAGCTTCAGGAAAGAGTTGGTTGCACCTTTTATATAAACTTTCTTTTAGGAGCAGGAGAGTCCCATTTCCAATTCCCACTTTTAACTGGTAAGCCTAGTTCTAGTCCTCTGACTCCCAAGTAACACTTTTACTTCTGTATACCCACAGAAAGTGAAAGCCCTAGCCACCCCAGCCACTTCACACCTGGATTCTAGTAGCCCATGTTTTTATCTCCAGTCATTATTTTGCATTTCTATTCTACAAATTAGCTATTTTGTCTTTTAGGCTGACTCTGTTTAAAAATTCCCTTATTACACTTTAGCTCTAACTGGCACATGATTATCGCTAGACTAGTCCATACGGTCAAAGATATGGTCTTTCTAGTACTCATGTACAGCTGTGAGAGCTGGACCATACAGAAGTCTGAGTGCTGAAGAACTGATGCTTTAGTTCATCGTGGTGTTGAAGAAGACTCTTGAGAGTCCCCTGGACTGCAAGGACATCAAACCAGTCAATCCTAAAGGAAATCAATCCTGAGTATTCATTGGAATGAATGATGCTGAAGCTGAAGCTCCAATACTTTGGACACTTGATGTGAAGAACCGACTCACTGGAAAAGACCCTGGTGCTGAGAAAGACTGAAGAGAAAAGGAGAAGCGGGTGGCAGAGGATGAGATGGTTAGATAGCATCACTGACTTAATGGACATGAAGTTCAGCAAACTCTATGAGATAGTGGAGGACAGGGAGCCTGGTGCGCTGCAGTCCATGGGGCTGCAAAGAGTCAGACATGACTTAGCCAATGAACAACAACTACTCACAGATGACAATACCATTTACTGAATGGAAAGAATTGGGGATGGAAAATAAGAACAGGGTTTAAGAAGAAAAATTAAGAATTGTATTTTAGACATGTTAAGTTGGAAATATCATATAAACAGATACAAGTCTGGAGTTCAGAAGAAAAGTTGACCTATATAATCCAAAATATAGGACTGAATAAGTTTACCCAGAAAAGGAGAAGAGGAGGAAAAGGGAACCTGGGAGAGAAACCGCATCTGATGACTCCTACAGTACTTTTAAACCACATTGTATTATCTTTCATAAATTAGCAATACTGTCCATATAGCACAAGTGCTTGAATTAAAGGAGTACTAAAAACAAAGTCAGTAATAACAGCAACAACCAAAATCTTCAATTATGCAAGACAGTAAAGAGGAGAATTGGAGGACAGAGGGTTGTAACATGGGACATTTTGTATTATAAGATTCTGGTTAAAGACAAATCCCCAGGGAAGATAAGTCAGTACCTGCCATGATAACGATACAGTGAGAAAGCAACTCAAGCTAAACAGAAACAGACTCGTAGCCTTTGAAAACACAGTTACAAAAGGGGAAAGGTGGAAAGGAGGGATAAATTGGATTTGGGATTAACATATACACATTACTATATATAAAACAGATAATCAACAAGGACCTACTGTACAGGGAACTGTACCCAATACTCTGTAAAAACCTATATGGGAAAAGAATACAAAAAAAAAAGAAAAGGATATATGTATACGCATAACTGAATAGCCTTGTTGTACACCTGAAACTAACACAATATTATAAATCAACATTAGTCCAAGATAAAATAAAGTTAAATTAAAAAACCACCACCTTAACAGTTGAAAAGTCTCATCTGATATATTTCTTTGGTCTCTTTACTGGGAACTGAAGGAGAATCCTCAGCAGAAAAGGCAGACAATCAGCCTCCACTGCTATCCCTGTATCTTGGTCATTGTCCTTTCTCTACAACTGCCTGCCTTGCTGTGAATAGCCTACTTTTACTATCTTTTCAACAACCAATCTCCACTAACACCACTCTAATTTCAATCAACAGAATTTTGCAATGTGACTTTATTTGATCAAAATATGGAAAATATTTTCCCAATTTAGATCCATCATCTAACAAAGATCCTGGGGCTTAACTTCTTTTTAATTAAATAGAAAAAATCATTCATGCTAAAGGGGGAAAAAAGCCTCACAGAAGAAAAAAAACATCAAGGACATATGTATGGTTACTGTGGTGGCCTAAATTCAATTATTGTTTCTGAGACTTTGGCTTTGAATCAGGTAGGCAGAGTCTTTGGCTTCTTTCCCAATCAACTGGAATCTATTCTTTACTAATGAGACCTATGTTGTATTAGATTTGCTTTCATTAAAAAAAATTCATTACAAAATGTTGGTTTATGGTCATCAGAAGCCCACATAAAAATAAACTTCTGATCAGGCTCATCCATGTTAATAAGTGACTACAATTCTGGAATGTGAGTCTTCTGATTTCAAACTTTGTGCCCTACTACACTGCATAGCTTTATCTGCCTTTACTTTTATTCTGCCTTGAAAACTCACTTACTCACCCTATCAGATATAACGACCTATCAGAATTATGACAATGGCAGAAGATCAAGACAAGGATAGAAAATGGACCACAGAATAGAATAACAAAATAAGTTTCACAAGTGAAAAGCAGATACCATATGACAGAGGTAGCATCACAAATCAGTGGAGAAAGGATGGACTAGTCATAAATGGTGCTAGCTAGTATGTAGTTTTAAAATGATATCACCTCCTCATTCCAGATCTAAAAATAAACTCTACAGATAAAAAAATCCAAATCTGAGAAGCAAAACTTTAAAACTGTCTGAAGAAAACAAAGGAGAATATTATTTGCAATCCTTGAGTAGAGATTTCTTAAACAATTTAAAAAAAAACAAAGAAAAAGAATAACATATTAAAATTTTAAACTTCTGCTCGTCAAAGGACACCATTAAAACAATGAAAAACCAAAGTTAGACTTTAGCTGTAATGCATAAAACTGATTAAGAAATTATACCAGAATATATTTACCAGAATATACTGTGTATATACACAAGCAATTCACAGAAGAGGAAATCTAAATAATAAGTTATTTAGCTATTTTAAGTTATATATATAAGAAAAAGGAAGTTCAATTTCACTAATAATCAGGGAAATAGAAATTAAAAAGCAATGAGGATTGTCAATAAGATTGGAAAAATTTTAAATATGTTGGTGAGCGTGTAGAACAATGAGAACTCTGCACTTTCATATGAGGTTCTAAATTGCACAGCAACTTTGGAAAACAATTTGGCAACTTCTGGTAATGCTGAAGATTCACAAGATCTAACAGTTCCATTTTTAGTTATATATTCTAGAGAAGTTCACATAGATGCAAAATATTCATAGCAGCATTATTTATAATAGAGTAAAAACAATGTGTAACCTAAATATCCATTAACAGTAAAACACACAAACAAATTTGATATGTTCATACAACAGAATGTTGAACAGCAAAGACAGCAAATAAACACACACTGTACATATTACCATAAATAAATCTCACAAAAATAATGAATGACAAAAGCAAGCTGCAAAAATACATGCAGATTTGACACTGCAAAGATTTAAAATATTTCAACTAATACAATATATTGTTTAGGTAAATATATATAAGTATAAATACACAATAACACCAAGTTCTGGATAATGATAGTTTACAAAGGAAATTCAATAAGGGAGGGGGATCTGGTGTTTTGTGTTTCATTTATTAAATGAGTGATAAATCTATTGTTGATCAATGTATTATTCTTTATAATGTACATGTATATGTATATGACATATTGGGTTGGCCAAAAATTCATTCAGATTTTTCAGTTCAGTTCAGTCGCTCAATCGGGTCTGACTCTGCCACCCCATGGACTGCAGCATGCCAGGCCTCCCTGTCCATCGCCAACTCCCAGAGTTTACTCAAACTCATATCCATTGAGTTGGTGATGGCATCCAACCATCTCATCCTCTGTCAACCCCCCTTCTCCTCCTGCCTTCAATCTTACCCAGCATCAGGGTCTTTTCCAATGAGTCAGTTCTTCGCATCATTGGAGCTTCAGTTTCAGCATCAGTCCTTCCAATGAATATTCAGGACTGATTTCCTTTAGGATGGACTGGTTTGATCTCCTTACTGTCCAAGGGACTCTCAAGTGTCTCCTCCAACACCACAGTTCAAAAGCATCAATTCTTCAATGCTTAGCATTCTTTATAGTCCAACTCTCACATCCATACATGACTACTTGAAAAACTATAGCTTTGACTAGATGGACCTTTGTTGGCAAAGTAATGTCTGCTTTTTAATACGACATCTAGGATGGTCATAATTTTTCTTCCAAGGAGCAAGCGTCTTAGTTTCATAGTTGCAGTCACCATCTGCAGTGATTCTGGAGCCCCCCCAAAATAGAGTCTCCCACTGTTTTCATTGTTTCTCCATCTATTTGTCATGAAGTGATGGGACCAGATGCCATAATCTTAGTTTTCTGAATGCTGAGCCTCAATACAACTTTTTCACTCTCTTGTTTCACTTTGAAGAGGCTCTTCAGTTCTTCGCTTTCTGCCATAAGGATGGTATCATCTGTATATCTATCTGAGGTTATTGATATTTCTCCTGGCAAACTTGATTCCAGCTTGTGCTTCATCCAGCCCAGCCTTTCTCATGATGTACTCTGCATATAAGTTAAATAAGCATGGTGACAATATACAGGCTTGACGTACTCCTTTCCTGATTTGGAACCAATCTGTTGTTCCATGTCCAGTTCTAACTGTTGCTTCTTGACCTGCAAACAGATTTCTCAAGAGGCAGGTAAGGTGGTATCCCCTTCTCTTTAAGAATTTTCCAGAGTTTGTTGTGATCTACACAGTCAAAGGCTTTGGCATAGTCAATAAAGCAGAAATGGATGTTTTTCTGGAACACTCGCTTTTTCAATGATCCAGCGGATATTGGCAATTTGATTTCTGGTTCCTCTACATTTTCTAAATCCAGCGTGAATATCTTGAAGTTCATGGTTCATATACTGTTGAAGCCTGGCTTGGAGAATTTTGAGCATTACTTTACCAGCATATGAGATGAGTGCAGTTGTACGGTAGTTTGAGCATTCTTTGGCATTGCCTTTCTTTGGGATTGGAATGAAAACTGATATTTTCCAGTCCTGGGGCCACTGCTGAGTTTTCCAAATTTGTTGGCATATTGAGTGCAGCACCTTCACAGTATCACCTTTTAGGATTTGAAATAGCTCAACTGGAATTCCATCACCTCCACTATATACACGCTTATATATGTGTATATGTGTGTGTGTGTATAAATACCTGTATGTCAGAAACAGTTATAATAATAAAAAAAAAGGACAAAAGGGTGGTCAAGGCTCCTATAATTTCAATATATCTTGCTACTTTCAGAGAGGCAGTAGTTTTGAAATTAAACAGCACTAGGTAGGGTAAATAGAGAACTAATTAGTAATTCACTTCTTTAACCAGTCTGTATCTAACAGTCTATCTTCCTTTTACTTCTAAGGTTACCTTCTCCCATTATTGGACCACCAATTTATTTGTAACCCAGTGAAAAATAGGTATAGTAAGCTGGGATTTCAATTTCCAAGCTTTCCTTCAATCAATAGAGGAAATGACAAAATATAAACTCCACACTTCAGATATTTTGCAAATAATCTCATTTTCTTTTCCAAGCACTAAGACTACCTTAAAAGAATGTTGTCTTCTAAATTCAAGAGTGGCTAATGGCAATGAGGAAAGTTAATTTAGATCCTAATTGACTTTACCAGTGACTACTGCAAACTGTGGATGAGGTCAACTTTTAGATAAATAAAAGATAAAATTTAATGATTAAAGAATAAATTTTTATTCCCATTATCTAAGGAATAGACAACTTTCCAAGTGAAAGACTAGCCAGGGAAAAAGATGAGAAAATGGTTTCAGTAAGCCTAGAGGAAATAAAGGACAGCATGACTGATTAGGAAGGAACTGACTGGTACAGAGCATACATTCTTAGAGTCACCATAGAATATTAACATCACAAAGATTTATTATGACATCTGGATATACTGTGCCTATTATTTAATGAACCTCATGGAAAACTCGCAAATTAGGTAAGAAAAGGCTTAAAGCCAAAGTTCACTCAAGAAGTTAAAATGAACACAAAAATAATAATTACCTCAATTCTATTCCTTTGCTTTGATGACATTATGAAACAGAAAATATTACTTCTTCAGAAGTTATATTTGATTAAGCAAAGGACAACATCTTGAACTTTCATCTAATTATAGTGAGGGGAAAATGATCATCATTCTTATGTCACTTTAATCTTATGAACTAGAAATAGTTAGAAAATACAACAGTATTCTGTATATACATACTTTACAATAATGGATGCAATAACTGGGAAACAAATAATTAAAAACTGCAGAATTTACACTTAATCTTGATGTACATAAAGAACTAGTAATTGGAATTCACAGTATATGCTCATTCATCACGTGAAAAGCATAACCTTTCTTTTTTTTGGATTAAAGTAATAAACAGCTATTTTCTCAAAACAAATCAAACTGAAGGTAAATAATTTTGAAAATTTCCATTCTTCTAAATATGAACTGAAAATTAACCAGGAAAAAAATTTAGCTTGTTATTAAGTATAGAATAATGAAACAGAAAACATAGCTTAGACTTTCCTAAACATTACAATAATAGATCATCTTCCTCAGCCCTGAAGAAACTACAGAAAGACTATGTATGTTAGAGGGAAGACTATGTTCAGAAATGAGTTCTTTGAAACTTCACAAAACTGTCCTATAATGTCATGATTTACAACAAGAAAATAAGGCATTAGTAGAAAAAAACTGAAGACAAATAAATGGAAAGATATTCCATTCTTAAAGACTGGAAAAATCAATATTGTTAAAATACCTGTACTATCCAAAGCAATCTATAGATTCTTTGCACTGCTATCAAAATTCCAACAGCATTTTTCACAGAAATAGGACAAATCATAAAATTTATATGGAACAACAAAAGATCCAAACAGACAAAGCAATTTTGAGAAAAAAGAACAAAGCTGGAGGTATCATTCATGCTCCCTAATTTCAAACTATATTACAAAGCTATAGTAATCAAACAACATGAGAGTCCAAAAATAAACCCATGCATATATACTCAATTAATTTCTGATAAAAGAGCCAAGAATACACAATAGGGAAAGAACAGTCTTTTCAATAAATGATGTTGGAAAAATTGGACACCATATGTCAAAGAATGAAACTGGACCACCATACACAAAAATTAATTCAAAATGGATTAAAGACTTGAACACCCAGAAGAAAACCAATAGCAAGCTCCTTGACATCAATCTTAGTAATGATTTTTAAAAATTTTTTTGGATACAAAAAGTAAAGGTAACAAAAGTAAAAATAAACAAGTGGGACTACATCAAACTAAAAAGCTTCTGCACAGCAAAGAAAATCATCAACCCAATGAAAAGGCAACTAGCTGACCAGGAGAAATATTTGCGAATCATATATATGTTAAGGAGTTATTTTCAAAAGATATAAAGAACTCATACAATTTCAATTAAAAAAACCCCAAACAATCCAATTAAAAAATGGGCAAAAGTTCCGAATAGACATTTTTCCAAAGAAGACACACAGATGGTCAACACATACATGAAAAGGTGCTCAGTATCTCTAATCTTCAGGGGAACACAAATCAAAACCACAAGATCACCTCACAACTGACAGAATAGCCACTACCAAAAAGATAAGCAATAACAAGCATTGATGAGGAGGTGGAAAAAAGTGGACCACTGTGCACTGCTGGTGGGAGTGAAGAGTGGTGTAGCCACTATGGAAGAGTATGGCAAGTCCTCAAACAATAAAAAACAGAACCACCATGTGACCCAACAATTCCACTTTGGGGTATTCAAGAAAACAAAAACACAAACTTGAAAAGATACTTGCACCTCATGTTCACTGCAGCGTTAGTCACGACAGCCAAGACATGGAAACAACCTGTGTCCACTGACGGCTGAACAGATAAAGAAAACGTGGTATACATACACAATGGAATACTATTCAGCTGTAAAAGATGTCATTTTGCCATTTTGTGACAATATGGATTGACCCTGAAGGTTTGTGCTAAGGGAAATTAAGTCACAGAAAAGCAAATACCTTATGATCTCATTTATATATAGAATCTTGAAAAAAAAAACAAACCCTCACCCACCTCAAAAAACCCACCGAACTGATGAAGAGAACTGATGAAGATTGGTGGTTGCCAGAGGCAAAGGGTGGGCAATGGATGAAATGGGTGAAGGTGGTCATAAGGTACATATTTCAAGTCATAAGAGAAATAAGGCATAGGAATGTAATGTACAGCTTGGTGTCTATAGTTAATAATGCTGTACTACAGTTTTGAAAGTAGCTAAGAGTACATTTTAAAAGTTCTCATCACAAGAAAAAAAACTTTTAAACTATGTATGGTGATAGATGTTAGAGTTAATTACAGTGATCACCTGCAATATATACAAATATCAAATCATTATGCTGCATACCTGAAACTAGTAATATGTAAATTACACCTCAATCAAAAAAACAAAACTAATCTCCAGAGAGTGGGGCATAGTTCTTGGGGGATTAGCCTATTGTGTTCCCTCTTTGCCTGGCAAAGTAATAAAGCCACTCTTTTCTTCTCCTCCATAAAAAGAAAAAATCTAATCTCACATTTTATGATACTTGAAATAATAAAACAACTTGCATCTTGGAAAAAACAGGCACAACTAAACTTTCTAGTTTTATGATATCATATTCTGAAACACCAGAATCACTTTCCAGAAAACAAGCAAGGTTCTATTAATCATATTCACATCTTTAAAAAAATACCTTGCCTTTTCAATTAGTTCTAGGCCAAGGCTAGGAAAGCTCCATGAACTTTTTATTAAGAATATGACATGCATGATACATGGTTTTATGGTTCCAATTTATGTTTATAGATATAAAGCAAAAAATGTGATATTCAGTAGCAAAATTACGGAAAATTATTCTTTCTGGGTCTTAAGGTCCTAAGAAGGTTATGGAGAGAAGGGAACTAAATTTAGTGACCTCTTAAGTGTGTGACAGGCTCTTATAATTATGACTTACTTTTCAAAACAACCATGTGGAAAAAGAAATTCTGGAAATACATACAAGAAATTATTGATATATATGGTGGTTACTGGTAGAGATGGAGAGGGGGCAAAAAGTGAGAACATGAGAAACAAGAGTAGGAATAATGCTTCTCAATATATATGTTTACTATTTTTAATGTTATAAACATTACAAATCATCTATCCAAAAAATTAAAAAAACCATCAAAAAATTTTAAAACCCTTAAGAATAAGAGGCCTATGAGAAGAGCAAAAAATAAAGAGGGTAGGGGGCAAGCATTTGTTAGGGGTCCTAGATCATCAATACAGCTGATTACAGTATTAACCCAATTCTGGTCTATACGTATATTTTTTTTTGGTGTATTTTTTTCTCTATAGGGCTTTAGATGTTTTTTTAAACTCCCAAAGTACACACTGTTGTTGGTATTTTATAGAAACATTTATTTAGCTTTACATATGTGTTTACAACTTTACTTCATCATTTCTTCTTGCATCTCCTACTATCTATGAGATTATTTTCATTCTTCTTGAAATATAACCTTTAGAAGTTCGTACAAATCTTTTGGTGGTAAACTCACAGTTTTTGTTTATATGTAAATAGCTCTATTTCATCTCTATTCTTGAGAACAAATCGGCGTTTTCCAGAACATGCAGAGATGAAGACTGGGATGTGAGATATTTATTCAGGAACAGTATCTACAATTGGACAGAAGAAAGTGACCTGCCATGCATTCTCAGAAAAGCCTCAGCCAAACTGGTAGGGAGTTCCAGAGCAAATAAGGACCATCAGAGGGTCCTATGCTGGGCCAACGGTCAAGCCTTCTTAGACCACCTAAGAATCGCTGGTTGCAGGCCCACCTCAGATAAGGCAGCTTTCCACCTGAAGGATGTCTACTGACCCCACTCCCTGCAGCTTAGAGGCTCATCCTTCTGTGAAGGCGATCTGGTCATGCATCCTCACAAAAGTTTTACACAGTACAAAATTCTGGTTGAAAAGTTTTTTTTCTCTCAACATTTAAAATATATCGTTTTCTGGCTTTCGTTATTGTTAAGGACTCTGCTGTCATTCTAATTGTTGGTCTTTTTTTAGAAGATCTGTCCCCTTTTCTGAGACTGTTTTTATGACTCCTGTCTTTGGAGTTCTGCAGTTTCATTGAAGTGAAGATTTCTTTTTACTTATCCTGCTAGTGGTATATTTCCTCCTTGGTCTGTGAATTCACATGTTTCACAGTTGTGGAAAATGTGTAGTGATTATCTCTTTAAATATTGTCTCTCCTAGATTCTCTCAATTCCTTCCTTCCTGGGAATCTAATTATTGCATTGACCAAAAAGTTCATTCAGATATAGAAAGCCCATACCATCTTTTGGCCAACCCAATATACTCCTATTCGACCTTCTCATTCTGCCTTCCATTTCTCTTAACATCACTTTCACATTTTCCTTGTCTCTCTTATGGCATTCTGGATAGTTTTATTTTCATCTACTACCAGTTCATTAAATTTCTCTTCAAACAGCAGCCTAAATATTAAATATTTCAGGAATTCTAACAAATGAGCTTACATTTCAAAAGTTATGTTTCTGGATTTTTTTAAAATCTATTATTTCAAGTAATTTCTTGTAGATTGGTAACCTGTGACTACATTTCCTATTTCTATAAACATTATATACTTACCTATTCTATCATTCAGTATTTGACAATTTTAGTATCTACAGTTCTAAGTTTGATGCTGTGACTCATCGTCCCAGTAGCTTGTTTTCTCATGTGTTTGGTGGCTTTATATTTTGAGCTATTTGGTGAATCAATCAGTGGGAATCCTGGAGAAAGTATTGCTCTAGCTGATTGATAGGAGGCACAACTAACCTGCAGCCTATGGCCCTGGTGATTTAGGCTAGCAAGGGAGTTCTTGGCTCCCTTTCTCAACTTACCAACTGGCCCAAGGCTCATCTTTCACCAATAAATAGCAACCACACTTGTGTGACCTTTCCCATCCCATCCACCTACTGGCCCTTGCTTGACGAGCCAGCCCTATAGCTCCTTATTGGGCTGGTCTCAATTCATAATAATTTTTGAAGTGGGGGATTCTTTGGAGATCTCCCCTCAGTCATGCAAGATCTATGATATCTCACGTAGTGAGTTCTTTCCAGATTTAACTGGTTCAGACTTTGCTGATGTTCCTACTGAGACATATTGTCAGAAGTCATACTGTCTGAGGAAACCTGAGTATATTTAATTATTTTCCTAATGCTCTACTTTAACACAAACTTAGCTCTTTAACAAACTTAACAATATTAACGAACTTAACCAGTTACAGTGTGCAGAGTCATGTCAAACTCTTTGCCACCCCATGGACTGTAGCTTGTTAGGCTCCTCTGTCCATGGAATTTTTCAGGAAAGAATATTGGAGTGAGTTGCCATTTCCTCCTCCAGGGAATCTTCCCAACCCAGGGATTAAACCCACATCTCTTGCGTCTCCTGCTGCAGGTGGAGCACTAGTGCCATCTGGGAAGCCAAATTACCTTAACACATTTTATAAAATCATTGATAAAATATATGTGATTCACTAGAGGGGTTTCCCCGGTGGCTCAGCAGTAAAGAATCTGCCTGCAACGCAGAAGATGCAGGAGACCCAGGTTCAACCCTTGGTTTGGGAAGATCCCCAACCCACTTCAGCATTCTTGCCTGAAGACTCCTGTGGACAGAGGAGCCTGGTGGGCTGCAGTCCATGGGGTTGCAAAGAGTCAGACATAACTGAAGCAACTGAGCAAGCAGGCAGGCAGAGGAAATAAAATGGAAGACTTCATATTTGACATCATCAGGTAGGTGGTTAGTAGTCTTTGGAATCAGAAATACAGTTCACACCTTAGCTTTATCACTTACTGTAAGAATCTAGATAAGTTGTATTTAATTATAAGACTCAGTTCCTCATTTGTAAAGTAGAATACACTCTTATTGTACTATTGTGAGAATTAAAGGAGATAATGTGTATAAATTTACTGAGTACAGAACCTGATGCACAGTACATACTTAGTAACTAGAAGCTTCTATGACTATTTCATTATGCTGTTTTTATTTTACTATTCCCATAAACTACTCAAATTTTTCCTTGACTCAAATTTTTCTGGCGTGGTATGACTTCCAAGACAACTAGAAATAAGATTTACTGGCATATCTTTATTATAGTGATGTACTAGAATTTATTTTATTGAGTATTTTTAATACCATTATGTGACAGAGTAAAATGATTATCCTCAAAAGCAGTAATGAGAATGAAACAGTGACAATTTCCATGGGACAGAAAATTGCCATAGGTCACGAACCACTGTAATGAAAGAATTATTAAAAGTGATAGAGAATAATGCTCATTGTAGTTCAGAAGCTGGCAAACTACAACCTACAGAGCAAATCTGCCCCAATTATGTCACTGCAAACAAAGTCTTACTGAAACACTTCCAGTTGTTTATGTATTGTCTATGGGTGCCTCTCTGTGATTGTGGTTTCCATTATGTCCAGCCTCTGACAGATAAGGATAACAGGCTTATAGAAGCTTCCTGATGGGAAAGACTGACTGTGGGGTAAATGGGTCTTGTTCCGATGGGTGGGGCCATACTCAGTAAATCTTTAATCCAATTTTCTGTTGATGGGTGGGACTGTGTTCCCTCCTTGTTGTTTCAGTTCAGTTCAGTTCGGTCACTCAGTCATGTCCGACTCCTTGCAACCCCATGAACCACAGCACGCCAGGCCTCCCTGTACATCACCAACTCCCGGAGTACACCCAAACCCATGTCCATTGAGTCGATGATGCCATCCAACCATCTCACCCTCTGCTGTCCCCCTCTCCTCCTGCTCTCAATCTTTCCCAGCATCAAGGTCTTTTCCAATGAGTCAGCTCTTCACATCAGGCGCCCAAAGTATTGGAGTTTCAGCTTCAACATCACTCCTTCCAATGAACACCCAGGACTGATCTCCTTTAGGGTGGACTGGGTGGATCTCCTTGCAGTCCAAGGGACTCTCAAAGAGTCTTCTCCAAAACCACAGTTCAAAAGCATCAATTCTTCAGTGCTCAGCTCTCTTTATAGTCCAACTCTCACACCCACACATGACCACTGGAAAAACTATAGCCTTGACTAGACGGACCTTTGTTGGCAAAGTAATGGCTCTGCTTTTTAATATGCTGTCTAGGTTGGTCAAAACTCCTTCCAAGGAGTAAGCATCTTCTAATTTCATGGCTGCAATCACCATCTGCAGTGATTTTGGAGCCCAGAAAAATAAAGTCAGCCACTGTTTCCCCATCTATTTGCCATGAAGTGATGGGACCGGATGCCATGATCTTAATTTTCTGAATGTTGAGCTTTAAAGCCAACTTTTTCACTCTCCTCTTTCACTTTCATTAAGAGGCTCTTTAGTTCCTCTTCGCTAAGGGTGGTGTCATCTGCATATCTGAGGTTACTGATATTTCTCCAGGCAATCTTGATTCCAGCTTGTGCTTCATCCAGCCCAGCGTTTCTCATGATGTACTCTGCATATAAGTTAAATAAGGAGGATGACAATATACAGCCTTGACATACTCCTTTTCCTATTTGGAACTAGTCTGTTGTTCCATGTCCAGTTCTAACTGTTGCTTCCTGACCTGCATACAGGTTTCTCAAGAGGCAGGTCAGGTGGTCTGGTGTGCCATTGTTGTTTCATCTGAAACCAAACCATGGTGGAGGTAATGAAGATAATGGCAACCTCCTTCAAAAGGTCTCATACATGCACTGGCGCACTCAGTGCCCCGCATCCTGTAGCAGGCCACTACCGACCCACACCTCCGCCAGAGACTCCTGGACACTCACAGGCAAGTCTGGGTCAACTCTCTTCTGGGGTCACTGCTCAAAGCTATGGTTTTTTCCTGTAGTCATGTATGGGTGTGCAAGCTGGACTATAAAGAAAGCTGAGCACCGAAGAATTAATGCTTTTGAACTCTGGTGCTGGAAAAGACTCTTCAGGGTCCCTTGGACTGCAAGGAGATCAAACCAGTCAATCCTAAAGGAAATCAGTCCTGAATATTCATTGGAAGGACTGATGTTGAAGCTGAAGCTCCAATACTTCGGCTACCTTATACAAAGAACTGATTCATTGGAAAAGACTGTGAGGCTGGGAAAGATTGAAGGTGGGAGGAGAAGGGGACGACAGAGGATGAGATGGCTGGATGGCATCACTAACATGATGGACATGAGTTTGAGCAAGCTCTGGGAGTTGGTGATGGACAGGGAAGTCTGGCATGCTGCAGTCCATGGGGTTGCAAAGAGTCGGACCTGACTGAGCGACTGAACTGACTGATAGCTGCTTTTGCACTACACCAGCAAAGCTGAGTTGTTGCAACAAAACCACATGGTGGGCAAAGCCTAAAATATCCACTATATGACCTTACAGAGAAAGTTTGCTCTGACCTGCTGTAGACTGTGGCAAGAACACTGAATTTTTTCCTAAATATGTATAAACTATTTGTAGACCAGATAGTATATATCAGAGATAGTGAAGGACAGGGAAGCCTGGCGTGCTGCAGTTTATGGGGTCACAGAGAGTCGGACACGACTTAATGAATGAACACCACCACCACCATCAGATATATCTGCAGTTAAGACTAAAATGGAACTCATGGCTTAGGCTATCTAGTCTGTTTAGCAGAGGCCAAAATAACTTGTATATTCTAAAGTATTTATCCAAAAGTGCCCCTTGATAGCATTTTACAGCCTGTACATAATAGTACGAATACTTTAAAAATAAGTTTAATATTCTATGCTTTTAAAATATAATATTTCAAAATATTTTTCTATAAGAGACTTAGAATATTTTTTCAGTAACTCTGCCTCTTTTCCTCTATTACAGGCACTGAACAATTTTGAGGAAAAATCAGTTTGGTGCTAGGAAGTCACAGGCAGGATACTTATCACTTTAAAGATTAGTAGTAGGAAAAAAAAAATTAGTAGTACATACTATATATTTATTGAGAATTATTTGCTGTCACTAATGTTGGAAGGGCAAAATATACCCACTTCCTTATGGTCCTTTCATAAACAATGTTGATTCCTTTTGGTATTGTCTGGTAAAGGGGAAACACTCTTATCAGAAAATGAAGCTAAAATCATAAGTTAGATATGATGTTATTCTTCTATTTTTGTATGTTTCTGAATCAAGATTAGATAAACAACAGATGGGCTGCCTTCTGTGGCTGAAAATAGAAATAATGGGTTTTTTGTTTGTTTTCTACATGAATAATTTTTTAAAAATTCTACAAATGGCTCTAATGTGAACTTGACAGTCTTAGCTAAGCTGTTTCTATTACAGTGTAACACATTTCTATTACTGAAACACAGGTTCTAGTATCAAAATTCCTTGGGACATACATCATTGGATTAGATGGATGAAAGAGAAAAAAATGAAGGGGGAAACTTTAGGAAAGGAAACATGTTCTTTTGAAAATCAATGTTTAAAAGACAAAATGATGATTCTAATACAGAATATAAGAACAATTCTTTTTTAAAGAATTATGTACTTGCAACAATAGAATAATGAAATTTTTCTTTGTGCAAGGCACTCTAGTATAGAGGCTTAACTTTATTTTCTCATTTAATCTTCACAGCCACCTATGAAGTAGATATTACTATATTTAACATATTATTCCCTATATTTTACATGAGGAAACTGAGACTCAAAGTGTTACAGACAGGACTTTAAACCCCATGTTTTTAATAAATATGTTATATGTGAATGGCTTTCTAGAAATATCAACAAACTTTGAAATATGTAACTCTTTCATAAAATGCTTTGAGCCTCTTAGAAGCCCCTAAATAAATAGAAGGAAATACTTAAAAAAAAAAACTAAGTACCTGGAAAATTACTGTGCTATTTAAATAATACATAAGACGAAACATATTCTAGGAATAAACTTTACTGATTTTAAACTGTAAAATATACATTATTCTGAAAACTCAAGCTATATTTCATGACCAACTCTTTTCAGGCATTAAATATTACTTTCTCAAGAATTATTTAATACACATTTTAAAAAAGTGTTCTTGAAAAAAACAGTTGGTATAAAGTATTTTAAAATCCAAGCAGTGAATTCCTGTTTTCAGCAAGGACATTCATTTCAAATATTTTAAAATACTTTACACAAACCCACTTTTCTTCAAATCATGGACTTAAACACATGCAATTTACTTTAAACCCAACTGGGTATTTTGAAACAATGTGATCAACTACCTCACATTCTGATTTTTCAAATGTTTGAAAGTTTCATTAATTTGAGAAATGACTACAAAGCAACTGCACCGATATTCATGTGAACATATATTCAAATATTACGTTCTCCAAGACACCTGTGGAGGCTACCTCAAGGATAACATCATTGCTTAATACATTTTACAAATCTCTTGTTAGGCATTATCATCAAAACTTGACATGTGTTCTTTTAGGCATGCTCAGTAATAGTAAATCTTATTCAATTATGTATGGATATTACTTCAAATAGGAATTCAATAGCTCCAGTGCTCAATTTACAAGTCTTTATAAAATTCCTCTGAAGTAAAATCCTGAATGAAAACTAATATTAAAATTCTAGTGTTTGAGTTTCATTAATACGGGGTACCCAGAGTAGTCAAATTCATAGAGAATAAAGTAGAACAATGGTTGCCAAAGGCCAGGAGAGAGGGAGGAATGGGGACTTGCAGAATTTCAGTTCGGAAAGATGAAATTTCTCTCTCTTTACTTCAAAGATACCAATGACAAAGGATTTTTACAGGATGATATACCAACTCTTTCAAAGAGCAGACAGTCCCAATTCATTGTAAAAACAGTTTCAAAGAAGAGGAGGAAAAGACCTCACTTTATGAAGCTATTACATCCTTGACACCAAAAAGGAAAAATACACGGCAAGAAAAGAAAAACTATTAATATCACAGTCTATATCTCTCATGAGTATAGACACAAAAATCTTAAATAAAACATAAGAACTGGAATGTGAGATATGAACTTGGCCTTACTTGCGCAACAGGATTTCTACAAAGAATACATAAAAGAATCTACACACAATTAGAACTAACAGAAGAGTTCAGCAGGGATGCTCAATATAAGGTCAATATATAAAAATCAGTGGCATCCTTGTAGACCAGGATTAACCAATTGAAAAATATAACAGAGAAAAGATCTCATTCACAACTGAAACAAAAACTATAAGGTACCTAGGAACAAATTAATGAATACATACATAAAGAAACAAAAAGATACTAAAACTCAGTATCACAAAGAGAGCAATTTTCCCTGGATTCATTTAAAACCTAAAACAATTTCAACAAAATACAAACTGTTTCTCATGAAGAAATTATTCTAAAATTCAAACAGAAAGAGTGTCAGGAACAGTTAAAATAATTCTGAAGAAGCATAAAGTAGAGGAAATGTGGGATTGAAACAAGGTTATTCAAACAGAGCAGTAAATAAGAGAGCTTAAAAATGGAACTTGCCTATTACAGCAAAGCACCACTATTCAGACTGGCTATTTGATAAATGGTGCAAAAAGCACCACTCATATGAAAAACTAAAGTCGTTACTCATAACATAGATAAAAATGAATTTCAAGACATTAGAGTTGTGAATTAAAAAATCAAATTTAAAAAACCGCTGGGAAAAAACAGCAGACCATTTTTATGATTTTTAGAGGTAGGGAGGGATTTCCTAAAACACAAGAGGCAAAGAAAACACAAAGTGAAAAGACAAGCTACAGAGCAGGATAAGATATATGCAAATGCAAGTAACTGACAAAGAATTAGAACAAGACAACAACAAAAGACAACCTGACAGAGCAGTGGACAAAGGCAACAAATAGGCAAATCACAGAAGAGAAACCCCAAACAGCCAATAAACATATGAAAACACTGAGGCATAAGGGAAATAAAAATACCAATCAAGACAGGCTTGAGATATTGTTTCAAAGGCTGACAAAAACCTAAAAGCCTGAGAACACCAAGATGGGGCAAAATGGGGAATTCCAACTCTATACTGCGAGTGTAAATTAAAATAACCACTTGAGTTGAAGATGCCTGTATGTTAAAATGCCACGACTACACTTTTTGGTACACACCCCATGAACATTCTTGGTCAGGTACAAGGAAGATAGGTATTACAGTAGTAAAACATTTGGAAACTCTATGTCCATCAGCAAAATAATCAGTAAATGAATTAAAGTACATTTATACATTAAATCTCTCTACTGCAGTTTAAATGAACAAGTTAGTGGTACACATACTGTCATGTATATTCTCAATAACTTAAACATGGCATTTGCTAAAGTGTTGTACTGAATGGTTTAAAAAAAAAAGTTTATGTATGTGTGTGTGTGTAAGTAACAGTAACAGCAGCAACAACAAATGAAAAGATGAGTAACAGAATATTTGAGCGCTTATTATACAGAAGGCACACTTCTAACTGCAAGTAGGTGCCTAAAGACAGTCCTAGGGGACAGATTCTACTACTATTTCTATCTAACACGATTACTCTTTTATTACTATGAGATTCCATTACTACAGATGACGAATTGAAGTGGAGAGAGGTGAAGCTGATCTAAAGCTATAAAACTAGTAAATAATAAGAGTTAGATATGAAGCCAGGATTCCTGACCCATACTTTACAGCTTAATAACTATGTTAGTTATTACACCATTTTCTATTCATTTTAGGATGTCGGAAATCCAACATTATTTCTGTAAGTTGGAAACAAAAAACACTTATAGAACCTATGACTATAAAGAAATGAATACACACACATTTTTGTATAGCTCAAACTGGTTCTAAAGATGCTAAAAGATTCTTAGAAATGTCTTGAAAATACTGGCATCCCAACTACTCTAATTCACTAATTTACATGTTTGAGGTCTGGTATTTTTCAGATCATTATTTCAGAGACAAAGATTATTTCTTTTATAATCCTAAGATAATATATATTTGGAATCCTAGAAACCTTACATGGAGAAGCATATGATGTAATTCAATCATCTCTTTCTCTCTCATTAGAGGCAAAATTTGATTACTTAGCTTCAGGCCTGAAAACTCATATTAAGAGTTTTTAATAAGCAATTCTATCAAGAAATGCAATAAAATTTCAATTATTCATTTTTTCTGGCCTCTCAATTATAGGTTGGTTTTTAAAAAGCCAGTAGCTAATATTTATACAGTAAAAATGTAATTTTGTGTAGAATTATTTATACCACAAAATAAAAAAGGAAATGGCATTTTCAGTCATCAAGTATTTACGAGAATTGACTATGTGCTAATCACACACTCCTTGTTTCCAGTAAAACTGGAACATTTCTTAAAAATGTCTTTTCTTCTCAATTTACACATTCCCATTCTCAATGCCATCATCTACTAACGTATAGAACATGATTTGAAAAAATATGAAAAAGATGTTCTTACATTTAAAGAGTTCACTGACTATTAGGGGAAAGAGACAAGTAAATGGAAGTTATCTATAATGCCTAAGTACTTTAATAAAGTGAGCAAGTCACTTAACATTTCTAAGCCTCAAATGAGACAGATGTTTAAGAACTCTAAATTATAGAGAGAACCTGAATAAGTCATCTCTAAGGTCCTCTCTAGATCTAAAATTCTATGATTATCCAATCTCTTTAAATTAAAAGGTAAATCACAAAATATTCAGTATGCAAAAAAGAAAAAATACCAACTAAAAGATGAACTGTTTGTACAAATGCATTCTAATTTTTCAAAGCTATTAAAACTCCCATTCTAAGTATCAGTAAAATTTCCACAGACACTGTCTTTTAATCAACATCTTCCCCTCAAACCTGCAGACTTCTAAATAATCAACAAGCAACTATTTTGTGATAACAGAAGTAAAGTGCTTAAAAGCCCATGGCCTGGACTCATGAAAGTGGTCTTTTAAAAGGAAGATGCTAACAGAAACATGTGTATGACATTCTTACTACAAAAAATTTGTTCATTAACTTCACTTCAAAATTTTAATGTTCAGATTTCTCATGAAGAGTTTAAAAAACAAAACAGCTAAGATTAGCTCTCTTCACTGTTAAATATTTTGAAATTTAGAACAAGGTTTCCCTTACCTGATATGGACATGGAATGTGATATTCTCTGCAGCGTTCTTGTATCCACGTTGTTTCCCAGATGCCGCGGTAAGCTTGCTCATAAAAGTAGCATCCAATTACAACCAAGAGTGGTACGAGATACAGAATGCTGAAAACACCAATCCGGATCATAAACTTCACCAGTTTATCTTGGTTCTCCTTTTCTAATGGAATCTCAATTCGCACTCTGTTTAGGGATATAATGCCGGCTAAAAGGAGTGAAACCCCAACTACCACATACAGGCAGAGGGGTGCAAGAACAAAATACCTCAAGGCATCAACATCGTAGAGGCCAACAAAACACACGCCACTGATATTGTCACCTTCAATTTTATTCATCGCTAAAAGGATGATGGTCAGAGTTCCAGGAATGCCCCACGCACTGGCGTGAAACAGCAAGGCTTTCTTCTCAATAGCTTCACTACCCCACTTTGGCACAGCTGCCAAGAACCACGTGATGGTAAGAATCACCCACCAAACGCTGCCAGCCATAGTAAAAAAATAGAGTACCATAAAAAGCATGGTACAGGCTTTGTTATGAGATCCTTGGGTCACTGTGGAAGCCTTATACTGTGCAGGGCTGGATGCATTGCAGGCGACTCGGTCCTCAAGCAAAAACCCAATAAAGAAAATTAATGACACCATCATGTAGCAGACGGCATAAAATATAATGGGTCTTTCAGGATAACGGAATCTTGTCACATCAATCAAAAAAGTTAAAAAAGTAAACAATGTGGCAGAGAGGCAAATGATTGAAATCAATCCTATGAAATACCGAGCAAATGAAAGCTCTTCTCTCCTAAAGTACATATTTGGACAAGGAGGTGAACAATCACGCACGTGCAAAAAGGAATAGCCAAGATCAGGATCAATTTTCAACTCTCGGGGACACCAAAAGCCATAGTCCCTCTGCACTGCCACTGAGGCTCCTTCAGTAGGATCGCCAGCTAAATTCAGGTCCACCAGCCGAGGATACGGCTCATCACAATCTGGGAATCTAAAAACACAAGACAAGAATCATTTACTTATTGGGAACCTAATGATTTGGATTTTCATATTTAGCAGTTGTGGTTTATTTATGCTTATGTCCTTGGAGAACATTACGATGTGTCAAAGAAGTAATGCAAATATCTTGCTTGTGGGTCATATTATAAGATATTTCACAGCTGGCAAAAAAACAAAATATGTATACTTAAATTTTGTTTTGGCTTCAAAAATATTACTCTTTATTAAAACAGGCAAAGCCAATAATAAATAGTGTAATTAATACTAGTTATTTAGGACACACAGTTTACAGTAAGATTTCAAACTATAAATAAGTATATATATAAAATAAACATACATAAATATAAAGCTCCAGTAGAATAGTAGCTAAAAGTTTTTTTTAATGTTTAATTACCAGATAGTTCTCATTTACCCTAGACTCAAATAGAACTTTCTTAAAAATAAGAGGTAAAAATCTTCCCTAGGAGAACAAGATGGCGGAGGAGTTGGTGGACGTGGAGTACATCTGTCTCCAAGGTACATCAGGAACACACCTTCAGACACAGAAGTGCATGCAGAACACCAGCTAACGGTGGACAGGAGGACCTGACCAATGGAAAATAATATATAGGACCACATAAAACTCAGTAGGACGAAGGAACTACAGGGAAAAACAGGAGTGTTGGTAGGACTGGACCTGCCCCCGCTTGAGGGGGGAACTGAAGCAGGGGTCCAACCCCCACATCGGGGCAATTGTCTGAATCAGAGGAGAAACATTTAAGGCTGAGAGTGAAACAGCTGATCTATGGCAGCCTAAATGGAATGAGAATCCTTGCCGCAGCCATACATACCCCGGACAGGGACACTGGTAGCCTGGAAGGCGCAGCAGCTGGGAGCTGGAGTTTAGGGACTGTGGAGCAACCCCAGGATGAAGGCTGCTGTTGACGGCGGAGAGATGGACTGAGGGGATGTGAGGGAGGAGATCGTGGTGGGAAATGCCTGTGGAGTAAAGCCAGGCAGCCATGGAAGCAAGGCAATAATGCTGAGTCATGGGTAGGGGATGGAGCCATCACTATAGCCTCTCTCTCCACACACGCCAGCATCGGCAGCTGAACAATAGAGAGGCTGGCCCATCAAACGCCTGACACAGAGCTACAGAGCAGGACCCCACCCAGGTGCCACTGTAAGTGCCAGAGGCGCCAACCTACAGACTAGGATCCCAGCCAGGGGGCCGCCTCTACGTGCCTGACACACCAAACAACAGAGAAGGACCCCAGGCAAGGGAGCCCGCTAAGTGCCTGACCAGGCGGAGCTACAGAGATAGGATGGCCAAAGAGGCCTTTCGATCGTCAGTTACAAGAGGCTGGAAAAAAGACTGATGGGGCCATAACTCCTGCAGCAGAGGCAGTCCGTGTCCTTGCACACTTGGCGCTGCCACGATCCCTGCAAGCCAAGCAGCTGCGCCACCTTCCTGCTCAACTCTCACTGGGGCAGAGCTGCCACAGGCAAAGAAAGTCTTGTGTCTATGCCCACACGGTCGCTTCAGTAGTGTCCAACTCTTTGCTGCCCTGTAGACTGTGACCTGCCAGGCTTCTCTGTCAGGGAGGGGGGCTCCCCAGGCAAGAATACTGGAGTGTATTGGCCAATACTGGTCGCCATACCCTTCCAGAGCACTGTATTTCCTGCTGCCCGAGCCACCAACTCCCCTGAGTACTGGTGCTGGCCAGAGCCCCTCTGACCCAAGCAGCTAAACCACCTCCACACCTGGCCCTCACGGGGGCAAATCCAAACCCTCCAGGGCAGCCTCAGGAGCAAACCCCAGTGGAGGACCCACATGTATAGGTGGAAATAAAACCACAATTGAAACCCAGGGGTAGTGTGGCTAAGGAAGAAGACCTAAAACTTACCAACAGCTGTACAAGCTACAGATTAAATCCACATGATCAATGAGGCAGACTCTGTGTCTATGGTATATATAAAAGGTCATTGAGAATTCCCACAAAAGAAAACTCACTAGTTCTGACAGCTGTGGACACTCGAGGCAAAAACACACAGGAGTAAGACTAGATCAGAATCTGAGCTGCCCCCACAGCAGGTCCAGAGATCAGCACAGTGTTGGAGGGCAGCCTAGGGAGGCTAAGTGGACTCTGACTCCCAGCGAGGGGAAGGACTGACAGCAGTGACTCAAGAAAAATTTATTATCCCTATTTTTTGACTTGTTCTGTAGATTCTTTTGGATTTTTTTTTCTTTTTTCCCCTCTGCTGTAGCTGTCGATTTTACTGGCACCATGAAATCCAATTAAACTTTTGAGCTTTATTTTTTCCTTAGTCACATTTTCTATTGTTGTTATAAACTTCTGCCTCTATGTTGGACTTTTGCAGTTATGTGGAGTTTTCTTCTTTTTCTTTTTCTAATTTTAAATTTTATTTTTTTAAACCTATTTTTATTTTTTCTACATTTATTTCCTTTTGTGCCTTCCTATTGTTCTTTTCCCCTTGCAGTTAATCTTTAACATATATATATCTTCTTTATCTACCTCTAACTTTGCGTATCTATTCTTTCTTTTGTTTCTTTTTCTCCTTGCCTCTCAACCTATTTGTTAGTTTTATTTTCAATACTTTATTCCCCAGTTGGCACCTTGCTTTAGTTTTGTTTTCCAGTTTGTGCTTTGGCTAGTTTTGTTCTGGTAGATATAATTTTTGGTTTCTTTTGTTCACTGGGTCAATCTATTGTACTTTATTTTTGTTGGACTTTTTTGATTTTGCCGATAGGTGTACACGTACATGTGTATATTCAGTCACACTTTTTAATGTTGTTATACACCTCTGCTTCTACATTGGGCTTCTGCAGTTCTGTGGAGTTTTCCTTTTTTCTTTCTTCTTCCGTTTTTTTTTCTTTTCTCCTTTTTATAATTTTAATTTTTTTAAACTTATTGTATTTTTTGTACACTTATCCATTTCTTTGCCTTTTCTACTGTTTTTTCCCCTTGCAATTAATCTTTAATGTATATAAATCTTCATCTATCTCTATTTAAATTTGCATATCCATTCTTTCTTTTCTTTCCATCCTTTCCTCTCAACATATGTGTTAGTTTTGTTTTCATTGCTTTATTCTCCACTTGGCACCTTGCTTTAGTTTCATTTTCCAGTTTGTGCTTTAGTTAGTTTTGTTCTTAACTGGTAAATATAATTTTTGATTTCCTTTGTTTGCCAGATCAATCTACTGTATTTTATTTTTGTTGGACTGTTTTGACTTTGCTCATGGGTATATATGTATATGTGCATATTCCATTATTTTAATTATTATTTGCCTGATTTTGCAACTGCCATTTATCTGGGGTTCATCTTTGGTTTCTCATTTTTGGATATTTGTTTTAATCTCACTTAATGCCCTAACAAACCACTTGTGGAATGTTCGTTCCTGACCAGAGATCAAGCCCTGAGCCTGTGGAGTGGGAGCACTGACTCCAAGACCCTGGACACCAGAGAACTAACCACAGGGAGCATCAAACAGTGAGGACTCACACAGAGGAAACCACTTGAACACAAGACCCGGCATCACCCACCCACCAGTAGCACCCTGTGCAGGATGTCTCATCTAAACAACAAACAAAACAAAAATAACAAACTCAATCATCAGCAGACAGGATTACGACCTCACTCAGCCTTGCACGTCAGAGGAGAAACAAACAAACAAACAAAAACTCAGCACAAATCTCACTCTACAAGAAGCTTACACAAACCACTGGACCAGCCTTAGGAGGGCAGAAACCAAAAGAAAGAATTCAACCTTCTTCAAGGAAAGAATTCCAACTTTGCTTGAAGCCTGGGAAAAGGAGACTTCAAATACAAGTTAAAAAAAATTATGAAAAGGCAGAGAAATACTACACAAATGAAGAAGCAAACTAGAAACACAGAATTCCAAATAAATGAAGAGGAAATAGACAAACTACCTGAAAAACAATTCAGAATAATGATAGTAAAGATGATCAAAAACCCTGAAAACAAAATGGAGAAAATGCAAGAATCAATTAACAGAGACCTAGAAGAATTTAAAAAAAGAGTGAAAAGAACTGAGTAGTCTCAGAGACCTCTGGGACAATAGCAAATGCACCAAAATTCAAATTAAAGGGGTCCCAGAAGAATAAGAGAAAAAGAAAGGGTATGAGAAAATTTTTGAAGAGACTATAGTTGAAAACTTCCCCAAAGTGGAAAAGGAAATAGTCAATCAAGTCCAAGAGGCTCAAAGAGTCCCATACAGGATAAATCCAATGAGAAACACACCAAGACACACACTAACCAAAGTAACAAAGACTAAACACAAAGAAAGAATATTAAAAGCAGCAAGGGAGAAGCAACAAATAACATACAAGGGGAAACCCCATACACTTAACAGCTGATCTTTCAGCAGAAACTCTGCAGGCCAGAAGGGAATGGCAGGATATATTTAAAGTACTGAAAGGGAAAAATCTACAACCAAGATTACTGTACCTGGCAAGGATCTCATTCAAAATTGATGGAGAAATAAAAAGCTTTTCAGACAAGCAAAAGTTAAGAGAATTCAGTACCACCAAACCAGCTTCACAACAAATGTTAAAGGGACTTACACAGTCAAGAAATACAACAGAAGAAAAACGATCTAAAAAATCAACCCCAAACAATTAAGAAAATGGCAATAGGAACATATATATCAATAATTACTTTAAATGTAAATGGATTAAATGTTTCAACCAAAAGACACAGACTGGCTGAATGGATACAAAAGCAAGACCCATATATATGCTTGTCTACAAGAAACCCACTTCAGACCTAAAGACACATATAGACTGAAAGTGAGAGGATGGAAAAATATATTGCATGCAAATGGGAAGTAAAAGAAAGCTGGAGTAGCAATCCTCATACCAGACAAAGTAGACCTTAAAATAAAGAAGATTACAAGAGATAAGGGAGGACACTACATAAGATCAAGGAATCAGTTCAAGAGGAAGACATAACAATTTAAATATCTATGCACCCAACATAGGAGCACCTCAATACATAAGACAAACACTAACAGACATAAATGGAGAAATTGGCAGTAACACAATAATAGTAGGAGACTTTAACACCCCACTCACACCAATGGACAGATCATCAAAACAGAAAATTAATAAGGAAACACAGTCTTAAATGACACATTAGATGAGATGGATCTCACTGATATCTTCAGGACATTCCATCCAAATGCAGAAGACTGTACCTTCTTCTCAAGAGCACATGGAACATTCTCCAGGCTAGACCACATCTTAGGTCACAAATCAAACCTCAGTAAATTTAAGAAAATTGAAATCATATCAAGCATCTTCTCCAACCACAACACTATGAGACTAGATATCAATTACAAGAAAAAACTGTAAGAAACACAAACACATGGAGATTAAACAACATGTTTCTAAATAACCAACAGGTTACTGAAGAAGTTAAAAAGGAAATTAAAAAATTCCTAGAGACAAATGACAATGAAAACAAAACTCAAAACCTATGGGATGCAGCAAAAGCAGCTCTAAGAGGGAAGTTTATGACAATACAATCCTACCTCAAGAAACAAGAAAAACATCAAATAGACAACCTAACTTTACACCTAAAACAACTGAAGAAAAAGCCCCAAAATTAGTAGAAGGAAGGAAATCATAAGGATCTGAGTAGAAATAAATGAAAAAGAAATGAAAGAAACAATAGTAAAGATTAATAAAACTAAAAGTTGGTTCTTTGAGAAGATAAACAAAATTGACAAACCTTTAGCCAGATTCATCAAGAAAGAGAGAAGAATCAAATCAACAAAATTAGAAATGAAAAGGAGAGGTTACAACAGACAACACAAAGGACTATGAGACTATTAGGAACAACTATATGGTAATAAAATAGATAACCTGGAAGAAACTGACAGATTCTTAGAAAAGTTCGATCTTCCAGATTGAACCAGGAAGAAACAGAAATTATGAACAACCCAACTGCAAGCACTGAAATTCAAGTTGTGATAAAAAATCTCCCAAAAAACAAAAGCCCAGGACCAGATGGCTTCAAAGGAGAATTCTATCAAACATTTAGAGAACATCTAATGCCTATCCTTCTAAAACTTTTTTAAAAAATTGCAAGGGAAGGAACACTTCCAAACTCATTCTACAAGGCCACCAACAACCTGATACCAAAATCAGACAAAGACAACACAAAAAAAGAAAATTACAAGCCAATATCACTGATGAACATAGATGCCAAAATCCTCAACAAAATTTTAGCTAACAGAATTCAGCAACATATCAAAAAGCTCATACACCATGATCAAGTTGGGTTTATACCAGGAATGCAAGGATTCTTCAATATATGCAAATAAATCAATGTGATACACCATATTAACAAATTGAAAAAAAGATCATATCATCTCAATGGAAGCAGAAAAAGCCTTTGACAAAATTTAGCACCCATTTATGATTAAAACTCTTCAAAAAATGGGCAGAGAAGAAATCTTCCTCAACATAGTAAAGGGCATATATGATAAGTCTACAGCAAACTTTATTTTCAATGGTGAAAAACTGAAAGCATTCCCCCTAAGATCAGGAACAAGATAAGGGTGTCCACTTTCACCACTATTATTCAACAGTCTGGAAGTCCTAGCTAGAGCAATCAGAGAAGAAAAAAAAATAAAAGGAATTCAGATCAGAAAAGAAGTAAAGCTCTGTTTGCAGATGACATGATTCTGTACATAGAAAACCCTAAAGACAGTATCAGAAAATGACTAGAGCTAACCAGTGAATTTAGCAAAGTTGCAGGATACAAAATCAATACACAGAAATCATTTGCATTTCTATATACTAACAATGAAAAATCATAAAGAGAAAATTAAGGAATCAATCCCATTCACCATTGCAACAAAAAGAATTAAATATCTAGGAATAAACTCACATAAGGAGACAAAAGAACTGTACACAGAAAATTATAAGACACTGATGAAAGAAATCAAAGATGACATAAACAGATGGAGAGATATTCCATGTTCTTGGTTAGGAAGAATCAATATTGTGAAAATGACTATACTACCAAACACAATCTACAGATTCAACGTGATCCCTATCAAATTACCAATGGCATTTTTCACAGAACTAGAACAAAAAAATTTCACAATTCATATGGAAACACTAAAGATCCCAAATAGCTGAAGCAGTCTTGAGACAGAATGGAGTTGGAGGAATCAACCTTCCTGACTTCAGAATATACTACAAAGCTACAGTCATCAAGATAGTATGGTACTGGCACTGATGGAACAAGATAGAAAGCCCAGAAATAAACCCATGCGCCTAAGGGTACCTTATTTTTGACAAAGGAGGCAAGAATTTACCATGGGGCAAAGACAGGTTCTTCAATAAATGGTGCTGGGAAAACTGGACAGCTACATGTGAAAGAATGAAATTAGAACACTTTCTAACACCTACACAAAGATAAAACTCAAAATGGATTAAAGACCTAAATGTAAGACCAGAAACTATAAAACTATTAGAGGAAAACATAGGCAGAACACTCGATGACATAAATCAAAACAAGATCCTCTATGACCCACCTCCTAGAGTAATAGAAATAAAAACAAAAGTAAACAAGTGGGACCTGATTAAACGTGAAAGCTTTTGCACAGCAAAGGAAACGATTAAGCAAGGTGAAAAGATAGCCCTCAGAATGGGAGAAAATAATAGCAAATGAAACAACTGACAAAGGATTAATTTCCAAAATATACAAGCAGTTCATACAACTCAACACCAGAAAAACAAAGAACCCAACCAAAAAGTGGGAAAAAGACCTAAACAGACATTTCTCCAAAAAAGACATACAGACGGCTAACAAACACATGGAAAGATGCTCAACATCGCTTATTACTAGAGAAATGTCGATCAAAACTACAATGAGATATCACCTCACACCTCAGAATGGCCATCATCAAAAAATCTATGAACAATAAATGCTGGAGAGGGTGTGGAGGAAAGGGAATGTTCTTGCATTGTTGGTAGGAATGTAAATTGATACAGCCACTATGGAAGACAGTATGGAGATTCCTTAAAAAACTAGGAATAAAACCACCATATGACCCAGCAATCCCACTCCCAGGCACATACCCTGAGGAAACCAAAGTTGAAAAAGACCCATGTATCCCACTGCTCATTGCAGCACTATTTACAATAGCTAGAATATGGAAGCAACCTAGATGTCCATTGACAGATGAAAGCATAAAGAAGTTGTGGTACATATACACAATGAAATATTATTCAGCCATCAAAAGGAAGGCATCTGAGTCAGTTTTGATGAGGTGGATGAACTTAGAACCTATTATACAGTGAAGTGAGTCAGAAAGAGAATGATAAATATTGTATTCTAATGCATATATATGAAATCTAGAAAAATAGTACTGAAGAATTTATTTATAGGGTAGCAATGGAGAAACAGACATAAACTTATGGACATGGGGAGAGGGTAGGAGAGGATGAGACATTCTTCACCACCTCAAATTCTATTTTATTATGCCTGTGTTAGGGCCCAAGAAATCTGCATTTTGACAATTTTCCAGACTTAAGAAAGCATCACAGGCACAGTACAGAAAAAACAGGGATGTGCTGCAGACATGATCGGAAGTACTGTTCTCATCAACTTCCTGCATTTTCAGTTTTCTTGGCAGCATCAGTTTCTAAGCCTTCAGACTCCCATCAACTAGATATTCAGTAGTTACATGGATCAAATAGTTTCCAAGAAACTGTCACTGATATTACGTTTGACAAATACCTGTATAAGCTTATACTGAAGATGATTAATCTCAATAAACTATCACTGATATTAAGTTTGCCAAATACATGTATAACCTTATACTGAAGCTGATTAATACAAACCATTTTCTTCACAAGGCTTGGATTATAAAGCCAAATGACAGAAACTTATTGCACAGAAGCATTTATTAGAGCTCTGCAGTAAGCCAGGGCTTTAAGAAAAAAACACCTAAAAAACACTCTATCCTTGAGTACAAAAAAAGGCACAAAATTGTAAGCACAATACAAGATACAGCAGCATGATGTATGAAGCAATCAAAATCATGAAAGACTTCATGTCAGTCCCTCAAACACAGGATTTTTGAATCAGTATTTGCCAGTACTGGCAGCATGGCAATCAGTATTCTAACAAAAAATGTGAGCAAAGACACAGAGGTTCGAACAGGGTGTGTTTAGTATTGCTGGGGCATGAAGAGTGCATGAACTGTAAGCACAAGAGGTAAGCACTTTCAGAAATATGTATGTGCATGTGTGTGTATAAACACTGATATAAACATATCAATGGATATATCTGTACATCCAATTCACCATATACACACTCCTTACTTTTTAATCCTTCAAAAACCAAACTCTTGATTTCTACTCCTTAGTTTCTCCATTTTCACAAATGGTAATCCCATTCTTCTAGCTGCTCAGGCTGAAACCCTTGGGGTCCTCCTTGAAACTGCTTCTGTCATAGCCACCTTACAACCTATCAGCACCTCCTGTCATTCGACTTCACAACGTATCTAGAATCTGACCACTTTTCACATCCTCCACAGCATCCACCCAGTTTGAGCTATTAGTACCTCATCCTTGGATTTCTGGAGTGGCTTCCAGTTCATCTCCTTTTGTACATAAGAACCAGAGTGATCCTTTAAAGACAAGCCACCCCTGTGCTCATGATCATGTCTCTTCTGCTCAAAATCTTCTCACTCGGAATCAAATCCAAATTCCATAAAGGAGCTCTAAAGACACCCCCCAACCCCAGTGCTTTCTGATCACATTTCCTTCCCTTCTTCCTTACTCACATGGCTCTAGCCTCTGTGGTGTTCTTGATGTTCTGTGAATATAACCAGCACGCTTCCACTTCAGAGCCTCTGCACTTGTTGCTCTGCTTCTTCTGCTGGGCTGATCTTCCCTAGATATCTGTATCATTTGTTCTCTCATTTCACTCACATCCCTGTTCCACTGTCTCCCTATTAAAAAGGACTTCTCTAATGTCCCCATACTGTATCACTATCACCTAGCTCTATTCTTTCTTATTGGCATTCACTGCTATCTGACATTATCTATTTATTTATATCCTACCATTACAACCATCACTAGAACTGTAGATCCATAAGAAGAGACCACGTTTTGTTCACTACTCATCTTTACTATCTGGAATAGTGTCTAGCACATGGAAGACATCCAATTAATATCTGCTGAATGGATGACTGTTGACTAAATATTTGCTTAATTGATAACTGTTGACTAAATAAATTCATATAGCCCTTACCCAAGTTAACAGCTTCCCTGGTGGCTCAACTGGTTAAGAACCTGCCTGCTAATGAAGGAGACACAAGAGATGTGGGTTCAATCCCGGGGTCGGAAAGATCCCCTGGAGAAGGAAGTGGCAACCCACTCCAATATTCTTCCCTGGAAAATTCCATGGACAGAGGAGCCTGGTGGGCTATATATATAGTTCATGGGGTCTCAAAGAGTTGTACATGACTAAGCGCTCACCACACATACTAGTTAATTAGAAAGATGACTAGAAGGAGTATGGAAGACATTTGAGCTGTACAAAATTGAGAGCAAAGATATCTGATGAGCCATAACGAAAACCAGATAAGGCAGTGAGAATGAACAGCTATGAAATTAGTGAAATAATGGCAACAGAATCTACAACTGACTGGATGTGGGAGCTTAGGTCAATGAAGGAGGAATATATCTTCCAGCAATTAAAAAAAAAAAAAAAATGAGCAAGAAGTAAAATCAATTTTAGACATGTTGAAGTTGAGGTACTTGAGACAAATTCAGGTTAGGATATCCAATAGCTGCTTGTTACACAGAATTGGAACTTACCAGAAAGATGCCAAGGCTATAGATGTGGATTTAGGAGTCATCAGCATGTGAGTAACAGTTAAAATCAGTGAGATGAAATTATCCAGGGGAAGCAAGTAGAATCAAAAAGAACAGAAACAGATGGCTAAGAAGCACTAGGAAGAAGATGAAAGAAAGGAAACTGATAAGGACTGGTCTGAGATGTAGCAGACCACAACAGTTTGCACAAAATGCCAAAGTGATTTTCAGGAAAGGAGGACAGACTGAGGTTGAGGGGAGTAAGGGTCAAATATGGAATAAAGGTGAAATGAAATATAGGTTTGAGGTGAGTGACACAGATTTGGCATAATTGCTGAGGAGAATGAACAGAAACTTTCCCGTTAACCACACTGGAAACTGACTTAAGACAAAGAGCAAATAGAGTGGCTATGGTCTAAAATGTCTATCAATAGGAGAATGGATAAGCAAAATACAGTAATCTATACAACAGAAGACAAGAAAAAGGAAAGAACTATTAATGAACACAAAAACATTAATGAATCTTGAAAACAGAGCAAGAAAGAGCAATCTTAACTCAAGCAAAATAAGAGTTATACAACGTATGACTTTATTTGTATGAAGTTCTAGAATATACAAAGTAATTATCTAGGAAGGATGCTTAACAGTAGTTGCTTCCAGAGGATGGTATAGACATGGACTGACTAGCAAGGAGCATGAGAGCATGAGGTAATGGTAATGATCCTGTTCTATACCCTTCTAAGGATTTGGCTTTCTAAGCTGCAGGTTTTTGTTAAAACTCAGGTGCTATCTTTAGATTTGTACATTTCCTTGTAAAGTTTTAAATAGAAAAAAAAAAAAAACTATAGACAAATGTTTGGTAAAGGACCTGATAAAATATTTGTGAGGACAATAACTGCGGTCTCTAATTTATTTTGAAATACACTCAAAGAATAATGTAGATTAGTGGATCAGTAGAGGGATGGACAGATGTGATAAAGCAAAGATAATAAAACAATGACAGACTCTGGAATGTAGTGAAAAAAAAAAAGGAGTTGCTATGGTTTAAGTAATTAAATATGCAGCATAATTAATTTGTAAGAAATTAGTTGAATTGGTCCCCTAGAGATCTGAACAAGTACAGTAGAAGGAATAAGTTGAAATTGTTAGCAAAAGTACTATTTTATGTAATGGACAACAAAGCTTAACCTAAGCAAGAAAACAAATGAGATCAGGAAGGGACCTATTAGGAAAAGTGGGGGAAAACCCCAAAACTTTGGGGTATCCATGAAACTGAAGAACAGGTACAGTATGAACAAGGATATGAGAAATGTGGAAGAATGAAAGGTTATTATGAAAGATCAGTTTGTCAGAATTTAAGTAAGAATTCAGAGTTAGGCAATTCCAGGCAAAACAGTGAGGACACAAAATAGATTTAATACTATCAAAACAGAGATCACAATGACATTTCTATAGCTGTACATAATCTATTAAAATAAAAAGACCCCCCAAAAAATAAAAATAAAATAAAATAAAAAGACCAGTAAATAATAGGAGCTAGACACAAAACATAAAATAGGATTCCTGCTGAGGTAATTCATAACTGTTGTTATAAATACCAAGAAATTTAGATTTCTAAAAGAGAAACTATAAATATTATAAGGTTTTGGGGAGACAGTGGAAGAATGGTTTGATGGGGCTAGATAAGAGAGTATGCCAAATAGGTGGAAAACAGAGTAGACAAATAAGAGAAAGCAAATTGTCAGTGAACTGACTACAAGTAACTAATACATGTTTTAAGTTTTTCCATCTTTCAAATGACAGTAACAACATGGGCTTTTTACCTACCTCCAAGGGCTATTGATAGATGATAAATAAAAGTAATTTTAAACATGAAGGAGAAAAAAAGTGTTCTGTGCAGCACTACCCATAATAGCAAACCCTTGGAAATAACTTAAATGATCATCAGTAGGAGATGGCTAAATAACTATATATAATATTAATGCAATTGGCCATTACACAGCAATTAAGAGGAATGAACCAGACTAACAAATATAAACACAGATACAAACACAGATACATAAACATTATATATTTTTATATTTATATATATATATATATAAAATGTAAAAAAGTATATAATGTTGCTTATGG
This sequence comes from Odocoileus virginianus, assembly GCF_023699985.2. NCBI lineage: Eukaryota > Metazoa > Chordata > Mammalia > Artiodactyla > Cervidae > Odocoileus > Odocoileus virginianus. The sequence continues at coordinate 45,095,247 of NC_069691.1, read as the reverse complement.
ATATGTACATAATGTATAGTCAGAGTATAAAAACAAACATAAGAAAGATTAACAACAAAGTCAACATAATGATTATCTCATCTCTGGGGAGAAAAGAAGGAAATGAAATAAAGATGGATACTAAAGAAGGAATTTTCCACTCTACCTGTACTGTTTTATTTCTTTAATAAAGAAACCTGGGGCAACAGCGGTTAGAACTCGGTATTCTCACTGTCAGGGCCCCGGGTTCCATCCTTAGTTGGGGGAACCAAGATCCTGCAAGCCATGTGGGATCTTGGGTGTGGCTGAGAAAAAAAAAACCTGAAGCAAACACTGCAAAATAGTATTGGGCAAAGCTAGATAGTAAGAGTTTTACAGGTATTCATCTATGCTTTATCCCTGAAACATGTAAGAATACAAACAGGTACATTACAGTATAAAAAATGCGGTATTACTACCATGCACGTTATTACTAACAATTACATTCTCTTATACAAATCATAAGACTGTCAGGTAAATATCCTCAAACCTTTAAGAAATGCCAACAATCTATATATTGGAAGCGATTTTTCTGGGTCTGAGTATGTTAATACATGGCAGTAAAAGAGAACCGAGGGACTTTCCTGGCAGTCCAGTGGTTAAGAGGCCATGGGTTCTATCTCTGATCAGGGAACTAAGATCCCACATGTTGCATGGTCAAAAAAACAAAATTGAAAAAAAAAAGAAAGAAAAACAGAAATGACAAAACTACTATAGTCATTAACACTGAAATTATAAAGATATTCAAGTCCCATTAAATCATCCTTAAAGATATTTAATAATGAGGCAACAAATGGTTATGTTCTCTATATGTGCTAATCTTTTAGAAATGGCATCACTTTTATAACCAGAAAAAAAAACTGTAAGGGAAAGATATCAAAAATCAATATCCTGATTATGTTTTTCTTAATTATTTTAAAAATTTCTTCATAGAAATGTTTTTCTTTTTCATTTCATTCCAAATTCCTAAGGAAATGAACAACTGAGGCATGAAACTTCTGTTCAAAATTATAAGTAATATATACACTTCGAAAAGTTCTTAAAAACTGATGAACTAGAAGACAAATAATTTTAAATATGCTGCAAAAGAAGCAACGGTCCATGAAAAATCTGATTTTCGCACCTACTGCATTCCATATCTTCAGGCCAAGGAACACCAAACATCTCCATGAGCTTCGAACACTCACTGTAAGCCCGCTGACAGAGTCTACGGCAGGGAAGTGTGACACGTCCGTATTCCATACAAATAGGAGCATAGAGCGCACAGAGAAATGGCCGGAAATCCCGAGAGCAATCCAAATTCACCATAGGGTGGAATGGCTAGGGAAAAGTTCAAATCAAATCATTAGATGAAGAGCTCTATACAAGTTAAAGTTTTCTTCACATAAAATATGGCAATATTCTTGTTTTTTCTGTTTTAGAAGATTTCTGAAGGCAATTAAAATTTTCTGAAAGGAAGTTTTTGGTTTTTTCAACAAAACCCTCTTCATCTAGAATCACCTAGAGATTCTGATTTGGTTAAGTATGAGGTATATTGCAGAATTTATACAGATATTTTAATTATTACAGGTGATATTAATGAAAAGGCCTGGCTGAGAACACCAAATAACAATACAGTCCATTTTAAAAAGAAAAATCCACAAAAGATATGTGTCAAACACTCAGAAACCTAATTACTGCTTGGTAATGGGATTACAAGAGATTTCAATTTTCTTTTTCTTATGTACTTCAATTTCTGTATTTTTGTCAACTAACGTATATCAATAGGAGAGGAGGACCAAAAAATGAAAGGAAAGGGTAGGAGAGGAAGTTCAGCTTAGTTCAGTTCAGTCGTGTCCGACTCTTGGAGACCGCATGAACTGCAGCACGCCAGGGCTCCCTGTCCATCCCACCTCCTGGAGTTTACCCAAACTCATGTCCATTGGGTCAGTGATGCCATCTAACCATCTGTCCCCCTTCTCCCCTTGCCTTCAATCTTTCCCAACAGGAGAGGAAGAGTAGTCGTTATTATACACAGTAGTACATATTCTGAAGTGGGAGGTAAGGCAAGAGATATCACTTTGGTCTCATATTTTCCTGTTCCTTTAACATTAAAATAAAATTTTAAAAACATACACTAGAGTTCTTTGAACTCTGAAATCACATGATGTAAACAGAGCTAACACTGTAAGCTGATATTAAGGAAACAAAAAGAAAAATAGTGGCCCCAAACATAAAACCATACTAAAATTATCATCATAACCACAGGAATATATCAATTATCCCAAGAAATGTACATCTGGGCTTTTGATTACCAAATATTTTTTTCACATGTTTATATAACCAGTTTCAGAGTCACTGCTGATCTTTAACTAATAACATATTCTCACCACAAGGCCTTTCCACTAAGACTCAACCAATTTATTTCTACATTGATATAAAATATTTTCCAGAAGCCTTTTATACACAACACAGTCACAAAACCAAGAGTCACTTAGAGAAACTGGTGTTAAAAGAAGTTAAATGTATAAGAGGTGTGATAACTGATACATAACTATATGTGATGATCACTTTACCACTTATTATCACTATCACTATATATAATATATATAAATATATAAATATAACACTATATATATTATATATACACTATATATAATAAATATAACATATTTATATATAATAACATATAATAAACTACACGCAATCAGCACTTCCAAGCATGAAGAAATAATTTTAAATTAATAACTTTAAATTAAATCAATGTTTCCATCAAGAACAACTTCAAAATATAGGAAAAGTTTTAAAGTATCTATTGAAGGCTACTAGAGAACTATTGAAGGAAAAGAACTAGACAGACCAGGAATCAGAGAGCAGGGAAGCATGCAGAGGTGGCCTGGTAAGTGTAGCCACTTCTCCAAGGAGGTGTCTGTTGAACCTGGCTGCAAGGCAAGAGACTGAGAAGCAAGCTTTGCCCAGGCTGATGCGAGAGAACCAGGAAACCAGCAGGGCTCTGGCAGTCGTGCAGGATCATAGACAGTGCATGTATATATACAACCAAATCACCTTGCTGTACCCCCTACAACTAATACAACATGTTAATTGATGATGCTCTAATATAAAACAAAACTAGAAGAAAAAAAAGACTACAGACAAAATTCAAAGCAAAAGTGACAGATGGGTGAACAGGGAAGTACCTAGGTTTGGGTCTGACACAGAGCTTCAAGATATTTGAAAATTCTGGAGATGCACAGGGCAGGAGGTTAAAAAGCTAAGCACAAAGCGTCTGAAAAGCAGAGTGGAGATCTGGCAGCGTTGTCAGTATGAGGAAAGATAAAGCGGAGGCCCAAGCCCAGCCCAAGGAGACGAGCGTGGCTCACTGCAGCTGGAGGCCTCCCTGAGTGGCCACCCTTCAGCGGTGGGGCGAGCGACGGGGGCAGAGACCGGTCAGAACTGAGACCCAGGCTCAACGCGGCTCAGCCCTGAGACTGCACATGGGAAACTTGTCTGAGAAAACAAAAGATGAAGGGTTCCAGAAAGTTGGAATCTTTCATAAAGAGGGACCAAATGGAAATTCTCTAAGGGAAATACATAAACGATTAAATGAAGGGCTCATTAGATATATCAGAAGAAAGAACTGGCAAAATGGAAAACAAGGCAATGGAAAATATCCAAACCAGGAGCGCACAGACCAAAACCACTGAAAAATACAGAAAAAAGCATAACAGATGTGTAAAATACATGAAAATGTTTAGGATATACATAACTGGACCCTCAAAAGAGGGAAGAAAGAATGAACAGAGGCAATATATGACAAGATGAGGGTCAAGAATTTGTCAAAACTGCTAAAGACAAGCATTAGATTAAAAAAGTTATACAACACTGCAATGTTGTGAAGTAATTAGCTTCCAACTAATAAAAATAAATGAAAAAAAAAGTTATGCAAATCCCCAGAAGAATACATACAAAAAATACACCTAACCATATCGCATTTAAACTGTGGAAAACCAAAGGAAAATATTGTAAAAGCAACCAATAGGGGAGAAAAAGACATCTTACCTTCAATAGAACAACTACTGCTGGACTTTGGAATACTGGAAAACAACAAAATGACTTAAAAGAGCTAAGAGAAAAACAACTGCTCACCATAATACTATGGTCAGCAGAAATACCCTTTAATAAGTGAAGGCAAAGTAAAGACATTTTCAGATAGACAAAAACAGAAAAATTACTGGCCCAAACCTACACTAAAAGATAAAAGTAATCTAAGATGAAAATTCAAAAGGAATTAAAAGCCACAAAAGAGGTGAATATGTGGGAAAACAGAAATGAATATTCTATGCGAAAGCAAAAAATGCCTTAAAAGATATACAAAATACAAAATAATTATGTGTAAAAATAAAATGATAAATACAGGGGTCAGAGGAACACTAACGGCAGAGTAATCAAAGTTATTATTTTTATTAGAATACTGTAAGTCAAGAGTACATATCATAATTTCTGGGGTAAGTAATATAAGAATGCACAACTAACTACGTAATAGAGAGAGAAATAGAATAATACAAAAGAAGTCAATATAGGAGAGAGAAAAAGGGAAACAGGAAAACCTGAAATCAAATAATAAGATGGTAGATATTAACCCAAGTACATCACCAATTGCATTATATATAAATGAACTACCAACTACGTAAGAGAGTAAGATTGCTGGACTAGGTACAAAAAAAATTTGCTGATAAGAATGTAAAATGAGGCAACCATGATGGAAAAAGTTTGGCGACTACTCAAGCAGTTAAACACAAAACTGCCACATGATCTAGCAATTCCACTCCTAGGAATATACCCCAAATAATTTAAAATCATGTTTAAGCAAAAATAATCCTGCTTATTTAACTTATATACAGAGTACATCACGCGAAATGCCAGGCTGGACAAAGCACAAGCCAGAATCAAGATTGCCGGGAGAAATATCAATAACCCCAGATACACAGATGACACGACCCTTACGGCAGAAAGCAAAGACGAACTAAAGAGCCTCTTGATGAAAGTGAAAGAGAAGAGTGAAAAAGTTAGCTTAAAGCTCAACATTCAGAAAATTAAGATCATAGCATCCAGTCCCATCACTTCATGACAAATAGATGGGGAAACAATGGAAACAGTGACAGACTATTTTGGGGGGCTCCAAAATCACTGCAAATGGTGACTGCGGCCATGAAATTAAAAGACGTTTGCTCCTTGGAAGAAAAGTTATGACTCATCCTAGATGGTATATTAAAAAGCAGAGACAATACTTTGCCAAAAATTTCCGTCTAGTCAAAGGTATGGTTTTTCCACATGTATGGATGTGAGAGTTGGACTTTAAACAAAGCTGAGCGCTGAAGAATTGATGCTTCTGAACTGTGATGTTGGAGAAGACTCTTGAGAGTCCCTTGCACAACAAGGATATCAAACCACTCTATCATAAAGGAAATCAGTCCTCAATATTCATTGGAAGGACTGATGCTGAAGCTGAAACTCCAACACTTTTGCCAACTGATGGGAAGAACTGACTCACTGGGAAAGACCCTGACACTGGGAAAGTTTGAAGGCGGGAGGAGAAAGGGACAACAGAGGATAAGATGGTTGGATGGCATCACTGACTAAATGGACAGGAATTTGAGCAAGCTCCAGGAGTTGGTGATGGATAGGGAGGCCAGACATGCTGCAGTCCGTGGGGTTGCAAAGAGTTGGACATGACTGAGCGACTGAACTGAACTGAAGCAAAAATGTGCATATGAATGTTCATAACAGAGTAGTGTTAGTCATAATAACCAAAAAGAGCAAAATAAAGCAAAAGCATGCAAAGGAAAGGAAACAGTAAAGAAGAGAAGTCAATGACACTGAAATCAGAAAAACCATATTAAAAAAAAAAAAATCACTCAACCCAAGAAGGTTCTTCAAAACTTCAGTAAAATTGATAGGCTTCTAGGAAGAATGATTTAAAAAGACAGAGAGAAACACAGCTTAACCAATATCAAGAATGAAAAAGAGGGTATCACTAAAGACTTTACTGACATTAAAAATATAATAAGGAAGGACTTCCCTACTGGCCCAGTGGTTAAGAATCTGCCTGCCAATGCAGGAGACACAGGTTCAATCCCTGGTCCAGGAAGATTCCTCACGCTTCAGAGTGACATGCCTGTGTGCTACAACTACTAAAGCCCACACACTCTAAAGCCCATGCTCTGCAACAAGAGAAGCCACCACAATGAAAAGCCTAAAACAAAGAGTAGCCCCCACACTCTGCAACTAGGGAAAGACTGCATGCAGCAACAAAAACCCAGCACAGCCAAAACTAACTTTCACTTTCTAATAAAAATGCTAAAAATATTTAAGTAATATTACAAACAACTCTATGCATATAAACCAGACAATTTAGATGAAATAGCCAATGAAACAGACTACCAAAGATGAAACTGACAATTTGAACAATCCTATAACTATTCAAAAAATTGAATATGTAGTTTAAAATCTCCTGAAAAAAGATATTCAGGCCTGATGCTTTCATTGGTAAAATCTAACAATTTTAAAAGAATACCAATTCTACACAATCTCTTTCAGAAAACAGCAGAGAACTAATCCAAACAAATTCTATAAAGTCCGGATTACTTAACATTCAGTTGATTAGTTGTACCCAACTCTTTGAGACCCCGTGGACTGCAGCATGCCAGGCCTCCCTGTCCATCACCAACTCCTGGAACTCACTCAAACTCATGTCCATTAAATTAGTGATGCCATCCAACCATCTCATCCTCTGTCATCCCCTTCTCCTGCCTTCAATCTTTCCCAGCATCAGGGTCTTTTCCAATGAGTCAGTTCTTCGCATCAGCTGGCCAAAGTATTAGAGTTTCAGCTTCAACATCAGTCCTTCCAATGAATATTCAGGACTGATTTCCTTTAGGATGGACAGGTTGGATCTCCTTGCTGTCCAAGGGATTCTCAAGAGTCTTTTCCAACATCACAGTTCAAAAGCATCAATTCTTCAGTGCTCAGCTTTCTTTACAGTCAATCTCTCATATCCATACATGACTACTGGAAAAACCATAGCTTTGACTAGATGGACCTTTGTCGGCAGAGTAATGTCTCTGCTTTTTAATATGCTGTCTAGGTTGGTCATAACTTTCCTTCCAAGGAGTTAAGCGTCTTTTAATTTCATGGCCGCAGTCACCATCTGCAGTGATTTTGGAGCCCCCCAAAATAAAGTCTGTCACTGTTTCCACTGTTTCTCCATCTATTTGCCATGAAGTGGTGGGACCAGATGCCATGATTTTATGATGCCATGATCATTTTCTGAATGTTGAGCCTCAAGCCAACTGTTTCACTCTCCTGTTTCACTTTCATCAAGAAGCTCTTTAGTTCTTTGCTTTCTGCCATAAGGATTGTATCATCTGCATATCTGAGGTTATTACTATTTCTCCCGGCGATCTTGATTCCAGCTTGTGGTTCATCCAGCCCAGTGTTTCTCATGATGTACTCTGCATATAAGTTAAATAAGCAGGGTGACAATATACAGCCTTGATGTACTCCTTTCCCAATTTGGAACCATTCTGTTGTTCCATGTCCAGTTCTAACTGCTGCTTCCTGACCTGCAAACAGATTTCTCAAGAGGCAGGTCAAGTGATCTGGTATGCCCATTTTTTTCAAAATTTTCCAGTTTGTTGTGATCCACACAGTCAAAGGCTTTGGCATAGTCAATAAAGCAGAAATAGATGGTTTTCTGGAACTCTCTTGCTTTTTCAATGATCTCAATGGATGTTGGCAATTTGATCTCCGGTTCTTCTGCCTTTTCTAAAACCATCTTGAACATCTGGAAGTTCATGGTTCACATACTGTTGAAGCCTGGCTTGGAGAATTTTGAGCATTACTTTACTAGCGTGTGAAATGAGCGCAATTGTGCAGTAGTTTGAGCATTCTTTGGCATTGCCTTTCTTTGGGATTGGGATGAAAACTGACCTTTTCCAGCCCTATGGCCACTGCTGAGTTTTCCAAAGTTGCTGGCATATTGAGTGCAGCACTTTCACAGCATCATCTTTTAGGATCTGAAATAGCTCAACTGGAATTCCATCACCTCCACTAGTTTTGTTCGTAGTGATGCTTCCTAAGGCCCACTTGACTTTGCATTTCAGGATGTCTGGCTCTATGTGAGTGATCATACGATAGTGATTATCTGGGTTGTGAAGATCTTTTTCTATAGTTCTTCTGTGTATTCTTGCCACCTCTTTTTAATATCTTCTGCTTCTGTTAGGTCCATACAATTTCTGTCCTTTATGGAGCCAAACAATCTTGCTATTCCAAAGAATAGCAAGGAGAGATAAGAAAGCCTTCCTCAGTGATCAGTGCAAAGAAATAGAGGAAAACAATAGAATGGGAAAGACTAGAGATCTCTTCAAGAAAATTTAGAGATACCAAGGGAACATTTCATGCAAAGATGGGCTCAATAAAGGACAGAAATAGTATGGACCTAACAGAAGCAGAAGATATTAAGAAGAGGTGGTAAGAATACACAGAAGAACTTAATATTAAAGCAAAACAAAAGTGTGTTAGTCGCTCAGTCATATCTGATTCTTTGCGATCTTGTGGACTGAAGCCTGACAGTCTGCTCTGGCCATGGAAAGCTCCAGGCAAGAATACTTGAGTGGGGTGCCATTCCCTTCTCCAGGGGATCTTCCTGACCCAGGGGTTGAACCTGTGTCTCCTGCATTGCAGGCAGATTCTCTACTGTCTGAGTCACCAAGGAAGCCCAACAAAGATAACAGAAAAGGTGAAAACTAGACTAATTCCACCCCCTTAAAAAAATGCAAAAATCCTTCAGAAAATAGTAGGAAATCAAGTCTAAAAATATATTAAAAGTATTACACAACCACAACTTAAGTGGAATTTGTTCCAGAAATCTAAAGCTGGTTCAATATTCCAACATCAATGTAATCCACCAAATCAACAGGCTAACATAACAAAGAAAAAAATCACACAATCAAAGCAAATTATGCAGAAAAAGCATTCATGACTTTAAAAGTCTTCAGCAAACTAGATATAGAAAGTAACTTCCTCGACTTGGTAAAGTATATATACAAAAACCCTATAGTAAACATCATACTTTGTGGTGAAACACTGGATTTCTATCTTTAATGTTGGAAACAAGGGAAGAATGCCTAGTCCCACCACTCATATTCAGCAGAGTACTAGAAGTCCCATCAGTACAAAACAAGAAAAGGAAATAAAAAGTGTAGAGGCTGGAAAAAGAAAATTGTCCCTATTTGCATGTGACATTACTGTCTACATAGATCATCCCAAGGAATCTCAAAAAAATATTTTTAAATTAGTAACAACAAAAAACTAATAAAATTTATTAGCCCTAGAATGAGTAAGTTCAACAAGGTTGCAGAATACAAGAAAAACATACCTAAAAATTGAATTTCTGTATACAATCGTGTTTTTATATATAATGAACATGCAGAAACAAAATTAAAACAATACATTTATAATCACATTTATTTTTTAAAAAAGAAACACCTGGTTATATACTTAACAAAACATATATGGCTTGTGTGCTGAAAACTATAAAATGCTGATGTAACCAAGGAAGATATAAATAAATGAACAGATATATGATTTATTAGCTTGCTAGGGCTGTTGTAACAAAGTCCCTCAAACTGAGTGGCTTAAACAACAGAACTGACTGTCACATTTCTGGGAGCTAAAAGTCCGAGACAAGGTGCCAGCAGAGCCATGCCCCCCTAAAGGTGACAGGGAAAGATGCGCTCCAGGGGCCCTCCTTAGATCCCTGGAGGGAGCTAAGGAAGCGAGCCTCCTTGGCTTCCAGTAGCTCCTTGGCTTGTGGCAGCACCAATCTAACCTTCACGTAGCATTCTCTCCGTGCTTCTACACCTATCTTCCCTTTATGTGTACCTGTGTCCAAAATTTCCTTTTATAAGGACACCTGTCATATTGGAACAGGAGTCCCTCACTACTTCAGTATAAATCTGTCTTAACTAATAACACCTGGACTGACCCTATTTTCAAACGAGGTCACATTCTGAGGTACTGGAGGTCAGGGCTTATTAGGGGGACGCAAGGGACTCCCCTGATGGCTCAGACAGCAAAGAATCTGCCTGCAATGTGGGAGACCCAGGTGCAATCCCTGGATCGGGAAAACCCCTGGACAAGGGAATGGTTACCCACTCCAGTATTCTTCCCTGGAGAGAATTCCATGGACAGAGGAGCCTGATGGGCTACAGTCCATGGGGTCACAGAGAGTCAGGCATGATTGAGCGGCTAACACTTTCACTTTTCAGGGGGACTCAAGTCAATCCATAACAATGCTGTTTATGGACTGGAGACTAGATTTAATAACATTTCTGTCAAAATCCAGTAACACTTTCAGTAGTTAAAAACAAACTTATTCTAGATTTTATATGAAAAAAAAAGTAGAAGGAAACAATTTTGAAAAAAAAAGTGGGAAAAATCATACTATCCAATTTTAAGATTTACTGTATAGCTAACAAACATCAAAACACTGTAGTATTGGTAGTGAAATACACACAAAGATCAACAGGACAGAATAGAGAACCCAAATATAAATCTATACAAGGACAGATAACTGATTTTTTAGGAAGAAACAAAAGCAGTTCAATGGTGGAAGGATAGATAGCCCTTTCAACAAATAGTGCTGAAGCTAGTGGACATTCACAGGCAAAAAAATGAAACTTGCTTTATACAAATTAACTCAAAATTGATCATAGATTTAAATGTGAGACATAAAGCTATAAAACCTCAAAGAATTTGCAAACCCAGTGAAGAGTTATAAACGACACCAAAAACACAGTCCCTAAAAGGAAAAAAACGTGGTAAACTGGACTTTGTTAAAATTTAAGACTTCTCCTAGACTTTGTTAAAAGGATGAAAAAGCAAGCTATAGACTAGAATAAACTATTTACAAACTACATTTCCAACAAAGGATTTGTATCTAAAATATATAAAGAACTCTCAAAGCTCAAAAGTAAAACACAATTCAATTGAAAATGAACAGTAGACATGAACAGACATTTTATCAAAGAAGATACATGAATGGCACATGAAAAGATGTTCAGTGTGATTAGCCATAAGGGAAATGTAAATTAAAATCATGTAAGATATCACATCATATGAGAAAAGCTGAATAAAAAATAGTGAAAATACCAAATAGTGGTAAGAATGCTGAGAACATACATCTCTCATACACTGCTGGTAGAACGTAAAATGGTAGAACTTCTATGGAAAACAGTTGAGTAGTTTCTTAAAAATTCAAATACATGCTTATCATATAACCCAGCAATCACACTCCTGGGCATTTACTCCCCCAAAAGGAATTTGTGTCTGCACAAAAACCTGTATATGAATGTTCAAAGTAGCTTTATTTGTAATAGCAAAAAGCTGGAAACAACTCAGTATCCTTCAGTGGATGATTAAACAAATTACAGAACATCTCTATAACGGAATACTACTCAGCAATTATAAACAGTCACTACTGGTACATGCAGCAACTTGGATGGATCTCAAGGGTATTATGCTAAATGAAAAAAGTCAAACTCAAAAGATTACATACTGTATGATTCTATTTATACAACATTCTTGAAATGACAAAATTATAGGGACAGAGAACAAATTAGTGATTGCCTGGAAATAGGAAAGGGTGGTAGGGAGAAAGGAAGCACAAGGAAGATGTGGTGATAAAAACAGGTCTGTATCGTTTTGGTGTTTTGTTTTGTTTTTTGGCCATGCTGTGGGTCTTGTGGGATCTCAGTTCCCCAACCAGGTATCTGAATTCATGCCCCCTGCAGTGGAGGCACAGAATCTTAACTACTGGACTGTCAGGGAATTTCCACAGTATCTTAACCAAAGTGATGGCTACATGAACTTATACATGTGATAAAAATGCAAAGACAATAAACATACATGTACATGTGCATATACAGACACAAAAGTGAGTACATGTAAAAAATACGATACATGGTGAAATACGATAAAGGGTTATAGATTATACCAAGGATAACTTTCCTTTTTTTTTTTATATCACCTGTGATTTTAAAAAAATTTTATTTATTTATTTGGCTGTGCTCGGTTTTCATTGCTGAGTGCCGGCTTTCTCTAGCTCCAGTGAGTGGGGGCTACTCTCTAGTTGCGGTGTGCAGGCTTCTCACTGCAGTGGCTTCTCTTGTTGCAGAACACAGGCTCTAGGGCATAGAGGCTTCAGTAGTTGTGGTACATGGGCTTAGCTGTCCCGAGGCATGTGGGATCTTCCTGGATCAGGGATCAAACTGGTGTCCCCTGCACTGGCAGGAGGATTCTTAAGCACTTGACCACTAGGGAAGTCCAAGGTCCCAGTTTTGATACTAGTAGCTACATAAGACAGCAAGACCCCCAGTAAAACTAGCTACAGCATATAGAATCTCTACACTACTTTAACTTCCTGTGAGTCTATAATTACTTTAAAGTTTAGGGCTTCCCTGGTGGTCCAGTGGTTAAGAATCCACCTTGCAATGCAAGGGATACCAGCTCAATCCCTGGTCTGGGAAGATCCCACATGCCACAGGGCAACTGAGCCGGTGGGCCACGACTAATGAGCCCGGTCTCTGGAGCCTGCTAGTTCCAACTATTAAGCCCACGTTCCACGACTACTGAAGCCCACGCACTTTAGAGCCTGTGCCCTGAAACAAGAGAAGCTCCTAAACCGTAACTAGAGAAAGCCTGTGCTCAGCAACAAAGACCCAGTGCAACGAAAAAAAAAAAAAAAAATTCATGGCTTAAAAATGCATTATATTCACATGCTGATGTATGTATAGACATCATACATACAAGCATATGTATGCCTTAAGTAAGTCTCAAACTTGCTTAGTCCTCAACTATACAATACCAACTAATCTGATATTGATATGTTACCATGTTAGTAAAACCTCCATTTGTGAGCCCCATCATGAATTATAAAATTGACTTGAACCACTATTTTGTGCTGCTTGCACTGAGTATAAAGCTTTAAGTTTATGCTTCTGTCCCTTACTAGCTGTAAGTATCTTGTGCTGTATCTCAGCTAGCATTTATGGACACTGACTACAGGCTGGGCAGTGTTAAGTGCTTCACACATCTAACTTAATCTTCTCAAAAATCCGATAAAGTAGGTACTATAATTAGTCATACCATTTTATAATAAATGTGAAGAAAATAAGACAGAGAAAGTTAAGTAGCTCGCTGAAGATGACATAGCTACAAAGCCAGTTCCAAGAGTTAAACCTTGGCATCCTTACTTATCCAGAGCTCTTGAGCTTATTAACCATTTTGTTCTCTGTAACCTCTCTAAATCTCAGTTTTTCCTCTATAAAATGGTGTTAATACATATAGATGTATTAAGGAGGTCAAACCAGCCCAGTCAATCCTAAAGGGAATCAACCCTGAATATTCACTGCAAGGACTGATGCTGAAGCTCCAATACTTTGGCCACCTGAAGTGAAGAGCCGACTCACTGGAAAAGACCCTGATGCTGGGAAAGACTGAGGGTAGGAGGAGAAGGAGGTGACAGAGGATGAGATGGTTGGATGGCATCACAGACTCAATGGAGATGAATTTGAACAAATTCTGGGAGATGGTGAAGGACAGGGAAGCCTGGCGGGCTGCACTCTATGGGGTTGCAAAGAGTCAGACACAACTTAGCAACAGAACTACAACAATGTATACAAATAAGAATATATAAAATGGGATACAGTACCTAGTAAATGACAGCTTAAAAAGAGATTAGGAAAGAGTTAGAAATTAATAAAGCCGCAGAAGGCCTATTTGATGGGCACAAGGAACCCTGCTCAATTCCCTGTGCTCAACTGCCAAGTAAAAAAGTTAATTGTCAACTGGAATGGTGTTTTTAAAAAGCAAAATAAAACATGCATTAATCTTTAAATCATGATTCTGGGTGAAAGAAAACAGACATAAAAAAGTAGATACTATATGATTACAATCATATAAAACTCTAGGAAATGAACACTAATCCACAGTGAGAGAGAGCAGATCAGTGGTTGCGTAGAGCAGGGAGTCAGCTCAGAGGGGTGGGCTACAAAGGGCACAGGAAGCTTTTGTAGTGTAGCAGCGTTAGTCACTCAGTTGTGTCTTTGACTCTTTGTAACACCACAGACTGTGGTCCGCCAGGCTCCTCTGTCCACGGGATTCTCCAGGCAAGAATGCTGGAGTGGATTGCCATTCCCTTCTCCAGAGGATCTTCCTGATCCAGTGATCGAACCTGGGTCTCCTGCATGGCAGGCAGAATCTTTACTGTCTGAGCCACAGGGAAGATCCCTAGGAAGCTTTTGAGGTGATGGAAATGTATGACATCTTGATAGTGATGATGGTTTCACAGATACATACTTCTGTCAAAACTCAAGCTGAACACTGTTAAATGGGTACAGTTAACTGTATACAAATTATACCTCAACAATTATGTAAAAACAAAAAAAAATTAATATTTTTCAAATAAGCAAACTGCCCTGATTATAACTCTAACAATTTTTAACTTCAGCAAAGTAAAAATTAAATGAGTTAGCCAGCATACTGCCAAATTGAGAATATATATAAGGAACACAGACTATCAAAGCTCTATAAAAGAGGAAAAAAAGAATCTTCAGTTGTTTAAATTTTTAAAAGATTCTTACTGAGTACTTCCCTAAGCAGTAGTACTTTTATTCACTAAATTAAGACCAGGGTATATGAAGTTTACAAACTGAAAAATAACTTTCTAAAATTAAATTTCTGGTTTCTTCAACAAAGATGCAAGACAGGGAACCTTCTATTCTTTGTTCAAATTCAAATCAACCAAGCCTTTGTGCTCCTATTCTCTTTCTTCTTTGAAATTTCCATTCCTGTTACCATAGGAACCTCCTAGCTGACAAGCCTTCAAGCATAGCAACAGCCCCAGCTTAGCAAGGACTGTGAAAGCGGAACAGAGTCAAAGGCCAAAATTTGACTCATGAGAATCAGAATTCCAATCTTTGTCACTCTACAAAGGGTCTGATAACCATAGAAACTATCCTACTGGGTTTGGGAATATTATGACTAAATTCACAAAATGTGAAACCAAATGTGGAATGGCCCTGAAGATTCAAAAATGGTATTCATTCTATTTTAGATCCAAATTAGAGTAAGAAATTATTTTTAAAAAATTTTTAGAATAATTTTAACTGATGTAAAATAAGACCTTTAAAAACTTTTTCGTAAAATTCTAAAGAGAAAAGGTCTCAAACTTTAAGAATTACTTTATATATATATTTAAAAAAATTCTAGGTTTGTAGAATACCTTTAGTCCCATAGATTTGCTTTTCTTTTACATATTTATTTTGTTAATGTCTTATGACAGCATATTAAATACTTTCCAATATTAGTTCAGTGAGCTAGTTTGCAGAAATATGACTTTATCACAGGAATATATTTATCTTAAGTCAAAGGGGAGCTCCTGGAGCAGCCCATAAAATCTGACTTTTCTTCAGGAAGTAAACTTTTAACATTTCAAGTATCATGAATGGTTGGGAATTATAGTCTATCTCAAAAGATAAAACTTTACAAACCAAATTCATCACATTTAATACTTTAAAGTAAGTATTTCAAGGCATTCTTTTAAAGTGACCTATCATGCAAGAAAATCAATTAAAATTTTAAAAGCTTATTTTTTCCTAAAGTCAGAAATAACTAAATGCAGTTAATTCTCCACTACTTGTGTATTTTTCACATTTTTCAATTTAGAAGTTTCCTAATTCCTGGCTGGTTTCCCTACACATAATAGGCTCTTCAATCCACTTCACCAGGCTGTTGTTTGCTTAGGGAAAACCACCTTATTAATAATAACCTAAATAGAAGATAGTAAGTCAGTCTGCTGGATAATACATACATCCTAAAAACAGAAGCCATGAATTTAAAGAATAAATACAATTAAAGAAATTTCGTTTCCTCAAATGCCTATCCACAAAATGTTAATCACTGGTACAAAGGGGTATTAAATTATAGTATCCTCTTAAAAAAACAAAACAAAACCCTGCCTTTCAAGGTCAATGCAGTCATCTGCAACTGATCCTCTCCACACCCATCCTTTTCTCTTCGGAATCTTCTCAGCACTATAGGCCTACTTACGGCATTTACCAAGTTCTTCCTTAAGTTTCAGTCATTCCGATAAAAACAGATTTAATAAATACTAAGTCTTAGACACTGCAACTGGGAGCTAGACAAAAAAGGATAGCTGGGACTTTTAAAAATAAAGTTTCTGTACTAATTTTACTATTTTAAAAACACAATGTGTTTCTTACAGAAAAATCAGAAAACACAAACATTAAATGAAAAACATAGAAAACACAAATAAATTGTGCTAATTCAAGAACAATCACTATTGGTTTTGACAAAAATCTTTCCAGATCACTTACTCTACATGAACATGAATACACTTCTTCTCTTCAACAAAAACAGGATGATACCACATATATTATTTTATTATCTATTTCTACTTTTTTCCTATTAATTAATGTATCAAATTTGGCTTCCCTTGTGGCTCAGTAGTAAAGAATCCACCTGCCAAGCAGGAGATGCTGATTCAATCCTTGGGTTGGGGAGATTCCCTGGAGGAGGAAATGGCAAACCCACTCCAGTATTCTTGCCTGGGAAATCCCATGGACAGAGAAGCCTGGAGGGATACATCAAGTACAACCATTAGAATCTGAAAGGCAAAGATGGAGATAAGATTATTTAGGCAGAAAGAGAATGAGAGGTCTAGAGATAAGAAAGCTGGTTTGTTTTATTCCTTTATTATACCACTTACAAGTGCAAACACATAATGTTGAAAGTTTCAAGTCACTTTGACCTTTCCCCTCTCCCAAGAAAAAGGGCAAAGTAAAACACTGGTGTTCACAGGAAAGTGGTATCTTTGGTACTCCTGTCAGGACTACCATTACTAATCCCAACAAACCCACAACTATTTACAATTCCAGGAGATCATGTGCTTAGGTACAGCTCTATAACCACAACCACAACTACTACTACCTCTTCCAGAATTCACAGTTTATAAAGTTCATTAACTCACTCAAACATTTATTTAGCAGTTATTATGTGTTAGGTACTACGTTAGCTGCCGGCCCTACAAAGATGAATAAGGACCTCAATAGCAAGTTCTGTTTTCAAAAGCAAATGTCCTTCAGTAGGACCTGAACTAAAAATGAGGACAAGTTCGTACCCATTACAATGGCTATTATTCCAAAACAAAAACGCAGAAAATAACTAGTGTTGGTGAGGATATAGAGATACTGGAACCCTTGTGCACCGCTAGCAGAAATATAAAATGAAGCAGCTGCTATACAAAACAGTTCGGCAGTTCCTCAAAAAATTAAACATAGAATTATCATGCTATCCTAAAATTTTACTTCTGGGAATACCCCCAAAAATTTAAAGCAAAAACTGGAACAAATATTTATACATCTGTATTCATAGCAGCTATATTCATAATAGCCAAAAAGTGGAAGGAACTCAACTGTCTGATGAATGAATGATTAAACTAAACGTTGGGCATATATACAGTGAAATATTATTCAGTCTTAAAAAGGAAAGAAATTCTGACACTTGTTACAACATGGATGAATCTTGAAGACATTGTGCTAAGTGAAATAAGCCAATCAAAAAAGGACAAATATTTTATGATTTCACTTAAATGAGGTACTGGAGTAGTCAAATTCAGAGAAAGAAAAAAAGTAGAATGGTGGCTTGCCAGGAATTGAGGGGAGGGGAGAACAGGGAATTATTGTTTAATATGTATAGTATTTCAGTTTCAGAAGCTGAAAAAGTGCTGAAGAAGGATAGTGGTAATGACATACCAAAGTGACTGTACTTAATGCCACTGAACTGTACACTTAAAAATGATTGGAATGGGATAATTCCTTGGTGGTCTTGTGGTTAGGACTCCGAACTTTCACTGCCGGGACTGGGTTCAATCCCTGGTTGAGGAATTAAGATCCCATAGGCTGCATGGTACGCCAAAAAACAAACAAGAAAAGGTTCAAATGGTAAATTTTATGTTATATATATTTTGCATACATGCATGCTAAGTCACTTCAGTCATGTTCAATTTGTTGCAACACTATGGATTGTAGCCTGTCACAGTCCTCTGCCCATTGGATTCTCCAGGCAAGAATACTGGATTGGGAAGCCATGCCCTCCTCCAGGGGATCTCCCTGACCCTAGGATCAAACCCACATCTCCTGCATTGGCAGGTGGTTTCTTTACCACTAGTGCAACATGTATATTTTGCCACAATTAAAAAAAAAATTCTGAGGAATATTATCTATAAGTGCTACTATGAAATAGCCAGGATATATTAAGTAAAAAAACAAGGTAGAGAAAACAAACAGTATGACACTACATCAAAAGAACGTGAAAGAATATATAGCTATAAACAGATATTATATAAACATTTTCTATAATTACTATAATTTTTAACAGAAGGAAAAACAAAAAGCTTTAAAAAAACAACTACCCCCAAGGGAAGGAAAGAATAAGGTTAGGATTCAGCCAGTAAAGAATCCACCTGCAGACTCTGTTTTGATTCCTGGGTTGGGAAGATCCCCTGGAGAAGGGATAGTCTATCCACTCCAGTATTCATGGGCTTCCCTGGTGGCTCAGATGGTAAATAATTTGCCTGAAATTCGGGAGACCTGAGTCCGATCCCTGAGTTGGGAAGATCCCCTGAAGGAGAGCATGACTACCCACTCCAATACTCTTGCTTGAAGAATCCCCATGGACAGAGGAGCCTAACAGGCTACAGGTCATTGGGTCTCAAAGAGTCAGACATGAATGAGTGACTAAGCACAAACACAGTCCAGAAACTAGACTCTTCTGAATGTACCTTGTCGTATACATCGAGTTTTTAAACACGATTATAAAATAAATTTAAACAAAAAAAATTTTAAGTCGTTCCTCAAAATCAAAGAAAAACAAACCTAAACTGTGTATTGAGTTAAACCAAACAGAAGAGTACTTAACTCTAAAACATAATAATCTGACTGCACATCCTTGGTGAAATACATCCTAAGGACACAAGAAATACAAAGAAATCTTACAGTGCTTTCAGTAATGGTACTGCTAGTAGTAATACTGATATTATTCTGAAATTATGTAATGTCTGTATATCATAAGGTTTCAGTATGAGAAGAAACAAAACTTCTAAAATATTAAATAAAAACTCTCCAATATTATTTAATTACAAGTTATCAGTATAAACTCATGCTGAAGTTTCTTTTTCAAAAAAAGTATTTCCTAGCTCCATCTCTGAAGAGACCTATAAATTACTAACCTAGTATCAATAAGCATAGCACCCAGATAGCAGTCTGTGAAAATGTGTGAAAATTCTTTCCAACTAAAAGGAAACAGCACTCCCTAAAGAAAGTGATAATTCAAGTTCTGAGGCAGAATTTTATGAAATTAGGTTGGATCATACCAGAAAGCAAGGAAGCTATCAGAAACCACTAGGGTAGTATCAAAAACACTTAGGAGCTATCTTGAAGAGGTGCTCACTACCGAAGAAGGGACCGACTGAGCCACAACAAAATAGTAACTGCAATGGACTGAAACACATGAAATATGGTAAAAATCCACGAGTTCATAATGATACTTGAAAGGAGAAGAGTGATATCTGAAAGGAGAGAGATCTCATTAGTCACTTTTGAAAGATTCTTGTGAATCAATTTATTATCCTAAAAACTAACAAAGGAGAACAGTTGTGTATTTACTGTCTTTTTTATATAAACTGAACATAAAAGTAACTCAACAGTCCAGTAATCAAAATGAGGAAGTTTCTGTTTATAAAGTATTCTAGCTGAGAAATGAAGAATAACAGAATATCACCATTTTCAGTTCAGTTCAGTCGCTCAGTCATGTCCGACTGTTTGCGACCCCATGAATTGCAGCACACCAGGCCTCCCTGACCATCACCAACTCCAGGAATCTACTCAAACTCATGTCCATTGAGTCAGTGATGCCATCCAACCATCTCGTCCTCTGTTGTACCCTTCTCCTCCTGCCCCCAATCCCTCCCAGCATCAGGGTCTTTTCCAACGAGTCAACTCTTCGCATCAGGTGGCCAAAGTATTGGAGTTTCAGCTTCAACATCACTCCTTCCAATGAACACCCAGGACTGATCTCCTTTAGGGTGGACTGGTTGGATCTCCTTGCAGTCCAAGGGACTCTCAAGAGTCTTCTCCAGCACCACAGTTCAAAAGCATCAATTTTTCGGCACTCAGCTTTCTTCACCATCCAACTCTCACTCACATCCATACATGACCCCTGGAAAAACCATAGCTGTGACTAGACAGACCTCTGCTGGCAAAGTAATGTCTCTGCTTTTTAATATGCCATCTAAGTTGGTCATAGTTTTCCTTCCAAGGAGTAAGCAGTCTTTTAATTTCACGGCTGCAATCACCATTTTACAAACCCCTAATAAAATTCTTGACCTAGGGAATGACCAATGGCTGCTAAAATTATACAGAGTAACGGACAGACATTATAGTGCCTTGGAAGTATTCTTTCAAAACAGAAACAGAGGAACATGGTCAATAACACCACAGGGATGCAAACAGCAAAACAGAGTCTGAGAAAATCTGTAAGGCAAGTGTATTACAAGAAAAAAGGAAGAGGGGAAATGGAAGAAGAAATTAAAAGAGACATATCAATTGAATGTAATGCATGAACCCTGATTTGAAAAGCCAACTATTAAAAAACTGTGAAATTATAAGCGTAATTTGGGCTTCCCTGATGGCTCAGATGTTAAACAATCTCACTCCAATTCGGGAGACCTGGGTTTGATCCCTGGGTTGGGAAGATCCCCTGGAGGATGGCATAGCAATCTACTCCAGTGTTCCTGCCTGGAGAATCCCATGGATAGAAGAGCCTGGTGGGCTACAGTCCCTGGGGTTGCAAAGAGTCGGACACGACGGAGAGACTAAGCACAGCACAAGGGTGATTTGAAGATTTATTTGAACATATATTTGAAAATACTGAGGAAGTGATATGTTTACATATTTTGAGAGAGTCCTTACTCTATAGAGATATATATGGAAATATTTATGGATGAAATTATGGTGTGTGGCACTTGCTTCAATGTAACCCAGCTGGGTATGCAGTCATAAATGAAACAAGACTAGTATCAGTTGATAATTTTTGCAGCTGGATGATGGGTATATGGTGTTCCATATATGTCCACATAACTGAACTCTTCCTTAATAAAAAGCTGCGGGGAGAAAAGGCTAAAATTTGAGTTTGGATAATTGGGAAACTATTCCAAACATGCTTTGTTCTTTATGAGCCATAAAGGATACCAAGAATGTTCAGGCTTTGAGGATCTCTGTTTCCACTAGGATCTATGCACCTGCCAGTTTCTCATGCTATAAGAAAATCTTTAAGGAGAATTACAAAAGAAAACAGGAAATGGAAGCAAGTAGGAACCATCCCGGGAGTTTTTCCCTTTGATTATCCTATACAGGTTTAGTTTGAAGAAAAAAAAAGCAATCAACCTTCCAAAGAAATTAAAGACTGCTTACTTCACAATCTAACTAGAAGTAAACAGACTGACAAGCAGCAAAGAATGATGCTCTGCATTTGAAGAGCATTTTAACTTTTTAAAGTTCTTTAAAATACATGTAAATTGTACCATTTGATCTTAATAAAAACTTTGGAAAAGGGACAGGGAAAATACTTCCTAGAAGAAATCGACGCAAGGGAGTCACAAGATTAGGTAGTGGCAGAATACAAGCCTTCTATTCCTATTTTAGTGCTTCTTCCAGTAAACTGTACCCATCCTACTCAACTGGGCTTAATTATTCAATATAGGAAAAAAAAATGCTCAGATCTCTTTCATTACCAATAAAAGTCATAAATATCTGATAACATGTAGGTTCATAAAAATAGTTACTGAAAAGTTGTTGTTCATGTTGGACAGCTCCTAAAAATTTACTTGGCAATTTAGACAGTTCAAAATGGTGTGGGAAACTCAGGAATGAGCAATCTTTTTTCTATCAAAAGCCACAATACTCGGGGAAAAGAGAGACATCAAGTGAAGAACTTAAGAAAAATTTAATGTGTGTGTTCGTGTATAAACGCACGTTTTGTAAAATAAGAGAAATAAACATATTAACAAGGATCTTTTTTCCAATTTAATAAATGGACATTCACCCCATTTATTTGAACATGTTCCAACTTCAATGCCAGTATTGAGGAAGAATTCTCTATACACAATGAAAGAACACCCAACTTGTTGATTGTGAACAATAATAAGCAAATTTGAAATAACCCAAATTCTGCAATTTCTCTCCTGGCATCCTTAGCTCAACACCATATATTATTTCAGTCGAAGCACTCATTTTGACTCACCAAACATCAGGACAGGAATGAACCCAGGGCAGGCTTGAAGCCAGGGTCTGCTGAAAGATGCTATACCTAGGAAACGTCTTTCAACTCATCCAGTCCCACAAAGAACACTCAAGAATGTGCTGGGGTTACCTGTTCCAATTATTTGCTTCCGCTAAAAGCTGGCAAGCTGATCCAAAGTTCCTGGATCAGAGACAGGAGGGTGTCATCAGCAGACAAGTCCTTGTAAGGATCTAAGAATCCTTACTTCTATTTGCAAGTGTGCTGTGTTGATTGCTGACGTTCCATATCCTTTGCTATTATAGAAACTTTACACTCTCAGACTGTCAGGAGACTCTGTCAGTGGCATCACTGTCCTGATATGACAACCAAGTCAACTATTCCTGACATCACTTCATATCACCAGAGTTTTGTCTTACTCATCTAGGTGCTCTCCCTAGAATGAGTGAAATTCAAAAAGATGCAGTCTCACTGACAACAAAACACCTAGCCTATATGGGTATGTTTGAAGAGAGGACAGAGAGAGCTCACCATACCACCATTATGAAAGCCCCAGGGGCCCACAATGAGAGATGCAAGTTCATGTGAAACAAATACATTGTCTTTCTAGTACTTTCTCTCTAGGGTCACTTAGAAATGAAATTTGGAATAGAATTAACATTTGTGGATCATCTATTCTGCATCAAGCATTGTGCTAGCTACTTAAATCTCTCATTTAATCCTAATAGCCATTCAAGGTGCTTTTGTTATTGGTGCCTTTTCATACATGATTTTCACAAAGATGCTGAAGTGAAGTGAAGTCGCTCAGTCGTGTCCGACTCTTTGTGATCCCATGGACTGTAGCCATCCGTGGGATTTTCCAGGCAAGAGTACTGGAATGGGCTGCCATTTCCTTCTCCAGATCACAGAGATGTCAGGTGACTTAATTTTAAAGTCTGAAAGCTACTACTTGAAAGAGGCAAAAATTAAACCCAAATCAGTACGTAAATCTTTACGACTTATTTCTTACAACTCTATTTGCTTTCCAAAGGAGTTATACTGACTTAAAATGATACCAGAACCAAAGATATTCCTACTTCATTTTTTTGGTGAGAGAACTGGGTAGTTTTAATACCAAACAGGGGCTACCATACCTGGAACCAAATTCCTGTATTAAACCAATACCCATTTTCATATACCCAACCTAACAGTCTATACCAAATCTCTCCTTACCAGTTAGACTTTGTGTAGTCAGTGGAAGAGCAGAAATATTTTATTCAACCTCTACAATACGTTCAAGTATTTGGACTATACAAGTTGCCCTCTACATTTCAAAATCTATGAATAATAATCTGTCTACAAAATTTCCCAGACAGATTTATATTAGTTTACTTGGAAGTACTAAACCTTTGAATTTTACTATAAAATGAAGATTCCAAAACACGTAGTATTCAATTTGCTGAAAGCACTGTAACAAAGGATTAAAGACAAAAATTAAAAAAAAACAAAACACTGTAAAGTCTATGTACTATGTAGCTACATTAATATTAGAATACGGGAAAATGGTAAAAGCTATCACTTTAAGAGAACTGACTCCAAAAGTACTGTGCCAAGTACTTTATAAATGCTTCATTTTGTACCTTCCAAAATGTTAACTCTATTTTACAAGCAAAGTGACAATGGTAGGAAAGTTCAAATAACTTGCCCAAAGTAATACAGCTAGAAAGTGGTAGCTGCTGCTGCAGTTTGTACAACTCCAAAGATTTTACCTCTTATTGTCACAGTTTACTGCCTCCTAATTCCTATCTGGTAAACATATCTTTATCTACAATTCTAAAACCATTATTGAAACACATACAAAATTAATTTTTAAAAGAATTATTTAAACCTATTATTAACTATATCCATTAATTTGTCATAGCTTCTAAAGTAAAACAATTTAAAAGTGCCTAAAGAATTATCATTAGAAAAATTCAAGTAAGGCAACAGATTTTCATGAAGTCCTGAGAGGTCAAGAACAGATAATTCACACAACAAAACCGTTATCACCGCTTGGGAGTTACTGTTCTTAAATTGATGTGAAGATAGTAAGACCAGGATACCATCTTAAGTATTTAAAACAATGTAAATACTGTAAACCCACCAGCCTAAAGGCTGAACCAAAGAACCCATTTTCAAAATCATGTTACCTTCAATATTTACTAAGTGAATTATGAATCTTATTATCATAGTCTGCTCTTTAAAGTCTTATTATCAAATAACAGAAAAGATGTAACCATAACTTGGACAATTTAAACTTCTGAAAGGCTATTACTTCCCCAGTTCCAATGTTTCAAATTTCTTCATAAAAGAATAATATCTGAAAACGAAGATGAGTCACATTCCCGAAACATGAAATCTTCAATCTATCAGAGTCTGAAACTAAATACATAACTTTTTAATGTACAAGATGCAGTTAAAAATAACATATTAGTTTTTCCTGTTGTTTATCAGACACATTCATTAGACTGATTAAAAGGGCAATACAAGAAAAATTTTCTATGACATGCCAAATAATAGATGAAGTCTTACCTCCATTGCTAAAGCGGCCGTCTGTTGGTCATAATGATTCAGAAGATTGGGCATGAAGGTAGTATTATAAGGCAAATCTTGGCACATCCTCAAGGTAATAGGCTCACAAGAAAACAAACTGTGCCCACCTATATGGCCCACAAACATAGTCAAGGGCCACAGATAGAAGACAATCCAACTCATAGCCATGCTTCCTTGATTGAATGAGATTCAGATGATCAGGCCTACTCAATATGTATTTTAGATCTTTGTACACCTGCAGGTCTCAGCTTGAAAGTACTTCTATCTTACTGTTAAGTTCTTCAAACAGAAATACTCTTTGCACCGTCAGAGGTTTGTTAGCTTGGTCTCACAAAAGGCATTTGTTTTGGTTTCACAATATGGGAAAATGACATCATCTTGCCTCTTCTTTTCATTTTATTACATCAGGCACCATTTGGCCAACGTGTCAAGTTGATCAACCACATTCCCAAACAACAGATTCCATCTTAGGAGAAGAGCTGTTTCTTCCTTTGATTGAAATATCTGAAAAATAATTTTTTAAAAAATGAGATAAATTAGCAATTTCCTCTTAAAATATTATAGGCTTGATATAAAAACTTTGATTAGCTCAGTAAAGCTGCAGGATACAAAATCAGTATACAAAAATCAGTTGTGTTTCTACACACTAACAATCAGCTACTAGGAAGAGAAATTTTAAAATACTGCCTTTGGGACTTTCTGGTGGTCCAGTGATTAAAACTGCATACATCCAGCGCTGGGGAACCGGTGCACTCCCTGGTGGAGAACTAAAATTCCAAATGCCGGGCGTGTGGCTAACAACAACAACCACAAACTTTGATGACAGATATAATACTGCCTTACAGGAACATACATGGGTATTTCATAAAAAAATACTATAGTTTTTCTACTTATCATTCTTGCTATAGATATACCAGAGAATCCATAAATTGCATTTAAAGGCACTATTTCCTCCCTCAGTTATTTATATAACATACAGTTTAATTTCCCACCTATAATGGTAGTTTTTCATTTGTCACAAGACATAATTGATCCATTTGGAAAAACTTGCATGCTGTTGTCCTAAATTTTATTTAAATATCTGCCACACTTAATAACAAGTTATTTAAATTTTATTGTATATGTTTTAATCATTAAATGATTCGGCAGATGGTATCTGAGAAAGGTGTAAAATATAAAAAAATCAAAAGATACGGATTCAAGCCTCTTCCCAACTATGTGAATCACTTAACTTCTCTGAGCTCAGAATTTTCCTTTCTAAAAATTGCACCTCCCTATCAAAGATAGCATGAGTGAATTATAAAATAATGTACTCTATAAAAGGTAAAGCAACATCAAAATTTAGGTAGTTTTATTGCTGAATTACAGCGGATATAAAGATTTACTTCTATTAACCAATACTGAACTGGCAAACAGAAGATTCTAAAAGTAGTATCAGGACATTTTCTCAACAATGCTTCATCCTTTTAAATAGTACAAAAATTTAATACATAGATAGAGAAGATAGATAGATAGATAGATAGATAGATAGATAGATGCACAGAGAAAACGTTTGACCAACAAATGCTTCATTACATACAATCAGGCTGCAGAGAAGAGTCAACCCTAGAAAGTTACAGTGTGGGATATGAAAGATTTCCAGAGTTTCTATCAAGTTTCAGAGTCTGACTTGACACTGCCTTTCCTACAGGCTTCCCTGGTGGCTGAGACGGTAAAGAATCTGCCTGCAATGCTGGAGACATGGGTTCGATCCTTGGGTTGGGAAGATTCCCTGGAGGAGGAAATGGCAATCCACTCCCCATTCTTGCCTGGAGAATTCCACAGACAGAGGAGCCTGGCAGGCTACAGTCCATGGGGTCCCAGAGAGTTGGATGCAACTTTCACTTTCACTTTTTTTCTAGGGACAAAAATATGCATCTCTTTGGGGGCTGGAAGGGTAGGTAGAGTGGAAGGCAGGAGTGGTAGGAAAAAAGCATATTCTAAAACTATCATACTTCCATTTGGTTTTGTCATGGTGTTAAGTCTGCTTTTACTTTATTTTCGTTTCATAGATGTCAAATATTTCTGTTTGAACTACACAAATTTGGTTGGGAAAACATGAGAAAGTCAGGTTCAGAAATTCTCAGAGACCCAGGTTAACAAGACACCTCAAATAGATGTTAGGGCCCATGACAGCTTAGACCTTGGGAACTTGAACTGGCTTGGCTAAAGCAGAAGAAACTGTCCTTTGTGCACTACCAATGACAGGGACCCCTGCATCCCAAGTTTTAATTACTGGGCAGAAAAAACTATTTGGAGAAAGTAAAGCCATGGCTGAACTTCCCAATTTCTCCCCCAAGCATATGGTCTTGAGTAGAAGAAGGCAAAAGGAAAGTCTACAACCTTAGGAATAACCAAAGTTACGAGCAACCTCTGCCCTAAACGTCTAATCTCTCTAATACTGAAATCTCTAAATCAGAAATATTTGTTAAAGCTTCTTGGCCTGCCATATTTTTTTCCTCCTTCAAGCTGGGCCCAGAAATGTGATGTCTGGCTATGGAAAAGTGATATTAAACACAGTCATGTATATTTAAGCTTAATTACCATGCAGCACGGTAACAATTATGCATATCATTAAATGTGTCAAATAAGCCCTGAAAGCTTTATTTGGCTACAGTATCAAAACATCCATATAAGTTCCATTTTTGTAGTTTGCTGCTATGCAGCATGTTCATCTGCTTGCAACTTAAAAAAAAAATTAAAGGGAACATTGCTCCCTACTGAATATGTATATAACAATGAGAATTTCAACAATTTCATTTAGGCTATTTTTCAAGCAGTATGGGTTCCAAGTTTATGGTTCAAAGACTACCATACAAAACTTGAGGAAGAAACAAAGTAATATTGAGTTTTTTAAACTAGATGAGAAACCCCCTTATACTTCTGTCTACTCTATTTTACTTGTTTTTCTCTCAGTTATTCCTTTTGCCTCATTTACAAACAATGCTTCTCACAGACTTACAAAAGTGCTTTCCTTTATGTACTTTGACATTCAAATTTCCATATATCAAAACATTTTTGTAAAATTATTATGTTAAGTTGGGGTAGAATAAAACCTTAATACATTAAGACTGTAGTTTATCAAGATAAATAAAAAACAGTAGAATGCAATGAGACAAGAAGAAAAACAGGAATAGTAAAAATATTAAGGAACTTATATTTCTTTCAAATCAGAGGTTTCCTAATGTTAATGTGCAGCAGATTCATAGAAACCCCATAAGTCTAAGAAATCCAAACCTCTGGAAAATGAATGATATACATGCATTCTAACAATTATCTCGGTACTGTTACAAGTGATCTATAAGTCATATTTTGAGAAATGCTATCCTAAAATAGAATAGTTTAAAACAGTATAGGATATTTGCACATAATTATGTGCTTAGCAAAAGTAATATATAAAATGAATTTTTTAAAAAGCAGATAAAGAGTACTACTCTAATAGAAAAATGGAAAAAGGACATAAATTTACAAAAGAAACACAAATGGCCAACAAACATATGAAAAGATATTCAACTTTACTAATAAAAACATACAAACATGATATATAACATTTTGCCAATCAGATGAGCAAAGTAAGAATAACAGAACACAGTATAGGAGAGGGTGCAGAAAAAAGAATATATTCAACATTCCAACACTTGGAAATACTTTTCTTTTTCTTTTGCTGTCCCACACGGCTTGCAGAATCTTAGTTCCCCGAACAGGGACTGAACCCGGGCCAGGGCAGTGAAGTGTCTAACCACTAGACCACCAGGAAACTCTCCATTTTCAAATACTACTGGAGGAAAAGCAAACTAACTGGTATTTTAAAAAAAAGCTATGGACATCAAAAGCCCTTAAAATGTATATAATTTGATTCAGCAAACCTGTCTTACAATTTGTTCTAAGAAAGTAAGCACGAGCACACATGCTGTGTGCCTGAAACGTTGGTACAACACCGTTTATGAAATAAAAACTCAGAGACAGCCTGAGAGTCTACCAATAGGAATTGGTTAAACTAGGGCACAAACAACACATAACACACTCAGTGAAAATGACGAGCAGGATCTGCATATACTGACTTGAGAAGACAGTAACAATAAAATAAGTGAAAAATAAAATTTTAAATGGTATACAAAACAGCAACACTTTTGTCAAAAATATACATACATGGAATAGAATAAAACTATATGAATTGTTTAAAAATACAATATAATAGGGGCTTCCCTGGCAACCCAGTGATTAGGACTCCACACTTCTACCTCAGGGAGCTCGAGTTTGATCCCTGGTCAGGGAATTAAGGTCCCACAAGCTGCACAGCGTAGTCAAAAAATAAAACAAAACAAAAAAATAGTAAGGTATTATAAATGCTGAAATGTTACTTTAAAATCTGTCATATGTTATTTGTGTATGGGAAAATTAAGTCTGCTAAATCTATAAATGTGTGCTGACAATAATACTAGTTGAATCAATGATTTACTGACTTGTTTAAGTAACAAGCCAAGGGACACAAAAATGCCCTACTACAGGTAGCAAGAGAAGTAAAAAAATGGTGATAAACTTAGAATGGGTCAAAAATTGATTTTCAATACTGAAAAAAAATCAGATCACCTCTCAGGTGAGTCAAATATTACGCAGTTAAAAAAAATACACTTTTGATATATATTCTAAATTGCTTTTCAATAACATAATGAAATAAATGCTTCTAATCAGGATCACGTGAGTATAGATAGAAAGCCATTTTTCCTAAGAGAACCATCCTGGAAGAAGCTGTAAGTTTCAGACAGCAGGACACAGAAAAGGTTGAGGAAACCAAGAAATACTGACAAAATACAGCAACTGATTACACAAAGGTTAAAAGTTTTTTTTGCATTTTTTTTTATATTATATCTTTTACTATAGGAATCTGCAGAATCTCAGCTGAATAAAGGGAATTGCTGGATTAACTGGAGGGAACAGTCTCAGGCACCAAGGACCAGTAAAAAATGAGGGGTCTGGCAAACAGCTTTTCATGCCCTAACCCTGAGAAAAGAGACATTCACTTCTTTACAGAACAATATAAGATATGTGGAAAACTAATTTCAGATTAAGTGACCTGATGGTTATTTCCTCAGAAAACAAAAAGACTAGATACATTTAACCCTACACTTTAATTTTTATCAATGTGTGACATCAGGAATCTGATATTCCCCAATTTACCAGTTCTCTTTTGATGATAAAAAGTAACAGGCCCTAAAGTAAGTTGAGTATTTGTCCTGAAGAACAGCAATAAAGGGGATGCAATCTTGGAAGACTGTCTTCAGAGGCTGGCTACAGACCCAAAGAACTCAGGTGGGAAAAGCAGGAGATGGCAACTGTGAAGAGGAAAGAAAGCAGGCAGAATCCCAGAAGAGACAATGACAAAAGTGGGCCCTGGGGGCTTGTCAGCAGGGCCCTGCAACAAAAGATGTTAGCAATTCTATTCCAACTCACACTTTCTGTACAGAAAGTGATTCCTTTCATCTTTCTCAGCTTAGA
This sequence comes from Odocoileus virginianus, assembly GCF_023699985.2. NCBI lineage: Eukaryota > Metazoa > Chordata > Mammalia > Artiodactyla > Cervidae > Odocoileus > Odocoileus virginianus. The sequence continues at coordinate 45,064,707 of NC_069691.1, read as the reverse complement.
TTTACTTATCTTGACACACTATAAATGTACATACCATTTTGCGTTTCCAATTCAGAAACTGAAGGTTGCCTGAAACGCACTGGCTACAATGGGAACTGGAGGATATTCTTTTGTCTTCTTTCAGAGTTTTCCAAGACTGCGTTATAAAGATTAGCAATCACTACCTCTGAAGCTTCTTCTCTCAAGGCAATTATCGTCTTGTTAGAGAGCAAAGTACACACTGAGAGCATATTACTGCTCAAAGTGCTAGATTCCTCTTCTGAAACTCACGTGGGTTTTGGCCTTTTGCTTTCCATATCTTATTTAAAAAATAAATTCATTCTCGGGATACTGTTTTCTGGTTGCGAAAGTTTATATAGCTCCATATTTAATTCATAGGGCCTAGATTCTTACTAATCTCAAGTTATCACTTTGCTACTTTATCTAATTTTTAAAGTCTGTCTAGTCATCTACTGATTACAAAAGATAATCTAATCTTCCAGTGTCCTGAGTGATGGGGCTTAAAAAAATACAGGAAAAACAAAGTTTAAAATTAAAATGAATAGTAGGCATCAAAATCCAGTCCATCTTACAAATTATACATTACTTTTAAGACTAGAGAAAGCAGAAGATTTTTTAAAAGTAAAAACAAAACTGAAAAGTTAAAAGATTGCCAGAGTCTGGACTTAAAAAAAGAAAGTCAGGTTGAAATTCTAGCCTGGTTTCCCTTTTCCATTAAAATGTGTTCAGAAAATACTCTAATATCAAGCTCCTGATTTTTTTTCCCCTTTAGCATGGTTGCATGTTTTGACTATAAAATTGGTTTAATGAGATAAACTTTGGGGACCAGGATTTTTTTTTAGGCCTACTAGCCTAGTTGTTTTTTCTTAAACTTCATTCACAGTGCATTCCTTGGATCCACCAAAACTATTGCTAGTTCTCAGCATAACAAATTGTAACTCAAAGATAGATTCATCATTTAACAGTCAGTTAACACTGTTTTCTAGTCAAAGAGGAGTTGTAACTCTTCAAACATTCATTCCTAACCTTCTGGAAATGCTACTATTAAAAACCTTCACTTCTTTCCTCAAGATGCTGTGACCCTTCTTCTCCCAAATCTATACTGAACAATTCCTCATACATATTTCAAAGTCTTGATTTTCATTTGCACTACTGCTCTTTTTGCAGGCAGCTGCAGCTTTAAACGTCTCTAATTCTACAGATTTAGGGGTTAAAAGACACTTGAGGCCAACACTGCTCTTCCCTGTGAAAGAAGGTAAAGATGCAGTAAGAACTGTTTCCTACCACATGCCTCCTGAAGAAAAGAAAGTCAACAGCAGTCTAACATCAACAAACTAACATGCTCAGAATAAGTTTTCAGTATGAAATCTCATAGTTTTACTAACACATACGAAATTTAAGTTGAGGAAAGATTTTTTTTTCCTGTCAAGTGGGCAACAGAGGACTTACCATGACTTTAAAACCCCCTCTTTTTGCCCAATGATGACGCTCTCACAACATTGTGCTATACAAAGATAGAAGGTGCACTTTACTATTATCTTCACCTCAAGCCTCCCTACTTCAAATATCTCAATCATGGCTGAGGATCTCTCTAGAAAAAATCCACCTAAATGTTCAAAGCACAAAATAAAGCTCAGAGGAACACAGTACCTAAGATGAAAAAAGGAATGAAAGAACGTGTAGTCCTTTCTTCTTCTATTAATAGGGCACTGGTAGATTTAGGAGAGATGTAGAGGCAAGGAATATTAGTGGATGAGAAAAAAAAAAAACCGGAGGAGGAGGAAAGAGAAGGTAGGACGGTAGGCTTTACTAATTACCTTATTTTCCTGACAGTTTCAAAGCACTTGGGGGGAGGGGGATAGAGGAGGAACCTGTTATTTCACTAAATAAAAGGCAACACTGTAAGAAGAATCGCATCTCAATTATCTTTTATTTTCAGCTCTATCCTTGCAAGCCTGCCCACTTAAGCTTTTACATCACTTTCCTATCTTATTACCTCTATGCTGTAGTTTGGTACTTCAAGCAAACACTTTTTTTTTTTCTTCTTCTTCTGGAGGAAAAAGATGGTATTGATTTGCTTAAAAGTACGGATGAGGGGGAAAAAAAAAAGTACCGATGGAAAGCATTATCTTGAGGAGAAAATGGTTCTTAATAACCGAACTACGGATTTATCTATTCCTTTGACTGTCAACACATCACTAAAGGCTAAAAGAAGTCTCAAGAGGAAGGTAACATCCCCCAGGGTCAAGTCTTTGTCTCCTGGCTCCTGCGGTATTGGCTTTGCCAAGTAACCCAATTCCCGTAAATAAACATTACAGGTCTCTCCAAACTACTTCTATAAAATAAGATCTTGTTTGACCAACCTTATAGAGCAGTCATTTATTTCTATAGCTGCTGGTCTGCTCTGCTGCTCTGTCTACATTCAGAAGGGAACCAAAATCCAAAATTTCATTTATTCTGGGCCAAAAACCAGACCTTTTTTCCTCCTTCCCAGATATTTTGCAACTTCAAGTCGACTCCTCTGCCTGTATTAGTGGCACATGGTTTTGTTCTTTTAAAAAAGAAAGAAAGAAGGGAAAAACACCCTTTTTTCTCTTATTGAGGAAGGCACCTAACTCTGAAAAAGGCCTCTAGGAAGATGCGAAAATGTCTTGAAATGTTTAACAGCACCTTATTTCAGAGGCTATGGATGAACCTCCCCGCGGTACGCCAGTGCAAACACACGGAGCGTCCAAGGGGGCAGAGGGGGAAGCCTCGAGGAGGAATATGCAGACTTTGCAAAACTGATGGGAGGGAGGAGAGGGGACAACTTTTAGGACTAGAAACAGGAGGCAGTCCAGATGCTGCGACGCCGCCCGAGCCCGGGAAGCCCCGACGCGGGTCCCGGCGGGCCCCCGCGCCCCCGCACCCAGCCCTGTCCGTATTGTCCTCCCAGCCAGCGGCCGCGTCCTCCACCCACAGCCCCCAGCGGCCCGGGAGCGCCACACGCCCCCGCGGCGCCGACCGAGCCCCAGGGCTGGGCCGGGGGCGGCGCGGAGGGAGCGCGGGCCACACTCGAACAGGTTGCTCGGCGCGGGCTCGGGACCGAGAGGGTTAATCCAGTCGGCGGGCATCGGTCTGCCTCACCCCCAGCCCCAAACTCGGGCTCCCCCGCGCCCCGCCGGCCCGCCGGCCACCCCGAGAAAGCCCCGAGACACCCCTCCACAGCGCGGCGCCCAAGGCTTTTGTTTTGGCGGCGACGAGAATAACGATCCCTGAGGAGGAGGTGCCGCGGCTGCTGGTGGCTCTTCAGCACAGGGTTAGACCGAGGAGCGGGCAACCGCGGCGGCACCTCCTCAGTCCCCACTCCCGAGTCCTTTTCCCGCTGAGCCGGACGGGAGGGGGCCTGCACGACCCGGGGCTCACCTCACACCTCGCAGCCGGGCTCCCGGGGGGCTGCGGCGCCGGCCGGAGGCGGCCGTGGGTCCCTCAGGTAAACGGAGCCAGCGATGATCGCAGGCGCGCGCCTCGGAGCGACCGCGAGCTTTCGCGATCGCCCGGGCGCGCGGCCCGGCGGGGGGTTGGGGGGGGGGGGGCATGCGCGCGCACGTACGGCGCAGGCGCGCTGCGCTCGCGCCGCCGAGCACTCCCATCGTGAGCCCAGCTTTTGGATACCCGTCCGCAGGTTTCGTTGTTCTTTACCTCTAGCCGAGGCTGATGCCTGGCCCTGGCCCTCTCCTGCCCTCGCGGAGTCGTTCCAAGCTCTGGAAGCTTTTCTTAAACGCCCTCAGTCCCCTTTGCAAAGCTCTCCCTCCCTTCTCTGCTGAGACAGTGCTGCGACTCATCATTCAAGCCTGGAACGCTATTATTGCAAGACTACCAAAACCTGTTTCGAGAACCAGCGTGCCCCCTGGGGACCCGGGGATTGGAGTTGGTTAAGAGGCGGGTGCTGAGGGTGGTACTGGGTGCAGATGGAGGTAGTCAACTTTAATATTGCAGAGCTCCAAGCTGAAGCAGCAGAGCAGATACCCTCTTTACCAACACCCACTTTAGTGAGCAGGTGGGGCTTGAGGTTATTGGTGGCATTCCCCATCTTCTGTTCTTTGGGAAATGTTTCTTCTCTCTTTTTCTTCATAAGTCATTTTATTTTTTTCTACATAAGCAATTTCAGAACTTAAAGATTCCTTAGAAATCATCTAAACCTAACCTCTCATTATTCAGACAGCGGAAAAGAACGGCCCAGAAAGGTTAAAAAGACTTACCCAAAGCCAGGCAGCATTTTAAGGGCTGAGTCTGGATTCATTCATTCCAAGCCAAAGCTGATACTTCTGCCTCCATCATTTTACCTACCTTTCTTTCTCTTCCTTTTCCTCCCCTTTCAACCTAAATTTCACAGGCATCATTTTGTTCTCTGGTAGCACAAAGGACTTAAATACTTTGAACTTGTAGCATAGTATGACTGTATTTGACGTTATTCAACTGTACACTTGGTTAAGATCGTGTATTTGAATATAATCTTCTGTCTGAATCTTTGCCACCCCATGTTAGGAGACTGACCAAAAACAGCTATATAATCTGTGGTTTGTCCAAATCCTTAGGACACATCTCTGTGGCATCTTTAATTATAGGCAACTATTTTATACAAAGAAAACTGGACGTGTTAGTCCCTCAGTCCTGTCCGACTCTTTGCGATGCAATAGACTGTAGCCCACCAGGCTTCTCTGTTCATGGACTTCTCCAGGCAAGAATACTGGAGTGGGTTGCCATTCCTTCTCCAGAGGACCTTCCCGACCCAGGGATGGAACCTAGGTCTCCTGCATCGCAGGCAGATTCTTTACTGTTTGAGCCACCAGCGAAACAATCTTTTTTAAAGGTGCAAATACTGAGCTTAGACACTCATAAATATAGTTTAACATCAGAAGATGAGCTATGGGAAATGCATCATAAAAGAGATCTGAAATGACATTTTCAATTTCATTAATAAATACTAATGCAGTAATACTTTTTTTTTTTTTAGTAACATTGATCCTTAGACTGATTCTTATCAAGTCGTTGTGTCCCGTGGAGCCAACATTGCCTCTACTGAGGGTGAGTGAAACAGCTAAGAGCATTTATGAAAATCAGTGTGGACCTGCTTCAGGTACTTCTAGATCCCTTGTACCTTCAGATCCTCTAGAGATGTGCTGCTCCACATTTTTATGCAATTTACACATGGTCTTGTGAAAACTGTCAGGCATAGAACATATCTTGGCTCCTAGTGGGAGGTGGGAATGATGTAGAAATTATCATTGAATGTATCAACATGATCACATCTCAGAAATAGACCACTGAGTGAAAGAAGCGAACCACAAAGTATGTAAATCATGATAGCTGTTTAAAACAGTCACACTGTTTATGGGGCCAAACATGTATATATAATAAGCATAAAAAGTGGACAAGTGGGCAGCACACTAATTTCATGACAGTGGATGCCTCTAGGCAGGCAGGGTGGAAAATGAGATCTGGGCAGCGTGTAAAAGGGGCTTCAACTGTTAATCACACACACGAAGCAAAATGTTAACATTTTAAAAAATCTCTGCAGGGAGAAAAGCGTGTTTCTTAGGCAAGTCTGTAAACTTTTCTTTATGATTGACATGTTTCCTTTAAAAATAATGTCGAGGGACTTCCCTGGTGGTCCAGTAACTAAGATTCCACCCTCCCAAAGCAGAGGACCTAGGTTTAATCCCTGGTCTGGGAACTAGTGAAAGACAGGAAGTCTGGCGTGCTGTAGTTCATGGGGTTGCAGAGTCAAACACGACTTAGTGACTGATGAACAGCTGGGAACTAGATCCCATATACTGCAACTAAAGATCAAAGAAAGATCCTGTGTGCTGCAACTAAGATCCAGTGCAGCCAAATAAGTAAATATTTTTTAAAGGAATTTTTAAAAAATTTTAAATAAGAGCAATGTTAAATTTTCAAGTACACTGAGCCATTGTGCTCACTGTGAACACAATGTGAATGGTGTTGTTCAGACTTGGGGGATCGGCAGTCAGACTGATCAAGGGCTGAACAAGGGGAGGTCCAGAGGATGCTAGTTGAGAGGATCAATGAAAGGGACCTTATTTTCAGGGATAAAAATATTCAGCTCTAACAGGGATAAAGTGTCAGGCTTTAATCCCATCTTTCTTTCATTCAATGTTATAACCACCAATAGAAAGTCTTTAATGAGCAGGAACTTCACGGAGATCCAACACTCCCCCAGCGAGTTGTTAAAACTGGTCTCTTTCTGGATGAACCCGTTTTGAAACCATCAATGTTAACTGGTAATACATGATAATTTAGTATTGCATCTACTTACCTCCCCCAGGCCTCCACCCCTGCAAAAGTCTTTGTTTATTCATTTTACATACAGCCTGATCATAAAACATACAACCATACATAAAACCACTAGGCTGGAATTCATACAACATAAGTTCTAATTGAAATTTGGCCACTTATTGATCCTTTGTCAACTCTAAAGAAAGCAGCAACCTCCATGAGCTATACTTTTCATTTTCTTTTTAAATAGGAGATAGAGGAATGCTGCCTATTTCAAAACAATGAAACAATATAAACATAGGGTTTACATTTATTTACCTTGTAAGAGTACATTTTTATTTATTTTAGGAAACATGAGATAATGAGAAGAGTCTTCGTTTTTTTAATTTGGTTAGCTGCTGCCCATAAGGACTGCTTTACGCTTCCCAGATGTCCCTTCTGAAATGTTGTTTTTCTCCAGCATTAGTTTATAGTTCTATCACAGTAGTTATTTCTACATTGCATTTTCAAATCCTCCTCATTAGATTTCTTTTTTTATCTTGCATTCTCACTCTGCCTCTCATTACATGGTAGATGCTCCATAAATTTAATTAATTAAATTAGACCAGATCGTAAACTTTCCCAAATTTGGAGTTATCCTTATTCAGGCATGCCATCTGCTGGTTCCCTGGTGTATCTGTTAGTTGGCCTTAATTCCTTAATCCAATAAATTAAAATTCATGTTGAAGCGCTGCTGAGTTTGTGTGTTGGGCAATTTTCCCACGTCCTTCCACTTCCTGTGTGCAGGTGCTATTCTTTCATTGAACCTCTCCAGAATTGTTTTTCCTGCAACCTTCTTTTACCTGTTGGCCACTCTAAAAACCCGGAGAAACGGAGTTTCCGTTTCAGAACCCTGGAGTGACCAGAACGATGTAACTGGGCATGCTCAGTAGGTTGGCCTGATTTGGAACATACTTCTGGCTTGAATGGGGGCATTTAATGCTGTTTGTTTCAGGATTGGCTGCATCTTCGTCCTAGCATTATATTGAGAGATGGCAGCCTTTCCCACCCTCTGGGCGCTCACACTTTTCCATTTTGTCCGTGTGCCCAATTTTGGAGCCAGCCCTCTAGGATCTCCCGGCCAATCAAGAGACCACACATTGTTGCCTAAGAGACCCCGGATGCCAGCGAAAAGATTTATAGGTAGTGATTGGCCTACTGGAAGGGGGTGCTAGACGGTGTCACAGAAACAGGAGCTATGGCAACGCCAGCGCTAGAGGCTTGAGGAGAAAGACCTGGAGAGAAAGAAAGACTTAAAGAGGTGAGACCAGTGATCACTGCATGAAAAAGATGGAGACTCTTTTGAGAGCTCTTCTCTCAGGTCCTCCTGGGCTCCTCACAAGCCTTGGCAGTGACCCCGGGAGTTACATTTTGCTCTGTGTTAGCAGTTAAATTACCAGATGCATCATATATATGAAATTAACAACCAACAAATAATTATTTCTGTGCCTTTCAAAGCACTAGCTCTTTGCGTTGTCTTATAGTTTCTCTTTGTTTCCACCTAGTTGAATATAAGATGAATTCATATTTAAATCTAACCGTACCCTATTTCCCGATCATTTCCTTGTAAGCTCTTATTTCCTTCTCTGATGATACTGTAGTGTGCATTGGGTGAGCTGTGTGTTAGTGGAGAAGCTCAACCCTGTTCTGCTATGTAAATGCCAAATAAAAAACCGATTATCCTGAGTCTAACCCCAATGCTCAGTTCCTAATGTTGAGTTTTACCTTCTTTGCCACTAGCTTTAATCCTTAAACCACCTCACCTCCACTATTGTGTTCATTCATTCAGCTGATTTAAACAAGTATTTATTGAGCTCCTACTGTGTACTACTGAGATTAGGATTCAGGTGAGCACATTAAGAAAACCACAGTAGCAAAGAAGCACCAGTTTTGTACCACATTCTCTGATCTGAAGTTCAGTCTGTCTGTACAGATAGTGCATGAAGGGAGAGAAAGGAGGAAGAACTGAAAAGGTAAATTCATGGTGTACCTAGATTAGCATGCTAAGGATTCTGTAGCCATTATCGAGTCTCTGAAGGTTTTCAAGCTGAAAAATGACTAACAGACCTTTTAAAAAACACTTCCCCGAGTAGAGTAGTGGTTAGCCAAAGCTGGGGAGTAGGGAAATGTGGAGATATTGATCAGAGGGTACAAATGTTCAGTTGTAAAATGAATAAGTTCTAGAGGCATTATGTACTGCATAGTGACTTTGTGGTGATGGTGGTAGTAGTTTAGTTGCTAAGTTGTGTCCCATTCTTGCAACCCCATGGACTGTAGCCCACCAGGTTCCTCTGTGGGTTGCTATTTCCTTCTTCAGAGGATCTTCCTGTCCAGGGATCATGGTGACTATAGTTAATAATAATGTATACTTGAAATTTTCTAGAAGAGTAGATCTCAAGGGTAATCACACACAGATGTGCACACATACACACACACACAGTAACTATGGGAGGTGATGGATATGTTACATAGTTTGATTGTGGTAAGCATTCCACAATGTGTACATGTATTAAAACATCACCTTAAATATATACATTTTTATTTGTTAAAAAAAAAACCCTCTTGCAGTAGACTGTAATGTACATTATAGTCAAGACTTGTCTTTATACCTCTAATACAGACCTAATAAGTCTTTAGTGAAGTTGTGTAGTGGTGAGAGTGTGAAGAATGGCTTTGAAGATGGGATTGGAGGTATGTAACCACTGGAACTTTACCAGAGGACCTATCCTTGCCTTTAAACATGACACTAGAAGCACACACTGGGGGTAAAGGCAATAAGCCCTTTTTCTTCCCCTTTATCCAAAGAAAAGTTAAAGGTGAACATGCAAGGACAGCCATTAACGGGGAAAGAGGTCATGAAAAAACAACAGCAAGCTTTGTATGTAGAAAGAGGGAAGGCAACTTGCTTTGTCTTGTTATTTTTTTGTATGTTATATGAAAGTGGTCTGTACTGTGAACCAGTGTGGGCATGCAGATATGCACACTGCCCGTCTTCTAGAATGGACGGAGGAAAAAAACTGTAAAAGGATAATGACAAAAACCAGGGCAGGATACCTCCATTTGCCTGCTTCAGTAAGACTATTACCAAGAGGGCTCTTTTTTCTCAGACAGGCCCATCTCCTGAAAACCAAACTTTATTCAAGTTGATTTGAAAAACACCTATTTCAAGTAATTTCTAGCTCTGAAGAACCAGGAAGAAAAAAAAAAAAACAATGCAAAACCTTGGGGAGGCCCTGGAAAAGCTACTTTGTCCTAATCAGAAATCGTGCTTAGAGTCAGTCAGATTGTTTTCTACTCAAACTGGGAAAAGAGAGTTTCTCAGCTTACAACAGAAGTTTTTAACCTGGTATAAGCAAAATGTAATGTTAATATGCATTTTTATAGGGAAAAGATTAATAGTTTTCATCATATCCTCAAAGAGTTTTATGGCCCTGAAGAAAAATAAAGATTAAAAACAATTGGTTTAAGAAATTCCCTGGCAGTCCAGTGGCTAGGACTCTGTACTTTCATTGCCGAGGACCAGGGTCAATCCCTGGTTGGGGGCTAATTTCTGCAAGCCGAGTGACTCGGCCTAAACAGATAAATAAAATTAAAAAAAAAAACCACACACACACACAAAACTTCAATCAGTTTAAATAGAATAAAGATCAAACATGAATAAATAGCAATAAAAAAGGAAATATGTGATTTTTAACTGAAGAGATATAGACTCAGTGACCGTGCTTTGTATATTTGCCTGCTCATGTGTATTTTTATAGCAGCCAATTAATAATACTGGGATGAAATCATTTCTTACATCTTTGCAACTTAGCTGTTAGGAGCTAAGAATGTGAAGGCTCATCTGAACCTCCTTAATTCGCCCTTATTCCAGTGGAGTGGTATCAGCAGGCAACTGCAGGAAGATATTATCTATGGTTTAAAACCCTGAGGTTAAAAAAAAATAAAAATAAAAAAAATAAAACCCTGAGGTTTTAAAATATTCACTTTATCTTCAGTTGATTTAAACCCGAGAGGGAATATTACATGTCAAGTGAGAGTCACAAAATTTCAGATCTAGCATTTGGGGGAATCCTCTGTAAGTCAAAAACTAATGGTTTTTTAATTTAAAAAATATTTACTCTTATTTATTTATTTGGCTGTGCCAGGTCTTAGTTGTGTCGTGTGGGATCAAAAGATTGTCCAAGTGAATTCTCTGGTGGTCCTGGGGATCTGGGTTCTATCCCTGGTCAGGGAATTAGATCCCACATGCCCTAACCTGGCTCAGCCAGATAAATAAAAATAAATATGTTTTAAAAGTTGTCCTATATTGGCTGCCATAAATTTTGGAGCCCTGGGTCAGGCAGGGAAATCCTGTAAGTCCCCAGTTCAGCACCACTGCCTTAGATATGAAACATACCTTCAGAGAGGAAGAAGGCACAAACAGAAACACTGAGGATATATACTGAAAATGCCATCAATCTGCTTTAAATATTTTTTACCTTAAAATATTCTGTTGTGCCCCCTTCAAGGACAGGCTTTGAAGAACTCTGTAAATAACAGGAAGTTCTAAGAAAGTGATGATGATGCTGCTATTTATTTTTTTAAACTTTTTATTTTGTATTGAAGTATAACCAATTAACAGTGTTGTGGTAGTTTCACATGAACAATGAAGGGTCTCACCCATATATATATACATGTATCCATTCTCCCCCAGACTCCCCTCCCAGCCAGGCTGCCATTGAGCACAGTTCCCTGTGCTGAATCGTGGGTCCTTGTTGGTTATCCATTTTAAATATAGCAGTGTGTACCTGTCTAAGTCCATCCTAAAGGAGATCAGTCCTGAATATTCATCGGAAGGACTGATGCTGAAGCTGAAGCTCCAAAACTTTAGCCACTTGATGTGAAGAGCCGACACATTAGAAAAGACTCTGATGCTGGGAAAGACTGAAGGCAGGAGGAGAAAGGTATGGCAGAGGATGAGATGGTTGGATGGCATCACTGACTCAATGGACATGAGTTTGAGTAAGCTCCGGGAGTTGGTGATGGACAGGGAGGCCTGGCGTGCTGCAGTCCATGGGGCTGCAGAGTCGGGCACGACTGAGCGACTACCTGCAAAAAGGTACAAAGCTAGTAAGTTTTAGAGCCAGGATCCACACTGTGTGATATAAAAAGTTTTGGTTGCAAACAATAGAAAAATAGATTCTAGCTAATGTGTGCATGCTCTGTGCTTAGTCGCTCAGTTGTGTCAGACTCTTTGTAGCCCACCAGGCTTCTCTGTCCATGGGGATTCTCCAGGCAAGAATACTGGAGTGGGTTTCCATGCCCTCCTCCAGGGAATCTTCCCAACCCGGGGATTGAATCCAGATCTCCTGCATTGCAGGCAGATTCCTTACCATCTGAACCACCAGGGAAGCCCCTACAAGAAGAGTCTTCTAGCTAATGTAGGTGAAATTTATTGCAGGGCCATCAGGTGGCTCACAAAATGGATAAGAAAGGACATGTGTGCATGCTAAGTTGCTTTAGTTGTGTCTGATTCTTTGTGACCCTGTGGACTATAGCCCACCAGGGTCCTCTGTCCAAGGGATTCTCCAGGCAAGAATACTGGAGTGGGCTGCCATGGCCTCCTCCAGGGGAACTTCCTGACCCAGGGATCAAACCTGCATCTGTTATGTCTCCAGCATTGGCAGGCGGGTTCTTTACCACTAGTGCCACCTAGGAAGCCCCTACAAGAACAGCTTAAGAGTCTACTCAGAGCATCTGTGGTACTTTGAATGATCACCTTGGCTGTTAAGCAAGGATAAGCCAGCATCAGTTACCTGGCCTAGCTTAGTCTCATAACTGGGCAAGGGGAGGCCACTTTGATTAACCAACCCAGCAGACCCTAAACCCTGAGGGAAAAGTAATCCCTCATGGAAATTGGAGTGCTTTAATCCAATGAAGGCAGACATAGGGACTTCCCTGGCTGTCCAGTGGTTAGAATTGGATCATAAAGAAGGTTGAGCACTGAATTGTGGTACTGGAGAAGACCTTTGAGACTCCCTTGGACAGCAAGGAGATCAAATGAGTCCATCCTAAAGGAAATCAACCCTGAATATTCATTGGAAGGACTGATGCTACAGATGAAACCCCAATACTTTGGCCACCTGATGTGAAGAGCTGACTCCTTGGAAAAGACCCTGATGCTGGGAAAGACTGAGGGCAAGAGAAGGGAGGCAACAGAGGATGAGATGGTTGGACGGCATCACCAACTCAATGAACATGAGTTTGAGCAAACTCTGGGAGATAGTGAAGGACAGGGAAGCCTGGTGTTCTTCAGTCCATGGAGTTGCAAAGAGTTGGACACAACTTAGTGACTGAACAACAACAGTCAAGACTCAACGTTTCAAGAACTAAACAGACATTTCTCCAAGGAAGACATACAGATGGCAAAAAAACACATGAAAAGATGCTCAACATCACTCATTATCAGAGAAATGCAAATCAAAACCACAATGAGGTACCATTATACACCAGTCAGGATGGCTGCTATCCAAAAGTCTACAAGCAATAAATGCTGGAGAGGGTGTGGAGAAAAGGGAACCCTCTTACACTGTTGGTGGGAATGCAAATTAGTACAGCCACTATGGAAAACAGTGTGGAGATTTCTTAAAAAGCTGGAAATAGAACTGCCATATGACCCAGCAATCCCACTTCCTGGCATACACACCAAGGAAACCAGATCTGAAAGAGACACGTGCACCCCAATGTTCATCGCAGCACTGTTTATAATAGCCAGGACATGGAAGCAACCTAGATGCCCATCAGCCGACGAATGGATGAGGAAGCTATGGTACATATACACCATGGAATATTACTCAGCCATTAAAAAGAATTCATTTGAATCAGTTCTAATGAGATGGATGAAACTGGAGCCCATTATACAGAGCAAAGTAAGCCAGAAAGATAAAGACCATTACAGTATACTAACACATATATATGGAATTTAGAAAGATGGTAACGATAACCCTATATGCAAAACAGAAAAAGAGACTCAGATGTATAGAACAGACTTGTGGACTCTGGGAGAAGGCGAGGGTGGGATGTTTCAAGAGAACAGCATCGAAACATGTATATTATCTAGGGTGAAACAGATCACCAGCCCAGGTTGGATGCATGAGACAAGTGCTCGGGCCTGGTGCACTGGGAAGACCCAGAGGGATCGGGTGGAGAGGGAGGTGGGAGGGGGGACCGGGATGGGGAATACATGTAAATCCATGGCTAATTCATTTCAATGTATGACAAAAACCACTGCAATGACGTAAAGTAATGAGCCTCCAACTAATAAAAATAAATGGAAAAAAAAAAAGACTCAACGTTTCCAATACAAGGGATGTGAGTTCCATCTCTGGTTGGGGAACTAAGATCCCACATGCCGTGAGGCCACAAAAATGAGGGCAGACATATACAGTCCTGGGCATCTAAAACCAGTGTATTTTCCCCAATAAACCCAAATCTGTCCATATGTAAATCCTTGGCCTTGTCCATTGTACCATTCTACTTCTTAAATATGGTAGCAAGCTAGAGCCATTGTTAACTAGATGTCAGAAAGTTAAGAGAGGAAGAAGGAGGTCACAAGGGACAAAGATGGAGTAGTTCAGATTGCAGTGTGATTTTATAAATATTTCTTTCTGACCAATATGGTATATTCTTAGCTAAGAGTGATTCTGCTTTTTCTCCCTTGGTCCAGTGAAAATCAAACAGAGTTAAACAGACCTGTGTCTGATTCCCTGTTTCACCACCTACTGTCTGTATAACTCTGGGCAAAGCATGTAACTTTAGTGAGCCTCATTTTCTTCATCTGTAAAATAAGCTAAAACCCACCACCTTACCATATTGTTATGGGTTTTAATTGAGAAAACCTGTTAAGTGCCTGACATATAAAATGCTCCCAGTAAATGTTGCTCTCCCCCTAGTCCCTGTCCCAGTGTACTAAAAAAGATTATATGGTATTAGTATTTTTAGTATTCTGAAGATTGTGTGATTGATTTCTTCTGCAGGTGTAGTTTTTCTTACAGAAGAATATCCACTTATTTCATGATGGCATTTGCACCCCCAAAAAACACAGATGGTCCCAAAATGCAGACAAAGATGAGTACCTGGACACCCCTAAACCATCAGCTTTTGAATGACCGGGTGAGTAATAAGAACTATTTTATTAGTTGAAATCATGCTTTAAAGGAACAAAAAAGCATTAAAATTTTGGTAATCAAAACATGAAGAGGAATTGCTTAGGATTGTGTAGTGAATTAAAAAAAAAATGAAGGATTTCTTCAAAAATGTTAATTGAAATAAATTTAGAACAAAAAGAAAGAAAACTTTAGTTGAGCCCCAGTTACATGGCCAGAGTTGGCAAGAGATACAGCGTTCCTGCTTAGAAAGAAAGATCTTAGGGACTTCCCTGGTGATCCAGTGGCTAAGACTCTCTGCTCCCAGGGCTGGAGCCCAGGTTCAATCACTGGCCAGGGAATTCAGTCCCACATACTGTAACTAAAGACCTTGTGTGCTGCACCTGAGACCCAGGGCAGCCAAATAAATATTTTTTAAAAGATTTAGGAGATGAGAAGGCCAGGAGGAGTGTCTACCAGCTCCCCTTCACCTCCGTATCCAACTGGTGTTCAGGTTCTGAGTCTTCCTCCTAGGTCTCTTCATCCAGACCCCTCTTCTCCTTTGACTGTGCACATCCAGCTCCACGTTCTCAGTTCACACACTCACCCCCCTTCGCCTGGCACATTGCAGTAACCCCTCAGCTGGTTTCACTGTCTCTAATCCATCCTCTATTCTGGTCCCAGAATGATCTTTCTAAAATACCAAACTAATCCTATGAAGCACAACCGATAACAGACTGCTCCAAAGAATAAATTCCACCCTACCTGCCATGCATAGCACTGAGGACCCTTCATGTGTGTTAGTCACTGAGTCATGTCCAACTCTTGAAGATCCCATGGACTATAGCCGGCCAGGCTCCTCTGTCCATGGGATTCTCCAGGCAAGAATACTGGAGTAGGTTGCATGACCTCCTCTAAGGGATCTTTATGACCCACAGATCGAACCCAGTGTCCTTTATATAACCTGCATTAGCAGGTGAGTTTTCTTTTTTAATTTATTTGGCTGCAATTTTTGTTGAAGCATGTGAACTCTTAGTTGCAGCATGTGGGATCTAGTTCCCAGACCAGAAATCAAACCCAGGGCCCCCTGCGTTGGAAGCATGGAGTCTTAGCCCCTGGACCACCAGGAAGTCCCAGTAGGTGAGTTCTTTAACACTGGCGCCACCTGGGAAACCTGAATAGCTTTTGTCAAATTTTATGAGAATTTCTAGGGAATTCCCTGGTGGTCCAGTGGTTCAGAGTCTGTGCTCCCAATAGAGGGGGCCTGGGTTCCATCTGTGTTCAGGAAACTAGATCCCACATGCTGCAGGAGTTTGCATGCTGCAACTAAAGAACCCACATGGCACAACTAAGATCCAGTGCAGTCAAATAAATAAAAATGTTTAAAAATTTCATATGAGCAATGGTAAGAGAAATAACAATTTCTATTAGAAATGATATTTATTTTGTTGTTCAGAACTCGCATTTTATTCCCTCCCTCATTTTTATTTTGGCTTAGTTAGGTTCTAGTTTGGAGTAAAAGTATTTTCAAAAATCTTATCCTACCATATGTAAAATAGATAGCCAATGGGAATTTGCTGTGTGGCTCAGGAAACTCAAACAGGGGCTCTGTGTCAACCTAGAGGGGTGGGATGGGGAGGGAGATGGGAGGAAGGTTCAAATGGGAGGTAACATATATATACCTATGGCTGATTCATGTTGAGATTTGACAGAAAACAACAAAATTCTGTAAAGCAAAATCCTTCAATAAAAAAAATTCAAATTTAAAAAACTATCAGATCACTATGTTGTAACTTGGAACTAAAACTATATGTCAATTATAATTCATTAAAAATTAAATACAATACAAAAAAAATCTTGGCCCGTGTATATACCTGTATGTATGTGAATGAATGTATCAATACTTAGACATACACGTGGAATTTGCATATGTATACAGCAAACTGTTAGTAGTGTGTGCACATGTGCTCAGTCTTGTCTGACTGTTTGCAACTCCATAGACTGTAGCCCTCCAGGCTCCTCTGTCCATGGAATTTTCCAGGCAAGAAGATTAGAGTGGGTTGCCATGCCCTCCTCCAGGGAATCTTCCCATCCCAGGGATTAAACCCATGTCTCTTGTGTCTCCTGCATTGGCAGGTAGGTTCTTTACTGGTTGAGCCACCAGAAAAGCCCAACTATCAGAGTGGTTTCCCCTAAAATGTTGGACAACGTGGAAGAGTGGGAGGGAAGTCTGTTAGAAGAGAAGGTTTTTGTTTTTTACCGTATACAGTGCAATGATATTTAACAATTTAAAAAACAGATAGAAGTAAAAGCAAGCAAAGAACAGTAATGCTGAGAATTGAAAAACACAGGTTCCAGATCAGCTGTACTAAATAATCTGCTTGACTTCAGCAAGTCTCTTATGCCTCTGATCTTTACTGCCTGCCTTTGGAAATTGAGTGGCTTGAATCAGATGACCTCAAAGGTCCCTTCCAGGTCTAACATTCTGACTGTATGAAAGGGTTTAAAAATAGATACCCAAGTTTACGGCTGGGCAGACCATGTCCATACAATAACTTCAAAGGCTTTTCTACACTTCTACAACAGGGCATTTGCCAATGATCAGCGTAATTTTGAGGTCCTCTTTTTTTTTATTTTGGCCACACTGCACAGCATATGGGACTTTAGTTTGCTGGCCAGGGGTAGAATCTTAAACACGGAGTCTTAAACACTGTACCACTAGGGAAGGCCCTGCTTTTTGTTTTAATTTTGACTTTTTTCTGTTCTGTAGTAAAATGAGACATACGAAACTGCTTCAGTCTAAAATAAAACTCATAGGAGTTTAACTTCACGAGAGGCTTTAAGCAGAGAGATTGAATTCAAATGTAGATGCCAAAATTATAGCATCATCAGATTACAAGATAATTCAGGCCTTGTGAAAACTTTCAGAGGAGGAATGTTTTATACGTATGTATTTCTTTGCTGTCTAGTGTAGGTTTTTTTTTTCCATCTAGTAGTTTAATTGAAAGTGATCAACATTTCTCTTTTTGAATATGGTTCGCACAAGTAGTACAGTACACGTGTAGTTAAAAGGGTGTTCTGAGAAAAAGCACCTAGCCAGCATCCATCAGTCATAATTTAGGAGCCCCACAATGTCTTACTCCTCCATGGTGATGATGTCACATGGTGAAATATGCAACCACAGTGTCAACAGACTGAAATAACAACCTTGGGATTTTGACTTAACAGCAGGCTCTGAGTAAACTGTGATGTAAACAAACCAGCAATCTGCAAGGAAAGATGATTCTCTCTAATGTTTTCCACTTGAAGTGATACTGTTTCCGGGCTCTTTTTTTATTTTAATTGAAGTATGGCTGATTTACAGTGTTGTGTTAGTCAAGTGTACAGCAAAGTGATTCAGTTATACATATATATCTTTTCTTTTTCAGATTCTTTCCCTTATGGGTGATTACACAATATTGAGTAGTGTATGTACTATAAGTAGGTCCTTGTTGGTTATTTATTTTATATACAACAGTTTGTGTATGTTAATCCAAAACTCCCAATTTATCCCTCCAACCCTCTTCCAGCTTTTTAAGATCAAAAGTCTGATTGCAAATCCTTGGAATGAAGACTTGATCCCAACCAGAGACTATAAGATTCTGAGTCTGCCTGAGGACTTGACAGTTAAATAATTTGTTCCAAATTATACTTCTTGTCAAGGGTAGAGTCAGAACCAGATCTGAGTTTGTCTACTGTTTCTCTTCTTGCCCCTCACACCTGTCAGTTCCTACCTGACTCTAATCGCCTTTTGGTGAAGAACTGGATTGCTTGGACTCTGTTTAGACTTGGTCATTGGCCTCCTAAAGACCCTGCCTCCCACCCTCTTTATTTTATTATCGGTGACTGACTTTATTATTTATTTATTAAAATATTTATTTTATTTATTTGACTGCACTAGGTCTTTATTACAGCATGCAGGATCTCTAGATGCGGCGTGTGGAATCTTTTTAGTCACAGCATGTGGAATCTAGTTGCCTGACCAGAGATGGAACTCTGGCCCCCTACATAGGGAGTTTGGCGTCTCAGCCACTAGACCACCGGGGAAGTCCCCCTGCCACATTCTTGCTGACTCTCCCCACCCGTTCAAGCCAGTGCCCCTTTCTTTCTGATGCCTTCTGTTGTCATTGGACACCACGATGGTCCTCCCAATCTCCTTTTGAAAGGATCTTGTCATCCTGAGACCTAATTGTTTTTTTTCCCCCGACTGTCAGGTCAAACCATGGGCAGCAATTCATTGAGAATGTAGGGCTTGAGGTCAGAATAGGGAAAATCAAGTTTGAAGGTCAGAATAGAAAGACCATGGTTCTAGCAGGGTTTCCCAGGTGTTAGTGATAAAGAATCTGCCTGTCAGTGCAGGAGATGCAAGAGACATGAGTATGATCCCTGGGTCAGGAAGATTCCCCTAGAGTAGCAAATGGCAACCCACTCCAGTATTCTTGCCTGGGAAATCCCATGACAGAGGAGCCTGGCGGGCTACAGTCCATGGGGTCTCCAAGAATCGGACATCACTAAGCACGCTTGCACCGCATGGCTTTCTAGTGAGGAACCAAGTATATTATTCAACTGAACATACAGTCTGGAACCAATGATTTCTTTTTTAAAACTATAAAGGTAACCCTTTGGGCCTCTGCTTATCTTCTCTAAAACAGAAAAGTTGAACAAAAAGATCTTGAGATTCCTTTTAGCCCTAAAATTCTATGACATCTGAATCTCTTATTGTTGTTCAGTCAGCAAGTGTTTTGTTGACAGCCTCCCCTGGAACCTGTGGATCGTATAAGGGAAAGTAGCTGTAATCTACCTGGAAAGTGAAAATGAACAGAATCACCTGGCGGCCAATAGCAAATCCTAGAAAGGCCAGGTGGAGCATGGGCTGCAAGTGGAGGAGGAGTTGGAAAGAGTCAGAATGCTGGTGCCTGAGACTTAGGAGGGGAATTAGATGCTTGATAGGATTTTGCTAGACACAAGAGAAGGGTTCAGGAAATGTGTGAATCCTGATTTTTCTCTTTTTTTGTTATTCTTTATTTTTTCTTGGCTGCACTGAGTCTTCGTTGCTGCGCGAGGGCTTTCTCTGGTTGCAGCGAGTGGGGGCTTCTCTCTAGTTGCAGT
Organism: Odocoileus virginianus; assembly: GCF_023699985.2. NCBI lineage: Eukaryota > Metazoa > Chordata > Mammalia > Artiodactyla > Cervidae > Odocoileus > Odocoileus virginianus. The sequence goes on along the minus strand of NC_069691.1, from coordinate 45,045,118 downwards.
ACGTGGACCCTAGGACGTGCGCGATCAATAGTCGTGGATCACTGGCGTAGTTGCCCCAAGGCATGTGCAATCTTCCCCGACCAAGAATGGAACCTGTATGTCCTGCATTGGCAGGCAGATTTTTAACCCTGGACCACCATGAAAGCCCTGAATCCTGATTTTTCAGTCTTCTGAAGACTTCTATAGGTTTTTTTTTTAATTTTATAGGTTCTCTTCTATTTTCTTTTTCTTTGCACTCCATTGGTCTGTGGGACCTTAATTGCCCAACCAGGGATCGAACCCTCGCTTTTTGCAGCAAAAACACAGAGTCTTAAACCACTGGACCCCCAGGGAAATCCCCTCTTCTATTTTAATCTAGAAATTCTGAGATTGTCTGTCACTGTTATTTGAGGGTCCTAGTAGCCCATGGGCCAGTTAATTAGGAGGGAGGAGAAAATGGTATTCTTTTTCTTCTTCTCTAAAGTATAAAAAGTGTCTACCTGTGATATATGATATTCCCTGGTTAGTAGCAAAGATGACATTTTATAGGCCTTGAGGTTGTTGTTGAATCAATTATTTCAGTCTCCATTTTGCCTGCCCTTTGAAAGCAGAATTTGAGTCTAAAAAAAGGAAGGAAAACAGATCTGTTGGAAGCATGAAACCAGCCTCTCATCCTCCTCCACAAAAGAGAAGAAATAGGCCTGAGCTGGTTTCTAAATAGGAATGTTCTGACAGTGCGAGAGAATTTAGCAAGTGCCAAGAGGAAGGGAAAAACATGGAGCCCAATTTTGAAAGCCAACAGAGAGTGCAGTGTGGGTGTGAGAGAGACATTCACACCTGTTTCCTGCTGTATCTTGCTTCCTGGCTCCAGATCGCCCTCCTCTGCCAAACCTTCTCACTCTAATTGTCCCTTCCTCACCCATTCAGATAGATACACAAATGACTGAAGCTCAGGGAAACACCTCTCCACTAATATGTAAATACACTCACATGGTAGCGATACATCCAAAGGATATTCATTTGTCACAAGCATATTCATTCCTTCCAGCAAGCTTGAGTACCTGTAATATGCCGTGTACAGCACTCTGCAGTGGAGAAGTCAAGGTGAATAAGACATAATTTCTGCCCTAAGTGGTATATAACAACAAACCTATATAGATAAACGCTGAGCTGTAAACCCAGAGGTGCACATAGGCAAACATATAAGTAATGTACACCCACTGATATGTAAACTCATGAAATAAAAAAACAGAACTGCTCACTCATAAATTTCACAAGTTCTAATGCTAGTAATGCTGAAATATTTGGAGGGAGGTTCTCCGTTTTCCTATTTTGCCTTTGTCAGTTTTGTCATCACCTTTCAAATTCCAAAAATGATTTCACTTTATAGTTCCATTCTTTTCTTATTTCTTGCTTTTAAAGAATTATTCTTTAAGATGAATTGTTTCACATGGAGAAACTAAGAAAAAAGAAAGTTTGCCCAAGTTATAAATAAAGTTACCCTTTCAGGTACAAAATCTGTCTCTTTATACTCAGTTGATAAAATGGAAAAGACTGTCAGTATTTAGTGATTGATCCTTTAATGATGTCTTTTTAAAAATTTATTTATTTTATTTTTGACTGTGCTGGGTTTTCATTGCTGTGCACGGGCTCTCTTTAGTTTTGGCAAGCAGGGGCCACTCTGGCTGCGGTGAGCAGGCTTCTCATTATGGTGGCTTCTGCTGGGGGGAAGGGGCTCTAGGGCGTGCAGGCTTCAGTACTTGTAGCACATGTGCTTAGTTGCACCGAGGCATGTGGAATCTTTTGGAACCAGGGATTGAACCCATGTCCCCTGCATTGGCAGGCAGTTCTTAACCACTGGACCACCAGGGAAGTCCTAATGATGTCTTTTTAATGGGTATTTTGAACCATGAAATATGAAATCATTCCATCTTTTTTTTTTTTCAATTGTAGGTATTTGAAGAAAGAAGAGCTCTGCTTGGAAAATGGGTAACTATTTAAAGTATACTTGATTCTAAGTCAGAAAGAGAAAGACAAACACCATATGAATATTACTTATGTGTGGAATCTGAACTGTGGCACCAATGAACCTACCCTCAAAACAGAAACAGACTCACAGACGTAGAGATCAGACTTGTGGTTGCCAAGCAGGTGGAGAGGAGGGAGCAGGCTGGACCGGGAGTTTGGGGTTGGTGAATGCGAACTATTACATCTAGAATGGCTAAACAACAGGGTCCTACCGTATAGCACAGGGAACTATATCTCGTATCCTGGAATAAGCCATAATGAAAAAGAATATTAACAAAGGAATCTATATAAATCTATGTATCTATATATCCAAATCTAAGTTATACTTTCACACTTCCTCAAAGGAAACACAGTCTCAATGACCACTATCCACGATCAAAGTATAGTAAGTCTATTGTGTATGAATGAGTTCTGTTCCAAAAGTGAATTCATAGGTCCAGTTTGATCATAAATCCAACAAAGTTAGCCTTGGTACCCAACTAACACAATTGGCTGCGTCCCACTGTTTGTAAGCTTGCTTCCAGACATCCTGGGCTTGCAATTAAAAAACTGTTCTACTGTAGTCTACACAGTACTGTAAGGTACACAAAACCCCAGCCACTTGTGGAGGATGGACACGCAGGACCGTGCACGCCAGACACATGAACTAATGTGATTGGACATGCAAACACACATTCGCATCTTTGAAAGTTCGAAACTCAAATGTTTGTATGAGGGGACTTACTCTATCCATCTCTAGCCAATGTGCATTACGCATCAGATTTCTCTACAGTCTCATTGAGAGTCTCTTGCACCCAAGAGAACTGGAAACATGGTTATACAAAAACGTGTACACTAATATTCATAGTGGCATTATTCATAATTATCAAAAATGTAAACACCCAGATGTCCATTTGGTGAGAAATGGATAAACAGAATGGGATCTAGCCAAACAATGGAATAGTATTCAGCCTTAAAATGAAAACAATGGAATAGTATTTAGCCTTAAAATGAAAGGCAGCTCTGTTTCAAGCTATTCACATGAATGAACTTTGAAGACATTGTGCTATGTGAAATAAACCAGACACAAAAGGACCAATATTGTATGATTCTACTTTTATGAAGTTCTTAGAACAGGCAAATTCACAGAGAAAGAAAGTAAAATAGAGGTTATGAAGAAATCGGGACGTTATTTAACAGGTACAGAGTTTCAGCTTGAGTTTTAAAAACAGTTCTGCAGACGGATGGTGAGGATGTTGTACAACAGTGTGAGTGTGCTTCATGTCACTGAACTGTACACTTAAAAATGGTTAAAATGATAAATTTTTTAATATATAAATTTTGCCATAAATTTTAAAAAGCAAGGACAAGAAAAAAAGAGTGAAGTACTGATATATGGTACAACATAGATAAACTTTGAACATAGTATGCTGAGTGAAAGAAACCAGACACCGAAGCCACCTAGTGTATGATTCCATTTATGTGAGATATTCAAAATAGACAAATCCATACAGACAGAAAATAGATGAGTGGTTTCTAGGGGCCAGGGAGCAGGGTGGAGTGACTGACTATAATGAGTATGGAATTTATTTGGGGGGTAATGAAAACATTCTGAAATTAGTAGTGATGGCTTTACAGCCTTGTGAATACACTAAAATGCTGGGTGGTGTGGCATATGAATTGTACGTTAATTTAAAAAAGAAATCAGGATCCCTTTTAAAAAATTATACTTGGATTTCTTTAACTCTAGGTGTATATAATGAACTTGAAATAGTCCATCTTTAAAGCATACAGTCAAAGCCTTCTTTCCTTTTAAGGGAGCATCTTTGCCCCAGAATATAGCAGTAGACAGAATATCCTACCCTGTGAGATACTGGGATTCATTTTCCCATATGTCTTAGTCCATTCCAGGTGCTATAACAAAACACTGGTGGGGGCGGGGGCTTATAAACAACAGAAAATTTATTTCTCATAGTTCTAGAGGCTGGAAAGTCCAAGATCAAGGTGCTAGCAGACTCAGTGTCTGGTGGGAACCTGCTTTCTGACTCATAGACTCCCCATGTGTCTTCACATGACAAAAGGGATAACAGATCACTCTGTAGTCTCTTTAATAAAGGACACTAAACCATTCATGAGGGCTTCCCTGGTGGCTGAGTGGTAAAGAATCCACCTGCCAATCAGGAAACTCTGGTTCGCTCTCTGGATCAGGAAGATCCCCTGGAGGAGGAAGTGGCAACCCACTCCAGTATTCTTGTCTGGGAAATCCCATCAACAGAGGAGCCTGGTGGGCTACAGTCCATGGGGTCACAAAGAGCCGGACACAACTGAGCGACTGAGCATGCAGGCTCGCAATCCCATATGTGAGTGTTCTCCCTCATGGCCTAAGCCTTTCAAAGGCCCCACCCACCTCCCTGTGTCATCACCATAGGGTTAGGGTTTCAACTCAGGAATTAGGGGTGACATAAACATTCAGTCCATCCCCACTAAGACTAAGATGAAGCGCTGTATCTTACTGTTCTTGTCTGATTTAGTCACCTCTTCTTTTCTGTGCTGGTCTACAAGCTCCAGTCTAAAGGTAATTACTAACCTAAAGAAGAAAAATGAAGTCATGTCCAGTGTTTCTGGAAGACTTTACAGATACCCTGGAGAAGGAAATGGCAACCCATTCCATATTCTTGCCTGGAAAACCCCATGGACAGAGGAGCCTGGCAGGCTACAGTCCGTGGGGTCGCAAAGAGTTGGACACGACTGAGCGACCTCACTTCACTTTTACTTTTACAAGAAAAGTGGCAACATTGGTTTCCTTCAGACAGGAAAACTGTCTAACAGGTGGAAGAGACTCTTACCTGGAGAACCTTTTGTGTCTTTTGAATTTTTAATCATGTGAATGTTTTTAATCATGTGAAGGTAGTACCTGTTCAAAATAATAATAAAATTGTATAAAATAAAGTCACTAAAAAATGGCAAAATGAAAAATGCCCCAAATTTAAAATCTAGCTAAGTTTTTCTCATATTGTATTTGTGTTTTTAAACTAGCTTTGTTACCAACAACTTAAAAAAGAGACTTATAAAAAAAGCAAATAGATAAAATAAAAAGAAACATATTTAAAATGACTATATTTGCATTTTCATTCTACTTACTATGAGTGGAAATCCCTAAATTAATATAATCAGGGCTAATGTTTAGGCAGAATTCATTGGTATGGCTGTCCAGCCTCTGTCTATTTTGATTGGTTAGTAGCATTGCCAGTTGTTAAACATTTTTAATATCACCCTGGATAAAATTCAAGGTCTTCAAACTTTTAAAAAGATCTTGTTAATTCTTTTCTTTTCCGACAACTTATAGAAGCATATATTTGCAAAAGTCACTGATATTTGCAAAGATCACTAATTATCTCTCTGTTCCAATCAGCCAAACTACAGGGTCAGGCATGGTTTTACCATGCTCCTTGTTGTACATTGTTGATGCTATCAGGCATTTAATAAATATTTTCTAAATGAATAAATGATGGTTTTTCTCTTTTGCCCAACAACAAACCTATTCCATAAATTCAGCACTCAGAAAACTAAGATCATGGCATCCAGTCCCATCACTTCATGGGAAATAGATGGGGAAACAGTGGAAACAGTGGCTGACTTTATTTTTCTGGGCTCCAAAATCACTGCAGATGGTGACTGCAGCCATGAAATTAAAAAACACTTACTCCTTGGAAGGAAAGTTATGACCAACCTGCTGCTGCTAAGTTACTTCAGTCGTATCCAACCTAGACAGCATATTAAAAAGCAGAGACATTACTTTGTCAACAAAGGTCTGTCTAGTCAAGGCTATGGTTTTTCCAGTAATCATGTATGGATGTGAGAGTTGGACTGTGAGGAAAGCTAAGTGCAGAAGAATTGATGCTTTTGAACTGTGGTGTTGGAGAAGACTCTTTTTTTTAGTTCTACCACTTTATTGCTACCAACCCATCTCCCTCACCCTCGTGCACACATGCTCAGTCGTGTAATCCCATGGACTTCAGCCCACCAGTTTCCTCTGTCCATGGACTTTTCCAGGCAAGAATACTGGAGTGGGTTGCCATTTCCTTCTCCATGGAGAAGACTCTTGAGAGTCCCTCGGACTGCAAGGAGATCCAATCAGTCCATCCTAAAGGAGATCCGTCCTGGGTGTTCATTGGTAAGACTGATCTTGAAGCTGAAACTCCAATACTTTGGCCACCTGATGCGAAGAGCTGACTCATTTGAAAAGACCCTGATGCTGGGAAAGATTGGGGGCAGGAGGAGAAGGGGACGACAGAGGATGAGATGGTTAGATGGCATCACCGACTCGATGGACATCGGTTTGGGTGGACTCCGGGAGCTGGTGATGGACAGGGAGGCCTGGCATGCTTCGGTTCATGCAAAGAGTTGGACACAACTGAGCAACTGAACTGAACTGAACTAGATCATATGGTAATCTTTATACCTCCATGAAAGCCACATGAATTAAGTTTGAAGGGGATATTTCCAGTTTATTTTTATTTAGTTTTCTCTCTCCATTTTAGGTTTTAGGCTTTTTTTGTCTATGTGTTTTATGAACAACCTAACATTGATAGCATAAGGAATGCATTTTCAATAAGAAAGAAGAGAAGTAAGGATACAGGTTTTTAAAGATTTTCCTTTATTTGTGGCTATGCTGGGTCTTCCTCTCTGCACAGGCTTTTCTCTAGTTGTGGTGTGCAAGCTTCTCATTGCCATGGCGTCTCTTGTTGTAGAGCGTGGGCTCTAGAGCCTTCTCATTTAAGTTGTGGCGTGTGGGATCAACACAGGCTCAGTAGCTGTGGCATACGGGCTTAATTGCTCCGCTGCATGTAGGATCTTCCTGGATCAGGGATCAAACCCATGTCACCTGCATTGGTCAGTAGATTCTTTACCATTGAGCCACCAGGGAAGCCCAAGGATACTGATTTTTAAATTCAGCATTACTTGGGATTTTCATTGTAGGAGTCAAGTATTGGCTTTAAAGCTCAATCTCATATTAGAAGTAAAGTCACTTTTAAAAATAATCTGGATAGTAAGGGGCAAGGTGTAATGTGAAACCTATTCAATGATAGACAATCCAAAAAGTATTTTATATTTAGCCATCTGTGCGTGCTCAGTCTTGTCTCTTTAGCGACCCCATGAACTGTGGCCCGCCAGGTTCCTCTGTCCATGGGATTTTCCAAGCAAGAATATTGGAGTGGGTTGCCATTTCCTTCCCCAGGGGATCTTCCCAACCCAGGGATCAAACCCAGGTCTCCCGCATTGCAGACAGATTGTTTACCAGCTGAGCCACCAGGGAAACCCAAGACAATGTAACCAATAAGCAAAAGGTAACAAGCCTCTTCCTTTGTCTTGATCTCACTGCCTGAGAACTTGCCTTTCCTTGCCATTTGGTGTGAGATGAGTGGCACTGATGCCCTGGCAGTTGTCCTCACATCTTGAAAGTACAGCAAGAATCCTTGTAACAACTACTCTGAATATGGGATTTTCACAATCTTATTGTCAAGAAAGCCCTATACAAAGGCATTAAAAGTAACTATAAAATATAATTAGGATACGATATAAGATCGTATTGTTGCTGCTTAGTCACTCAGTCGTGTCTGAATCTTTTGCGACCCCGTGGACTGTAGCCCACCAGGCTCCTCTGTCCATGTGATTTCCCAGGCAAGAATACTGGAGCCAGTTGCCATTTCCTTCTTCAAGGGATCTTCCTCAACCAGGGATTGATCCCCTGTCTTCTGCTTGGCAGGTGTATTCTTTTCCACTGAGTCACCAGTGATGGCCATATAAGATAGTATAGCATAAAATAATATAGCACAATGCTATATATTAATTATATACGATATTAATATTAAAAAGGAACTAACTGTAAAATGAGGTATCATAAATGGTACCAGGATAAGAAAATGGTCCTAGCTGCTCCCCTGTCTCACACATTAGATCCCTGGCTATGATATTATGGCTCTTTTTTCTTGAAGAGCTGAAGCAAGAGATATGGGACAGATACATATTTTACTATATATAAAATAGATTAAAAAAAAACAGGAACCTACTGTATAGCACAAGGAACTATATTCAATATCTTATAATATCCTACAGTGGAGAAGAATCTAAAACAGAATATGTGTGTGTGTGTGTGTGTGTATACGTATCTATATATCTGAATCACTACGGTATATACCTGAAACATTGTAAAATAACAATGCTTCAATTTAGAAATTTTTTTTAAAAAGAGAAAGATACTGGGTGATTACCAAATTCATGTACAGTTAATTCTTCCATGGATTATCTACTTTTTGGATTATTCCCAGCACCTTTTAAATTCCAAGAGGATTTTCCCCAGCTGTTACACATTCTTCTCAGTCATCTACCCACCTTCAACTGGTAGAAGTTCAAGGAATGCAAATTCATTTTCTATTAGCCTAAATAAACACAATTAGAAAGGAGAAACCCCCGAGGCAAAGAACACCTATCAAAGCCAAATATAAATTATCTTTGACTGTTATAATCAGGGAAATAAATGAGAAACCAATGTAATTATCTTTTTAATCTCTAGGGGGAAAGGTTTGAATGTGTTCTTTTATAGATTTCTTCAGCACTTTATAATCCTAATGTTCTTTTATATTCATTCTAAATCACTGTTCTTCAATCTGAGCCTGTTCTCGTCTTGTGGGCGTCCATGAAAATAATTGAGCTGACCTCAATCCTTCCAAGTGTGCTTCCTGTCCTTGTTAATGTACAAACATGGTAACTTTATGCTTTGCAATTTAATTATTTGCATATCTAATGATTTACCCATCATGCTTATTATTTTTAACATCACTATGATATTTTATAACAGGGGTCCCCAACCTCGGGGCCACAGACCCGTTGGTACCTCCCATCAGATCAGCAGTGGCATTACATTAGAAATAAAGTGCACAATAAATGTAATGCTATGGTTTTTCCAGTTGTCATGTATGGATGTGAGAGTTGAACCATAAAAAAGGCTGAGCGATGAAGAATTGATGCTTTTGAACTGTGGTGTTGGAGAAGACTCTTGAGAGTCCCTTGGACTGCAAGGAGATCCAACCAGTCTATCCTGAAGGAAATCAGTCCTGAATATTCATTGGAAGGACTGATGCTGAATCTGAAACTCCATACTTTGGCCACCCGATGTGAAGAGCCAATTCATTAGAAAAGACTCTGATGCTGGGAAAGATTGAAGGCAGGAGCAGAAGGGGACAACAGAAGACCAGATGGTAGGAAAACATCACTGACTCAATGGACATGAGTTTGAGCCAGCTCCAGGAGATGGCAAAGGACAGGGAAGTCTGGCATGCTGCAGCCCGTGGAGTTGCAAAGAGTCAGACATGACTGAGCGACTGAAATACAACAAAATGTAATGTGCTTGAATTACCCCGAAGCCATCCCCTCCCTGCCTGTTCCCCCAGTCCGTGGAAAAATTCTCTTCTATGAAACTGGTCCCTGGTGCCAAAAAGGTTGGGACCACTGTTTATAATATTAGCTACCATGACTACAATGAGTCATGCACTCTATTAGGAATTTTATACATATTTTCATTTATTTAATCTCCCCAGTAACTCTAAATTTAGATATAATTATTCTCAATGTATAAATGAAGAAATTAAGAGGTTCTGAATGACCTCATTCCCAAAGCCCCCATGCATCCTTAATGCTGTATTTTCTCTTATCATGTTGCTGAGCTTATTCACTATTGTGAGGCATTTGGGGTTATTTCTGATTTACTGTAGTGCTAATTATATCCCATAAAAATTTTTTCGTAACCCTAATCATCCTGGGTCCCCATGTAGCTCAGTTTCTACAGAGTAGCATGTAGCACTGCCCAAAGTAATTTTAAAGATGAATACCAATTTTCATGTTGTCTCTCAAGCAAAAATCACAGGGGATCCAATTCAGAACTCATAACGCTACTTACCAGATCCCCTTTCTTCATTCCCCAGTTCTCTCACACTGTGTAACTGCAGGAAAGGCAGTTCCAGTCTGAACGGCCACAAGCTCCCTGCAAGCCAAAACCCTGCAGCTCTCCTGTCTCCATATGCCCCCCACTGGCTCTTTGTTTTATAGATCACCACCGCATGGTGGGCTGGTCCTTCCCCTGGCCCTCGCCACTCTGATCTGGCTTCTCTATTCATTCTAATAATCCATCCCCGAAAGAAAGAAGTCTCATTTTATGATAGTTGGAAATATGGACTGTGCAGAAACAGACCAAGAAGAAATCTGAGAACATTCATACATGAATACATTTTATTCATTTTTTTGTAAGTTAAGGTTTCTGATGTGTTTTTGTTTTTTTTTTTTTCATTTTAGAGTCCCCCCTCCCCCTTGAATGATAGCTTCCAAAGTGAGATTCATGAGCACTGAATAGATCCGGTAACAGTGAATAGTTTTTGTTTTATTTAATATTCTTTGTTTTGGCTGCACTGTGTCTTTGTTGCAGCACACAGTCTTTCTTTAGTTGTGGCACGTGGGATCTTAGTTCCCTGAGCAGGTATCAAATCCTAGTCCCTTGCATTGGAAGGCAGATTCTTTTTATTTATTTGTTTATGGCTGAGCTGGGTTGTGGGCCGAGTCTTTGTTGCTGTGTGGGGATTTGTCTAGTTGTCGTGAGCATGGGACCACCCCTCTCTACTTGCAGTCTTCCTACTGCAGTGGCCTGCTGCAGGGTGCTTGGGCTTCAGTCGCCGTGGCGTGTGGGCTCAGCAGCTGTGGCTCTCAGGCTTACTCGCCCTGCAGCATGTGGAATCATCCCAGACCAGGGATGGAACCCATGTCCCCTGCACTGGCGGATTCTTAACCACTGGACTTCCAAGGAAGGCCCACAGTGAATGGTTTTAATCAAGAAGTACTCTAACTAATTAAAAAAAATAGATCCTATGATTATAAAGAAGTTGACTTGTCATAAGCCTTGTCAAAAATACATTTTTACTTTATATGCCTTTTTAGGTGGTCAGTGTGTTTTATGATTACAACTGAACTATTATAAAATTCTGATTACTTTATAATAAGTAGCAAATATCTATCAGTGAAATGCAATAGCATATAAAATACAAGTAGCCCCAAACTTCCCTGTTTTCTCTTCTCTGATGGACTAAAGAAGAAAAACAGGTTTAGACTCTGATAACAGCTCCTTCAGCTGGTAGCTGTTCCCATAAGAACCTTTCTTTTGATTTTGGCCAGCTCTCACGTTCTCATCTTTGGTCAGTCACTAATCTTGGGACTGGTTTGGGGTCGTCACTGGGGAAAATTGTGAAGTAACCCAAGCATTTGTTTGGCATGCCCCAGATTGCTTTGGCATGTACTTTCTGTTTCTGGCACACTTTTTTTTTTTCCAGGTCCTCCTATCAACTTTTCCTTTCCAATCATATCAATCATTTACATATTAGTAGTACTCTAACTGGAGCCTCCCAGGTGGTGCTAGTGGTAAGGAATCCACCTGCCAATGCGGGAGACCCAAAAGACACAGGTTCAATCCCTGGGTCAGGAAGATCCCTTGGAATAGGAAATGGCACCCCATCCCAGTATTCTTGCCTGGAATATTCCATGGACAGAGGAGCCTAGCGGGCTCAGCAAAGAGTCAGACAAGAGTGAGTGGCTGAGAACACACACACACACACACACACACACACACAGAACTTTAACCCTATATACTCCCCCTTCTCAGAGATATTTGCTTGTATTGCCTTATCTGTAATTGTGAACGCAAAGGTTTGTTTCTGGTCCTGGAGTTTTAATCACTAATGAGCTGATATAGAAACTTGGGGGGGAGACTGGCTGCCCAGGTGTCTTCCCTTCAGGTTGTACGGACAGTCCCTGGCTTAAGATGCTTTGGCTTAGCAACTTTTTGGCTTTACAGTGATGCAAAAGTGATAGACGTTCAGTGGAAACCATACTTAAAACTTTGTATTTGGGGTTTTTTGGAGGGGTGGCTAGCCATGTGCAGTAGGATACTTCTTTTACGGTGCTGGGCAGCCAGTGAGCCACAGCTCTAGTCAGCCACTCGGTCACAAGAGCACAGGCCAAATACACTTAAAACCATCAGTACCCAGACAGCCATTCTGGTTTTCACGTTCAGTGTGCTTGTGTACATGCTAGGCTGCATTGTCGCGTCCGACTCTGTGCAACCCCATGGACTGCAGCCCCCCAGGCTCCTCTGTCCGTGGAAATCTCCAGGCAAGATACTGGAGTGGGTTGCCATTCCCTTCTCTAGGTCAATAAATTACATGAACTAGTCAACACTTTGTTATAAAATAGCCTTTCTGGTAGATGTTTTTGCTCAACTGTAGGTTCATGTGAGGGCTTCCCTGGTGGCTCAGTGATAAAGAATGCCCCTGTCAATGCAGGAGACTCGGGTTTGTTCCATGGGATCTTCCTGACCCAGCAGGGCATGGCAACCCACTCCAGGATTCTTGCCTGGAGACTCCCATGGACAGAGGAGCCTGGTGGGCAACAGTTCATTGGGTCACAAAACAGCTGGACATGACTGAGCGACTAAACAGCAACAGGCATCAAGGTTCATGTACGTGTTCTGAGCACATTAAGGTAGACTGGGCTAAGCTAGGATGTCTGGTAGGTTAAGTGTATTAGATGCATTTTTAATTTATGATATTTTCAACTTATGATAGATTAATTGAGATATAGCCCCATCAGAAGTTAAAGAAAATCTGTATTTTGCAAGTCTATATATATTCTCAGTTTATGAATATGACCAGCTCCCCAATTTTTCTGTAACTCCAAGTTTTGAGGTCAAGTGCACGTCTATGTCCACACCAGCCTTGCTTGGGCTCACGCTCACAAATGTGAGAAAGAATAGGTAGGTGGCAAAACGTGGGGTGTACTCACTACAGAAAGAAATGCATGCAATTCGTTAGGAATAAGTTACTAAACTCACTTTCTGTGCAGTTCTTTATCTCTTTCATAATGCGTCTCTGGTGTCAGACTAAACCTGGAGCTTTTTTTTTTTTTTTTGCTTTGCTTTTTTTTTCCCCCAGTTTGACAAATGGACGGATACTCAGAGGAGAAGAATCCTGACAGGCTTGTTAGAACGCTGCTCCCTGTCACAGCAAAAGTTCTGCTGTCGAAAGCTTCAGGAGAAAATTCCAGCAGAAGCTCTGGATTTTACTACCAAACTCCCAAGGGTGTTATCTTTATATATCTTTTCCTTCCTGGATCCCCGAAGCCTTTGTCGTTGTGCACAGGTACAGACAAAGAAGCAGTGTTCGGTGTTTTGTAAAGACAGCCTAGAAAATACTGAAACTTGAGGAAAAAAAAGAACGCACGTATACAAAACCAAGAATTGACAAGATGTTCAATATGTTTAGTTTGTACAATTTGAATTAGCCCCCATCTCTTTTGTGTCTGGTTGTGCATTTAGTGCTCAAAGGGGAGAAAAAGTAAGCCATCACTAAGTGTCCATAAAATAGTATTAGCCAGTTGGGGAAATATATACACGTGTATATAATGGATTCATCAGCAGAGGACCTAGTAAAACCTTAAAGTGTAGAGTGCAGGCCATTCATAAATAGAAAAGCGCAAAATAAGGTGCTAATGTGATAAATACAAAAGCATGTGAGACTGAAGAAGTTCAGACTGGACAAATGTGCTCACAGGTTGGAAAAGCATCTGACCATTATTTTATTACAAGTAATTCCATGGTGTATTCAAATATTTTTTTAAGATATAAAATTGATAGTAATTTTGTTGATTTCTTTTCATAGTCTAGAAAGACCAGAAATTACCTGTCACTGTGCATTCACATGGTAACTTTAGTTTTTAAAATTAAGAAAATGAAAAAAAATTAAGAAAATGAATGCAGTAAGATAGATGACTTATTTAATAATTGGTGTTGGGACAATGAGGCAGTATCTGGAAAAAAAATTCTAGAAGGATAAAAGATTGATATGAAATTATAGAAAACCATTTCCTACTCAAAGGAGGGAATTCCTTGGTGGTCCAGTGGTTAAGTCTCTGCTCTTTCACTGCTGAGGGCAGAAGTTCAATCCCTATTTGGGGAACTAAGATCCTGTAAGCCACCAGGCATGACTAAAGGGGAAAAAAAAATGTAGTTAAAGGAAATCTAGGGAAGGAAGACTTTGTGAGTAATTTATAATATTCAGAGCCTCAAAAGAAAATGTATAACTTAAAATCTTGCTTTATTTATTTTATATATATTGTATTTATATTATATATGCTTTATAAATAAAGAAAGCAAGATTTTAAGTTGTGATTATAAAAATTAAAGTTTTCTCCATAGAGAAGAAAACTGTAAATAAATACAAACAGTAAACAGGAGGGAATTCCCTGGTATAGTGGTTAGGATTCAGTGCTTTTACTGATGAGGGCTCAGATTCCACCCCTGGTTGGGAGGCTAAGAACCTACAAGCTGCTGCAGCGTTGCCAAAAAAAAATTAAAATGAACGGGAAAAAACATTGCCAGCAAAGGAGTAATTTTTTTATTTTTTAAAGAACGACTATAAATCTACATTAAGAAGAAAAAAAAACCATAGCCTAGCAGAAAAATGAGCAAAGGAAGTGAACAAATAGTTCACAGAAAGAAAAGCAGATGTTTCTAAAATAGATAAAATGCTTAGCCTCATTTTCATGTCATCGTTTGTGACTCAGATGGATTGAGTTTCTTTTTTTCTTTTTTTAGTTTCTTTTTTAATGATAATATTTTATATTGTTGGGGTGTGGGGACACAGGCACCTTCATATGTTGTTGGTAGATAAAGTGATGCAAACACCAAGAAGAGCAATTTAGTAGTATTCAATTTTTAAATGGAGATTCCTGGACGTTCCCTGGCGATCCAGTGGTTAGGACTCTGTGCTTTCACTAACAAGGGTGTGAGTTTGACTCCTGGTCAGGGAACTGAGATCCTGCATGCCATGAGACATGGCTAAAAACTTAAAAAAATTTTTTTAATTAAAAAAAAAATAAGATTACCTTTGGCCAGTAGTTCCACTTCTTGGAATTTGTCAGATGGGTATACTTCAACACAGGCAAAATTTATGTCTATAAAAGAATATTGCATCATTGTTTGTAGTAGCAAAAGGTTGGAAATAATGGAAATGTCTGCTAATAGCAGACTGGTTGCAACTATCTCCGCAATATATCATCAAGAAAAAAAGGTGTAAAATTATCCTACCATTTTGGAAAGAATAAAAGAATGTATCCATATTTGTTAACCTTCTGGAATGGCATACAAGAAGCCAGTAACAATGGTTACATTCAGGGAGGGAAATGAGTGGCTAGATGACAAGGATGAGAGAGACTCTTTTTTTTTACTTTTTTTACAGTGCGCCCCTTGGTATCTTTGAATTTAGTGTTGATGTACACATGTTACTTATTCTAAAAATGAAACAATTTGTTTTTTAAAAAAGCACAGTGTTTTAAATGCCCAGTAATAGAGTATCATTCAGGCATATAATGAATTATTAGGCAGTCATTAGAAAACATGTTTTGGAAGAACAGAGATGCTTATTATATGTAAAATGAAAAAAGCATGATTTTAAATTGCAATGCAGTTTCCCAATTTTGCTTTCATATATACCTGAAAAACAGAAAGGAAAATAACTCTACCAGCTTGTTGATAATGTTTGGTCATCTCAGATTGACAGGGTTCTGGGTATGTTTTTCTTGAAGTTTCTCAGAATTTTCCATGTTTTTCACAGGGAGAATGTTATCATCCCAGGGATATGTGATACGAAACAGCCAGTCTTACCATCTCTGTGTACCGTATGTCAGTCTTGGTAGATTTCAGCATCGTATTTCACTCCCAGAACTGACTGTGAGGCAGTTGTTCTTTAGCTAGATTTAAAGTAAACAGTAAAGTCATGGCACCAAGATGAGCTGTGAGCTGTTTGAAAATGTGGTGGGGCTTGTCTTACAGTTTTGAAAGCTCTTACCTACCCTCAGCTTTCCTCATTCCTATGTAGTTTTAAACAAAAAGCAGCAAAAATAAAAAACAAAGTGAAATTTTATCTATCCCCAGTGTGGGGTGGTGGGGGGGAACCCCAGCTTAACTACCCAGGTCTGAACCAGATCTAAGTAAAAAGAGGAAGAGGGTGAGAATTGAGAAGAACTTTCTCCCCATCCCCTCCCTCCCAAACTCCACATCTTGATTGAATTAACTAACCATGTGAGGATTGAGGGCAGTGTCGTTTCATTTTGGGTGGCACAAAGTGGTTATCATCTCTATTTCTGCCTGCAGTGTTGTATTAGATCCTCTAAGCCTTTTCCTCCATGAGATCCTGAACCTACTGTTTCTCCAAATTATGCCCCCTTCTGCTTCCCTCTCCCATACATGTCTTATCTTCAGCCCATAAAATAATCCTGGACGTAATAGGAACTCCATACACAATGGATGGAAAGAGAGAGGAAGAGAGACAGATCAATAAACAAATGGATAGGTAGCAAGTTCCATTACAGAGTGTTCTGCTCCTTTTGGGGGCACTCAAACATTATTTATTATTGAGTTACCCTTGAAAAAGAGGCCAATTTTCCAAGGATGAAATGAATGTGAAGATTAGCTGTCATCTCTGCAATTCTTGAAAAGAGACATGGAATGCCTAGTCTCAACTTTATATATGGACTTGACTCTAGTTTCTACTAAGACTTATTTAAAACCTGGAGTAAATTATTTTAAACACTACTACACATAATAGGGTCACCGCCACCATTTGCTAGATGTGTAGGATTGACCATAATGCTATGAAAATGGAATGTACAGAATACTTTATTTTTTTAAATTTATTTATTTGGCTGCACCAGGTGTTAGTTGCAGCACGTGGGATCCAGTTCCCTAACCAGGGATCAAACCCTGGCCCCCTGCACTGAAAGCATAGAATCTTAGCCACCAGACCACCAGGGAAGTCCCCAGGATAAATACTTAATGCTCTATTGAATCCAAAAGGCTATTTAGGACATACCAATATAGTATTCGTCATTGTGTTCCCTTTATAAAGTTTATATTTAACTAAATCATAAGAATGGAGAGAAAACAGAAGCATATCATGAAAAAAATAAGCAATGTGCCAACTGGAGTTTCTGTAGCCTTCATATAACTTTCATATGCAGACTTCCAGAGATCTTTAAGAAGTTCCAAAGTCTTATCTGAAACTTAGTTTCCACATTTGCAAGGGGAGAATATTAATTATACTGCCCTTCAGGTTGTGATGAGGATGTTTAATAGCTTGATAAATATTAGTTGACTTGGATTCTGTCTGAATTAACATTTTTTTTTTAAAGAAAAAGGGGTACCCAAAGCCAGTGCTCTGTGTGAACCTGGAGGGATATTCAGGTTGGAGGGGACACGTGTATACCTATGGCTAGTGTATGGCAAAACCATCATGATGTTGTAAAGTAATTATCCTCCAATTAAAATAAATAAATAAAATTAAAAAAAAAATCCTCCTGCCTGGTTAGGAAGCACTTCAGGTAGGAGGTAACTTAGCTGTGATTTGGAGGAAAAGGAACAAAAAGAAACTAGTTGTGAATTCCAGGCCTGGTTTATCTAGTTAAAATTATGTTTACTCTGATTCATTCATGGGCTTCCCCAGTGGCTCAGCGGTAAAGAATTCACCTGCAATGCAGGAAACACAGAGAAGTGGGTTCGATCCCCGGGTCAGGAAGATCCCCTGGAGGAGGGCATGGCAACCCACTCCAGAAAAAAATAAAGTTCTCTAAGTACCAAGGTGATAACTCAAAACCTAGAGAAAGTGGACATGTAAACTGAATAGTTTTTAACTTTGTTTTTCCAGGTGAGCTGGCATTGGAAGAACTTAACTGAACTGGATCAGCTCTGGATGCTAAAATGTTTACGGTTTAACTGGTACATCAATTTCTCCCCAACTCCCTATGAGCAGGGTGTGTGGAAGAAGCATTATATTCAAATGGTGAAAGAACTCCATGTTACCAAGCCCAAGGTAAAATTTGGGAAAAGAAGCAACAGAATTACTAATATCAGCTACTTAGGAATTCTAGAACTAAGTTGTGGAAGGCCATTGGTTCAAAAGAAATATAACATGACTACAAAATTCCCTTGTTCTAAGAACTTAACAGCTCTTTTCAAGATACCCATGTTAGTTGAAAGTCATCTGATACTCACAAACCACAGTTCCACCCAGGATTCCTGGATTTCTGTGTCTCTTAATGCCTACAGAACCCAATTCTGACACTGGGATTCTGTGGGTAATGTGCAGTATTTATTACCTATGGGTCATCAAATTTTACTTAACTAATTCAAATTTTCTGTGATTCTTCCAGGCAAACTGAAGTTTATGTTTCTATCATTTATAAAGAAAAGTTTTGCAATAAATTAGTAACTAGGAAAGGGCATAATAGGCATATTAAAATTCTTTTTACTTTAGAAACTAGCAATGTAAAGTCCCTACATAGAATTGTAAACAGTAAATAATATGAGCATAAATTTTTCTAGTGGTTTTCTATGCATTATAACCAATGTTTATGTTCATTCTTATAGTCACAGTTAATTAGATAACTTATGGGAAATTTTTATGAGCTTTTTCTTTATGGCATGACCTATATACATGCAGAGTTGTGCATCATTTTGTATAATAGAAGAGTTCCTGAAAATTATGTGTAAATTAAAATTTTTAAATTATTTTTAAAACCACAGGGATTTTTTAATATAGAAAAGCTGCAGTGAGTCCTTTTTGAATTGAAGAATTCTTTTGAAATATGAATAGTTGGTTCTTAACATGCTCATTTACGTTTCATTTTATTGTGTTTACTTGAAGTAGAAACCCTCTACATTTAATATAGTAATAAACTGCATAATTAATACTGTTATGATTAAAATAATAAAAGCAGCCTTTCTGATTTCAATGATAGCTGTTCTTCATGAGAATTTCTTTTAAAAAGAAAAATTTTAAATGCAGTGGTAGAAGAGTTATTTTTAAAATTACAATAACTATGACTCCTTTTATCACACAGCTTTCCTTAAGTCTCATTCGAAGTCACTCATAGGCAGGGAAAGGCTTCAATAGCTGAAGCTTGGGTTATTCTGGGGCAGGGGAGTGAAAAGTGATTAACCAGGTTGTAAAATGAAAAAAGGTTTTGAGTATTGTATGTAATACTGATTTAAATACTTGGTCTTCAACAATAACTTTTTTTCCAGAAACTATTTATGCACTTCCCTGGTGGCTCAGATGGTAAAGAATCCACTTGCAATGCAGCAGATGCAGGTTTGTGCCCTGGGTCAGGAAGATCCCCTGGAGAAGAGAATGGCAACCCACTGTAGTATTCTTGCCTGGAGAATCTCCATGGCCGGAGGAGCCTGGTGGGCTATGGTCCATAGGATCATAGAGTTGGACATGACTAAGCAACTAACACACATATATTTTAAAATAATGAATAGTTCTGATACAAGAAAATTGACACATTGTTGCTTAGTATTCAATTTCCTTAGGGAGTACTTTGTTATAGTAAATTTCAGTTTTTCTACTAAAGAAAAAACTGGCAAATTAAACCCAGTAATAGATAAAAGAAGAATAATACATGATGACCAAGTGGGATATATCCAAGGAGAGTAAGGTTGGCATAATATTAAAAAGTCAGTCCATGTAATTCACAGGATAAAAGAGAAAAGATATATGGTCAATATATGCAAACAAAAGCATTTAAAATTTTTTCAACATTTGCGATTTTTAAAAGTCTCAAAAGACTTTGAGTAAAAGGAACAAATTTTTAAGTCATCAGTTTTCATTATTATCTATTTTGTTAAGGGGTCAATATTTTGTACTTTTCAAAATTAATGATATTTATTTATATATATAGTTACTAGCATTCATGCCTAAATTTTCTCCCCTGAAACTGCTTTTTTATTATCTTGTATTCTTTATTACCAGTGGTGTTAAACGAGACCTCTTTCAGCAAAAATAGATTTCATTCAATATGAACTCAGAAAAATGAAGCGAATGTCCATCTTATTTTATTTATTTTGTTTTTTGGCCACCACATGTGACTTGGGATCTTAGTTCCCTGACCAGGGATTGAACTCCTGCTCTCGGTAGTGAAAGCGTAGAGTCCTAGGGATTGAACTCCTGCTCTCGGTAGTGAAAGCGTAGAGTCCTAACCACTGGACCGCCAGGGAATTCCTTGAATGTCCATTTTAAGTGAGATCCGCACTGTGCTGTGCTCAGTCATATCCAACTCTTTTCAACCCCATGGACTGTAGCCCACCAGGCTCCTCTGTCCATGGGGGTTCTCCAGGCAAGAGTGGGTTGCCATGCCCTCCTCCAGGATTCGCACAAAACATCAAATACTAATCTAGTAATGAACCATCAATTATATAAAAGTAAAATGTCTTCTTACTCTGCTACTTACAATCACTCACTAAATAAGTAAATATTTATTAAATACTGTTATGTGCCAGGCGCTAAGAGTACAATGGTCTTAACCCCAATTTCTGGGAGCCTAGTCTATGGCCCAGGACACAGACAAACAGTTACCACATTGAATATGAAGTACTATCTATCCTGTAATAGAAATATGTACAAAGAACAGCTGAAACAAGGATAAGAAACTAACTGATTCTGCTTGGAGGAACTTGGGGAATTTTTAAATTTTCACAAACAATTTAAGCAAACCAATTTACTGAGCAAAGCTTCCCTAATCTCTTAAAGAACAAAAATTAAGCCTTTAATGGCTTCTCAACATAGCAGTACCTCTTCCCTTAGGCTACAACCGCATAAAAACCCTTACGAATTTTATACACACAAAAAAACAGACTTTCATTTTGGGCAATTAAAAAATAGACTTTCAAAAAAAATAGACTTTCATTTCCCAATTCTTTGGAAATGGCTGAAGTTTTGATAATTGATAAAATCTATAGTTTACCCATACATAATGGAAATTGTCTCTGTGTTTTAGATAGGTATGACAGGGTACTGTTTTTAAGAGTGTATATTTTTATGAACAAATAAACTGCAATTGTGGAATAACTGTATAATGATACGGTAGGTGAGGTGGCAATATAGGATAGAGAAGTTCATTGTGTGGGCTTGAAGCTGGACAATCCTGGATTCAAATTCTGACCCTGTGTCTTATTACTTGTGTCTTAATAGTAGTAGTGGAGAAATTAATCAGTTTATCCTACCTTCAGTTTTCTCTTCTGTAAAATGGAAGTAGTTACGATTACCTTTTAAAGTTATCATGAAGGTTAAATAAAGTAATGTAGGAACGGGACTTTCCTGGTGGTCCAATGGTTAAGACTCCATGCTTTCAATGTAAAGGGTGCAGGTTTGATCCCTGGTAGGGAGAATTAAGATCCCGCATGCCTCACTGTATAACCCCCCTCAAAAAATAATAATAATGCAGGAATACTTCCTGAGACAGTGCCTGACACATACAAGCACCTCTGGGTTGGTGGCTGCTGTGATCATTGCCACCATTATCGCTGCCATCATGGTGATGATGATAATGATGATTTTTTTTTTTTAAGAATTCATTTACTTATTCATTTTTGGTTGCAAAGGGTCTTCGTTACTGCCCTTGGGCATTCTCTAGTTGCAGTGAGCAGGGGCTATTCTCTACCTTCCATGCTCAGGGCTCTTATTGCGATGGCGTCCCTTTTTGCAGAGCACAGACTCTAGAGCGCTGGCTCAGTGCTTGTGGCACCACCGGCATGTGGAATCTTCCTGGACCAGGGAGTGAACCAGTGTCCCCTGCGTTGGCAGGCAGGTTCTTAATCACTAGACCACCAGGGAAATCCATGTTCTTTGTTTTACTTTTGTTATTATTATAGTGTTTTGAGAACAGAAATAATTTTCTCCTTCTAGACACCTCCAAAAGATGGGTTTGTGGTCGCGGATGTTCAACCCATTAGAAGCAGTTCTCCAGGGGGAAAGCTGTCTCCTTCATCCGCTTTCCGATCCTCTTCCTCTTTGAGAAAGAAGAACCACCCAGGGGAGAAAGAACTCCCACCCTGGAGGTCTTCTGACAAGCATCCAACTGATATCATTCGCTTCAATTACCTGGACAACTGTGACCCCATTGAACACAGCTGGCAAGGGTAAGAACTGTGCCCTTCTCCACTTCTTTCCTTTTGGAAACAATTTACCACCACTTTGGTCTATGAAAAGATGAAAACAGAAGCTACTGTGAAATATAAATGCTTTTCACTGGTGGTGGAGGTTTAGTCACTGAGTCATGTCAGACTCTGTGGAAACCCATGGACTGTAGCCCACCAGGCTCCTCTGTCCATGGGGATTCTCCAGGCAAGCATACTGGAGTGGGTAGCCATTCTCTTCTCCAGCGGATCTTCTCAACCCAGGGATCAAAACTGCATCTCCTGCATTGCAGGTGGATTCTTTACTGCTGAGCCACCAGCGATGCCCCAAGAAGCAAAAAGTGATTGAAAGTAAATGAACCTTTGTTGATAAATTTGACCTTTTCTTTAGGATTTGTTTGCATTTTGTAGCTATAATGTTTTCTTACAGCTTCTTTTAATATTTTTTTTAAATATTTTAATACCTCAGATTCCAATCTAGCACCATAGGGTTCATATAGTCTTTTCTGTCTTTGCGCCTCCTTTCTGTGACATTGAGATATATACATATATTTGATTATATATATACATACATAATTTTGTATGGGCTTTCCTGGTGGCTCAGAACCCACCTGCAATGTAGGAGACCTGGGTTCCATCCCTGGGTTGAGAAGATCCCCTGGAGGAGGGCATGGTAACCCACTCCAGCATTCTTGCCTGCAGAATCCCCATGGACAGAGGAGTCTGGCAGGCTACAAAAAGAGTTGGACACAACTGAGTGACTAAGCACAGTACAGCATAATTTTGTATAAAAAATATATGAAGTATACACACAGAGAATATATTTACTTAACAAATTCTGGAAGTAATTTCTGAATTGCTAACTCATATCATTATCAAAACAAATTTGCTAACTAGAATTCAATGTTCATTTCTGGTTCATTTTGCCTTTAGCCTGAGGGTATATACTCATAATAATAATAATGTGGATCCATACTTTATCCTATTATATGCAAGCATTTTAAAAAACAAATATTAATGTTAATACAAACAAGATTATTGAAAACAGCTTAAGATGTCTTTGCCTGTGTTTTTGTCCTTAGGATATGTTCTACTAAGGCTATTCAGACAATTGACTGTGTTAAAGTCCCATGAAGTTATTCCTTTGTGTGGGGTAACACCACCAGCTGTTTTTAGATTTTTGGAATTTCTTTTATTTCTTGGTTCCAAAGTCAAATATACAAAACAAAGTGTATTTGGAGAAGTCTCCAGTACTGTTCCATGTTCCTAATTGGATCACAGGGGAATCCTACGGATAGGTAACTATTTTTTAAAAAGTCCTTACATTTAAAAAATCATAAAGGAGAGGAAGTGAGGCAGATAAAAAAGCATAAACACATACATCCACCCCTTTCTGAAAGAAATGGTGTCACACAGTACATACCACTTTATCCCTCTTTCTTTCTTTCTGTAACAATATATCCTGGAGCTCACTCCACAGGTATATAAAGAAATACCCTGGCCTCCTTTTTACAGCCCACACTCCTCCATTGTGTGGATGTGTCAGAGTTTATTCAACCCCTTCTCTATTGATAGACACTTGACTTGTTTCCAGCTGAGTGAAGATAATCTTTTAAACCGCAGGAACAACAAAATCAAATAGACAAACAGCTATGCCAACCACCAAAGCTTTAAAATGATATTTATAATTTCCCCAATGCTCTCCAATTAACAGAAGAAGGAAAAGACATGAAATGACTCCAGCTTTCAACCGACAGTCACGTGATAAGAAAAATAAATCACAGGACAGATCTAAACTAAGAAAAGCACAATCACTGGTAAGTATTGCTTACAAAACATTTCTCCCCATAATGTTAATGAAAAATGCTGGATCTCTATAATCCTCTTCTTGAGATTGATTTTTCTAGGGGGAACCATCAAGTAACGGTTTAAATTCTGGTCTCTGATACTGACTGGCTAGCTGTGTGACCTTGAAGATACCCTTTATTTAATCTCTCTGAGCCTCAGTCTTTTTAAAAGCTTGGATGGATTAATGTGTGTGAATCTGCTTTGAAAACTACACAATATAAAGGAAGTATTATTATCATTGTTTCTTTCTTCTTCTGTGAGTCCTTTGGGGTCAGAGAGGGGAACCTATAGAAATTTCTCTGTAGAAATTACTTATCTGTAGAATATAAGATCCACTGACCTAAGAAAAAGGTATTGTGCTGTGCTGAATTGGTCAGTTGTGTCCAACTTTCTGCAGTCCCGGGGACTGTAGTCCACCAGGTTACTCTGTCCACAGAATTTTCCAGGCAAGAATACTGGAATGGATTGCCTTTTTCTATTCCCCGGGATCTTCCTTACCCAGGGATCGAGCCCACCTTCTCTTGCATTTCCTGCATTGGCAGGAGAATTCTTTACCACTGACATCACCTGGGAAGCCCAAGAAAAAGATATTGAGTTGGCCAAAAACTTCATTCTGGTTTTTCCTTAACATCTTATGGAAAAACCCAAAGTTTTTGGCCAGCCCAATATGCATTCCATAGCTGTTCTGTCACCAGTGGAACATGATGATAAAAGTGCATTCTAAATAACTTCAGAAAAAAAATGAATTAAGAACTTTTCTTTCCCTAATTAAAAAATAGCTAATTGACAACCTAATAAAAGTCAGTGGTTGTGACTAGGGAGCATTATTATTTCAGAGCAGAATTTCCCAAATTGTGGTTCTGTACCCCCAATGGATCCCTTTCAGCACATATGAGAGTCTTTGGAGCCAAGTAGAAGGGAATAAGGGTGGAATTAAAAGTTTCCATTAGTAGTAAAGATTTAGAAAAAGGCTGCAGATACACACTAAAGGAAAATTAATATAAAATGGATGTCAGTTGGGAGAAGGATAAGTGTGTACTCATGAATAAATCACTTTTATAGCTCTCCTTTAAAGCTTAATTACTTTCTGTTTCAATGCATTTTCAAGTGTTATGTTCCAAAAAGAGAGAGAGAGAGAGATGAGCTTTTTGAAATAGGTTAGTCTATATTCTGAAGAGACAATCTGGTTGGACGGGATGAGACTTATCACAGACATATGTATGGAGGCCCAAGGGAATGAGGAAGCTTAAAATAGAGCAGTAAAATTGTCAGTGAAAACCATTAATTGGGAAAAATAACTATGAGGTTTATCACCCGAGACATTCAGGCATGTGGCTGCCTAGTTGCTGGCCCCTCCTCAGCCAGAAGTAGAAGAGAAATCTGGGGGAGAACAGGGAATTTGCAGGAAGATAAAAGTTGGTGACTCCTGCTTACAAACTATGAGCACAATCAGACATTTCTCTGGCTTAAAAAACAAAAATCAAAGGCTAAACAGAAACCCTCCCTCTGGGTTTTTGACATTCACCATCTGTCACCCTCTAGCAGGGCTTGCTTAAGTTAAAATAGTCATAAATTAAAGACTTCAAAAGTTGTGCTCATTCAAGCTGAAAGGGAAACCAGGGCAAAGTAAACAAGGATGGAACACCGTTAAGCTATGAGTAGGTGAAGCGGGCGATTATGTGGATCTACTTGTGTGTGTTATTTGATCAGTCATGTCTGACTCTTTGTGACCCTGTGGACTGTAGCCCGCCAGGCTTCTCTGTCCATGGAATTCTCCAGGCAAGAATATTGGAGTGGGTTGCCATTTCCTCCTCCAGGGGATCTTCCCGACCCAAGGATTGAACCTGGGTCTCCTGCATTGCAGGTGGGTTCTTTACCATCTGAGCCACGAGGGAAGCATACTTGTGTGGTTTCTGTAAATATGCTAATTAGAATCACTGTTTCTGCTTAATTATGATAAGGAGCGCTGAGGCATAATTAAACCTTCCAAAAGTGAGCTGCGATGTTTGACTCCACATTGGTGTCTGTGATGTGTGTGCATGTTCAGTCTTGTCTGACTCTTTGTGACCACATGGACTGTAGCCTCCCAGGCTCCTCCTTTCCAGGGGATTTCCCAGACAAGAATACTGGGGTGGGTTGCCATTTCCTACTCCAGGAGGTCTTTCAGGCCCAGGGATTGAACCTGAGTCTACTGCGTCTCCTGCATGGGCAGGCAGAGTCTTTACCACTGTGCCAATGGGGAAGCCTTGCGGCTATTCAGGCCACAGGCTGCAGGTGGCTAAGGCCCTCCCTGCACATGCCAGTTGCCCCAGCATCCACCACATCCCTCCCTTGCAGGAAAGGAGCAGCCTCCTCCATGAGGCAAGGTGATTGTGAAAATGAAATACTAGCTATGGGGCCTGAGAGGAGAGGAACTGGGTCTTGAGGAAATTCATTTAGGGGACATAAAGAAAGTAAGGAGTAAATAAAATCTGACAATAGAGTGGATAATGAAGGACCTACTGTATAGCACAGGGAACTCTGCTTAATGTTGTGTGGCAGCCTGGATGGGAGAGGGGTTTGGGGGAGAATGGATACATGTATACGTATGTCTGAGTCCGTCTGCTGTCCACCTCAGGCCATCACAACATTGTTAATCTGCTATATTCCAGTGTCAAATAAAAAGCTGAAAACGAAACAGAAACAACCGGTGCAGCTGTGGAGAGAGTGTGGTAGACACAGCCCAGGTGTGATTAAAGTGGAGAAAATCACATATTCATTAGATAGAAAGTTCTTGCGTCATTTAGACGGGTTTATCTAGGAAGATTCAGGAGGAACTAGAGAAACAGGTGAGCAGGAAAAACTTAGGGGAACAGCTTACAAAGCCAGGATGAGAAGGATAGATCACCAACGCCCAGGGAGGACCTAAGGCCTGAACAGTGGTGGGCTCCCTGTCCTCAAAGTGGGAAAGGGGCGTGTGATACTAGGAGAAGCTAAAGCTTTGTGAAATGGAGGGGTTAGGAGAAAAACAGCACAGTGTGAACTACAAAGAATATTCCTTTGAATATCCCCAAACTTTTTGGCACCAGGGACCAGTTTCATGGGAGAATTTTTCCATGAACCGGGTTGGGGTGGGAGATAGTTTCAGAATGATTCGAGTGCATTACATTTATTGTGCACTTTATTTCTATTATCATTACATCAGCTCCACCTCAGATCATCAGATATTAGATCCCGGAGGTTAGGGACCCCTCTCTCGGCTATCTCTCGAGGGCATGGCTATCAGGTCACTGAGGCATCTTCACTGTTTGCCTGTCATTACTGAGAGCCTTCAAATATTAGAGTTCTCCCCCTAAACAGAAACATTCTCAAGGAAACAGTTTCAAATCTGTGTATATTGCTGTGAGTTGGTGATGTTTTCTACTATTATTAGGTTTGAGTTTCAAGGGTACCTGATTCCCCTTTTAATTCTAGCACTGCCTCATCATAGCTGCTTCATTGAACCACCTTTTGGTGTGAATCAGTGATAGAAGCTAGGCTTCCCATGTGGCTCAGTGGTAAAGAATCCACCTGCCAATACTGGAGATATAGGTTTGATCCCTGGGTTGGGAAGATTCCCCTGCGAGAAGAAATGACAACCCACTCCAATATTCTTGCCTGGGAAAATCCTATGGACAGAGGAGCCTGGCAGGCTACAGTCTGTGGGGTCCCAAAGAGTTGAATAACGACTGAGCAAATCTCTTATCTATTTGATCACCAATGCTTTATCATTTTGAAGGTGATTTATTAAAATTATATAAACATCAAGGTATGTTTATTACCATTAGTTTTTTGTTGTGGTGGTTATTTGTTTTGCTTTTTGGCCACACCACGTGGCATGTGGGATCTTAATTCCCTGACCAGGGATTGAACCTGTGACCCCTTGCATTGGACGCTCAGAATCTTAACCACTGGACCATTAAGGAAGTCCCATCATTAGTTATTATAATAAAGTTCCAGACAGAACAAAGTCATGAAAAAATACAAGCACCACAAGACAGCCAGGTGGCATCTTAAACCTCAGAGATTTTCCCATCTTGAGTAAAGACTTGAAAAAAATAATTTTTAAAAATCTTAACAGCTGGCCCCACGATTCCTTTTTGGGAAGAGGAAGGAGGGAGCTGTCTCCTTGGGGGAAATCCACAGAGGAGCAAATGCTACAGGCACCTGGACGCCAGGGGAGGGAAAACCTGCCAGGCTGGAGATGAGAGGAAAAGTTTCTTGTTTCTGCTCCTGCAAGGTGAGGGAAAAGGAAAGGAAAGGAAATAAGGGCGGAAAGGAAAGAAATAAGACCAGGAAAGAAAAGTCAGCCAGACAGAGAGAAGCTGAGCCTGGGCAGGGGATAATGACACATCAGTGTTAGATGGCAACCCAGCCATTGCCAATCAAATTTGTTCCCTATTACTGGGATGTAAAGCCTGCCTTCCATCTCTTTAGGAAATCCTACTCAATTTATACATGGAAGCAAGATCTCAGTAGTCTAGAAACCAAGAAAGCCCTTCAGGACTATGTACAAAAACCAAGGTGGGGAGGGCGGGACTTCCCTGGCAGTCCAGTGGTTAAGACTTCACGCTTCCAGAGGGGAAAGGTTTGATCCTTGGTAAGGGAACTAAGATCACACACACTGAGCTTGGCCAAGGAGGGAAAAAAAAAATGCTATCCTTAAACATAAAACCAAGAGGGGTGGGCTTTGGGCTTCCCAGGACTGGAATTGGGGCCCAGCTGAGCTGACATCTTGTTTTTTGTCTGTTTTTTGTTTTTCCTTTTTCCTACCAAATTAAGTATAAAAACAAATACCTTTTTGTCTCATGCTTAACTTTTTTCCTTGAAGGTTAGAAGTCCTCACTTTCCAGGTTTTTGATTTAGCCAAGGATTCAAAAAGCTTTCTGTTTGCAGTGTTCAGCTAAATACAAGTAACAAAAGCTGCTAATTGCCTGCTTACTCTAATTGCTTTAGATAAGACCTTATCTTGCCTGGTGCTCCTCCCCTTAACTCCAGCCTCTGCGGTTACCGTCTTGACCTCCTTCCAGGATAACTTGATTCTTAAAGTCCTGATTGTTTTGTAATAGTCTTTAAGCTTTCTCACTTTTTTCCCCCTATCTGGATTACAAGAGGAGGAGAAAGGAGTGTTCTCTAAAGTGATTCATGGTTCATGTCTAAGAAAAAACAATGGTTTAAGAATTGGGAAACCCCTAGTTCTGGCCTTAGCTCTACTGTTGACTAGCAGACACTCCAGCTATTTCTAAAATAAGTTAGAATTGCATCTTTTCTTTTCTTAATAATTGAGGTTTCTTTTAAATATTTATCTTATTTATTAAGTATTTATTTCACTGTACCGGGTCTTAGTTGCAGCACATAGGATCTTCAGTCTTCCTTGTGGCATGTGGGATCTAGTTCCCTGACCAGGATGGAACCCACACCCACTGCACTGGGAGCACCGAGCCTTAGCCACTGGCCCTTAGCCACTGGCCCACCAGGGAAGTCCCCGAAATACCTCTTTAAGGTCTCTTCCAGGCTAACGTCTGAATCTCTGGACCCTCAATTTCCCACCACATTTACTCTCTGCTCTCCCCTAATGCCAAAAAAAAATCCAGTGTATTCATGAATCCTAATTCTAAATCATTAAAAACTGGTTTCTGTCTCCTTTTTTTTTCTTTGAACTTTAGGAAACCTAATTAATTAAAACAGAAGAATTTATAAAACATAGTTTATACAGTGGTTTTCTTGCAAGGCGTCTTTAATAGACTTCTTTCAAATTCTGACAAATACACTAGGTGTTTGGTTTGAATGTGCAGAACTAAAAATATCTACAGGAGAGATTTTTAATTACTTAGTTCAATCAGTGAAATTCCTGAGAGTTCCATTTGGAAGAAAGAATAAGAAAGAATATGGGGGACTTATCTGGTGGTCCAGTGGCTAAGACACTGTACTCCCAATGCAGGGGGCCTGAGTTTGATCCCTGGTCAGGGAACTAGATTCCACATGCCACAGTGTAGACCTGAAGCATCCAAATAAATAAATAAATTTTAGCAAAACAACAATATATTTTTTTTTTAAAAAAGGAATATGGGCTTTGCAGTCTGAGAGACCTGGCCTTTTTTTTTTTTTTTTTTTCCATGGTAGCGAGCAAACAGGATTTATTTCAGAGAGAAAGCACGAAACTCTCAGCATAGACACTGAGAGGAGGTAAAGTGCCCCAGAGTGGGGCTTTTTTACTAAGCAGTGCAACTTTAGATAAGTTACTTAACCTCTCTGAACCTCAATTAAAAAAATTTTTTTCCCTTTTTTATTCATACTTTTTTAACTTTATATTTTAATTGGAGGAAAATCGCTTTACAATGTTGTGATGGTTTCTTCCATAAAAATATGAAATGCTTCACCAATTTGCATGTCATCCTTGAGCAGGGGCCATGCTAATCTTCTTTGTACCATTCCAATTTAAGTATATGTGCTGCCAAAGTGAGCACTGAACCTCAATTTCTTCATCTATAAAATGGGAATAATGATACCTCCCTTGCAGGACTGTTGTGAGGATTACATGCCAGGTATATACATAAAGTAGTCAATACATGTTCATGTTCTCCTCCACTAAACACCATCTTGTTTTTCGCTTTGTTGACCAAGAGCACATGTTTGGGCCTGAAACAACCTAGGTTCAATGCCTGATCCCACAATTTTAGCAACTCAGTGATTTGCGACAAGTTAACAATCTTGGAAGCACTGTTTTCTCATCTGGAAAAAGGAGTTAGCAACAACAGTGCCCAGCTCTAGGAAGCGTTCATGAACTAGTCACATCCATCAGAATCACATCAGATCACCATGGGGACAGCAGGGATGCTAAGAGACTGCTGATGCTGAGTGGCTGCTGAGTTGCTGACGAGGGGTCAGCCAGGAGGAGGCTCCAACCTTCTCTTTCTTGATTTTACCTTTACATTCCCCACTTTCCTTTTTTTTTTTATTATTTTTAATTGATTATTTTTGACTGTGGTGGGTCTTAATTGCAGCATGTGGGATCTTTCACTGTGGGGCGTGGGCTTCTCTCTAGACATGGCTCGCGGGCTCAGTAGTTGTGACTTGCAAACTTAATTGCCCTGTGGCTTGTGGGATCTTAGTTCCCCCACCAGGGATCAAACCATCGTCCCCTGCATTGGAAGGCAGATTCTTAACCACTGGACTACCAGGGAAAGCCCCTCCCCACTTTTCTTTGTCTTTCTCCATTGTCTTCTGTCTCGCAGTTTCTGCTGTGTGAAAAATGGTTGCATCCAGAGCGGTATGAGATGGAACCCATGTATTTTCTTTCCCTGCACGGCCTCCATAAATCTTGTGTCTGTGCATGACTCCTCAGTGCTGGGTTTTTGATTCCACGCCCCCAGGTAGAATACTGTGTGTTGAACTCAGTGCTATGGATTTGGTGCTGTGCGCCCTCCTCTGCCTCTGATACCTCCAAGATGAAAAGACCTAATTGCTAAGAATCCTGGGGGCAAAATTAATTCTCAGGAAGGACCACAACTTAGCATCTTTGCATTTCTCCTTTGCCTCTGAAAAAGCATAGTCTGCTTGCTCTGTCTTGTGGCCTCTTGTTTGATCATGCTATGCATAATAAATTAACTTGGCATTTCCAACAGGAGTAATTCTACTTGCTTCTCTTTCCCTGAACATTTAGACTGGGGCCAAATGGCTTCTTGTTTTTACTTAAGAGTTAGACAAAAGAGACTTCCCTGGTGGTGTTGTGGTTAAGACTATGCCTTCTAATGCAGGGGCTGCAGGTTCAATCCCTGATGAGGGGACCAAGATCCCACATGCCTCACTGCTCAAAAACCAAAACAAGAAACAGAAGCAATATTGTAACAAATTCAATAAACAACTTTAAAAATGGTCCACATCAAAAAAAATCTTTAAAAAATATATATGTGTGCATATGTAATCTATATGTATGTACTCGTGTATAACCCTTTGTGTTAAATAGTTTGGCTTTTTACAGCAAACTACATTAGAAGTCAATTTTCTCAGACATGGATGCTTTGAAATGTAAATTCATAGTCCCTACTAACAAACAACCATAGGAATTCTATGTCCTCTGCACATTTGGTGGCACATCCCGATTTTATGTCACCTACTTGGGAGGCTGAATGGTGCCATCACATAATCTTGGGCTTAAATTTCAAAACCCTGGCTAGAATTTTCTGCTTAGCCTTTCCCCCACAACTGACAGTTTTACCCCAGAGCTAAAGACAAATGAAGAACAAAAACAGGCCTGTTGCAGTGTTGATTATTTCTTGCTCACCTCTATTTCTCTACTTTAAAAAAAGTTTAAGGTATATGTTTTTTAATGTGGACCACGTTTTTTTAATGGCCACATCATACAGCATGTAGGATCTTTAGTTGGGGTGTGCAAACTCTTAGTTGTGGCATGCTGGATTTAGTTCCCTGACCAGGAATGGAACCCCAGCCCAGGAATGGAACCCCAGCCCCTTTGCATTGGGAGCTCGGAGTCTTAGCCACTGGACCACCAGGGGAGTCCTAGACCCATTGTTTCTTGACTGCTTTCCCTTCGTTCCTGCAGTCCTTTCTTCCCTTAAGATCATTAATTACTGAGA
Source organism: Odocoileus virginianus (assembly GCF_023699985.2). Classification (NCBI taxonomy): domain Eukaryota; kingdom Metazoa; phylum Chordata; class Mammalia; order Artiodactyla; family Cervidae; genus Odocoileus; species Odocoileus virginianus. Next base: position 45,012,601 of record NC_069691.1, on the reverse strand, counting down.
ACTGTTTAAGGGCAAGCATTGTGGCCAGGCTTAGATCACAAAATGTCTTGGACCAAAATGGGTTCTCTTATGTCAAAGATGTCATGCCTGACTCTCTTTCTCCAGGGAACCCCTTCCCTATCTGCTTACAACACCCAATGTTGACATAAAAGAAATTTCCAGTTATTTCAACCAGATCATCAGATGCTCTGGATCAAACTCAAGACTGTCAGATTTGTACCCTTTGTATATATCCTCAGGATTCCCAGGTGGCTCAAGTGGTAAAGAATCCACCTACCAATACAGGAGATGCAGGCAGGAGATACAGGTTTGATCCCTGGATCAGGAAGCTCCCCTGGAGGAGGAAATGACAACCCACTCCAGTATTCTTGCCTGGAAAGTTCCATGGACAGAGGAGCCTGGCAGGCCACAATCCACAGGGTTGCAAAGAATCGGACACAACTTAGCTACTGGACACACACACACGCATATAATTCCCCATATTTTGTCTTTCCTCTTGTCATGATGGGCATTAAAGTCTTAAAATGAAGAGGGTCTACAAACTTGTTTTCAGGGACAACCAGGAAGGTTGGTGGCTGACCAGCCCACTCAAGATGGCTGTTCTCTTGCTCTCTGTCCGTCCCCTGCCCGACCAGGGCCTTCTTCACTTACACTGACTCTGGCCTTCCTACATACTTGCCTTGGGCCCCAGCTAGTGATTGTCCTTATCAAAGGGGCGGTGAGGGGCGTGCCCTTCTCTTGGTTTCCCTGGTAATCGATGAGCCCATCTGACATCAACTCCCCTGTGACTGGCAATCTCCCCTTCCACCAGGAACAAAGACTGCTGCCGTGTCCTGAAGGTGTCTGCTGCCCAAGGTGGGGGTGTTGCTCTAGGACTTTGCTTCAGACACATAAGCTCCCCATCTGTCAAACCATTGATGTCTCTGTTGCTTGATGCACGTGTACGTGCTAAGTCACTTCAGTCATGTCTGACTCTTTGCAACCTTATGGGCTGTAGCCCAGCAGGCTCCTCTGTTCATGGGATTCTCCGGTCAAGAATACTGGAGTGGGTTGCCATTCCCTCCTCCAGGGGATCTTTCTGGCCTAAGGATCGAACCCTCATCTGCTGTGTCTCCTGCATTGCTAGTGGATTCTTCACCGCTGAGCCACCGGGGAAGCCCCTCTGTTGCCCACTCCGGGCTTTCCTCAGTCTTGAAGCTGGGCAGATGCAGGCTTTGTAGGGCTTTGAGGTGCAGTCCAACAGGTGGGCATAAAGAGACCAGCTTCCAGAGCCCCTCAGGAAGGGATTGAGAAACTTGACAATTTGGGTAGGTGGTGACAATTACCAAGAGGAGAGGTGGTGGGGCAGGGGAGTCCCTGGGACCTGTCAGGGTGGAAAAGGAGAGCTTGAGAGGAGCCTGCCTGGGCCTGTGGATGTCCCCCTGGGGGGACTTAGGAGAAAGGGTTCCTCAAGTACAGTGATAAATATACTTTGCACTGTAATAGGATTCCATTTGAAACTGTTACAGCCGAGGTGTTACGAGCCTATTCTTGTATCACAGAAAGCTAGGCTTTTCCTCCATTTGGCAGGTATTATTTGATTTTCCTTGTTCCTAAAATAGCACAAAGGAAGGCTTCTGTTTGTTCTCTTACCTTGTGCTAATCTTGGAACAACATGAAAATGCTGACTGTACGCGGATCTTGAAACAACCCCGAAAACTTCCAACACGGGAAGACAATTAATTCCCACTCATTCCCCCTTTACTCTTGGATTCCATCGACTGGCTGTGTTTAACCCCAGTTTTGCCTACTCTTTCCCAGAAAAGTCACAGCTAACATGCATGGATCTACTAAAGGCAGGAGCATAGATTCTGTAGGGTGTGGGATTCCAGCTTGATTCTCCGGGGGCTGACGTCTCATCAGAGAACTAACACTGAAGAGCATATGTTCAGTGCTAAGTTTGGGGATCTGGATGATAATGGCTTCAGGAATGCAGCTGAGACAAAAATCCCTGAGGGCTGAAACACTCAAGCTTCTTGGAGAAGGTGGGCCTCCAAGGATAGACGTAGAGAAGGAGTAAAGAGAGCAGGTGAGTAAGTCAGAAAGAGAAAAACAAATATTGTATATTAATGCATGTATGATATGCATATGGCAGGCTACAGTCCATGGGTCTGTATGACTTAAAGTCACAACCAAAGTGACTTAGCATTCACACACCACACATATATACAGAATCTAGGAAAGCAGTACTGATGAACTTATTTACAGAGAAGAAATGGAGATGCAGATGTAGGGAATGGACTTGTGGACCCGGCAGCGGGAGGAGAGGCTAGGAAAAATTGAGAAAGTAGGATTGATGTACCTACACTCACTCACTCTCAAAGTCACTCAGGTGTGTCTGACTCTTTGAGACCCCATGAACTGCAGCCCGCCAGGCTCCTATGTCTATGGGATTTCCCAGGCAAAAGTACTGGAGTGGGTTGCCATTCCCTTCTCCAGGAGATCTTCCCAACCTAGGGATCAAACCTGAGTCTCCTGCATTGCAGGCAGATTCTTTACCATTTGAACCACCAAGGAAGCCCCATGTAAGCTCATAACCTGTGGGAGGCTGCTATATAGCACAGGTAGCCCAACTTGGAGCTCTGTGATGACCTAGAGGGAGGGGATGTGGGGGGAGGGAGGCTCAAGAGGGTAGGGATATATATACACACATACACACACATATATATATCATTATGGCTGATTAACACTGATGTATGGCAGAGACCACCACAACATTGTAAGGCAATTATCCTCCAATTTAAAAAATAGAGAGAGACAGGCAGGTGGAGGGTACAGGCGAGACCAGCCTGTGTGGAGCATCTCTGCGGAGGAAGAGGGACCCACTGGAGACAGCAGTCATGGCTGAAGCAATGTCTGAGTCAGTGAGAGCCTAAAGTAGGATTTTCCCCAGATTAATGGAAACCCTGCGTGTTGCAAATATATCCATCAGAGCATTAGAGGGAGGTAACGGATGATCTGACTCCTGGGACCTGCCAGCTGAGTATGGAGTTGTGGGGGGGGACAGCGTTTGGAGGGGCTCAGCCTCTGTCCATCTGCTTGCTCTCCTGCGTTGCTCTGCTCAGTCGGGGCCGAGATAAGGGTGCGTGTACCTCCTTCTGCTCCCTGTAAACTCAGCTCGTATTCTGTCTTTCTCTCGCTCTCTCCCTTCCTCTGCCCTTTCTGCTCACGGCCAGATGTTGAGGAGAAGTCCTTCCTCGCTGTGAGTTTTGGATGGAATGTCCACCTGTGACATCAGTCTTGTGTGTGCATGCCCAGATTAGCAGGGACGGTAAACGATGGGGACTCTGTCAATACCAGGATCACGAGTCTCCAGACCCAGCTCTAACACTTTCTAGCTCCTTGAACGCTGGCATTTCCACTACCTGCTCTTCAGTTACATTTATTTGAAAAATGGAGACGTTAATACCTCCCTGTCTACCTCACACAATTTCCTTGAGGCTCAAATGAAACACGGTTGTGAAAGTGCTTTGGAGACAAAGAAATGTATTTATTAGGAGTAACTCAATACTTGAGGGGTTGCATGAGGGGGAAGATGGTGAAACTGGGACGTCTCAATAAATCCCATCCAGTCCTACGATTTTATAAAATGGTTTTATACTACTTTGTTGTTGTTTAGTAGCTAGGTTGTGTCTGACTCTTTAGCAACCCTGAGGACTGTAGCCCACCAGGCTCCTCTGTCCATGGAATTCTCCTGGCAAGAATACTGGAGTGGGTTGCCATTCCTTTCTCCCGGGGATCTTCCCGACCCAGGAATTAAACCCACATCTCCTGCGTGGCAGGTGGATGCTTTACCACTGAGCCACTAGGGAAATCTTTTGTATTCCTTAAATAAGTTGAATTAGATAGCTTTTTCTGCTATTCTAACACTCACTCTAGCGGTATCTTTTTTCCTCCCTAGAGCTCCTTAAATGCAGAACCCAGGGCCTCCCTACATGTTCCAGCTCACCTTGCTTGGCTTCCTCACCAGCCACTGGGCCTCCCAGCCACTGAGGCAGCAACAAAAACTCTCACACAGCATCTGCAGAGGCTCTCTGGACTTCAGTCATCGCCCCAGGCCTTCCAGCAGCAGCTGATGCAAAAAATATGAAAAGATTTTTCCAAAAGCGACAAGATGCTCTACACAGAGACGTGGATGTCACTTGGATCCTCGCTTAGAAACGGCTTAGGAACCTTATTGTGAAAGCAAGTCCTGCAGTATTTCAGGAACAGGTATTCACCGCACAAACGTTGACATATTTATAAACTTAGGAATGTGATGATAGATACCATGGAGTGGATAAAGAGACATATGATAGTGTCCCTGGTGAGGTTGGCTGTGTGAGGCCAGGTCTGAGAAGGATATGACCAGCACATCCCCAAGGCTCCATAAGCAGTTTAGGATTGGGACAATTGACTGTGGTGTCATAGTTTGCTGGGTCTTGCTGTAACAAAGTCTTAGTCCGTTTAGACTGCTGTAACAAAAGTACCATTGATAAGTGGGCTTCCCTGGTGTCTTAGAGGTAAAGAAACAGCATGCAATGCAGGAGACTTGGGTTTGATCCCTAGGTTGGGAAGATCTGGAGAAGGAAATAGCAACCCACTCCAGTATCCTTGCCTGAAAAATCCCATGGACAGAGAACCCTGGTGGGCTACAGCTCACGGGGTAACAAAAAGTTGGACATGACTGAGTGACTAAACCACCACCACCATTGATGAGTAGCTTAAAAACAACAGACATTTATTTTCTGGAGGCTTGGGAGTCCAAGATTAAGATGTGGGCAGGGTTGGTTTCTTCTGAGGCCTCTCTCCTTGGCTTGCAGACGACTGCCTTCACCCTGTGTCCCCACAGACTGTCTTCCTTCTCTGCACGTCGATGTCCTAATCTTCTCTTACTGTGTATATGCTAAGTTGCTCAGTCATGTCCGACTCTGCCACCCCATGAACTGTAGCCCGCCAGGCTCCTCTGTCCATGGGATTCTCCAGGCAAGAATACTGGAGTGGGTTACCATGCCCTCCTCCAAGGTGATCTTCCAGACCCAGGAATCCAACCCACATCTCTTAGGTCTCCTGCCTTGGCAGGCGGGTTCTTTACCACTAGTACCACCTGGGCCTCTTATTATATGGACACAAGTCAGATTGGATTAGGGTCCACCTATATGACTCTGTTTAACTTTGATTACCTTTTTGAAGACACTCGCCTAAGACAGTCACATTCTGAGGTCTTGGGGGTTAGAACTTCAACATAGGAATGGGGGGCAGGGGTTACAACTCAATCCTTAACTCACACTGTGGGCAAGGTAAAGAGAAGATGAGATGGAGAAGCCCCTGGGAACCATTAACAGCAGAAGCCTCTGTCATCCTTGGGCCTGGAGAAACAAAAGAGACAGGGTGTGTTATTCCTAGAACCCCTCCAGAGCTGTGGTCATAGGAGAGGGGCCGCCCAGCGTGGGTGCTGTATGACAGAGGAGGGCACCCACGGTGGAGACCAGGGTCTGGCAGAGAGGGAGGGAGAAGACCCAGCCCTCTCTCTCCCTGCCCTTCACACTCCTTCCTTCACACTCGGATAGTGCTCCTCTTCGGTCAAGAGCCGAGAAAGAGGAGCTGAGAACAGCGAGGCCTGGGGGCTGCAGCTTGTAGATGGCAGGCTTTGAGGCAGGCAACGGGCTGACAGGTGTGGCCAGGGGTGGGAGGGGAGTGGTAGGATTTGAATGGGACGGTGAAGAATCACCAGCTCAGTGGAGAAAACAAAGACATTTCCAGAGGAGGAATTAATTCTGCATACTCAGGTAACTTAAATGGGCTTTAAAGTGTCATCAGAAAACAGAAAATGCTACTTAGCTGCAAAAAATATTAGTCATACATTTGAAACTGAACCAGTATTCATGTAACCATTTCCAGTCCCAGAAGTTACTATTCTAAGATACTTGCTTGCAGAAGTAAAGCAGAATGATAGAAAGATACGTTTGTCAGTCTTGTCATGTTGAACACTTACGTTCTTAAAATGGGGTGGGAAGTATTACTGGAACTGTTTTGGAATAGAAGGCAGCTCTCTGCCTCGGGAGGGTGCCTGTGTGACCGCGCCCATCAGTGGTCACAGCATGGTTATATGAACTGGGTACGTCTCCTGTGTTGTCGGGCCAGAGCTGCCATAACAAAACACCATAGGCCGGTGGCTTCGACAACAGAAATTTGTTTTCTCACCACTCTGGAAGCTGGAAGCCTGAGACCCAGGTGGTGACAGGGCGGGTGTCTGCTGAGGGCTCCCTTTGGGTTGCCTTTTCAGGGTGTGCTCACGTGGTCTTTCCTGGGTGACTTTGCAGGGGGGAAAAAGCGAGGGGGATGGAGGGAGGGGGAAAGAGAGAGAGAGCGATCTCTTGGTGTCTCTTCTTCTCTTTTTTCCCTAAATTCAAATCATCCTGATTTTATGATCATAGAAATACTACAAGTATCCACAGTTGGTGAACACATTATACAAATACAGATAGAAGGATGGATAGAGAGCTACATAGATAGAGTGACTGTAACAAGAATAGACTCAATCTGCACATGCTGTTTTTAAAGTACAGTGTTGAATTTAGTGTTACTTGAATTTAAAAAAAATGTATTTGACCACACCAGGGCTTCGTTGCGGCATGTGGGATCTTTAGTTTCAGCATGTAGGATCTAGTTTGCTGACCACGGATCAAACCCAGGCCCCCTGCATTGGGATGTAGGCTTGATCCCTGGGTCAGGAAGACCCCCTGAAAGAAGAAATGGCAACCCACTTCATTATTCTTGCCTGGAAAAATGCCATGGACAGAGGAGCCTAGCAGGCTACAGTCCATGGGGTCACAGAGAGTTGGAGATGACTGAGCCTCTTAGCACACACTCCTGCATTTCCTTAAAGGCCCCACCTCCAAATACAGCCCCCTGGGGGTTAAGACTTCAACATATGAGTCTTGGAGGGGACCCAAACATTCAGTCCATAACATCCCACATAGTGATATGAAATAGATGACACTTGATACATTGATACTGATAGTCATTAAATCAAGAAAACTTCATTGCACACCTACTGTGCGCCAGAATCTCTGCTAGGCTCTGAGATTATAGGTAGAAGGGGAAAAAACTGCCTCAGTCTTTAATGAGTTTATAACTTGAAGAGAGACAGAGCAGCTGTTAGAACACAGTGGTCACTGCCAGGAGAGCTTGAGCATTTGTGCTAAGTCACTTGGTCATGTTCGGCTCTGTGAGACCCCATAAACTGTAGCCCGCCAGGCTCCTCTGTCCATGGGATTCTCCAGGCAAGAATACTGGAGTGGGTTGCCATTTCCTTTTCCAGACCCAGGGATCGAACCCACGTCTCTTGGGTCTTCTGAATTGGCAGCAGGTTCTTTACCGCTAGCACCCCTGGTGGCTCAGATGGTAAAATTTCACCTGCAACGGGGGAGACCTGGGTTCTATCCCCAGGTCAGGAAGATCTCCTGGAGGAGCTCATGGGTACCCACTCCAGTATTCTTGCCTGGGAATTCCATGGACAGAGGAGCCTGGCGGGGTACAGTCCATGGGGTCGAAAAAGAGTCAGGACACGGCTGAGCGACTAACACTTTCACTTTCTGTTCAGTGCCTCCTGGGAAGCCCCAGAGCGCCTAGATACGCCGAATAAACCACTCCCTGGGGGCTGCAGTAGTGATGTGCAAGCAGAAACGGAGGGTGAGGAGTTGGATAGTAAACATGGGGTGGGACAGACAAGGGGGAGCATTCAGGATTGAGGAAGATGGTACACAGAACTAGGGTGACCAGGATCCTGGTGTGCCCGGGGCTGTCCTGGTTTTAGCACTAAGAATCCCACATCCGGGAAAGCTCGGGGTCGCTGAGCCTTATATGTGGAGGTGTAAACGGTGCAGTAGAGCTGGTGCAGGGAGGAGGAGGGTTGCAGCAGGGTTGATGGAAAAAAGCTGGGAAAGTAGGCGGGAGCCCAAACAGGAGCTGAGCCACGCTCGGGAGGTAAGGCTTCCTCCTGGAGCTAGTTGTACTCAGAGCTGCTGTGCTGTCTTCCTCGGCCAGTCGTGTCTGACTCTTTGGACCCCGTGGACTACACAGTCCATGGAGATTCTCCAGGCAAGAACACTGGAGTGGGTTGCCATGCCCTCCTCCAGGGATCTTCCCCACCCAGGGACTGAACCCAGGTCTCCCGCATCCCTGGCAGATTCTTTACCAGCTGAGCCACCAGGGAAGCCCAAGAACACTGGAGTGGGCAGCTCATCCCTTCTGCAGGGGATCTTCCCCACCCAGGAATCGAACCAGGGTCTCCTGCATCGCAGGCAGGCGGATTCATTACCAACTGAGCTGCCAGGGAAGCTAGTGATCAGTAAGTAGGGGAGCAACTTGCTGACACCAGATTTTTTTTTTCTACAGCACATTATTATAATATGTATTTAGTTATTTTCTGTAATCTGCAATGTGACTTTATTTTTAAATTTTTGTCAGAGTATAGCTGCTTTACAATGTTGTGCTAGTTTCTGCTATACACTCTGCCGTACATATCATTGTTCAGTCGTGTCTGACTCTTTGCGACCCTATGGACTGAAGCATGCCAAGCTTCCTAGTCCGTCATCATCTCCTGGAGTTTGCTCAAACTCATGTCCATTGAGCCGGTGATGCCATCCAACCATCTCATCCTGCCTCCTGCCTTCAATCTTTCCCGGCGTCAGAGTCTTTTCCAGTAAGTTTGGCTTTTCAGGTAGCCAAAGTATTGGAACTTCAGCATCAGTCCTTCCAATGAATATTCAGGGTTGATGTCCTTTAGGATTAACTGGTTTGGATCTCCTTGCTGTCTTTTTTTTGGGTGCCCTTCCCATCTAGGTCACCACAGGGCGCTGAGTAGAGTTCCCTCTGCTCTATAGCAGATTCTCATTAGTTATGTATTTTATATATAGTATCAATAGTGTGGGGCTTCCCAGGTGGTGCTGGTGGTACAGAACCCGCCTGCCAATGCAGGAGATAAGAGACACAGGTTCAATCCCTGGTTCAGGAAGAGCCCCTGAAGGGAGGGCATGATAGTCCACTCTAGTATTCTTGCCTGGAGAATCCCATGGACAGACGAGCCTGGTGGGCTACAGTTCATGGGGTCGCAAAGAGTCGGACATGACCGAAGGAGCTTAGCAGGCATGCATGCATGTCAGTAATGTATATGTGTCAGTCCCAACCTCCCAACTTCTCCCATCATCCCCAGAGAGTTGCATTTAGACAGAGCTGTATCTGCTGGGTAATGAGAAAGAGGGACGATATTGAGGGCCATGCAGGAAGCCACAGTGGTTTTCCAGGGAACAATGATGGAGAGTGAAAGAAAAACGATGGGGGGAGACGGAGAGACCCAGAGGGTTCGGAATGTCTTAAGGAGGAGTAACAGGCCTTAGAAATACACGTATGGGACGTGAGAGAGAAGGAGCAGTCAAGGATGACTCCCAGGTTGCTGGCTTGGGCAACTGGAAAAAGTCTTGGGAATTAATTAAGAAGGTTTGGAAATACCTTCCCCACTGCACCCTGCGTGAGAATACAAAACAAAGCAGCCTTTCTTCTGCTTCCCAGACAGCTCTTGGTGACCTGAAATCTCAGTTATTGTGCAACTGCCCCAGAGGTCTCGGGCCCATGCAGCCAGGAGACTTATGGCGTGCTCAGGTTGGGAAGGAGGTTTGGGGTGAGGGGGGAAGCAGAGGGGCATTTATGGTGCTAGCTACTTCCTCAAGGTCTGTGTACTCTGTCTTGTTTAAACTTCACAAGAATCTTAGCAGAGAGGGAGGTGGGGACTGTTATTCCCATCTCAGAGCTGCTGAATGGGGATAAAGCAACATGCCCTGGGGGCCATGGACACAGAGCAGCAGAGCTGAGCTTTAAACCCAGCTTCGAGGACTTCCCTGGTGGTTCAGTGGTTAAGAGTCCGCCTGCCAGTGCAGGGGACGTGTGTTCGATCCTTGGTTGGGGAAGATTCCACAAGCCACAGAACACAACTACTGAAGCCCGTGCACCCTAGAGCCTGTGCTTCGCAACAGGAAAACCCTCCATAGTAAGAAGCATTTGCGCCACAACTAGCAAGTAGCCCCCACTCACCACAACTAGAGAAAAGCCTACGCAGCAATGAAAACCCAGTGCAGCCAAAGTAAATAAATAATTTTTTCAAAAAGACTCCACCTCCCAATGCAGGAGGTGTGGGCTCGATCCCTGGTCAGAAAACTAAGATCCCACATGCTACAGGGTGTGGCCCAAAATTATTAAATAAGTAAAATTTTTTTAAAGATATATTAAAAAAAATTTAAGAACCCACCTATGTCTGACTCTAAAGAACGGCTTTTTCCACCAGTGAGCTCCCTAGTTTCTACCCAATTGGATATGTGGTCGGTGTACTGCCATGCCTTGATTCTGTCTTTATTCAGCAGTCCAGCAGGATGCAGACAAGGTAAGGACTGTCTCCTTCAGGGCCCTGAGAGGCCAGTTGAAGGCTGCTTGCCTGATGGAGCAAGGATTGCAAGAAAGCATCTTCATCCTCTGTAACTGGTCCCCACGCTGATGAAACCTGCAGAACTCTGAAAGCCATACTTTCCGTATAATTATCTTTGTGAGCATCAAGGCTATGGAGACAGTGTGCCCATCAACAGCCTGTTTAGGGAGGTGGGGAGGTGTGTGTTAGTCGCTAAGTCGTGTCTGACTCTTTGCGAGCCCACCAGACTCCTCTGTCCATGGAATTCTCCAGGCAAGAATACTGGAGCAGGTTGCCATTTCCTTCTCCAGAGGATCTTCCCCACCCAGGGATCAAACCTGGGTCTCCTGCATTGCAGGCAGATTCTTTACCATCTGAGCCACCAGGGAAGCCCAGAGGGTTGGGGGAAGGAGGTGAAACTCAAGAGACAGGTAGCCATGAGCAGGATACTACATGGAAGAAAGGAACACAGGGGGAGTCTCCAGGGCCTCCCTCCCAAAGATGGGCGTGTACAGACAGCGTGTCTAAATCTCCGAAGCGATTCTGGAAAACTGACAGCTGTGAAAGTGGTGCAGACAGGGAGGCTGCCCTCCTAGGTCAGGGACCTTCCAGAACTGGAGCCTTAAAAGAAACCCGAGGGCCAACCCGAGCTCCTTTGTAACCAGCCACGCTTATATTTTGATGTGAATCTTGACCCAATTCCTGCAGAGTCTTCATAGATAATCCATCCATTTTGCACATGTCTTCTATTGTTATTTCTGCATGTATTTTGCTTCTCTACCCCTTCTAGATTGGGATTTCTTTAAAAGACCCCAGTTTCACTCTGTCCATGTTTTCACAGGTTCTTTTACCCAGTAGACACGTGACTGGCGTTGGTTGTCCTTGAAGGGAAACAGTCGTTTCCAACTACCTTCTTTATTCACGGACACTGGCAGAGAAAGAACACAAGAGGGCACTCCTTCCCCACTTATATGAGTTCAGGTCTTGAAACCTGAGACAGGACAGGCATTGATAGAAACATGTTTTTAAACTAATTTGGGGGAGTTTTGAATATTTACACCGCCACACTTAGGGAAATCTTTTTTCAGCTCAAGTCTTCGATTCCATTTGAATCAAACTGATATTCACATAATTTTTGAAGAATTTCTAATCTAAGAAAGATCTATTTAAAAAACCAGCCAACCACTTTATATCCATTAATATGGTTCTTATTGAAAATGCAAAATATCAAGTGTTGGCAAGGATGTGGAGAAATTGGAAACTTTCTTTGTTGCTGGGGGGAAGATAAAAGGACAACTACTATGGAAAATAGTATGGTGGTTCCTCAAAAAAATCAAACATAGAATTACCATAAGATCCAAGCAATTTCACTTCTGGGTATATTCCCAAAAGAATTGAAAGTGGCAACTCAAAGAGCTGTTTGTACACCCGTGTTCATAAAGTATTATTTGCAATAACCAAAAGGTGGAAGCAACCCAAGTATCCACTGCCAGATGAATGGATAAACAAAATGCAGTGCAACATATGCACAGTCATGTCCAACTCTGCTATCCCATGGACTGTAGCCTGCCAGGCTCTTCTGTCCATGGGACTCTCCAGGCACGAATATTGGAGTGGATTGCCATTTCCTTCCCCAGGGGATCTTCCCAACCCAGCAATTGAACCTGAGTCTCTTGCATGGGCAAGCAGATTCTTTTCCACTGAGCCACCAGGGAAGCCCATAACATATAAGAGCATAGTATCAAGCCTTAAAAAGGAAAGCATTTCTGACACATGCTGGAATGTGGATCGCAAAGGACAGAGTGTGGTTCCACTTACTGGAGATCCCTAGAGTAGCCAGATTCATAGAGACAGAAAGTAGAAAGGGGGTTACCAGGGGTACCAAGCATTTATTTTTAAAACCAAGACTGTATCTTAATTATTTGTTTATTTGGCTGTGTCGGGTCTTAGTTGCGACACGTGCGATCTGCATGTTGCCACGCGGGATCTTTCGATTTGGTGCCCAGACTCTAGTTGCGATGCATGGGCTTAGTTGCTCTGCAGCATGTGGGACCTTAGTTCCCCAACCAGGGATTGAACCTGCATCCCTTGCATTGCAAGGAAGATTCCTTATGGCTGGGCCACCAGGGAAGTCCCACCAAGCACTTAATAGATACAGAATTTCGCATTGGGAAGATGAAAAAGTTCTGGAGATGGATAATGTTGGAGGTTGCACAACAACATGAATCTACTTAATTCTACTAAAACATACATTTAAAAACGGAAAAATTAAAAAAAAAGTGGGGGGGAGACAGAGAAATATGTGTCTTTAAGCCCAGTTTCACATACAGCCTTGTCTCTTGCCAAGGTGCCTTGGAGTAGTGAAGACCCTCATGATCGTGCATCGTGCATGTTGGTGAGGGAGAGCGCCAAAGTTTCTGAACATGGCCCCTGCTACGACCAGTGTCCCACCCATCTGGGCTCCTGGTTCCATCCACTTTGGTGCTGGGACCACACTGTCTCAGTTTAGCGTCTTTCAGGCACCTTACATGCTTCATGCCGCACGTAACCACTCATCTTTACACCATTATCGTTGGACTCAGCCCTATTCCTCTCCTTCATTTCACGAAACACTTTCCTGCAAGTTCCATGTGAGTCTCTCTTTTGTTCTTTAATATCTCCCTCCTCTCCTTAAACCAGGAAACCCGGTCTCAGCCCTCACCTCATGGCAATTTTACTCTCATGGTGTCTCAGTCCAGTCTGGGCTGCCAAAGCAAAATTCTGTGGATCAAGGGGCTTAAGAACCACAGACATTTATTCCTCACAGTTCTGGTGGCTGGAGTTCAAGATCAAGGCCTGATCAGGCCCCATGCCTCCTTCCTGTATCCTCACCTCTGGGGGCTCCTTTATAACGGTGCTGATTCCACTCATGGGGCTTCCCAGCTGGCTCAGTATTAAAGTATTCGCCTGTCAATGCAGGAGAAGCAGGAGGCTCGGGTTTGATCCCTGGGTTGGGAAGATCCCTTGTAGGAGGGCATGGCAACCCACTCCAGTACTCTTGCCTGGAGAAGCCCATGGACAGAGGAGCCCGGCGGGCTGCAGTCCCTGGGGTCACAGCGAGTCGGACACGGCTGACTGAACGCACATGCGCACCCATCTGGTGACTGCTGCGGAAGCCTGTTCTCGCCCCTAGCTGCTGTCTCCTTTGCCTTCTCTGCACCGCCGGGTTCTCCTCCCGGCCTTACTCGTGTTCTGTTCCTTGAATCTGCAGCGACCTTCTGTTTATTCTGTGGGCATTCTTGCGGTCTTGCCTGAGAGGCGCTCAGCTCTGTCAGCTTCACCCGATTATGATGACGACTCCCAAATCTCTATCCTCGAGGCCAACCACCCTCCCTCACGTAATCCTCTTTCCCCCGATTTATAGGGTGTTTGTGCTTTGGGTGTTCTGCCAGCACCTCACACTCAGCCGCTGAGGCTGTCTCATCTGTTTCCTAAACCTGAGATGGGGCGGGAGGGGTCTTAGGCTCTTCTGACAGGGTTGCTCCACTCGGCTTCTTGGTTGTGGGTGGGTGGGGGGATCATTTAATTTCTCAGTTTCCTTACAGAGGAAGAGATTTACTTCCCCAAAAATCCTACCTGTGAGGAATAAGAAAAAAATAATCTGGGGACTGCCCTGGGAGTCCATGGTTAAGACTCTGCACTTCTGATGAAGGGGACATGGGTTCACTGATCAGGGAACTAAGATCCTGAGTGCTGTAACTGAGACCCAGTGCAGTCAAATAAATGAATAAATAAAATCCCACATGCTGAGCTGTATGGCCAAAAAAAAAAAAAAATTATGTGTGTGTGTACTATAAGGAAAAATACACAGGTGCCAATGAGTGGCAGAAGATGGGAATGAGAGGCTTTGCCTTCTCCTGAGTGCACCATCGCACACAAGTGGAAGCTCAGGTGGTCTGGAAATACTTATGCAAGAGGGGGTGAGCTGTCGGGGTGGTCTGCCCTGCCTGCTGGCATGGAGACACAGGTTAACTCCTAGACCTGGCATATTCTACCCCACTTTGTCTAGCAGACTCCCTTACTCATCAGTTGTCAAAGAATTAAGAAGTTATGTCCTCTCAGAAAGGCACAATTCTAACCCAGTAGGACTGAAATAAACTTATCTTAACAAACACCACCAACACCTTCAATTCCTATTATGATAGTTCTCAACCCCAATATACTCAAGGGATATGACGCTCCTATGGTTCTGTGCTGATGATTCTGGGAGAGTGCATAAAAATCGGGGTGCATAACATGACCTAGAATTTGGGCGGGCATGCACCCCGAGTTGAGAATGATGGCTCTATTACAAGATTGTCTTGTGGAAAAACCTAACTTTATTTATTTATTTATTTGCTCCCTTGCTAAATCATTGAAACACTAATAACTGAGTTTTTCATGAGCCCCCATCCACTTGTCATCAGTATATTTAACAAAGATACCATCCTTTTGTACTTAAAAAAGTTGTTTGTTTTTGAGACTCCATAAAGGATTTTAAAGGCAAACAGGATCCTTGCAATTAAGGAAACTAT
The DNA here is from genome assembly GCF_023699985.2 of Odocoileus virginianus. Taxonomy (NCBI): domain Eukaryota; kingdom Metazoa; phylum Chordata; class Mammalia; order Artiodactyla; family Cervidae; genus Odocoileus; species Odocoileus virginianus. The sequence goes on along the minus strand of NC_069691.1, from coordinate 44,997,571 downwards.
AATGTAACAGGAAGGTTTCTTATAGACAGGAAACAATTGGAGGGACTTCCCTGGTGGTCCAGTGGCTAAGACTCTCTGCTCCCAATGCAGGGGGCCCGAGTTAGATCCCTGGTCAGGGAAGTAGATCCCATGCCACAACTAAAGATCCCTTTATGGGGCTCCCTTTTGAAGATGCTGCATCTTAAAAAAAAAAAAAAAAAAAAAAACCCACACGTAGCACCTAAGACCCAGTGTAGCCAAATAGATAATTTTAATTAAAAATAAATAAATACAAATTAAAAAGATTCCCGGATATTTCTTATGTTCTTTTGTGTTTGAAGAACACTGTTGTATACCATTCTGTTTTTTTTTTTTCCCATGCACTTTTCATAGCAACATACAATTGTGAGTTAGAACAAGAGATTGTTATGATTTTAGAGGTTTTCACCAAGTAGAGAGTTGATTTGTTCCTTTAAAAGGCTGGATGGGATTTGTATGCAAGGCGTGGGCCAGGACAGAGTTCCAGGGAGATAAAATTGTTTATGCAAAGGGGGAAAGAAAAAGCAAATGTGAACAGAGATTAGAAAACTTTTTCTGAAGTCAAGGATTCATGAAGGGGAGTAGTAGTGATAAGGTTGAATAAACTCTGAAGAAGAGGCCAAAGTATTTACTTGGGAGGGCAGTGTTTTCTCTAATGTGCCATGATGAAATTTTGATATATTTCATTCCGTCATCCCAAAGAGAAACAATTTTTAAGAAAGAAAAAGAACATATCTTTAACATTGTAATGGTCGCAACTACCAGCCCGAGTGCCTGGGAGAAAACCAAGCTGTTAAAATAAATACCACCTGCAATTGCCAAATCTTTTATTATTTACTTGCTGCTTGTTCGTCCAGTTCATCATCAGTTAATGCAAGCAAATGGGCTTCCTTGGTAGCTCAGACAGTAAAGAATCCACCTGCCAATGCAGGAGACACCGGTTCGATCCCTGGGTCTTCTTCAGGGGGAAGACCCCCGCCCACACACACCCCCACCCCCCCACCCCGGCCCTGGAGAAGGGAATGGCTGTCCACTCCAGTACTCTTGCCTGGAGGATTGCAGAGGAGTCTGGCAGGCTACAGTCCATGGGGCCATAAAGAGGCACCATACGACTCTGACTGAGTGACTAACACTTCAATGCTAGCAGATAAAAGTTTGCATCCTTACTGTAGAAAAACAAATGGGGCGGGGTGGGGGGGGGGGACTTACAAGTTGAGGAAATTCTACCCATTAAATGTTCTTTTCTCTATGAAATGGGGAAGGGTCAAAAGGGCAGACCACCTTGGTTCAGCTCATGGAACATCAGACTTCCCAGAGAAAATGGATTAAGTCCCACTGTCAACTGTGGGAAGTAAGGCCTGGAAAGGATAAAGGTGTGCTTTTAGGCAGATTACTTTGGTAACTGTATACACACTGGGTTGTTGAAGGGAGCAACCAAAGAAAAGAAGACCAGTTAGGAGATTAGAGCAGTAAACAGCAGTAATCCAGACTGGAGATGGAGTCATAGGACCTTCTATCTAATCTACCCTGCTTTACGTGATACACATTTTTTTCACAGGCACTCCCTAAAACAATTATGTGAGGAAAGAAATGTCATTTAGACAAACAAACCAACAAAAAAGGTGGAAGTTTAATTTAAAACATGGCTATGTGAGCAATATTTTTTTGTTTTCATTTTTTTTATTTGACTGCACCAAATCATAGTTGCGGCACTCAGCATTTTCAGTCTTTTAGTTGCTGCAAATGGGTTTGTTTGTTTTTTTTTTTTAAGTTGTGTCATGGGAACTCTTAGTTGCAACATGCGGGATCTAGTTCCCTGACCAAGGATGGAACCCTGGCACCATATATTGGGAACACAGAGTCTTAGCCACTGGACCACCAGGGAAGTCCTTGTGAGCAATATATATATATATATTTTTAATTGACAGCATTTAGTGAGTGGTCGGTTGGTGGGGTAAAGAGCAGCAGAAGGGAGGAATCCACAGTGATCTCAAAGTTTTTGAACTTGGGCACTTGGGAGACAGTTGCTGCTATTAACAGATCCCTTGTAGCTCAGTCGGCAAAGGATCTGCCTGCAGTGCAGGAGACCTGGGTTCGATCCCTGGGTTGGGAAGATCTCCTGGAGAAGGAAATGGCAACCCTCTCCGGTATCCTTGCCTGGAAAATCTCATGGACAGAGGAGCCTGGTGGACTGCAGTCCATGGGGTCGCAAAGAGTCAGACACCACTGAGCGACTAACACACACACAGGAGAAGCTAGTTTGGAGGGGGGTGTGTAATGGCAAGTTTTCTGTTTCTTTTGCAATAATTTCAAAGTTAGAGAAAAGTTATACCAAAAGAGGGACTTCCCTGCTGGCCCAGTGGCTGAGAATCTACCTTCCAATGCATGGGTTCAATCCTGACCCCTGGTCTAGGAACTAAGATCCCATGTCCTGCCAAGTGACAAAGCCCATGCACTGCAACTAGAGAAGCCAAAGCATAGCAATGAAGATCGAATGCAGCACCTCCCCCCCCCCCCCCCCGCCCGACACACACGAAAAAAAAATTTATGTGAAAAGAATAATACAAGATATTTGAGATAAGACTTTCACCCTTGTCTCAATAATGCCCTTCTTAAGAAAAGGACACAACACAGGGCCATGCAGTGCACTCAGTTGTTACATCTCTCAATACTCCTTCCATCTGGAAAGGCCCTGTTATTTTTCTTTACTTTCACGGCTGTGACATTTTTTAATATTACAGGCCATTCTGTAGGCTTGTCCCCGGTTTGGGTTTGTGCATGCTTTCCTCCGTATTAGACCCTGGCATCCTCCGTATTAGACTCTGGCAATGAGTCTCTGATTGGACTATCACAGAAGTGACTGTTCTCACTGCATCAACAAGGTGATTTATCTCATACTTGTCATTTTAACTTTATGGTTTGATCTTAATCTGTATCTGCCAGTTTCCTCCTTGGTAAAGTGACTCCTCCCTCCCTAGCCTAATGACTAAAATACAAATTGTGAAGAGATTCTTTGAGAGGGTGCTGGTTTTGTGACAGTACCACCTGTGTAGTTGTATCGGGCCCTGCACTTAGAAGGGTCCCAGGTTTGGTTTATTTTTGCTCATTTCTTACAAAGAAAGAAAGAGGGAGAGAAAGAAGGGGCAAAGAGGAATACATTCAACTTTAAAATTTTTTTAATTATTATTTTTAAAAATATTTATTTATTTGGCTGCACTGGGTCTTAATTGAGATATGTATGATCTTCAACCTTTAGTTGCAGCACTAGAACTCTTAGCTGTGGCATGTGGGATCTAGTTCCCTGACCAGGGGACCCAGGACCCCTGCATGGGGAGCATGGTGTCTTAGCTACTGGACCACCAGGGAAGTCCCTTCCAATTTTTTATTATTTATTTATTGGCCCTGCTGCACTGTTTGGGGATTTTATTTCCCCAACCAGAAATTGACCCCACTGCCCTTGGCAGTGAGCGCTCAGAGTCCTAACCACCGGATGTGGGCATGCATGCATGCTAAGTCCCTTCAGTCGTGTCCAGCTCTTTTTGAGCCTATGGACTGAGCCTGCCAGGTTCCTCTGTCCATGAAATTCTCTAGGCAAGAATACTGAAGTGGGTTGCCATGCCCTTCTCCAGGGAATCTTCCTGGCCCAGGGATTGAACCCGAGGCTCTTAGGTCTCCTATATTGGCAGGCAGGTTCTTTACCACTAGCAGCACCTGGGAAACCCTCTAACCACCTGACAGATAGGGAATTCCCAACATTCAAGTTTTGACTTGTGACATTTGAGTTGCCAGGATACCTAAGAGTTAGAAGAGCACAACTAGGGCTTGGGAGGGAAATCTGGGCCGGAGAGGTACGTGCACAAAGGTGATGATGATTGAAATGGTAAGCTCTCCAAGGGAATTAGAAAACAGGAACTGGGAACTAACCTTTAGGAACATGCACAGATGCAGTATAGAAGGAGAAGGGGAGCCTACAAAGCACCTAAAGGAATGCATTAGAGAGGGAGGGAAACACAACAGTGCGGCATCACAGAAACCAAAGGAAAGGGGGTTTTATAAGGAAAAGAGACATCAGCCACGTGAGTACTGCAAAGAAGTTAAAGGAGACGGCTAGTTCTGATAACTAGCCACAGTGAAGACATTCTCTGTTCTTTCTTGTATGCACTGGACAAACATGGCGGGGAGGGGTAGTTAGGATCGTGAGGATGGGGGCGGAGAGTGGTTAGGGCATAGGGCATAGGCTTGAGGATGGAAAGGGTACTGCCAAGGCCAGTGTCCTGGGTGTATAAACTGTGTGGGTGTGTGCATGCTCTGTCATGTCCGACTGTTTGTGACCCCATGGACAGACGGGGTCCTCTCTCCATGGGATTTTCCAGGCAAGAATACTGGAGTGGGGTGCCATTTCCTACTCCAGGGGATCTTCCCGACCCAAGGATCAAACACACATTTTCTGCATCTCCTGAATTAACAGGCAGATTCTTTACCACTGAGCCACCCCGGAAGCCCTCTAGAAGAGTCAAAGGCTTGGTTTAATGCTGCTGAATTTTTTTTAAATTTATTTTTAATTGAAGGATAATTGCTTTACTGTATTGGTTTGGTTTCTGCCAAATCTGGAGGAGGGAATGGCAACCCACTCCAGTATTCTTGCCTGGGAAATCCAATGGACAGAGGAGCCTGGCGGCTACAGTTCATGGGGTTGCAAGGAGTTGGACACGCCTGAGCAACTAAGGCTGCCAAACATCAACATGAATCAGCCATAGGTGTACCTATGTCTTCTCCCTCTTGAACTTCCCTCCCATCTGAAATTCTTTCTAAGCATGAGGTCCCTCATGGGACCCCGCAAATTTATGTAGCTGCCTGTGAGTGACCCCCAAGTGTAAACTATTCTTTCCTTTGGGAATATTTGTAAGTGGCAGGCATAGAGCAGTACCTTGTCCCAGGGGGAAAGCACCGGTGAGATTTCACTTAGCCTTGGACACGTGTGTTGGCAGAGGGTAGTGTATGGTGGAAGGAGATTACCGCAGCTGGGGAGGGTGGATGGATTTACAGACAGGGCCAAAGTGAATTCAAGGCCGTTGGGGAGGTGGAATTAGCCTTGGACAGCGGAACAGGAAAGAAGTCGATGAAAAGACAGCTAAGGCCACGAAGGTGAGGGGACTGGCTGAGGACAAGCCAAGTGCCCACTGAAATTCTTGTCTGGAGTCTAGGATTTAGCGGACCTTAACGATCGATCTGGTTGGTAGAGAGTCCGCAAGACCAGACACGAGGGCGTACGCTGGGAGAGGCCTGCCACCCGGGCGCAGAAGCGCACCCACGGCCCCGAGACGCGAGTCCCATCCGCCCGCCGAGCACAACTCGGGAACAAAGAGGCCTCGCAGGCCGCGGGGAAGGCAGAGCGTCCGGGCTGCGGGGCTGCCGGGCCTCGCGTTCCCTCCCCGCGTCCCCTCCGCTCTCCCCGCCCGCGGGCCGCGCGCCTGGGGCGGCGCAGGGAGGCCTCCGTGGGGCCGGGCACGTCCGCGCCGCCGCCCTCGCCGCCCCGCGCGCCTGGAGGCTGAGCTGGCGGGGAGGGGCCTCGCGCTGCCTCTGGGCCCAGGCGCTTCCGCCGGCCGTGGCCCGGGCTTGGGCGCCGGGCCTGGGGCGAGGCGGAGCGGGGCCGTCGGGCCTCCCAGGGCCTCGGCAGCTGTGGCCCCGCGCGGTCTGCAGGAGTCCTGGGTGCAAACGAGTCGGGACGCGCCGGGCTGGACCGCCGGGCGGCGCTGGCGGCGGGGCAAGGAGCGCGCGGAAGCCCGCCCTCCTCGCTGCGCCTCAGCCTTTCGAATCTCCAACCTCCCTGAGCTCGTCTGAAGGGCCCTGCGGAGGCTTCAACACTTTTAAAAGGGGTAAATTAACCAGGAGGAAATTAACCTAATTCAAAGCATTGGGAAGGAACCCAGGGAGATTTGAGGTCGGCTTCAACCTCCGCCTGCCCCCACATAATCAAAGTAAAATGTACTTACTGGATAAACAGTGCCCAGTACAGAAGTGTAACTCATCAGACCAAAAAGAAAGGGAAAAAGAAAAAGTACCCATCATTCCACTAACCACAAGCAAACAGCTGACATTTGGGGATATTTCTTCATATGAGGTTATGTATTTTTTTCTTTTTACATAATTGATAATTCTGTGTAAATTATTTGGGGTATCTTGATTTTTGTGCTTAATAGCTTGAAAATATTTCCCATATCCATGAACACGTCGTTTGTATGGTTCTGTGCTAACACTGTCCAGTTGTAGCAAAATCGAACCGTATTTTTTAAAGATTCAAAGGATAAAAATACTTTTGAAGTTCCTGATTCTTAATATTAAATTGTTCTCTACAAAGACTGTACTAATTTATATTTCCAGTCGCACTGAATGAATGGCCAGACTTAGTACACCCATGCATACTGATCAGAGATAGACTCCGAGGCCTTGAATAGGTAACCCGGTCTCTCCTAGGCACCAATCCTCTGCTCCGCGTGCCTCCTTTCATTGAAAACGTGGAGAAAATTTCAGAGCCTTTTGGACTCAGACATTCAGACTATTTGGGGACTTTGGCCAGTTCTTGTTTCTCAGTTTCCCCACCATTTTCTGTTCCCCTGAAGTTTTGAAAGGATACCACCCAATGGGTATCTTAAAGATGAAAGAGGAATCAGCCGGAATTCTCTCTTTCAGCCCGCTGCCCTCCTCCCTCCAGGTAAGCTTCCTTCACAGTATTTCGAAATACTCAGGATGCAACCTGCTAATAGATGCAGAGGCTCCCCTGGGATCAGGCCAAGAAGCCCTCAAAGTGCAGGTGTTAAGTAATTATTCCTATTAAGAATTCGGGGGGGGGGGGCGGGCAGGGGAGGGCAGGAGGGGGGAATTCCCTGGCCATGCAGTGGTTAGGACTTGGAACTTTCACTTCCAAGGTCCTGGGCTCCAACCAGACTATTGGGGGGACTTTGTTCATTTCCTGGTGGGGGAACTAAGATCTCACAAGCCATGTGGCAAGGGCAGGGGATGGGGGGAAGAAAAGAAATCTCTGCTTCCTAAGAACGGGTAAAGAGATGAATGGCTAAAGAAGATACCAGATATACATAATTCAGTCTTTAGGGCATTATGCTAGGTGGGATAAATCAGACAGAGAAAGACAAATTACTGTATAATATCACTTTTATGTGGAATCTTAAAAAAAAAAAACTGGTAAAAACAGAATGGAGTGATGGTTACCAGGGTCTGGGGGGTGGCAGACTAAGGGAAGTATTGTTTAAGGGTGTGTGTATGTGTGTGTGTGTGCATTCAGTCACTCAGTCATGTCTTGATTCTTTGGAACCTCACAGACTGTAGCCCACCAGGCTCCTCTGTCCATGGGATTTCCCAGGTGATAGTACTGGTGCGTGGTGCCATTTTCTACTCCAGGGGATCTTCCCCACCCAGGGATTGAACCCACATCTCTTGAGTCTCTTGCATCTCCTGCATTGTGAGGCGGATTCTTTACCATTGGGCCACTGTAATGATACATACATGCTTGCAGCTATATATGAATAAGTCCTGGAGATCTAGTGCCCAGTACAGGGATTATGAACAACCATATTGCTTTATAAACAAACTTGTCAAGAGACTAGATCTTAATTCTTCCCACCACAAAAATACAATAGTTTTATGATGTGATCAAAGTGCTAGCTAATGCTCCAATGGTAATCACATTGTAAACGTATCAGTTCAACATGTTGTACAATTTAAACTTACACAATGTTGAATGTCAAATACATTTCAATTTTTTTAAAAGTCCCATATAGGGACTTCCTTGGTGGTTGAGTGGTTAAGAGTCTGCCTTCCAATGTGGGAGATGTAAGTTCAATCCCTGGTCTGGGAACTTAGATCCCACATGCCCTGGGGTGACTAAGCCTGTGCACAATGACTGAGCTCCAGGGCCCCAAGGAAGAGACTGCATTGTGCCACAAGTAAAGATCCCGCATGCCACAACTAGGACCGGACATAGCCTAAAATAAATACAGAAATAATTTTTTAGTAAGTCCCATATTGCTGGGACCTTAGAGAATAAAATAGAAAACAACACTGTGCATACAAGTGACTTCACTCTCACCTCATCCCACAAAATATTAACATTTAAATGGACAAGAGCTATAATAAAGGTGAATTCAAAATGCCAAGAGGAGGGAAAAAAAATCTCTTCTTCTCCAAAACTGGAGTGCCTCTCCACGCAGTGCTTGCTTGGCAAGTCACAGTACTAGATTCCCCAAATCTGAATGGCTGAAGGGACTCAGTGACTTTCTGGAGCTTCGTCATAGTGTAGTAAGTAATATGGCTCAGTGGTAAAGAATCTGCCTGCCAATGCAAGAGACGAGGGTTTGATCCCTGGGTTGGGAAGATCCCCTGGAGAAGGGCATGGCAACCCACTCCAGTATTCTTGGCTGGGAAATCCCACGGACAGAGGAGCCTGGTGGGCTGCAGTCCATAGGGTCGCAAAGAGTCAACAGGACTTAGGGACTTAGCAACGACGAATAATGGAATAAATAATAATAGCCACTCTATTGAGCAGGAGCTTATATGCTCTGAGGGTTAGATCATAATCACCCTTTGAGGAAGTTTTATTACGCATGGCCCTCATTTTACAGTTGAGGACACTAAAGTCAGAGTGGTTTGTCTGATTCCTTGATACTCTGTAACAGATAGAATCTGTTGCTCTCTCCTTTACCCCTTTGCACCAGCAGAGGAAGAGTGTGAATATGAACAAGATCTGCACTTTCCCTTAAATTCTAAACCCTTGTGTAAGCAGTCTTCCCAATTATAGCACAGTATTGATGGAATCAAAAAGCAGCAGCAACCCACTTTTCATGTTTACTTCTATCGGGGTGCACATGTGTCATCACATGGTTTTCCCATATCCTGTTCATTAAGCTAGCCTGCATTTCCAGCCCCATAATTTCAGTTCACTCCTGCTGCTGCCGTTGGAGCCTCCTGTTCTGGCCTTATCTTTGATGTTCACTTCAGTTCAGTTCAGTCGCTCAGTTGTGTCTGACTCATTGCAACCCCATGGACTGCCGCATGCCAGGCTTCCTTGTCCATCACCAACTCCCAGAGCCTGCTCAAACTCATCTTTGATGTTAGTTATATACATACATTTGCCTGGCATCGCCCATCTGGGCCCCTGGCCTTGTGATGTTTTTAAAAACTGCTTTCACTCTTCTTTCTGGAGTGGATGTGTTGTTTCCTTCTTTGAGTTTCCTTAAGACAACGAACCCTTCTCTTAGCATCACTAAATCACAAAAGGACTGAATTATCAAGCCAAAAGAGACCTTTGCCGGTGTCTAATCATCGTTTTTAAAAAATAGTTTTATTAATTTTTTTCATGGTTGTGCTGGCTGTTCGATGCTTCTCAAGCTTTTCTCTAGTTGTAAGGCATAGGCAGTGGCTCCTCTTGTTGCAGATCATGGGCTCTGCTCCCCCGTGGGTGGGCCCCCAGGCTCTAGAGCGCAGGCTCAACAGTTATGGCTCCCTGGTTTAGTTGCGGTGCGACACATGTGGGTTCTCCCCTGATCAGGAATTGAACCCGTGTCTCCTGCATTGGCAGGCAGGTTCTTCACCACTGAGCCACCAGGGAAGCCCTCTACTCGTCATTTTAAGGAAGAGGTGTTCTGGTCACTCAGCTGGTTGAGTCACTGAGGCTAGGCAAAGCCTAGGACACGGGCGTCCAGTGCTGTTTCCTGCAGCCTCTGGTGACTGGTTGCTTCCTCGGCTCCAAGCTCCAGAGATGAGCACGGGTAACCCCCCAGTGCCCTGAGATGAGCAGAAGCTTCTGTCTCTTGGCTCTTCAGGATGATTGCTTAGCTAATCCTGAATTCTTGAGCAACGTGGATTTTGCTTGTACTAATTCTGCAGAATATCCTAATAAACTGTCTCTCTCTCTCTCTTTTTATTTTTTTCGGCCAGGCTGCCCAGCTTATAGGATCTTAGTTCCTCGGCCAGGAATTGAAACCTGGGCCCTCAGCAGTGAAAGCAGAGTCCTAACCACTGGACTGCCAGGGAGTTCCCACAATGGGCCTGCACTGGCTCAGCATCTGACCTCAGTGGTATGACAGGGAGAAGAGCAGGGACAAAGGGGGACCTTTCAAAATTCCTACTATTTCACGCAGAAGGAACAGAGCCTCCCTCTTCCTGGCCCAAGCCTTAAAGCTTCCTGGGAGCTGGCAAGAGGTTTATTTTATTTCTTCTTTCTTTCTTTCTTTTTTTTTATTTCTTCTTTCAAATGATTTAAAATTTATTTTAAAACTTTATCACAGGACTTCCCTAGTGATCCAGTGGTAAAGAATCTGCCTGCCAATGCAGGGGACATGGATTTGATCCCTGGTCCAGGAAGATTCCACATGCTGCCGAGCAACTAAGCCTGGGCGTCATAACTGCTGAGTCCGTGCACAAGTGCTGAAGCCTGTGCTCCTAGAGCCCATGCTGTGCAACAGGAGGGTCACCCCTGCTCACCGCGACTAGAGAAAGACTGCTCAAAGCAGTGAAGACCCAGTGTAGCCCCCCAAATTAAATACAACCAGACAGAACAAAACAAAAACTCTCCTGCATTTGTACTATGGAATACTATGTACCATTAAAAAACAAACAAACAAGCCTTACCACAAACAACACAGGAACATCTTTACAGTTTATTGTCAGGATTTTTTGGTTTTTATTCTTAATTTTAAAAACATGGTGTTATATTTTTATGTAACATATATTGCTTCAGTTCTGCAATTTGCTTTCCTCCCTCTTTGTAAAGTGTTATACACACACGCGCGCACACACACATAGACATAGAGATGCAAATATCAGAAGTGTACAGTGTGATGAATTTTCCTGAACTGAACACACCCAGTTACTTGTTTTCAGATCAAGAAACAACATTGCCATCACCCCAAAAGCACCCCTGCGTAGACTTTTTATTATTTTTTTCTTCCCTCTTTTCATAAATTTGCCTGATGTGAAATGGGATTTTTAAAAAATTGCTTATTTTTAATTGGAGGATAATTGCTTTACAATATTGTGTTGGTTTCTGCCAAACATCAACATGAATCAGCCACAGGTATATATATATGTCCCCCCCTTCTTGAACCCCCCCCCCCACCTCCACCCCTCTTGGCTGTCACAGAGCAGTGGGTTTGAGCTCCTTGCATCCCACTGGATTCCCACTGGGATCCCACTGGATTCCACAAGATTCCCACTGGCTATCTCTTTTACACATGGAAATGCATAGGTTTCAGTGCTACTGTCTCAATTTGTCTCACCCTCTCCTTCCCTCAAAATGGGATTTTTATTTGACTTGAAGATGGTACACTTTGCAGCTTCCTAGCTTCCAACATATGTACAATAGAAGAAATATTTCCCTTTTCATTGGAAAAAACCCTGATGCTGGGAAAGATTGAGGGCAGGAGGAGAAGGGGACGACTCAGGACGAGATGGTTGGATGGCATCAATGACTCAGCAGACATGAGTTTGAGCGAGCTCCGGGAGATGGTGAAGGACAGGTGAGCCTGGTGTGCTGCAGTCCATGGGGTCACAAAGAATTGGACACAACTGAGCAACTGAACAACATCAGTCTTCTAAGGCCAACTTAAAGTCAAGTTCATGAAAAAACTCTGGTTGCTCAGGAGAAAGATTGAGTGTAGATCCATACATATTTAAAGCTGGAAGGAATTTTGGAAAGAGAAACTTGTGGTCAAGGCATTGGACCTCTCAAGTGACAGATCTAGAACTGGAGCCCAGGCCTTCAAACAAACCACCATTATTCCTTGTATTGTTAATGTCATGTAAATAGCCATGACCCAGATTGGAGAGACAGCAGGAAGGGCAACTTCAGGAAGATTTCCGGTAGATGGTTGAGTGATAAGGGCTTCCCAGATGGCACAGTGGTAAAGAATCTGCATGCCAATGCAGGAGATGCAAGAGATGTTGGTTCAGTCCTTGGGTTGGGAAGATCCCCTGGAGAAGGAAATGGCAACCCACCCTAGTATTCTTGCCTGGAACATCCCGTGGATGGAGGAGCCTGGCGAGCTACAGTCCATGGGGTTGCAAAGAGCTGGACACAACTGAGGACGGAGCACAGGAACATAGCTGAATAATAACACTGTGGCAGACCTTGAACAAGGATGTAGGTGGGGACTTCTCTGGCGGTCCGGTGGTAGAGAATCCACTTGCGAGTGCAGGGAACACAGGTTCAGTCCCTGGTCGGGGAGGATCCCACATGCCATGGAGCAACTGAGCTGGTGTGCCACAACTGCTGAGCCTGCGTGCCCTGGAGTCTGTGCTCCAAAACCAGAGAAGCCACCACAGTGAGAAGCCCGGCACCCCAAGCAGAGGGTAGCCCACCCTAGAGAAAGCCACCCCCTGCAACCCCACAGCAACAAAGACCCAGTACAGCTAAAATTTAAAAAAAAAATTGTTTGGACCTAACTGCTTGATAAATAGATCCATTCGGTTTGTTTTTTTTTTAGTGTATTTTTATAATTGCTTTACATAATTTTGTTGTTTTCTGTCAAACCTCAACATGAATCAGCCATAGGTATACATATTTCCCCTCCCTTTTGAACTTCCCTCCCGTCTCCTTCCCCATCCCACCCCTCTAGGTTGATAAGGAGCCCCTGTTTGAATTTCCCAAGCCATACAGCAAATTCCCGTTGGCTATCTATGTTACATATGTTAATGTAAGTTTCCATGTTACTCTTTCCATACATCTCACCCTCTCCTCCCCTCTCCACATGTCTATTAGTCTACCCTTTATTTCTGTTTCTCCGTTGCTGCCCTGTAAATAAATTCTTCATAATTCCATATATGTGCATTAGAATACAATATTTATCTTTTCTGACTCACTTCAGTCTGTATAATATGTTCTGGGTTCATCCACCTCATCAGAACTAATGCAAATGCATTCCTTTTTATGGCTGAGTAATATTCCAGTGTGTATATGTACCACAACTTCTTTATCCATTCATCTGTCGATGGGTATCTAGGTTGCTTCCATGTTCTAGCTATTGTAAATAGTGCTGCAATGGACAATGGGATACATGTGTCTTTTTGGATCCACTCGGTATTTTTTTTACGCCTAAGGTGAGGAAAGATCAAGTTCTATAAGTTACTTCAGTATCTTTAGTCCTATGTGTCAACAGATGTTCAGCTGGTAGACCAGAGTCTAGGATGTTTTTTACACAGACAAGGAAATTAAGTCTCAGAGAGTAACTTGAGTTACTTTAAATAACCGAGTTAAGTCATCCAGATGAGGCCAACCCAGGTTTTATCTGGCCTGAAGCTTATACAACTGTTGGAGCCCTCTGTATGTAATGCACAATTAGGTCAAGGGCTAACTGAGGTCAAGGGCTAACTGAGGTCAAGGGCTAACTTGGGTCGAGTGCTTGCCGAAGCCTATTCAAGGAGGAGTTCTGATCTTAAAAATAAGACTAGAAAAGGTAAGAATAGATAAACATTTCATTTTTGCTCAGCCGCTCAGTCATGTCTGACTCTTTCGCAACCCCATGGACTGTAGCCTGCCAGGCTCCTCTGTCCATGGGATTCTCCAGGCAAGAATACTGGAGTGGGAGCAAGCCATTCCTTGCTCCAGGGGATCTTCCCGAACCAGGGATCGAATCCAAGTCTCCTGCACTGTAGGCTGATTCTTTACCTCTGAACTACTGGAGAAGCCTGGAATGATAAAAATAGAAAATCAGGGATGAGAAAGCACTCCTAGAAATGAGTCTAGCTGGGTCATCTGCACACTTGACCTCTTTAAGCAGGAAACTGAGAGTGTGAACACAACTCCTGTACCTTCTCAGGGGACTGGAAAGGGCTTTGGCATCAAAGCTGAGTTTTAAATTCTGGCTCCACCACTTCCTAGCTCTGTGATCTGGGTAAGTCACTTACCACTTACCATCTCTGGTGTTACGGCAGCAGTAAAACTCACACCCCACAAGACTGTGAGGGTTACACTCAGGCATGTCTGAGATATCAACAGATGTAAGTGTCTGCTCGACAGCAGGCATGCACACTCTCTGAGTCTCCCTCTCTTTCCTCTGTTCCCACACAGATTATCATGTACATTTGGAGACGAAACAAATATAGACGAACTGGTGAGTGGAGTTTCCTTCTTGTGTGGGTATAAATAAATGCACATATACGGCAAGCGACTGTCTACGAAAGATGCAAATCAGACCAAGTTGGCAGATATCTGGTTGTGTCTTGTCTTGGTGCAGCACCTAGCTCGGTGTCTATTTTCAGGGGTTCCCAGTTATCCACAGACCAAGGTCGAAACTTCTTACCCTGGTATTTGAAATTTCCTGAAATCTCAATTTATCCTTCTGGGACTTCCTGGAGGTCCAGTGGTTAGAACTCTGCTTTCACTGCTGAGGGCCCGGGTTCAGTGCCTGGTTGGGAAACTAAGATCCTGCAAGCAGTGTGTCCAAAAGGAAAAAAAAAAAAGGATTCAACTTAACCTTCTTACACCCCCCTCCCTCCCCGGGACCCAACCCAAACCAGTCTTCTAACCAGACTGGTTTCTTCACTGATCTTTAAATACCACCAGGGCCTCAGGGAAAGCCAGGAATTGTCTTTTCTCGGCACAGTCCTGGATCCTACCCATCTTTTAAGACCGTGCTCTCTCCTGCAGGGAGTATTTTCCAATTGATCCCAGGTCCTGGGGATTCCAGTCCTCCCATTTGAACCATGCAGTCGGGAATTAACCACGCACTGCCTTATTTTGTTTTATAGCTTTTAGGGAGTTTGTTTTTCCTTACAATTGCGCTGTAAGTTCAGTGCAATGTCATGGAAATAACGTCAGACCGAAAGCAGAGACTTGGCTTCTGTTTCTAACTCTCTGTGTAACCCCAGGGCAAATTAACTCAGAAGTCAGGGTACTGGATAGGGAAACTCTTAACTCCTTTTCTTAAAAATTAGGACCCTCTCCTCAAGACCCCAACTCAGTGAAACGCAAGTTATAATTTCATTTTAAAAAAAATTCAAGCATTTGTTGATGACTTATGTCCACAGTACTGAGCTAGGATGAGAAAAAGAGACCTAACACAGAGCTTGCTCTCAAGAAATTTGCAAGGGAGGATTAGATGCACATACTCACTGGTGGAATTTACTGAATGAAGGGTCTGGAGCTAAAAGGTCAGGAAGTAGTGAAGTGTTTGACATTCTCTCTAGTAGTGGCCTCTGTCTCCCCACTGCACTGAATCCCAGCTTTCCCCCTACTCAAGCACCCTCCCCCCCCCCAACACACACACACACACACACACACACACACACACACACACACACTAAAAGGGCAAGAGCTCGGAGGCTCCCTGCCTGGCTCTCCCTCTGGCACACAGACTTTTCCCCTTGGCTTAGAACCCAGCTGTGGGGCTCTCAGCCTGGGGAGGTCCCAGCCAACATGGTCCCCCAGCCTCTGCCCTTCCAGCCACTATCTGCGTGGAGCCTGAAGTCTGCTCATCCAAAGCTGAGCCTGGCCCAAAAGGTTCATCTGGCTGCAATACCCGGAGGGAAGCACCAGGAGACCATAGGGCATTAAGAAACCCAGCATGAAGACTAGCCCAGAGTAATTTCTTTGATGGCTTTATTATATGCAAAGCGCCAGTTCCACCTCTTCCTATATTAACTTGGTTCATCCTCACATTATCTTCCATTTACAGATGAGGGGCTAGAGGCAGAAAGAAGTCACATGGCTTGCCCAAGACTAGGAGTAGGAGGAAGGTATCTGTTTGGAATTGAGGCCGTCTGCCTCCAAGTCTTCTCTTCCAACCTCTGGCTCAAACTGTCTCTCAATAAAGGTTTTCTATTATGACAGCTCTGATCTATTTCCTCAGCTACCTTGAGACAGACAGGAGGTAGAGGACAGATACACTTTCCCCCGGGGAGGGGAAGATCTAGAGGGTATTAACTGATAACCGGGACTGGAACTACCGGTTCAGGGTAGTCAGTCTGACCCTGAATAGCAGGCAAGGATCAGGGCAGACAGAAAGGCCCTGGCCACCGGAGGTCTGGTCTTGGCTCCGGCTCTAGGAAATCTTTTCACCTTTTGAACCTCAGGTTTCCCCCCACCTTCAGAGTAAGTGAAAGGGAAGGGAGGTGGGCTGGGTGAGCTAGCAAGCGGATCCCTCTCATGTTCGGATTATGGAATGGTGATGAATGGAGAAGTGTGCGAAGACTGTACAATCAGGTCTGTGTGTGCAGGAGGGCGTCTCCGCTAGTGGAGGCAGGAAGGCGGTGTGTCCGTGCAGGCCTGTGACTACGCAGGGCTGCAGACGGGGCAGGAAACTTGAGAGGCTCTGCTGAGTGGGGACTTGGGGGCGAGGAGTCGGGGGCGAGCCCAGCGGCCGGGCTGCGCCGGGAGGCTGCGCGAGCAGGAGCAGCCACAGTGGCAAAGTCACTGGGAGGCCTAGCGCAGCGATCTCCGGGCTCGGGGCCAGAGCGGGGCCCCAGCCGGGCCCGAGGAGGGGCGGGCGCGGGCCGCGGCCCAGGCGGGCTGGAGGGAGTGAGGGAGGCGAGGCCGGGCCCGCCCTCCCCGCCGCCCCGGCCCTAGCCGCCCAGGCCCGTGCAGGCTCCGCCCACAACACGAGTCACGTGTGCGCCACGCACCCTCCCTCTGCGCGGGCTGGGGGCGCGCGGGCGGGCTGGCAGGCCGCGGGGTCCCCAGGGAGGAGGCTCCGGGGGCGGACTGGGGACTGGGCCCGCTGCCCAGACCCGGCTAGGGCCGGCGGACGCCGCTAGGGGAAGGGCCGATGGCCTGGGGCGGGGCCTGTCGCTAAGGGCGGGGCCTGTTGCTGCGGCTGGCGCAGGAAACGGGGCGAGGGGGCCGGTCCTACCGGCTGCCAGTCGGAGACTTGTTTACTCCTGGCGGGGGAGCTTTAACCCGAAGGGCGGGAGGGCGGCCGGGAAAACGCGGAGCTGGATCTGCGAGCCGCCGGAGCGGGAGTGGGACGGAGGAGGGGCGGACGGCGGGAGTGACTGCGGCGGAGGTGCCAAGGCTGCAAGCGTTCCTGGAAGGGTCTAGCTAAAGACGCCCAGCACAGCTTTGGTTTTGTTGTTGTTTGTGGGGGGGGGGTGTTTTTCTAATTTGCTAACCTGTACAGTTCTCCTCCCCCCACCGCCTGCCCCCCCCCCCCCCCCCCCCCCATACACACACACTCGCCCGCAGTCCTTTCGGCCCTGAAATTCCTTAAACCTAGACTGGGCTCCCCTCCCCGCGGAGAGGCTGTGCGGACGTGCTCGCAGGGATCGCTGCCTTAAGAGGTGGATGCCTGCGTGCGTTTTGTCCCGGAGCGGGTCTCTGCCACTTTTCAGTCCAGGAAATGATTCAGTTGCAGGATCGTCATGTATTTTGTGTGTCTGCGTGGGGCCGCACTTACATAAATAAGTTAATTTCGGCTTATAGTCTAGGCATTGCAGCCTCTTGAACTTCATTTTGCAGTTTGTACGGTAGATGAAAAGCCTGCGGTAAAATATAAAGTGCTCTATAAATGTATCCGTATAAAATTAAGAGGACGGAGTGCACTGTTACATGCCTTCCTCAAATTAGTCAGTTTTCCATTATCTGAAAAATCACCTGGTACCATACAGAGACACTGTAACATATCATTTAATATTGTAACTAGTAACTACCATGTAACCAATTTATACCTGAGGAACTGAGGCTCAGAAAGAAGTGGCAAGTCAAAAATCACCCAACTGATAAACGAGCAGAGGAACATGAGTCCTTTGACAACTAAATACTATCTTCCCCTCCCTCGCGCCCGTTTCTGTAGTGGACACATGTAATGTCTCGTCTCGCCAGCATTTATTCCTCTGGGGACAGTCAGTCCTCTGTTGCCTGTGGTTTGATTTAGCTTCGAAATCCCAGTAACCCATCCCTCTGGCAGCAGTAGTCCAAAGTGGGGCATTTTAACTAAGCAGAATCAATTAGAGGCTCTCCCTGGAACGAATATGTGAATACCGAGAGAGTTAGTTTTGTTTTCTGTTGGTGTTGCTAAATGGGGATGTCATAGTTGGTGGTTGCCAGCAACAGGATTCCAAAGTGTACGAAGGAAGCTGTTTTTATGGGGGGGGGGGGGGGCGGCACTATTTTGAGATAGGAAAGAAGGGGACTCCTAAGAAGGGGCAAGCAGAAAGGAGAGATTTAGAGTACACACCCTGAAAATTTTGTTTAAACCTGAGGTCTGGCTGTGCCTGTGGCCAGTCCAAACTCCTGGATTTCCCAGTTCAGTGAGCCAACAAATTCTCTCTCTCTCCCTCTCTCTCTCTCTCTTTTTTTTTTTTGCTTAAGTTAGCATGAATTGAGTTCCTGTCACTTGCCTCCAAAGAGAGGCTTGACTAATAAGTTTGGCACAATATTATTTCTTTATCCTTCAGAAAATAATGGAAGTTGGGTGCTGGCCACAACTATCACTTCTTCAGCATTCTAGTTCCCATGAGTCATACCAAATGTGAGTCCCATGGATATGGGTAAACAGAAGAAAATAGAATTCTTCCTCAATATTATTGTATGGTGAACAGGACACCAGCCAACAAACCTGAATTCAGAATTGGGTAGATAACATTTAACCCTGGACTATTGTGACAGTCTGAATCATGGAGAGGATAAGATTGAGGGGTTTTGGTTTTTTTAAAAAAATTTATATATTTATTTGGTTGCACCAGGTCTTAGCTGTGACACTTGGGATCATCAGTCTTCCTTGCAGCATGCCGTTCTTTTTTCAGTCGTGGATTCCACGTGGGGTATCTTTTAGTTGTGGCATTCGACCTCTTAGCTGCGACATGTGGGATCTAGTTCCCTGATCAGGTATTGAACCTGGGCTCCCCGCTTTGGGAGCACGGACTCTTAGCCTCTGGACCACCAGGGAAGTCCCAAGATTGAGATTTTTGAGATGAGATTATTAGAAGGTTTTTAGTGAAATGGTAAAGAAAGTGAGTGGGTCCAATAACAACTACTCTATTAGTGGGTTCAAGCTAAAGTGTTGGAAGGGTAGTGGTCAGTTTTTGAGGAGCAGCATAAAAGCTGGTCAGTGGTCCAAAGAGAGTAGGGAAGAATCCTCCTTCCCATCCTTTGTCAGCTGCTCTAAGGGTCTGGGGATAAAACTGTGGAGGCCCCAGAGAGACTGGAACTGATCTGATACTAATACTGATGTCATGAGATGAAGAAAAGAGAAACATTAAAATTTCGATGTATACAGTACCAATCCCTTGCCACTCCCTAATTTCAAGGGAGAGGATTCTTGGCTGGCTCAGTCAGCTGCCAGATCTCTGACAAAGTGAAGAGATTGAAGTCAGGAGCAGCCTCTTTCTTCACTTGAGGAAGGAGAAGAAAGAGGAGAAGGGGTAATAAGAAGACAAGAGAACAAGGTGAGGACAGTGGAAGACAAAAGGAGGAATTGGGGGATGGAAGCTTGAAAAGAGGATTTTTGGAAGTTTCATTGTGTATGGTGAGATGAAATTCCTTCTTGGCTTCCTCCTGAAGAAAATGTCAACAACGACTTGCATTATCTTTAAGGCTTTTTTGAACTGAATTGGTGTTTCTCCTGGCTGTGTCGCCCAGGTTTCACAAGACTGTCCTCTGCATTTCATCACCTCTCTGGCTCGCTGAGAGTGATATCACGTCTCACCTCCTGCACCTTTCCCTATAGGAGATCAGAGGGACAATAACTATCAATTATCAAGTGGTAGGTTAGCATGTTGGCCATGGGGCCAACGGATGCTAAAGTACATGATAGTAATGATTTCCCAGTCATTTTTGGCTCTTAGTACTCATGTCAAAGAAGCTTGGCAGATTATCAGCTAGTGAATTTCCAAACTTTTCTTTGGGTGATTAGTTTGGATCAGGAGATCAGCCATGAAGATGAGAAATATCAGAGGGATGGGACTAGCTGGTTCAGAATCCAGTGGTTCAGAATCCGGGGGACATAGTTGTCGATCCCTGGTCTGGAAAGGTTCCACATGCAGTGAAGCAGCTAAACTCGAGCATCACAACAGTTGAGCCTGTGCTCTAGAGCCCTTGCTCCGCAACCGCTGAGACCACGTGCCGCAGCGACTAAAACCTACGCATCCTGGAGTCCATGCTGCACAAGAGAGACTACTGCAGTGAGACGTCCGCGCAGCACAGCTAGAGAGTAGCCCCAGTTCGCCGCAGCTACAGAAAAGTCCACACACAGCAACAAAGACCCAGGGCAGTCAAAAATTTAATTAATTAGTTAAAAAAACAAAACAAAAAACCTAGGATGGTCTGGGAGTGGATAGAAGTCTGGATCCTATATATGGCAGATCTTCACTCTCGCGTTTGGCTGCTAAATGGCTGAAAACCTAGGCGCTAGCCATTTCTCTTGCCTTTGGGAATCATTTCAGGCTTGTCAGGGGTGATCTGAGAGGCAATCAATTACACTGTCAGATGGAGAAGGTGGAGATTTGGTGGTTCAACAATTTACAGATGAGAAGATTGTGAATTGCCATGTTGAAAACAAGTACTGGCAAACTGGAGTGCTCCCAGGTGGATAATGCAAAAGGGTAATTGAACAGGATTTTGTTAATTCACAGGCTTTCTACTCTAATATATTGGGATTATTAAAGCAGGATGTGGCCTAAAGCTAGATGAATTGTAGGTTAAAAGAATCACTATGGTGATTATATGCATATATTATCAAGGTAAGATTATGGGTTTCACAGGCAAGTATTGGCTTGACTTTCTTGAGAAAATGAAAGACCAGGAAAGTTCACTCCTTTCATCTAAATTAGTTTAGGCAGGTCTACGGAAAGAGGTCTATGATGAGAATTGGACCATAAAGAAGGCTGATGCTTTCAATTTATGGTGTTGGAGAAGACTCTTGAGAGCCCTTGGACAGCAAGGAGATCAAACCAGTCAATCCTAAAGGAAATCAATCCTAAAAGGACTGATGCTGAAGCTGAAGCTCCAATACTTCAGCCACCTGATGCGAAGAACTGACTCATTGGAAGAGCCCTTGATGCTGGGAAAAATTGATGGCAGGAGGAGAAAGGGACCTCAGAGGATGAGATGGTTGGATGGCATCACCAACTCAATAGACATGAATTTGAGCAAACTCCTGGGGAGCCTGGCGTGCTGCAGTCCATGGGGTTGGAAAGAGTCAGACACAACTGAGTGACAAAAACAACAACATGGAAAGCATAGAAACTTCCTGTCCATAAATGATTTCAACTTGAAAACATTAAATTTGGAAGAGAATCTAAGTTTCAGATCTTGCAATCTATGCTGAAAACAACAGGGAATTCAACAGTGCCTATCAATGTCCTTTAGCCTCTAAAGATTTAGAAACTGGTCTTATGAAGTTGAACATCCCACCAGCTCGTGATAGAGGCCAACCTCTATGGATGTACAAAACCGAGCTGACTGCAAATACAGTAAGATGTCTGGTACAAATAGGGAACAGTTTAATTCAGAAGAGCCAGAAATTGTCATCCAATGACTGGCAGCCTTTAAATTGCTTTTTAAAACTGGCTTTTATAGTTGGGGTTTTGTCTAATTGCTCTGTGGATTTATGGACTGAAACAAAGAAAAATTTTCTTTTTTTTCGTTTTTGTTTGTTAAGTCATTCAGTTCATCACCCCCAGTCCTGGGCAGTGGTTAGTTAGCACATCACTGGTGTGACCTTGTGGAGGTTGTTAGCCTGACCCAGTGCTCTGGGGTACTATCATCGCTTGGCATGTATGCTGGGTTCAGATCTTCCTGAGCCCTTTGCCTGTCACTTGTTGAAAACTGTGGTGTTCCTAGATGATCATTCCGCCTTGGAGGAGGTAGCCAGGCTCTGAGTCATTCTCTGTCTCTCATTTTTTTAATATTTATTTTAATTAATTTATTTATCTGAGCCCGGCCTTAGTGGCAGCATTCGAACTCTTAGTCTCGGCATGTGGGATCTAGGTCCCTGACTGGGGATCAAACCTGGATTCATTGGGAGTTCAGAGTCTTAGCCACTGAACCACCAGGGAAATCCCTGAGCCATTCTTGGCCATCTGGGTAGTCTGGGTTGTGGCAGACACGAGTTTGGTCTCACAGAAGAATAAGGAAGAGGGGCAGAATGCTTATGTGGGGCTAGTGAACAGAATGGTTGGTATTTGAGGAGATGAAGGTTAACAGCTTAACAAATTGAAACTCTGGTGAACTCTCCATAGGAAAGGCCACTAACCCCTTCTCTGGGAGGCTGGGGAGGGGATGGAGTACTACTGCCATGGGAAGGAAAATAAGAATAGAAGGCTTGGGACTTCCCTGGTGGTCCAGTGGTTAAGACTTCACGCATCCATTGCAGGGGACACAGGTTGGGTCCCTGGTCAGGGACTGAAGATCTCACTTGCTGCCTGGCACAGGAAAAACTAACAAACAAAAGACTTCAGAGCAACATGGGGCAAAAAAGTAACAACAGTTTTTTTTTTTTTTTAATTTTAACCTTATCTGGCAGCTTGTGGGATCTTAGTTCTGCAACCAGGGATTGAACCCATACCCCCCGCTGTGGAAGCTCAGACACCTAACCCCTGGACCAGGGAATTTCCGAAAAGTAATTATCATTGATTGGAACCTGAGAAACTAAAATAAGGAGTGGCCTGGGTGTGCATTCACAGTACACAATTTTCTGGCACTTCTTGGCTTCTTGCTGCTTATTGGGCCTTTGCTTGATCTCTCTTTTCTCCCAATCTGTTTTTCTAGTCATGTTTATTATCAAGGGCGTGAGATAACTTCACCACTAACCCCCACTGGGGTGGGAACCAGTCCTCTTTCTCCCTTTCCGAGTCTAAGTTTTCCTGTCCTTTCCCACCGATTTAATGTTGCTCCTCTCTTAAAACAGCTCTGTGTTGTCTCATGGAGTGAGAAAGCTGGCTGCTTCGGCCCACTTTAAGGACTTTTTTTATGAGAAGACTCTCTTTTTTTTTTTTACAAAGGTTACACTGTGAAAGCCAAATGGAGAAGGGCTCCCAGCGAGACAGAGTGGTTCCAATAGTATTCATGTTGGTTGAGTTGACTGAACTGCTTTTTTCACCACGTGGTATTTTCCTGTACTTGGTCTGCTTCAGGGTGAGAGCCATGCCTAGATAATCTTAAGCCTGTGCAGAATTTTTTTGCTTGGCCTCTCATTCCTCTGGTCTCAGTTACTTAGCATCTCCCCTGGGGCACAGTGGAGAATGAAGCCGAAGTTGGTCCACCCCCAAATCGGTACTGTTCTGGATTTTATCTTCCTGCCCTCAACAGTGAGATAAACAGACTTTTAATCCTCATTTTTTATGTACTCACTAGAAAGCAGACAGGGTTGTTCCAGAGTGGATTTCCTGTGTCATAGAAATCACAGAAGCATAAAAGGGAAAACCAGATGTGCACAGAGAGCCTGCCTGGGCTTACACATTCTTTCATACCCAGAGTCACAGGGCTTTCTGGTCTGTGTTCCCAAAGCCAGCTCATTTCTTCCCGGCTTTGAATATGTACTCCTGCTCATATTCCTAGTTTCAGAGCTGGGAAGAGATAAGCAGGGATCTGGGTGTTTATGGACTGGGGTGTGTCCATGGGTAGCTTCACACACGTGGGGGCTTGTTTGCTCAAAAATATAGCTGTGCGGGGGTTTCCCAGGTGGCTCAGTGGTACATCTTTCAATGTAGGAGACGCAAGAGACATGAATTGATCCCTGGGTGGGGAAGATCCCCTGGAGAAGGAAATGGCAACCCACTCCAGTATTCTGGCCTGGAGAATCCCATGGACGGAGGCGCCTGGTGGGCTACAGACCATGGGGTCACAAAGAGCTGGACATGCTCAGCCACTAAACAACAACGTGGCTGTGTAGATCTAAGCAAGGATACACTGCTCCAGATGTATCCTTAAACTTTGAACAGCCTACTTGCAACCTATCAATCCTTTCTGTTCAGTGAAATACAAAGCCCAGTTTCTCCAGGAAAGCCTTACAAATTGGGTAGATTAGAGAGAAGATGCCAATTGCCACAGGCCTACCTGCAAATGACTTTCTCTTTAGAGTTCCTAAGTCTTATACATTTTAGCCTGAAAAGCTTAACATAGGAGTTTTTGTCACTAGGAAACATTGTGACATTTTCTCAATCAAAAGAAAACCATCAAGTCTGCTAGTTGTTGCAAACTTGGCAGTATTATCCTTTTCATTTGAAACTCATAGCTAGTTTGAGGTTGAGGTATGGAAGGTGAGTTTCAAACTGTGTAGCATAGAGGTAACAGAAGTCCCTGGTCCACGTGGGTGAGAAGCAGGGTGGCAGGGCAGTTGAGCAGCTGGTATCCTGATGGTATACAGCTAGTATTCCCAAGAGACTCCGGTCAGTTCAGTTGCTTATTTGGGTCCGACTCTGCGACCCCATGGACTGCAGCACGCCAGTACCCCTTGTCCATCACCAACTCCTGGAGTTGACTCAAACTCAAGTCCATTGAGTCGGTGATGCCATCCAACTATCTCATCCTCTGTCATCCCCTTCTCCTCCTGCGTTCAATCTTTCCCAGCATCAGGGGCTTTTCAAATGAGTCGGATTAAAGTAGTGGATACCTGTCCTTGATTCATGATTCTTTCTTTTTTTAAGCAAATCATTTATTTATTTATCTTGTTTTTGGTTGTGCTGGGTCTTCGTTGCTGCGCTTGGAGTTTCTCTAGTTGAGGTGAGCGGGGGCTACTCTCTAGTTGCTGAGCATGGGCTTCTCATTGTGGTGGCTGCTCTTGTTGCAAAGCACAGGCTCTCGGGTGCACAGCTTCAGTAGTTTTGGCACAGAGTCTCATTAGCTGTGGCTCGCAGGCCCTGGAGCACGTAGACTTCAGTGATTGCAGCATGCAGGCTCGGCAGTTGCAGCTTGAGAGCTTTCAAGCACAGGCTCAGTAGTTGTGACTCATGGGCTTAGCTGCTCCTCAGTATGTGGACTCTTCTCGGATCTGGGATCAAACCCATGTCCCCTGCACTGGCAGACAGATTCTTTACCACCGTGCCACCAGGGAAGTCCCGTGATTATTTCCTGAATGCCTACAATATGATAGACACTATTCTAGAAACTGGGGACACATAAACAAAACAACAGTCTCTCCTATCCTTGAACTTACAGTCAATGAATGGAGACAGCCTGTCAGGTGGTGATAAGTGCTAAGGAGGAAAATAAAGCTAGGCCAAGGGATGGTTGGGTGGTGCTCCTTTAGATAGGTGAGGGAGGGAATGTCTTTCCCATTAGAGTGCTTTTGAGTAGGAACCCGAGTCAAGTAATAGAGCTCCCTGTGGGGATACCTGGAGGAAGATCTGTCCAGCCCAAAGGAATAGCTTTGAAAACGCTGAGTTGACAATGGGTCTAATAAAGGGCAAGGGGGCTAGTGTGGCTGGCATTGGGAGAGCCAGGGAAGAGAGGTAGGTTTGGGGGCCAGAGAGTTGACTGGAGACCTTGTAGTGAGGGAAGAGGGAAGCAGTTGAAGGTTCTGAGCAGAATAGTAATATGACCTGACTTAGGTTTTAAAAGGATCACCTCTGGCTGCTGTGGTGGTGAGTAGAGTGTGGAGAGGCAACCAAAAAAAGCAAGGAGATGACTTCTCTGGGGGTCCCGTGGTTGGGAACCCACCTGCCAATGTGGATAGGAGTCTATTTTGGAAATCCAACTCAGGGAGATGGTGGTCCAGCTAGGGAAAGAGGGCTGTAAAGGG
Organism: Odocoileus virginianus; assembly: GCF_023699985.2. NCBI lineage: Eukaryota > Metazoa > Chordata > Mammalia > Artiodactyla > Cervidae > Odocoileus > Odocoileus virginianus. The sequence continues at coordinate 44,971,868 of NC_069691.1, read as the reverse complement.
AAAAATGTAATTGATTCTGGATGTATTTCAGCGATTTTCTGGTGGGCTTGATGTGTAGCATGAGAAAATGAAAGGAGTTAAGGGTTAAAGAAAGGACTTCTAAGTTTTGCTTGTTTCTTTGTTTCCTGAGCAACTAGAAGGATAGAATTGCCACTTACTGGAATGGGGAGAAGCTGATTGGAAGTGAAATTATTATTATTATTTTTTTTCCATTTATTTTTATTAGTTGGAGGCCAATTACTTTACAATATTGTAGTGGTTTTTTGCCATACATTGACATGAATCAGCCATGGATTTACATGTGTTCCCCATCCCGATCCCCCCTCCCGCCTCCCTCTCCATCCCATCCCTCTGGGTCTTCCCAGTGCACCAGCCCTGAGCACTTGTCTCATGCATCCAACCTGGGCTGGTGATCTGTTTCACATAGAGGATGTATCAGATATTAAACTGATAAGAACAGATACTACACTTGATCTTAGCCAAAAGGCCAAGAAGCTATTGGAAGTGAAATTAGAAGTCTGACTTTGGACATGGACCTTTGAGATACTATCTGACATCCAAGTGGAGGTGTCAAGTGGATCACTGGTGTTCAAGAAGCCAGGTTAAGAATCAAATGAGGCTCTGGTGGAACCCCAAAACTGAGTTCATTCTATAGGCTGCATCCTGTTCCAAATATTAATAAATGGTTAGAAAGTCTTTACCAGTCCTGACATCTTCTGGGCATGTGAGGCATGCTTCCAACTAGGAATTGCCTGGACTATGGATGGAAAAGCTCTAGTCACTCCCCAAAGTTCAACAAGCAATTCATTATTCACCAGTGTTTATCAGGGGCCCACCTCATGCCAGGTACACTGCCAAATGCTAGGTGTTGCGTGGAGACAAGACACACTCCTTGTCTGCATAGAATGTTCAGTACTTAAAAAAAATTTTTTTTTTTTTTTAATTTATTCAGCTGTACTGGGTCTTAGTTACGGTACATAGAACCTTCAATCTTTGTTGCAGCATGCGAACTCTTAGTCGTGGCATGTGGGATCTAGTTCCCTGACCAGGGATCAAACTCAGGCCCCCTGCATTGGGAACATGGAGTCTTGGCCAGTGCCAGAGAAGTCCCTAGAATGTTCAGACTTGTGGGAGATTAGGACAAGGGAGTGGAGATTTCGGTATGATGCAGTGTTGAGGGTGAGGTGGGGTGAGTGGAGGTGCTACTGGACTTAGGGGAGAGGCAGGTAATCCAGCCTTGAGGAGGCCAGAGAAAGTGCTGTGTAAGCTGACTCCTGAAGAATGGGCAGGAATAGTAAGATAAAGAGATGAGAGAGATGGATAGAAAGTACTCGAGGCGGAGAAAACAGCTTGGGTCAAGCAACGACAAAGTCTGTTCAGGCAAAGGACAGAAGTTCAGTTTAGTGTGTATAGAGTGCAGAGTGAAGGGGGTGGAGGCAGAGAGAGGCAAGTAGTGGCTGGAGAACTAATTAAGAGCCCCACCAGGAAGGATCTTAATGAGCAATGCTGGAACTTTATTATAAAAGCTACAGGAAGACTTTGAGGAGTCTGGAGCAGAGGAAAGAGGCTGGTGTAAAAGCATGGACTGGAGGGAGTAGCCCAGAAACAGTCATCAGGTGATAGGAGACAGTGGCAATTTCAGATTCACCCTGAAAATCTCCTATGAGTGTGTCCATATAATATGAGAAATAAGAGACAAGTCCTGAGTCTGCTTTGCTGAACCTCAGCTTAATGAGTGGTCAAGAAGCCACTTGTCAATGAAAGAGACTTGGGTTCGATCCCTGGGTGAGAAAGGTCCCCTGGAGGAGGAAATGGCAACCCACTCCAGTATTCTTGGCTGGGAAATCCCATGGACAGGAGCCTGGTGGGGTCACAGAGTAGGACATGACTGAGCACACGCACAGTTCTAACAGCTCTGAGAAGCTCATGACTTTGAAGAGGAGGAGGTACCAGACGACTACATTTTTTTTTTTAATGTTTGCTTATTATATCTGTTTAGTTTCGACTGCGGTGCTTGGGCTTCTCATTGTGGTGGCTTCTGATGTCGAGTACAGGCCCTAGACCAGAGTTCGGTAGTTGCAGCGGTCAGGCTTCGTTGCCCCAAAGCGTGTGGAAACGTCCTGGACCAGGTTCAAGGAATCAAACCGTGTGCCCTGTACTGGCAGGTGGGTTCTGAACCACTGGACCACCACGGAAGCCCCCAGGTGCCTACATTTTAATAGGGGGCCAGGCTGTGGGAGAAAGCAAGGTGAAGGGCAGTTCTCTGATGGGGCAGCCTCCAGGGAGGGTAAGCTCTACTTTGGGGGTACTGCTGGTGATTGGGGTTGGCGGGGGAGCCAAGATTGGAAACCAACCAGTTATAATCTTTCTAAGCACATCCTGCTTTGTGTCCAGGGTGCTATGGGGGGTGTTCAGGACAGGGCCTGGAGACCGAGTGCTGGGTATGTGTTTGGGAATGGATGTTTGTGAGGGAAAGTTCAGAGTCTGTATTAATGTGCAAAACTCTGGAATGCATACTGACAAGTACATACCTGCAGTCAAAGGGGATATTCATTCAATATGTGCAGTAAGACAGCCCATGCCTTTGGATGGCCTGTCTCAAACAGAACAAGCTCTGGGTTCTGTGCAAATTTAGAGACCAGTGGCTCACCCTGCACACAGCAGGCACTGACATAGCTGTCAAATGAATGATTGTTTCCGTTTTATTAAAGTTCAATAGTTTTCAGAAATATATAGGTTGGGTTACAAGTTTGAACTGGATGTTTTAAGAAAGATAAACTCACAGCCAGCCACTGACATCCCTTTACAAAGGGTGGCAGTTTAAAGACTGGAATGGAATTTATATACTACCTGGAGTCCTATCTGGTGTCAAAAGTGTTCACTATTTCATTTCATTCAACAAACATTGGCAGAACACCTCAGCCAGGTAGCACCTGGTGTTGCTGAAACTCAGTTTCCTCACTACCTTGGTCTGGGTGCTGCAATTAAAGCTTAATTATATGCTATCTTGTATTGTTCCTTAATTATTGCACATGCATTCATTTACTTCCAACTAGGCTGGATGTCCCTTGGGGGCAGGGACTATTTTATAAATATCAGGATCGGTGAGGGACTTGGCAGAGAGGTGAATCTGCAGAAGTGGGTGAGCACCTATGGTTTGAAGAGAAAGGCAAACAGAGCCGAAAGCTGTTCATGAACTGTGCGTGCGTGCTAAGTCGCTTCAGTCGTGTCCAACTCTGTGTGACCCTATGTACTGTAGCCTGCCAAGTTCCTCTGTCCAAGGGATTCTCCAGGCAAGAATACTGGAGTAGGTTGCCATGCCCTCCTCCAGGGGATCTTCCTGACCCAGGAATCGAACCTGAGTCTCCTACATTAGTAGGCAGGTTCTTTATCACAGGTGCCACCTGGGAAGTACATTTGTGAACTGTAGTAATACATAAGATAAGGGTGCACACATTGGTTGTTAATGAAGTAGAGTATTTCCTTAATAATAAAAAGTAAAATTCAAATCTGCATTTTCCCATTAAGGGGAGGTTTTGCATATTCATATCATTGCTGTGATCCCCCAAATGCTTTGCTTTCTGTTCTTCTTTTGAATGCAAAAGAAGAATGTTTCCTTGAGGATAAGAAGGAAAAGGAGGAACCAGTCTTTGGTGAATTGTTTGATGGCCGAATTAGCCTATAGTAGGATTTTTCAACAGTGTCTCTATTGACAATTCAGACCAGGTAATTCTTTGTGGTGCGGGGCCATCCTGTGCATTGCAGGACATTTAGCAGTATCATTGCCCTATACCTGTTTAGATGCTGGGAGCACCACTATCCCCAGTTGTGACAATCAAAAATATTTCCAGACATTGCCAAAATGTCTCTTGGGGGCAAAAATCACCCCTAGTTGAGCACTATATCCTTTAGGGACTTTGGAGCTTTTTAAAGGAGATTTTTCTTATGTTAACAAATGGCGGACCATTAGGGAAGGGAAAGAATATTCAGTTGTTTCTTTGGTGTGAGCTAGGCACTGTACCCATGTTTTTTATTTCATCTTACAGATAAAGAAACTGAGGTTCAGAGAGAGAAAAGAGCCTGCTGAAAAGCATAAAACTAGTTCGACAGTAAAATCAGGATTGCAAACCAGGCTTGTCTGACTGCAAAGCCTCTAGTCCTTTCCTGCACACTCCCCACCGTCTCACTGCAAGAAAAACAGTACACTTCAAATTGAAGGTGAACTGACTGCAAACTCAACAAGTAAGTCCAAAAATATTTAAAACTTTTTTTGGGGGAAGGGGATTGCTTTCTTTTATCCTTTAAATTTATTTGAATATGAATCTATATGCCCACACATACAGGCACTAGGGCCCTTCACTACCGTTGTGGCTCTTGGTCTTATCTCTGAAAAACACAGAACACAATGGAACAGCTTCAATTCTCCTCGTTACAAATTATACAAAAGCCAGAGCCTAACGGTGCCAAAAGTAACTCATATTGTTTACATAAGGGCTGAAAGCTAATAGTTAACTTTCTCTCCTGCTAATTCCAGAAACAGTAAATAACGCCTCACTTTACAACTACAAACGAGTGAGCGCGAGTAAAATGTCATAAAATGGAGAAGAAAACATGAAAGCCAAGGAAGATGGAAAGGCTGGTCGTGACGTTCACTCCCTCCGGCCTTTCGCTCTCGCTCGGCGGGCCGGGGCTGCGCGGCCTGGGTCTCCACTGCCCCCGCCCAGCGTCCGTCGGTGGCGCCCGGAGCCTGCTGGCGGCCTTTCCCGCCCTGGGGCGAGCTCGGCCTGTGTCGGTGAGGCCGGTCCCAGAGCCCGGCCTGGAAAAATAACAGCAAGAAACTTTGGCTCGGTTGGCGGTTCAAGTGAAAACAGGCAAACACTCAAGTTTGGTTCGGGGCTGCAGCCGCCGGGTCGGATTTGGGGGGTGGTGGGTGGGGGGAGGCGGGGGCGTCACCACTCGGTCAGGTTCAAGTACGCATGTGCGCGAGGAGTCGCTCGGGCACTTATTGAGCGCCCACTGTCTACTGGCGGCCGGGGTATGCACGCCGGGCGCGCGACGGGGGTGTGGGGGCGGGGGGCGCGGGCGCGTGTGGCCGGCGAGAGGCGCGCGGGCGGCGGGCGCGCGCGGCGCCGGGGGCGGGGGGCGCGCGCTGGCAGGGCGGCTAGGGGGTGTGTCTCCAGCCTGGCCCCGGCGCTCGCTGGCTGGCGCGCGCCTCCGCTCCCTTCCCGGGCTGGGAATCCGGGCCGGGTTGTGGCCGCGGCCGCGTACGTGAGCGCAGTGTCCCGGAGAGGGAGGGCAGGCCGGCCAGGTGGGCGCGAACGGAGCCTCGGCGGGCGGGCGGCCGCAGCGGAGCGGAGCGGGGCGGTGGGCCGCGCCGGGCGGGCGGGGGCCGCGGCAGCCGCAGCCCCGAACCGAGCCGAGCTGTCCGAGGGGGAGCTGCCTGGCCCGCGCCGCCACTCGTGGCGGGGCGAGGTGAGCTGCGCGAGAACCTCGCGGCGCTGCAGCCCGGGGACGGGGGGCGGCCCGGGAACTTCCCACGCTCTGCACGCCCGCGGGGGCCGGGCCGGAGGGCCGGGAGGCGGGCGCCGCCGGGGCAGCGGCCGGTCGGGGCGCGGGGGCGCTGCGGCAGTGGCCGCGCCGGCCGGGAGGGGGGTGGCTGCGCGCCCTCCCTCCTTCCCGTGCGCCGCCTTGTTTATCACGCTCGCCGAGGAATCCCCTCCCCAACTTTGAGCGCCGGTCCGGAGTCGCCTCTCCGCCGAAGGGTGACCTGCCCCCTCCCTGACCCTTTCCGGCTGGGCGGCCGGCCCAGTCGTTCCGGCGCCCCGCGCGTTCCTGCCCGCTCCGCCGAGCGGCCGGGCGGGCGAGTGCCGGGCTCCGGGACGCGCGGCGCGACACACCCTCCACCTCGGGGGCTGGCCCCCACCCTCCCAGTCCACTTCGGCCCTTCTGTCCACCCCCTGCTTCCTTCTGCGCGCCTTCACCCTGCCTCTCCCGCCGGCAGCCCCGGGCGCAGGCCCTGTGGGCTTGTGGGGTGCCCGAGTGGGGGCCTGGACGGGGAGTTTGTCATGTGCAAACAATTTCCAGGGCAGCGTTTTCTTCCCTGCCTGGGAGTTCGGGGCTCGGCGCCTTCAATTTAGGACGGACTCAGAAATCTGAAGACGCCCACCCGCCAGGAGCCGAGGGGGTTCCGTTGCCTCTTGGTTTCAGACGGCCTTGGCCAGTGCCCGGTGACTTTGGAGAGCTTCCCGCAGGCGAGCGTTCAGATGTCAGGCGGCCAGGTGCAGGGGTTACCTGCAGGCCACTTATCCGTTCTTTGCACCCCATATGGTGCATTTTGCCTGCAAGTGAGTGATCAACAGGCATCCAAGGCCTTTTTGACACTCTCCTAAGGTTTTGTGTAAACAGAGATTCTGGGTCTGAGGACACCCGAAACACCAGAAAACAGAGCAATTGAGTTCAGTTAAGTTTGGAGGACTGCAGGCCTTCTCAGCACCATCCCAGGCTGTCTGGGAGAGAGCACCCAAGGAAAGGTGGAAGTGATTTGAGAGCTCAAGTTCAGATTAACATACTGACTGCCCGAGTGACTAAATGCTGGGGGACAGGGGGACTGTCAAAGGCAAGGTCAGAGCTGGGGACTGGACTTAGAGTCCTAAGTTATGAAATCAGTTATGCACATGGAAAATAACTCTGGCAAAGGCCAGAGGTAGGGGACGAAGAAGTAACAGGTGTGAGAGGCCAGAAAGGGATTTCATATGGGAGGAGAAGAGGTTCAGACAGTTATTCAGTGAGGAGGATGTAAAAGATAGAGGAGATGATTCCCTCCAGGGTTAATCATCTCGGGGGAGACAGAAAGACGTGAGCATGGGAAATAAGGCCTCAAGATAGGGCACGATTACCTGTCAAGCTGCAAAGTGTAGAATAGGTGCTGTTGGAGTCCAGAGAAGGAATAGGGTAGGAATCCCAGAACTTGAGGTGGGCCACAAGATGCAAACGGACATGACTTTCCTGAGAGACAGGAGATGTCCTTGGTCAGACCAGGGGATGTTTCTTGAGCAGTAGGAGTAAAGATGGGGAAGTATGATGATTGAGGTTGTGAACATCCTAGAAGGCCAGGTTGAGGGACTGCACTTTACTCTGTGTACCGGGGAGACAGTCAAGGTTTCTGAGCCAGAGAGTGATGTCACGAGAGGGTCTTTGGAAAGATTTTGAAAAGTAGTGTTGTTGTTTAGTCTGACTCTTTGTGACCCTGTGGACTGTAGCCCTCCAGGCTCCTCGGTCCATGAGATTTTCCAGTAGATTTTCCAGCCTACTGGAGTAGGTTGCCATTTCCTCCTCCAGGGGACCTTCCTAGCCCAGGGATCAAACCTGTGTTGACCCAAGTCTCCTGCACTGGCAGGCGGATTCTTTGCTGCTGAGCCACCAGGGAAGCCCTTTGAAAAGTTATGTTAGGAGACAAATCGGTAGACTGTTATAGTTGTGGAATGCCCAGGATTTGAACTGGGATAACTGGAAATGCAAAAGTAGGTGAGTTTTAGAAGCATTACGGTTTAAATAATTTGTTGACAGGGGCAGGGTGAAGGAGGAGATGAATGCAAATTAATTCTTTTTGGAAATTGATTACATGCCAGGGTCTTGGAGCTGCTGTACTTGGTAACTGGAGAAATCGGAAATGTGTGTTTTCGAGAGAAGTAATTGATACTGGGGCTGTAGAGACGTTTCTTTTGTTGGCTAAGAAGTTGAAACCTAGGTGTCCTGCTAGCAGCTGCATTCCTGAGATTGGTGGGAAACTAGGGTGTATAGGGTGGGAAAGGCTGTGGGAGCTGGGGGACAGAAGGCACTCTGATGAGTGTCTTCTTGGTCATGGGGGGTGCAGTAGAGAATGTTGATGAGGGGATCTGGGGTTGGAATTGGGAGGCTTTGTTCTGTCTTGCCATTCAGATGACATCACCTGGTCCTGAACCTGAAGTTAGCAAAGCAGCTCGGAGGAATTGAGGCTCCAAGGAATATGGGACACTTTTTCTTCTAACTGGGAGGGAGGGATTGGAGAATGGTGGGAACTAGAATGGAATTCACTAAGCACATAAATTGCTGGACTTTGAAACATGTTGAGTTTTGCTCTCCACAGAGACCTTCAGTCTCGTCCTGGTGACCCATTGCAGGTGTGCATGGGGGACGCATCAGACGAGGGGACAGCCAGATGATCTAAAAGAGGAAGGAGGACATTTTGGACCCAAATTTGGGATAGTGCCTTTTCCAGGGCCAGGTTCCTCCTAACCGGAGCCCTAGCCAGGTCACAGGAAGCCAGCCACCTGCCTGCCTGCCCACAGAGGGTGCTTCCCCTGAGCCCTGAATTCTGCTTTCCTGTTGCAAGGCTGAGCAAGGGTGATTTGCTGAACAAATTCCCCAAGCCTCAGCTTGCAACATCCCAGGGCTGGTGAATTTGAAGGATATGATTGCACAGAGTTGCAGAATGAGTGACAATGTAATTGCAGCTGCTTAGTCTCCCTCTTCCTCTGAGCTGCAGGATCAATGAATTAGCAGGTCAAACTGGCTCATATGGGGAGAGGTGGCCATCACATATTTTTTGTTCTTTTTAGGGAATATAAGACTGTCGGAAAAAAAAAAAAAATGGTTGCATGGAGCACTGGTGGAACTAATCTACTGATTACAGAACAGTGTTTTCTACACTGTTTCAACCATGACCTACATTAAGAAATAAAATTTACATCATGAACTAGTACACCCAATCATGTATGTAAAAACCTAATTTAAGCTCATGAGTACGACCTCTTTTGCTTGGTGCAGTCTCCTCTGATATTTTTATTTAGTGAATTTTTATTGGAGTGTAGTTGATTTACAATGTTGTGTTAGTTTCAGGTGTATAGCAGAGTGAATCAGTTATTCGTATACATACATCCACTCTTTTTTAGATCCTTTTCCCATATAGATCATTACGGTGTTGCATAGAGGTCCCTCTGCTATATGGTATTTCCTTAGTGCGTGATGGCTCAGTGGCTAAAGAATCCTCCTGCAACGCAGGAGACACAGGAAACACAGGTTTGATCCCTGGCTTGGGAAGATCCCCTGGAGGAGGAAATGGCAACCCACTCCAGTGTTCTTGCCTGGGAAATGACATGGACAGCGGAGCCTGGTGGGCCACAGTCCGTGGGGTTGCAGAGAGTCGGACACGACCGAGCACAGCATGGTGTGTCTATGTCCATCTCAATCCTGATCATTTTATTTTCTATTCTGTTCTTTTTCATTTACAAATGCTTATTGTCTTCCACTAAGACAACTTAACTCATCTGTAAAGGATCATAACCCACAGTTAGGAAAACAGTTAAAGAGCATTTTCACAGCGAAGAAGTATTGAGTAAACTGCTTCTGTGCAGAGCGCCCCTGATTAGTGCTGAAGGTGGAAGGAAGCATGAGGAAGGGACTGAACGTTTACAGGCTCCGTGAGAGATAAGGTCCGCCTGTGATTAAGGAGCAAGGCAAGGTGATGAAATGCCAAGATGAAAAATAAGTAGCCACAGGGTACAAGGGAAGGAGCTATGCTTGTGTGACTTGGAAACAACTTCTGAAATAGGGAAGGAAGTCTGGGGTGATTCCTTTGTGGTGGCTCATGGTGCCTCACAGGTGGGGGGTTTATCACTGTGATGCTGCACAGGTGGGGGCCCACGGCCAAGGGTTAGGGGTGTACACGGTGTGCAGAAGAGGTCCTTGTGAGAGGAGGGAGCAGTCAGACTGGAAAGGTTGGTTAGGATCAAAGGGTAGTGGAGGGGTTGTAAACGGGAGGCCCGAAGAATGTGTTCAGTTTGCAGACTGGGGTTGTCCCTGGGAGGTTTTCTGCCACACAGAGGTTTTCAGAAATCAGGAGCAGTCCAGAAAAGTCCAACTCTGAAGTTGGAACTCTCTTAAAAAGTCAGATCAGGCCGGCCTGGGCCTGGGCAGCTGAGCAGGAGGTGGGTGACAGCCCCACCCTGGGGGGTTGGTGGGTGGACAGCCATTCAGGTTCCCCTGCTCTCTGCTGCTTTAATCCAGTTGATATCAGTTTCCTGCTCCGCTCTGCAGGCCTTTGGGTTTGTGACCTGAGTTTCCTAGAGACTCAAAGGCCAAGGAGGGAATTTGGGATCGCCGTAGGAGGATTCGGGTGGGAGTGTGACACTGAATTTGAGAGCTTTGTGTGCAGATGACTTGTTTGAGGCTTGTCAATAGTATTTTCTGAGTTGCTGCCAGCTGGCACTTTGAAATATTTTTCTGGTGATTGGAATGGTACTAATTAGAGATGGCCTTGGACTATATTCTCTGGTGAGGCCGGTTTCTAGTGACCCCCAGTATCTCTCAGTCCTCCCCCTTTCACTTCTGGCTGGCCTGGTTAGGTGGTGACTCCTGGCACGTATTTTCTGGGAACCATGTTGCATGTTGAGGTAATAATTTGGTGAGATGTGAGTCACAACTGCCAAGAGTCATTTGACGTTAGGTTCTCAGGAGCTTTGGTTCTGTGGGTCAATAATAAAGAAATGGTAAGGAGACGGTGTCATTCCTTTTCTTAAATCCTTCCTAGGATGGTCTCGGAGGTGGGCTTCCGAGACCCAGAGACTGATAATCCAGGATGCGTAATGACCATGTAATAATTGGTTCAAGACCAGATGTGAATGGAAATGAGTCCTAGAAAACTCGGGGGTCCATAACCACCTGTGATTGATAGTCCTTCCCTGGGGGAAGCTGCAGGTGACAGGAACTGAACAAGAACCACCCTGCTTTTTACAGATGTGTGGCCTGACTATTTTAAAATACAGTTTTTAAAACAATTTATTGGTTTATTGAGGACTGTATTGAGGCTTCGTTGCTGGGTGGGCTTTTCTCTAGTTTCAGCGAGCGGGGGCTACTCTCTAGTTGCGGTGCTCAGGCTTCTCATCGCGGTGGCTTCTCTTGTTGGGGAGCAAGGGCTGTAGGATGAGTGGGCTTCAGTAGTTGAGGCTCCCAGGCACTCGGGCACAGGCTCAGCAGCTGTGGCGCACGGGCTCAGCTGCTCTGCCCCAGGTGGGATCTTCCTGACCCACGGATTGAACCCGTGTTTCCTGCATCAGCCGGTGGATTCTTTACCACTGAGCCACCAGGGAATCCCCTAAAATACAGTCTTTGTTAAAAGTCAAAATTGAAATACTTTTTGCCAAATGGCTGAAAAATACGTGACCATAGGATGCAAGGATAACCAGAAGTCAGCCGAATCATATCAAATTAAAACCCATCTCCTGCTTTTTTAAAAATAAGTGTCCAATGCCCCTCTTTCACTTTATATCTTCATTTGATTTATTTACTGGCCACATTAGATCTCATTGCAACACGGAGTTTTTCATTGCATTGTGTGGGCTCCAGAATGCCTGTGGGCTCAGTAGTTGCAGTGTGAGGGGTTCTCTAGTTATGGCATGTGGGGTCTTAGCTCCCCGAGCAGGGTTGGAACCTGAATTCCCTGCGTCGGAAGGCGGATTCTTAACCACTGGACCACCAGGGAAGTCCCCCATTTCCTGTTTTATATGACGGTTTGGTTACTACATCAGAGAAGCCATGCGTCAGCTATGGTACACTTTGGCTTTAATATTTATCAGTTTCTTTAGGTAGGATGGTCCATCTTAAATAAGTGGTGGAATGTGGGCTGGGTGGTGGTATTAATTTAATTTGACAGTTGTATGCAAAAACTGTTAATTAGTGGCACTGAGTCAGCCTGGAAAGGGGTCTAAAAATGAGCACCATAGGGTTCTATTCTTGGTGTTGAGCTATTCAACATTTTTTTCCCATCATTGTGGATGAAGATACAGAAGGTGTGTTTGTCAGCATTGTTGACAGTGTAGAGGTGGGAGGAATTGCTTATTTAGTAGATAAACCAAGATTCAGAGATATACAGAATGAGGGCTCAAATTAAAAAAAAAAATTCCATAAGGGATAAATGTAAAGTCTGATTTAATTTTTAAAATTTGAATTGTAATGCTTATACATTCTGGTAAGATAATCCCCCTCCTGGAGACCAAATCCCAAGTGTACATGATGCTTTGTACACAGAGATTATTTGGAGTTTTTTTTTTTTCTTAAACTATAATGAAAAATTGGAAACAAATATCCAGTAGTGTGACTAGGCAGGAAGTAATCCGTAAGTGATTCTGATGGATGTGTCTTCATCATGGAATATTTTGCCATTAAAAATCATGTTTAGGAATACTTTAAAATAACATGGACAGATGTTTCTGCGAAAAGTTAAGGAGCATCTAGAGTATGATTTCAAATCTTTTTAAGTTTTTGGAAATAGTTTTATTTATTCTGAGTGTGCTGGAGCTTCGTTGCTACTCGTGGGCTTTTCTCTTATTGCCACGAGCGGGGCTCCTCTGCAGTTGTGGTGCGTGGGCTTCTCATTGTGGTGGCTTCTCCTGTCGCGTCGCACGGGCTCTGGGGCCCTCAGGCTTCAGTAGTTGCAACATGTAGGTTCAATAGTTTTGGCGCATGGGTTTAGTTGCTACAAGATATGTGGGATCCTCCCGGATCAGGGATCGAACCTGTGTTTCCTGCATCGGCAGGCGGATTCTTTGCCACTGAGCCACCCAGGAAGCCCCTATGATTTCAAATCTTAACATTAAAAAAGTGCATAGAAAATGACTGGGAGGAAATAGTCCAATAAGTTTAATACCAAGATACTAATATTGGTTACTTCTAGATAGATGAGTGACTTTTTTTTTAACGTTTTAAGTTTGCTATTTATATTTTTTATAGGGTATATGTATGTCACAGCAGGAAAAACACTACCATATATGTATTTTGAAAATATACTTTATTTTCTTGAGCAGTTTTCTATTCACAGTGAAATTGAGAGGAAGGTAAAGAAATTTCCCACATACTCCCTGCCCCTGACATGCACAGCCTCTCCAGCCATCAACATCCCCTACCAGATGGTACATTTGTTGTAACTGATGAACCTACACTGAGAATTACTAATCACCCAAAATCCACAGTTTATATTAGGATATTCTGATTTTGGACAAATGTATCCACTGTTACAGTATCATATAGAGTATTTTCACTGCCCTAAAATCCTCTGTGCTCTGCCTATTCACCTGTCCCTCTCCCTAACCCCAGGTAGCCCCTTTTATTTTTACTGCCTTCACAGTTTTGCTTTTTCTAGAATGTTATATCATCGGAATTGTACAGTGTGTTGTCTTTTCAGATTGGCTTGTGTCACTCGATAATATGCATCTAATCTTCCTCCGTGTCCTTTCCTGGCTTCTTTTCAGCATTTCTTTTTAGCACTGAATAATATCCCATTATCTGGATGTAGCACAGTGTATTTATCTGTTCACCTTGCTTGCTTCCAAGTATGGGCAATCATTCTGAATGAAGCTGCTGTAAACATCTGTGTGCAGGTTTTTATGTGGGTGTAATTTTTCAGCTCCTTTGGATAAATACCAGGGAATGCAACTGCTGAATCGTATGGTAAGAGAGTGTTTAGTTTTGGAAAAAAACACCAAACTGTTTTCCAAAGTGGCTGCACCACTTTGCATTCCCACCAGCAATAAGTGAGAGTTCCTGTTGCTCTGTATCCTCACCAGCATTTGGCGTTGTCAGTTATCTGGATTTTGGCCATTCTCATCGGTGGGTAGTGGTATCATTTTAATTTGCATTTCTCTAATGACTTGTGATCACATCTTTTCATGTGCTTTTTTGGTTATCTGCATGTCTTCTTTGGTGAGGTATGTGTTAAGGTCTTTGGCTAGCTTTTTAAAGTTGAGTTGTTTGCTTTCTTACTGTTGAGTTTTAAGAGTTCTTTGTATACTATGGATAATAGTCCTTTATCAGATGTGTCCTTTGTAAATATTTTCTCCCAGCCTGTGGTTTGTCTCTTCACTCTCCTGAACACTATTTTTAAAAAAACATTTTATCATTCAGGGACAGGATGGGGGTAAAGGTAGATGATTCATTCAGTGACTAATCTTGAGTTATTTACCTGCTATGTGTCAAGCACTGACTGGAGTCACGAAAGAAGACTCAGTCTCTGACCTGAATTTGATGATCTGGTTGAAAGCGGGAGACCAGCAGTCAAACAGACAAGCACAGTGTAGCTGAGGTGGTCCTCCAGGTGCCAAGGAGGGGGCAGATCATGTGGGAAAAAGTTTGAGATTGTTCTGCTGTTCACAAGTTTAATGGGAGCCCTGAGTGACATGAGGTTTTTTTTTAGAAGGTAGTGTTAGTTGTTTGGTCACGTCTGACTCTTTGAGACCCCATGGACTGTAGCCCACAAGGCCCCTCTGTCCATGGGATTCTCCAGGCCAGAATGCTGGAGTGGATTGCCGTTCCCTTCTCCAGGGGATCTTCCCAACCCAGGAATCGAACCCTGGTCTGCTGCCTTGGCAGGGAGATTCTTTACCATCTGAGCCACTGGGCAAGCCCTATTTTAGAATTCAAGTCCCGTTCGTAACTGGATCAGAAATTCATCCGTCCAATCACAGGATCTGGTTTTAATGACCCCTGCTGGTCTTGTGACATTGGGACCACTGTGGGGCTGTGATTTTAAAGAAACTTGAACAAAGAAGACTTCACCCACAGGCAGGAGACTGGGATGCTGTGGGATTAGGAATGACAGGAGTATACTCAGGGGCATGGGTACCCGGTAGTGCTTTCAAATATCTTCATGGTTATTGACTTTTTCATTTCTGCGCCTGGTGTTAGAATATGACCAATGGATGGAACAATTACTTTATCCTCTCTAGCTTCAGATTCTTCATCTGTAGAATGATTGCTTTACATGATTCCTTACCTGTTGAATGATTACACTGAAGGTGGTGAGCTTTAAGGTTCCTTTAAACCATAAAGACTGGGAGACCAGATTTCAGTTCTGTTGGAAAGGGAATTTTTTTAAAATCTGATTTTTTTATTTAGCTGTGCCAGATCTCAGTTGTGGCACACAGAATCTTTGATCTTTGTTGCCTTGCGGGATCTTTAGTTCCGACATTTGAACTCTTAGTTGCAGCATGTGGGATCTAGTTCCCTGCTGCTGCTGCTAAGTCACTTCAGTCATGTCCAACTCTGTGTGACCCCATAGACGGCAGCCCACCAGGCTCCCCCGTCCCTGGGATTCTGCACTGGGAGTGTGGAGTCTTAGCCACTGGACCGCCAGAGGAGTCCCAGAAAAGGAATTTTCTAGCTGGCAGGTCTGACCAACAGTGGAAATGTCTTCCCATGGAGTAGTGAGCTCCCCACCATTGGAGGTATTCAACTTGGGCTGAATGCTGTGGATTAAGGGTGCCATAGAAGAGAACAAGAAATAGGCTGGCTTCCGAAGTCCTTTCCAGTTTTTAGGTTATTGTGTGACTTGTCAAAGCTGAAAGATAGTGTGAAATACTGGGATATACCTCTAATTGTACAGTACTAGGGTCAACATCATCATTGTAAGCTTTTTAGAAAATGTTAATAAGTGGGTTGCAACATTTTTAAGAAATCCTCTGGGGTCATTTTAGAAAGGAGGAAGAGAACTATTTGATGGTGGCTCAGGAGTCAGTTTGTGGCCACAACTGCTGAAAATTGAATTTTGTCTTTAGGAAAAGCCAGAAGACAGAGGTGGAGTGGAAATGGCAAATAACAATAAACAAAGCAGGTTGACATATGGAAGACTAGCGTGTTTATTGGGCAGTTGTATTCAGTATAATGAATGAGTCAAGATGGGGACCTTTAATTGACTGCTGGGGTCCTCTGCTTGGCTCTGGAGGACCTGAAAGTGTCCTTGACTCTCTCCTTCCTCATGTTTTCCAGGCAGATTTATATTACCAGGTTATAGTTGTTATTGCGGTCAGTCACTCAGTCGTATCCGACTCTTTGTGACCCCATGGACTATAGCCCGCCAGACTCTTCTGTCCATGGGAATTCTCCAAGGAAGAATACTGGAGTATTCCGGTATACTGGTTGCCATTTCCTTCTCCTGGGGATCTTCTGGACCCAGAGATCGAATCTCGAACCCAAGCCACCAGCATTGCAGGCTGATTCTTTACCATCTGAGTCACATGGGAGGCCCTCAGCACCTTAAATGCCATCCTGACCCCAGGGATGAGTCTGAACCTTGTGGCTGCTCTCTGGATCTAGGGACAGTGACAACAAGGAACAGATAAAGAAACTTTTGGGTGGGATTTTCCAGAAATGCATGTGTTAATGTTATTTTATATTAAACAGTAAATTTGTGATTTGAGTAAAAATGTTTTTGTTTTCACATTTTTATTATTTGTTGCTTCCATGTGGCAGTTTAATTTTGCCTAAATTTTACTTAAATATATGGTTTATTTAGAATGCACTCTGGTTAAACATTTTAGATTTTCTTGCTGATATTTTTGGATTCCTTCTTTTATTGGGAGCACTGTCAGGGCTAACTCACATAGCAAATGTTTCTCAGAAATTCCACAAGGAGAGTAGAGGTTTATCTCATCTTTTGGAGAAGAACGCAAGATTTATGTCACCAGGCCATTCATGCCTGCCTTTTGGCATTTGAAAGAATCAGTATTAGGCAAGAAAGTGCTTTTTTCTTTTTTTTTTTTAAATTTTATTTTTTGGCTGGCCTGGGTCTCTGTGGCTGTGCAGGCTTTTCCCTTGTTGAGACGAGTGGGGGCGCTCTCCAGCCGAGATCTGCGTGCTTCTCATTGCAGCGGCTTCTCTTGTTGCGGAGCCTGGGCTCTATGGTTCAGGGGCGTCAGCAGTTGCGGTTCCCGGGCTCTAGCTCACAGGCCCTGTAGTTTTGTGGTGCGTGGGCCACATGAGCATAGTTGCTCCCAGGCATGTGGGATCCTCCTGGACCAGGGATTGAACTTGTGTCCCCTGCATTGGCAGGCAAATGCTTTACCTTTGAGCTGCCAGGGAAGCCCGAAAGTGCTTTCCTCATGTGGAATAATTTCGGGGTGCATACCTAGGGGGCGTCAGTTTTATATGTATGTAAAAAGTACAGACAGAACTCTGTAATGGAGAACTAAAGTGGGAAATCTCTGTGCATTTGATGATGAAGGGCTCAGGCCGCCTTTATCTCAGCCTCATTTGGATCTCACACAGTATATGGCACATCGACTGTGCTTGTTGAATTGCTCGGAATCAGTTCCCTGGGCCACATAACAGTGAGTATGGGAAAAACTTAGGCTATCAGATTTTTTTTTTTTTAAGGCAAAAACATGATAAGAAATAACAGCTCTCAGCCGTTTTTGTCCTTTGAGTATTAGGAAGCCATAAAACTCTTTTAGTAAAAACAACCACACTGGGTGGCTGTTTTTCAAAGTGCAGGGGGGCGGGGGAGTGGTGGTGATGGTGGAGGAATGAAAACCTCCTTGTCCTCTTTCTATTTTTCTTCTTCAGCCGAACACGAATTGCTCCTGGTGTGCCTTTCTTAAATTCCTGTGTCCTCTATCCATTTTAATCTTGTTATCTATTTTTATGGTGACTGTCGCCATGGTACTTGTGCACTTTACATAGCACAACAGAGATTTCAGATATCTCATAGGACAGCTCAAAGTTCTGCTGCAGCCAGGGAGAAGCGATGCTGGGGTAGTTTTCTTTTTAAATTGAGGTGTAATTTGCATACAGTGGAATGCTCAGATCTGAACTGTGCCGTTTGATCAGTTTTGACAAATGCATCTGGAGACAGAACCTTTCTATCACCTCCGAAGTGTTCCCTGTGACCTTTTTGAGTGAATCCTCACCCCAATCAGAAGAACCACAGCTCTGATTTCTAAGACCCTAGGCTAGTTTTGGTGACCCTAGGTCCTTAATAATAGACTTTTGTGTTTCTATGGACTTTTCATGTGGCGTTTTGAAGAGGTGGAGAGTATGTGTGTGTGTTTAAAAGATCAGTGTTTTGTGTGATTAGGTGGCCCCTAGGAGTAAATGAGATTTTGGAGCTTGTCTGATGTGGTGGTCAGCTTCTTATGAACCCATGGGATCGGAATTGATGTTAGAAATCCTGATTCCCAGATGGAAGGGTCTGAAGCACAGCTGGTTGGCTAGGGGCCCTGGTGTGGATTACGTGTGGTTGGGTGAGCGCTGCCATTAAGGGCGAGTCTGTGTGTGTGTGTGTGTGTGTGTGTGTGTGTGTGTGATGTTGGACAGCTGGAATGCTCAACTCGAACAACTGAAATCTTTCCTAGGACATCCCTTTAAATTACCCAGAAGCCCTCTGACATGCCTTTCTCTTTTTTTCTTGCCTCTTCCCTGAACTGGCGTATAAATTGAACCATCCACGGAGTCACGGAGTTGGGATTCTAATACTTAAAGCATGATCTGTGTTGAAAAGCCCACTGCTTTGCACCACTCTGCTTTCAGCCTCCCAGGGAATTGTGTGGCAGATTCAGGTAGAAATTGCCCCCAAACATAGGACTGAAATGTATGGAACAAGGTCAGTTTCTTTTTTAAAAAAAAAAAATAACATGGTGAAATGGAATTTTCATTACACCGGTAGTACAGGAACACATTCTCTGTAGGAAAAAAGAAAGTGCAAGCCTCCCAGAGCAAAACTAAGTCTTCCTTAACAACCGCTTGTAATCCCAGTCCTTCCCCAGAGGTTAACCACTGTTCTCAGATGCTTAACATACCTGCATTTATACCTGTAGAACTAAAAAAAAAAAAGTGCACTGCAAGTAGTATTGTGCTCCCTCCACCCCCCTTACATCTTGGTGATGGCTTTCTGTCACTGTGGATAGGTTTTACTGATTTTACCTCCTGCATAACCTTCCTTAGAACCAGAAGGCTAAACCATTGTTTGTGGGCTTCTCAGGTGGCGCTAGTGGTAAAAGAATTTGCCTGCCAATGTAGAAGACATAAGAGATGTGGGTTTGATCCCTGGGTGGAGAAGAAGTGGCAACCCACTACAGGATTCTTGCCTGGAGAATCCCATGGACAGAGAAGCCTGGTGGGCTACAGTCTGTGGGGTGGCAAAGAGTTGGACATGACTGAAGCAACTTAGCACACACCCAAACAGTTGTTTAATTTAGCCTAATTGATGGCCATTGAAGTTATTTCCAAATCCCCTACTGATACGAATGCTGTTACAGTAAACATGGTCAGACATGCCTGTTTGTCACATATGTGACCAAGGATAGATACTGAGAAAGGGGACTTGCTGGGTAACAGGGTACTTTAATTTTAATTTTTCTATTTCTTTATTTGGCTGCGCTGGGTCTCAGTTGTGGCATGTGGAATCTTTAGTTGAGGCACATGGGATCTAGTTCCCTGACCAGGGATGGAACCTGGGCCCCCTGCATTGGGAATGCAGAATCTTAGCCACTAGACCACTAGGGAAGTCCTGATACTTTAATTTTAAATATTAATAAAGACCATCATTACAGGGTCAGTTCTGAGCTTAGGCTTGATGTAGGCCAGAAATTCTTCAGGTGGGCTCAGACACAAAGCAGTTGTTCTCTAAGAATGGGGCAGGCCCCAGGGTGTGTGAGTATGCAGTTTGGCTGGGAGGCTGCGTGTTGGGAAGAGTCCGTTGAACCCCACAGTCAGCTGGGTCTGGTTCCCCGAGGACTTTGACCTGTGTGTTGGAGAAGAATCACTGAATGGATGAGCAGCAGTGGTGACCCCTAGATGATAAATTCTAAACCCAGTTCACTCCCTAGCTGCAGACCTTCAGCCCATCAGTGATGGTTCTCTGTCCGTCTTTAGAATACAAAGTGTGGCTTCAACACGCAAGCCAAGGGTCAGGCTTGTGGAAGCATTTTTGTGTTCTTAAAAAAACCTAGAACACTGTCTGTTACTCCTGTTAGTTCCATTGTGCTTGGAGAAGGATGGAGTGTGTCTGTCTGTGTTTACCCTTCTTCCCATCATCTCTAGATCTCTGAGAACTCCTGGAAGACGAGAAAAGTCATCGTCAGGCCAAACCCATGTGTGTAGGAGGGTGTGTGGCAAGTGAGGGCTTGGCTCTGTCCCTTTTGAATAGAGCGTGCTGCTGCCACTGGTCACCCAGCTGGTGAGGGCAAGATCCCGTTGCAACCTTAATCATCCTACATGCATTTGCCTTCAGATTTCTTCCGCAGAGGTTAGAAAACAGTTCTGGTTCTGACTGCAGGGGCCCCCCCACTGATTGCACTCACACAGTTGTCCAAACCCAGTAAGGCAATTTATATTGCCTTCTTTGGGGGTGTTGACCCGCCTCGGTCAAGGTTGGGACCCTGTCTTATCTCTCTCACTCGCTAGACTCTCCCAGGGCTCACTGGCCTTAATCTTCCTGGTCGTTTGAGTGTGCCCTCCCCATGACAGCCCATTGAGCTGACTGTCCTGGGGTTTCACAAGTTCTTTCTCCATGGGCAGTCACCTGTGTCCCCAGAGTGGATGATTCTCTTAAGTTTATAGGTGGCAGGGGGTAGCGTGTTTCCTTTTGGTTTAGTACTTTTGCATCGGTGCTGGACAAGACAATTTGTTTTGTTTTTTCGACTTTGTGACCCCAGTAGGATGACAATCCAGTCTACACAGACAGAGTCCCTATGTCAGAGCTCTTCCATGATTTCTGTTTCCCCTCCCCCCTTAAATGTATTACACTGCCCTCGTCAGTGGTCAGCTTCGTTGTCAGTTTTTCCCCTCCTTGAGCGAAGTTTTCCCTGTAATCTTGTCTCATCACCACCCAGAGCTCTGTGCCTTTTTTAAGGCTCACATTTATTGAACTTAGCCCTGGAAGTTTCCTTTCCCATTCTTTCCTGGGCTTTTCTCTCAGACCTGGGGGATCAGAATCTCTAGGAAGGGGATCTTCTCTTGCGTTTTATTTTTTTATTTATTTGGTTGTTCTGGGTCTTAGTTGTGTCATGCAGGATCTTTCTTCCCTGACTGGGGATCAAACCTGGCCTTCCTGCATTGGCAGGTGGCTTCTTCCCCACTGTGCCACCAGGGAACACTTTCTTTTTTAAAAGGTTGTACTGGAGCATAGTTAATTTCCAGCGTTGTGTCAGTTTCTGCTGTCCAGCAGAGTGACTCAGCTACATGGTTCTGTCACTTCCTAGCTCCGTGGCCTTGGGAATGTTGCTCCACCTTCCCACGTCTCCGTTTCCTCATCTGTCAAGTGGCGGCGGTGATACTGCTTATCTCGTGGTGCTATCGTGAGGGATGAAGTGAGATACAGTCTGTGAAATGCATAGCCAGTGGCTAGCCCTTCTGTCTTTGAGTAATGATAGCTCTCAGAACATTCCTGAAGAACTGTAGTCTTCGAAAGGCTGCAGGATGGACACAATGCTGGGTTTCTCTTGCCCTTCACTCTGACGGTTCTAATGAAGCAGATAAACGCGATCTGGGGGCTTGTGAACACCTCGGGGCCTTTCCTCTCAAAAGAGTCCAGTTGTCTGCGTGGCCCTAAGTCAGTCTCCCTGCCTGCCTGACCTGGGGTGGGATTCCCTGTGGTCCCAGGGGCCAACAGAGACTTACCAGTGCTAGGCAGCCGCTGCGGCGACCCACCACGTGCCAGGGTCGTTCTCTTTTCTCAGAGTGCGTGTGCGTGGCCCCGCTGGTCCTTCTGTTTGGTCCACATTGACTTTGTTACTTTGGCTCAGTCACCAGCGAATGTGCTCTCATCCTCTGTCCATTTCAGGAAAAACACCTGCGCGTGGATGCCCAGATGTCCTGAGCTCAGACAGGAGTGCCCACTCATGTAGTCTGTCTCTTCATCTCTCTGCAGCCTTTGAACTCATCCTCAGGGCCACAGTTACTGGGGCATGTGTGTGCGCGTCCTTAGTCATGTCCGACTCTTTGTGGCCCGTGGACGGTAGCCCAACAGACAGGCTCCTCTGTCCATGCTATTTCCCAGGCAAGAATACTGGAATGGGTTACCATTTCCTTCTCCAGGGGAATCTTCTCGACCCTGGGATCAGACTTGCATCTCCCACATTGGCGGGCGGATTCTTCACCACTGAGCTACCTGGGAAGCTGCGAATTCCGTAAATGGCTACTCCAGAGAAAGCCACTTCCTTGGTGGGTTGGGCCTGGGGCAAGCCCCCTCCCTCACTGTGCCCATTTTCACAGTGTAATCATTTAAACCATCTTCTCTACAGTATTCACTTAGGCTGACTTTCTGTTTTCTGGAGGAAATGTGTTTGTCTCGCTCACCCTCCAGTCACTCAGCAGATTTTTTTTTTTGACCCATAACATTTTATTTCGACTCAGCTGTGTCAAGCACTGAAAATATTAACATGCATAGTCATCTGTGTTTATGAGTTTCATCCTAAAAACCATCTTTTTTAAAACTGGACTTTGGTTTCAGATTGCTGAATTTTTTTTTTTTTTTGCTTTCTGAAAGAAGCAGATTCTGATCCATTCATCTAACTGTACTGCACAGATCTATGACTGTCACTCTTGAGCGTATGAAGTGCTTTAGTAAACAAGAGCTGGATGTGGGACGCAAGTGGAGCTCAGTGAGGCCTAAAGTTCTCTGAAAGAAGCGTCTGAAGCTGAGGCTCCTTCGCTGTTCCGTTCTGCTCCCGGGCAGGAACCTGGCACACATGTTTAGCGGCAGCAGGTTATTTTAGCTTGCAGGTGCTTGGGTCCTGCGGTGCTGCTTTCTGTGGGTTTCCGCTGAGCTGGCGCTGCCGTGTATGCTGGGTGGGTCTGCACAGGTGAATGCGTGTCCCGATCCAGGCAGCTGGGATCTGGGACCGAGGTGTGAGATTCGGGAGGTTGCTCACAGAGGCTGGTCACGCTGGTCACGCTCCGCCTCGGAGAGGCTTGGCAGCGGGCCTTGAACCGCCCCGGGCAGGCCACCAAGACGGAGATTTTGGCTGCGGGGAGGAGGGCAGGCTTGGAACTGTGTGCTGAGAGCCAGGTGAGGGGCCAGTCACGTGGGCCTTGCTTTGGGCTCAGGGCAGAGCCGGCCAGCTGGGTGTTGAGCTCGAAGCTGGGAGCCCTGGGGTTAGTTCCCCATGGCCAGCTGGCCTCTCAGTGGAATATGTTGGATTTCTCAGTTCCCCTGCTTGCCGAAATCAGTTCCGTTGTGATTTCAGTTAATCAGCAGCTCACTCATGGTCAACTTTTTTTTTTAAGTATTTTATTATTTTGTAATAAATAATATGTATAATATATAATTATATATTATAAATATATATTATTTATAAATACTATATACAATATAAATATATAAATAATATATATTTATATATAATAAAATATAATATATAATAATATTATATAATATTATATTATTATACAATAATATTGGCTGTGTCTCACAGCATGTGAGATCTTAATTCCATGACCAGGGATTGAACCCATGCCCCCTGCCCTGGAAGCGAGGAGTCTTAACCACTGGACCACAAGGGAAGTCCCCACGGCCAACTTCTTGATTCCCTCTAGAGTTAGTAGCTGCATCACTGATTCTGGTTGAACACCCTGTCACAACCTCGGTTCCCAGGTGCCAGCTGGGCTGTGGCTGCTAAGCTGTCCGAGTGGCCGGCCGTGTCTGTTAGCTGTCTTGTGCCAGTGTGAAGTCAGGCAGCAAGGAGGCGACGCGTCTCGAGCTCCTTCCAGACGCTGGGAAGGGTTCTCATCTTTCACGGTGAGGCAGGAAACTGAGGCTCTGAGGTGGTGGCTTGTTGCCAGGCGTCACACAGGTCAAGGTCACGGGCTCTCCTGGCGCGCCTTTCCTGAAGCGGTGCCCTTGGCCGTGTGCCCAGACTCGGCTTCTCTGGTTCCATTTTGAGGAGCCAGTTTCAGTTAGTCAGGTGTGTCGAGCCTTTTTTCCCCCGGGCCACAGAGCTCCTGGGGGATGGGACGCATTCGTGTGGCCCTTGGGGACAATGCTCCAGCCCCAGGAGTGAAGGGTGGTCTCCCAGGAGAAGGTGCCAGAGTGACAGTGTGGGGCAGTTGCCCCCACGCTCAAACAGGAGACGTGTACTGGGAAGCGGGCAGTCAGAGTGGAGGCAAAATTTAGATGAAAAATTGATCCGTGGAAGGCCCTCCTTGGTGATCCAGTGGTTAAGACTCCGAGCTCCCGATACAGGGGGCCAGGGTGCAGTCCCAGTCGGGGAACGAGGTCCCGCGTGGCACAGCCCTCCCCGCCGCCCCCCAAAAAAGGTTGATCTGTGCAAGCGGGGTACGGTCCTTCTGACCAGACACGTCTGTTCCGTTGGCCAGCCAGCCATTCTGGTCTTGGAACCAGTTCTGTCCATTATCTAGCTCTTATTTCAAGTTTTTAAGTGTTATCGGCCTACAGAATGTTCTGTCGTTCCAACAGTATGTGTTCCTTGTCTCATTACCTGTAATTTCCAAGATTGCACTTTTTCTTGTCCTGGGTTGTGTTTGGCTCCGGTGGCTCCCAGCTGAGACTTGGGTTCCGGAGGGGTGTTTGGACCCTTCCCGTCCCTGTTTCCCTTTTCCGCTTGGCCCATTCTTATCTGCCTGCGCATGGCTTCTCATCCATAAATCTGGCTCGCCCACTCCTGGCCTGGCCCCCAGACCAGGTGGCTGCTTCCTTGGGTACCTGCAGCCGTGCGTGCTCTGACTGTCCACCCTGGGAGAGGGCTCCTGCCTTCTTATTACCTATTGATTCTGGCCAGGAAAGTCACCAGGTGACTCTCACCTTCCCTGCAACCCCCCTGGCACCACCCCCGGCCCCCCGCCTCCGGTCTGTTTATTTAGGATAGCCAGGGTAGGTGATTATTCATTCAAATGACTGCTGAGTTCCACATGGTTTTTCTGCTTTAACCACTTCAGTGAACAAATAGAGCCTGCATATCTCTGCCTTCAGAGGGGCAGGGACACAAGGGGCCCCTGTGTCTTGGAATTAGCGTTTCAGGCATCACAATCACACAGCTTCCCTTTCTGGGGTGTGCACCACTCAGAGACTTACCTAAGGGGTCCCATGTTGTTGGGCATTTTGTTTTAAATTTTTATTTATTTTTAAAAAATATGTATTTATTCGGCTGTGCTGGGTCTTAGTTGCGGCAGGTGGGATCTAGTTCTCTGATGACCAGTGATCCAACCAGGGCCCCCTGCACTTGGGAGCTTGGAGTCTGAGCCACTGGACCACCAGGGAAGTCCCTGTTAGGCTTTTGAAATTCTCTCCCCTGTGCTTTAGATTTGGGAAGGTGGTCCTCATGATGCCAGTTTTCCCTTTTCATAACTGTAAGTGCCTCTGATAGGCTTCCCCGGTGACTCAGTGGTAAAGAACTTGCCCGCCGGTACAAGAGACACAGGAGACGGGTTCAATCCCTGGGTCAGGAAGATCCCCTGGAGAAGGGTGTGGCACCCCACTCCAGTATCCTTGCCTGGAGAATCCCATGGACAAAGGAGCCTGGCGGGCTACAGTCCAAGGGGTCGCAAAGACCCTGACACAGCTGAGTGGCTGAGCGTGCCTACACACAAGCGCCTCTGATAGAGCCCTTCTTCCCAATGAAGCTCACACTTCCTTCCTCGCAGCACTGTGAGGATCAGACAAGGCAAGGCGAAGGCCCAGGGAACTCCGAAGTCCTTCCGTCTGAGTCCCTGCCCTGCTGCAGGGTCTCCAGTTTCAGGGAAGAGAGGACGAGTCCAGGGACGAGCTAGGAAAAGCTGCAGGCATCCCAGCTGAGTAGGTCAGCAAAGCAGTGGCCTTCTGGAGGAGCCTCAGTTTTCTCAGCTTTAAGATTGGGATTAAATTGTCCCTCCATGTTTCCTTGAGTTGCTGGGAGGTCAGGGAAAAAGGGAAGCCCCCAGATGTGTGTATCAAAGTACATGGAAACCCGAGTGCCATTCAGACGTTCCCGGGTGGCTTGGGTTAATGTGCAGGTGGGAAGCTTTCCCTGCAAACTGCTGGAGGGAACTGTCAGTGCTCTGAGGCCTGTTCTCCCCGCCTCCCCCTGCCTGCTGGCTCTGGCCAGACTGCCGAGTCAGCAGTCAGCCATCTCCCTGCCTCCTCCGGGAACTCTCACATAGTTTTGGTCCAGCCGAATCGGGTTTAACCACAGTGCAGGCCCCCACATGCACACACGTGCGTGCGTGCCCCGCGCAGGGAGGAAAACAGTGCTGGCCCAGCCCTCCACCTCGCCCGGCACGTTTGTAGGCGTGCTTCTACTTATCCCCGCTTCCTCAGACAGCATGCTGTACCTGTTTTCAAGAACACACTGCGTAAGTCCCCTACACACGAACCTTCAAGATGCGAACTTTCAAAGATGTGAACGTGTATTCTCATGTTTCACCTCATAAATGAGTTCACGTGTCTGGCATGCCTTGTCACGTGCGCGTGTCCTCTGCAAGTGGTTGACTTTTGTGTACTTTTCAGAGTACAGTATCTTTATTTGAACCCCAGGATGTCCATAAGCAGGGCTTCCCTGGTGATGCTACTGGTAAAGAACCAGCCTGCCAATGCAAGAGACATAAGAGACTTGGGTTTGACCCCTGGGTCAGGAAGATGCCCTGGAGGAGGGCATGGCAACCCACTCCAGTATTCTTGCCTGGAAAATCCCATGGACAGAGGAATCTTGCAGGCTGTGGTCCATGGGTTGCACACAGTCTGACATGACTGAAGCGATTTAGCATATACACGTCCGAAAGCAAGTGTAAAAGCAGCGGTGATGTACCTGGTATTGAAAGTACTTAACAATGTACTTTCTTACTGTACTAGTGACTTTTCAAGGTATTGTAAGATTAAAAATAATTTTCTTTGTGTGTGTGTGTGTTTTATGTACTATTTGTGTGAAAAATATCATAAACCAAAAAAAAAATCATAAACCTATCACAGTACAGTACTATATAACTGATTGTGTTAGCTGGATACCTAGGCTAACTCTGTTAGACTTAGGAACATGTTGGACTTTCGAATGCTCTTTCGGAACTTGTTTGTATATAGGGGACTTACTGTACTTAGAACCGAGTCTAAATGCTAAAATGCTACCCTTTTGACATTTGCCTATCATTTTAGGGTGAGTAGTAGGTCTTATTTCTTACAACACATTATTTTTTTAACTGTATTTTATTTTTAACATTTTTACTGATTTATTTTTGGCTGCTCTGTGTCTTGATTGCTACGTAAGGGCTTCTCCTTGAGGTGGCTTCTCATCGTGGAGCGCAGGCTGTTGACGCATGGGCTTTAGCGGTTATGATGCATGGGCTTAGTTGCTCCATGGCGTGTGGAATCTTCCCAGACCAGGGATCGAACCCATATCTCCTGCTTTGGCAGGTGGCTTCTTAACCACTGGGCCTCCAGGGAAGTGCACAACATATAATTTTTTAATCTGGGGCTTTCCTTTCCTATGGGAATAGCAACATCTGTTCAAAATCATGCATGTAATGGGATAAGCAGGGGCTTGCTGTCTTGGGGAGATGGAGCCCCTTGGAGTTTCAGGTCCCCGAGCCCTGCGTTTCACGGAGTAGTGCATGCATGACAGCCGTGAATAAAGGGCACTGCTGGTTTTGTAAGCAGATGAGGAGGTAGGTGTGAAGGAAGAGGAAGTACAGTTGTTCCTGGGCTGAACTGTGAAAACCCTTTCCTTCCCTGTGGGCAGCATAAACAGAATGGTCTCTCTTACTTGACTAGAATGGCTCTTGTGCAGTCAGACCAACAAAAGTATTTGTGGATCAGGGTCATTTATTGTTTGCTGGAGAAAATTCAGGGTAACCAGATCAGGTGACCTGTTTCTGCAGCCCATATGCTGGGATATGAAAATAGCACTGCTATGTGGGGCCCTAATTTTCCCCTTCCATTTTGCTGTTACTTCTATTACTCAACGATGGGAAGGCTGGGCACTCAGTTACAGGAGATGCTATGGAGAAGATCCAGCCCTGAAGGTGAGATGGGCAGCCTTTAAGATTCCTGCCAATCCTGATCACCCAATTTTAATTTTACCAACAGTCTAAACTGTTATACATTGAGACAGTATAATCTGGTTTTTAGAAACCTTCAGATGAAGACAACGATTAAGATGACTTGAGAATCCAAATGGTCATTCTCTGAACAGCTGATTTAGAAATCTTGGCATTGAATCAGTTACTAATATGCTCAGTGCTATGATCTTAAGCTCATATCATGAAAAACCTAAATGCACACTACACATTTTAAAAATGGTGTCACAGGGCCTGATGTGTAACTTGAGAGACCTAGATGTTTTAGCATAGGCCCTTGGCTACTCTTGGAGATTTTTCTGTCCAAAACCAGGCTGAGAAGAAAGTCCTCTGGGAAGAAATAATCAATATGTGCTCAATGAAGTAAGGTGTTTTTCTTTCTTTTTACTTTTCCTGGAGAAGGCACCCAGAAGAAAATAAAGGTTGAGAACCAGGTAGCATTTGGGCAGTGAAGACAAAGTATAACAACTTGCTTCTTTCTGCCAAGCAAGGTTCAGATGGTGAGGACCACAGACATATTTGCGTATAATCATCAGGATGCTGTGGACGCATGAGACATCTCTCAACAGAGATCATCCCTGGGATTGCTGAAAAATGAATTGTTTGGGACCAATGAATTATCCTAGTCTCCACTGAATTCCATTAGGCAATAAAAGATGTGCTGTGCTGCCGCAGTTTTGACCTTTACATGAGCTTAGAATGTCACATGGAAGGAAGACATTAAGTGAAAACTTTACAGATTTAAAAGAAAATAATAGCAACGCTGATAACCAATTAAGAGCAATATTCGAAATATTAGGCAAAGATCTAAAAACTCAAATCATTGCTCTATGCAGTGGTTACCCAGGGGAGATCATAAAATAGAAAGCTGAGGTTTAGTGGGGAATCTCAGCAGAGGAGTGACACCCCTCCAAACAATTTGGTCCCCAAATTGTTCATTAGAGAAGCAGCAGTCTTCCACGCTGTGGCATATGGAAGTCTTACTCCAAGCCTCACCCTCTTTAATGACAAAAGCAAACAGAAAAACAAAACAACCCCCCCAC
Source organism: Odocoileus virginianus (assembly GCF_023699985.2). Taxonomy (NCBI): domain Eukaryota; kingdom Metazoa; phylum Chordata; class Mammalia; order Artiodactyla; family Cervidae; genus Odocoileus; species Odocoileus virginianus. Next base: position 44,943,021 of record NC_069691.1, on the reverse strand, counting down.
CACCCCCCAGAAAAACCCTTTGGTTGTGTAATGAGTCAGTTTGACTGTGACCTCTGTCCTGCGAGTGCTTCTCGGTGACATCATAGCTTGTTGCCACGGAAGCTAAAGAGAGCAACCATTGTGCGTGAGGGCGTGCGCACACACACGTGGATGTGCTGAGACGAGGGGTTGTCTGGCAACAGTCACATGTCAAATGGCAATTTGCAGCTTAGAACCTCAGAGAGGGTTTGTTTTCTTCTTCTGTCTGTTCCAGTTACTAAACTGATGGCAGATGTCCTCATTAAGAGCTATTAGCACATCAGAAGATGTTTGCTGAGCTTAGAAAAGGGCTCACCCCTTTTGGACATGGACCAAAATACATCTTCTCCGGTAGCCAACCGCGCCCTGGCGGGGACAGTGGAGGGGGTGAAAAGCAAAGAGAAGCAGGTTCTCTTAAACCTCTACATCAGCCAGGAAGTCTTTTTTAGCATGAGTTTATGTTTTAGTCAAGGACTTCCATAACTCAAGAATGTAACATCGTAAAGTTGGATTTGCCTACTTGTCGAAACACTGTTATTGTTACCCTGAAATAGATGTTTCTTGATTTCTCTTTATGATACCAGAACCCTGTGGCAAATTAGGGACTGACTGGCTTGTATGGACTGTTTATAGTGCTGAAGAAAGAACTAATAGGGAAGTGAGTAGAAAGTAGAGATCAGGGAAGGCAGATTTGAAGGAGGCTGTGGTTATATTGATAGAAACATACTGGGGTAGAGTTGGGACCCTTAGTCTAAGGTATAAAGTGACAAGCAGTCCTGGAAAGTCCCTGGCAAATTCCATATTAACCTGGCACCTCTGCCTGGCCGCGTGGCAGACCTTTGTGCGTGTGTGCGTGCTAAGTCACTTCAGCCATATCCGACTCTTGGACCGTAGCCCGCCAGGCTCCTCTGTCCATGGGATTCTCCAGGCAAGATTTCTCCAGAATGGGTTGCCATGCCCTCCTTCGGGGGATCTTCCCAACCCTAGGGATCAGACATGTGTCTCTTACTCTCCTGTGTTGGCAGATGGGTTCTTTACCACTAATGCCTCCTGGGAAGCCTGGCACACCTCTGTAGGTGTTTGAGTTCACTTCTCAATTCCTGAAGGACTTGGGGGATGGTCTTATCTCCCGAGCCGTGTTCTGATTCAGTGCTGGTCAACACACCTGGCCATCCCACCCAGCCTACATTTTTTCACTTCCATGCTATCAATCCCCAGTGTAAATTTGGCTAAAATTTTCTTTAACTTTTGGGATTGATTCCATATCTCTCTGCGCCCTCATGAGGGCAATATGTGTATAAAGTTCTTCCCAAACCACTAAATGATCAACAATAATCTGGACTGTTAAACAAGATCAGAGGAAAGCATTGACCTTTATCTTGTAGGTAGGAAGCTAAGGTGCAAGTGGAAAAGGGATTTTCAAGAAAAGAAAAAAGCACAGGAGATGGATGCAGAAACTTGCAGGATTGGGAGCTGGATTTATTTTGGTTTTGCTTTATTTTATTCCTATTGAGGTTCACTGACATAGGGAAAAAAATACCATGTAGGTCAGAAGCAACTTGAGTGTTTTCTTTTGAGAGCTCTCATACCTCCTGGACTAATGGCAGTACCATGCCCTTTGACACCAACAAGGCAAGAGTTCGGTCTCTTGGGACTGCCTTTCATAGATGTGTTGCCTTGGCAACCTAAGCTGGCAGTGGCTCAGTTTCCTCATCAGAGATAAAAGACCATATGTTTGTCTTAAGTTGTTCTGAGGATTAAATTAGATACAGTTTGTGAAAGTTCATACTATTGGGCATTTAATAAAGGCAGTTTCCCTTCCTTCTTTCTCTTCTGCTTTTAAAAATTAAGATTTGAGTGCACTATAAATAAAGCAAATCATAAAGTGTATTTCAGGGTGGAATTCAGGCCACTCAAAGGAGAAAGGCCAGAGAACGCATGTGGAAAGAAGCCGGAAGTGGGCATGTTCACCAGCTGTGCAAATCCAGCAGGCTTTGGAAGGTGTAGCTTCACAAACCAAATAAAAAGTGTCCTTTACATTAAAAAAAAAAAAAAGACAGAAAAAAAACCATCATCAGAGACTGTTAGCCAAATATTTCAGGCTCTGTCTGAACACTGGAAACCCAGGAATTTTGGAAATACTACCCTTTCTTCATGTTCAGTGGTAGAAACCTCAAACTTCCTGCTGTGGAAAGTGGGGGTGGCCACTGTGTTTTTTGTGTGTTTTTTTTGGTCACGAGCAGGGTTATTTCTTTCCCTGGGTGGTTGCTGCCATCTGACGTCTCTAAGTGGCACTGTGGATTTGCTTACAGCTCAGCGACGTTAAACAGCGGGTTATGGGCATCCTTGGGGGCTCAGTGACAGGAAATCTGCCGACCAGTGGAGAAGGCTTGGGTTCCATCCCTGGGCCGGGAAGACCCCCTGGAGAAGGGAGTGGCAACCCACTCTAGTATTCTTGCCTAGGAAATCCCGTGGACAGAGGAGCCTGATAGACTACTGTCCATGGGGTCACACAGATTCCGACACAGCCGAGTGACTAACTCTGAGTGTGTGTGTGTGTGTGTGTGCACACGCGTGTGCGTGCACCTGAGTGCTCAGTCACTCCATCATGTCTGACTCTGCAACCCATGGACTGTAGCCTGCCAGACTCCTTTGTCCATGGATTCTTCAGGCAAGTACACTGGAGTGGGTTGCCATTCACTTCTCCAGGGGAGCTTCCCCATCCAGGGATCCAGCCCGTGTCTCTTGCATTGGCAGGCAGGTTCTTTACCACTAGCACCACCTAGGAAGTGCTTAAAGTGAGAGTTAGAGGTTCTTGTTTCTGGCTTGATGCATGAAGATGACAGTAGGTGACTGAGTGGACCCTTTTTTTTTTTGATAGTGGTGAAGAATTTACTCTTTATGTTTTTCTTCCTTTTGATGACATGCATAGCAAAGCTTTCCAATAGAGTGTTACTGAATATAAAATCACTAGATACCTAGAGAAGAATTCTGTGGCGTGGTCTGATTTTGACCTTTTTCTTACCTCTTCTTTGCTTTCTAGGGAATTCATGATGGAGATACAATACTCCCTGATTCTAGCCTGTGAAGCTCTGGGTAAAACATTTATAAAAATGTGCCAAACCCTTCTCCTCCATATTTGCAACTGTATTATTAGCAGACAGGCTGTGGAGACTGGGTGGGATTTCCTAAGAGCAACCTTGTTGACTATTTTGATTCTCAGAGGCCCTGGAAGATTGACTTCCTCTTTTCTGGAATGGTGTGGGCACCTAAAGGTCAAGGGGTTCCCCCTCAATCACCCCCGCCCTGGGGCTTATAGAGTGCCAGGTGGTTAGAACCCACCTCTCAGTCATTAGGATTTTGACCAAAGGAGCATCACACCAAGCATCTGGTCCTGTCATCTTTCTATCTCTTCCCCCATAAAATGCAGAGGACAGGGCTGCCCAGCGCTTTGCTTTCTGGGGTATGATATGCGAAGGGTGCGCTGACACCTCTGAGCAGGCAGAAATGATATGTATGGTTTGTGGAGCAGCTCCTGCCCATCATGGGGTGACCCTGCAGAGGCCTGGAGTGGTCTTCCTTGGGTCCATGTCAGGCCTGTGGTCCTGCATTTCTATCAGCACTGAATTCACAAGCGGCCCGAGCTGTAGGAGGCAATGTACAGGCCACTGGGAGGCAGTGAGGAGATCTGGGTTTGGAGTCAGGACACCAGATCCCATTTATCTGACACCAACAACGTTTATCGCCATGAATAAGTCTCTTAAGCTCCCAGGGTTAGTTTCCTTGCGTGTAAAACAAGGAGAGTTACTGTGGCTCATTTCTGTGCCTGTCTGCAGCTTTGAAGCCAGCTCTGTGTGGGATTCTGTATCTGACAGACACCCTCCTCTTCTAACTTAGTAGTTGTTCAGTCGCTAAGTCATGTCCGACTCTGTGACTCCATGGACTGTAGACCTCCAGGCCCCTCTGTCCATGGGGATTCTCCAGGCAAGAATACTGGAGTGGGTTGCCATTTCCTTCTCCAGGGAATCTTTCCAGATCAGGGATCAAACCCGTGTCTCCTGCGTTGGCAGATGGATTTTTTACTGCTAGCCACTTGGGGAGGCCCCTGCCCTGACTTTGCGCTATCTTAATAGGATCCTGACCTGGAAAGTGATCCTTGGTGTGTATGCTGAGGTGCCGTTAAGATGCTCGCTGTGGGCAGAGAAGTTTTAGTAACACAACCCAAGGGTACAGCCATCAGGCACAATGATAAGGGATTTGTTAAATTAGCAGTGATGCAGCAGCCTAAGAAAACACAGCCGTGTCTCCCAGAAGAGTTTTTGTAGAATAACATTTAATGATACAGTACAGCCGACACAGGGTAAGTGAAAATTCCCTGTTTACCAAGCCATGATGCTGTTTTTTTTAGAAATGCAAGTATGTAAACCGTTGTGTAGAAGAAAGCCTGGAACACTGTCCAGGAAATGGGTGTTTCTCTGGGAAGTCTCTTCTTGGGTGATTTGTTTTTCTGCTTATCAGGATGTTCTCAATGTCCTCCTCATAACAGGTGTTTAGCTTTTGTAGAAAGAAAACCGTTGTAAAAATTACTTTAAAATAACTCATCGTTTTTCATGGACACTCATGGGCTCTGGCTGTGTGGGGGGCATCTTCCTGATTCCCCAGATACCAGATAAAGGACCCTGTGCCTCCTCTGTCTCCCCAGGATTGGCAACAGCATGGCCAGCGTCCTGTCCCGGCGCCTCGGCAAGCGGTCCCTTCTGGGAGCCCGGGTGTTGGGACCACCTGGGGCTGCCCCGCCCTCGGAGCCTCAGGCAGAGCTGCTGGAGGGGGCGGCTCCCCAGCCCTTTGTTGCCTCCAAGGATGCGTCCTGCCAGGAGCAGCCTAAGGAAGTCCTCAAGGCTCCGGGCACCTCGGGCCTCCAGCAGGTGGCCTTTCACCCCGGGCAGAAGGTAGGTTGATCCTCAGGTACACAAGTGTCCGCCGTCCCCATGCTGGGGTTCAGCAGCCCAGTGGTGTCCCGAATGACAGGCTAGAAGCTCAATGGGCACTGACTGGAGTGCAGACCTTTTCCCTGCAGCCATCTGAGCCCTTGGGCAGCAGGCTTCCCAAGAGAATGAGCCATTCTTAGCAGATCCAGGGCTCCTGCATGACAGTTCTGGGCTCAAGCCTGCTCAGGACCTCAGTGCAAAGCATGGCCAGAGCCCAGTTTCTCTTAATCTGCCCCAGTTTACAACTTTACAAAAATAAGGGGGAGGGGCTCAGATTTATGGGAAAAAATTCCATCCCACAGTCATGTATGGATGTGAGAGTTGGACCATAAAGAAGGCTGAGCGCCGAAGAATTGAAAAGAATTCAAAATTGTGTTGGAGAAGACTCTTGAGAGTCCCTTGACCTGCAAGGAGATTGAATCAGTCAATCCTAAAGGAATTCAACCCTGAATACTCATTGGAAGGACTGATGCTGAAGCTGAATTTCTAATACTTTGGCCATCTGATGCGAAGAGCCAACTCACTGGAAAAGACCCTGATGTTGGGAAAGACGGAGGGCAGGAGGAGAAAGGGACGACAGAGGATGAGATGGTTGGATGGCATCACCAACTCAATGGACATGAGTTTGAGCAAACTCTCGGAGATGGTGAAGGACAGGGATGTCCATGGGGTTGTGATGAGTTGGATACAATATAGCAACTGAACAACAACAACAAAGATTGCCGCATTGAATTACCTTGAGATGTTTCAAGAGACAAAGGTGTCTGTTTAGTTGGAATGCCATTTGGATTCTCTTTTCCAGTGTCTGCTCCTCTGTGTTATCACTAGATCTTTTTGGCCTCATATCATCGCTCGATCCAGATAAGTGGGCTTCTCTTTCATTGCCTTCCGAAGATCTGATAATAGAGGCTGTACCTTCTGCCTCTATTTTAAGACTTGTGTGGTCTAGACCTCTTTTCCCACGAGGTGGGGGACCTGCCAACTGCTAGGCACCTCTGAAAGCAGTCAGTCTGCATTTTCATCAGTACCTTCTTGCTTCCAGGTAGACTCAGGATTTTCTGAAGGGGAAAATGCAGATGTGTGAGCAATTCAAGGCAATAGTTGGGAACTAGCAGATACATAGGACTTTAGAGGCCAGTCAGGTTAAGAACTCAAGAGGATGGATACAGTTTCCAAATTCATTTGATTTGAAAATTTAATCCATTTACATTTAAAGTAATTAGTGATAGGTAAGGACTTGGTGTTGCTATCATGTTAATTTTTTTCCTGTTTTGTAATTCCTTTGTTCCTTTCTTCTTCTCTTGCTGTCTTCCTTTTTGAATATTTTTTGGTAGTCCTGTGCTTTGATTTCTTTATCTTTTGTATGTCTACAAGAGTTTTTTCTTTGTGGTTACCATGAAGCTTACAGAAAACATAAGTGTATTTTAAGATGATAGCAACTTTAGTTGTATATAGACTCCACTTTTAAAAAAAGAAGTTTCAGAAATTGATACTTTTGCGCTCTCCATCTAAAGAATTTATAACGATTTGTTTCAGTAAGAACTGATCCACTTTGGCTGGTCCGGATGTTCAGGTAGGAAGCAAATACCCAGGAGCATATGTGTGAACTAAAGATGAGTCAGAGAATGCAGTTTGTGGCAGATAGCTCCCGGGTCCCAGAACCTAGAACACATGGAATGAGAACTCCCAAGTGCTGACCACTGGTTGCTGTCTTTCTCTCTCCAGGTTTGTGTGTGGTACGGGGGTCAAGAGTGCACAGGACTGGTGGAGCGGCATAACTGGGCAGAGGATAAGGTGACTGTCTGGCTGTTGGACCAGAAGTTACAGATCTGCTGCAAAGCGGAGGAGGTGTGGTTGGCCGAGCCGCCGGGCCGCATCCCCCAGGTGCCACCTCCAGAGCAGGGAACCCAGGCGCCAGCCTACAGGCCTGTGTCCAGGAACATTGATGTCCCAAAGAGGTTTGTGTGGGAGAACCTTGGCTCTGAAAGATATGTGGGTGTTGAGGTAGGGGCTTTGGGATGCCTTGTGTTGAGGAAGGAATGTAGTGCTCCACATGTCTGTCTACTGGTGAAGATACCAGTCGGATGAGATACAGTGAGAGGGCATCCTTTTGGAAAAAAACCTAGAAGGGCACCTTTTCTTCCCCGTAACTCTGTCTGTTATTGTTGTTTTAGTCGCTCAGTCCTGTCTGATTATTTTGCGATTCCATGGACTGTAGCCCACCAGGCTCCTCTGTCTATGGGATTCTCTGGGCAAGAATACTGGAGTGGGTTGCAATTTCCCTTTGGATCTTCCCAACCCAGGGATCGAACTTGAGTCTCCTGCATTAGCAGGTAGATTCTCTACCGCTGAGCCACCAGGGAAGCCCTGGTAACTCTGTTAAGAGTGAAATATATAACTTCATCTGGCTGAGGGCTATTTTTTCCCTTTCCTGCTTAAACTAAAATTAGTTCTTAGTTTTTCATGATGAGATAGCAAAAAGTGGCTTAGATCAGGAGGCAGCAAACATATCCAGAATGGGCCAGATAGTAAATATTATGTAGGCTTTGTGGGACACAGGGTCTCTGTCACAGCTACTCTGCTTGGCTGTGAACTTGAGAAATCAGCTGCAGACAGAACTTAAACAGGCAAGCATGTTGGGCTCCAATAAAACTTCACTTGTGGACACTAAGTTTTCAATTTCATGTGATTTCCATGCGTCATATGTCAAGAAATAATATCCTCCTTTTGATTTGTAAAACCACTTAAAAATTGTTAACCTAGGGACTTCCCTGGTGGTTCAGTGGTTCAGAACCCAACCTGACAATGCAAGGAACACAGGTTCGATCCCTGGTCTGGGAGGATGCCACAGTAAAGCCTGGGAGCTAGAGCTGCTGAGCCTGAGTGCCCTGGGGCCCTCGCTCTGTAACCAGAGAAGTCACCGCAGTGAGAAGCCTGCACCCTGCAAACCAGAGTAGCCCTGAGCTTGCTGTAACTTAGAGAAAGCCCACACACAGCGAGGAAGGTCCAGCACAGCCAGAAACAGATACATAAGTAAACTTTTTAAAAGTTATGTCATTCTTAGCTTCCAAACCAGGCAAAAACAGACAGTAGGCTCAGTCAAGAGATTACAGAGCCCCAGCTAGATATTTCAAACCATTGATTTTGAATGAAAAATGTTTACTTTGCTTTAGAAGTTTTAAAAAATTGTTTTAATTTTTTTGTCCCACTGCACAGTATGTGGGATCTTAGTTCCCCAATCAGGGACCCTGTCCCCTGCACTGGATGTGTGGAGTCTTAACCACTGGACTATTAGGAAAGTCCCTGTTTCAGAATTTTATGACATGAATTTTTCCTCTGAGAATACAAACTGTATTGTGTTAGTTGCTCAGTCATGTACAACTCTGTGACCCCTTGGACTGTAGCCCACCAGGCTCCTCTGTCCATGGGGATTCTCCATGGAATCCTACCCTAGAATACTAGGGTAGGTAGCCATTCCCTTCTCCAGCAAATCTTTCCAACCCAGGGATTGAACCTGCGTTTCCTACACTGCAGACAGATTCTTTACTGTCTGAGCCCCCAGGGAAGCTCTATATTATATACTCAATGCACATTGATCTTTTAAGATTAAAAAAGAAAATTTGCTAGTGAGATTCTTCTGTGCTGTGCTATGCCTGGTCATTCAGTTGTGTCTGACTCTGTGACTCTGTGGAGTGTAGCCTGCCAAACTCCTTTGTCCATGGGATTCTCCAGGCAAGAATACTGGAGTGGCTTGCCATGCCCTCCTCCAGGGGATCTTCCCAACCCAGGGGTCGAACCCAGGTCTCCCATATTACAGGGGGATTCTTTAGCGTCTGAGCTACCAGGGAAGCCCTAGAATTCTGAAGTGGGTAGAGAATTCCTTCTCCAGGGGAGCTTCCTGACCCAGGAATCGGACTGAGGTTTCCTGCATTGCAGGCGGATTCTTTACCAGCTGAGCTACTAGGGAAGCCCTGAGATTCTTCAATACAGATGTGTAAGCAGCTGAACTCCCCACCCCCACAATCTGTGTGTGTCTGTGCATGTTACTGTTATTGACAGTACATTCTGTGTCTTGAGACCAGACCAGAGCAATAAATAACATTTGTGATTGTGAATTCAGTGGAACACTGGCAAAGAATTTATCTTTCATTCTATAGAAATAAAAATACAAAAAATCATTCAAAAAGGGGGCTGCTGACATGTCTAATACATTACTAGTCTCGGTTTAGCTGCTTCATGTCATATAATTTAGTGGATCTGAATTGTAAAGAATAAATTGTATAATACAGTCCTTTGAAATAGAAGTGCCTCCTGGAAATTTATTTCAGACTGACTTTTCATACTTTAGCATTACCTTGTTGATGGCTTTCATTTTATTTTCAAATAGTATAACTTTATATGGATTAAGAAAATTGTGTGTAAAATGTCATAGATCTCTGCTGTATAAAGCATTGAGATTTGTTGGGAGATTTATTTTAGTATTTCTGGAGATTGTTTGCTCATTGGCTTATGTGGCCAGATTCTGTTGACATTTAGAAGCTATCATATCTCATCACTAATATTGAGGGGTGGGGAAGGGAGCTTGTGAGTGGAATTGTTCTCCCTTAAATCTAAATATAGAGACTTCCTGGTGGTCCAGTGGCTAGGACTCTGTGTTCCTAATTCAGGGGGCCTGAGTTTGATCCCTGGTCAGGGAACTAGATCCCGAGTGCTGCGGCTAAGGTTGAAGATACTGTGTGCTGCAGCTAAGATTCAGCACAGTCACATACATTAAATAAGCAAATAAATACTTAAAAGTTTAAATATAAAGCTAGAAAAGGAAAGTAATTGTAGTGCTTTTGAATTCTAGCCAGGTGTCTTTTATGCCCTTGCTTTATTTCATTGCTTGGGCATGTCCTCCTTTCCCTCAAATAAAATTCCTGATTTTAAACTGTAGGGTGAGAGTTAGAAAGTGAATTCCACGGAGAATGGAGCTGCCTCTGGGTGTCAGCAGTGGGATGGGGCCCAGCCTGCTTTCCCTGGGGTTGACTGGTATTATCAATGACACTCAGAACTGAGTACTTTTCATGAAGAATGAGGAGAGATCTGAATGCTTTATTTAACTCCATTACTTGAGCACACACCGACTGATCGGAGTAGGGGCCTAGAAGGGACATTCCAGGAATGTAAGATGCTCACATGACCTGCTGTGTCGGGAAGTAACCTCTGACTCTCACCCATCTGAATCCAGGAAGTCGGATGCAGTGGAAATGGACGAGATGATGGCGGCCATGGTGCTCACGTCCCTGTCCTGCAGCCCGGTCGTACAGAGTCCTCCCGGGGGCGAGGCCAACTTTTCTGGTGAGGAGCAGGGCCAGATGGGTTCTGGGTGCGGCCGAGGCTTCCATTCTTTCTCCTCAGTTTCCTCCTCTGGGAAGAAGCTTCCTGCTGCATTGTGAAAATGGTTGAGCGCGAGACTGACCCTCACTGGCCACCTGAGTAAGTTCTTCCATGGGAGTAAGCGAGCAAGGCACTCAGGCTGGACGAGGTCAGCAGAGGAACGTTTAGTTGTAAATGATCCCCTCGTGGGCTCGGCCGACTCTCGGCCCCCTTCCAAGTGCCTCATTCAGCCTCAAAAATTAGTGTGGAAGAAACGATCTGAAGTCTGAAATAAATCTTATTGCTTAGTGCAAACCAATAGAAAGACTTCATAACAAATGTATACATTAAAAGAAAATGCTAGCACAACCCCCCAAATACATTATGAGTGATATGGGAGGAAGGTGGGTTGCTGGATATTAGTAGTTTGACAAGATTTATAGTGAATCTGAACTTTTTTTTTTTTTGCAATTTGTTATCTGGCTGGCCTAACTTACTCCCAGGGAATAACTTTTTCGTTGGTGAGATCTAACTGTATCATGAGCTTCCTAAAAGCTTACAGGAAAATAATGGAGTCAGTTTTGACCGTATCAGGTGGAAAGTGGCCTTTACAAAGCATCCCTCATAAGTAATCTCCCCACTTAGAAAATAAATTTAAGGAAGTGATAAGATTTACTTATTTCACCCAAGGCTTGTCATCAATGGCTAGACTGCTATAAGAAGCTGTTGCAGTCTGATGACGCCTGTTGAGGGGCAGAGCATCACACGCCTGTTCCGTGAACACCTGGGGCCCACACCAGCAACACAGGAGGAGAGGAGTCAATTAAAAATTTTTCATTTATTTGGTCGTACTGAGTTTTAGCTGTGGCATGGGAACTCTTGGTTCTGGCATGAGGAATCTAGTTCCCTGACCAGAAATTGAATCTCAGCCCCTTGCATTGGGAACTCAGAGTCTTAGCTACTAGACCTCCAGGGAAGTCCCACAGTTTTAAATTCTCAGGAAACTCTACAAGTTTAGGAGATTGAGGAGGTTGGTCAACAGGAAGAAGATCCAGGAAAATATCATAAAGGGAAAGAAAATCGTTGACTGAAATTCCCCTCAGGTTGTAAGTGTGTGTGTGTGTGTGTGTGTTTGTATAATCCATTCATATATGTTCACACACACACCCCAACGCTAGCATATACTCATCTAACTGATAAGATGCTGTGACATCTTAAGTTCCCTTTGATAAACATTTTTTTATTGTCTGTTAAAGGTTTTTCCCATAACAACATATTTCTGATCTTCCATTGAAGTAAGTGGGAAGATAAGGCCCCCTTGGCAGCTAATTATGTTGACATAGTCTGGAAGGTGAGGTCTCCGCAACAACCAGAACCTTGCTCTGATCATGGTTGCTTTTTGCAGAATCCACCCATTCCTCTTGGTGTTGTTAGGATGATTCTGCGTGTGCCTGTGGAGAGCAGAGGGCATTACAAGGATTTCTTAGAAGTTCACGGCGCATTGGCCAGGGAACACTTTTGTTTTCCTGGTACAGAATCTCTGTTGATCCTGCCCTAAAAAACTGTATGATCTAAGGTGGAGTGATTTATGTTTCTCTTATAAGATATATGCGGCTTCCGTAGTGGCTCAGATGGTAAAGAATCTGCCTGCAATGCAGGAGACCTGAGTTCGACCCCTGGGTCAAGAAAGGGCAACCCACTCCAGGGTTCTTGCCTGGAGAAGCCCATGGACAGAGGAGCCTGGTGGGCTACAGTCCATGGGGTTGCAAAGAGTCGGACGTGACTGAGCGACTGACATTTTGTTTCGCTTATAAGATACAGGTTAATTTATGAGTTTCACTTTTTAGCTTTGTCTTCTATTTGGCCTTATGTGCCAGTTTGCCTGTGTTGGCACTGAGCCGCTTGAGTGATTCCTCCCTGGAAGACTGCTGCGTTGTGGGTCAGGCCTGCTGTTTGGCCTGTTCTCTTCTGTTCTGCTGCGAGATGTAGCATTCTTCCCCTTCGCCCATCTCCCCCTGATGCATGTCCTTGCTGGACCTGTGAGCATCCTTGGCGGCTCCTGCTTTCTTTCCTGAAGGGCTGCCCTGTTTTTAGCCTCATGTGTAGATGTCATAAACTCTCAGTTTCCAGGAGGTCATAGCTTTGAGACTGGACAGTGATGCTCTGAGAGGGCAGAATTCATTTGGCCTGTTCTGTTTGGACAGGCTTCTCCTAGCATCTGAGACTTAAATAAGGAGAGCCTGCATTGGAAACATGGAATGCTGGGTGTCTAGGTTAGCCTGAAGGTGGTTTGGGATATGGAGTAGGAAGAGAGGAAAGCAGTGGGATGCTTGTCCTGGCCACAGGGGATGTGGTAGATGGTCTCAGAATGCAGGGTAAGGAGGCCTTGTGGACCACTGCCCATGTGGAAGTTGGGGCTTGGGGACAAGGCTACCATATCTGAATGCATCACAGATTTTTCCCCTTTTCTTGCTGTTTCTGTGTATCAAAATTTCAGGTTCTCCTCTAGTATAAATTGGGCATCTCTATTGGTTCAGTGATAAAGAATCCACCTGCCAATGCCCACTAGCCAATGCAGGAGATGCAGGTTTGATACCTGGATCAGGAAGATCCCCTGGAGTAGGAAATGGCAATCCACTCCAGTATTCATGCCTGGAAAATCCCACAGACAGAGAAGCCTGGTGGGCTATAGTCCATGGGGTCGAGAAGAGTCAGAAACGACTTAGCGACTGAACAGCAACAACAGAATGGTGTAAATTAGCACATTATTGACCAGAGAATTTTTGCAGAACCTAATGCCTGTGGTCATGTATGGATGTGAGAGTTGGGCTATAAAGAAAGCTGAGCACTGAAGAATTGATGCTTATGAACTGTGGTGTTGGAGAAGACTCTTGAGAGTCCCTTGGACTGCAAGGAGATCCAACCAGTCCATCCTAAAGGAGATCAGTCCTGGGTGTTCATTGGAAGAATTGATGTTGAAGCTGAAACTCCAATACTTTGGCCACCTGATGCAAAGAGCTGACTCATTGGAAAAGACCCTGATGCTGGGAAAGATTGAAGGCAGGAGGAGAAGGGGACAACAGAGGATGAGATGGTTGGATGGCATCACCGACTCGATGGACATGGGTTTGGGTAGACTCTGGGAGTTGGTGATGGATAGGGAGGCCTGGCGTGCTGCGGTTCATGGGGTCGCAAAGAGTCGGACACGACTGAGCGACTGAACTGAACTGAACTGAATGCCTGTGACTGCCGATTTGTTATATCAGTGAATACTGAAACATCTCATCAGTAATATTCAGATAACAAAAGACATATTAATGGGTCTCTGGTCAATAAGTTGTCAGTACAGGTTTATGGCCTAGGCATGGAAGAATCTGGGTTGGGTTTAAAGCAACCCAAAGGGAGGCAGTTTAAAAACTGAAAATTAAAATAAATAAATAAAATAAAAACTGAAAATTTCACACGTCTGACTGTGATCTTCCTGTTCAGACGCGTTGCTGGGAGCAGGGCAGCGAGTTCAGGCCCTGTTGGGCATGCAGGCCTTCTGTCATCTCGTGATGAGTCTGAACTGTTCTTGAAGCTTGTCTTTCCTGCTCTAAACATGTTCCCTGTGGATAAAAGCAGGAGCCAGCTCTGGTAAAGGCTTCACCTCCCAATGGCTATGAGAGCTGGCTGAATGGTTGCTTTTCTCACGCAGGTTTTGATGTACTTGCCTGGGTTTAAATGATCAAAAGGCATCTTTTAAGAAAGCCTGGTTAAGAAGCCCTTCTCCTGGCCTCTGCATCCTACTCCACTGTCGGGAAAACTTCCCAAGTGGTACCCAGCCCGTTTGTCTGTGCGTGGGGGTGGGGTGGGGGCAGGAGAGGCTTTCCTCTCCCCTCTCTCTGCTCCCCCCCTGCCTTTAAAGTGAGAAGTACCTTTTGATTAGCTTATCGTTCCTTTCATAACACAGGTCTCCCCTGCTATCTGAAAGTAGAGCATTTCTGTGAAAACTTTGGAAAACTGAAATGGTATCAGGCAAAGAAACAATTACCTTAGGACGCCTCTTGCTATCGGATGCACAAAATACGTTGTGATACAGCACAGATACTCGCAGGTTCAGTTCAAATCTTTGGGGGCTGGGTGCTGAGATGCTGAGTGTGGTTCCTAGGAAGGGGCTTGGTGGGGCCACTCTCACTGTTTGGGGTGCCCTGCCTCCATAACAGCTTGCTGCAGAACCAGCATTGAATCCTGTTGTCACCTTTTTTCATAAAGTGAAAGTCCTCTTTAGATTTCTTTCAGTTAGTGAAAACGGGTCCTGATGTAAGGTTGTCACTCGGTATTCATGGGAGATTGGTTCTAGGACCCGTGTGGACACCCATATCCATGGATGCTCAAGTCCCTTGTGTAAAACAGCATTGTACTTGCATGTAAGCTATGCACATCCTCCTGCATATTGTCAGTCATCTCTAGGTTACTTAGAACACCTAACACAACGTAAACGCTGTGTACAACATTGTAAGTAGTTGGAAAGACAATGTAAATGCCTTTTAAATGTTGCTGTTTAAATGTTTAGTTGCTGTGTGGCCAATTCAAGTGTTGCTGTGGGGATCTTTCTGGAATTCTTTTTCCTAAATATTTTCAGTGCAGAAACGGGATTTGGAGGGCTGACTACAGGTCTTGCATATGAAAGAAAAGGTATAAATTGAACTTCCAAAAACTGGGGGACACCTGCATACAAAATGCAGTTCCAGAGTGTGTCTGGCGGTCAGTGATGATCAGCACAGCTGTGGCAGGAAGGGTCCGCGAGAACAGAGCAGTCTGCCACCCATAGACGGTGCTGCAATGAAGGGAGCCATTCCTCATTTTTACTGAAGCCCAGAAAGGGGAGGGGTTTGTTAGGGAAGGGGTACTTTGTTGGTTTTTGTTTTTCCCCCTTGGAGCACAAAGCCAGGCAGGCAGAACCCGGCATTAGATTCAGGAACCCAGCCTTTTTAAGAAAATAATTTTTATTTATTTACCTGTTTTTGGCTGTGCTGGGTCTTTGTTGCTGCTCAGGCTTTTCTCTAGTTGTGGCAGCTGGGGGCCACTCTGCAGTGAGCCAGCTTCTCTTGTTGCAGGGCACAGGCTCCAGGGTGCTCGGGCCTCAGTCATTACAGCTCCCAGGCTCTAGAGCACAGGCCTGTGGGGTCTTCCCGGACCAGGCATCAGACCCGTGTCTCCTGCATTGGCAGGTGGATTCTTTACCACTGAGCCACCAGGGAAGCCCAGGAACCCAGACTCTGAACTAGAGTGTCCTGCCCCCGACCTGGGCGGTCCGCGCGGCACCTGGCGTGGGCAGAAGGGCAGGCGCAGAGCATCCTCTGTCTCCTCCTGTCCAGCCTCCCGCACGGCCTGCGACCCCTGGAAGGAGAGCGGCGACGTGTCGGACAGCGGCAGCAGCACCACCAGCGGGCACTGGAGCGGGAGCAGCGGCGTCTCCACCCCCTCGCCCCCCCACCCCCAGGCCAGCCCCAAGTACCTGGGGGACGCCTTTGGCTCTCCCCAGACGGATCACGGATTTGAGACCGACCCGGACGCTTTCCTGTTGGATGAACCAGCTCCCCGAAAAAGAAAGGTGCGTGGCCTGAGCTTCCAAGCTCAGCCACAGAGGGGCCAGACCTGGGTCCCGGGCCTTCTCAGGCTCCATCCTATTTCAGTGATCCATTTTTTGAATGTTAATTAGTTAGGCTGCACCAGATCGTGGTTGTAGCATGTGGGATCTAGTTCTCCAACCAGGGATCGAACCCCGACCCCCTCTGCATTGGGAGCTCAGAGTCCCAGGCCCTGGGCCATCGTTTCAGCTCTCCTTTGCTGCTGCTCTTTCCTCTTGATATTCCCAGAAGCCCACCCCTCCTCTCCAATGCCACATCACTGGCCTTCTCTCCTCTGCCCAACCCAGCTCTCCTGCAGAGACCTCCATCAGGTCTTCCCCTGCCCCCCAGCCCACCCGCATCTCCACTCTAGACCGATGCCAGCCCCCAGGACCAGCTCTCTGCCCCTGTTTGTCAGTCTCTCTGGTCTCTGGGAACCCCTTTACTCAATTGAGCCTTCTGCTGGGTCCTGTTGGATGTGACTGGGACCCCACTGGGTGTGGCTGGGAGGGGCTGAGTGGGGGGACGTGACCTCCTCATCCTGTGTTCCCTTCCTTCCAGAACTCGGTGAAGGTGATGTACAAGTGCCTGTGGCCCAGCTGTGGCAAAGTCCTGCGCTCCATCGTGGGCATCAAACGACACGTGAAAGCCCTCCACCTAGGGTAGGTGCGCGCGCAGAGCTCCTCTGCCTAGGGCGTTCTGCAGACGTCCTCCACCCGCTGATTCCCCGAGACCCACACCCCCAAATACTTCTGAGAAACTGGCTGGCTGAGGGCCCCAGCCATCCCTGATCCTGGGCCCCGTGAACAGCCCCTTTGCTGGGATCTTTGCTGGGAAGCAGGCCCTCCTGCGGTGGTGGATGTGGATGCTGTTGATGGGTATGTCTTCTCACCCCGGAAGGAAGATGGTTCAGTTCTGGGCAGATAGAGGGTGGTTAGTTACTTAGCGCCTGTTGCTTCCCCTTGGGGAGCCGGGGCTCCCCTTGCACTGATACCCGAAGCCGGGGCTGCAGGTGGCCAAGGGGACTGACTCACAGTCCTTCCCCTGCCGGAGAGTGTAGCCTTGAGTGCGTGGGGTCCAGAGAGGACCAGAGCAAAGTGTGAAGCAGATCTGGCCAGAGGAGAAGCCTCCGGGGCTAGGGAAAATAATCCCCCTTGACGTGCCAGGGTGCAATCCCTGGGAGTCTGTGTCAGGACCTGGGCTCCCGCCTGTCCTCCTGGGCTTCTCCTGTGACTTGCCGCTGTCCCCTGCGTTTGGACCAGGGCAGCTTGTCCCTGGTTGTCACCGCATCTCCATCCCCTTCAGGGACACCGTGGACTCTGACCAGTTCAAGCGGGAGGAGGATTTCTACTACACAGAGGTGCAGATGAAGGGGGAAGCTGCTGCGGCTGGTGGCCCCACAGCCGACCCGGCTCCGACCCCCAGCGTGACCAGCCCGCCCCTCACCATCCTGCCCCCACCGCCTCCTCCCAAAGCCCAGTCCTCAGGCCCAGATCACCCTGGCCTGGAGTCTTACCTGCCCTCCGGTGCTCTCAGCAAGTCAGCTCCTGGCTCCTTCTGGCACATTCAGGCCGACCATGCATACCAGGTATGGGGACCCCCCTGGGAGCTCAGCCTCGGGACCATGAGGGCATTCCGTGTCTGTCACTGATCAGCCTGATCACAGGCCACTGACCACCCTGATCGGAGGCTGAGTCCTCAGCTGAATTACCCATCTCTTCTATAAGGAAAGTGACTTCACAGTCAGTAAACATAGGAATTCCAGAGTTGAACCTCGGTGACTGTCATGAGTGGTTACTGAATCTGGCTGAATCCAGTGGTTAAGAAATCTAGCTGAATCCCTGAGTAACCAGGTTGATGGATTTGGACGGGGGACTTGGTCCACCACTGGTTATAAGAGGGGGTAGACTAGTGTAGTAGGGTTTCTGAGAGCAAATCTCCAATTCCCAGAATGGTACTACATTAAATAGTCTGGCACTCAGTTTTTTGAATACCTACTATATGTCAAATTGCAGGATAAGCTTTGCGGATAGAATAAGATACATAATTCTTGAGCTTGTGAAGTGTACAGTTTAGCTGGAGAGAGAACTGAATGTGTGACTATGATTAATTATAATAAGTAGTTAAAATATCTTACTGGAGATACAAGCCATCGTTGTGGGTACAGAAAGGACCGGGCTTCCCTGGTGGCTCAGTGGTAAAGAATCCACCTGCCAATGCAGGCGATTTGGGCTCAGTCCCTGGGCTGGGAAGATCCTCTGGAGAAGGAAGTGGCAACCGGCTCCAGTATTCTTACCTGGGAAATCCCATGGGCAGAGGAGCCTGGCAGGGTACAGTTCACGAGTCGGACACCAGTTAGTGACTAAACAACAATAGCCGTAAAGACCAAGGTAGTATTATGCCCATTGGGTTGGGAAAGCAGTCATGGAGCGGGTGGCATTTAGGGTGGTTTTTACTGCATGTAGCAGGTGCCGAAGACTCTGCTTGCCATGTACAAGTTTTTCTTAAAATCCTTTGATGCCTACTGCTTGGTTTTTTCCGACTGTAGGCTGATTTGCAAGTTAGTAATTAAGAAGCAGTGCTTTCCGTCAGAAAGCCTTTAGAGAGCGAGCCAGCTCTCCTCTTCATTAGAACGCGTGGTCATGAGCGGTCGCTCAGCTCTTTCAACCCAGGTGGCCCTCCAGGCCGCCAGCTGTCCCTGTGACGTGAGATCTGGAGAGGGCAGTTGGTGATTTTAGAAACAAACCTTGACCTGGACAGTTGCTGCTTCCACGCAGTTGCCCCAGGGGATGGCAGGCGCTGAGCGCGGGCCCTGTGCCCCCACTTACAAGGCTGGATTTCTGGGGGAGCTACCCTGAGTGTGTTCTTGGTAGGTGATCCCGCCAAGAAGTTAATCTGCGGAGATGATTAAGTCATGAGGCTGGCACGTAAACCAGCTCCAAGAGGGAGGGCTCCAGAAAAAGGCTGGAGCCCGAGACGAAGGTGACTCCAGAGAGCCGTGCTCTGCTCTTTCTCTCGGGAGGAGCATTTTGGGGTGTCCCAGCACTTTAGTGTGAGGTGTGGCTGCAGACTGTGAGGGCGCTGGGGTGGGAAGGGGGGCCCGGGCGACACGCTCTGTCTCCACAGGCTCTGCCACCTTTCCAGATCCCGGTCTCCCCGCACATCTACACCAGCATCAGCTGGGCCGCGGCCCCCTCCAGCGCCTCCTCCCTGTCCCCGGTGAGTGCGCCCAGCGCTTCGAGCCCCTCAGCCCTTCCAAGGGCCCCAGAAACAGCCGAAGGCCCAGCCACACACACCCGGTGCTGGAGGCCTTTCCCCCCGAGCTCGCTGCCTCCTGCAGCCCAGCTTCTTGAAGGTCTTCATACCCTTGCCCACCCCCCCTCACCGAGAGTCACAGGCGCCCATAGAATGTTGGCGGGGCACGCCGGCGAGGAGCACCCAGGTCCAGTTTATTGCCAAGATCATGAGGCCAGGTGGGATCAGCACCCCTATTTGAGCCCCTGGGGGTGCTTGGTAAGGTTTTGATGCCAAGAGGAGGAGGGAGAGGACATGGGGGCGCTGGAGAGGAAGAGGGAGGGTGAGAAAGGAGAGAGGGGCGTGCGGGGGGCTGTGCAGATGGATCAGAGCTCCCTGGGCCACTGCAGACCAGCGCCTTAGGTTGCTTGTCCCCAAACTGAAATAAATCGGAAGTTATTTTGAATCCCCATGGACAGAAGAGCCTGGCAGGCTACAGTCCATGGGGTCACAAAGAGTTGGACACGACTGAGAGACCCTTAGGGTGTTGCAGACTGAAACGCCTCCTGCAGGAAGGCATCACCACGCACTGTAAAGCCAGCGTGCCCGAAGGTGCCGCTGAGGCTGTGCCGTCCCTCTTTCTGCCCCAATGTGACAGCTTCTTCTAAACCTGCAGATGGCAGCCCGTGAGGGGGCCCGGCTGAGTGGCTCTCCTGCCTGGAGCCCCTTCCCCTGGCTGGAGTGTGCCTCCCAAGGCTGGCTCCTCCCTCTCCACCTCCACTCACTCCTTGGTCCCTGCTCACCTCTGGCTGAAATCTTCGAGAGAAGGCCTCCTGGCACAGGGTGGGGTGGGGTCCCTTTGCCTTGCATGCCTGCCTTCGTGCTCACAGCCCCTCTGCCCTGTGCCCAGGTCCGGAGCCGGTCGCTAAGCTTCAGCGAGCCCCAGCAGCCGCCCCCTGCCATGAAGTCTCACCTGATCGTCACGTCTCCACCTCGGGCCCAGAGCACCACCAGGTGAGCTTGTCCTCTCGCGAGATCTCCTTGGGGGCTCCTGTCCCCACCCACCCCTCGTCCCCAGGGTCGGTCCCAGGGAGCCGGTGGGGGGACGTCTCAGATGCGAGGGAGGCAGTCGGTCCTCCGGCCCTGGTGGTTCCCCTTGCTGGCTGGTCAGCGGGTGACCATCCCCTCATCGCCCTGGCTTGCAGGAAAGCCCGCGGGGAAGCTAAGAAGTGCCGCAAGGTGTACGGCATTGAGCACCGGGACCAGTGGTGCACCGCCTGCCGCTGGAAGAAGGCCTGCCAGCGCTTCCTGGACTGAACCGCGGCCCCTCCCGGCGGCCTGGGGACACAGGCAGATGGGTCCCAAGCCCACCGCAGAAGCCTAAAAGCTACAGAGTGGACACACGGGGAGTTTGGGCTCTATTGGCTAAGGTTGAATACTCAAAACATTTTCCCTCCCTCATGGGAATGTTTTAGTTTTTTAAAAAAAAAATAGAAACAAAAAAATTATTTTTTTTTCTTCCCCTAAAATGAGAGAGAGCCAAAACTGACCAAGGGTATTCTGCAGCAAACCAGAGACCAAAGAAACGACTCCCCCTCCTCTCCTCCACACAGCCCCTCTCCCTAGGGGATTAACGTGTACCGTATGGAAGGAAGGGACAGCTCATCCTGTTGCCTGCTGGGCTGGTGGATTCTTTGCTTTCTCCACTCTTCCAGAAGGGACTGTGAGCAACATGGATTTACTTTTTTTTTTTTAAGAAAAAAAAAAGAAATTTCTGGCTGATGACTCAGAGAACAGGACCTGCTGAGGCTGGGGTGGGAAGACGGGGCTGATGTGTGAGCTTTTTGAGGTGCAGCCGGCCCCCTTTCTCCACTCAGATCCAGGAGGAGGGAGAGATTGTCCTCACCCAGCAGCCTCCATCAGAGTTCAAGGAAAGCCCTTTTTCCGGTGCCAGCTGCTCCGATCTGGGGTCCCTCAGGTCAGGTTGCAGCCCAACAGATACAGTATGGCCTCTTCAAGCCCAGACTCATAGGTTTGTAAAAAGACTGGGACAGTCAGGAAGCTGAGCCAAAAGGCTAAAAAGAATTCACGTCGTACAGCGTGACAGATCAAGACTACCTTGCTCATTCTTTCCTTAACAAGAGACCAGGCGGTGTAGTACTCGGTAAGAGTGCTTCGCTGTTCCCCAAGTGAACCCACGCCCACCCCTCCCCACCAGCTCTGGAAGACACCCCCCCCAGAAACACTTTGTTTTCACTTAATGGTATATTCAGGAGCCTCTTTCTGATTAAAGACTCCCCCTTTGTTTGGCCGAGAGATCCTGCCCTGAGGTAGGTCCCTCTTCGTCTCATGGGAACCAGGGATTTTCCCATGTTCCTCCACGGCCACAGGGCCGGGCTGGCGAAGAGAACGGACAGAAAAGTAGGTGGCAGCTTCTGCCACGGGGAGAGGGGTGCAGAGCTGTCCCGTGGCTCCACGGGCTCACCTGGCCCTTTGGGGACCGTCTGGTTTTCTTCCTAAGGTGACAGGCAGGACAGGACTTTTCAGGGGGCTTCTGCTTGGTCCAGTCAGTGTGATGGGGAGGGTCAGTTGGATGTGGTGTCATGTTCCCAGACACCTGTTGGGTGTCTTTTCTGCCCGAAGGCAGGATGGGGCAGGTTAGGGAGCCTGAGGAGGTGAGTTCAGTTCATTTTAGTCGCTCAGTCGTGTCCAACTCTTTGCGACCCCATGAACCACAGCACGCCAGGCCTCCCTGTCCATCACCAATTGCCGGAGTCCAAGTTGGGTGTCTTTTCTGCCTGAAGGCGGGATGGGGCAGATTAGGGGGCCTGAGGAGGTCACGTGACGGGAACTGGGGTTGATTTAGCATCTACTGGAGACCTCAGGAATGGAGGGGACCCCAGACTGTGTGACTTGAGAGCTAAATACATGAATCCATTTTTGTTGAGGAGGGAGAAGTAGAGGCAGGGGCTTCTGTGCCTGGGCGAGCAGGGCTGAGCAAAGGCACATTTTTGGCTCAAAGCCTCACCTTTCTGCCGAGCGGGACTGGTTTTGGGGACTCCTCAGGGCCCACGTCCCAAATGTCAGGGGCTCAGGGAACCGTACCATGAGGCCAGCTCTCTGGGGCTTGCACAGCGGTGTCCAGCCCTTGGCTGTGAGCAAGGCTGTCCTTCCCGTCCAGGCGGGCTCACTTGGCTGCAGGAACCCAATAGATGCCTTTCCGTCTGTGACACGCCGCGTGTTGGAAAGCGGCAAACAGGGGAATAGGGGGTGTGATGGTGTGAAGGGTGATGGTGACCTGGGTTTGGTGACAGAAGGGAAAAGCACTCTTACCCATGAGTGTCTTTGGTGGTGATGGGGTATATTTTTATAACTCAGTAAAAAAAAAAAAAAATTATGTATGTGGAATTCTGTCCCTCGGTAAAGCTGGAAATCAGGCCAGCAAGAGGTGCTGGGTTCTTCCTCCCGCTCCTTCAAGCTCCCAGCTTCCCAAATCTGACTCCTCGCTTCCCGCCCTGTGCCCTGCAGGTCCTACCCGTGTGGAGAGGGGGCCTTGGAGACTGGGGTGGGGGGAGCTCTGCCCAGCAGCGTCTCCCCTTTCCTCCTTGCTCAGAGCTTTTGCTGGGTCTCCCCTTTGGAGACACTGTTTTCATTGCCCCCTCAGTTTGGACCATTAGGTACAACTGGATATCAAGGTTTTCTCTAAGTGAGGCAAGCTTCTCGTGTCACTGCTGCACACGGCAGAAAAGGAAGAGAGAAGAAATTGATGCAACAATTTCAAAACGGAGGGTTTTTTTTTTTTTTTTTTTAATGTTCTGGTGCGGCTTTCCCTGGCGGCCTTTGCTGCAGCCTCCTTCCTGGTGGTGGTGGCCTCGTCCAGCCTCTCTCCTCCCACTGCTCCATCTGTGGCTGTTGTGTGGGTTCTTGACGTGTGGTCTGTCCTGGGGTTGTCCCGTTCGTCTCTTCTCGGAGGGCCGGGGGTGGTTTGTGACCTGATCCCACCATCACGCCTGTTTTCTTCATCTCTGTATTTCTCCCTACTTCCCGGCCCATCCTGGGAGGCAGAATCTGATGGAAGGTAAGAGGCGACAGGTGCGCTTTGGAAACTAACAGGACGGATTGGGAAAGCAAGCGTCTTGGGAAACTCTTTATTCCGGGAATGTTATGTTTATTCACAATATTTTGGAAGTACCTTTGGAGTCTAGTGCCTGCTTTGAGCAGCCTTAATGATACCGAATCTGCACCCGTGCGCCTTCAGTGCGAAGAGTCCAGTGGATAAGGGTGGTGGTAGTGGTTGAGTCACTGAGTCCCATCTGACTCTTTGCGACCTTATGGTAGCCCCACAGGCTCTTCTTGTTCATGGGATTTCCCAGGCAAGAAGACTGGGGTGACTTGCCATTTCCTGGTGGTCAAATGAGGTCACAGGTGCAGAACACAAAGCCCATCGGGTGAGTAAAATGGCTTAGATTGAATAATCTGACTTCTGAGCCGGCTGTGAAAGCAATCGTGTAATTTCAGAACACATTCTGAGCAACATCCACAGTGTTGCAGTTGCCCTGAGGCTAGATTCTTTGAAGAACATAATGGATTTGGATGTGGAAACTCTGACTTGTTGGAAGAAATCTGTCCTGTTACTTTCTGGTCCTCGCAGGTTCTGACTTTACCAGGGGCAAAAAAAAAAAAAGAGGGGAGGGAGATAAATCCCATCTGTGAACTTGTCTTTATTGGCGCCTTTTCCCCCAGCTGTCTTCCAAGTATTATTTTTACTGTTAAAAATTTTTTTAAAAATGTGAAATATAATGTTTTTACAGCAACAATATGAAATATATTTTATAAGGAATAAAATGGTACATTGTCTGATTTGATGTGTGCCTGTCCCTCCACCCTCTCACCCTGCAAAGGATAAGATTATCATTGTCCTTGGTGTTAAGCAAGCAATAGTCCCGGGGGAGAAGTGTGCACACTCATTTGCTTATAGTAATAGCAGGCAACATTATCAGGGACCTGGCCAAGTGCTTACATGGATAACCCACGAAGAAATTACTGTTGTCAGTCCCATTTTTATTTTATTTTTAAAATAAAAAAATTATTTTTAAAATTTATCAATTTATTTTCATTTCATCATTCCCATTTTACAGATGAGGAAAGTGAGGCCCAGAGGTTAGAAAACTTGCCCGAAGTCGTCATCCGGGAAATAATGGCACTAGGATTGTAATCTAGGAGATAACCATTTTCTTTTTTTTTTCTTCCTAATCTCTAATTTTAATTTTTACAGTTTAATGGTTTATTACAGTGCAAACACCTAAGTACCCACCATTCCTTCAAAAAGCAGATCGTGGCCAGCATTCCAGAAACTGCCCTTGTACCTCTGTGTTGTGCTCAGTCGCTCAGTCGTGTCTGATTCTGTTCGACCCATGGACTGTAGCCCGCCAGGCTCCTCTGTCCATGGGGATTCTCTGGGCAAGAACACTAGAGTGGGTTCCGATGCCTTCCTTCAGGGGATCTTCCCATCCCAGGGATCAAACCCAGGTCTTCCGCGTTGCAGGCAGATTCTTTACCATCTGAGCCACCAGGGAAGCCCTCTAGCGAGGCGCTATTCCTCTTTTCCTCATAAAAGCAACCACTGTTCTTTGACTTTTTACATCAGTGATTTCCTTGATTTAGGAAAATAACCATTTTCTCTCTTGCTTGCATTGTTGACAATGGGGAGAAGCTCCCGGCTGTGGACCTGAATTTGTCGGGGAGCTGGCGAGCGCCTAAGGAGAGAATGAGCCACTTTCTGCTTGTGCAGTGTGTGCTAGCCCTGGGGAGTAACAAGGGCTGCCCCCCACCCACCCCCGACCCCCGGGTCAACCCGTGGGTTTGGTGTCCTGTGATTGCCCATGTGGCTGGTTCAGAGCTGTCCTGGGTGGAAGGGGAGCTGGCACAGAAAGCTCTATCTCGCCCTGGGAGGGGGTTCTAGGACCTCCTCACAGCACCCAGCGGGGAGGTATGAAGCTGCTCTGAGAAGACCTAAGAATTAGATTTCTGCCAAAGTTAGTCCAGCTCAGCAGCCTGTGGGAGACCACCCCGCCCCGCCTTCCCCCACCCCTCCTTTAAAGGGGTTTACTGCCTTTGGGTTGGACATTGTCCATTTGCAGCTCTGCACCCTCCCAGGCCCACCTTTGTGGCTGCACCCGAGGACCCCCTAACTTTCTGGCTCCCAGTTGGGTCTGACCAACCGGAGACGCCAGGCTCGAGTTGGAAGGGAGACAGTTGTTCAATCTCGCCGACGGTACTACCCTGCACAGTGAGTGGCTGTTTCCCTCCTGACCGCTAGAGGGAGCTACAGTCCTCGCTGGTTCCAGTAACCCCTCACCTCACCAGGCGCCCCCTCCCCCGAGTTCCCCAACAGAGCACCTTACCCTCCGTATTGATTTCCCACGGCCCCCTGTCTGTCTATATAGATGTTTGACCCATCTCAGTCACTCCATTTGGGTGGACCAGAGGTTTCTTGGCTGAACTGGTATCATCCATCTTAACATGTTTTAATTTCGACCCCATCCGGAGGGTCCCAAACCAGCAAATGCTGCATCACCTGGAAATTGTTAAAGATGCAACTTTCTAGTGAGTCGGAAACGGAGGGCGGGGCGCAGCAGCCTGGCCCCTCCCCCGTCCCGCCCGCTGGGCCCAATCACACCGCTGTGGGCTCTGGATCTGGGGGCCCGGCTCGGTCGCGGTGTTCCTGCTCGACACACTTCACAGAAAACAGAGTCGCCTCTGGCTCCGAGGAGAGGCAGCTCTGACGGTATGTCTGGAGCCTGTGCTCTCAGTTAAAGAAACAGCCAACCCATTTACCAAC
This sequence comes from Odocoileus virginianus, assembly GCF_023699985.2. NCBI lineage: Eukaryota > Metazoa > Chordata > Mammalia > Artiodactyla > Cervidae > Odocoileus > Odocoileus virginianus. Next base: position 44,916,970 of record NC_069691.1, on the reverse strand, counting down.
CATTTGCTCAGTAGAAGTTTAATGGAGAAATATCTGTTTAAAACAATCGGTCAAAAAGAACAGCTCTTTTACAAACAAGTTACGGCAGTGACGAGTCAAAACCCCAGGCTTGATTTCCTGTTCCTTGAACCCACCACCTCAAAGAGGGAAGAGGTGGGTGAGAAGGAGAGATGGGGCCGTTTAAATGTTAGCTGGAGGAGTTACAAAAATACACTCTGATGTAGCCACAGGGTTGTCATGAAACATGCCATGGGTGGGGAGGGGCCAGGAGGAGTAGGGGAGGGAAAGACAACCAGATGGCGCAGGGCCCCGGGGCGGCGGCCTGGAGCGAAAGCTGCCTCAGTGCCTTGGGGAGGGAGGCGCCCTGATGCCCAGCCGGCAGGTCTGGGGCTGGAGACATGCTGCTTTGGGGATCGCCCGGACACCTGGGGAGACATAAATTAAAATGACAAATGAATGGCAGATTAAAATGGCAAGTCCGACAGTTTTTCTGACCCTTCAATTCGCTTTTCCCTAGTGCCTGAGAAACAGAAAAGAGGCAAAGAAAAACTATCACTTGGGACTTTCCTGGTGGTCCAGAGGTTAAGATCTGGTGCTGTAAATGCAGGGGTGCTGTGCTGTGTGAAGTCGCTGTCGTGTCTGACTCTTTGCAACCCCATGGACTATAGCCCACCAGGCACCTCTGTCCTTGGGATTCTCCAGGCAAGAATACTGGAGTGGGTTGCCATGCGCTTCTCCAAGGGATCTTTCTAGCCCAGGAATCGAACCCGGATCTCCCGCATTGCAGGTGGATTCTCTACCGTCTGAGCTACCAGGGAAGCCCAAGAATAGTGGAGTGGGTAGTTTATCCCTTCTCTAGGGGATCTTCCCGACCCAGGAACTGAATGGGAGTCTCCTGCCTTGCGGGCAGATTCTTTACCAGCTGAGCTACCAGGGAAGTCCTAAATGGAGAGGGCGCAGGTTCAATCCCTGGTCAGGGAACTAAGATCCCACATGTTGCACAGTGCGGCCAAGTAAATTTTATATATATATATATATAAAAATATATATACACACACACACACACACACACACACACACACACATATATATTTTAAAAGCTTTATAATCCACATAATTAGCCCCAAAAGCAGCAAGAAGGGGTCTCTGACTCCCTCTACACACCTGTTTCCCTGGCCCATAATCTAGCGTCAGACCAACAGGACAAAGGGCAAGCCTCCTGCCCAGAAACAGTTCTCTTATCCCTGGTATCAGTATTTGGAATCTCTGTATAGTAATTCATTTTTTCAGGATAAAAAGAGCCCTCATTTGTGGCTCTCTCATATTACAAGTGCTAACTTCACTGATTCCTCACCAGGAATGAATCTGCTCACTCTCCACCATCTAGAAGGTCAAGGTCTGGTGCAGCGGAAGAGAGGAGGGAAGCATAGGGCCAGGCAACGGACGGTAGGTACCGGGCTCCGTCGCGTACTCTTCACAGGTCTCTTTAGGACTGGTCCTGCACCCCACTGTCCCTCTTTTTTTGGTTCCATTTGTTATTTTTTTTATTGGAGTGTCATTGCTTTATTATGTTGTTAGTGTCTGCGGTACAACAAAGTGCGTCGGCTCTAAGCACACACGTCTCCTCCCTCTAGAACCTCTCTCCTTCCCGCCTCCCCGCCATCCCACCCCACTCAGGCATCACCGCGCCGAGCCGAGCTCCCTGGCCGTACACCAGCTTCCCACGAGCTGTTTTACACGACAGTATGTGTGGTCAGTTCTACTCTCTCAGTTCACAGCCTCTCTCCCCTCCCCTGCTGTGTCCACAGTCCATTCTCCACCGTCTGCGTCTCTATCCCCACTCTGCAAAGAGGTTCCTCTGTGCCGTTTTTCTAGATTCCATATATGCCAGTGTCCCTCCCTTCTAGGACATCATTATGCTTTCTGAATAAGGGTTCTTTATCCCAAGTGTTTGCTTCCCTGGTGGCTCAGTGGTCAAGAACCTTCCTGCCAATGCAGGAGACACAGGAGACATGGGTCCTATCCCCTGGAGGAGGAAGAATGCTCCCGTATTCTTGCCTGGGGAATCCCATGAGTACAGGGGCCTGGCGGGCTGCAGTCCATGAGGTCACAAAGAGCCAGACATGATTGGGCACACACACGTCCCAGGTGGTGGGTGGCGCCGTTTCCTCCAGCATTCTAAACATAGCTTGGTGTTGGGTGTCTCTGGTGTCCAGAACAGCTCTGGCATTAGGAGTCCCCGAGCCATGGAAAAATCTCAAGCATGTGTGGGGCCGGCTGGGGTGTGTACAGGCAAATAAAGACAGGCTTAAGGGACTCATAAATACACATCCACACTGAAACTCAGCAGCCATGAATGTGTAGAAAAAAGAATCAGCAAGATGGTCGCAGGAGGAGAGCGATCGATAATACCCAGATGAGCTGCTTAATATCACCAGCGTTTCCATCAAGAACTTTATATCTTGAGCAAAGCCACAGGCAGAAGATGGTTACCCGTTATGTTCCAGTGCCTCTCAGTTGGAGGCTTAATAGAAAACTAGAAAAACCAATTACCTGAATAGGGGCTCAAATAGTTTTTCTAAAAACTAAATTGATTTCTGCTAAAGTGACTGATATGAAACTGTCTTTATAAGGTAAATGGTCATAGTTCAGATTTAGACGTGTCTTGATGGTCCCTTTAAGAATAATGTACCTAAAAAAAAAAGAATAATGTCCCTAAAATTTAGGAGGAAGGTTTGGTGGGGGGGGGGGCATATGTATACCTACGGCTGATTCATGTTGATGTGTGGCAGAAACCAACACAATATTGTAAAGCAATTATCCTCCAATTAAAAAGTTAAAAAGAAGAAGAATGTCTTTAATATTTGGAAGAATTCAGCCCATGCCATTTCTGAAAGATTTTTTATTAGGTCCCATGTAGATATGGCTTTGGAGAAATGAATGCTTATTAGGGATCCAAGAATATGACTTCAAAACCAGTGCAGGTTAATTCAGGGCCTTCAGAGATTAGTCATTCTGCTAAAATAAACACGGCAGCCTTTGGCTCGCCACTGAATACATATACCCGTATTTGGCAATGGGCATTTTGCAAACAAGCCAGCCTACCTGCAAAGTGTTATGTGGGCTGCCTTCCTGCTGCAGTGTGGGTGCTCAAGATTCACATGTGGATTAATATACATTGAAGGAAGATTATTAACGATCTGGCTACCTTTGACATATGGGAAGCAAAGTAAAAGAGCCCGTGCACAAACTTTTGCTTTTATGCCTCTGCGTAAGGCAAAAGCCCCCACTTGGGTAATAATGTTTGCAGAAAGCTTCTGACCAACTGAATAGTTCATTCTGTTAGGGGAAGCTTCTCTCTTTAAGGAGAGATATGAGATACTGTACGTGAGCCTGCGCAGTCTGTCCTGTCTGACTCTTTTCAACCTCATGGACTGCATGCAAGCTTCCAGGCTCCTCTGTCCAAGGGATTCTCCAGGCAAGAATACTGGAGTGGGTTGCCATTTCGACCTCTAGTGGATCTTCCCAACACAGGGATTGAACCCATGTCTCCTGCATTGATAGGCAGATTCTTTACCACTGAGCCACCAGGGAAGCCCAGATGAGATCCTGCAGATAATCATATTCCTACATGTGAATTAAGGCACATACGCTTAATGATTGGAATTCTCTTAGATTTTCAGAAAAGTTCATTGTGCTAGTTCCCTCTGCCACTCAAAGTTATGTATAGGTTAATGGGCTGAGGAAAGCCGAGTTTGTAATGACTGGGAAATAAGTTAGGATCTCTGATGTCTGTGATCTGATCTGCATTGTAGGTACATGTATAAATGAGTGCCTGGGGGACTAAGAACAGACAGGCAGGGAGATAGGAGGAAGGGCAAGCAAGCAAGCAAACACAAAACAGAAATGGCACCTAGGTACTTCCCCGGTGGTCCAGTGGTTAAGAATCTGCCTGCCAAGGAAGGGGACACGGGTTCAATCACTAGTACAGGAAGATGCCACATGCTGTGTGGCAACTCAGCCTGTACACCACAACTACTGAAGCCCTCACACCCTAGAACCTGTGCTCTGAGACAAAAGAAGCCGCCACAGTGAGAAGCCTGTGCACTACAACTAGAGAGTAGTCCTCACTTGCCGCAACCAGAGAAAACCCATGAGCAGCAACGAAGACCCTGTGCAGCCAAAACTAATAAACAAAAATTAAAAACAGCAACCAACCAACAAAACACCAGAAATGGCACCTGGAAAGAGGCAAAAAGTGAGGAAAAATGATGATCCTTTAGTCCCTCTCCTAAAAGTGACTGAGGTCATTAGGGCCAGATTATCAAAGCCTTGCTCAGGTGCCATCAGCTGCAAAGAACCAGCCCACCTGTGGCAAAGTGATCAGGTGAACAAGTGATGTGTGGGAGAAAGAAACACAGAAGGTGTCCTAACAAGAACTGGTCCTAACCAGAGCTCCTTGACTGGGGCAGAGTGTAAAAGTTGAAAGGCTGCCATGGAAGCCAGTCACCTTGAGATAGAGAGAGTAGGGGAGGGGACAGCTAAGCCATCTTTGAAGGTGAAACAGCAACATCACACACATAAATCAGACTCTGCAAATGGCTAAGTGCAGGTCCAGCTCTGGGTCCTTAAAGTCTCAGGGGAAAGGTGGTGAATGGTTTCTATGGCAACCATATAGGAGGCTTGGTCCACTTTATTGTCCCCATAGTAACTAAGCTCCTGAAGAGCCATAGAGGAATTAGTTATCTTAACGCACTACTATTATCCCCATGGTAACCAGTCTCTTCACCGCAGTGGTGAGCTGCTGGGAGCAATCCCAGGAAAATTTTTGCTCCCAGAAAGAAAAAAAAAAAAGGTGGGCTGGAGCAGTCCTAGGAGCCGAACCCCTGAAGGAAGTGGTGTGGAGTGTGTCTGTGTGTCTGGGTGTCAACATGTTTCCCCCAACCAGGGAGGAAGGTTAAGACGGGGTAGAGGAGGTTTCTTCTTGCCCCCAGCTCATTGGGGCCCCACTCACTCATGGGTTGAAGTGGACGGTGCAGCCGGGAGGGGCTCCCCTTCCAGCTACGCATTACCATTCTGGTGCAGGGTGCGCCGGCGCTGGCTGGACTGCATGCTCAGGACCAGGTACTGCCGCATAAACTCACTGAACCGCTTCTGGTTAGCCAACTTCCGGGCCGACTTCCGGGCCCCGGTGAAGCCCCCGAACCGCTTCTGCAGCTGCTTCTGCTCCATCTCCCCCACCTCCTCCAGGCCGGGCTCTGTCCTCTTCTGCCTTTGGAAGAGGCTCCTGACCCGGGGCATTCGTTTCAGATGCTGCATCTCAGAGGCTCTGGGCTGGTCCGGAGCAGCCGCCACGTGGTCTGGGTCAGCAGGGCTGAGCTGCCAGGAGCCCCTGGCCATGACCTTGGTGCATGGAGTCCAGAGCGGGCTGGTGAAGACCTTCCCTTCACACTCGAGGATGCACACCTGAAAAGGGAGAGGTTGGAGGGAAGAGAAAGACCAGGGACATCTATTAGTCCAAGGCAATGAGGAGGTCAAGTACTTTCGTTGTCTATTTTAGGGCCTTCCAGATGGCTTAGTGGTGAAGAATCCGCCTGACGGTACAGGAGAAGCTGGAGGTGCGGGTTGGATCCCTGGATTGGGAAGATCCCCTGGAGGAGGAAATGGCAACGGCTCCAGTATTCTTGCTGGGATAAGCCCGTGGACAGAGGAGCCTGGCGGGCTACAGTCCATGGGGTTGCAAAGAGTCAAGACACGACTGAGCATGCATTATCTATTTTGGTATCAATTCAGTGCAAGGGCTTTTGAAGTACCTCTTCAGTACCATGGAGCAGTTTTACATATAGTTACTTAAGTATTTCAGAGTTGGAAAGAAACAGAAAACGAATTGGCCCATCTCTGTCATTTCACAAAGAAAGCTGGGGCTCAGAGACATGAGGTTAAGTTACCCAGGTGACTCAGCAAGTTAACAAAATGCACAAACAGAGTTATAGTCTTTGTTGGGTTTTTGGAGCCAAACAGCTCATCAGGATCATCCAGAAAGAAACATTTTGTTCTGTTCTCTTATCAGGCCTGGGAGAGGTCAGAGTGATTTAAGAAACTGGGGATGTTAAAGCATGTGGTCACGCAGTTAAATCTGCATGGTTATTCTAAGGTCACCTGGTAAAGATCAACCTTGGTGTGATTCATTTTTCACCTTGCATACATTCATCATCACTATCAGTGCATCAGTTATAGAAAATAGGGATCAAATAGAGAGCAGACTTATGGTTGCCAAGGGGTAGGAGTGGGTGGGAGAAGGATGGACTGGGAGTTTAGGGTGAGTAGATGCTAAGTATTACATACAGCATGAGTGGACAACACAGTCCTACTGTATAGCCTAGGGATCTAAATTCAATGTCCTAGGATAAACCATAATGGAAAAGAATATTAAAAAATTGTATATATAATAACCGAGTCACCTTGTTGTCCAGCAGAAATTAAAACAACCTTGTAAATCAACTATACGCCAATAAAAAAGTAGAAAAGGGGGTTAAGACCCTTTGAGATATAGACAAGTTGGATAATCTGGGACTGTCCGACACAATTCAGTGGACCTGCCAGCTCCCTAGGAACCCCTGCAGCTTCTGTCTCTCCTGGCATCTCCCACCTCTCGTCTAGACCACCAGCCTGACCATGATGTTCCCGTACCTTCCTGATGGGCCCTGGCCTTAACCCTTCCCTCCCACATTCCTGTCTTTGATTGGATCTCCTGGAAGCCTCTGCCTCCAAGATTTTTTCCCCATTGTTTTGGCTTCCGGCTTCCTGAATGGGTCAAGTGATAAAGAATCCACCTGTAAAGCAGGAACCACAGGAGACAGCATCAATCCTTGGTTTAGGAAGATTCCCTGGAGAAGGAAATGGGAACCTGCTTCAGTATTCTTGCCTGGAAAATCCCATGGACAGAGGAGTCTGGTGGGCTACAGTCTGTGGGGCTGCAAGGAGTCGGAAACGACTGAGCACCCAAGCACACTTTACCCCAAACATTCCTCTCTGTGTTTTTGGGGTCAGATGAAAACCCCACTTCAGCCTGACTTTGACATCATGGTGAGCAGGAAGCTGCAGAGCCCTTCATCAAACTTTGGAGTCCTTTTTTTAAATTTAATTTTTAATTTTTTTTGGCTGCACCATGCAGCATGTGGGATCTTAGTTCCTGGACCAGGGATCAAACCTGCACCCACTGCATTGGAAGCTTGGAGTCTTAACCTCTCTTGGTCTACCAAGAGAGTCCCAAACTAGGGAGTCCATACCTGGCTTACAGGGCATCAGGAGTTACTGCTCTGGTTGGGCAGCTGCAGGATGTGAGAAGATGCATGTGTGCCCCACTGGGGCTCTCTGGGGAGCAAACACTCCCACCCGGGTGTTCGGAGTGGCACGCTTGCCTCTATGGGCAAGGTTTCCAACTTGATCTCTAACTGAGTAGTGAGATATGCATGCAGCTTAAATCACAGGCTTCACCAGCTGTTCCACCAAATCCTCAAAGTGTGTCCTTCAGCCTGACTTCTCCTGCTTGCCTTTACCACTCTGACCCTGCTCTCCTTTTGTTGCTGCCAAGCTTCTCCAAGATGTGGTCATGCTCATGCCTACATCTCAGCATCTCCCACTTTCTCCTCCTGACTTATGTGTGAGGAATCAAATCTCTGTCTTTTTTGGGGGGTGGGGCACACAGCGCAGCTTGTGGGATCTCAGGTCCCCAACCAGGGACTGAACCCATGTCACACAGTGAAAGCCCGGAATCCTACCAGCGGACTACCAGGTATTGTTTAGTTGCTAGGTTTCGTCCAACTCTTTTGCGACCCCATAGGCTGTAGCCCAGCAGGCTCCTCTGTCCGAGGGATTTCCCAGGCAGGAATACTGGAGTGGGTTGCCTTTTCCTCCTCCAGGGGATCTTCCCGACTCGGGGTTAGAACCCGAGTCTCCTACATTGGCAAGTGGATTCTTTACCACTAGGCCCCCTGAGAACTCCTAAATCTCCACCTTATTAAAGATGGCCCTTCAGGTGTTTGTTACTAGCAGGTGACTAATTCTTATCTGATATACTTTTTCAGTATGAGTGGAACAAGTTTGAAGGAACTACTGATTGTAGCATATATATCAGTACTTCACTCCTACTTTTTTCCACCCCAAGTCTATCTTTTTGCTCTGTCTCTCTCTCTGAATGCCACTTTACTCCCCAGCTGGTTCAGGTTTAGAACCCTGGGCATCTCTCCAGCATTCCCCTTCTCAGGACCCCGTTTCTCCATCCAGTCAGTATGTAAGTCTGCCATCTCCTTTCCATCCCCTCTGCCTAATTTCCTCTTGGGAGTGCTGTGAAGCAAGGAGAACAGGTGACTCCTGTTCAAAACCCCTGACCTTCATGATGGATTTCGGGGAGAAGTTCTTATAGGCAATATTTGGGGTGAAGGCTGCAGGGTGTGTGACTTTGTTCTGAATGGCCGGTGGTAACAGATGTTCCAGGAATCTTGTGCTCAGCCTGAAGTTACCATCCTCCACCTGGGTGGGGGCCTTAGGTCGCACAGAAGAATTTAAAGGTCGTCGTTGTCATTCAGTCCCTAAGTCGCGACTGACTCTGCGACCCACAGACTGCAGCACGCCAGGCTTCCCTGTCCTTCACCACCTCCCAGAGTTTTCCCAAACTCATGTTCAATGAGTCGGTTCCGCCATCCAATCATCTCATCCTCTGTCATCCCCTTCTTTTCCTGTCTCCAACTTCCCCAGCATCTGGGTCTTTTCTGATGGGTCGGCTCTTTGAACTCAAAGATGCTGTTAAGTATATTCCTTGAGGGGAACCAGGAGTGGCTGCACTATTGTTTGACTTCTCCTCCCTGCCCTTGGCATCCCCTACCTTCCCTGATTAGCAACTTCCCTTTGGAACTCAGGGCAGGTTCAGGAGACTGAACGAAGCCTATTTCCTACACACAAGAATTGGGGGACACAGAAAGGATTTGTACCCAGGAGGACCCTCAGGTCCTCCTCCATTTCACAAGGACATTGGCAAACAACCTATAATGTATAGGACAGCCCACCCCCCACCCCAACAAAGAATTATCCAGCTTAATACAGCCACAGAGTCTGAGAAACCCTACTCTACAGAGTCAAAGAGGAAGCAGAAAGCATGGGTAACACCGGGAAAGCCAGTAGAAGTGAAGTAGGAGGGAAGTGGGAAGGACAAAACCTCTAATCAAATGACATAGCCCTAGAGGATACGACATAAACTGGTGAGAACCGACTAGATACAAGCCAGCAGAAGATTCGACTTCCAGTGAACCTTGAGCCTCTTCATATGCTCACTGTGATATTAGCATCTAAATGACACATTTATAGGCACCATGAAAGTTCAGAGGCTGATCATAAAAGGTCAAAAAGTGGGCGGTGGCCCAATTCCAGAAAATCTCTACCCCTTTTCCAAAATAACTGGAATAATTCTCCCACTCATTAGTTCGTGAAATCACCCAGCCCATAAAAACTAACCGCCCCATGTTTTGGGGCCTCTTGCCTTCTGAGATGGCACACACTCTGTGAAATGTATTTCTTCCAGGGCCATTCTCTTCTTTTGAGACAGATGGCATTCTGTCTATGGAATGTGTATCTCTAAATAAAGCCACTTCTTACCTATCACTTTGTCTCTTACTGAATTCTTTCTGCAAGGAGACGTAAAGAATCTAAGCTTCATTAAGTCCTGAGACCAGGTGTGCAATCTTAATTAAAAGACAGTGGATTCAGGGGCTTCCCTGGTGGTCCAGTGGTTAAGAGTCTGCACTCCCAATGCAGGGGACTTGGGTTCCATCCCTGGCCAGGAAATTAGATCCCTCATCCTGCTACTAATGACTTTCCAGGTGGTTCCTTGGTAAAGAATCTGCCTGCCAATGGCGGAGGCACAGGAAAGAAATGTGGGTATTGATCCTTCTTTCAGGAAGATTCCCCAGAGAAGGAAATGGCAACCCACTCCAGTATTCTTGCCTAGAGAATCCCATGACCGAAGAGCCTGGAGGGCTAGAGTCCATGGGGCCAGTCAGACTTGATTGAGTGACTGAGCACACCCTCACTCCCACATGCCACAATGAAAATCTAGCATGTGAGAATGCAAACTCCAGTGTGCTGCAACTAAGACCTGGAGCAGTCACATAAATAAAAAGAGTGGGTTCAAGTTCCATCCTGGGATTTGGCTGGGTTCAAGTCCCAACCTGAGTTGTGTGGTCTCATAAACATAGACTTGTGGGACTCAAAAGGACCTTTGAACACACTTGGTTCAGTCCTCACAGGGATAGGATCCTCAAAGTGCTCATTGCCTTGATCTGCCTTGTCCATTTACAGGAACAGGTGGAAACTGTTAGCCTAGAGGCTCTCAGATCTTCTGTGAGCCCCTGGGTTTCTAAGCCCAGATGGTAATTATATTGCATGTCAATCAGAGAAAATGAAATTCTATGATCAAACCAGATGCATAGCCCTTACCAAGACTCAACATATTGTTAGATGATTAGATACTAAAAAAATGCATCTTGATTCTTGATTTAGGAGAAGGTTTTGGGGCAAAAAAAAATGAGGAATCCAAATTGACGGCAACATTTGTAGCACCAGATGGGCATATGAGCTTACTGACTGCACTCTCTGGTCTGAGGGACTCACCAGCCTGTTTGCAGAGATGCGTTAATGGCCCATTAAGTGAGCTGGACACATTTTCACAGGCTATTCTGATGACATTGCTATATTCAGACACAGTGTGCAGGAGCATCTGGAAAGTCCCAGATTGGTGCCAAATTGATCTATAAAGCTGGGCTTTGCAGGGGGAGGGAAGACAACGAGCAAAGGGTCATCTGAATGTCTAGGATCAAAGATTAATGGGCCAATGGAAGGAAAATAAACAACTCATTCAGATTGTCATGTTTCTGCCTCTAAGGAATCCAGCCACTTCTGACCAAGAGACATTTGGGACCTATTTGCTCTGGGAGGTTCTGCCAGTATATCTGAGAGCCAACACTCATGGGCCAGCAGATGCACAGCACAAAAGAAAAACGTGTTAGGAACTCCTGCAGCAAGTCAACTACTAAGATTTTCTGTGTAATGAAGACAGAAACTCCCAGAAGTAGTAGCTCTTCTGCTGTTAATAGAATTTTAGGGAATTTAAATAAGTTTCCCCAGATCTTTCTTGGCTTCCCTGGTGGCTCAGGGGTAAAGAATCCGCCTGCCAATGCAGGAGATACAGGTTTGATCCCTGGGTCGTGAAGATTGCCTGGAGAAGGAAATGGCAACCCACTCCAGTTTTCTTGCCTGGGAAATCCCATGGACGGAGGAGCCTGTTGGGCTACAGTCTGTGAGGTTGCACACAGTTGGACATGACTGAGTGACTAAACTACTAACAAAACAGACCTTTCTAAACTAAACAACAACAAAACAGACCTTTCCTGGGAGTTACCTTCTTCTCCGTCACTGGTCACTAAAATAACTCGGTAAATCTAGTTTTTTCTCTGTAAGCTGGTAGGGTAAGTATCATTCTCAATTAGCTGAAAACCCAGGACTATCCAATCATTTGGCTTATGTGCTAGTCATTTACTGACCAAAATGATAGTCTAACAAAAAGGCAGGCACGCTTGGACCATTGCCCTGGAGTGAGAACAAATGAAATTCCTGATGAAGCCAAGGGTCCAGAAGGTCCTGGGAACAGATTAGGATTTCATCATTTGGTGGAAGGATTGGGGGGGGGGGGGGGGCGGACAGTGACCCTTGCCTAAATATCTGAGTCCCCCCATCTTTTACAGAGGGGACATAGTCAAGGGTTGCAAAATTTGGAAGTGAGATATGGTTGCCTTGATTCTAGGCATTTCATAAAACTTAAAAAAATAGGTTAAAAGTGAATACAAGGTAGAAACATCCAGGCAACCAGGTCCTCTGGGGGTCAGCGGGCACTTGCAGAGGTCATCCATCACTCTGAAGTGGGAACTGGCCATTTTCTTACAGTGTTTTCTGGACCCCAGAGATTTAAGATGCTACGGAGAAATAGAAACTAGCTCCAAATTCTTGCCTGGCTTTGAAAAACAGCTGTGTAAAACCTCCACAGCATCTGCATCTATGAGGAGGTTAAAAGGTCTTGCAATGTTACAGTTTTCCTGTGCTTGCATGCTAAGTCGCTTCAGTCATGTCCAACTCTTTGTGACCCCAAGGACTGTAGCCCATCAGGCTCCTCTGTCCATGGGATTCTCTAGGCAAGAATATTGGAGGGGGTTGCCATTTCCTCCTCCAGGGAATATTCCAGACTCAGGGTTCGAACCCATATCTTTCATCTCCTGCATTGGCAGGCGGGTTCCCACTAGCACCACCTGGGAAGCCCTCCAGTCTCCATGGGACCTGTTTATTGAGTACCGCCCTGTCCCACACTGTACTGTGTGCTGGCGAAGCCCAGATTAATCAGCAAAGACAGTGCCTAAGAGAGAGCCCAGCAGATGCAAGTAACTGTCAGAGAACAAAGGAGCTAGGGGCTGGCTCAATTGGGGACAGGTGGAGAATCAACAAGGCATCCCCTCCTAAGAGCAGTACTGAAGGGTTTATTGGCTGGGGGAGGAGTCGGAGGTACGAGCAAGATGGCAGGACAGGTTCTTGGAGCCGTGGGGAGGGAAGGGAAGCATGGATTTCCCAGGAACTATGGAAAGTGATGGGAGCCCAGCAGAGAGGAGGCGAAGAGTGTACCTGCTGCCTGGGGAAAGCAGACGCTGGGAAGGAGAAAGGACACGGAGGTAAGAACAAGGAATTTTGGCTATCACTTGTGTTTAGGGGGTGCAGGAAGTGGAATGGGGCTCTAGCAGGAGGCAGAAAAGGAAGAGTCAGAGTGGGGAAGAGAGCGGGGTCCACCCAGGACGAGGAGGGGAAGCCTGCACACGGGCGAAGGTTTCTGTGGTTAGGAACTGCTGGCGGCCTTGGAGATGGGCTGGGGAGTTAAGGCGGGCTTCCCAGGCGGGCAGTGTTAAAGAATCTGCCTGCGGTGCAGCAGACACGGGTTCGAGTCGCAGGGTAGGGGCGGTCCGCTGGGGACGGAAATGCAACCCACACCAGCATCCTTGCCTGGAGAATCCCATGGACGGAGGAGCCTGGTGGGCTCCAGTCCATGTGGTCGGATACTGCTGAGCAGCTGAGCTCGAGCACAGCAAAGGGAAGGAAAGAGCAAGTGGGAGACGGGAGAAAAGCATTTCCAGCAGGAGAACCAGTGGTACACAGGGAGGGGGAAGGAGGAGGAGCAGCAGCTCAGATCCTGAGATGACAATGCAGAAGCTGGAGAGAACCTGGCCCTGGTGGCCTTGTCATTTCACAACCGGCACCCAAGGTCAAGGTGTCCCGGGAGCCGGAACATCACAGTGCTTCACAGTCAGGTAGGGCACGATGTTTGCTCTCAACAAGCCACCTAAATCTGTGAATGCTTTACTTTGTAAAAAAATAAAAGAAAAACTAGCACAGACTCAGTGTTATAGTTGAGCTCCAAATACTTTTTTTTTCTATTGTAAAATCCAAATACCATCAAATTTACACTGGAACCATTTTTAAGGGTATAGCTCAGTGGTATTAAGTACATTCACTTTGTTGGGTTACCATTAACCCTTTCCCCCATCTCTAGAAATTTTTCATTTTCCCAAACTGAAACCTGGTATTCATTAAACGCTAACTCCCCTCTCCCGGTTTCCCCAGCTCTTGGCAGCCCCAGTCTACTTTCGGTTTCTATGAATCTGACTGCTCTTGGAACCTCGGTAAGTGTAATCCTACGATATTTGTTGTTTTGTGACAGCATACATCTTCAGGGCCCATCCACGATGTAGCCTGTATCACAATTCCCTTCCTTTTTAAAAGCCGCATAATATCCCATTGTCCACATCTACCATGTTTTGTTTATGCATTTGTCTCTCGTCGTTCACTTGAGTCTTTTCTACCTTTTGACTATTGTGAGTAATGCTGTCATAAATGTGGGTGTATACATGTCCTCATGCTTTTTGGAGTGGGAGATACAGGGTTGCAGTTAAAGCTTGTGATTCAGGAATTGTGCACAACTTTCAGTCTCTGTCAAGATTGCGACGATGACGAGATTATTCCTGAATCAACTCCTTCACTGGTTTACCTGTGAACTAGCGGTCTGCTCTGTTGACTGAGACCAAGGGAAAGCGTTTTGTTTTGGGTGAAATTTTAAGCCTCTCTGGGCTGCACAGAAGAGACATGTGGGTCTTCTGTGTTCTAGCCAAATCCAGCTTTCCTCAGTTCCTTACATGCCACTCCCCTTCCCCCAAGAGGAATTTGCACATGTGCGCTCCTCCCCCACTCTGTGCCGCCCTCATTACCTGGGCACCTGGGCTCACTCCCTGCCTCTTCAATCATCTTTAGGTCTCCTTAGAGGTTGCAGTTCCTCCCAAAGCCCCCTCCGCCCCTCTAGACTAGGTTGGGGTCCACTGGTCTTGCTTCCCCATTGCTCAGTACTTCCCCATTACTCTCAGGAAAGGATCATGGGTTCTTCTCTCCCACTATCTGTCTGCGCACCTTGGGGTCCTTGGTCTAGCCCAGTGCTTGGTGCATAGTAGGTGCTTTGGCACATAGTAGGTGCTCAGAAAACCCCCAGTGACTGAAGGAGGAGGATGGATGATCCTTGAACAGGTTCTCGGGATGCTTCTTCATGATTTGATGGTTATTACTGTTCAGAAAACAGGCTCGAAAGCCACTGAGGTGGCATGGGAGGAGCATGGTGCTGGGGTGGGTCAGGGGGCTGTGTCTGTTCACGTTTGCATGTCAGCCCAAAGTGGGTACTGGTTTCTATATTTGTACACTTGCCTCAAGGAACAGGAGAGAAAAGGTTGCTCTTAAGATTGAGGAGTTCCAAACATGACATCTTTTGAAAGGAGTTTTCTTGACTACAAAGAAAAAGTAATCGAGTTATACTGGATTTAGTAGGAGAGGAATAACTATTTACATGGTAATGAAAGCAGTGGAGAAAGCAGCTGACTTAGTGAAATTTAGTGCTCAAATAAGCAAATTAAATACGAGGCAGCACATAGGTGGTCACTGTAGATTTGTCGATAATATCAAAACTGGAGGACAACTTATGCTCAGCAGGAGGGATTGGTTAAGCCAAGTATACTTACATTAAAATAATGTTAATAACGGGAAACTTATCTTGCTATAACATAGCAAGTGAAAAAACTAAGATTTTTTTTTCTCCGACTGGTGAAATTAAAGGTGACTTTAATTTTCTCTTTTCATAGTTCTTGGAATTTGCCAAATTCTCTAGAATGAGTGTGCTTGGTTTTAATAATAGGAGCAAAACAGCAGCCTAGGTGGGTCTTTACTCGAATGTGGAAACGTGAGACAATGACAGGGTTTGCTTTCAGAAGCTGCTGAGTCCCCGTCTTTCTTAGGGACCATCCCATTCTGGGAGAGTCACATGACCTGGGCAGGGAGGGGAAGACAGGGTCCAACCTCCTGGACCTACCTCGAGGTTGAAGCTGTCAAGAGTGGGACGGAGCTTCTCTCTGCAGACCAGACAGTCCTTCTGACAGCTGCTGGACACGCTGGAGAAGAGGCTGAGCAGCAAGAGGTCACAAAACAGGATTTTCATGGTGCAGGAGCCGGAAGCTGGATGCTAAAACACAAGTGAGGGTGGGCACCGTTAGCACAGCCCTTCTCTGGGGGCCGGTAGGGGCTGGAGACCCTCATCCAGGGCACAGTGCCCTGGATTCCACTTCCCAGGAGGGGCTGGATGATCGAGGACACAGTGGCCCCAGCCTGTCTGCCAGGGGTGATGTTCACGCCCAGGCGAGCATCTGGGTTCTGGGGTGGGGATGGGGAGGCAGGCACACCTATCACTCCTGCCATCCAACTGGCCTCCACGTTCATGAGTGCTTCCAGGGAGCAGAAGGCCCCACTTGCAAGGCCCACTTGTGGCCTTGAGACAGCCCCTCCCAGTCTGTTTTCACAGCTCTTAATGGGAAACACTGGTACCTGCCTTGCCCCAGGGCTGTTGCAAAAATGAGATCCATAAGAAATGTTTTGCAGAGTGTGAGATGTGTAACACAGAAGATTTATGAATGACTCATCCTCCCCTGCCTTGGCCAGGAATGCCCTGCAGCCCCACATTCTCTTTTCTGGGAAGCATCTGCTAGGTTTCTTCTGTTTCTCCTCCTCGATGGGAGCCAGCTCCCTGCATACAGAGCTAATATGTTCACCTTGTTATTCTGTGCAAAGCACTGGGCCAGGCAGATGGAGTCATTTATTGAAAAATGACCAAAGAGACTATTCTAAGGTAATAGTGCCAATGATTATGAGTTAGATCAGTCATTTATATTCTTTATGTAGAATTTCCTCAAAGATGTGCCGTTCTTCCTCTTTCCCTCTAAACTTATCCTGTGATCAAGTCTTCTGCATTGGAAAGCTATTTTCTTGGACTGCATCACTTTGGGTCCCTGTAGAATCAACTTTATTTGGAGGGTTAAATGGAAAGGGGAATGAGGGAACTTTCTGGAAATGTGAAATGTTCTTGATTGAGGTGTAGGTCACAGGGGTGTACACGTTTGCCAGAAATTCACTGAATTGTACATTTAGATTCTGTGTGTTTCATTGTATGTAAATTTTACCTTAAGTATTCAGCGTAGAAAAACAAATAATGGCCTTTATTACTTTTTCACTAGACTACACTGAGACAACGTATAACCTTACTATTCAAATGCAGTCTGCAGACCAGCAGCATCTCCTGGGATCTTGTAAACAATATAGAATTTCGGTCCCTACCCCAGATCTACTGAATCTGGATCTGTCTTTTTAGTAAGATTCTCAGGTGATTTGTACACATGCTAGAGTTTGAGAAGCAGAGGTAGAAAATGGGTGTGCAATGGAGCTAGTCAGTGGGAGGAGGAGAGGGGTGATCCATGGCCCCTGGCCATGCAGGGAAACCACTCCAGCTCTTCTTGGGCATCATCCAAGCTTTTCATACCAAGAATATGTCAACTGAATCAATGCTCAATGTTTGTTAAGTTACTGAGATGACATCTGAGATGGGTTTTGAATAATGAGTGAGAGTTTGCCGCTAGCTGTCTATTTTTCATATGGTAGTGTATATATTCAACCCTAGTCTCCCAATTCATCCCTCTTTCCCCTTCTCCCCTGTGTCCATGTGTCCATTCTCTACATCCGCATCTCTCTTTCTGCCCTGCAGACAGGTTCATCTGTACCATTTCTTTAGATTCCACATATATGCATTAATATACGATATTTGTTTTTCTCTTTCTGACTGACTTCACTCTGAATGACAGACTCTTGGTCCATCCACATCTCTACAAATGACCCAATTTTTGATGGCTGAGTAATATTCCATCATAAATATGTACCACATCTTTATCCATTCATCTGTTGATGGACACTCAGGTTGCTTCCATATCCTGGCTATTTGAAATAGTGCTGCAATGAATATTGGGGTCATGTGTCTTTTCTCAGGGCATATGCCCAGCAGTGGGATTTCTGGGTCATATGGTACCTGTGAATAGCATAGGGCGCTCAGGTCAGTGCTCTGTGAAGACCTAGAGGGGTGGGATAGGAGGGAATATATATATATCCAAGGCTATGGTTTTTCCAGTGGTCCTGTATGGATGTGAGAGTTGGACTATAAAGAAAGCTGAGCACAGAAGAATTGATGCTTTTGAACTGTGGTGTTGGAGAAGACTCTTGAGAGTCCCTTGGACTGCAAGGAGATCCAACCAGTCCATCCTAAAGGAGATCAATCCTGGGTGTTCACTGGAAGGACTGATGCTGAAGCTGAAACTCCAATACTTTGGCCACCTCATGTGAAGAGCTGACTCATTTGAAAAGACCCTGATGCTGGGAAAGATTGGGGGCAGGAGGAGAAGGGGATGACAGAGGATGAGATGGTTGGATGGCATCACCGACTCGATAGACATGGGTTTGGGTGGACTCTGGGAGTTGGTGATGGACAGGGAGGCCTGGCATGCTGCGGTTCATGGGTCGCAGAGTTGGTCGCGACTGAGCTAACTGAACTGATAGCTGATTCACTTCATTGTACAGCAGTGACTAACACAACATTGTAAAGCAATTATACTCCAGTTATAACAAGGAGAGCTTGCCAAGGGGACAAACAGGACGCAGGGAATGACTGTGATCACAGGCATAGGGACGTGCATGGTGGTCCAGTGGTTGAGATTCCACGCTGCTGATGGAGGGGGTGCGGGTTTGATACCTGGTCAGGGGACTAAGATCCCACCTGCCACACGGCACAGCTGAAAGATAAACAAATGACAAAGACATCTAACACAGCATGGGTGGGAGGGGATGGTGAGCAGGCAGTCTTCCCAGGGCCGTCTTCCTAAGGGAAGCACCTTCTGAGAGAGAGGTCCGTCCCAGGTGAAACAGGGTCATGTTTGCCATCTAAAGGGTTCAACCTCTACCCTACAGGTTGGGAGGTCTGTGCTAATGAACAATGAACTTGAACATGTATTCAAATGTTGTTGTTTAGTTGCTAAGTCATGTCCAACCCTCTTGTGACTCCATGGACTGTCTTTTCAAATGAATATGTCTCAAATGCATCTTTCTCCTCTTTCCCAGGGGCTAGTACCTTAGTTGAGATTTATCACCTTGGTTATTGTGATCACCCTCTAATCAGTCTACCCAATGATCCAGCCTCCCACCAAGCCATCTCCACATCTGATGATTCCCTCCTTCTTTAATTCTCTAATCCCCCGTGGGACTCCGCCCCACTCCCACCCAGCTCTCTGGCTTCAGCTCCTGTCATTCAACCTTGAATCTCCTCCAGTCCTCTGAGTCGCACATAATTCCCAAAGCTATCAGGTCCCTTCATGCCTCTGTCCATCTTGGTCCCTGCTCTTCCTTCCACTCAGAATACCCGCCTCCAGCTCGAATATTACACAGGAATTATCCCCCAGGGGAAGCCCTCCCTGGTCTGAGTTAGATGAGTCTCAATTTTATGATTGATTAACAATGTTGCGATAGTTTCGGGTGTAGAGCACAGTGATTCACTTATACATATTTCGGATTTCTTTCCCCCTGTAGCTTATTACAGAATACTGAGTAGAGTCCCTTGTGCTCTATAGTATAGAGTGTATATGTTAATACCAGCCTCCTGATTTATCCTCCCCCCACCCCCGCCACAGCATTTCCCCTTTGGTAACCGTAAGTTTTGTTTTCTGTGTCTGTGAGTCTGTTTTGTAAATAAATTCATTTGTATCTTTTTTTTTAGATTTCACATATTAGTGATATTATATAATTTGTCTTTCTTCACTTAGTATGATAATCTATGTTGCTGCAAATGGCATTATTTCATTCTTTATGACTGAGTAATATTCCATTATATATATATGTATTGTTTATCCATTCATTTTTCCGTGGACATTCAGGTTGCTGCCATGTCTTGGTCATTGTAAACAGTGCTGTTACGAACATTGGGGTGCATGTATATTTTTGAATTATGTTTTTTTTCTGGATATATGCCCAGGAGTGGGATTGCATGAGCATATGGTAGTTCTACTTTTGTTTGGGTTTCTTTTAAAAGGAGGGATTCGTAGTTTCTCATCTTCTCATCACTGCAGACTGCCTGGGTCTGCAAAATCCCATGTCTGCAACTCAACCTCTCAGGTTCTCATCTATAAAACCGGGACAGTAAGAGTAACTATCTTATAGGACGATTAATGGGTTGGTATCTTTGAAATATCAACCTGGCACAGTTAAAATAGCACCCGGCACAGAACAAGTATAACAAGAGTTTGTCAAAGAAGGAGCCCAGGACATAGCCTTCACTCTGTAATACTATTATTGTCTGCCATGTGGCACTTAGCACTCTACACTGTAAGCTTGGACTCACGTGTCTCTCTCTCCCACTGGGCTGTGACTTCCTGAAGGGCAGAAATCATGTTCTACGGTCCTCTGAATTTCCAGCACCCAGCACAGGGCCAGGTGCTTAGGAGGTGCTCAAGAAAGTCTGACAGATGAGAGTGGAGTGTCTCAGGAGTGTCTCTTCTTCACAAATGTGAGTTGGGGAGTGTTGAGGAGGACCCCCACTTCCCTGGGAGCCTGGGATGCTCAGACCTAGAAGCCTCTTCAGGGCCTGCCTGACATTGCTGTGTTAGTCGCTCAGTCGTGTCCGACTCTTTGCGACCCCATGGACTGTAGCCCGCCAGGCTCCTCTGTCCGTGGGGATTCTCCAGGCAAGAATACTGGAGTGGGTTGCCATGCCTTCCTCCAGGGGATCTTCCCAACCCAGGGATCGAACCCAGGTCTCCCTCAGTGCAGGAGGATTCTTTACCAGGGAAGCCCATGGCCTGACAAGTTTCTGGTAGTTAATGGTTCCACTCCAGGTGGGAGGGCTGGGAACAAGTGTTGCTCCAGAGCAAGGCCAGATGCCATCCAAAGCTGGAACCCCATGCATGTTCTGGAAAAGGACTCGTTGCCAGCGTCTGGGAGGCATGGTTGGAATGGTGCTATGTGCTAAGTCTGCAGTGGCGCAACCTGTTGGTAGACAAGCAGTGAAGACACATCACCACGTATAGGCTCTTTTGAAGAGAACGTATCTTTTGAGTTCCAAACAGTCACCATATCAGCAAAGGTCTCAAACCGAGGGCTGCTTGGCCACGTCTTTTGTTTAATTGGGTAGCTGCCTCTAAGCTGCTTCTACTTTCGTTCTGGGCGGAGACAGCTGTGTCTCCTTTGTTCAGCATGCTATGTTCCCTACGGCCACATGGTGGCAGTGTCTGTACGTCACAGAAGGAAGGGGAAAGCCGGGAGAAAAGGGACCTTCGCCTTTCCTTCCTAATACAAAACTGCAATCCGTAATGTTTGCATAGGTTGAGCTGATAAGTTGTGACAGATGTTAATGAAATGCTCTCCTGCTGAGGTTTTTCATGAACTTCATTAAATGTGGCAACTTGCGCATTCAGCAAATGCCTGGTAGATTGACGGCTACTCCTTATCTCAAATTCTGGGTAAATGGGTTTTTAGGATGAGGTAAGGAAAGATGAGCCCCTGGGACATTGAGCATGTGTTCCATTCGATACCTTTCTTGCATGTGAAACTGTTTGGCCCTTGGGGAAACCTTATCAAATCTACTTGTGGTTAGCCCAGCCCTCACTGCTGATCCTTGGTACACCAACCTTTCATCTCAGCTCTGAGCTCCCTACTTAACCCTCCCTGTCCCATCCCTAGCTACTATTTATTTTAAATTAAAATTTTTTTTTTCAGAAATAAGAAAATCATTTTTTAAAATTCAGCCAGTTCTCTTATTCTACTCCCCCAGGCTAATCAAGGCATGTGATTAGTAATATCACCTTAAAATTGCATCCTGGGCAGTGTTTCACTTAAGTTCAATGAAAAACACTTGGTAGCAATTGACTGCTGGGGAGGCGTGATTGGTTATTATCCTTGTTTATGAGTTAGCATTGGTTAAAGAGTAGCTGATGCTGAAGGCTAAAGTTATTTCTTTTCTGTAACAATGTTCCATCCAGGACTTCCCCGGTGTGCCAGTGGTTAAACGCTCCACCTCCCAAGGCAGGGGACACAGGTTCAAGCCCTGGTCAAGGAAGTAAGGTCCCATAGGTTGTATAGCGTGGCAAAAGAAAACAAAGTTCCATCCATACTGAAACAGAAAGATTGATGAATGTCAGTGGGCATTTAGCAGTAAAAGAAGCCAGAGATTGCTACCCCTCACTTTTAACAAGTGAGTAATGAAAAATCTTTACTCAGTGCTATGCATTCTGCTCTTCAATTCAAAGAATTCTAAAAATTGGAATTAACACACAGTCCAAACTTACAGGTGGTTTCTGGTATTTAAATGAGATTAAAATAAATAAAAGCTCAAAATATATGTAATTATTCTCATAAAGGGGCTTGCTTCCCTGGTGGCTCAGATGGTAAAAAATCTGCCTGCAATGTGGGAGACCCAGGTTTGATTCTTGGGTCGTGAAGATCCCCTGGAGAAGAGAATGGCTATCCACTCCAGTATCCTTGCCTGGAGAATTCCATGGACAGAGAAGCCTGGTGGGCTACAGTCCATGGAATCGCAAAAAGTCAGACACAACTGAGTGATTAGGATATATTCACATAAAGGGGACAACACTTTGTTGCTTTTTGTAATCCTCACAACCCTTGTACATCTGTGTTCTAGGTTAAGAATTTCTTTTTTAAGACTTTTTGAGAAGTCTTAACAACATCTGTGTGCTTTCTTTATAGCTGTGTGTCAGTTAATGCCAAGAGAAATGTAGATGAGTAATTGATTAATTTCTGAGTTACATTTATATTTGATCTTTGCAAGTATGTGACTTAGGGCACATTTAACCTTTGAGAGCCTCAGTCTTCTCACCTGCAAAACGGGGGGAACAACAGATTTGTTGTGATTATTGTTTTTAATTGTGCAATAGAGACTATCAGTAAATAAAATTTCCCTCAGTGTGTCTAAATACATGGTTTGTATTCACTTTGTAAACCAAACTCAGCTAACACTTCTTTGTGGGAATGCTATGCATCTGAACATCTTGTATTGAGTAAAGAAATGTTTAATTACCTTTTATTTTAGCCACAGCACTCTTTATAAAGATAAAATACCACTGTGTTTAGCTTTAATCTATTTAATCTATTTGTTTGTAATCATGCTTCCAAGGGCAATATAATTAGTTGCTTATCTGTTTGGAGGATTACGTATGAAGCTTTAGCGGAAGCTAAAAGCTAATTGAGTTTTGTCTTATGACCTATGAGAAAGCCTGTAATTTTAGTGCTTTTCGTGGTGAAGGCAAGAGGGACTAGGTTTTCTGCTAGAGGCCTATCTCCCCCATCCTTCTCATCAGCCACATGTATGAATGTTGTTCTTGCTGTAGCAAAAGTTTTATATTCTTACACAGTCCTGGAAAGCATTAGTTGCTCAGTCATGTCTGACTCCTTGCCCACCGTATGGACTACAGCCCACCAGACTTCTCTGTCCATGAGATTTCCCAGGTAAGGATACTGGAGTGGGTTGCCATGCCCTTTTCCAGGGGATCTTCCTGACCTAGGGATCGAACCCGGGTCTCCTGCATTGCAGGCGTATTCTTTACCATCTAAGCCACCAGGGAAGCCCAATACAATCCTATAATCTAGGGTTAATATTATCCCCTCTTTGAGAGGAACATATGTTTACAGAGGTTAACAATTTACTTAAGATAATCCAGCTTATAAAAAAGCCAGGACTTAAACTCAAGTGTTTTGATTCTAAAACATGTTCTGGGAAACCATAAACTCCACACACTGGTCCTGCTTTGGAAAGGTTGACAAATTCTGGTGGCATCTTATTGGGATGGTCTTTGTTTGTATTTAACAGTAATCATATTATTATTAAATTTAGCACACTCCTCTGTGCCAGGGACTGTGTTGATGGCTTTGTAAGCATCCATCCTATCGGGTAAATGTTATTGCCCCCATTTTGCAGTTGAGAAGACTGAGGTTTGAAGAGGCGAAATAACTTGAAGTGGCAGAACTGAGACTCCAACCCATCTGATTTCTAAGCTCACGCTCTCATCAGACTTTTCAATGATCTTGGCAAGGGGACTTCCCTGGTGGTCCAGTGGTTAGGACACTGTGATTCCATTGCAGGGGGCATGGGTTTGACCTCTGGTTGGGCAATTAAGATCTCACATGCCACACAAGTTGTGTGACCACAATAAGAAAAGAAACAGAGAGGATTTCGGTGGTTTTCTGTCTGTTTCTGCGGGTGAATTCATTGCAGGGAGCTCCTTTTGTCCTGAACTCTGGGTATCCCTCTCTCATGATACACCCTTTTTTTTTTTTTTCCTAACTGGAAGATAATCGCTTTAAATTTACATTGGTTTCTGCAGCACACTCTAACCAGTTGTGATTATTTATATCTCCTCTGCCTGCTGAGCTTCTCTTCCGTCCTCCCCCACCCTGCCCCACCCCTCTGTCATCACCGAGCACCAGGCTGGGCTCCCCGTGTTCTACAGCAGCTCCCTACTAATTATCTATTTTACACACGGTAGTGTAAATATGTCATTGCTACTGACAATCTCTTTATTGCTGCCTGTCCCCAGTTCCTGAAGGGGTTTTTCATTGCCCACCAGCATGAGGGTTTGTCTTCCTCATTTCTTTAACCCACTCCTACACCGAGCTTTTGCTTATTCACCAGTTATGACTGAATCCCTTTTATTTCTTTTCTTCCTCTAATAGACTCTCATCCATAAAGGTTCCTCTTCTGCTTCTAAATTCCCACCTGGAAAGGGGGGGGGGGGTGGGTATGGAGAAGGTGGAGGGCCAAGCATGTCCCCACCCCACACAGACCGGGTGTGCTGGGAGCTGGTGGGCAATGAATGAACATGAGCCCTGTGCCTTGGGAGGAAGAGGCCTGGCTTCCAACTCCAGCTCCGCCCTCACCTTTGGGACCTTGAGCCCTGAGTGCTTAGTCATGTCTGACTCTTTGTGACCCCGTGGACTGTAGCTCACCAGGCTCCTCTTACGGGATCTTGAGCAAATTCCTTTCTTTCTCTGGGGCTCTGTTTTCCCTTCTCCAAAAAGAGGCAGTTGGATTAGATGGTCAATATTAGTATTTTTGATTTTATAAGTGGCCAGATATTTGTTACAACAGCCCACCTGGGGCGCAGCAGAGATGGACACATTTTTCTTTTTTCTTTTTAAATTTTGCTAGTTTATTTTTGGCTATGCTGGGTCTTCATTGTTTTGAGGGCTTTTTTCTAGTTTCGGCGAGCAGGGGCTACTGTCAAATGATTGTGAGTTTCATATTGCAGTGGCTTCTCCTGTTGCGAAGCACTGGCTCTAGGGCTTGCAGGCTTCAGTAGCTGCAGCTTCCAGGCTCCAGAGCACAGGCTCAATAGTTGTGGCAGACTGGCTTAGATGCTCTTCGACATGTGGGAACTTCCCTGATAAGGGATCAAACCTGTGTCGCCTGTATTGGCAGGTAGATTCTTTACCACTAAGCCACCAGGGAAGCCCTTCTTTTCTTTTTTTAAAGTTTTTTATTTTATTTTTAAAATTTAATTTAATTTATATTATTTTAAAATATTTTGGCTGCCCCCTGACCAGGGATTGAACCCAGGTCCCAGAAGTGAAAATGCCGAGTCCTAATCACTGGGCCACCAGGGAATTCCTAAGTGGCACATTTACTCCCAGTGCTGTCGCAAAGGTGGAAAGGTGTCATCACTCTTGTCTTGGATCTTTCTCATTCTGGCCTGTGGTTCCCTATATAAAAAATAATTTTTTTTTCTATCGCTTTTACAATAAAATCACTTAGTGTTCCTTTCAAAAACATTAGAAAATACAGATCAGCAAAAGAACAATGGATACAGATCAGCGTGCATGTGTGCTCAGTTGTGACTCTTTGTGACCCCAGGGACTGCAACCCACCAGCTTCCTCTGTCCATGGGATTTTCCAAGCAGGAATACTGGAGTGGGTTGCCATTTCCTCCTCCAGGGTTTCTTCCCCACCCAGGAATCAAACCCCTGTCTCCTGCATCTCCTGCACTGCAGGTGGAGGTGGATTCTTTACCACTGAGCTATTGGGGAAGCCTAGTACCCCCCGCCTTCCCCCCCCCCCCCCCAGTATTTATTTATTTGGCTGCACCAGGTCTTATTTGCAGCATGCAGACTGTTAGTTGTGGCATACATTCAGGATCTGTTTCCCTGACCAGGGGTTGAACCCAGGCCCTCTGCATTGGGAGGGGGAGCCTGGAGTCTTAGCTACTAGACCACCAGGGAAGTCCCAAGACCAATAATCTTCAAATGTCTTTAACTTTATACCTCAAGCAATCAAACTGTTTTTGAGCACACCTTGCTAATTTATGTTATCTACATTATAAAACCCACTAAAGTGCAAATTAAGAAATATAAGATAACCACATAAAAAAATTCAATGTGTTTCCCAAAGCCTGGTGGACTGTTGGCACACACACCCCTTTCAGAGACCACCAGCCTGGACTCCTTAATATCGAGTGACATTGGCCAAGAGCTCTGAGGACAGGCTGCCCGGTCTGTTTTCCCAGGCACTCAGCACTGCAGGCTCTCATCAGGAATCCAGGCACGTTTCTGGGCTGAATGAATGAAAGGATGAATGGGGACTGGGTGGAGGGGTGGAGAGAGAGCTACGGGGAGGCTGGCTCCGAGCCTGGGTGGCTAGGCAGAGCCCTGGGTGTGTGTGGGTGATCCACTGACATTTTCACCGAGACCCAGACTCCTTGGAGGCCAGCTCCACACGTCACTCACCCAGTCAGTCCCGTCAGAGCTGGCGATGCGGTGTATCTGCAACACTGAGGCGTCATCCAGTATTTGAAAAATCTCAGGATCGTTGAAAATCAACACCGAACGTGATCATAGGCTATTTAGGAAGATGCCCAGAAAACTGGCTTGCCCCCCCGCCCCCCTCAAATAGGCATGCCATAAATCTCACAGCTAGTTTGTGTTTAGAAGGAGAGTGGCATATTGGAGACTAGGAGGACCTAAAGGCATTTAAATAGAAATGTTTAGAACATCGAGGTTGTCTGATGAGCTCCCAGCCATTCAAGCCATGAAAACTGTTGGTGCTCCTGTTCTCTAGCCAGATTCTTATCAGGTAGATTTCCTTCTTGGGAGCTGGGGCTTGGGGGGTGTGTGTGTGTCTCACTGAGTATGGATAAAAGTACAGAAAACTGACCCCAGATCTCCCATCCCTACTGTGTGTGTGTGTGTGTGTGTGTGTGTGTGTGTGCGCACACTAGCATGAAATAGGCATATAGATAAGTTTAGCTCACTGCCTGGCATACAGTAGGTTTCAATACATGGACCTTTGCCCTTTTTTCGTGTATTTGTCCTGGCGGCCACCTCCCTCTCCAAAACCCTTGGGTCATCCAGATTCTATCTCCTTCCCTGACCGGCTTGAAATCCTGGACATTCTGAGCAAGTGCTCCTTCCTCCAAATTCCTACAGCGCTTGCTGTCTGGACTACGAAATTTAGGACTTAATTACACCCAGCCTTGCATCGTCCTCGAATTCTTTCACTGTGTGTTGCCCCGTCCCCACCCCCTTAGTTTGTAAGCACCCCAGGTTCGTAGAGGGCCGTGCACTGGAGCCAGCAAGGCTGGCTCGGTCCCCTCTTGGCCACATCCTGAAACAGATTATTTAACCTCTCAGCTTCAGTTTCTTCGATTGCGCCATGGAGATAATGACACCATCTCTCATTGCTGTTGCCGAGGATAATGTGTGTGAAAGCGCTAAGATGTAAAGCGCTGTGTGAATGTAAAGGCTGTTATTATCACCTCTGTTGGATCGACCCCTGCTTGGTGGAGCATAATAAATACCTGATTGATTGAATACGGAGTAGCTTTGCGACAGCTCCTGTCTTGGGCTCCAGAAACACCGCTTTGCGCCTGATCCTGCAATTACTCCCTTTGTTAAAAATGCTAAATCTGCATCCTCTAAATCCCCTGTACCCTCAGCCTTCGGCTGATAAAGCCAGGGAGAACGGAACTGCGCCCATCGAGGACCCCGCAGCTGCACCAGAGCGCCCTCAACAGGCAGCACATGGAACCGTGGAAGCTATTCCTTCTATCAAGGTGATGGTTGGGGGGACAGTCTTTCCAGGGACCCTCTCCCGCAGAAGACTCAGCTAGTCCAAAGGAACGCGAATGCTTTTTGTGAAAGGTATTGCAGCATCATCGGTAGAAGGGTGCAGACTTTTTTCCCTGCCACACTTTATAAATGAGAAAGGAGCGTGCCTGCAAAAGCCACCCACAGGCAGGCAGAGAGCAGCAATTTCCTTGGGAGGTTTTGAGAAGAAGCCAGGCAGTCACCCGTCCCCCACCCCCACCCCCACCCCCCAACCTTCTATGTTGAAAACTCCGGTTTCGGCTTGCTGGCAAATGCCATGCAAAGCTCATCTTTTGTTAGTCTGCCGAACAATGTTATTGGTTATAATTGGGGCAATTATGGGCTGCTCGAGGAAGCGAAACACAGATGTTGAAACCCAGGATCAGGGTATTCAAGTCCAAAGCTGCTTGCTTTAAATAGTCCGTTTCCCGAATCATCCTGACTTACTTGAAATTCCCCCAGAACTTGGCCATGTTCAGAATGAGATGCGAGAGGATAAAGATGGGTAGTGGTGGGAGGGGTAAGCCAGACCCGCAGGGAGAGAGACGCACAAAGAGAGAAAGAGGAAAAGGAGGCTGAGAGAGAGCCAGAGTTTGGATGACTTCTGAACGTCATTTTCGCAGGACCCCAGCAGAAACATTTAGGTGGCAGAGATGGATAGGAGGAAGAAAGATGCAAAAAAGAGAACAGACCTCCGAAAGAAAGAGGGTCCGGAGACCAAGGTCAACCCTGCGGAAATACACGGCGGAATTCACATACAGCGACCGCGATCAGCTGGGTATCGGTCAAGCCCAGGGCAGGCTCCGACTCTTCCCCGCATCACCGCTAGCGATTTGTATTCGGTGCTGAGGGGAGCAGGGTTCCCTCGGGATGAAAAAGCCAAATCCCAATCGAGTTCAGAGATACGTTGGAAAGCAGCCTGCACCCACTGTGAAAGGAAGTCAGTCACAGAGAGAAACCACTCCTAAAGTGTGCCTGGAGGGGTAGGTCGGGGGTGGGGGGCGCTTCCGGAGGGTTGCCTCGCAAGGCAAGCCCCCGCCCTACCCCCCAGTGCCTGCCGCTCCCCTAACCTCACTCCTACAACCACCTTTTCGCCGCAGACAGCAGTGACAAAGTAAGGACCACACCTGGGGAATGGAAACTTTTCCTCCTTTCCAAGTTCAGCTCTTCTTCTGCATCTCTATCCAGAATAAAAGCCTTAGCCCTCCCCTCCACCGCTACCCACCCCCCACCCCCACCCCCATGAGAGCTCGGAAAAGATGAATGAAGGAATAATCTAAAGGGAGGCCAGCAGCATCTACACTGGACAAAGGAGAGGGGCTGGGGAGACAGCCCTGCCGCCCGCCCGCCCGCCACTTCCCCAGGCTCCCAGCCGCGTGTCTTGGGGCGGAGGGCTTCGCGCGCAGTCGCCTACCTGCGAGCTGTCAGTAACCGGGCTCCTCCGGCTGTGAGGCTCCGCTGTGTCAGCCACACGGGCATATATATCCTCCCCCCACACGCACAGCCCTCCCCTTCCCTGCCCACCTCGATGACACATGCACACGGCTGACCCCCTTAATCAAGCGAGCGGCAGAACCTCCAGTCCTTCCTGGCTGCTCCCCGCCGGCCGTGGCTCTGTGCTCGGACCTGTGACATCTCAGGCTCCCCATCAGGCCACCCCCCAACTGCTTTACCTGGACGCTGCTCAGCCAGGATCCCACAGCAGCCTCTGCTCTGCTTCCAGAGGCGCTGGGAGGACTGATGGGGAGCTCTGGCAAGTCAGGAAGGGGGAAAAAAAAAGCCTCCTGGTGAGAGTGACAAGGCAGACCCCAGTCCTGGAGTCTCCTTGAGCAACATTTTCTCCTGGAGAATGAAGACGCGGGAGTGGGCAGAAGTGGGGGGAGCTCCCACTGACAAAGACAAGCCCAGAGCTGAGTTCAGATGCGTCCCCTCCTGCTGTCACGGCCCGCAACCAGGCCACTGGAGGGAATGGCCACACCTGCTATGGGCGGGGGCCAGGGGTGCCTCCCAGGTGCTCACCGTGGAAGGTGCTGCGATACGACACTCAGCAGCACGCGTCTGAGATTCTGCTTAGAGCGACTTCTCTCTGTGAACCTCAGGTCTCCTCCTGTGAAGGAGGAAGCTCAAACACCTCCCAGGATGGCTGTGAGGGTAGAAAAATGAGGTTCTGTTTGTATTCGGAATCTACTACACCTTAAATAAAGGTGCATTCTGCACACTCTTCATCTCTTCCCATGGAATCAGACCAGCTGAATCTGAAACTCCCTCTGCCAACAGCTGTCACCACAGAGTGCTTTGAAACCTGCTGCTGCACTCAAGGGTGTCGCCACCAAGCACCTGCCCTTCAGCATGCAGCTTCTTTCCCTTCGCTGTGTGAAAAGAGCTCCTGGTCAGCCCCCTGAGGCCTCCTCAGGCAAAGAGGAGGTCATGGTGTACTTCACCTGCCGCCAGGAAAGAAGACAGTGAAGGACAGGGGCGCCTGGTCTGCTGTGGCCCATGGGGTCGCAAAGAACTGGGCATGACTTACAGCCTGGATGACAATGGCAGCCTCGGCAGGGAATGTTTCGATTCCGCACACCCTTGTGCATCCCTGCTTTCCCAGCTGCAGGTGAATCACACCACGGCTTCCTCCCTGGCCGTCCCAAGAAGATCCACACATATTCCAGAACCCCTGGGTTCGAGCCTTGTGCCGCAAGGATCTTCAGCACTCTCTCGTGTAGCGAGTCTGGGACTTGCATCAACCTGAGACTGGATGCGGAAGCATTAAAGAAAGCATCTGCTCTGACTGCTAATGGGTACAGGGTTTCTTCTGGGGGTGATGGAACTGTTCTGGAATGAGACAGGGCTGATGTTGCACAACATAGTGAATATACTAAAACCTCCACTGAATTGTGTGCCTTAAAACAGTGAACTTTATGTTAGACGAATCATATTTCAATTTAAAAAAAAAAAAAAAACAGCAAGTAAGAGAACAAGCAAGCAAGCAACATCTGCCCCAGGTTACAAGCAACAAGTTCTAAGAATAAAGCATCCATTCATCTGTATAGAAGGGCCCAGGAGACTGGCATAGGCACAGTTTTCACTTTGGTTTCTATTGCCCAAATCTTACACTTCGTTACGATAGGGCAAAGCCACCACTATGAGCCCTGAGAAATCAGCATGGCATGTGATCAGTTTTGCATCCTGATGTATGTTGGGGCCTGGGGCTTGATCTTACACACGCTGTGCCAGGTGTTGCGAGTGGCCTACCCAATATCCGTATCCCTGTTCTTCCTTACTACACAGTACCCCTGGTTTTATTCTAGGTGGCAAAGTGCTCAACTAAAAGCCTACTTTTCCCAGCTTTCCTTGTGGCCAAGGGTAGCCAATGGGAATCAATCTGCCAGTCATTGGGTGGGGCTTCCAGGGAAAACTCTTTTAAGGGGAACAATTCAACTAGAAGAGGCCTCTTCTCTACCCTACTGCCTGCCTGCCTGGCACACAAATGTGATGAGTGGAGCTTCAGCAGCTATCTTGGATCATGAGATGGCTTTGAGGATGAAAGCCATAAACTAAACATGATGGAGCATCAAAATAGAAGGATTCTGGGTCCTGGATGACTCTGGGCTGCCATACCAATCCTGGATTTCCAATTTTTAACTTTTTAAGAGAAAAAAACTCAGATATTTATTTCAAATGTCAGGATTCGGTTTGCTCTTTGTTCCAACCACTTATTTGGTTCTTGATCCTACAGATTGTTACTTAGGCTGGGAGGAGCAGGGCAGTCTTGGTCTCAGGTGCCGTCATGACTGCAGTTGGCTATAGATTGGCTGGTTGTTGGCTGGGGGCACCTTGGTTCTCTCTCAAGTGTCTTATCCTTCCTGTGTCTCTCTCATCCCCTGAGCAGGCTGGTCTGGCTTGGTCTGGGGTGCAAGTTCAAGCAAGTATATCCCAGCCAGGCAAGCACCAAGCAGAAGCATGTAGAATTCCTGGGGGTTCACCTAAGCCTGATGCTGGCACTCCGTTTGCTTTGCTGTATTTATTGGCTGTGAGTGTGTGCTCAGTCGCATCTAACCCTTTGTGACCCCATGGACAGTAGCCTGCCAGGCTCTTCTGTCCATGAACTTTTGCAGAATACTTGAGTGGGTTGCCATGTCTTCCTACAGGGGATCTTCCCGACCCAGGGATTGAACTTGTGTCTCTTTTGTCTCCTGCATTAGCAGATGGATTCTTTATTGCTGGGCCACTTGGGACTGTCATAAGGCCAGTCCAGAGCCAGGTTGGGTGGAGACCCCCAAGGTCAGAGGACAAAGGGGTGGCTATACAGAGGCCATTCACTGGAACAATTGCTAATTTTAATCACCACATTTTGTTTCAGCCACTTTCTTGGGTTTTCTGTTACCTGCAGTTGAAAAACATCTTCCATGGTCTTCTTACTTTTGAGCATCTTCCTATTCCCTGGGTGTTGTGTGGCCAAACACTCTTCTTCCTTTGAAGTGGAGAGAAAGAAAAAGCAAGAGTGAAAAGTCACTTAACTTCTCTGCATTTTTCTTTGCTTCTTTACCAAATGGAAGAATTGAACTGAATGAACTGGAAGTTCCCCTTGGGCTGAATGAAGCTGCATTTTGTGGGGAGCCATTTCCTGTACCACCTGGAGGGGAGGGCAGGAATGAGCCCAGAGGAGTTTATGCTCACAGTTGTGTCTGTGTATGTGGGGGAGTGTGGGAGTGTGTGTGTGTGAGAACCTTGCCTCTGGGAAGAACAGGAGTCAAGTATCAGGGATGCCAACCTTGTGGGCGCAACTTGGGTGCTCAGGGTCACTTAAAGGGTTTCTCCTCCGCAGTTGGTGGCTGAATCATGGCACCTTGAGGCCCATGGGCTTCCCTTGGAGGTGAGACTTGGTCTTGGAGCATCAAGCTGCCCTCTGCTCTTCTGAATGAAAACACCCACTTGCTCAAAGCATTGGAGCAGAAAGGTCATCTCTGCCCATACCAGCTCCCCATCCTCTTGAAATCAAGGGGCCCAAGCCAGGTGGCTACAAGCTTTAGAGCCATTCAGTTCTTTTTTTTTTTTTTTCAATTTTAATTTCATATTGGAGTATGTGCTAAATTGCTTCAGTTGTGTTCAACTCTTCATGACCCCATGGATTGTAGTTCACTAGATTCCTCTGTCTATAGGAATTTTTTTCCAGGCAAGAATACTGCAATCGGTTGCCACTTCTTCCTCCAGGGGATCTTCTTGCCCCAGGGGTTGAACCCTACTCTCCTGCGTTGGTGGGTGGACCCTTGACTACAGCACCCGCTGGGAAGCCCATATTGGAGTACAGTTGATTAAGAATGTTATGTCAGTTTCTGGTGTAAAGCAGTGATTCACATATGCTGTTGCTGCTAAGTCACTTCAGTCGTGTCCGACTCTGTGCGACCCCATAGACGGCAGCCCACCAGGCTCCTCTGTCCACAGAATTCTCCAGGCAAGAATACTGGAGTGGGTTGCCATTTCCTTCTCCATACATATACATATATGTATTCTTCTTTTTGACGGTTGAGTATGGTTTATTAAGTTGTGCCTTAGTATAGACACTGGGGCTTGCCCATGGTGCTCTTCATGTATAAGGCCCTAACGGTCTGCCAATTTTTCTTGAGCAATGACAACAGGAAGTTGACAGCTAAGTGGATGTTGTACACAAGCTCATCATCTGTTATCTTCATGTGGCCAACAGCCACTGCCAGACACAGCACCTTCTTCATCTGGAACTTGATCGTGGACTTCATCAACTTTGGCCACCATGTTCTCATTGTGGGTCGGCAAGGAAGGGAATTTGCCCGCCTTGTTCAGGCCTGGGTCCAGGATTCGTGGGATCTGCTTGATCAGAGACTGAAGCCAAAAAAGCATCATATTTCTTGGCCAGCCTCTTGACCAGTTTCTTCTTCCTGTTGAGTTTCTTCAGCACCTCAATGTCCATGTGGGGGATATCCACAGCCTTGGCCTCATCACGATGCTGCTGGTCCCCCAAGACACACACGGAGAACTTGGGGCAGGGAGTGGCTAAGCCTGACGGTGCCCGAGAAGCGTTTGTCCTTCTGAGGGTCATAGTTCTGCAGGCTGATTGGAAGCTCCACCCTCTCCAAAGACTTCTGGTGCTTGCGCTGGTTCCCGTGCAGGACTTCCTGCACCGCCTCCTAGAGGGTGTCGGGGGAGACTTTGCTGCTTATTGTTCCCCACTTCGCAATAACTGGAAAAGAGCTCTATTCTTCATTCAGTTCTAACAGATAAGTCTGGAGCTAGATTTAGAAGCTCTTAAAACAATCACTGGCAAATCTCAGTCGAGGGGACTGCAGGAGGAAGCGGGCAGGCAGGACTGGGCTCCCACCATGAACTCCACCCTCCACCTACCCAGGACTTGTCTCGCTCAAAGGAAAGAGCCTCTCATCGCCAGGGATTTAGCTGCTGGGAATTTAGTGATTAATTACGGCGCCTACCGCCGATTGGTCTCCTTAGTAACCACGCTAGCAGGGTCCCAGGCAGAGAAGCTGTTTCCTATTTTCAAAGAGGGCAAACCCTCTCTACATTGTCAAATACCTTCAATCAAAACACAAATGGATTTTGAAAATCAAGAGAATCTCCTCTCTCCAGCCTCTTTTCCCCAGCAGTGGGATTTGAGGGTTTTGCAGGGAAAGCTGAGTGGTAGTGATTGTTTTAAATGAAGAGTTAGGGGACTTCCCTGGTGGTTCAGTGGCTAAGGCACTGTGCTTCCAATGCAGGGGAGCCCCGGTTCGATTCCTGGTTGGGGAACTAGATCCCACCTGCCATAAGGAAGATCAGAGATCCTGCAACTAAGACCTGGCACAATCAAATAAATGTTTAAAAAAATAAATGAAGAGTTAGGCAAATCCAGTTTCAAGGCAAAATAGCCCACTGTTGTGGTCTTACGATCCAGAGCATCTGGCCAAGTGCTGCGACTGGAGAGCGAAAGGGAGGTGAACTCAGGTGTCCCGCCCTCGAGAAGCTTGCCTGGGGGACAGGACACACTCTGGTGGTTTAGAAATAAGAGAATGAGGGAGTACATAATCTGGTGCTAGCTGCAGGTCTGCCTGGAGATGAGAGAGCCGTTCAGGTGAGAAGGGATAGATGGGATGTGCTTTCTTACTTTTTGAACGAAATGTTAAGATCCTGAAGGTCAATGGCAGGTTCTGAGTGGGTCGGAAGGGGCAGCTGGGCTTCATTCTGGGCAAGTGTCAGGATTATGGGATATAATCCTGAGCTCGAGCGGCTAAGACAAAGCACCAAAGGCCGAGCGGCTGAACAACAGACATTCGTTTTCTCCCTGTTCCGGAGGCTGGCTGGCTGGGCTGAGGAGGATCCTCCAGAGGCCTCTCTCCTCTGTCTTCTCCCTGTATATTCACGTGGTCTTGTCTCTGTGTTTGGCTTCCTCATCCCTTCTTAGAAGGACACCCGTCATGTGGGATCGGGGCCCACCCTGATTATTTTATTTAACCTTAGTCACCTCCTGTAGATTCCATCTTCAAACAGTCCCATTCTGAGGTCCTGCGCGTGAGCACCTCAACAGACAAATTTGGTGTGTGGGGGAGGGCATGTGTATTAATAATGGGGGGAAGTGATACTGTGCCCGTCAGATAAGGGGGATGAAACCCCAGAAAGGGAACTAAAGGTCACTGTGGGCCACTGGGTGACCGCTGGGCACAGTGGGTTCCATCCTCCCCTTGGGTTACCCAGGCCCTGGTGAGCCCGGACACCAAGCTGGCAGCGCATCTGACAGTCCTGCTTTGCTGCATCTTGGTGCCTGGTACCTGTGCGGTTCTCAGGGCCATGTCTTAGGGTCCCATCCCCACTAGGAGGTGTGTCCTGGAACTTGGAATGCAGAGATCTTGGAAACATAAGGCATGCCATGCTCAGGAGGAAGAAGGCCTTCAGGCTTTTCATAGGCTCCAGATCACTGGCCCTGAGTTTTGTAGGATGGTGGGTTAGCATATGAATACTGGGGGCGGCGGGGGGCGGCTCATATGCTCGTGTTCCATCACTTTCTATAAATAAATGCTACAAAACCCCTCTGGAGCTGCTGCTCAGACTCAGTTGCATCCAACTCTCTGCAACCTCATGGACTGTAGCCCATTAGGCTCCTCTGTCCATAGGATTTCCCAGGCAAGAGTACTGCAGTGGGGTGCCATTTCCTTCTCCAGGTCTGGAGCTGATAAAATTCAGCACAAGTTATTTATTTATTTATTTGGCTGTGTTGCATCTTACTTGCAGGCATGTGAGCTCTTAGTCTAATTTCCCAGCCAGGGTTTGAACCCCGGCCCCCTGCTTTGGGAGTTCAGAGTCTCAGCCACTGGACTACCAAGGAAATCCCAAATTAGGTACAAGGTGCTAGGGCAAACTCATTGCCTTTACTCAGTGGGGGAGGCTCTTAGGTCTCAGCCTGATTGCCATGTTTTCATTTCCTTCAGGAATTCTCACTCAC
Organism: Odocoileus virginianus; assembly: GCF_023699985.2. Lineage (NCBI taxonomy): Eukaryota > Metazoa > Chordata > Mammalia > Artiodactyla > Cervidae > Odocoileus > Odocoileus virginianus. The sequence goes on along the minus strand of NC_069691.1, from coordinate 44,880,879 downwards.
CTCACCTCGATACCCACAGGGACACTGTCCTATTCACTCTAACACACCCCACCCACACTTCCAACGTCAAACCTCATCACAGCTACTCAGCTCTATAATCTGACTGTTTCCCTCCTCTCTCTTTTCCTATCCTCTGTATTCGGGGAGTTATCAAGTGTCATCATTTCATCTTTATTGCCATTTGTCAGAGCTCCCAGCAACCCCGCCCCTTCAATCTGTCCTGCACACAGCACCTTGCCCAATATTTTTAATTAATTTTGAAAATTAATTTCTTTAATTGAAGTGCAGTTAATTTACAATGTTGTGTTAATTTCTGGTGTACGGCAACATGACTCAGTTATACATATGTATACATACACATTCTTTTTGAAACGTTCTTTTCCATTATGATTTATCACAGGATATCAAATATAGGTCCCTGGGCTATACACTAGGGCCTTGTCTGTTATCCATCCGACATGTAAAAGTTTCCGTTTGCTCACCTCGGCCCCCCACTCCCTCCCTCCCCGAGCCCCCACCTTCTTGGCAACCACCAGTCTGTTTTCTGTGTCCCTGATCCTGGTTCTGTGCCCGACGTTTCATTTACTTTTATACAGTAGGTCCTCAGTTATCCATTTAAAATAACTAAGTGTGTTACTTAGTGTGTACATGTCCATCCCAAACTTCCTAATTATCCCTTTCCCCCGTCCTCCCCCCCACCCCAGTGTGCCCAATAATGGCATTTTCATTTTGCTTCATTATCTTACTCCAGAATCCTTTAAACCCCAAATTTAAAGGCAATGGATGATAACAGTTTGAAGCAGTGGGGGCGCTGCAGGGCCCATTGAATTTGAACTCCAAAGATCGGAGTTTGAGTCCCAGCTTAGCCCCTAGCCTGCCATGTGACTGGCTGAATCTCTCCTGCTTCCAGGACCTTGTCCACTTATTCTTTAAAATGGGTCTAGTAATACCTAACATGGTATAACATTTATTCAGTCAACGTAATGGAGAGGGCTTTAAAAATGCTAAGGTATCACACAAATACTTGTTGTTTCAGTTGTGTCCAACTCTTTTGGGACCCCATGAACTGTAGTCCACCAGGCTCCTCTCTCCATGGGATTTCCCAGGCAAGAGTACTGGAGTGGGTTGCCATTACCTTCTGCAGGGGATATTCCTGACTCTGGGATTGAACCTCTGTCTCCTGCACTGCAGGCAGATTCTTACCCACTGAGCCACCAGGGAAAGTGAAAGTGAAAGAGACTCAGTCGCGTCTGACTCTGTGACCCCATGGACTGTAACCTGCCAGGCTGTTCGGTCCATGGAATCCTCCAGACCAGAAAACTGGGGTGGGTGACCTTTCCCTTCTCCAGGGGATCTTCCTGACCAAGGGATAGAACCGAGGTCTCCCACATTACAGGCGGGTTACTTTACTGTCTGAGCTACCTGGGGAGCCACCACATAAAGACTATGACATATAATTGCCTCTCAAGCTCGTCTCAAGCACAACCATGTCTTACAACTAATTACAGTGCTAGTCACTCAGTTGTGTCCGACTCTTTGCGACCCCATGGACTGTAGCCTGCCAGACTCTTCCATTCATAGCACTGTCCAGGCAGGAATACTGGAGTGGGTTGCCAGTTCCTTCTCCAGGGGATCTTCCAGACCCAGGGATCGAACCCAGGTCTCCTACATTGCAGGCAGATGCTTTACCATTTGAGCTACCAGGGAAACCTTACAACTAATTAAAAATTGCCCTTTTCCTTTCCTGAGCTTCCATAACCTTTTCCAGGACAATTGCTTGTATTCAGGTTTGCAGTTTGCGTTGCCTGGTGCGCCCCCTGCTGTTCCCTGCCAGTTTCACATCTTGTCCGTCTAGGAGGATTGCAAACCACTTGAGTGCTCAGTTGCTCTGTAGTGTCCGACTCTCTTTGGCCCCATGGACTGTAGCCCGCCAGGTTCCTCTGTCTGTGGGATTTTCTAGACAAAAATATTGGATCAGGTTGTGATTTCCTATTCCAGGGGATCTTCCCCCGGCCCAGGCATTGAACCCGAGTCTCTTGCATCTCCTGCACTGGCAGGCAGATTCTTTACCTCTAGCACCACCTGGGAGGGCTCCCCAGATAGTTCAGTTGGTAAGGAATCCGCCTGCAATGCAGGAGACCCTGGTTTGATTCCTGGGTCAGGAAGATCCTCTGGAGAAGGGAAAGGCTACCCGCTCCAATATTCTGGCCTGGAGAATTCCATGGACTATATAGTCCATGGGGTTGCAAAGAATCGGATACGACTGAGCGACTTTCACTTCACTTCACCACCTGGGAAGCCCATAAACCAGCTGAGGGATGCATTTACATTCTCTCCTGTTCCTCTTCAACTGAGCATAGTGCCAAGCATCCTAAAGTCAACAAATCTCACGTATATTGATTGATCAGATATTTCATTCACACAAGGCACATATTAATAGGCAAGAGATTCAATGACCTATAATAAAAATTACTGCACTCAAAAAGCTCACAGTGTGGCTTGGAAGACGAGTTGTAAGAGTGGAAAAGGGTGTGTAAAACTGTTCCAAAAGATGCGATGGTGTGTGAAGGTGATGAATCCCCTCCCGCTGGGGTGGTGGGAAAGGTTTGGCTGAAAGGGAAGATTTTGATCCAAGTCTTGGAGGATGGGTGAGATCCAGATAGATGTATATGCCAGAAGGTGGATTACAGTTCACAGGCCAGGTGCCCTGGGGTGGAGGAGGCAGAAGACGTTGATCGGACAGAAAGCTGAACCAGCCAGCTGGGTGAGACAGTGGCAGGCCTGGATGGTAGCCTCAATGATTTGTGCTCTGTCTTGGTGATTGGAAGACTTGGAGAGTTTTTGTTTAGGGGGTGATAGACTCAGGGCAGTCTTTGGAGTGTTAAGGGAGGGTTAACACGAATTACTTACTTTTTAAATAATTTTATTTATTTATGCTTGGCTGTGCTGGGTCTTCATCACTGCACAGGATTTTCTCTAGATTCCGAGTGGCGGCTACTCTAGTTGGGGTGCGTGGGCTTCTCATTGCGGTGGCTTCTTTTGTTGTGGAGTCTGGGCTCTAGGGTGTGCAGGCTTCAGCAGTTGTGGTGCATGGGCTTAGCGGCCCTGTGGCATGTCGGATCTTCCCGGATTAGGGGTTGAATCTCTGTCTCCTGCATTGGCAGGTGGGTTCTTTACCATTGAGACACCAGCTGCTGCTGCTGCTGCTAAAAGTCGCTTCAGTCGTGTCCGACTCTGTGCGACCCCATAGACGGCAGCCCACCAGGCTCCTCTGTCCCTGGGATTCTCCAGGCAAGAACACTGGAGTGGGTTGCCATTTCCTACTCCCTGAGCCACCAGGGAAGCCCCTAAGTACTTACTGATCAGAGAGAGCAGGAGAGTGTGTGTGGGCTCTCCTCTATGTCTCTGAGGCTGCTCCTTAAAGGATGACTCCAACCTCAAAATCCTGTCAGAAATAAACATACAAAAAAAAAAAAACAGAAAAGAAGTAGACATAAAAACAGTCCAGCAACTGCACGGAAAGTTTTCTGTTTTTTCAGCAAATAGTGTCACATGAAAATCTCCTAATCTCATGACACCTCCTGTTTCTAGATCAACCCACATCTCTTGCCAGTGCAGTCAGAGGCCTGAAACAGCCCACCAGTCTGAGCCTGCCCCTCCTCACGGGAGGAGGGCCCCTTCATCTTCCCTTTCCCCAAACAGAGTTCACAGAATGCCATTTCACGAAATGATGCTGTTTCTCACACAAGATGACTATCTTCCCAAAGCTATTTCATGGTTTTGGGAGCGGAGAATACAAAACAGATTTTACATGTGTATATATATATGGCTTCCCACGTGCAGCAGTGGTAAAGAATATAAAATATTTTCTATTATGAATGAAAACAATTTTCTTTCTCAAAAAAATATGTATTTGTATATGTGCCTGGTACATGCTCAGTCGCTCAGGGATGTCTGACTTTTTGTGATCCTGTAGACAGAGGAGCCTGGTGGACTATAGTCCAGTGGGGTCACAGAAAAAGTCAGACACGACTGAGCAAATGAGCTCTCACCATGAACATATATAAGTACATATATATTTTTTTTTTGAGAAAGAAACTCTCTTTCATTCTTTGCAAAAATGAAATAATGGATCTCTGAGTCCATGTTTTCACCATCAATTAAAAGACATTACCTAAGAACTCCGTCCTTCTGGTCTCCCTCCCTCCCACGGGTCTTCCCACCCTGGGCCTGTGTGGACCACACTCGTCATGCACACAGCTGGTACCTCTGTCTGCCACCATTACAATCACAGAGCTTTCCCCAAGCAACAGGAGCTGGTGCCATCAGGATTACTTGCAAAATGTATCTTGTTGAATCACAGGAGCACAGCGCCTAAAAAAAACCCCGAAGTTGCATCATCGGTTGAAGATAACGGCATTGTTCCTCCGAGGGAAAGGTAGGCGATGCGCCTTTTGTGTCATATATTACAAAACCGAATGCAGACCTCCAGGAGGGGAAATTTCCAGATACTCAGCCAGCTTGCCAAAACTTGGTTCTGCTGCTTTGCCCTCCGATGGGGAAAGAGTTCCCCAGGCCTGGCCCGGGGGGCCCAGGCTTTGGTCCTAATGACAGATAAGACTAAATGAGTTTGGGGCTTCCTCCTGAGCTGGCACATGTGTATTACAGCCTGCCACGCGGCCTCCATGGGACTGCATCCAGGACCTGAATGTTTTATTGAACCATTAATAGTGAATTTTCTGCTTGGATTCCCTGCTGCTTGGAGACAAAAGGCACCAGAGGGCTCTGAGTCAGGGTTCAGGATTGGGGAGGGGAAGATGTTCTCATTTGCATCGTCTAGCTTTGTGCTGTGTTCTTCGTCTAAACACAGACCATCCCCTCCTCGCCAACACAACTATCCGTATTCTGGTTCATTCTTTCAATAAGTGCGGGGTCTACCGACCTCCTCTGTGCCCGTCACCATGCTCAGAGCTGGGTACCAGACAAGAATGAGACAAGATCCTCTCTGTCGCACAGGGTATCTGTTGAAGCTTGAAAAACGTGTTTAGAATTAACACAAAGCAGAACATGCTCCAAATATGAAAGACTCCAGAGGGTTTTAAGTGAAGGAGTTAGTAGATTCTGAAGAGAGAAGTCAAAGGAAGGCCAGATGATTAAGTATGACTGGATGAAATGGTATGAATACAGGCACGTCCCTGGGCGCCCAGTGGTAAGACTTCACCTCCCAATGCAGGGGGTGCAGGTCCCATCTGTGATTGTGGAGCTGAGATCCCAGGTGCCTCCAGGCCAAAAAACCAAAACATCAAACAGAAAAAATATTGTAACGAATTCAATGAGGTCTTTCTTTTGAAAAGATTATCTGGACACAGATTAGGGGGAAACAAGATATCAACATGATGATTTCCCCCCGTTTTCAGGAGTTTGGTTCATGTTGTTACAGTAATATTTATAGAATAAAATAGGGAGAAAAAGCTTAAATTTGGATGAGAAAAACCTTCAAGATATAGCCAGAATCTTTGCAGGCAATACAGAATTTTCTCATACTGAAATGTTTGCTAAATGAATGAATGTTTCACCACACAGTTATTCCAATAATTTCCAGGGGTGGAAAGACCACTTATGGAACAGAAAATGGTATCTTCCCCTCAAAGTGAAAAGAGTTTTTTCTTCTGACTATGTAAGCAATATGTGTTCATTGTAGCAAATAATTTTTAAACTATACAAGAAAAGCATAAAAATAAAAATCTATCTGGAGACCCATGTAGAAACAGTCAACTTGTCTTTGACAAAGGAGCAAAGACAGTCTTTTCTTTTTTTAATTTATTTTTTATAAAGCATTTTGCTCCCATTAAACAGATTTTCTTTATTTTTTTGTAAAGTATGAGTACTTATTTCAGGCTTTAGATCCCAATCAATTTCAAAAAACAAACTCTGATTCCTCTCTTCTGTGTGAGGACAATTTCCTGGAGGCTGAGCAGTTCTGTGCTCTTAGGAACAAGTCTCATCAGGTTCAGAACAGAGTCCCTGATGCCCACTGTACCCCAGTCTTAAGAAACAAAATTCGCCACCATGGGGCTGAACAAATGCACACACACGTGAATGAGCTTGCTCTGCTGGGTCTTTGTTGCTGCGTGGGCTTTTCTAGTTGCAGTGAGTGGGGTCCACCCTCTAGTTGCAGGGCACAAGCTTCTTGTTGAGGTGGCTTCCTTTGTTGAGGAGCATAGCTCTAGACCTCATGGGTTCCTGGCTGTATAGCGCAGGTTCAGTAGTTGTGGCACGTGGGCTTAGATGCCCCATGGCACGTGGGATCTTCCCAGATCAGGGATTGAACTTGTGTGTCCTGCACTGGCAGGTGGATTCTTTACCACTGAGCCACAGCGCAGCCCCAGTTTTTTCAACAAGTGGTGCTGAGACAACTTGAAATCCAATGAAAAAAAGGAAAATAGAATCTAGTCACAGAGCTTATATTCTTCTCAAAAATCAACTCAAAATCCATCATAGACCTAAATGTAAAGCACAAAACTGTAAAACTCCAAGAAGATTACATGGGAGAAAACTTCGATGGCCTTGAGTATGAAGGCGACAGTTGAGATAAGACACCTGAGGAATGATCCAAAATGGAAGCACTGATAATCTGGACTTCATTCAAACTAAAAACTTTTTTGCAAAAGACAATGTCAAGAGAATGAGAAGACAAGCCACAGACTGAAAAAAAATATTTACAAAAGACACATCTGTGAAAAGAGTGTTATCCATAATACACAAAAACTCTTTAAAATTCAACAATAAGGAAACAACCGGAATAAAAAATGAGCTGAAAACTTTAACAGACACTTCACCAAAGAGGGTGAAAGTGAAAGTGAAGTCACTCAGTCGTGACTTTGCGACCCCTTGGACTGTGTAGCCCACCAGGCTCCTCAGTCCATGGAATTTTCCAGGCAAGAGTACTGCAGAGGGTAGCCATTTCCTTTTCCAGGGGATCTTCCCGACCCAGGGATCGAACCTGGGTTTCCCACATTGCAGGCAGACACTTTACCATCTGAGCCACCAGGCAAGCAGGTGTAAGATGGCAAAAAAGCACACTTGAAAAGATGCTCCACATCATATGTCATCAAGGAAATGCAAAACAAAACAGCAGCGAGATACCACTTCACACCTATATGTGCTTAGTCGCTCAGTCTTGTCCAACTATCTTGACCCCGTGGACTGCAGCACTGCAGGCTTCCCTGTCCTCCACTATCTCTTGGAGTTTGCTGAAACTCAAGTCCATTGAGTCGGTGATGCCATCCAACTATATAACACTCTGGAAAAAGCAAAACTGTGTAGGCAGTAAAAAGTGGTTACCAAGGGCTAGAGGGTAAGGGGAATGAATAGACAGAGCACAGAGGATTTTAGGGCAGTGAAAATATACGACACCAGAACAGTGCATGCATTTATCCACGATCAGAATATACAACACCAAGAGTGACCCCTAATGTCAACTATGGACTTTGGGTAATTAGGAAGTGTCAGTGTGGGTTCATCAGTTACAACAAATGTACCATCTGGTGGGGGATGTTGATGGCTGGGGAGGCTGTGCATGTGAGGGGGAGGGGTTATGTGGGAAATTTCTGTATCTTCCTCTCAGTTTTGCTGTGAATATAGAATGTCTCTAAAAAAGTCTTTGAAAAAAAGTGTCTCTAATTCTTTCAGAGATAACTTCTATTAGTATTTGCATAGAACTAAGCTTGTCCTTATGTGCATATCTTTATCACTCAAGTGACTGACTTTGCGACCCCTTGGACTGTAGCCCACCAGCCTCCTCTGTCCATGGGGATTCTCCAGGCAAGAGTGCTGGAGTGGGTTGCCATGCCCTCCTCCAGGGGATCTTCCCAACCCAGGGATCGAACCCAGGTCTCCTGCATTGTAGGTGAATTTTTTTACTGTCTGGGCCACCAGGGAAGCCCACAGAGCATATCTTTAAAACTCTACCACCACATTCATAGCAGCATTATTCATAGTAGCCAGAAGGTAGAAACAACCCTAGTATCCATCAGCAATGAATGGATGGACAGAATGTGTATACACATAGAAAGGAACATTATTTAGCCCTGAAGGAAGGAAATGCAGGCAGAGGCTACAACATGAATGAATCTTGAAGACAGGATGCTGAATGAAATGAAATAAATCAGTCACAAGAGAACAAATATTGTAGGATTCTACTTACAGGAGATAACTAGAGGGTTCAAAGTCACAGCAATGTAAGGCACAGTGGTGGTTGCCTAGGAGCTGTGGGAAGGGCT